>NC_137695.1:6592829-7827576 GCF_964034855.1 Anser brachyrhynchus
TTCTCTCTTTCTTTCTTTCTTTCTTTCTTTCTTTCTTTCTTTCTTTCTTTCTTTCTTTCTTTCTTTCTTTCTTTCTTTCTTTCTTTTCTCTCTTTCTCTCTTTCTCTCTTTCTCTCTTTCTCTCTTTCTCTCTTTCTCTCTCTTTCTCTTTCTTTTTCTTCCACCCTTCCTTCCTTCTTTCTTTCTGTTTTTGTTTTTTTTATTATTATTATTATTATTATTGTTTGTTTGTTTGTTTCATTTTTTTAATACTTAGAAACGGTGACAGTAGGATTACACGCAGAGGAAACTCCACTGTGTCAGATCTGTAGAGAGGCTAAAAATACGTTCCCTCTTTAGAGGGGGGGGAGTGACTGGCAAGTAGTATTAATCTGAAACAGTCTGAGGCAGATAGAAGGATTATAAAGCAGCTCATTTAGGACCGCAGAATTCATTTTCAGTCACTCTTTTGCAAAACGCTCGGTGACTCCCGCGTGCCCAACAGAAGGTCTCTGAAAGCAGTGCAAAGACATCAGGGAAGGGCTTTAGCCCACTTACACACAATTGCAAATCTCTGAGGAGAACATCATTAACTGCACTCAAGTGACAGCCGGGATTAACTTGGCTGAAACCAGCGAAGAAACATGCAACGCTAAAATCGAGGATGCCACAGAAACCTGCTAGGATAAGCTGCCACTACAGCAGCTTTAGGCACTGGAAACCAAGAGGTGCAGTCGGATGCCTCTGCCCCCCCCGTGACACTAATGCAGTGGTTTTTACTTGCTTTAAGAGATTGTTTGCACAAGCACATGGGTGTGCCTGTGTGCACAGATTTCGTGCGTGCAGAATCTGTGCATGCGGTGCACACGTGTGCTTGTGCACACATGCATGGGCACACACAGACACATGTGCACGCTCTCCCTTCCCCTGCAGAGAGGCAGAAGGTCCTGTCCAAGCACACCTCTTCAAACCTCTCAGCCTTGCAGCCCCCCCCCCCGAGGTTGCCCCAAAATCCCTTTTTGCACAGGCTGCCTTCCCAGGAGTGGGGATGAGCAGGAGAACAAGCCATCCTCTTTAAAAATACACGGGTCACTGCACAGAGAAGGGAAGGGAGTGGATGCAGAAGAGCACCTTTCTTTATTTTTGCTTTCGGTCTGCCAGGCTGGCTCTCGGAGGGCCCCAGCAGCACCCTCTGGTGACCTGAGGTCTCCCAGACAGCCAGCAGCTGCTGAGGAGCCGGGGCTGGGCTCTGCAGGGCTTTTGCCATTACTGGAATAAATCATTCAAAACTCTGACAGTCCCCGGGGGGGGAAGTTTGAGGTCGCAGACAAGTGATGGAGGAGAAGAAAGAGATGCACTGGTGAAGGTGACCTCTGTGCAGTCATCCTGTACCAGGGCTGGCTCCATGCATAGGGACAGTAGTTTGAGTAGGTTCTGGTGGTGTGGGCAAGAGAGATGCCCCCATTTCTGCCTGCAGGGAGGTAGTAAGGGCTTATGGATACCTCAGCACCTTGCAGGGTATTCACTCAGTTGATCCTTGGGCATGGTGTCCTCCTATACCACAAACTCCTGCAACAGCATCACCCCAAAATTTAGCCTTTCTGCCATCTCCTGCCCATAATATCGGGCTCCTGCACACGCACCAGTTCTCCTCTGCTTCCCACTCTGCCCAGGGAATGGCAGATCAGTTCCCAGGCTCTAGTGTCTACCCTGCAAGCATTTAAAAGCATGGACTGAAGGCATCCGAAAGATTGCCTGGAGCTCTCAGATGAAAAACCATGTTTGTAATGTCAATTTCAGTAATCTACTGAATAATTGTAGAATAATTTGGCTTGGAAAACATCCCTGGAGGTCCAACACCCTGCTCAAAGCAGGATTCGCTTCAAGCATCCAAGTCAAATAAGGTTGCTCAGGCCTCCATCTAACGAGGTTTTGAATACCTGCATGGACAGAGGTGGCACAGCCTCCCCGGGTCCCTGTTCCAGGCTCCTTCCCTCTCACTGGATTTTTTTTTTTCATTTATATCAAAATGAATTATTTTTTTTTCCTTATGCTCCTAAGAAAGAGGATATGGCTCCATTTTCTCATTGATCCTATATCAGGTAGGTGAAAGCAGCAGTGTGGTCCCCACTTAGTCTTTCCTTCCCTCGAGGCTGAGGATAACAAGCTTTCTCCTGCTCTTCTCACACACTGTGTCCTCCAATACCCCGACGACCATCATGGTGTCCCTCTTCTGGGCAAGCTCCAGTTTGTTGTATCTCCCTTGAACTGGGAAGGCGTAGGATTCCACATTTGTTCTGGGGGCACTCCACGAAGTTCCCATCTGCCCATTTCTCTGCCTGGATTGCAGCCTTGACCTCCAGCGTGTTGTCTGCTCCCTTGTTTCCAGGGAAAGTGGTAGCTGGCACATGAGTCTGCTTTTAAATGGCACTTGATGTCTGGCATGTATGGCTTCTGAGATCGGAAAGCAGGAAACTCAAAAAGGTCATTGATTGACTGGTAGGACTGTGCCTCTTTTTTTTTGAGGTGACAACACCCGGCTCCCAATAAGCACATTAACTGAAGGATGAAAAAAAATGCCTTAAGACATTGTTAAGGAGAATGCCCTGCTACACATTTTCTGGTAAATTAAAGTCCAGTCCAAGTCTTTGTGTCTCAGGACTGGTCCAACCAAGTTTTTTATGGAGCACTTCAGCGTCTCCTTCCATTTGTGGTCTGGGAGATGGAGCTGTACTGCTGGCCCAGGTGATTTTAATCTCCTCTAATGGAGAAAGAGAGTTATTCTTGGGTTCAGGAGCTGATCTAGAGCTAAGGTTTTGATGTGCTGCTTCCCTCTGGCCAGCCCAGGAGGCCAATAGCCAAGAGGCTGTCAGATGTTAAATAAGCAGCAGTTACTTCTCACCAACAGATCTGAGAGCAGGTCTAAGTTTCACCATGGTGTAAGGCACAATGCAGTAGTTTAAAGATTCTGAGCAAAATTATTTCCCTCAAGCAGGTTGTCATGTTGGTTTTGCACTCTCCTAATGTCAAAATTGACTTGCTTACTTTGGGAAAAGTTGCCAATTGTACACTTCCTTGCCTGCATTCAAAGTAGCATGTCTAGCCTATGAATTTTCATGTAACTGGCTCTTATGTATTTTTAATGCAATGGCCAATACAAAAAAGTGCATGCAGCTATCTTCTCTAACCAATTCATTTTATTGTGCCTCACTGTTTTATTTAAGTCTCTTCTTAAAAATACACCCTAACCTCTTGTTTTCTAACATTTTTTAGGCCTGGGATAAACCAAAACAAGTGAAAACAGCAGAGCTGCTTTGCCCAGAATGAGACGGGGTATGACAGGGCCCAACAAACCCCCCTGAGTCTGCACTGATGTCTGCAGGCTCCCTTGAGTCTGTCTGCATCCCATGTCCCATGCTCTGCAGCACCATGCCCAGGGGAGAAAAAACGTGGCGGGGGTACAGAGAGTTTGCATCCGTGTGCTGCACCTGATCAAATCAGCTCTGGAAATACCTAGATGACACGGTGGGAAGATGTGCTGGCCCTCAAAGCCCATCCATTCCCAACCCCCTGCCACGGGCAGGGACACCTCCCACCAGCCCAGGCTGCCCAAAGCCCTATCCAGCCTGGCCTTGACAAGCCCGCTTTCCCTTGTGCTCATCTCCAAATGCAGACCTGTACGTGCACCAAGAGAGAGGCATAACCGGCCCTGTGGGAGCTGGCAGTGTGTGCAGGAGCTCATTCATTTCTTGATGTCCCTTAGCAGGCATCCTATGGGAGCCCTGTACCCAAGTCATGCAACATCTGAAGACGAGGCCACTTCAGAAAGTGCTCTAGCTATTCCCTCTGGCTGAGGTGAGGCAAGTAATTTCAGAGTTCAAAGAACAGTTCACTCACATTTATATCATCATTAACTGATCTCATCCGTTACTCTCGACACGCTCATGAGCTAGGCTGATCGGCTCTGAGCACACTCTTCCTAACAAAGCTGTGCAGAAGGGATTGTTCGGGGTTATGGGCAGTGTGGTTATAACTTCAGGGTGCTCAGAGTGTGACCGAAACAACGTGGGTGCTTTCTCTCCAAGCTCAGCTGCCCACGGAAGAGAGGCTGCTCACAGTGAAGCAAGGTCTTTTGTTCCGATTAATATAGAGCTGACTATTGTGTGGGGAACTCAAATCATCTTTCCAAGTATGAATTACCTTACATCTGCAGAGGGATGTAATCTGCCACTACGCTGCCAGGTCACCTACCTCCGGTAGATTAGATGTGGGGGAGGTTTGCATGTGAGTCAACGCTGGATTGGCAGCTTAGTGGATTAAAGTACTTCAGCAGAAATGCTACTTCCTAGAAAAAGGTCTCCCTGGGTGTATATCCTCACGAGGAAGCATTCCTTTCTTCTATTGGGGAATCATAATAATAATAATAATAATAATAATAATAATAATAATAATAATAATAATAGTAAATTAATAATGATAATAATAAAATAATAATAATAATAATAAAGTTTCTTAAAGGTATTCCTTTTTAGAGGAAGGAGGAGCTTTTTTAAATAAAATAAGAAATTCTCCCAGCATGAGGTAGATTAGAAAAGACTGTGAAGTGGACGTTACTTTCCTCACTCACAAATGGGAAAGCCAAAACTTGCTTCTAAATCCTGGCATTGGAAACGTGAGTCATTGGAACTGGGAATTTCATTCAGAGGTTGAAAAATCCCATTGAAACTCCCTGTTTTTAAAAATAACATTTCTCCTGAAATAGCAAGTTTTTTCCTCCAAATTATCCATTTGGGTTTTCCTTGGAGTTGTGCAATAATCCAAACAGAGATGGGGGGGTCACACAACTGTGGTATTTTTGCTCCAGCATAAAAGCAGAATCCGGAACACACAGTGCTTAGGTCAGCAGCCTACTTCTGCAGCTGGGGATATCGATATTAGTATTCTGAGTGTGCCATTATTATTTTTAGTGCATACTGTCCTACCGTCATCATTACCTGTTTAACCCAATTTCCAACTGCTTATGTGGATGGAGTGGTATGCAGTCCCAGAATGAAAACAAGTTTTACACCATTTTATTTACAAGTACCTTCCGATTGTTGACTTGTCCATTTGGCCACCTGCTTTTCATCTGACCTACAAGGCAGATCTACAAGCATCACTGTTGGTACAAACCTGTTCCATCCATGGAGTATTCCAGTGCTGACTCGACCACTTGACCAACCAGGGAGGTGGGTTGCCCAGTCGCCAGCACAAGGGTCTTGGAGGATGCTGGACCTCCTGACCAGATGTATTGGGATGCTAAAGAGGTAGACAGATGATCTCCGTGAGCAGTGCGAGCTAAGCTGGCAAGATAGGTCATCTTATCACTTATGACCTAAAGCCTGTCTCAGTGAAAGCACATATTCTTCTGAGCTCTGAGAATGAACCAAGAAGAAAGGAAAATCCTTCCCATTGGGTTTTGGGGGGCAGGACAAAATAAAGCCCTGTTAGATGCAAAGTGCAGGGCTTGAGGCTGGTTTCCTGTCCAGAGCTGAGTGATTTCCTACTTAAAAGCTGATTAATCCAAATGCTTTTCAATTTAGAAGGCAGAGATCAATCAATAATTATCCCATTTAATCCCAACATAAATCCTTTAATTTTTTTTTTAATTAAAAGCAGCCAAGCACCACCGGCTGGGATACACCAAATTGCATTAAACTGGAGTCCCAGGGGAGAGGCACAGGCAGCAAATTGTGCATGTGATTTTCTTCTTTCACTGCTGGGTTTAATGGCTGTTCTCTCTGCCTCCTGGTAGAAAATGATGAGCTTGGGGATGTGTCTGGCGATGAGCAGGCAAACTAGGCATTTCTTCCAAGCATGCAGTGACTCACAGACCAAACAAGTGTCCCCTTTCTGAAAGGAGGACCAGGAGGTCGCCAACTCCTCCTTTCCTGCAACAGGGCCCTCCAGCAGAGGCCCTGGTCATGGTAGGGTCTGTGAGGTTCAGATTTCTTAGCAACATATGAGCAATGTTTGGGCAACTCATAAATTGGGCTCTTGAGCTGAGAAAATTAGGGGAACCTAGTGTTATGGTACGTCCCAGTACACACAGCTTACACCAGATACCTCTCTTCATGACTGGCAATTATCACAGCGTAATTATGGGTCTAATAAATTATTTAATGCAAAGAGTAAAAATGTTCCTAGAGCTGTACATCAGCTGTCATCAAATTGTACAGCCACCATGTCAGTAAACACTGCAGGACAGCCTCGGGGCGCACGGTAAATGCCTTTGTCTGCAGGTTTGAATTTTTGAATTTTGGTTGAATTATGAACACTGCTTGCAACCAGTTCTCAGATACATCGGAGTTCTACCTCTGTCAGTCTAAGTAATTAAGCTGGAATCACACCTTTCTTCTTGATGCCAAGGAAATCTGTATTAAATGTTTTTTTATATAAGCATGTTCCTGCTACAACTTGGAGGTAAAAGTTAATTAAAAAAAAAAAAAAAAAAGCTACTAATTAAATCAAGCTGGGCTGTGTGCCTGAACAACTATTCCATGCTCCTTACCTGCAGTAATGAGTCAGGCGTGGGACATGACTATGGAAATCAGAGGCTCGCGAGGGTGGAGGATCCTTTCTGCAGAAGAAAAAAAGGCTGTGTCCAACCCACCTCCTCCGCCCCCAGCCTAATAAGAACGCTGCCACACTTTGAGATGCAGGAATTAGTGAAAAACAGTGATGTTGCCCATCACACAGCAAAAGATGAGGTGTCCTTAGGGGAGGGAAGCCCTTCCCATTTGTTTCTTCTGAGCAGAGGCATGTGGCAGCATCTCAGCATGACTGTAAGCCGGAAACGAGGAGTAAGGCTGGCAGAAGCAAATACAGCCAGAAATATGAGACGTTCCCCTTGCTTGCAGAGCAGCTTGCAATGTAACAAAACTACAATTTTTCTCTTCCCCTAATTTGTCAGCCTTTTAAAGACTTCCTTGGATTTTAAAAGGCTGTTTATATTGAACTAAAAAAGGAGTTTGCAGCACTGTCCAGTGACAATAAAGTCTTTGTTGGCAACCACAGAACAAGGAACTGCATCTAAATGCCGCCTCTTTGCTGGTTCCAGTGCTCTGTTTTTGAAGCGTGTGTAATTTAGCCATCTCTGTAAAAGCCACCCTTCCTTCATTTCTTGGAGTTTGAGGGTTTATTTTCTGCCAGCTGCTCTTTGAAAGGCTTTGAATAAAGCAAAGTTTAATTATCCATAGGGAAAAAAAAATGCTAGTTATTTTCTGCAGCATCCAAGGATTTTAAATGATTGTCTTTTCAGAAAATATGTCACACCTGGTGTAAGTTGTGGTAAACCTCACCATGCAGGCATCCCCTAAGGTGTTAAACTATACCTAAGGGGTCTCCTGGGAATATTTTGGATTACAACAGGGGCTACAACATCTTTGAAACGTACATCACAGATCATTGCTCCATGGGCTACTAGGGGTGTGCTGAAGATCAGATCTATTAACTTGACTGATACGTGCTGGCCTGGCCCTCATCTGTCTCTGCTGAGGAACATGATAGTAGTTAACATGGTAAGTCGCCTGCTGTAGTGGCTCAGGGATGAGAATGTTTCAGTGATGCTCATTAGCATGACCTGTGGGAAAGGAGCGCCTGTTCTGACATTTCCATGTGTCTCATCTTCCTGAAGGGAAAATGTGTTTAAAAAGAAGAATTCAAGGTGTATGGTGGCATCTGAGGCAGTCAGTGACATGCAGAAATGAAGCCCTGGATGTTAGAGGAGAGAGAGGTTGGGAATTGCAAGGTTGGTATTTTAGTTGCTTTTGAAACTGCAGAGGAACAGCAGGAGATACCACAAGACCTGTGGCCAAAACCCCAGCCGTGATCAACATCCTAGACTTTGGTTCTGGGCACATCTGGGCATTCCCTGGACATCTCACCTCCCTGGAGCAGGCCCTATCAAAACCCTCTCTTAAATCTGCTGGTAGCTTGAGAAAACAAGACGAATTAGCAAGTGCAGCATTTGCAGATGTTCCTCTCGAGCTTGCTACACACAGAGTCTCCATGGCTCCTGCATCTGAGTTTCACATTGAGGGTGGGAACAGGAGACACCCCCCTCTAATTCTGACCAAGCAGCATCCTGCCTCTTCCATCGTTTCCTCCTCAGATCACTAATGCCCCAGGATTAACAATTCTGCCAACTCACTGGGTGGCTGGGGAATGTCCCTGGGATCGGCTGCAGCTGCTGCTATCTCGCTGTGGATGCTCTGTGTTAGCTCTTATCAGCATGGTAGCTCTCACCCACACAGCGCTGCCCCAGCAACACCGCCATCGGGTTTTATCAAGTGTCTTCTGAGGATACCAAACAGCGTTGGGCACTTGTTGTGATGGAAAAGGCAAGGTGAAGATGCACGCCCCGTCCTGAGCAGAAGGCAATGACGTTTGAGGGGGCTCCTGGGTTAGGCCCTTCCTGAACCTGGGCTTGGCCTTCTCGCAGCTCTTCCTCACGCTCGTGTGAAGTTATCACAGAGAGCTCTGCCGTGCCTTGAGAGCACTGCTGTCACCGTCCGACCCTTGGGCCTCTGAGGGGAGGAGGGACCCGATGGCACCTTGGAGATAAGGCCTGAGAGCGTGGTGTGATTCAGTGCTCCCTGGGGATCCTGGGGAAGAGGGATTGTTCCCTCTGCAGGAGCACAAGGGGTCTTGGAGACGTGTTATCAGCTAAAGTTTCTTGTTTCACAAAACCTTCTGCTGACTGGTGTGACCTTGATGAAATCCACCCCAGAATGAGCAAGGCCAAGTTTTAGTCCTTTTTATGCCAACGCCTGTTAGTTGCAGCAGGAGCAGGTTTTGGCGTTCAACCAACTGAAGCAATGAATCCGCAGATCCTTCCTTTGGCTTCCAGCCACTGGACAAAACACCCCTCCTGCTGGCTGGTGGCCACAACAACGATATATGTGGTTGAGTCCTTAACAAACCTGTGTCATTTTAAGCTACCATTTTAGGCAGCACCATGTTCCCAGTACACCACTGGTGCATTTGATGGTGAACTGGGGAAGAGGACAAGATTCTAGATGGAGTCCTTGTCTCCGAGCAAGGGTCACTTGAGCTGACACCAGAGGGACAACCCTCACTGGAGGAGAGGGGTGGCCGATGGAAGCCTCAGACCTCTTTGGGGTCTGTCCTCCAAAATGAAGTGGTAAGGGTGGTTGGCAACGCTTATGGACAGCATGCAATTTAAAAAGGTACCGAAATATGTTTTTCCTATTTGGAAAAAATCTAACAGTTTTGGGAAAGCTGTTTCAGGGAATATGCTGTGTGAAGTTGTTTTACATCCTGGCGCTGACGTAAATCATAGCTAGAGCAGCTCACAGTGCATCTTTTTCACTCGTCCCCTGTCAAGAAGCCCATGCCTATCGCTTCCAGGTGAGTCCTTTCTCCCTTCTCTATGTATGTTATCAGTAAAAGCATTTTCCTGTTGTTTATTTGTTAAGACAGCAGCCTGTGACAGACACTTGCTCCTATGAGGGTAGAAGCCATCCTGACTGTTTCAAAAATGTGAGTATCCCTAGGCTGTACCACGACGCAAGGCAGCCTCAAGTTACCTTGGCCCTGGCACTCCCAGTGTCTTTTCATTTCTCAGGATCTGTTCCATTAAGTAAAAGAAATATTTTCTACTGCATATGTGACAGTCTGCAAAGACATCAGTGGGACACACTGATGGTGAATAATTATGTTAACAAGTTAGTTTCAGTGCTTCTGGCTTTGTACCCCTTTGCATCTCCTTGACATTTAACTTGTGTTGAGCTGACTGGATGTCCCTGGTATCTGAGTAGTGAATTCACATTTTTATTTCATTTCTTGCCCCAGCATGGGTTGAAAACCTCAGAAATGCATTTTAAAAGTGTAGGAAATCATTGCTTGTATTGCTGTTAGGATCACACCCACCTTCAGGTGATGTCCAGTGACTGCCACTGTGACTGTGTAGTAAATGAGGACAGGAGCAAAAGAGGACATATTCCAGGAAATTTTCTTATTCTTTTGTATACTTCATACTTTTCTGTTATTAAGGAAAAACAAGAATGAATCTCAGCACAAAACAGTATTTCTAAGTTTGTGCTGAAGTACTGGCAGTATGTTCTTCTAGCATATACTTGGTACCTAGCTAGTGAAATCTTCCTCACTTCTCTTTCCTCAATAAAATTTAACAAAGTCCTTCAGGTTTTTTCTCCCAAGACCCTACCACATTTTCCTACTAAGGGCTCAGATGCTTGGGTAGAGACTCTGGGAAATGTCCTGACATTGGATTTCGACACATGCAACAGAGGGCAGAACTTATTCTGTCTCTTACTCCATGATCCTTCTCCATTTCAGTCCCAGATGGGGCCCCACACGCTGCACCAACCCTACTAATGCAGATACCTCCTGTGGGATGCGGATGTAGAGCTGCTCCTTGATGTGATCCATCGCCAGGCCTCCCAAATATGAGCTCAGTCCAGAAAGTTTCTCCTTTCTTTCTGCTCTTTTCCCTAGGACAAGCTTGGCAGAAGGGGGATTGGAGCCCTCAGTCTCTCTATGGAGGACAGCCTCAATACTGTCCATCAGGTTGACACAAATGCAAGCAAACAAGGCAAATGTGTTTACATGAGAAAGCTGCTGGTCAGTGACCTCCCTTCCGCAACTAAAGACATAGACCACTGCAAGCAGGCAGCAGGCTGCAGGGAAGGTGCATGGAGACATTGCCAGGCAAGGACTCGCCCTACAGCACAGCACTGGCAGCCTAAAGCATGGGGATTAATTTTACCATGCCCACTTTCACAGGACTGAAACCAGCTTGCACACAAGCAACCAGCATCCCTTCCAAGGCAGGTTCACCCTGGAATGTGATTCGCATGGCTGATGCATTTCTGACCACAAGGCTTTAGCACCAGTTTGCCCCCCGGGACTGGGGAAAAGGAAAGCCAAATGCTGTTCCCCTCTCAAAATCCCTTTTCACCAAGAAATCAACTCTGTGGTGAAGCCATCTGTTATGAGAAGTGTTTGCTTTTGATTAACAAATCTCCATATTGTAAGGAAACCAAATCTTTCTGTTAAAAAGTGAATCTTTTTTAAGGGAAAAAAATAAGTCAGTATAGAAAAAAAAAATCCTAGTCAGTGCAATGTATACATGCAGGAATGTCCTTCTGCCCAGCACTGAGTGACTTCAGTTAGTGGGAGCATCCTTCCCTGTGGGAGCACAATCCCCTTGCTGCTAGGATCACTAACATAAATACTCCCAAATGTGACTGCCTACCTTTTTTTCCTCTCTTTCTTTTCTCTCTCTTTCTGCCCCCAACAGCAGGGTAGAAAATTAAAGCAGTGTTTAAGCAATCATGAAAAAGTTCATCCTCTCTTTCTTTCATTTTGCTTCTAACTTTTCAGCATCTATGATCATATTTTCAGACTGCAATAATATATTGTGTACAATATTTTCTCTACTGTATGACCAAAAAAAAAGCTTTAAAAATCCTTTAAAAGTTGTTTTAAAATTGTAATCACTAGACTCCTGAAGCCAGGGCTTTAAGGAAAGTCCAGACCACTGCAGAATAGGTAAGTTAGGGAGAAAGCACTGAGCTCCTTCGTCCATGGCTTTGACACAGACCTCAAGGCTTCTATTTCTTCTCCCCAGATTAAGAGAGACTCCATTTTGCCCGCTGAAATAGTTTTATCCCTTTATTTGGCGGCTACAAGGATTACTGTGTTTAGTAAGCAGTGACCATACTGAATTACCAGACCCGCAGGCACTTGCTACCCTTGGGTTGCCAGCATTTTCACAGTATGTGGAGGGAATTTTTCCCATTTTAACACTTGATACCATGCTCCTGGTTTTACAAACAAGCCAGATACCAATGCTAACACAAATATCTGATTTGCATTCAGTAACCTTTCTGTCTGTGTCTGTTGAGAATACATTTCCTGACTTTGTATCACCTTGTAAAATACTTAAAGTGAATGGACAATAATACACAGATATTACTCCATGGAGCAACCATCCGATATGTAAAGTCAGGAGTTCAAAGAGGATTAAGGATCACTGGCAACAAGCAAGCCGCATTGCTTGTGGATGTGGAAGCAGCCACAGCTGCTCTGACTTTTCATACACCAGAATTATTTCAGCGTCAGTGCAGGATTGCTCCGCAGTCTTACCTCTCTGAAAGCTGTTGACCCATATACGTTGTATTTAGCAGAATTAAAGGTCATGGGGTTAGGAGAGGCATCCTGACAAGCAGACACTAAGAAGTTGCTAGCCACTCGATGTGTAAAACTTTCTTTCATGCATGCAAGACTGAATTCAGTCTCTCTTCATCTAGACACTTACCATCTATACCATATAAAAAAGATGAAGGACTTCTCATCTCGTTCGCATCACACCTCTCAGGGCAAAAGGATGCTTCTTCTAGTATTTGGTCTGTCGTCCCAGAGAGGGCATTCTGGCAGGCTCATGTCAATTGTATGAGCATTTTCCTGCTAAAAAATAAAACAACTTTCCTGAGATCAGAGGTGATAGTGCAGGAAGGAATTACTGTAGAATAAGATTACTGGGGCAGTAATATGTGTTCATGCAGGCTTGGAATATTATAACAGCCTTTTTCAGTTTGGTAATAGAAAAGTAGGTTTAGGCAGTAACCTCTTTGGTCCCTCTCTCCATCTCCTGTCTCCACAGCATTGTCTAAATGCTTGTGTATAGGACAGGGCATCCAGAATTTGAACAACCTCACAAGAGATGAAACCTGCCTCCTGCAGAATCCTTGATTATAGGAACGATAGTTTAGGTCCGAATTAATGCATGCAAGCATTACAAGCTCCTGTTGGCTACCAAGATGGTGCAGGCACAGTACCTCTTGGTGCCGTTTTGTCTGATGGAGCCTCGCTAGAAAATGACTGCCAAGGGAGCATTACCTGGCACTGCAGGTTTCCCTGCATGGGCTGGCAGATATTTTAATCCTCCCCTCCAGCCTTGGGTACATGTCCCTATCATCCACTGCCTGCCACACCATGGTACAGCATAGCGCTGGTGCTCCTCACAGCAGCTGCACACAGCTGTCTGCCCCAGAAATAACACCGGATGTTATTTATTGAGGGATCTGTCAATTATTCAAGAAAAGCCATGCTTAGTGAGGCCATGTCTTGCTTTGACTGGATTTGTCACAGACAAGAGTACTAAATGGGGAGGGGGGTGCAGCAAATGCAGTGGGTTGTGCTCACTCTTGGGAGGTCAGGGAGTCAAAATGTGCTTATGGAGTCTAGAACTTATAATAAGAATAATAATAATAATAATTCATTTAATTCTGCTTTGCAAGCCTGCATCAGTGTTTGTAATCTGGAATTTTTTGCCCCCTCTTCACAGCCTGTCCCAGAAAATGCATCTCTCTCTTCATGACAAGGCAAACAAAATTATGGAGAAACCAAACTTTAAGAGATTTAAAGAATTCAGATATGGGTCGTGTTTCTCTCTGCTGCTGTATTTAAGGCTGAATAGCTAGGTGCTATTTCCCTTTGGCGATGCTCTCCTCTACTCTGGCCATGGATTATGTCACTGCAATGCAGTCAGTTCTCCTTCTGTTGTTCATCCATGACTGTGAGGCTTGTAAATGTAAATCCAGAATATTTTATGTGCGGCAGTTTTCCTTCTAACTCTGTCACTTTGCCTGGTGATGAGGTCTAATTGTTGGAGAACATCCTCTGGAAGTATAATTCAGTTTAACTGTAGCAATGAGGTTTTAGAGAACTCAAAGTTGATCAGCTTCTTTGAGACGTGGGGGCAATGTGCCCTAACTAACACAAAGCCTTAGGAAGGTTGCTCCAGGGGTTACGGGGCACTGGGTGGATTAAGGTTCAGTTCCTGTCTCTGAGAGTGTCAGCATAAACTGTGTTTCTTGGTCCTGGATAGCAACCCTTGACTCCAATGAAAGTCTGTAGAAACAGGCAATTTCAGAGAGCAATTCTTCATGACAGCCATATCAGGAGAAGACAAATGACCCTGTAGAAGCAACTATTTCTCCCCATTATCTTAAAGACAGCTTGGAGCGATAGTTCAGCTGAGGTCCTTTGGCTGAAGAGTCTCATCCTGGCTCTGTCCATGCTTTTATGCTCCTAGAGCAGTCACAGGTACAGTCATGACAGACTAGACATACATACTGCATCTTTGACATGAGATATTTCACAATGGCAACCCAATGGACAGCTTGTCCATGTGTTCATAGAAAGACAGAGTGGTTTGGGTTGGCAGGGACCTTAAGGATCACCCAGTGCCACCCCCTGCCATGGGCAGGGACCCCTCCCACCAGCCCAGGCTGCCCCCAGCCCCATCCAGCCTGGCCTTGGGCACTGCCAGGGATGGGGCAGCCACAGCTCCTCTGGGCAGCCTGGGACAGGGCCTCACTGACCTCATAGGAAAGAATTTATTCCTTATATCTATCTAAATCTCCCCTCTTTTATTTTAAAGCTGTTACTCTTTGTCCTGTCACTATACCCCCTGACAGAGTCCCTCCCCAGCTCTCCTGCAGCCCCCTTTAGGCCCTGGCAGGCCGCTGTGAGGTCTCCCCGGAGCCTTCTCCTCTCCAGGCTGAACAACCCCAACTCCCTCAGTCTGGCTCCATAGGAGAAGTTCATACATATGTCTATATGTCTCCACACATTTGTGCGTTCAGAAATTCCTACGTTCAAGTCCAAAGACTTGGGGGTCTGCACCTGTGTACTCCATGCCTGACCTCATGCCTGCAGTTTGTTACCCACCAAAGCAGCTAAACTGCTCCAGAACAGCTTCAAAATTCAAGATTTGTCCTTCTAAGTCTCGGTTCCCAACTGATAAAGTAGGAATGATTGAGTCTCTGTTCCCTTCAGGGTCTTTGTAAGGACGAATACAGCCAGGCCTTGAGAAAACCAGTCCCTATAGGAGCTGTGGGGAGAGATGGCATTAAAATACCTAACTGCCATTTTCAAGAGGGCCTCTGACAGAAACCACTGGCATTTGGCTATTTAGGAAAAGGTCAGCTCACTCCCCAGGAGGAAAATTCTTAAACAACTTCATTGGATATTGCATTAAGTTTGTTGTGCTGATTTTTCAGATTATGTAAAGTTTAAACTAATTTTGAAGGGAAGAAAAAGTTTTAAATCCCCGTATTCTTCCCTGGTTCTCTCTGAATGCAATCTTCCCCTAGATAAGCCTCAGACAGATGTTTATCTTAAGCTCATTATCACACCAGGTAATATTGGAAAGTTGGAATGAAGATGTCAAGGGACCTTATAAAAGATCCTCAGTGTCAGTGCTCAGCCCTCTGCTCCTGGTGCAAGGTCCTTGGTATGATAAAGATCAAAATTAAGCAATAAAATTACTGTGAAGGGCACACCACAGAAGTATAACCCCTGATAACAATGACAGGGGACAATGAACCCTGAAACCATTCAAGACCATGAAACAATATTCCATAGCCCCCCACTGCTGGGCAGAGGGGGCTGCAGACTGCAAGACCCCCAGAGGTGGCCTTGGCCATCGCAAGAGCAAGTCCTTGTGACCTTGGACACATCTTGCCTTGTACTGATTTTTGCAAACAGTTTTTAGGATTGGAAGAAGACAACGTAGGTGATGGAGACAGAAGTATGAAAAAGTGAAAGAGGGAAGGGTTAAAAAATAAACCAGGATTAGATTGATTTATGTAAGATGACAATACAGGCTTACGGGCTCAGCTCATATAGGTATGCCATGAAGAGAACAGGCAAGTGCAGGAAGAAGTTATGTCATGTCCTTTTCTACCTGTATCTGTCCTTCTGTTATACACTGGGGGACAGATTTTGGCAGAATCTGTCTCTCAGCTTGAAAAGACTGAAAGGAAAAGGGATTGCTTTTGTTGTGATAAAAGGATCTGGAAAAATTAGAATACCTTAATATATCCAATAGAGGAAAAATGTAAGAAAATCACTGCTAAATCAAGAGCTGCCAATAAGTCAGTAGTGTTTTATGCTCAGTTTCCGAGTTACAAAGATGCATCCCCAGCAGCAATTCTAATACCCAGAAACAACACAGCACCACTGGAGGGACTGTGCTATCATGCCTACAGCTAATTCAAAATAGAATAGTACAAACATCACCTTAAAATGCAGTGTTTTAGCTGTGATGACTTGTGATTCCATCCAGCAGCTGGCTCATTCCTACATCACACAGATGCCACAAAAAGAGCTTGGCAAATACTGATTACCCACAGTAATGAAACAGGATCAGGGGAAGCTTTTGCAGCACAAAAGTTACAAACATGCAGTAAAAATGATATTTGCCTTTAGAGGGAACAATGCAGGGATAAAGTGTGAGGAGCAATGGGATGACGCAGCCTTTAGTGTTGAAATCTGTCCTTAATACTTGCAAGAAAAAAGTGGGTTTTGAGTGCATTGTTCTACTTTTGAATGTCTAAGGCTGCTTGCTGGTGAGCTGTCAGAGCCCATCATGTTCTTTGCTCAGCCTGATCTTGGCCAAATCTCCATCCTAAAACAGCAGGGAAGATGAGGTGGGGGCATGGTTACAGAGGTCTGGCCATGTCAGTGCCCTGCCCAAATTGCAGAGGAGAGGGTAGAAAAGAGGAGTCAGGGATCAGGCACCATCTTCCCTCTCCCCCACTATATGTGGGAGTTCACCTGAGGTCCACCTCTGACTTCAACGTGGAGGAGGTCTGAGCTGCCGTGTGGGTGCACATCCATCACATCCTTCTGCCTGTAATGAATTTAGCGGGGGAGCTCGTTTTGCTGGAGGAAGATCACAGAGATACGTTAGCAGGAACTGAGCAGCAGGGAAGTCTCCAGACAGAGACAGAAAGGAGGGGGAGGTGTTTTAGGTAACACCATGCACGTAGGTGTGAAACACATTGATTTTCCAGCCCCAAATTGCAGTGCACATATTTTAATTATAACTTCCTGACCTTACCCAAACAAAAGCCATGAAAAGAGACTTGTTCTTGTTGAAATATTTTTAAAATACAAGCTGGATTCTGCTTCTTGTGTTTTTGAGCTCAGTCACAGCAGTGAGGTAGGTTTTTACAGATGATACAAACAACCGCTTGTGCCTGTTGAGAGGGGACTGAGGCTGAGTTCACAATACATGTTGCAGGCAGATCTGAGCTTGCTTTGCCAGTGCTGGGCCAAACAATAAAAGAAGCCCCACAGACACATTAGTGCTGGTATGGGCACATTGCCCTGTGCTGGGCAATGCAGGGAACATCAGCAATGCAGCGAGCTTCTGTCCCCAGATGCTGGGCAGTACTCCCTGTTAGCTGTGTGCAGGGAACACAGCACCCAAAACTATCTCCTGTTCCCTCCTTACATCTGCATGGACGGCTCAGGATGCTTTTCTCTACCAGCATCCCCACGAGACAGCCTGGTTAGCTTTAAATGCACTCAGCCCCACTAGGTTTTGTATCAATCTCTGAAAAGCTGACTTTAATCATCACTCTCCTGCCAGCCTCATGGACCATTCCCTATTATAACAGGATGGCAAAAAAAAAATAAAGAAAGAAGCAAGCAAAAGCTGTGGCCATCAACATGATCTTCATAGCTGCTGTGTGTTTTCTGGCTGTCTGGCCTGAAGCGTGTATACAGACTGCGTCCTAAGTGCCCTGATAAGATTGGGGCTCCAGAATGTGTCGTCCTGAGAATGCTTGCTGCTGATTATCTGCCAGCTGAAAAACTTTCCCAAGTTTCCCGGCCATCAGCCCTGACACCCCGATTCAGACCAGATGACAGGCAGACGCGATACCGAACAGCTTTCGTACCTCGGGGCGATACCAAATTGGCTGAGAACCCGAAAGCTTCCCGCGAGCTGTTGAGTTGGGTCTGCTGACACGGTGGTGGCTGCTGAAACCTGCCACCCCTGCCCTGGTGGCATCCTGTGACAAGCGTGGGATTTGTCCCCTCCTGAGGCCCAGGGAACACTCCCACAGCCAGTGGTCAGGAGGAGGCTTTTGGTCCTGGCCAAAAATCTCATCCTCCCTTCTCCTCTCTGCCAGTCTGACAGATGCAACTTAGGCGTGAATATACACAGCTTGTGAGCATACATATTGCTCCAGCATGGATGTGCTTAATGAGAAGGACATGGAAAGATGCTGGAGGCCTTTGTGGTGGGCATCTGTGTTCTTCAAAGAGGGGGCATTTCCATGTCCTGGTGGGTAGTGATTATTTTAAAGCAGGGGGATCAACACTGAGCTGTGCCACTGAGCGACCTCCATGCAGGGTGCTCACCGGTGTGCTCCCAGGACCACCCATCTACCTCTGATTTGCTGCCATTATACTGATTATTAGATATTCAAGCCATTTATGGAGGGAAATAATTTGTGGATTTATTTTTCCATTTTTCAGGAAAAAAAAAAAAAGGAATAAAACTTACTGTATACATCCCTATAAATCTTTACATACTCAGCGGGGTGTTGTGCTTAATAATGGCTTAATTAGTAAATGTTAATAAAGCACTTCTGATATTGCCTTAATTAGTAAATGTTAATAAAGCACTTCTGATATCCTTGGGTGAAAGATGCTGTAGAATTACAAACTTACGATATTCTTCCACCCAGTTAACATCAAGCAACCTATAGGAAAGAGATTTCTTTACATAAGTGAAGCATTTTATAGCCTTTCCAGAGCTTGGGAAAATCCAAAGAAGAAATCAAATCGCCCGCTGCTCCAGCTACCATCCACCAACAGCCCTGGAATTTTCTGGTAACCCGTGCCTTACGGGAAGGACCAGCACCTTCTACAAAAAGCCAGTGTTTTTCAGTCCTGCAGGGTGGTGAAACATGCTTGGCACCAGGGCTGCCCGCGCAGCCCCGCAGTTTGAATTCCAGACACTGGTAGCACTAGAGAATCTGGACTTGGACACTATTTCTGGAAGTCCCCCTCATCGAACAGGCTAAAAATAGCAATAAATACCCCAGGTCCTTTGTGAGCAAGGTAGCAACCAGGGCCCCATCAGATCTGGTTCCCACCTATGTAGCCCCAGCTCTGGAGTCTGCATGGAGTTATTTGCTTTCTTTCCACTTGTGCATTTGAAATCCTTTAGTAGCAGTAGTTTTAATCAGAGATTTTCGGATCTAGAGCAAAAACAGAGACATCAATTTCCCCACGTGCATGCAGTGTCGTTCCGTGTGTTTTGCAGTGATGCTGAAGCTTCCAGTCCTCCAGCTGAACTGGGAATCTGGCCCATGCCACCGCCACGCAATTTCAGACAGAGGTGGGCAAAAAGCCTGAATTTTGGAGAAATAGCTCCTCAGGAAGGAAATCCTGGAGCTGAAATGGGTATTCTAAGAAAATGTCATCCTGAAAGATGGTTACAGGTGGAAAAAAAAACCTCTTAGGCATCACTGGGAGAGTCTAGGGCCAGTCACTGTGTTCCTCCATAAACGAGGCCTGGTTCCTGCCTTCCCCTTGCCCAAAGGATGCTGCCAAGTTGGTGTGGAGAGGGGTGACAGGCAGGATCAAAGGTAGGAAACAGCTCCTATATGGGAAAACATTACGTAGATTGGGAGTCTTCTGCCTGCAGGGCAGATAAACTGAAGGAGGATGTGATAGAGGCGTATAAATTCATGAGTGGCCTGGAAAAAATGAATAGGGAAAGAGACTCTGACTCCTCTGACCCAAGGACTAGGGAGATGTCAAACAAACCGGCAAGAGATAGGTGGGAAAGAAAGAAATAAAATGAGATATTCTGCACCCTCCATGCTTTGGGGTTCATCTACAAAATATTAAAACAATTTTTTTCAGATGTTATTGCTTTGGTTCTGCAGCTCTGGGAGGCGTTGTTCCCTCTGTTATGGGCACAAGTGCTGAAACAAGACCACTGCAGGGAGACACCCAAGTTCAGTGCCAGCACATGTTAAGGTTTCTGTCTCTGATTTCACAGCCCTGAGGAGAAGGACCTGGGGGTGCTGGTGGATGAGAAGCTCGACATGAGCCAGCAATGTGTGCCTGCAGCCCAGAAAGCCAACCGTGTCCTGGGCTGCACCAACAGCGGCGTGGGCAGTAGGGCGAGGGAGGGGATTGTCCCCCTCTGCTCTGCTCTCGTGAGACCCCACCTGGGGCCTGCGCTCAGCTCTGGGGCCCCAGCATGAGAAGGACGGGGACCTGTTGGAGTGGGTCCAGAGGAGGCCACAAGGACGCTCAGAGGCTGGAGCACCTCTGCTGTGGAGCCAGGCTGAGGGAGTTGGGGTTGTTCAGCCTGGAGAGGAGAAGGCTCCGGGGAGACCTCACAGCGGCCTGCCAGGGCCTAGAGGGGGCTGCAGGAGAGCTGGGGAGGGACTCCTGGTCAGGGGTGTAGCAACAGGACAAGGAGTAAGAGTTTTAAAATAAAAGAAGGTAGGTTTAGATTAGTTATAAGGAAGAAATTCTTTCCTGTGAGGGTGGTGAGGCCCTGACCCAGGCTGCCCAGAGGAGCTGTGGCTGCCCCATCCCTGGCAGTGCCCAAGGCCAGGCTGGATGGGGCTGGGGGCAGCCTGGGCTGGTGGGAGGGGTCCTTGGCCATGGAATTGGGGTTGGAAATGGATGGGCTTTGAGGTCCCTTCAAACCCAAACCATTCTGTGATTCTCTTTTTCTCCATATAGACCAGATGATTGACTGCAAATGTAAGGCTTGGCATTTGTAAGGGGAAACTATGTGGATGACTGGGCTTTTTAACCAACAAGTCTTAAAATACGTTTACAACGCAGAGCCTATGTGTCTCGTTCAAGAGCATCCATGGAGACTGGGCAAAGGGCAGTAGCTGAACACTGATTTTCTGCATCTTATTTCATTACCTAAATTCTGCTTTTCATTTTACGATTAATTCAAGGCTCATCCTTCCTTAATCCTTGATATGACGGCATAACAATCCCTGATGGACCTACTGCTTGACTCCTTTCCTTCTGAAATCATTTCAAAAACTCGAGGTCACCAGCCCCTTTAATGGAGGAGACCTGTTGCCATTTCCTTCTCTCGGGAAGGACATTTTTTGTTGTTTCAGTTTTGCTGGACTTCTACAGTGTAGTCACAAGATGACTCTGATCTCACTCTCAGTTAAGTCTAAATAAATTGGAAACATCACCTCTGGCTTTGCTCCAGATCACCAAAGTGAAGAAACTGGCTCTGAAATATGGAACAAGGAATATAGCCAAAATACAAAAAGCTGATAGAGGTCCAAATCCAAAGCTATCCACAAACAGTCTTGGTCTTCTGACTCACCAGACAGAGACCTGACCGTGCTCAGGTATCTTCAGTGTTAGAGAAATTCGGAGGAATCTAATGTTCTGCTTTTAGTGTAGGCAAAGTGCAACAACAAAACAAATTCGTTCTGTTTAGTACTTATTGTTTTGATTGTATATATATTTTGTCCTCTCTTCTTAACTGACTATATTTTCGCTCTTTCATAGCATAGGCCTTTCAGACACTGCAGTGCCAGTATTGCTTCTTATCTGCTATGCTTCAGCCCTATAATATCCCCATATACGCTGAAATAGCACAGTGCTTGGATAACAAAAGAAATCCTTGGGTTTTGAAGTCACTTTTTAGTTAATCACTTTCTTATTTGGAGATCATTTAGGGCTTCCCTTTCAGCTTTGAAATTACAGCCTATATATATGTGCCCATTTTGTCCCTCAAAACACCTTGTCACTGAATTATTCCATGCGGGAACTTTCTTATAACTTATCTCCTCCTCTGACTTGTTCACACTTAAAGGTCACGGTCCTCTGCCTCTGATATCACCAGCTCTCACTGTGAAAAGGGTTGGAGTTCCAAACTGTGGCAGGAATTTGAGGAGGAGGAGACAAAAGGCTCTAGGACAAAAGCATCTTTTTTCTGATAAATTACGGGCTGTTGGAGAGCGTGGAAAATGAGGGTAAGAGGAAGGGGATGAGAGCATCGAGTTGCAGCCTCAAACAGCATGGGCATTGCCAACCAGAGCTTGTGGCTGCATGCAGAAATGTACCCTGTGTCTTACTTGCACCCTACACAGTCTTTGCTGCCCAATTCCCCAATTCTCAACAATGTGTTTTTTTAGGAAACTTCAGGTGGCAGCCCCTATCCTGCCTGCCTGATGGCAAGGTGCACTGCAATAGACCTCTTAAATGAAGCCCACATAATATTCTACTGAGTGTTTGTACTCAGGACTGGATCCCAAGTTAGGGGGTGAAGTCAAAATGAAAATGTGGGCATCTTGTCTTTACCCTGAATACACCCCAAAAATAAATTAATTAATTAATTAATTAATCAATTAAAACACAGAAAAACAAACAAACAAACAAATGTAATGTTTTTTTCTGAGCTGTTTTTTGTTAGGGTACAAATCAGAATGAAGATTCTTTGATTTCAGAAGAAAGATCACCTAAAGGAAAGAAACAGGGAACTGTTAAGTGAGATAAATGGAAGTAAAAAGGGCTGGACTTGGTTAACACTTTCAGCTGGTCAGACCCTACAACCAGGTGTCCTAAGCAGCACCCATATGTACCAATTAAAGGTCAAAATCAACCAGAAAAGCTACCAGTGTCCAGATTTAGACTGGAATCCAAAACGCATGAGGTACAAGTTAATTTGCCTCTGATAAAAGGGGAGGTCTGGCCAGCAGCACCCTTATTTTGCTGTCATTTCAGCAGCAGCTGCAAAAGAAAGGCGAGGATTATTCTCAGAGAAAACCTATACAGGTTACACAGCGCAGGCTTCCTTTTGGTTGGAAATTCATTAAACCTAATTGAATTTCCTTTGGAAAAGCAAAAGCTTCACTGAAAGGATGAGGTGTTTTGCCACACTTTGAAAGTAATAAAAGCTGTTGTAGAGGCTTTGCAAAAAGCCAAAGCAGCAGTTTCTCCCAAACCAAACTGGATCCCACCATGGCATATGATGCAGAAAGGCAGATAGGTAGGCAATTATAGAGTGATGGAGAAAGAGATGGGAAGGCATGTATAGATAAACAGAGATTTGCAAATAGTAAATATGGGTCTTGATGGACTTGCATAGTCTGCCCATACGTTTGCAGGGGAAGAGGATTAACAAGCAGTTTGGCATGGAGTCACCCCAATCTATAGAGCAGCTGTTCTACAATTAGGAGGACCTGTTCTTTGTATGTATTTGGCTAAGTTGAAAACTATTATTGAAAATCTATCTGCCTCGCACATGCATGCCGACCTGGAGAATATTTACTTTTTTTGCTTTCCACTATGAGCAGAGACAGAGATCTGTCCCTCCAGTCTGAAATAGATGCTACCTCTGTAAGGATGGTTTAAGTGTAGTTATTGTGAAATGATACAAAAGTGCTAGGCTCTACTGTCGATTTCCAGTAGATCCATGTGAATAATTGATTTTGCTTCTTTATTGACAAAGGAGAAAACTTAGAAGGGGAAGTGGAATATTTAATAAGAATTTATTTATTTATTTATTTATTTATTTATTTATTATGTTTTCTAACTCAAAACCAGGCTCTGTCTTGTTTTCTTTTCCTTTGTTTTTCCCACCAGTGCAAGTTCACAGTAAGCTCACTGGAGATGTGAACATCTGTGTTAGTACCTGTGAGATGCTTTGGGGGGAGTCGCTTTGATGCATTTCATCTAGTTTATGTCCAGAGAGTGTGGCTGGTGCCTGGGAAATGGCATTTCCCTGGCAGCACACCTGGTTCTCCACCTCTGCAAAACTTGGCCACCGCAGCACCATGCACTTGCCACCCCAGGTTGCTGTAGCAACTTCATTAATTTCAAGCTGAACTGAGCTGATTATGTCCCAAGATAGCAGCCACCTAAGTTTGCGTTCCCCACAGCCTGGCACAGCGGTGACCTCCACACAAATTGCTGCTCTCTGAGTGGGAGCAGAAACAACCGCTCACAAGCCTCACAGGCTGTGAATCTGCTGTCTTCTTCATATATCTCTTTATATTAGAGAAATTTCAGTCCTGACTCCTTCATTGCATTGTCTTTTTCTGAACTGTCATTTTATTCATTTTATTAAATACTGCTAAACCATCCAGGAGTATGAAATGCTCACGGACTGCAAGGGTTTAGTTTCTCCATACCTTTTTCAGATATTCCTGCTCTTAGCTCCTCCATCCCAGGTAGGACACTGCCACACAAACACCTCTTTTTCAGAAACAAGCTTTTTTATTTATTATTTATTTTTACATTTTTGCCTCCCCCCCTTCCTGTTTTTTTTTTTTTTAATTCTGCTAACAAGGCAAAAATAACTGTCTGGAAACAACAGTTTAACAAGCTGAGGCCAAATATCTCACATTGAGAATTGCTGTTTTGGTGAAGAGCAACTACCAAATTTAAAAATTTGCAGATATGTGGGCAGATGCACATCATGAGCCCCAGCTGAGCACACTGAGTGCGTGCAGCAATCTGGTCACTGCTATCTCTGCACATCTCCACCAAGGAAAAACTCATAAAACAATTCCCTTCTTTTAGTAGACAGTTGCTTTCATGAATCCACTCAAACTTCAGTTTTTAAAAATACCAACTATCAGCTTGTTCCTATACATTAGGACATCACCACCTTATGCCGGTGTTGTGTTTTGCTGCAGCTGTTATTAAGCCCTCCGATGTTTGTGCAAGATAAATTCCCTGCACTTCAGATTATTTAACACCGAAATGAAATTGAGTTTGTTCATCCCTCCGAGTTGCTAGGCAGCCTTCATAGAGCATCATGCATTTCTGATGTGTCGGTTAGCAGGTGAAATTATTGAAGGAAATATAAATAAAAAGAACAAAACTGAGCAGGTACATTTTGAAGTCAGGCACCTGCTCAGTACTCATGCTGTTGGACCCCTGCAAATAGACAATAACATCTACTTCAAACATGTAATTGTTCACACAGGGTACCTATGCACCCATTTCACAGACAAGCAAATGTTGTCTGCATCTCTGGTTTCCTTGTGTGTTTATTCAGCTGCAAGCACAAGTAATCCTTATGCTTTTAAAAAATTAATGTAGAGTAGTGCTTGGAAAAATGCAGTACCACCCTGACATGCCTGGGACGTTATTTAGGACTAATCCCAATAAGGGATTTAGCATCTAAATGTGATTTAGGCAGATTTAGGCACTGGAACCACTGGAAGGGAGGTGGCTGGAGAACTGTCCATCCCTTCTGTGCAAAACGGGCTGCTGTGCTCCTTGGATTATTACAGGTTTAGTCCACTGGCTGCTTAATGTAATAACAAACAGCTTGAGCAACAGGAGCTACAGAGGAGACCCTACTCCTGAAGAGTGTGCAAAGCACAGAGTTTCTGAGCAGCAAATTATGCAATTAGCGAGCCATAAGATATAGCAGTTGTGATACTGTACCAAAATGTTTCAGCATGTTTTTCCCTTTTGGAAATCTCAGGTGGAGACACACGTTGCTACCCGGTTCCCTCCCACTCTCCCCCAAGGAGCAGCTCCTTATCTATTGTATGGCACTTTCCAGAAGGAAAATTTCAGCCTGGGAATTGTAGAAGTTTCAGAACAGTTCAGATCCTTCATCTCACAAAATGCACCACATTGGTAATTATCAATTAAATGGAATAAATTGCAAAATCCTTACTACTGGAATAAGTTTTGCAAAGCATTGTCAGAGGAGGCTTATTTCTGATACATTACTGACATTATTTCTGATATCTTTTTTTATTTATTCTTTTTTCCAAAGTGTGGCTGACTACTCAAGGCATGATCCCACTTAAAAAATTGCTAGCTGTTAAAATACCATACCGTTCTCTGACATACTTTATGTCAATGCATGAGAAAAGAAGTAGAGGTCATACTGATGAAGGAATGGGGCCCATGGGGCTCAGTGCACTGCTCTCTGGAGAGGAGGACAATTTCCCTGTGGGAGGTGACTTGGTGCTGGGTCCTTTGGGACTAGCGTGTGGACAACATCCCTGGCTGGAGCCCTGTGGGGTTTACGAAGCTGGATTTATTTAGAAGTGTTCTTCTGCTGCACTGGGATTGTAATAGAGTTCAAAAAGAGATGTGTGTCAGAAAATGTAGCAACCCTTCTTTTCCATATATATATATATATATATTTGTATTTGTATTTGTATTTGAAATATAAAATGGCTATTTTGAGCTGAGTCTTACAGGACTGGAATTTCGACACAGATTTACAAGCTCTGGATTTGGAAGGAATACCTCATATTTATTCCAAAAAGATGTATTGATTTTCTAAAAAAAAATCTTTAGAGAAATATTTTTTGTAGAAATAAAAAACGTTCTGTAAATGCCTTAACAACCTGTCATTTTGTTTTGATAGTACCTACACTAAGTGCTTTTTCTCAATTTATTCAAAGACGAGAGAACATTATTAAACATATATATATTTGGGTAATTTTTTTTAAGTGGGGTGGGAAAAATTACACAAAGACCTGCTGGGTTTCACATGTGACCTACTTATTTTTTTGACCAAGAGCAAATGTCTTGGATGGTGTGGTCAGCAAAGACTGAGGTCCTTTATGAAGTCCATGGCCTTGCTCCATCCTAATGCCTGAACTAGGGCAGAAGCAGGGTCCTAGAAGTTGAAAGCTGGACCTGGCATTATTTCAAGGTCCCTTCGAACTTGGGTCGTTGTATTGTGTGCCTGTCTCACCCCAGTGCTTTGGATAAGTCTTCACAGAGCATGGTTGAAGGATGCACTCTTGTCACTGCACTGGGCTTTCCATCTGCTGTGTGACCTCACGCAGAGTTGCCTTATACATCAGATATTTGGGAGATCCGAGCCTATTCAGCTACGCCATATAAGGGGATTTCAGCAGAGCATGCCTCCATGGTGCCTGTTGGGTATTATCTGTATAACCCCTTCGGGCTGGATTATCTCTTATACTGAAATCTGTTCCATATAAGGGGCTGGGAAAGGGCTGTGCTTCTCAATCTGTTCGTGCCTTGGAGTGGTGAAAGGACCGTGTGCCTGCGAGGAGTTGGCTCCAGCCCCAAAACCTCCCCATGCTGAGATGGCTGCAGCACTTGGCATGGGAGCCCCTTCTCCCTGTGGTTTGCCACCCTCTGCTCCTTGCCCGTGAATATTCTCTGGGAAATGGGCAGCTGGGGTCAGATGATGGCCTTTTGTGGCACACAGGTAGTGCCAAAAGATTTGACCCTGGGTATGAAATCAGCTCTGGATTATGTTATAGCTGGGAGAAGAAGTCACCACTCAAACCTGGCGTCAGTACCCAAAAAAATGGTACGGTCGGTTTAGCTGTCATGGAAATACAACAATGAAATTTCACTTATGGAAAATGCACTGTCTGATCTCTTTTGTACTGACTACAATTCAATAACTATAGGTAAGAATGCTGTACCTCAGTAAAGGATAGACTTTGGGAAGCATCCTCATTTCTGGGATGCTTGCTAATAAGTTAATGGCACAGAACAATCCATGGGCAAAGCTACTTTCTCATCCCCCCCATTAGTATGTGGTCTGTTTTGTATAGAAGTGATTCATTATAGAATTTTACTCCCATAAAAGCTCTTATATCCTCCTTTTGTACATATGCCAAAAGGCAATGAAAGCCAGAGGCAATTAAAACAAATATGGCTTGAATTACAGACCTGTTCCCACAAGACCATGTGATAAGAAGATGGGTTAAGATGTGCAATAAGGCAAAGTAGATGCTGTAGAGAGGCCAGCTTCTCAAAAATGGGGTTGGCCTTGGCTCCCTTGTGCTTACCCCCTTCCCTTGAGTGAGGGTCTCCCCATCCTTGCAGCACCGTTTGGTGCAAAGTGAGTGCAACGTGCTCAGCCTGTGTCCAGCCCTGACCCCAGCCGTCCTGTACCGTGGAGCTCCAAGGCCAGGTTTTGCTTCCCCAGCCCAAATTTCAGCAGCTAAACCCAGTGTGTCTTCTCTGTGGATGCCGGTGGTAGAGAGCAAGTAAGGAGCTTCGTGCTTGCAAAAATGGGGAAGAGCAGGAGCATCGAAGCAGCAAAGGATGAGGAAAGATGAAAAAGGTTTTCCCTTAGACCTCTGCTGTCACATCAGATCAGGTAGGCAGAAAAGGTCAGACTCTTTATTATTTTAGTAGTGCTTTTCCTCTGGTGAACTTTTGGGTGTGTCACCTCCCTCAATGTGGTTAGACACATGGATCGGGTTGGGGCGGGGGGCACTATCTCTCATGCTAGCACAGAGAAAGGCATGATCCAAATTCAAATTCACTCCTGTTCAAAGCGTCAGGGTACACCAAGTCTTTCTATGCTTTTTTGGAACAGAATTGAGAAGATTTAAGAAATGCTGTATGCAGAATGTCCTGGACAAGGGGGTTGGTCAAAACAAAATTAGCACAGTGGTCTGGTATTTATGATAAGGCATGAGGCTCCCTCAGATTATCCAGAAAGATATCATTTGGACATCTCTGTTGTGCTTTTCAACCTTGTGATAAATTTCTATTGTACACCATTTCAGTTCTTTACACTGTAATGACTAATGCCTTAAACCTTGTACTCAACCCATAGCCAGGAAATCCTGGGCTAAACTCTGCACTTGAATTACATTCCTGATGATAGCTGGGTTGGACATGAGTGGAACTTGACCTCACTGTGGGTCTGCGTCACCAGGAATCCCGTTAATCATCAGCACAACAGACTCTGTGGCACCCTGCTTTATATGAAGTCACACTTTTGCATCTTCAGGGCTGTTCAATGTCCTCAAAAAACAGGGTTCGGCCCACATCCTGTATGCCAGTTGCTTTAGCACAGAACCATTTGGATGGATGAACGAGCAATTCCCATCTGGCTTTTAGCCAAAACTCTCCCTAGAAAATTTTCATTTACCTGACAACTCTTTTTTAACAAAATGCTGGAAAATATGGCTTGAGAAAACTGGAAAACAGTGGGGGCTTTGGAATGGTCTGTGCCTATCTGGGGATGGGGGAGACTGGGAGAAGGAGAAATCAATTTTTTTGTTTAGCAGTCAATGAAAGTTAACTAAGCAGTTGCATTGCAAATTCCATCTAAAGCAATGACATTTTAATGCTTTTTGTTATTTTTCCCATAAAAATGCTTATCAGGATTTTTCCTTCACTGCCCATCTTGTGCACAGCCCTGCACCCCACAGAGGAATGAGTCTGTGGTAGGACACGTTCAGAAACTGTTGTGAGGTACAGGGGAGAAGCAGAAGGAGGAACAAACTTACTTTTTGGCTACATATTTTACACTGCAGAAAACAACATCACAGACTTGGATTGTTACCTCCACACTGGGTCAAAGCAGACAGGTGACCTTAGAAATAGTCCAACTTGAGACTGCAAAGTTTGGTTCAGGGATTTTCACTTTTTGTCTTTCCATTACACTCCCATTTAGCACTTCTTTCTGCAGGTGAACTTCTTTCTTCTATGCTTTCAAGCCAGTATTTTCTGGTGCTAAACACTTAGAACACAAGAGCTGCTGAGGCTGGTCTAGATGTTCTGTACAGGGATCCAGCTGGAGGCAGCGTGTGAGTATCTGAGTTAGAGCTGTCTCAGGGCTTGTCATGGGCCATAAGGTTAGACAGCTAGAAAGGGGTGAGTGTGGCCAAAAAAGAGTGAGAGTTATAGCTTAAATGGACAAATAAATAAAACAACACTGCTGACCTGTTTTCCCTTGCCAGGTCTCGTTGCTCATTGAAAGCCATCAGTAATGTTATATTTTTGCCATATCTGTGTCAGTTTATGAGCCTTTTTCGACCAGAGATGTTTCTAAAAATTTTGCTTACAAGTGAAATTGGTCCTGCAAACTGTTTGTGAGCTGGTCACCAGATGCTCTGGGTCTGTCCTCCTGTAACTTGGAAGCAGCAGTATCGCAGGGCTACGCTGCAATAATACAGCTCCTCCCAGTGCAATAGTGCAAAAAATAGTGTAAAATTGTGCTGGCGCAAGAGGAGGTCAGAGGGTCGTTGTCTGGCTTCTGGGTTTGGCAAAATAGTTTGGCTCACCCTTTGTAAAGTGTGGGTGATTGGTTCAAGATTGGTTTGCTTTTTGGGGACACACCATGTCTGGACACCCTCTCTACCCTCATCTTCTAACTAAGCAAGAGGACAGCACTAACCCCCCAGCAGCAGAGGTTTGTCTAGGACTACTCACCTCCTCCGGGCACATAATGTGATCGCATCAATGCAGCCCTGTATATTCCAGGGCAAAAACAATTACTGGACCCAGAAAGCCAAGGCTGTGCGGGTTATGTGCGGGTCAGCACAGAGCGCCCCGAGCCTCAGCCACGCATCCTCCATCAGAGGTAAAATCAGGGGAAGATGGGCACCAACTGGAACTGTCATTGCTGTGACTGAATGAGCAGGCACAACCCTCTGAAGAGGATGGAAAGCATTGATTTTTACCTGATTTATGCTCATTTATACATATGCCTTGCCTGTCTCTTGGAAATGGATGCACAGGCTTCAGCTGATCTACTTTACCACTACTGAGTAAAGTTAAGCACTTCAGAGCCTGCAGGCTTTGGGCCTAAATCCATAAGAGCAAAGCATCTTGCCTCATTCCCTGAATTTATCTAGACCAGAACAGACCCTTATTTCAGCTTGAAGCTTCCCAGACCCTCTGTCTATGTTTCCATAAGAGGACGACCTTAAGCCCTTGACATATTCTGTTGAAAAGTGATTTAAAGTTCTGGCAGAAAGGCAAAACTTTTTTTTCTTTTTTTTTTTTTTTCCAGAGAAAAACACAATAAACAAACATAAGCTGCTGCCTTTCTTCAGCTCTTCATTTCTTCTAGTAGACGGATTCCTCAGGCAGACAGGTAAGACACAATTGAATTTGTGAGCCTAATGCATATCAGTTCATGCACCCTGGACTAGCTCCCAAAACTGCACATCACACCATCTGTCATGCATAGGTGGAGAGAAACGGGGAAAAAAAATCTGCCTTGGTATACAGAAGAAAATCATTAACACTGGAAAGGGTGCTGTTACCTGAAAAAAAGGCAGCATGTGCCTCAGGGAACAAAAGCTTATTAGAGTTCCAGTCTCTGTTTCTTTATTGTTAACCATCATGTGTAAACATTAGCCAAAATGTCTATTTCGAGAATTGCAGTGCTCAGTCACACATGATTTTCTAGCACTTTATAGACATCTGCTCTTGCCAAAAGCTGTTCTTCTTTTCCTTCACAGCGTTTGGGCTTTCCCTCCAAGTTTCTCCACCTCTTGGCCTGTGGGACTCTGTAACAACGTGTCCATCTGTCATACCTCAGTTTCTTGGTCCATCTCCTCAAAAACCATCACCAAAAGCCATCAGCTTCCTCTCCGAGGCAATCTGCCATGGTGTAGCAAAGGACAGCCCAGCCCAAACCAAGCAGGTTTCAGGGGCTGTCAATATTACAGAAGACTTAAATTACGTCAACCGTGCTTTTGTTAGAGATCACCTTATTCCACAAATATTTCCACTGCTCTGGGTTGAGTCAAACATGTGAGTGATGGGTTGTGCATCCAGATACTCAGCGGGGTTAGGACATTGCTCCTGCCATAAGGAAGAGGGGTCTGCTGTACCAAAATCTCCAGCTGCCTTCCAAATGAGACATCTCCAACAGGGATTATGGTTTTTCATTTTGTTTCCAGAGCTCAGACTAGATGGTGATTGCATCCCCTTTCATTTAAACAACTGATTTATGAACTTCTTGTTCCATAATGAATGCACTGATCAGGAATGCCTGAGGCCTTGCTAGTCCTAGATGTAATTGAATCTTGTTCAATAACTTGAAACTGCTATCAATACTTATTGAAGCACACACCATACACTTGTCCAGTCAGTACTTAAAAGTGACTTAGGTTATTATGTTGTGGTTGATTTACAAGAAAACCATCTGAATTATGAACTGTGAAGAAGAGGTAATTAAATTTGAGAGGTTAAGACTGCCAGTGCTTTTGATCGTGATAAATACAAAGTCAAAAAAGTCTTCCCCAGGGACATTAGCTTCAGGAGATGTTCAACTACTTCATGGACATATATCCTTTATAGGGGAAAAAGTCTGTTCTTGACAAAAAAGACTTTATGATTTAGGGATGGTTATTCCAGAAGTTAAACCAGTAAGAGCTGCTGCACGTGGCAATGGGAATGTTGCTGAATGGTGAGAAAATTGAAAGACAATCAAATTATGCATCAGATTGATTTTCTTCCCTTACATTTTAGCTTTCAGATTTATGGAATCAGTTATAACAAAGTGTCTACCAGCATCTTAACTCAAAGCCTTAGATGCCAAATGCTCTTTCATAGCAAGTTTGCTGCCATTGTTATTGCTCCAAAAAGGCTAAACCTTCAAACTACTTTATCAATTGCACTTAATAAATAGGCTGTGGAAAGAGATAAATTCCTCTAGCGTCTGATTCATCCCACTTATCTGAGATAAGTAATTTAGGAGGGGATGAGTTGTCCTTTTGAGGCTCCTGTCTCTTACCATGGACTGCAAATGGATCCTTTAGTGCCTAACTTTATGGGAAGTAGTATTAAAGGAAATCCCACCAGGAAAGACTGACTGAGACAAGAGATAATGTCTTGTTCAGTTTGTGTGGCTGGTCATTGCTCCTATCTTCCATGCTGCACATGTATGTCTTTCTCCTAGTGATAAGACTTTTACGTATACTTCTTGGTCCATCAATACAGGTGATCCAAATCACAGACCAGATCAGGAAAGCTTTGAGCTGCTACTCCTTGAGTAATACAGCTGTTATTTGATTTTGGCTCTCATAGCTATTGAAATATCCAGAATGAGGAAACATATCTGTTTGCACTAGACTAATGTACCTGATGTCACATGTTTGTTTTAGAAGTCCACGTTACAGTATGTACCTTCTGAAAACATCCTCGTGACGTTGCTTCAGAGACAGTACACTTTAGTCCCTTCTTGACTAGATGATGGATGATATGTTTTCTTTTGCTCATTTGTTCTATATCTCTTACTCTAAAAACAAGACAGAATTTAGGGGCAGGAGTGTGCAGCCATAATGGCTGGTGTGTTCTCCTAGGGGATGGCTTTTGCTCAGATTCTGGCTCCCGGAAACCCCACAATTGGGGAAGATGAGTTTGCAAGGTTTCTTCCAGCTCTTTTTTTTTTTTTTTTTTTTTTTATGAAAGGCTGATTTCTCATTTCTATGAAAAGGCACATTTGTCATAGACTTATCATGCACAGTTGTCAAGATTGCAAGAACTGTTCCTACTGCTTTTGGTGTTAGCACAAATAATTCGTAAATCCAGAGGAGTCATTGTTATTTGTGAACAGCTTTAAAGGATGCTTTTGTATTTCTTCCTGAATTAAGAACTGCAGGCAGTAAAATTTGAATCTTAAAAAAAAATAAAAACCAAAAAAAACTTACTTCTTCTAATACATAAACCAGATGTTCTTGTGATTTCTAAGCTGACATATATTCACTTCAGTGGAGTTAAAGAGATTTCCTAGATGGATAAGGTTTAAGCCACTAACCTGGGTCATTCCTTACTCCCAGCTTCCCAAAGTATCTGTTGTCCTCAGAAACTGTCTTCTTGAACCCCTCTGTGTTGCATCCCCTTCAGCTCTGACTGTGGTGATCAGCTTTTCTAGTTAGATATTTTGATGACAGTTACTGTAATACTTGTGCAGAAGACAAAATACATGGCAAATAATTTATTCTCCAAGAACCCCATTATAAGAGTGTTGTCACGTGCCTGGGAATGGGTTTACCACATGGCGTTTCTGCCTTGCCTGGCACTAAAAAATATCTGCCAAGCTTGCTGTATATGGGATGACAGATACCTTTTTTTTTTTTTTTTGAAATGCCAAGACTACACTTGTGGCTCAGGGTGCCCTCTGACTGTGAAACAATACAGGGGCATGTGCCCAAGCCTGCAGCCTGCACCAGAGTCAGAAGTGGTATTTCCCTTGCTATTATTAATCTGATTGGGGTATTGGCATTAAAATCTGGTGGTGGGACAAGATTAACCGTGTCATGGCTGATCCCACTGGTGAATAGAAAAGACTCAGGCTGAGAAAGAAGTGCAGGACAATAAAAACAAAACCAGAAGAAATAGAAGGATCCAAGTAGGGAAAAACATGAGAAGAAAGAGAAAGAAGAATAAAAAAGGGAAGAATTTGCAGCACCCTAAAATGAAGCATCAGTAAAGCACTGAACACATACCTCATGCCTTCTGCCAAGGGACATGCTCTGCCAGCACGACAAGCTGCCCACCAGCACTGGAGATCCTTCTACCTGTACTGTGGGATGAAGAGACATGCCTTTATACTTGCCTGCAGGATGTTAAATATAAAATTTGACTCCCTCCACAGGCTAATGTGATGCTCCTGGACCAGACAATGTTAAAAATGGTTTACCTTTATTTTCTAGCCTAAAACACGTCTGCGCTCTTTGATTATTCCTGCCAACTCAGCCTCTCCCCAGGTTCCCCCCACGTTGCTAGTTCCTATATAAATCAAGTGCACAAATGGAGGTTTCTCTCTGCCGTGTGCCCGTGTGCAGCCTGGAGCCAAGTTTTGCAATAAGGCTGACAGGAGACTAGACCTCTATTAAGAGAGGTGGCAGCAAAGAACAACACAGTGATTAAATGCAAAATTGAAATCATAATGAAAATTGGGGCACTGAAAAGAAATTTTAATTAAGTAAGGAACTGCAAATCAAACAAATGTATTCATTATTTAATCAACTAGTGAGTGCAAAAATCTCAACTAATCAGGAAAGTCTCAGGGAGCAGATAAAGAAACAAATCAAAGAACCAATTTAAAAGCCATAAGAAAATAGCACACATCCGCACTATAAAAGAGCATTTGTCTGAGAAACAGAAGGTGGGGATTTTTTTTTTCCCCCACAAACTCTTTCTCTCTCATCATTTTATGGCTTTGCGTTTTTGTGGTGGTGGTGGTGGGTTTTTTTTGTGTGTGTGTGTATGTTTTTTTTGCTTTTTTTTTGTTTGTTTTTATAATATGCTGTGATTTGTGATGCCATGTTTTCTTGCATGTTTACTTTTAACCTGTTCAATCACAAGTGACTATGAAGTGATGTTTTTCTTTTCCCATTCCCACCCTTTTTTCCCCCACTGCAAAACCCCCTATGACGTCTCGTTATATCCAATTTGTTTTACAGGGAGACAAAAGTTTGGGTGATCTGAGGGGAGCTGAGCACCTCATCCGTATGGTGAGGATCTCCAGAAGGCAGTGCTCTTAGCTGTGCTCTCACCCCAACTTTTTTTTTTCTGCTGATAGATGCGACCACGGGAGCGGGTGTGCATCGTTGGCTTAAATGAACTCCTTGCGAAGTCAGCAAACAGCTCAGCAGGAGCACGGAGAGCCCTCTCAAACCTCCGAGCTACTTCAGGGTAACCAAATGAGTCACAAGCAGCCAAGTAATTACTTTCCCAGGCTTCTTTACTCGAGGATTTGGATCTGTGTGCAAAACCACGAATCCAGAGAGAATTGGCCGTCATGCCTTGCGAGCGTAGACTTGTTTGTACTCAGAGCAGTTGGAAAGGGGCAGGAGATATGTTAAAGAGTAGTACAAACAAGTCATTTGCTGCACGGGCTGGTAAGTATAGCCTGCCTAGAGCCTAATAAAAATCACACACTTAATTAGTGGCTTCATTCAGTATTGTGTGAGCGGTGATTCACTGTGCCAGGCAAGAGGAGATGGGTAGCAAATAGACCTTGCACAAAGTATCTGAAAAAGAAGGTTTTTTAAGCATATAGTAAAGACCAGCTGCAAAACGAAGACCTGTGTGAAAACACGGTGGTGCTTTTAAAATGCAAGGGAGGCAAACTCTTCTGTAGAAAAGGTGGAAATTGAGTGCATATGCATGTAACAAAGTCCAATTTTACATCCTTTGTAGGGAATTGGGACCCCAGATATTGGGTTTCTTATTCTTTTTTTTTTCTAAAACACAGCACAAATGCTTTTCCTTCCATATTTCTTCTTGTCTATGTTATTTCATTGCTCCTACTGCCACAACAGCCAAGCACTTCACACTCATAGCATTTTTCACCTCCTCACATCTGTTTTGCAGATGGAAATGCCCAGCCCTACCTCCACACAGGGCTGCTGGTTGCCTGAACACTGCTTGGGGCTCCAAAGTGAAACTCTTGTTTTGCAGGGTTCAGGGGGCCTCTGATGTTCAGAGCTGGAAATGTCTTTTTAAATTAATGTTTCCAGGTACTTCAAGGTCTGCCAATAGCACTCCACAGCCTTTAGAGGACCAAATATCCCAGTGCCCATCTGGTTCTTCAGGCTCCTCAGGGTGCACAAAGTAGGAGCTCCCTGGTGGGGCTGGGGCTGCAAGCATGCTCAGAGCACATTTGCAAGACTTGAAAGTCTTTGTCCTCTCCAAAATCAATGGTTCCTGCAGGGCCACAGCTGAGGAAGCTGGTTCATTTATGTGAGACTTTACTATGTTTTTTTCATCCTCCCCTAAAAATTTAAGCCCATATTCTGGTCTCCGTGGCCACAAAAGCATAAGGGATACTGGAGCAGTGATGTGTGCTTCATTCCCTGCTGTTGATGCTGTTCCATTCTCTTGAAATAAATAAATGATAATTGGGCTGGGAAGAAGAGAGAAGTGCGACTCTATAGCTTCATGACTAGGGTGCTTTCCTGGGAGGGAGCATAGCTGGCTTCCAGTCCACTCAGTATTTTACTGCTTGATCTTAAAGAAAAGGCTTTGGTCTGTGCTATCCTCCGAGTGCCTCCAGAGCACACAGACCTTCCATCTCATTCCTTTGGTCCAGCTTTGCTGTTGATTTCATGTTCCAGGATAAAAGAGACTAAGAGAGCACAGTGCCAGCCACTCCTGTTGCTGATGCTGCGTGGAAGCATCTGCCCATCACAAGCCCCTGGGCGGCCCCAGGGAAGCCCAGTTCAAGTTTCACACATGTTTTGCTGAATCAAGGTTGACTTGACTTAAATTGCAGAAGTCATAATGCAAAGGTAGGTTTGGATGGTTGTCCCGCTGCTGACTACCACAGTTCAGAGCAGTAGCCCTTCTGGCTTACATGTCGTCTTGATGCTTCAGTGATCTAACTCCCACACTGTTCCAGTTTCATGGCCAGGATGCAGCATCCCTCTGCCTTGCAAGACTCACTCACCCTCAATGCCCCTGGTTCTGGCTTCGCTACCAGCACCCAACATCCCAGACATCCCAGAGCATCCCCTGCTCCCTCCTAACAACATTAGCAGGAGGTAATGACGTTGATCAGATCGAAAGGAAATAGCAAATTTGATTGTGCCTTGCTAGCAGGATTGGTATGCTGTCAGGAAGCACATGCACACATATACGTGCCCATGGAGTGACCTATCCTCACATGCACACCAGGCTTTGTCTCTGGAAACCCACTTTCTATTAATCAGCAGAGATCAGAAACAAGCCTCTTAGTCTACTATGGGAGATAATGTCATTCTGGGCTAAGAATAAATCTATCAGCTGGAAACTGGTTGAATAGTACAGATTTTAAGGAGGGTGAGGTCATTTTTAGGTTACATCATGCAGACACGTTGCATCCCCATTTATATACTGTGAGAGCATGCAGCAATTTCAGCTTTCCCACAAGAACGTATTTGAGTAAGCATTATCTTAGGAAAGAGGCTAGAAATCTTCCTGTGTACAAAAGAAGCTGCTTTATGAACTTCATCCTATAGTAAAGGAAGCATTATTATCTCCAGAAAATCCATCTCCCCAAAATCCCTGGTTATATCTTGAGCTGGAGGTCAGAACCGTGCTTGCTGAAGGGAAATCCCACTCAGCACACATCTAATTATTTTTCTGTCCTCCAGATCCCACGTAGCAGTCCCTGATAAAAGGATAGACAGGGAAGAGGAATCAGTTGCAGTCCAGTTTATGATTTTACATTATTAAGCCATTGGGGACTGCCAGACAATCTGAGAGCTTAGTGAACTGAACTCTCTAAGACCTGTTAAGTACTCAGGAGGCACTATGCAAACCCACAGAATAGGAGCATTAATCGTCAGGCAGAGCTGTCAGGATGCTCAATATGTGAGTGACGGATGAAAACAGAATGGAGAAGAGAATAGGGAAGGGCAGAAAAGAAGAATTTGGGGGTTTCACACACCTCCCCTCTCCAAAGCTCACAATCATTTTTCAAAACTCTTTTTTTCAGATTGATTTTGCTTTTTATTTCATAGGGGAAAATCCGTGCCTTAGCACTGATTTCACTGGAATTACTCCAGATTTACTGCAGCGTGGCTGTGCAGCATTGGCTCTTCATAATAATATGCCTCATTAGTGGCTACTTACAGTGTAACTGAATTATAGGACATCTAGTTCTGGGCAGTGGCTGCAAAATGGAGCGACGTGACACCTAATAAAGTACTTGTAAATGCCTTCTGGGAGTCACAATGCTATATTATTTATGAAATGCCATTGTGTTTTAAAGACAGAAGACCAGATGTTAAAATCTGCCTTATTTATATGAAATCACCAAGGATGAAGTCTGTTGTCTTTATCAAGCAGGTCCCAGTATACACCATGCACAGGTTGGCACAGAGCATTCCTGGAGAGTCAGAGGTCAGGCACAGCATGATATGCAGGCACCATCTATGGAGACAGAATGGCTCAAAGTGGATGTGTCCTGGTATGAGCACTGAGCCAGGTGTTACAGATGTGCAAAAATAAGTAGGGAATTATGTTCTTCCCACATTTGACTTCCCACAGCTGTACAGCCCCCTTGCTCAGAAGTGACTTTTTGGAACAAACCAGGAGCCTTTCCTAAGAGTCAAATCTTCTTTGTCTACAAGCTCTGAATTCATATTAAACAGCCTTCTGAAGAGAGAAAAGAAATGCAGTGTAAATCTGAGCTCCTAGCTTGCTGCGCGTGCTGTTAGGTGCCTGCAGGCAGCATGTTGCCCGAGTCCCAGAGCTCGTAGGCAGAGGTGTCTCCTGCCACGTAGGAGGTTTAGTCTGGTCCTACCCTGGGGCACTGCCACCAGGTGATTGCAGCTCCAAAATGCTGTCACATCAGCAGTGTTCAATGCAGTCTGTGTGCTGCGTTGCTGTGCCACAAAGACCTCTGTACCCCAGAAAGGAGCCATGAGGAGCTTACAAGGGAGCCCTGATGGTGGAGCAGGACCCATTACTCCCTTGGGCTTCTGTCCAGCTCTGAATATCAGATAAGTGAAGTCATTCTAGTCAAGCTCTTTCCTTTTTTTCTACCAACAGACGAGAGCATGGACTATCTTGCTTCTCAAAGCACTTACCTTCAGTGATTTGAGCATTCCTGGTCTCCTCCCAACAGGTACATCCAGTTGTGGTGAACACAGTGGGATGCTGTAAGCAACCACAACAGCACCAGCCCCACAAATATGGTGCAAGAATGTTGTGTTACACAGCTTAGGGCTTTAGTCCCCCAGAACTGCCTTGTCTGAAGCTTTGTTAGAGTTCTAAAGAACACTTAAAACAGAAATCATGATGACCAGAAATATTGACCTGCTTTAAACAAGCACTGACTTAGGGAAGAAAGCTGCTTGTTAGGGAAGAAAGCTGCTTGTTGGAGGAGTCTTAGATGAGTGCTCCAGTTCTCTTGCCTGGACTGTTCTCTACAGGTACTAAGGGACAGGAAAGGGGTGTAAGGCAGGATGGGCAAGCCTCTTCCACCACCATGAGCTTTTGTCCTCTTCTCTCCACCTTCTCTTCAGAGCAGACCTATAATACCCATGGAGAGGGTCTCTCAGAACAAACCATAGAATCAGAGAATCATAGAACAGTTTAGGTTGGAAGGGACCTTAAGGATCACCCAGTGCCACCCCTGCCATGGGCAGGGCCCCCTCCCAGCAGCCCAGGCTGCCCCCAGCCCCATCCAGCCTGGCCTTGGGCACTGCCAGGGATGGGGCAGCCACAGCTCCTCTGGGCAAGTGTGTCACTGTGCCAGGGCCTCATAGTGAAGCACTTAGAGAAACTCATTGTAACGAATAATAGAGAAAGGCTGAGGCTGGCTTGCTGGAGGACAGAACCTGGAGTAGGGGATATCCATGTTCTTTGGTTCCTACAGCACAGATGGTACCAGCACATTTATGTATGCAGCAGTGACTTCATTATATAAATACCTAATTATCACCAGTTTCTGTCCCCAGTGGAAATGACCTGGGGATTTCTCAGTATCTGATAGCTACATGGCTCAAAATGAGGAACGTTAATTCCTCCACTTCGGTGAGAGTAGTGCCACATCTCTGATGAATATGAAATGTTATCTCAGGCCAATGAGGCATTTCTCAAGCATACAATTTAACAACTACTTAGACATGACTGTGTTATACATCTTTTTAAATACCACTTCTTCAACAATATCCTTCTACAGCCTGCTCAGGTCAGAGCCAGGCTAGAACTACTCTGGACTTTCAAATAGCTGTTTGGGTGTACAGCTGGCATGTAAGGTCTCTGTCTTCTGCCACAAACTCATGGGGACTTCATAAACTATGCAGGATAAATTAATCCTTTATGCAGCTCCAGAGGAACAATGAAGCTAAAGTAAGGATGAATTGAAGAGCATGGTCAGTGTAGAGTGGCAGAAGAATCTCTCCTGTCATCTCTATCATGACATCTCTACCATGACCAGTGCAGCTGCGCCTTAGAGGTGAAGATGCTGCTTGCTGTGGAGGTTGCAGGTGACTTAAAAGAGCAGCTAAGGAAAATGTTTTGTACTCCTTGTAAATATGCACACACATTATTACGGTCTCTGTAGGCATAGACCAACATGACTAGTAATAGCCCAGGCTGCCCAAAGCCCCATCCAACCTGGCCTTGAACACTTCCAGGGATGGGGCATCCACAGCTTCTCATTTTTCCTCTCTCCAGACCCTTGGTGCCCATGGCACAGAACCAAAGAGCTAAACCTGTGAGCAGCTGCCTGCTGTGAAGCCCATAACCTCTGCCAGGTTTGTGGCTTGGCCTCTGAAGATGCTTTTCATTCAGGCAGTTTCCCCAGGAGGACAAAAAGCCCACCATCCACAAGTCCTTGCCACAGCTCTGACCCCAGGGAAGAGCAGTGCTGCCCATGTTTTGAGAGGTATTGTGGTGGTTTTTTTGGTCGAGGTGAACACCTCAGCCCCCTGTGGGGCTCTCCAAACACAGCCAAGCATACTAAACATACCCAAGCATAAATCCATCACTCACCTTACCAAAACCTGGTGGGCCACCACCTTCACCCCAACAGGGAGAACAGCAGGGACAAACCTGACCCACTTGCGCTTATAATTACTATGTGTGTGCAAACACTGCCCTCTGCCTCTTGGAGAAGGGCTTTGTTCTCGGCTTTGGGATATCTTGATTGCATTTTCTTTTTCCTTTCCTATGCAGCAGGGTGATAAAATAGCATTCTCCAAGCCTGGCCTCATGCTGGTGCCCGCTGGCACAAAAGGTGCTGAGAGCAAAACACCAGGATGCTCAGTTTGCAACTGGCAGTGCCAGCACAAGTATCCAGAGCCAAGGGGTGAGCAAAAATCTTTAGCTATACAGTAAGTAAAAGTCAGGGCTTTGCTTCTGTGTCTTAAGCAAGGGATTTTGGGGGGCTTGTTTCACCTTGTAGGTTCACATTTTCAAGAGTTTTCCATGAATGTAAAATTTGGAACTTTTTTTGTTTGTTTTTATCTGCGCTGAATTTCTCCACTGAAGGGGGAGATATAATGGCATCAGTTTGTCCCTGCAGGACATGTCCCTTGAAGGACAGTGTGGCCACCAGCACCTAGGGACTTTAATGGGACTTTCAGCTCCCATTCACACCTTGGAAGATCCCCTTGGCCTTTTGCCTGCACCGGCCATACACAGTTCCTGGTCGCTGCCCAAAGAGGCAAGGAAGGAAGGAAGGCTGTGAGCCAAGGAGTCGCAGGAAGAGAAGAAAAGGGGTGAAGGTTGCAGCCATTTGGGTTTCCCAGGCATGGCCTACCCTTCTCTAGATGTGGGATTCCTGGTTGAGGTGGCAACCCTGCTCCTGTTCCATGCTGGTTTAGCAAAAGGGTTACCATGGGGAATGTTGTATTCTTAAGAAATGCATCTTTTCTTCTTCTTCTTCTTCTTCTTCTTCTTCTTCTTCTTCTTCTTCTTCTTCTTCTTTTTTCTTTTTCTTTTTTTTTTTTTCCTCTTTTCTGGTCAATAAAGCTGCAGTTTGACTTTAGGGTGAAGATTTGGATCAATTCTCATTTTCTACAAAATGATTCACTCTTATACACTGAGGAATAGAATTGAAAATGTAATCTATCTTGTTGAGAGGTAGAGTCAGGGTCATGAAAATTAACCCCCAAGTGTCGTTTAGCATGCCTTTTCACATGCCAGCAAATAGCAGGGAACATCTTTGGATTTCTAAACAGTAATTTAGAAAGAAAAGAAAAAAAAAGAAAAAAAATAAATCAGTCCTGGCTAGGCATCTGAACGGATCCTGCCACAAAGTCATTTTTACCTGCAACGTAAAATAACCGAGAAAAATCCTTTTCAGCAATGATTCACTAGCAAATACTATTGCCAGACCCGAACTGGGATCTGGATGAATGTGTCTCACTGCACTATTTTTTAAAGCAAGGAAGAAAATGTCATTCAAAAACTTTTTGGTGGCAAATAGCAGGAGTTCATACCTTGTGAAATGGACTCCCTCGCATCTCAACATACTGGCTCCAGTATATATATTTTATTCTGCATGAAAACCCAGGGGGAAAGAAAGTTGTGAAGCACCATGGAGACATTGTGGGATGTGGGCAGGGAAATGTTTTCAGTTAAAAACTCAAGGTTTCAAATCCTTGTCAAAAGAAAACAACAACAACAACAAAAATTCATTAATGGAAAAGCTTTCACAGAGGCAGTGCAAAAAAGCTAGCTGCACTCACGAAGAATGGGGTCTGTGGATTTCATTCATCTGATGCATGAAGCACAGTTTTTTGAAAGAAACTAAGCTGACTTTTATCCTCAGCCCTGCACAACTTAGAAGCAGCGAGCTCTAAATTACTATCCTTCTATTCATCATCTGAGTTCCTACAGCGCTTGAGAGAGTCCCAGCTGTGGATCAGGATATCTTTGTTCTGGCCACTGTAAAAACACAGAGTAAAAAGTTATCCTAAGAGTTTCCAACCAAGGGAAAAGGTGTTTAATAATAGGTGTAATAGATTACTGGGGAATGATGGAGTGGTGTCTATCAGCGCAGTGGCAATGATACACGTCTATAAGCACAGTGGTGATGATACTCGTCTATCAGCAGCTTAACCAATACCAAGGGCTCTCTTGCAGCAAAAATAAATTAAAATGAGGGCATTGAGGGCACTTTGCAGACAGTCTCTAGGTGTCCACCAGAAAACACAACAGTATTTGTTTGAAGATCATGCCAGTGAGAAGAGGCTGGTGTTGGGCAGGTTTGAGGAGGGAATTAGCGATGACAAGGGACAGGACACAGAGGCCTTGAAAACAAAATCAGGCTGCAGTGGCTGATACAATAGATAAGGCAAAGTGTGGAAAGAGAAAAGCACAGAGGTGTGCCAGCCAGGGCAAAGGGGAAATGCTGTGAACAGATGTGTGCCTAGAAACACTGTGCTTGCCTAGGCTAAGGAAAAGGTTGCTGCAGATTTGGGTAAGGTACACTCGGAGCAAACTTCGGGCTTTTGTGAGTGGTAGGAAGAACAAATCCTAAATAACTAGAAACAAACTGTGTGGGGAGAGGCTGGGGGAGTAGAAGATGAACCATGTTGTCCACAGAGACTTGGCTGGGGGGAGCCCAGGAGGTTCCCCTGACCCCCCAGGCTGTGCCGGGTAGGTGGCAGAGCCCTGGCCCAGGCTGCCCAGAGGCTGTGGGGTCTCCTCCTTGGAGAGCTCCAAAAGCCGCCTGGCCATGGGCCTGGGCACCCTGCTCGGGGTGGCCCTGCTGGGGCAGGGGCTGGGCCTGAGGGACCCCAAGGTGCTGCCAGCCTCACCAGACTGTGATCCCTTGGTGCTGTGAGACAGCAGCTCAGCTTGGATGCCCAAAATACCAGTGAGATGCCTAAGTCCCAAGAAATGGAGGAAAGCACTTGCACACCTCTCTGCTTTTTGCTGCCACCTTCATGCTCACAAAGTGCATCCACCTCTGCTAGAGCAAATGCTGCCAGAGCCTCAAACTTACCTGGGGCAGATGCACACGTGGATCGGAGATGTGAGCACAAAGCCACCCACCCACCCACCGTCACAGCCGTGACACCCATGGGCGATGAGGAAGGAAGCCACTCGGCGCAAACCCATCACTCACCCGCTGCGCCTGGTGGCCGTGTCCCAAAGCCGCATCGGTGTCAGCTCTTCCGCTCTCACAACAGCTGCTAAAGCGCTGCTCCAGCACTTCAAAAGGGCCTGCTGAAGTGGTGCTGCAGCAGCCACCGCACACGCTCCCCTTATCTATCTGTGGGGATAAGACAAGACATCAAAGTGATTGATTCCCGGCTCTCCACATCAGAGCTGAACGCGGGGGCTGGTGGCAGCCCACGCATCCTCCCGTCCCACAGGAGCGTGCCTGCACGTGGGAAGGACTGTCAGATTCCCAGGGGCTTGCTTCGTGTTTTTTTTCTCCCCAGTCAACTTCATCTCCTTCCTGTTGGCAACCAAGCTTAATTTGCACTTTTGAAATTATTTCCTTACCTTTAAATAACAATAAGAAACACCCACAGAAAAATGTCTTGGTGCCCTGACAAGCAGATTTACAATGGGAAACAGTGACCACCCAGCAGCAAAAAATGATAATTATAGGCACATAATCCACTCTATCAGTCCACCAATAACCACAGCATGAAATGACCCCATTAACACCCCGAAGACTTAATCATTCACCTTCCTCCAATGCCATGTCAAATAAACAGCTCATGTAAACGCTTGTTATTTTGCTGGATGCAAAAGCCTACCTGCTAGCTGATAGAAAAAATGGGGAAACGTTGTAAATCAGAACTCTCCCTTGATTTATTTTAATTTTGCTAGCAGATAGTTGTTGACGGTCTACTTGAGCAGCAGCTGGCAAGCTGTTTTGCCCTCCCTCTTCACTCTCGTCATTGCCTAACACACTTGATACCATCCCTCCTCAGCAGGACTGTGAGGAATACATATGTCACACTGCCAACCCAAAGAAAAGAAGAGCATCTCTTATCTGAGCTGAGCCACCCTGAGAAGGTGCTGGCTGATGGGAGATAGGCAGAGGCTTGCTTGAGGGACCTCTGAAAGCTCCTTATTGCCTGTTGCGAGGTATCCAGATATGGGCTGCAAGAGGATGATCCAAGGGCTCACTTAATGTACGTCTTTCAGAGCTCACAGAGTGGTTTTTAATGGTAAAAGGAAAGGCAAACACATTGTCCCTGTTTCCCCCAAAGTGTGTCCTGGGTTTCTGCAAGGTTGTGTGAAAGGGCCCAGCTTTCTCCAGCAGGCTAGGAGCTGTTCTCACCAAGCAGGACCTGCTTGCTGTGTCAGTGCGGCATTTTGAGGGACTCCTGCTGTTTGTGTTGCATGAGTGAAGGTCCCCAGCCACCATTTCTTTCACGTCCTTCCATTCTGGAGCCCCTGATCCTGGGGACTTCCTGTAGATACACAGGAAATCAGGAAAGACTTTGGAAAACTCAAGTCTTTGTGCAAAGCAGAGGATAACAGTGAATGAAGCTGGCCTGAAAAGCCTGAGCTACACGAAACCCACTTGTTCTTCATCGAGGAAAGACACTGTGCTGGGACAACATCAGTTTCCCCGGTGCATGGTCGGGAAAGAGAAGCGTGTGCTCCTACCACCCTGACAGCATCTACTGCTGCAGAATAGCGACTGACCACAAGTGAGAAACAAAGTCCTGACGGACAGGCAGGGAAAAAAAAAAAAAAAGAAAAAAAAAAAAAAGGAAATGTTACAATCAATTAAGCAACAGAATTATATTCCAAGGAGGAAGTCAGTAAGACAGAAACAGTCGTGATACAAATAGCCCAGAGGCACACGCCGAAGGCTTTAGCACAGCCGGCTCTTTGCCATCAGCAGTGAGGGATTGTCCCGCTGGACACGCGGGGTCACTTTCTGCTTCGGTTCCTCCCGACGAAGAGCTGAGCTAACAGGTGCAACCCGGTGCTTAAATTTAAATAAGAATAACAGAAAGCTGTCAGCACAGCCATGGATGAGTGTGCGCCTGCCTGTTTAGATGAAAACGGGAACAACAGGAGAGCGCACGGGCTGCAGGGATGAGCAGTGAGGAGGGGACATTCAGCCTGTCCCCAGCGCCGGGGCTGCTGGATATCCTGTGTAACACGAGCAGGGAATCTGTACACAACGACAAGAGGTCAAGTGTCCGCTTCAGAAAGCTATGAAAATCACGGGAAGTGATTATTAATAGCTGTAGCGGGGAGTCGGAGGGCTTAGCAGGTGGCCCTTTCATAAGAGGGCTGTACCTGTTCTGTGGGGGACACGAGAGCTCACCCCTTGGTGCTGTCAGTCAGGCGCTTTGCCTCTGGTGCCAGAAGTCTCCATCGCAGGGAAAAGAGAAATGGGAGTGGGTAGGAGGGGAAGGTTGGGTGGGTCTCCAGCCTCTTTAGGTGATCGTGGGCAAATCCTTCCCAGGATCCACCTCTGATAAACAAATGTAATTATCTCTTCTTATCAATCACTGTTCATGTGAATTGTTAGTAGGGGTGATTATTAGGGACACCAGGAGGATCAGGCCATGCTCATTTGTATTCTGCTCTGGTGAGGCCGCACCTCGAGTGCTGTGTTCAGCTTTGGGCCCCTCACTACAAGAAGGCCATCGAGGCCCTGGAGCATGTCCAGAGAAGGGCTACGAAGCTGGTGAAGGGCCTGGAGCACAAGTCCTGTGAGGAGCGGCTGAGGGAGCTGGGGGTGTTTGGTCTGGAGAAGAGGAGGCTCAGGGGAGACCTCATTGCTCTCTACAGCTACCTGAAAGGAAGGTGTGGGGAGCTGGGGGTTGGCCTCTTCTCACAGGTAACTAGTGACAGGACTAGAGGGAATGGCCTCAAGTTGCGCCAGGGGAGGTTCAGGTTGGAAATGAGGAGACATTTCTTCTCAGAAAGAGCAGTCAGGCATTGGGATGGGTTGCCCAGGGAGGTGGTGGTGTCACCATCCCTGGGGGTGTTCAAGGGAAGGTTGGACATGGTGCTTAAGAACATGGTTTAGTGGTGACATGGCTGGTAGGGGGATGGTTGGACCAGGTGATCTTAGAGGGCTTTTCCTGCCTTAATGATTCAATGATTACTTTAGGACTTCCCAGTCATGTGAGCAAAATCCATTTTTCTACCCAAAAATTTGCATCAGAGGACTGGGACTTGCTGTGCAGTAGAGTTTGGCCCACCCTCACAAGCAGGCCTGAGACCCAGCTGCAGCTCCTCCTTCAGACTGGGTCTCCCACATCACAGGAGCTACCACACCGTGTGACAGCACTTTGGCCACTGGTATCGGCAGTTTTTGGAGCCTTTGCCTGGGGAAAGTAGGCATGGGCACAGTGATGGTCTCTCTGCTGACTTCCCTGTGCAACAGCCTTGTTTCTGCCCAGCCTGTCCTTGGTTCATTGCCCTGACTTGGGCTTCTGCATTCAGCCTAGAATTCAAATACCTAAAGTACTCAGTTTTATTCCTGGAAGCCACTAAACTGTAATAGAGACTTGAACACAGTCATTCTCACTAAAACCCAACTATTTTTCAAAATGGGTTAGATTTTGGGGGGTATGAGGCCAGACTCCACCCAGGAACAACCCTGAGGATGATGCCAGATTTGGAGCAAGTTGGTTCTCCATTTAAAATTGTCTCTGGGTAGAAGGGGGAGAAGATGCAGTACATAGTTTTTAGAGGGATTTGGTTGGCAGAGGCAATCCCTGATGCTTTGTTTGAAATAACTCTTACTCCTTTATGCAAGAAGAAGAGGTCATAATCCTTGCATTTCCACTGCACCTTATTTCTCCTGTAATCTGTATCTCATAAGCATTAACTTGATGCACAATAAATTATGCAGACTTAAAGTGGTCAGAAAACTCCCATCTGCTAAGCAACAAGTATGATCAGTGCTTCTTTGTTCACTCTGAGATTCTGTAAAAACAAGGCTTAAAAATTTGAAAATGTAGATTACTAGCAAACCTTAAAGGTTGTCTTGACACATAAGGCATTTAATGAATTCCCGGTTTGATCTTTGTCTTAGTTCTTCTAGAACTGGATTGTAATGATAGCATTTGGAGTCTCATTGTTTTTTGTATTTTTATTTTTGGAAATAGAATATTTGGCTTCGTTAAATAAACTAGGGATTGTTTTGCTTCAGAAAGAGTGATTGGCTTTATGAAACTAGCTAACTGCAACTAAAACCTGGGTGCATATGCTGCACTAATCATCCAGCTCCGTGATAGCTTCAGTAATTCAAATAGTCTGACATACAAGAAAGGAAAGTAAATTTAGCTTCAAATTGAAGGCTACGTATTGTTGGCATATTTGACCTCAAGAGATATTTATGAGCAGGTTATTCTTGGGGAACTTCAGCAGGTATAACCAGGCCTGCATCTTTTAAATTCTTCAGGGGCACCAAAATAAATGGTCAGTGCTTATGATATGGAGATAACACAGGTCTAAGCATGTGAAAAATCTGCCCCAGGGCTTCCTTATGTAAAAGGGCATGAAGTTCTTACAAATGGGTAAATCCACGCAAGAATTACCACTGATTCCTCCTTCAGACAGCTACACTGAAAATGTGGTTACTTAAAATTGCCATCCTTAATTAGAATGTACAAAGCCTGTGGAGTGCATGGGAATGCCCTCTGGAAGACCCATGAGCAAAGGGCAAAATTTAGGACACGATGCTTTTATTTCTGCTCCCTCCCAGGCAGCTCAGGGAGCTTCCTGCCCCTTGGCTCAGTGCTGCGGGGTCCGTGAGGTGGAAAAGAGATAAATAAGCCAAATATTGCAGCGCTGAACCAAGTAAATCAGGTTTCCAGGAGAATTTATGTCCTAGCACAAACTTAGAGTTAGTCCTGTAGTACCTGTGAAACTTTTCTTTCTTCTCTTTAGCAGCTGTGTAATACAGGCAGCTGTATTATGCCAGACTAAATAGGATTTTAACCAAATGTTTCCTTTTAAAAATAGATGTCAGGAAAATGACGGGGTCAATATTGCATGAGCATTGGCCCCCCTCAAACTGTGACACCTCCCAGGCACAGCCATGCAGACAAGTACAACTCCTTATGATGATCTTCTTCTGAAACCTCCATTCAGCTCTTATTTCCTTGGCCTATGGGCAGATGCAGACTTGGGGAGGTGCGGGTGCAAATATAAATGTCTCTGGTGCCTATCACTTTGCCCAGAAACCTCGGGACAGCTGCAGGGATGGCTGGGTGATGCTCATGACCTCCCTCCCCTGTGCAGAAAGGCAGATCAGATGATCACTGTGGTCTCTTCTTGTCCCTGTCCTTGCTAAAATAAAAGTCACCCTGCTCCTCACCCTGCGACTGGCTCCTGAAGGCAGATGCCTGCTCTCACATGGCATCTTAAAAAGCCCATGCATCGCAGTTTGGATGCAGGCTTTTCCTGTTCTGATCTGATCGCAGGAGACAGCCATCTGTGGAGCTGCATGGGGTCAGCACGTTTTTAAGGGCTGCCCCATTCTTCGGTCTGAACAGGGGAAGAGCATCCCTGGAAGTGACTCTGATGGGATGAAGCTAGATGTGAGCACTGTAATGACTTATCTTTCTTTTTCTTTCCTTTTTTTTTTTTTCTTTCTTTTTTTTTTTTTTTAATGCAAAATAAGGATGCCTTTTTCTGGCTCAGCTTATACTGCTTGCAGCTTGCCTTGCTCCCGGCTACATCTCAGTGGTAACAGAGGAAGAGACGTGATGGGTGGCGTGAGCAGGAGATTTGGCTGCTGTGCAGCAGCAGCTTCTTCTGGGACTATTCCACGGCTCTCCTGCCCCCTCTCATCTGAGCAGAGCTGTGTGTGGATGATGGAGAGCAAAAAAGGTGTGTGTCCAGCAGTCTAACCCGGTGGCATGGCACTGGACATTTGAAGAATTTGCACAAAAATTGAGATGAAGTTTTCCTTGTCAGATTTACTGCAAGTCCAGTGGGGTTAAATGTCCACCCTCCTCAGGTCATTAGCAGCCTTCTCCAAGCTTTGCTTCCCAAGCCCGAGGCCCCAGGTGTCTTCCAAGCATTGCAACAACGCGACTTCTTTGACACAGATCCCAGTTTCAGCCTGTATAAAGAAACAAACCTTTAAAAAGTCGGTGTTCTGGTTGAAACCTCCACTTTTCCTTTTAAAAGAGATGTAACTATTAAAATCAGATATTGTGTAGCCCATATCACTCTAGGATGGGCTGTTAATTCCCCGTCCATGTTACAATACATCAATGTCAGCAGCATCAAGGCATATCTCCCCCTTTCACCCGCAGGTTTATTTTGCTCCTGAGCTGATGGAAGGAAATGCAAAAGCCAGGGCTTGACTTTGGGCTGAGTTTTGGGGTACCATGTGCTGGCAGGTTTGCCGCTAAACTTACAAACTATGAACGCCCTGGTGTATTTGGCTGGCTTGACGCTGTGATAACCTCGCCAGCTTCCTGGGATCCTTCCAACATCACCTTGGCTGCAGCATCCAGCCCCTGGGATCTCTGGGCAAGCACTATTAGGGCCACAACACTTCCCTTCAGCTTCACCAAGGCTCATGCAGGCTTGGAAAGCCTCCATTCACCGCTGCTGGTAGCAAAGGTCGGGGTTTTCTGCTGGGCTTTTTTCTTCCTTCTCTCCGACTTGGAAGAAAGCAGCAGAACCACAGGTGATGCAATTCGATTAGAAGCTCCCGAGGCTTAAATTAAACAGAATTATTTATCAAATCTCTGGGCCATTAGCCCCGTCTTGAACAACAGCCGTGCCATAACCTCCCCCTCGCTCCTCCCACGTGCATTTCCCTTCTCTTACAAAGGCTCAGCAAGAGCCAATAAAACAAAATGAAAGGGAAAAAAAAAGGGGAAAAAAATTTAAAAGGCAGAGAGTAGCAGGGATGATAATGCACACCCAAGTAGCCACAGTTGCCAGATGCTTTGTGCTTCCACATAGCACCTCTGCATATTCCGCCCCCCCACTGATGCTCCCACCCCATCCCCAGCTCCATCCTTCCCATCCCACCCCTCCAAACCTCACTGATGAGGACTTCAACAACCAAGATTTCATTGCTGAGACTGCATGTGTTTATTTATATATATATATATATATATTATTCGTTTGTAGTTTTTTGTCCCCTCACTGATGGGAGTTTGGGTTTTAGCAGAGCTGGACATCCTTGGCCTTTACCTCCGTCACAGGGAGTTGTAAGGAAAGCCAAGCTCTGCACTCACTTATCTGTGGTCCTGGGAGCACCAAGCCACACATCAACTTATTTGTGACTTACAGTAAACCTGGCAACTAGGCAAATGAGTTACATGTCACTGAACAGACACTGATAAACTGGTTGAGCCTGAGAAATTTTACATCTCCATTTTTCATATTTTATTCTGTAGGTTCTGCTTTTTGATTGTTTTGTTTGTGTTTTTTTGTTTGTTTGTTTGTCTGCTTGTTTGTTTGTTTTCCTCTAGGGTAAAATCAGCCTGAGAAGGTCTGTTTAGACTGAGAAACTTTGTTTCTTCTTGTTTCTCTGCTTAAGTAAATTAACTATCTTAAATTTTAGCTGTCTTCAGTATGCCTTCCCTGCAGGAATGTTACTGGTGCTATTTGCAGAGTGAGATGATGTTGAACACATGTTAGAAGAGCAGAACTTGTCCCTTGGTACTTAATGCTTCCCCCAGCTTAGGCTGATTATCGGAGATTTCAGTTCTATCTCAGTACTTGCTTCCAGTTTTGTCCAAATTATTTGGCTCAAACATTCCTTGGCTGGAAAATGTGTTGAGGTCAGCCTCCCCCATGGGAATCCAAGGGCTTCTGAAAACACTGCAAGCACAGCCTGCTCCAGAGCAAGGAAATCAACTTCAGTACAAAAGGACGGAGCATGAGCTGGAGGTCCGCGAAGGTACGAAAACCACCAGGAAGATTGGGGTCTAGTTGCCAAAGTTTAGACCTGCTTGTGTTTAACCTGCACTGTTTTCCAGTTCCAGATGAAATAATAGCACAGTTAGATGTAGTCTGGATCAGTCAGAAAGGGTACAAAATGAGGATGTAAGAAAGCTATAGAGCTTTTATGAAGCCTTCTGTATTAACTTATATGTATAAAGAGAAACTGTACGTATATAAAGAAGATATGGTTGTTACAGTTCTGTCATCTTTAAGGAAGCTGGGTTTGTGCTTCATTTAGCATTTGATTATGAATGTAGCCCAATGAAGTTCTTTTCAACTGCTGTTTGCTAATTGGAAGCCTGTAATGATGCCCAGAAATGGTATTCCGTGTTGAAATGAATAAAGCAAGATTACATGATTAAGAAATGCATAGCAATTGCCTAATTAGATGTACAAGTAATAGAATAAATCTTATTGGAAAGTGCTTTCTGCCCACTTCCTGAGCTGTGAGACAATAAAAAATAATAATTAAAAAGAAAAAAAGAAAAAAAGAAAATCCAGCCAAAATGTAGTAGGCCAGAACTTTTCTTTTGCCAAGGGGCAAACAAAACTCCCAGGGATTAGTGGCCACTCCTGAAGATAGAAACAAATCAGGCTTTCGGAGTGGGCTCTGAGTCTGACAAAGCAAGTCATCCTATTTCTGCTTTAAATCACAACCTGAAAATAAAGGGCATTTCAAATGTCACTTGATGCAGCGTTCTGACATGGCTATATTTTGGTGAGGCACCTATCTTTAGGTCTATTTCTCTCAAAACTTTGTGCAGGAGTCAGCATCCATTTGCCGTTCTGCTGCAGAGCATCCTCAGTGCTGGCATTTCCCAACGGGTAGGAGCTTGGCGCATAACCCGAAGGCCGTCCCTTGCTTGTACGTGGCAAGGACAGATCCTGTTTCTCCTTTCCCTTACATTTGCTTCAGTCATTCACGGCCATGCAAAAACCCCGTCACCGCTCCACTGTGCTCACGCAAACACCAAGGTCAGTCCGTGCAAGGAATGATGCCTCGGAGTTAATTACCCCCAGTTTGATTGGGGGCGAGGGTAAAATCATGAGTACAATCCTGAAGTTAACAAGCACAAAAGAGCATTTAATTATTCTAGTTATGCGGCTATCCCCAGATACTTTCTTGCTTTTCCGACAGGATCTGCTCCTCGAGGGCATGAGGTAATTGCTGATTTCCTTGCACGCTTCAGCGAGCGCTCTGGAGTAGTTAATGATTTATGAGGAGAGCTGGAAGCGCTCGGCCGGCAGCACCATGCCCAGCACCTTGGATGCTGATAACAAGAACCCAAAGCCCAGAAGTGGGGCCAGACAGCCAGCAGGCTGCCACGCAGGGACTTGGGGATGCTAGAGGCTCTTTGCAGGGCTTCCCCTCCTGCAAGAAGCCTGCGAAGGGTCAGCCTCTGGAAAAAAAAAAAAATAGAAAAAATATCATGCTGGTGTAGCAACATCTCTCCCAGCCCGTTTTTACCTGCTGCAAAGCCTCCTCCAGGCTGATGGAAGCACAGCTGCATGAGCACCAAGCTCGTGGTCCGTCTGGAATCCTCCCCAGACTTTCAAGTTGTCAAATTAACATTTGCATCAATTTAATTTTCACATGACTCATCACTAAATGATTCAGTCTCTCTCTGAGCAGCCTTCAAATAGCACTGACCTTTCTTTCAAAGCTTGACCTCAGGTGGGGATTTAGAGGAGGAACATGAGAGTGATTCAAACGCAGATGCCAGGGTCAGGCAGCTTGCAAAGGAAGGGAGCTGTCACTGCACAGGAGATGTTCATGATGCATGGTTTCCTGCTGCCTTGTATCAGTTTCCATAAAGGACGGAGATATGGCAGGAAAGTTATTGCAAGACAACAAAAACGTGGTCATAGGACCCTAATGTTGAGATGGAAATGTGTCTTTGAAGTGAGATCTACGAGTTGTGTGAGACTCACCCAAGTCCTGTGAAGTCTCTTTGCACAGAGCTCTCTTTTCTACCTGGAGCAAGCTGGGACCCACTGGTGTTAAATTTCAGATGACACTATTGAGGAGTATTTGTGAGGGGCGCACGCACTCTTTTCTGAAAGCATAGAGGTCTACCTTTTTTCTCTGTTAGTTTCTGTAGCCTTTTGCTTTGCCTTTAAACACATCTCTGTGACACATAATGACTGAGCGATCACCCCAGCACTTGGTCAAATTGAAGACTGGTGCCTGCTAAGGTTGCTTGTAAAACCTCTCTGTCCCCACTGCTTCCAGAGAAGCACAGGCACTGCAGCCCTTGGGTTGATGGGGAATACAAAAGCCAAATGTGGTGATAATATTTGTGTGTTTGTAGGGAGGAAGGTGAAAATCTGGTGGGAGACATACTCCAAAGCAGGAATCTGCCCACAACCTGGGTAAGATGTGCCAAGTCACCCTTCTGGAGGCATCTACTGCCCTTCCAAAGCTAGTCAGGGAGCAAACATCTTCAGTAGGTGGTCCCTATGTTGTTGACACATGTCCCAAAGTGCTTAAATTGTTCCAGACAAGGTTGGGCTCAGCCTGGCAGTAACTCCTGAGTGCAGTGTGCAGGACTTAACTCAGCAGCAGCTAATGGGGAACCAAACAGCAGTTTCAAAGAGATCACCTGGCAAAAGACCTGCAGACAGGTCTACATGCAAGGGTGGCCCCTGTAGATCGTCCTCCCCATCCCTCGTATTTGTTACATAGTCCAGAGTAACAAAGGAGCAGTGGCTGCTTCTGAGCATCTGCTTCTTTGCACCACCCCAACAGAATCAGAGGAAAACTCAGGTTGGAAGGGACTGCAGGAGGTCACCTGCTCCAGCCCTCCTCTGCTCTCCCAGTCTGCTTCTTGGGGGAAATGAAAGCCATGCCAGGAGTAAGGAAGACCTGCTGGTTTGAGGAAGTTCCCACTAGGATGACCACCTTGGGCTCACCTCACTAAACAAAGTGAAGTGTTCTTTGCTCTGAAGGTGGGGTGCCAGACCCCATTCCCAGCATGGTACCTTCCTCCCCTTCTTTTCATGTACACCCAATCTTCAGCATCCTCCCCACCACGAAATCCTACTTTTCCATCTCTTGTATCCCCCCAAATACTTGCACATCTCAGGTCTTTGGCTTAGGTCAGTTTTGGGAGCCACCAGCAGCTTCCCAAGCTCCCTGCCCTCCTACAGTCGAGAAGGGCACAAGCCTGACATGGAGTGTCCTGGCTTCTCCTGAAGGCTTATTTTTTTAGTAACTCTTCATTTTCAGAGATTATTGGCTTGCTTTTATCATGAAAGCTGCCCCTGGCGATATTCATCCTTTCTTTGTGAGAAAAACATCCCTGGCCCGAAGTTATATAAGTGTCACGTGGGTTTAAGGCATTTTTTCCCCACTCACTCATAAGTGTCAGCTAGAGTTTCTTATCCACAGGCGGGGAGTACAGGAGCAGTTTGGGTCTCTTTGGCTCCAGTATCTCATCACGGGGCACTTTTCACTTCAGAAATCTCTCTTCCCTTCTCAGGCTACTCCTCAAGTCAGGAGAAAGACTGTGAACTGATGTCTGAAGGGGGTCAGCACAGCAAGCAGCTTATTTTTTTTCCCTCTCCACAAAGCTGGAAGTCGGGAGTGTTTATAAGACAGAAAGATGCAAGCTGCTAACCCTTTCATCTCACATTTCCTTGTGAAAGATTTGAACCGTGCACTAAACAAGCAGGACACCAAGAAAAGTCCCAGTTGCTAAAAACCTCATAGCTGTGAGAGTCACCTTGTTTGTGGAGTGATAGGACAGGATTCAAAGATAAAGACTCTTTATCAGGGGGTGTAGTGACAGGACAAGGAGTAATGGCTTTAAACTAAAAGAAAGTAGATTTAGATTAGATATTAGGAAGAAGTTCTTTACTATGAAGGAGATGAGGCCCTGTCCCAGGCTGCCCAGAGGAGCTGTGGCTGCCCCATCCCTGGCAGTGCCCAAGGCCAGGCTGGATGGGGCTGGGGGCAGCCTGGGCTGCTGGGAGGGGTCCCTGCCCATGGCAGGGGGTGGCCTTTAAGGCCCCTTCCATCCCACACCATTTTTTGATTCTTTGAAAGATATATAAATAAGTATGAAAAAATGCTGGGAAAGAGATAGCAGAAGTTGGAGAAAGAAAGAGAGTGCCAGGCTGTCCTCATGCTGGGGAGGTGAGCCAGCCATCAGCAGCACAAGCAGACCTGAGCTGGAAAAGCTCAGTCTTCTCCCTTATCTCTGTTGTGGGCACCTTCCTCCACACTGCCAGAAGTTCCTAGGAGCTATGGTCAAAGCCATGGATAACAGCATGCAAGGATGGTCCCTGTCTCTTCCAGACACACCCTCTGTACCAAAATCCAGGGTATCTGCTATGATTTAGCCTTAGACCATGAAAGACTCTCCCAGAGCTTAAGGACACCTCTCCAACCCCTTCCCCTGGATGGCTTTGTGGGAAGAGACAGTGGAGAAGTTTCCATGATTAACTCAAGGCTGGAGCCCTGAAGATTTCTAGTCATTAGGGCCAGCTTTATGAATCTGTGCTAATGTATTAGCCTCCTAATGTACCCATCTACATTAATGGTCCTGATTTATATCAGTGTTGAAATGACTTTGTTTCACTGTGTTAGCCTGAACACAACAGATCCTGAAACATTAAGATCTCTTAAGGAGAGGACACTTCATCATTTAGCTTGCTACTAAGACACTTTTTCTAATATTCCATCAACATCAAAAATCTTTAAAATGGCCATGAAACTCAGATATAGAAACAAGAAAAGTAGTGTGAAGTCATGTTGGGTCCTGACAAGTTCTGGATAACTGCAAGCAAGATTTTTGCTCAAATTTCACACAAACTGTGCAAAATAAGATGGAAAGATGTCCTCCCATTTTTATTTTTTTTTTCTGACCAGAAATGATTCAGTTTCTTAGAGTTTTAAGAAAAACACTTTCAGATGTAAAGCATGGTATTTGGACAAATGTCTCTTACACCTCTGGAACATGTCTTGCTGATCTATAAACTGCTCCCTTGATTCAGCCACAAATTTCTGCTATAGCTTTATCTAGGTCTCTTTATCCCCATATTACAAGAGTTTGATTCACTTCTTTCCCACCCATAAAATTTGTCTGAATACATGCAGTATCACAGAAACATAACTGCTGTCATACAAGAGGAGACTTTCCAGAGCTGAGATTTGTGCTCTTGCTTTCATTTTCTTTGAAGTACTTGAAGTGTATTATTTTACAGTGTTGTTAGCAGAGAAGTGTAACACCTAAAATAAGAGTCTGAGCTGTGGACACGTTGATATTAAGGATTTAGCCAATGCACTTAATCCTTACAGCAGGGTGTGATATACTTCCTGGGTTTAGTTGAAAGAAATTTGTTTGATTTTGTTGGTGGTGGTTGGTTGATTTGGTTTTTTTTTGTTTGTTTTTCTTATTCTTAGATCTTTTACAACAGCTTTACAGCCCACCCCCAGGCTCTTTTGATGAGAACTGCCACTGATCAGCACTGATAATGCAGTAAAAGAGGGACTTGATGGACATCTTCATATCTCTATCATCCAAATGCTGATGGGAACGCTTCCAGATCAATTGTATTTCCGTGTATGAAACCATCTGAAATACAATATTTTGATATGCAGATTTTTTTTATAGGCTTGAGCAATGTATCTTGCTCAATATAAACTCAGAAAGAGGGGATAAATGCCTCCTCCAAAACCAAAAGAACCAAAAGAAACAGACCCCTTGGGTACCTACAGATTAGATGGCAGTTGAGTTATGGCTTTGAGAGCCTTGGTTATGTTGAAATTTGGTATTTGCTTTAAGGCTTTTGGTTAAAGTTTCAAGAGATTGAAATCCCCAATTCATTTTATTTCTCTAGAAGATATTCATGGATCATTAATACATTCAGTTTATTTAATAGACAATAATAGCATTACAACAGGAAAAGAAGGGGAAAAATCAGTACAATAATTTGGTTAAGTGGCTGAGCCTGCATGATGGGGCTGGGACTTCTGGGTTTCATTGACCCCATGTGTGACCTTGAGACAGCTGTGTCCGACTGTTCATTTGCCTTCTGAATAACAACCTGCATTACAGGGGTGACGCAAACTCACTGTTCTGCCTAGGAAGTCCCCAAAGAGCATCTCATGAATGGTACCTCCCTCACCTGGAGGAGCTGGCAGAGGATCAAGGCTAAACATCCCACCAGGACATCATCAGGGTGTGACACGCAGTCCTGCTCCCTGCCAGGGCATCCTTGTGCCTGGCAGGTTTGGGTGAAGCAAAGGTGGGATATGGGAGTAACCAGAGAGATAACCTTGCACTTTGAGCTTCTCTCTCAGAGCTTCATTAGCACACAGTAATGCTCATTAAAACCAATGACCACCCAGTTCAAGCCCCGCTATTTCTTCATTTCCATTTCTTTAGTAAACTTGTAGCATCACCATTGAACATTTCATTAATATACGGCCATAGGTGACCTGCACTTGATCGATTACCTAAGCAGGTATCATGCCTCGTCGCCTACCTAATTGCATCCCTAAAAGAAATGGCACTTGGTCCTGTAATGCCCTATTTAAAAGTAATACAGTTGTGCTGGAAAGCTGTTAATGGTGCTGTGCCACATTTCAAAACAACACAGCGGCTAAAAACTCATTCAGGAGGAAGGCACTGATGTTAGGTAATGAAAGGAGAAGTGATGTAAATCCTCTGTGTGTGCTCTTCTAATTGTTTAATGCATGAAAATGGACAAACGCTTGTCGAGTGTTTCTTTGTTTCAAAGACAGAGCTGGTAATGCACGGGAGGATGGGTTGGCTGCTGCTGGCGTGGGCTGGCCCACTCCCGATGGGGTCACCACACTTCTGGCAGTTTTTACATCAGCAGCGAGTCTGGCTCTACAATTATGCCTCTTCTGAGGAGCTAATTGCATGCTTCATATCAGGCCCTGCCTCTCCAGAGCAGTCTTCGGTACCGATTCCTAAATAAAAGTGCATCTCAGAGGAGTTTGATTCGGGAGGCTGCAGGCATGATGTGGATGACCTGCTTAGGTCCTTAACATGAGCACAGTGACAGCAAAAACACCAGGTGCCTTGCCATGCTAGGATGATCCAGACTGCCTGCATCGAGCACCTCCCGATGTTTGCCACCACCCGCCTGCGCAGGATGGGTATATTTTGGTGCTGGTGCCCTGGGGGGCTGACAAATGGGAGATCAGGTTTCTAAGAAGCAAGAACAGGCTCCATCCTACAGCTGCTCTATGCCAGCCCGTAGCTTCTCCATTCTAGCCCTGCCACAGGCCATGGGTACGCCAAGAGTAGGACTTTGTCCATGTCCAGCTCCAGAGGTGGAGCTGGGATGTCTAGGATTCACCATACCTAGGAAAGAGAGACAGAGCATGAGAGCATCACTCGCAGGCAGACAGACCTGCTCTGGTCTCTCATCTCAGGAGTATTCCTGAGTTTTTCAGCCAACAACTGTCTCATATAAAAGGAATAAGTCATGCTTGAAGGAGGACCGGCCATGAGGTGAGACTCAGCAGCCCCCCAGGGTCACCTGGGCCAGAGCATCACCCATCACTTCGCGGTTAGGATGCCCTTCCCTGAAACCTAACTTTATTTTTCTTTGCTGGCAAAATACAGCAATTTCTTCCAGCTCTGCCCCCACAGACATTCCCCACCCGCCTAGATTAGAAATTCATAGAGCACACAATAGGACCGTGATTGCTATTTTCCACATTCTGCTCATCGTTTTCTTTAGTCACACCTCTGTGATGTTTAATAAGTCCTTATTGAATTTGACAGCAGTCGTATGCCAGAAGCACAGACACAGCATTAGTCATATTTCCTCTACTCTGGAGTAATCCAATAATGGCTAGGTAATTAAAGCCTGCCCCTTACTAACATGTTGGGCTTCATGCTTTTTCTTTTGTATATTCAAAATCTAGTCATTTTTTTCCCCTGCAGATCAGTCCTGCCAGAATTGCATGGAACCTTGTGAGCTGTGTGGTGAAGGCAGTGCCAGAACATCAAGGAGCAAGGGAAGAGCAAGTAAAACGAGAGCAAAAGAGGAAAAAAAGGAAGAAAAGAAAGATTGAGGGAGAAGTGAGAGGGGACAACCTGCAAGCCATAGGCACCCCAGGCCTTTTCCTGGTGCCTTGTTTTAGACTTCTGCAAAGTCACACCGAAAGTGAAGGAGCAACACGCCCCCCATGGTGCAAGGTAGTATTGCAGTAGGACACACAGGCACATCAGGCAACGTGAAATAAGAGTGCTTTAGAAAAGATGCTGGTCTCTACACCAAAATCCTTTTTTTTGAGTGTTGAGCTTTTACTTCACATCTGAAGAGAAGCAGCTATGAGGCAAGACAATTACATCTGCTGGTAAACCCATGATATTTGAACCTTTTTCTCACCGGTGCTCCTCATGGATTTCCTTTCTCATTTTGTTCTCCCTCGTCCTCTTCTACCTTGACTTTCTTTTGAAAGCCAAGGGCAGCACTTTCATATGCCAATGCTTAAAATTAGGACATAAGCACACTTTAAAATAAATATCAGGTCAACAGCACAACTATATTATCATTAAGACTGACAGCAAACTAATGCTGTCCACATAAGGTGGTTTCTAACCATTTCAGGTATGAGGTAGGAGAGCGAGGACCTGGTCGCACAGAGTGACCCTCAAAAGCCAGATAATTGGGGTATTTATCTAAATGTAGCAAGTGGCTTTAAGACTTTTCTTGGGAGCCCTGATATATTGGCTTTCCCTAAGGGAAAGATCAGTGTGCCAAGGGTGCAGCGCTGTCCTCTGACCGTGGGCAACAGCATCATGAACCTCCTGGGCTCCAGGCTGTTCTGTGGATGAGATATCTTTTTGACATTAGACATTTGCTGATGAGAGCTCTGGGGACCCAAACATCATGGCAACATCCAGAGCTGGAGCTCCACTTGTTGATCCTGCTCTTTTCCTGCACTCTCATTTGCAGTGCCTGCTACAACAGCACAAACAGGGGTTAAAACCAGGATCATGCCAGAACCCGAAAGCCAGTTCAGGAGTGACTTAGCAACATTGGCAGGAGATGGAAATATAAACTATGAAGGAGGTAAGGTGGGTCAAGGAGCCAAGCACGGTTGACCATGAGTGCAGATCCACTTTCACCTATAAAAAATGCTTAAATGTGCCAACCAACTCAAAGAAGAGTAGCAGTAGCAGCCAGGAATACAACACTTGTAAAAATAAGTGCACTTTCCCCGACCCCCCTTTCACATAATACTGAACTTTCAGCCTAAATAATGCCTTGAAGGCCAAAACCCCTTTCACATAGCTAAAGTTGGGTATATGTTTCTGTATCCTGATGCTTCAGGGCTTTTTGCAACCCAAATATAGCTGAAGAGAGCTAATATTAGTGCTTTAATTTTTCCAAGTCTTGGCCGTCAAGCCCAATATATTAGTGTTTATATTGTTAAATGTCTACCCTAAATTATATAGGTGGTGCACCATGACTGACTCAATGTTTTCATTTCTTGCCTTCTTAACTCTAAGGAGGCAAATTTCCTTTTTATGAAGAGCCCCCTTTGAAGTCATTGAGACTACTTGTGTGAATACATGTTTGTAGGATCATGCCTTGAAACCGTAAGTCTTTTGGGTGGGAGCCTCATCCTCTCACATGGACACAAAAGGCAGTAAACAAGTACATAATTCTGTGAAATTATACATTATAGCCGAGGCCTCTGCTCTGCCATGTGGACTCATTTGGAGCTATACTTTGCTCCATTAAAAAGAGTGTGTCTACTCAATAGCTAATGCTATATTGGTAGAAACTGAATATTTCATCCCGTGGTTGCAGATGTTATTGCGAAATCAGAACACAAGGGACTTCATATTTGGGGTGAAACCCTCTAGCAAGACCATTCTTTCCTGAACTTCAAGGCACATTCAGTGTGTCTGTACTGGTAAATTAAGCAGTGTGAGATCTGCTTACTACAAATGGTACAGGGGCTTACAGTAATGTTTCTCTTTACCTCTAGACTGGTTGGTTTTATCCAGATTTCTCAGGGAGAGAAGTGCCTGGCTCACACCATCACCCCTCCCACGCCCAGAAGAGTGCTGGGGGGCATGGGACAAGCCTGTGACAGAAACTATGCCAAACTCTGGACACCCTGGATGCTGTTGGCCCCACACCAAGCCCCATCCTCATCCTTTGCATATTCCGAGCACGCTTTCTGCTGCCTTGGAGCCCCCCACAGCAGGTCCCGCAGCCCCCTGCCCAGCTCAGCAGCCCACTCCCTGAATAACAAAGGGGGTGCTGACACCCTCAGAGCAGGGCATGGGGCTGCTACATAGCCATGGGGTATTGCCCTTGGGCATCTCTTGCCTTATCTCCACCAAAATGTGGAGATGTTTGCTGCCAGCTGCCTGGAGGAGGTTACTGGTGAGCCCTGTGAGGGTGAGAGCAGCTCCTTTGGGGAACTGAGCAGGCTTAAACCACCTCTCTCCTATGCCCCAGTTTAAAAATAAAATCGTGCTCCCTTTTTATAAGCCTGCTCCTTCTTGCGAGTTCCCAGAGATCTCTGAAAGGTCACGCAAGCTGCAATAACAGTCTTTAGTAATAGCAAAATGCTTCTTTTCAAGCGTTCGTGTGATGTGTTGGACATTGCTTACTAAAACATTCACCTAGCGGCGACGAAAACACCCCCTCAGACACACATACACACGCACACACACCCCACGGATAAAAGCTCCTTCCAATTGCAGCAGGAGATGTGACATTTCAAATGGGACAGACGAGGGCACAAATAATCCCTGGTGAAGAACAAACCTGTGGGGACTGAGAGGGGAGTGGGCAACCGCGCTGCTCTTTTCCAGCCTCGGTGCCAATATTCACATTTTTGTGATTTAATCAACAGCCCTTCAACAAGCCCCCACCATTCCCCTTCTCCCAGGGAGCAAATACAAAGCGGAGAAAAACCTGTGCTGGGACAAAGGGACAAAATCAGTTTCACAGTTGTTTGATAACAGATGTATCTTAAATATTGTGTACGTTAAACTCACGGCTTGCTGTCCACTCCCCCAGGCTGTCACAGTCCCTCCAGATATTAACAAGGATGTAAATTCAGATCTTCAGCTCAGTGTATGATCACCAGGACCACCTACAAGCAATGCCATAGCACTTGTCAAAAGACACATCAAATGACACATTGAGACATGAGCTCACAGTCAATAAATTACCCATCTCTAATTTAAAAATCCCATTTCCCTTTTCCCCTCCACGAACCCCTCTTTCTCAGGCATGTGTTGGCTGCAGCATTTACCTGGATCATAATTATATGGTAATTATTCCTTATCCTACCCCATATGCAGACACAGCCCTCTGTGACACCGAAACTTGGCACCATTAGGTGGGCCCAAGGTCCAGAAAAGTCCACCAGGGAACGCTGATCACTACATTGACATCTCACTGTGCCCTGAGGCTTGAACAGGCTGAAATTGGGGCAGCCATCAGCACCAGTCACAACCAAAGACACCTTCCTGCAGGGAAAAAGCTTAAGGTGTCATTTCAGAAGCCCTGGCAGGGTGAGGCACCTTCTGCCCTGCCCTTTGGGCATCCCAAGATGCGGGATATTCGTCTTGGACTTGTCCCATGCAGAAGAGCTGGGTTGGATGTGTGAGTCAGCACAGGCTCAGACCTTGGAGACAGATGTGTTATTGGGATGCTAGCACGGAAAACACAAGTCTCTGGGATATTTGCATCCCACCTTGTCCTTTTTGCTCCTTGCCCATCCATGGCACCAGCAAACCTTGTAAGGGAAAGGGCTTGGTGGAAAAAGAAAGGAAATGGGGTCTTAAGACCCCATTTAAGGTGTTGGCATCACCCCCCCCAGTGTCACCTCGTGCTTCCCTCGCCCCCCTTCCCTCTTCACCTTGCCATTGCTTTGCCTTTCTCAAGCTTCTCAGTCCAGTGTCCAGCTGCATTCGAGGAACGAATTTGTCGTCTGGGGGAGGAGGGGGTAGGAAGGGTGGGGGGAGAGAGGAAATAAAAAAAGGAAAGAAAGAAGAAAAAAGTAATTTACTGTGAAGCACTGGCTGAAAATCATTTTCTGAACCACTGCACAATTTTAATCAGGCGACCATACTGTATCCAATCAAGGGAGAATTTGCGAGGGGAGCGGGGGGGCGTTCACCGTGGTCTTCCCCAGAGGACTGTAAATCCAAGCTCTGCTCAGGAAGACAAGATGTCTCGGGCTTCGCAGCCTGCCCAAACCTAATTTGCACTAGAATTACATGGCCATTACTAATGTATACAGTGACTCGAAATGATTACTTTGCTATTAGTAAGAGCAAGGCACTGGCTTTGGTGATGGCAGCTTCCGACAGAGGGGGAGAACCAGGGGGCGATAACAAAGCCAGGCGGCTGCGCTGAGCCTGGAGGGGGGTGAGGAAGAGCGTGGGGATGAAGAAGGCCATGGGGATGGAGACGGTCATGCTCAGGGGGGAGTCTGGCACGGCAAAGGGGTTGGGAATGGCTGGACTCAGTGTTTAACATGCTTAGCATATCTTGCATTAAATATATATATATGTATATATATATAAAAAAAAACCTGGCTATAAATATATATATATATATTAATACACATATATATTATATATATATATATATAGCACCTGACTTAATCTTGGGCTCACCGAAGTTTTACCATGAGCACCAAAGCTAGGGAAAGCAGAGAAGATTTAGCAGGAGAGCTCAAGTCCCACCTCCTCCTATACCCCAACGGTGACTGTGTCCCCCCCAGTAGTGGGAAACTGGTGTTCAAAGCCCTGCTTGCATATTGACCCCTAATATTCACTTCTGCTTTTTATGGACATTGCTTTTGCAAGAAGGACATGGCCTGCCTTGAACACCTGGCAAGGGTTCAAAATGGGCAACTCCACAGATGGAGAGAGTGATGCTCTGCTACCGGCAAGAATTATTCTGAGGGCAGGAACATCAGTTTCTCTCCTGAAACCACCTACTCACTACAGCACAGATCTCAGGTAATGAAAACATAACCCTGGAGGCAAAGCTCCCTCTCGCAGCCACACGCAGATCCTGGCTCCACACGAGCACACCCTTCGCATCCCCACCCGCGGGAATCTCCCCACGCACTTAAACACCCAAAGATGAAAGAGGCTGGGGAAATTTTGCTGCAACCTTTTTGCTGTTCCTGCACAGCCGCTGTTACAATTGCTCGGCAGACTACAGGGTGCCTGCAACAAAGCAAAAAGGAAAGGTTAAGAAGTTGTCACCCACGCTAATGTGCACAAAGCAATCGCTCTGCTCGCTCTCTGGCCCTGACAGGTACTCGCAGGGCTTCCAAGTGCCCCTGGCAGGGTGTGGGGACAGCGGGTGGCTCCGGGGAGACATACCCCATCACCAGCACATCTCTGCAGGTATCACAAGGGACCTGCTGATGGCACAGGGACACGGTTTGGCATCCCCCCTCCAGCAGCACCATAGGTTAGGTCAGCTTTGTCACCTTGCTTTCACAACCTCGTTGTAGCTTACCTTGCATCTTGCAGGGCTCAGGTGTTGCAAATGAATCCGAGCCCACGTCCACTTTCACAGCCACACTAATTCAGCTATGGTTTCATTTCACTATGCTTTCTGTCCTACTGCAGCTCCCCAGGTGCTCAGGCATGGCCAGCCTGTTCCCGGGGCAATGCATTGCCAAAGAGCATCAGCTGGGTCACAAAACAGCCATGCAGGGAGGAATGCATATTTTTCCAAAGGGGAGTAAAATAAGGCTGGACTACTAGAAAATGGGTATTTTTTAATCTGGACCTGAAGCAGAATCCACGTGTGATTTTAGCCAAACTGAGATGTGCTGCCTTCGTTTGCTCTCCCCTCTACTTTATAACTACTGTGCAGAGTTGTATCCTCCTGCTGGTGCTCAGTGACCACTGAGCAAACACCAGCTCCTAGTGCAGATTATGGCTCCCATCCATCACAGAAGTGGTGGACCCAGTCTGATCCAATCTGCCCGGCTCACACAATGCCAGGGAGATGGGCTGGTCCTCCTCTGGATGGATGCACCATGAGAGGAGGAGATGGGGCTTGATTCTGAAGGGTCGCAGCTCCCAGTCCCAGCCGCGCTCAACGCTGAGCCCTGCTCCATCAGCTGCTAGAAAAGGTTTGCAAGGGCCTTTTTTTGTTGTCCCAGAAAACATTTATTCCTGGCACAAACCAAACTTACCTTTGTGAGCAGCCAACCACCTCCACTCTGCTTCGGAAGCAGAGCTGGAAGCACTTTGTTCCAAAAATGTTTTCTGCTTCTCTCCCCACCTGCCGAAGGCGCTGGCAGGGAAGCTGGGATGCCAGCCACTGTACCTCTTAAACCAACATCGAAAGCCTTGCATTCAGCAGTTTGAAGCGAGTATTTTGGGAATATTATGTTGCCACAGCCATTAATTTTTCACATGGCAGGTGGGAAACCTGCCCTGTTTGAAGGGCATAGTGGGAACTGCCAATCGCTCTGTAATATTTTACACCATGGGAAAGGGGGGGATGTTTGTAGCCAGTGCTGAGCATCCATCCCAGGGCATCCATGCAGACAGTTCAGATATTTGAAGGAAATACTCAAATCTCTTATTCAGTCTTTTCTTCCAAGGCACGGCAAAGGCAGATAAGCCATTAATTGCACAGGCAGATGGCTATTAGGAAGCATATGAGAACTGGCTACACCAGCACTGTGTAGGTGGAGTTGATTAGATGGACCTGAATCAGAAAAAAAAAAAAAAAAAGAAAAAAAAAAGGAACATTTCCTACAACCCCGCCGATACTGGCTGATCTGCTTTGCTGCATGGTGAGAAAAGCTTTTCCTGTGTAACTGCAGGAGAAGACTATTCAAAATAACAGCAAAATTGCTCTTCACTTACCCATTGAGCCAGGTTACTAGTAAGAGTGCTTTGGGGTTTATACATAATTCCACCACAGCTTCGCTGCCAGGCAACAAAACATGGGGACAGGATGAGGACAGAAGGATTTGCTTCACACCAGCTGCCATGGGTTTAACAGCACCAAGGGATTGGGTTGGCTTGGCAGCACCTCAGGGTCCCTCGGGCCCAGCCCCTGCCCCAGCAGGGCCACCCTGAGCAGGGTGCCCGGGCCTGTGGCCAGGCGGCTTTTGGAGCTCTCCAAGGAGGAGACCCCACAGCCTCTGGGCAGCCTGGGGGTCAGGGGAACCTCCTGGGCTCCAGGCTGGGCCTACGGCCTCCTGTCCTGGCACTGAGCACCACTGAAAGGAGCCTGGCTCCGTCCTCGTTACACCCTCCCTTCAAGTGCAAACACAAAAAGAGTCCCAGGCGTTAGAGTACCAGAGGTGCCCACTGCTCTGGAAGCTGCCACCAAGTCCTAATGCCCCTCCCTGTTCCTCTGCCATTGTCTCTTTAAGGTGTGTATTTTGGGTGATGAACTCCTCAAGAGCCTCCTGGGGGCCCGAGGCCTTCAAATTCACCAGGGAAGGCCCCAAGCCAGGCTGCTTCCCCCACAAGCAGCCCCAGGGGACAGCAAGGCCCGAATCGGCTGCTTTGGCAGCGTTGACATAAGGTGGAGGTTTCCACTTGGAAGATCGGTGGCTTCAAGGCCGTGAACTGAATAAAAGGGCCTGTGACAGGACTTCTGCTTGGATGTCTCACAAAACCAGGTGGCATACTGGCCTCTGATGGTTTTCCATGAAGGGGTTATCTAGCCAGTCCCATGAAAACGCTCATGACTGAAAACCCTCAGTGAAACCCGGTGCCCACCTCCCACAGCAGTCATTGCTGGAAGCTTTGCACCTTCCACAAATCCTGGTTTTTCTATCTACCTGTCTCCATTTATTCTACACCCAAGTGTCTCTGTCAGGGAGATGATTCCAGTAATTGAAAGGACACAAAGCTGGGTGTTGTAGAAACTGAAGCTCTTTTATGGGTTTCAACCCAAATTTCTGGGTGTGCAGGTTCTCCCCTTCCGGTTGTCACCTGCTGTATCCAATACATATTACATTTTCAGGACAGGGACTGTTTCTCCACAGGTTAGTACAGCCCTTAGCACAACTAGCTAATGAGACCCATTTTTTTTTTTTCCACTGAAGTGCAAATTGAAAATTGTAAAACAGCGCTCCGAAGCGAGCCAACCACACAAAAAATAAAGAGCAGAACTTAAAACTGCTCAATAAGATGCTTTTATAGATGCAAAGCAATATTATTGCAAGACTACGGAGTTAAATCCTCACCTAGAATGAGATTCATGAAGAAGCTGGACTCAAAATTGTCTTTGGAGCAGATACTCAATTTGGCTGGTCAATCTAAAGGCACTTTAAAACATTGTCAAAACCCTTATCCATGAAAAAACATTAGCTCCATCCTGCACTGCTGTCAGTATAACATTTCAAACAACAATTCATTTTAAATGGATAGCTTAGTATATCACAAGCAGAAAGAAAGTTATTACGGGCCAGATATATTCGATTCATATCCCCCACTATTTCTGGCCACCGAGGCCGACACTGCAGAAGCAGCCTGCCACCAAAAGGCCAGACACCAACAGCACACTGAGCTGGGACGGTGGCTGCAAACCCAAGCAGCACCAGCCCTGGTGAAGGCAGGAGCTGAGAGCCCTTGAGCACAGCAGCAGCTCTCACTGCAGTGTTTTAGACAGCATCGTCCTATTTACCACCACTTTCCCCGAGTCAAGATTAGGAGCAACAATCAGGAGTAGGTAGCCAGTGGAATATCAGAAAATTACTGTATCAGGCCACGGCCAGTCTAGCTGTCAACTTCCCTTGCAAGTCAGCTATTTAGCTTTCGAAACAAACATATTGAAATAGTGGAGGAATGAAGGAGTCTTCTCTGTTTCTGGGACTCCTGGCACGTAGGTGCATCAAGGGGTTCACATCATCACTAGAGATGCACAGCTGCAAGTGATTAAGCTCGCAAGGGGAGTGACAGGTGGACGCAGACACAAGCGCTGTTCTCGTGAAGAATCTTGAAGCAATTTCTTGTGGAGGTGGCTCAAATTGGTGTTGAGTCAGTCCCCACACCCCCTTGCCATCACTTGTCCTGTATTTCTCAGTAAAAGAGAACACATTTGTTTTGTTACATGCTAGACTCCACAATTACCTCAGGCGACATAGCCAGCCGAAGACGTGCAGGTGACCATATCCTTCAGCACATGAACCATGGTGTACAAACCTTTGACATATGAACCACCATGGACGTGGTTACACAGTTCATCACCTGCTGCCACCCTTCGAGGGAAGCTGAGGAACACCAACCGTGCTGAAACAGCTGAAAATTACACAGGGAGTCGATGCGGTAAACCACAAGGCATGAAAATTATGGTAGTTGGGGCTTGCAGGAATTCAGTGGGGCACAGAAGGCCCAAGGAGGTATTGGGTTAGGGGGCAGCTGGTCTCCATGGCTGGCCTCTGTCAGGTGAGCCACCCTCAGCACTTCCACTCCTGCTGTAACAGCAAGCTGGCAGCAGAACAGGGAGGTAAGAGTTCTTCAGATACAACTGGTGCTGTCCAAACACAGGTTTTTGCCACAGTTGGACACGTACCTGTAGCAATGAGATCTGTTTCAGCTGTAGCTAGGTGTGTGTGAGCATCTGTACCTCTCTGTCCTCTCAGCTGAAAAATTCAGTGACAGAGGAAGAGGAAAGTGGAAGGTGGAATTAAAACCATAAATAACTTGGGTAATGCCGAAACGAGGAAGTTGATGCAAAAAGCAATGACCAAGTACCTTTTCGACAGAAGCTGATGCCACCACAGCACCAGAAGGCAGTTCTAAGGGCTGCCTGGACTCCTGTGAAGCACATGTAAGGCCCCGAGAACACACACGAAGTATCAGGCAGGTTGTTCTTCCAGGCAGCAACACTGACATCTATATCCCACACAGTGAGAGGTGGCTTGTTGTTTTGCAGTTTACTGTTTTGTTACATTCAGTAAGATTAACAACCAAAATTCTGGGCTAAAATTGAAATGAGCAAACATTTTGTCAGGACTTCGCCCAATCTGTCTCTAATTTATGTGGGTAGTAAGCTTTTACGATGTCCTTAGCTAGGCACACTTCTCTGCTTTTAAATGTCTGGATTTTGTAAATGGGTTCTTGGCAAACACAGAAGTATCATGGGAACCGTAACGACATTATAGCGATCTGCTTTTGGATCGTGCAACTGAACTGAGATGAAGGAAACTATACAGTTTTTAAAACATACACGTCAATGATTCACAACAGCCAAATAATGCTCCTGATTCATCCTTTAAGGAAACAACCCAATTCAGCCTGGCATCACGAGACCCTTCTCAGAAATTATTAGTTCTCACAATAAAACTATTAAAGGTATTTTTACTGCACAACTCCAAATTTAAATAGATGCTTTTCATTAAAAAAAAATATTCTAAATATTGACTTTTTTACTCTTTCTTTCCAGACATAAAATCTCACAGGATACAAGTCACACTAATTTATGGCTGAAGCTAAGATGCATACGCAAGAAAACAGTGCAGAACTAATGAAAAAATTTATTAAAATCTCCCAAGAAGGTGAAAATCAGAGCAACTTCAGCTGCAGCTGGAACAGAAGTGGAAATGCATTTTTGGTCAATCTGCTTTCATGTTGCAAAGCTGACAGACCAAAGCCTATGATGCTGGGCAAAAAGCCAGCGAGTGACCACCACAAATGAAAAGAGCAGCGTTAACCTCTCAAATCAAACAATAAGCAACAAAACACATCTATCCAAACTTAGTGGTTAAAGTGAAATATCTTACATTAATTTACGAAGACCTAATCTACGCTGGCAGCAACTTGTGTAAACTCTGCTTCAGCTGTTTTGGTTTGCTTTTTTAAATTTGCAGTATTCTACGGGAAGAAGCCTGTTGCAGATGACAACAGTTGACAGCTACTGACATGCTACGGTATCCAAAGCATGCAAGGTCAGCAGAGGTAAGAGACAATGTGTTTTGTTTACCACAACTAACTAAAGACTGTAAGGGATTCAGATTATGCCTTACAAGCCTCTATTAAATGTGTTAAGTATTTCTAAATTAACTTAATTTTAAAAAATCCCAGAAACTACCCCCATTTCTACAGCATCATTCTGAAAGACAATTGCAGGCTGAATTACATTTAGAAATGTTCCTGCTATACTCCCAAGGTGTCTACTGTCTATTTTTATAATATTCCTAGAAGGGATTCCGTACAAACCCCAAGTCTGACGTCCAGCTTGGAAAATAGCACAAAGCCTTTTCTGGAGGTCCTGTAATCTATTCATGCCAAAAAGGGGTCATTTTCATTTCCCACATCTAAATACTGCAGCAAGCCATGTGTGGGCATCGTGTTACACAAGAATGAACATTATCCCAAACCCATCATCTTCCAAATGTTTCTTTATTGTTTTCACAATTCAGAAAAGGATCATTTATAAAGCCCTGTTTTTTGTTTGCCTTCAGCTCCCCTCTCAAAGTACAAACACCAAGCATCTTCCTGAAGAAGTACTCAGCCAGCTTTCCCCTCTCTAGCTGCTGTTTGTTTTTCCTGCAGTAGTTCTTCCTCCTTCTTTTTGTGAAGCTTTAGGAGATACTCATCAGGCTCAATTCCTGCCTCCTTTAACTCTGACATGGCTTTCTCCAACCGGTGCAACGTACGGGCACTCTGCACTTTTCGAGTAGTGATGTACAACGTAAATTCCTTGAAGCCTATCAGTTTACAGGTGTCCACCTCACAGATATTTTTAACATCTCTGGTTTTGTCCACTTGGGGGAAGAAAACTAAACCTGCCATTTTTTCCAGCTCTTCAATATCTACTTGGAACTCAGTCAGCTGGTGACTGAAGCCTATGGGATCATTTGGCACCACAAAAGCCCCCAGCACCAAGGGTTCTTTAGATGTTCTGGTCCGTCTGGCAAGGATCACCTTGTAGAGGTGGGATGGCACAGCTACGTCATCCTTTCCAATTACCTGTCAAAAGAAAAGACACAGATCTTATCAACTGAGGGGAAAAGAGAAGTGAGACCAATCCTACTACCTCTAAAAAGGTGTCACAACACATAACTACACATTGAAATCATGTGCAATGTTATCAGACCAGAAGCTGAGGTGGAAAAGCACAATTTCATTGCAGCTCCTCATATAGCTGGTCAGGACTGGACTAGTCATTCTAGATCTGAATCTCAGACAGAAGAAGCAGGGCAGAGAACAGTTCACTGCAGGGTTGTTTGGCCACCGTTGGTAGAAGACTCTCCCAGAAAGTTCTCTGCATTTCTCATACCGCCGCTGACTTTACATTGCACTATTAAAAGCAACGATGCAGACAAAAGGCCAAAGGATTAGCCAGTCATTGTCTACATATTTGTAAAGATCCAGACCAAGGAGCTCTGGTAGAAGAATGAATTCAACTTAAGTCTCCCAAGCACTTACAAACCAGAGCAACTTCAGTTACAGCTGAAACTGAACTGGAACTGAATCTGAAAAACATATTTGGAACAGGGAGTCAGTCAAGACCCCAGCTCCCTAATCCTCTGGTGCTGATCTGTAAGTGTAGCTGACATGAAGGCATGGTAGAGGTTCTTGTCATGCTGCGTCACACTGTTAACACTTTGAGCGCTGTTTTTAATAACGCTGGGTCTATACGTTTTACATGAATCCTGATCTGACTGCTCCAAATCATGTACCTTTTAGCACCCATTTCAAACCTGCTCTAGCTTACCTTCTGCCAGTCATTTTTCATATCTCTAATACCCTTACACAGGCTGTTTTTACAAGCTGTATTACCTAAGGAAATACATTTTTGAGAGGCTCTGGATATAAAGTACATTCGGTGACTCAGTATCCTGAAGAAAGCCTATCCAAAGAAAATGCATAATTTGATGAATCTACTTCTTCCATGAATTCACTATGATTCAACTTAAGAGCTCGTATGTATTAGATTTCCTGCTGTGTCACTCAGATCAGGATCCAGGAATTTAACTGAAGCACCAGGATGGGATGATCAGGAATCTGACGTCACATAAAGACCACTGCGAACTCACACACGTATGTACACAGAAGATATCCCACCATGTCTCAAAAATTAGTCTCAGGGAAGATACCTACGATCAAAAGTGTAATCTCTCCAGTATTCGAAAAGTGATGCTCATGCATGCATTGTTAGGCTTTTCTTTTTTTTCCTGCAGCGTTGCTGAACTGGGTCTGCCGTGCTGACAAAGTACAACAGGCTCATGCAGGGGAAGTTTCAGTTTTGCATAGCCCTTCTGTATAATCACCCTTCCAGAACTCATGCTTTTATTCTAATGGCAACAGAAGAAAAAGATACAGACTCCCCGCAAGAACTACAAAGGCATCTTGTTTTTACATCAAATCCAGTAATTTGGTAGTATTTCCAGTACTTGCAATACCTGCAGAAGCAAAGACTGCCTATTTGATTTCTGACGGCTTTTGTTAGATGCAGTTAAAACACAATTTCAGAGAAAGCAGGCATTTATTTTGCTGCCACAACTGATCACATTAATTGCAAGTATTTTACAAGCTAAGTTGGTATATCAGTTCAGACATGCTTTGTCGATTTATATATACAGTATAACTCAACCACAGAAGAAATATTTCCTATGCATGCTTTATTCTGATAGTAGTCAGTACTTCTGCAAAAGGAAACACATTTTTTAAATTAAAATTTGACTGTGGGTACTGAAACAAAGTTCACTTCAGTCTATTCCAACCATAAACTATTTTCAGTTACAAATTCTTTCAGTGCTGGACATGCGTCTTCTACCTCTGATGCCAGTCCTTTCAGTCTTACTGGTTAGACTGAAACCAGAGAAAAGCACCTTTAGGAGAAAGGCAAACCTCTAAATACAGAGAATTTATTTCATGCTTTGTACAGCAATGTAGTAGTAACCTCACTACTGTCTCTGGCGAATGTGCTCTTAAGATTTCTTTACTCTGTTACCAAAAACAGAGTATTTCCTCCCCTTCCCTATACTAGGCTGTTTAACAGCATTGCTGTAGTTTACACTTTTCTACAGAAATGATCTTGCTTGTGCCACCAACACTCTCCTAAATAAAGCTCTGCTTAAACATCTAGCAGTGATTGAAAACGGAAAGCAATAAATAAATGCCTTATGCCAAAGTTACTTTCCTTTTCTACGACAGATGTCTTGATAGGGAAATGAGAGCTCCCGAGTGTCAAAGCACTTTACATTTAGCATTCAGTGTGGGTGAAACCACAGTTACAGCTCCTCAGGATCGACTGCATAAATAATCAAAACCGACTGACGTACAGGTAATTTTAAAATACACTGAAAACTACGCTTCGACCCACTGTTATACCTGGTGGGCTACACCGAAATACAAAAACGAGGAGTGTCGGAGTGTAACCTGCTTGAGATAGCTGGCACTCAAACCCGGGAGCACATGCGACGTGTTGGGGGTGGGAGGGAGGGAGCTAAGCAGCATGAAAAGCCCCGAGGGGGAGAGGAGGAGGGGATTCATATTTCTATATTCACCCGAGCACAAGCAGTGACTGATGCTGTTGAAGGCTGGAACTCTTTTTTCCCAGTGGAGAAGGGAGCTTGCAGAGCCTGTGCTGCAGTCCCACCTCCTCCCCGCTGGCAGGGCAGGGCAGAAGAGAAAGAAGGGGCTGTGCACAGCTGCGCTGCACCCTGAAGCTGCTGTGGCCTCCCCAGGGAAGGCAATACTGAGAATAAACCCTGCTCCCCAGATTCCCCTGGGCCAACAACCCCTCCTCAACATCATTCCTGTGCCTGCACTGCCTTCTCCAGGGCTCTTTGCAAACTTTTTCCTACTATAAATACCTGCATAACACCTTGGTCCTCCTTAGCTTTGTCCTCTCCCCTCCTCAACACCTCCCACACGCAAACACACACCAGCATCCTCTGCCTGTCGTATAAAAGACCAGAGGAAGGGTGAACATGTAGCTGGAGCTGCTGGGAGTACCTCCAATTAGGGGATATATATGGCATATGTAAAACAAACAGGTGAATGTGTGTGAGCGAGCTAGCAGAGGGAACAGGGGATTGAGGCTGAGGACTGAGTGGGTGGAGAGAAAGGCGAGGGAATGAACAGAGCTGCACAAAGAGGGGTTAGGTATGAAATGGAAACGCTGAATGCCTGGAGTGGGTGTTAAGGGAAAACAGACCCTGTGCTTATGCGATATTATGCCCCCCCCAAATATATATATATATATATATTCTATGCAAAATAATGCACATTTATGCATTGTATATGAAGTAAAGAGGAAAAGAAGGAAAGAGAGGACGAGTTCCAGAAAAAGGAAGGGTTGGCCTTTTGAGAAAAGCAGTTCTAAAAAACTCAGCTCGGTACAGGCAATGGCCATACGTGTAATTTATGTACCACTTCTGTTCCATGCAAGCTCTCTTTTGAGGATTTAAACAAAATTTAAGGAGTGCACAGGCTTTATACCGTATCCTCTGAGTAGCAATAAACTATTTCTGCAATTACTTTGCTGAGTTCTAATACCGTTAAAATGATTAAGACAAATTCCAGCCTGCCAAATGGCCAGAGTCCATGGCAGCGTCCTCTCCTTACACAAAACGGGGTGTAAAAGCTCTGCCACCAGCTCATTCTGCAGGCAGGGAATACCACCAAAGGAAAACGGAGGGTGCCTCATTTCTCCGACAGACTAAATATGCCTGACAAAAATTTTTCTGCACTTTAACACTTACATGAACCACACACAGGATGCATCACCAGTCAGCTCTGCTGCCAATATGATACAGTGATTCTTGTTAAAAAAAGTGCAGTTCTGGAGCACACCATAATATTTCCATCATTATGCTCTGTGATATACCACAATTTGCCTTTCTCTGGGAGTTGACACAGAAGCTGCAGACGAATGAATCCATATCACTGGCCCAGACACACAGCCCAGCAGCCAGGGAACGAAGCAGTGTGTGATCCTGCAGAAGTGAAGTTTGCAACAGAAGCAACTGGTAAGAAAAACAAACTCGACAAGTCACTTTCTAATGCCACCTAGAGGATTTTCCTACCTAACTACAGCAGCCTGAATCACTACCCTGACCTGTGCCATCCCGTTTATATCAATGCATGCCTAACAGAGGCAGGGAACATATGCCCCTAATGCACGAAAAGGGAAAATGGGTTAAGATTATCCATACAGAAGCTGACTTTGATTTGTGCTCGTCTATCCACAGGCAGCAGACGATCTTTTAGCAATCAATGCCTGCAACAGCTATCTGTCCCAGTTGGAAAAGAGCAACAGTTTTTAATAGTGTATGTGACTCAGAAATATCTCACGAGCTAATACAACAATCTAGAAAATACAGCCGTGGCATATTGAAAATCACTGCTGTCCCACACGCTTTTGCACCCTGCTGAGAGCCGGCCAGACGGAAAGTTTTCTCTATTCCTGTAAACTTTTGCTAAATCTTTCAGATTGTCAACAACCTCATGACAAGGAAAAAAACGCACTCTACCTAAAAGTCCTCTTTTTACAGCAGTAAAAGTACTCCTTTCCCATCATCATTTGGGATACTGATGTGAAGTTTCAGATATGACTTCACTTTTTTTTTTTTGTATTTGTTCAGCATACAAATGTTCACTGCCCTTTTTGGAGCTGCTTATTCCGTTATAGTTTGCTTTGTTCTTGTTTTGCTTGGTGATTTGGTGCTGGCTATAACTAAACTGGCATCATCTAATAATGCAACTTTATGACAATGTCATTTTCAGCATAGTGTTTATTGTGTTTTTTTTTTTTTATCATTATTGACATTCCACAAGTGTGTATAAATTTGTTACACTCAATGTTAATGCCCAATTAAACATGGACAGCAGTCACAAGGACGGGCCATTAAAATGCACACAATTCCTGACATTTAGAGATACTTATATACTGCTAAAACAACAAATATAACAGCAGTTATCCAAACATAAACAGCCCACGTGGACAGACGAAGATGAGGGCAGGAACAACAAGATTTCTTAAAACAGAGAGAATTTAGTGAACTTTGATAAATTCAGTCTCATACCTAAGTCACTGGATGAGGATTCTTCCTAAACTTGTCTTTTTGCATAATATTTTTTGCATAACTATTCTTGCTTGCAGTTTCTTCAATTAGAGGAAGGACAAATTTGATAATACCTGCAGAGCCATTAGGTATCACAATAAAGAATGAAGGCATTTGCTAACAACGGCATCCAGGGTAAATTTAAGCATATGGCATTAAATAATGTCACCTTCATGGGGGTAATTAGATAAAGACAGGAAAAAGCAGTCCCTAAAAATCACAGTTTGGGTTTTATGAGAAAGAAAATTCCATTCTTACATAAACTGCTTAATGGCAGAATACCTGAAAGATTGTATTAGAACAGTAGCAGAACTGTTATTCTTATTAGACTTTTTAAAACAAGCTTTATCATATCTTTGTTTTACATTGTACTTGTTACAGCTGCCCAGAGCAGTAAAAGCCTTATCTTCTTTTGAAAGGGTAGGAATCATTTTTAAAAGTAAGGACTCATGAATGGGAAAGTAGTATTTTGCCACCTAGTGACGAGAAAATGAAAATCAACCACGAAGAGAATTAGCAGAAGGGACTAGCCTTTTACCAGCGAGTGCCAGGTCTCGGCTGGCAATTATCTGAGATTCTTGTAGAACCTGGTAAACAGAAATCACGTTCAATCATGACTTAACTGCCAGCACACGCTGAAGAGTCCTTGCATCAGAGGGTACCATCACAAAGACATTAAAACGATAGCTGCAGATTTTCCCTCTGCACTCCAGTAACCATTTCTTCCATCCCACTCTGTCTTTAATAACCCGATTTTAGAACAAAGCCATGCTGCAAGCCTGGATGGACTGAAAACAGCACACGTACAATTCTCCAGGTAACAACACTCCTACATCTGGCCATTAATGAAATTAAGACGTCCGTCACATTTCTTGAAGTAAAAAGGACATTCCTGTCACCCAAAATAAGACTGCATCTCTCTCTGAAGAGAGGCTTGTTTCATTTTAGCTGTAACTTACAGCATGACACTGACCAGGCCCATCAGATGTTTTATTGTAGATAGTATTCTTCCTGCTGATACGACCCCGTGTTTGACAGTCAGGAGCTCATTATAATTTGATATTGAATTCTATATAGAAGCAGACAATCTGGCAATGTAAAAAAATCCCGTTCCTATCAGTATAATTTGTTTACTTGATTGTTGTGACAGCTTTAACCGCCTTCACTCCAATTCCTTCTGGATTTGTGTTACGCAGCACTGATTCTGCTGATAGTGTTTTTTCCCCAGTATTTGGGAGAACTCCATCAGATAGCACTGAGAAGAACTGAATGTTGTGAAGGCAGTTCTGGTAATACAGAAAACATTACAGATAAAAACATATTAACGAACTGTTACAAAAATGCACAACTGAGTTCTCCAAATGTATGTACTTCTGAAAAATTTGTTACGGCCATTTTGCTATTCCAAATCTTTGGCAATCTTAAAAAATAAATGAAAAAAAGAAACAAGAGATGGTAAAAAAGCTGTGCCTAAAAACACAATTACAGCATTAAAGGACACCCTCCGCCCTATTTTTTTTTTATTTTAATAGAGAGGATGCGTATAGGCATTCCAATCCCATATTTACGTGATGACAGACTACTACTCCCACAAAATCCATTTAGGTTATACTCAACACTGAGTCCACTACAGCCCCTATCACCACTCTTCCTATAATAAAAGAACCTTCAGCAGGGGTACAGTGCTAAATAAAAGCAACCCCATAAATCTACCCTGCACCTTTGGTGTCTCTTCTCCTCCAATCTTAACCCAGCGTCTATTATTTTCACTTGTACATCACGTCTAAATTTAGGGCTGACAGCGCTCTGGTCATTTACACCAGCTGATCTAGTAACTACCCATTTGAACGTAGGTTTTATGGGACGTGTATAATGGACCTACATCCCCTAGGTGGCTGTGCAGCCTTGAGCACATTTGGCAAAGCCCCAGTAGTCCCCAGGTTTATTTCTTCCTTTAACAAAGATGCCCGCTCTCCTGGCTAAGATACTATAGGGGAATCTCTACCACTTCTGAAAGCTGACTGGGGAAACCATAAAGTACCATCTTATATTTGAGAGGTGCAGTTTGTGTCCCAGGGACTTGTTTGCCACAGAAATAGATGACAAGTAAGTGTATTTTCTGGTTCAGCTGTTGTGCAACTCAGGCCCAGCTTAGGAAAGGATCCATTCCATTTTGAAAATTAAACCACAAACATGATTCCAGTATGAGCTCACTAAAAAGTACCGGAAAATGTTGTCTTCAAGCAATAAACAAAGCGTTATCTAAACCATAGTTTCTTTCATAGGAAACCTTTCTCAAATTAAACGTTAACTACAGTGGCATAGGGAATAAGAGAGCGGAGGGTTGAGCACAATGCGGCAGAATTACTGCAAAATTTGTATTTCCAACTCCAAATCTGCTGACAGAGGAAAATCACTGAAGTGACAGTCACTGGAGAACAGCAACGTACAAAACGAGACAATGTCATTTTGATTCAATCTGGACGAAGACGAAAAACCTGCATCTGCCTCTCCAATGACACAGAACAGATTTTTCCTGTTGGCATTCTATTTTACGTATATTCTCAAAATGTATTTTTCAGATACCAAGCGTGGTCATCAATCTACTCTTTGCAATAAAAGCCACTGCTGGAGACAGATGAAATGACAGAACATATCTGAGGATACAGCAAGTTCAGCCAATAGATAGAACAACGCTGGCATCTAAGGAGTTCAAGGTTAATTCCCTTTCTGGAATTAAACAGCAAATGGTACCAGAGTCCAAGCAGGAACTGGGAACAATGCCATGACCGATGCTCTGTTTTTCCTCTATAGTGATCTAAAAATAACCTTTTTGGATGTCTGATGAGAAAAACACCAGCCTGTAAAGCCACGGATACATATTTCATCACTCCTTTAGCCAAAAAACAAGGGAACTACAATTGAAGAGATGAACTGAAGCAAATCAACGGGGACACATTCACTGTAGTACTTCTATGTTTTCTTTTTCCACGGCTCTAGTCTTGTAGGATGAGAACAACATCAGAAAGGAGCTCAGCCTTAACAGTTACGTTGCCAGATTACACGTTGCGGGTTTCAGCACTTTGGTGTATACTACAGCACTTTTCCCTAAACAGCACATACAAAGAAAAAGGACACTTCCCACATCAGCTTCATAAGCCCAAACAATGAGGAGTAAAAGCCTTTCATTTCTAAGTCATTTGTTTGAACCTTACAGAGTTTGCTCCTGAAAGACAGCTAAGAGGTACCTTCCTGTCTCGTTCAGCTGCGAACTCTTTTAAGTGTTCTCGTTTTAGGGGCAGAAGCCCAGACTACCAAAATCAATGGCGATGACAGCAATTGTGTATGTTTGAAAAGAACTTCTCCTCACTGTTTTGACAGGTTGTGTTCCCTCTTCTAAGAGTACGTGTTGATGGATGGAGGAAAAAAAAAAAAAAATCAAAACCACAAAAAAAATCCCTCGACACTCTACTCTGAACTCTCTCTCCCTAAAGGAGGACTCCAATGGCAAACAAAGGCACTTATGCTATAAAGAAATCTCACAATAAACAAATTCTCGGCCTGCATTTATTTATGCTTAGGAGTGTACCCAAACAGGATCCAGCTCAAATAATTGCATATTCAACCCAAACTAGCCTTCCCCTTTCCACAATCAACATTTTATTTTTCCACCTGCTGACAGCATTATCTGTTCTTAAATACAGCTTAAATACAAATCAATCTATATAATGAATCTCATCCTAGGAAGCTGACCGAAGGATTTATGAATGGCCAAATGGCGAAATGAACACGTTGAGTATGATCGTTCCACCCTTTCCAACTCCACACTGAACTTCACTTCATAGTTTATATTAAGACCAAAACTGATAAAACATTCGTAAAAGACCAGAGTTGTCATCAAACCCAAAGATGATGAAGACATCTTGGCAACAGACAAGAACAGAACGATATGATAATCAAAGCAGCACGGACATTTTGTGCAACTATTATTCCAGCACCAGATCCTGGTATCGAGTTACTTTGAATAAAGGCAGTAAGATGCAGTGCCTGCCCTTATTTTTATTTTACCTGGGGAATGCTAACGTTTACATTTCAAAACCAAAATGTAGAGCCATAACTGTTTTTCAGAAAATGTAATCTTTCCTCTTTTAAGTAAACACTTTCTCTAGAGAAAAAAAGTAGATAAAGACGAGCAGTATTAAACCAAAACGGTTGATAGATGCAGTTGATAAATGATTCAACTGCTTCCTGGAAAATCATTTTACCCTATACAATTTTCAAGTCTGCTCAGGATTTTTAGCTCTTTGCAATGTAAGACTAAGCTGTATTTTTAAGGATAAATAAATGAAGTATCTTGACAACTACAAGGAAACAAATTCCAGCAAGCTATGTGCAAACCTGGAGAACTCTTACGGTACCATTCTGCATGACAGTAAGCCAAATGTTCAGCTTGACACTGTTGAAAAGGAACATTTCCCTTCTGCTCCCAGCTACGTGGTTTTGCCACATATCTCACAGTGTCACCGGTACATGCCGGACTCCTCTGTGTGCTGAGGTATCTTTCTATAGCAGCAGAAAAAAAGCCAAGGAAACAAACAAAAACAACCTGGTGTGGATGGACCTCTATTGCACTACTTCACTAAGTACCTTGTGGAAGGATGTGCCAATCAGCACCTGCACACAAGGTAAAAGGCTGCAAAGTATAACGGGCAGTAGCGAAGACAGCCCTCTCCCCTTAGGTGGCAAGGAACCAGAGCCAGAGTAAAGTCACCCTTGCCACTAACTTGTCGTGTGACACTGGTCATATCCTTTAGCCATGATTTACTACTTGTCCCCTTGAAAATAAGCACGGTTGTCACCTTCCTCACAAAGATACGGTGAGAACTGAAGGTTGCAACTGCCACCCGACATGAAAAAGATGAATTATAATTATTGCATTTTCATGTGCGTAACATAGGACTGTCTGAGAAACAAACAAACAAAAAAAGAAACAAAAACCAAAGCAGTGATTTCATTACAGTCAAGGTTATAGACTTGTGGGTGATATAAGGGATAGCTTTTAAAGACGTAAACAGGTAAAAGTGAACAGGAAAAATTACGTTCTGTCACGACTGAGTTCCAAGTTCAATCAAACAGAACTGAATGTGCATTTACAACAGAGAAATAGTGCCTAAATCTTTCTGCTAAACAAGCTAGCATTGAAAGCTGAACATCTTTCCCTTTTGTCTCTCTCATATCCCTCAGCTACAGAGGCTTTTTTATAGCAAGCTCGTTCATTGCTCCTCAGAGAACTAGCTGGACAGCTGAATCACTCGCGAGCTGAAGCTGCAGTTCATCTGAGCACTTATTTTCACAGAGAAGCGTTTTTTCAAGAGGTACAGAATATTGTATTATTTGCATTATGCTTGCTAGCATCTAACAACTGAAAGCAGCAATAATATGTCATTACAGTAGGGGCAGAAGAGCATAGTAAGGTTTTCGAGGAACCTTACAGATCCTACAGATGCCTAAAAGCATGCTTACAAGAAGTCACCACAAGCAACAGTAAATTCACCTCTCAACATGATAACCTTTCCTGTTTGTTCTATCAGTGATTGTTTCTAGAGACTGTGCCTGATCAAACACCTATCTTCAGAGTATTTAAAGCAAATAATAAAATGGGGGACCAAAAGAGGTACCAGTACCATGGACAAGCAATTATATTGCGTTCACCTAAAAACTACCAAACTTGAATGAAGTCTTCCAACTGACTTTGGTGTTCTTAGAGAAGGCCTTGCAACTGGGATTTTAAGTGATGCATATGGGGTACCACCAAGCAACTGCTTTTGAAATTGCTTTTAGCGGAACACAGGCACTGCAATCCCCTAAACAGGTTTGAGAAACCCCCACTACCTTTGTAGCGCACTGTTTCTAAAAAATACTTTAGTGACTGCATAGATGCATTCAAATCAGCAAAACCCACTAACTCTCTGCTCAGACACTGTCAAATATAAGTCAGAAAACAGTTTTACTGCAAATCGTGAAGACGTTCAATAGTTCTCTCAGTGTAAATAAAACAAATTATTTTAAAATGATATTTTTAACATGTAGGCAAGATATTTCCAATGAACTAGTCCCAAATACTATTGGACATATTGTACATAGTGAGATGTTTAACTTTGTTTTATCAAGCTACAGAGATATCAGACCTGTTCTTAAATTTTAAATAGTAATTTTAAAAAAGTATAACTACTGCATTATTAACCCAGCAACGTATGTACATACCTGGTAAGTAACACTCTTCTTTCCGTCATCATTTGTTTGAGGCAAGGTCAGAGGTCCAGAAACTACCCAAACATCCTCAAATCTCTCGGTCAATTCCCGACAGTACATTTCCATTCTGAAACATATTTGTCAGACTGAGTAGAGCCAGCTGGGAAAACTTAACGCAACAAACTTCAAAACAGACTATGAAGGGCAAGAGGACTTCTCCACGCTCACACAACTGATTCACATGCCAAAGAAGGTAAACCACAGGCCCAAGTCATACTTCCCTCTTGTTCCAGTTTCACTTATGTACAGATAGGCATGTGTTATCACGCACATCTGAAAATGATTTCTGTAGCCTTGCCACCTAACTTGAAAATCTGAATTCTCAACTTACTCCCACACCTGACACCAGAAAGATAACTATTGGTTAGATTAGCAAGACACTTGTTTTAAACAGGCTGTGGCATTCTTAATTCAAATGGTTCTACCACGTTACTGGGTTTGTATGCATCCCCCAAGGAATTAATGTCCTGAATAAGCAGCTCTCTCTGTAGCTCAAAGAACTTTTAGAGTTACTATGTGCCATTCCTACTAAGTCTACTTACTGCTTATTTTGATATGTAACTAATTAAAAATAGTTACTCCAAAAATGTTAACACTGTTTTTGTTTTCTAAACTAACTGATACAGTTTACAACATAAAATACTTCTCCAAACAAAAAGGTTTCTGGACCACACCTTTATTACAGAAAATGGGAGCTTGTAGCCACTCTGATCTAACATCCCAGGTGTTACAGAAATTACATAAAATGAGTACCTACTGGGCCTTTACTAAAGACAGAACTGTACCTCACTCAAATGGACAACAAGACCAGAAAATGAGACAGAGAACTCCAGCTAATCTGGCTGCTTGTATGGGGGAAAGTTTCACCTCCTTCTCCCTCCTGTTCCTCATACCTCTTACTTGGGCTACCTTTAGCACTCCTCACCTGTCCATAACCCTGAACAAAACCAGACTTTTTTCCTCTGATGGGTTAGTGAGTCAAAAAAGCTCACACAAACCAGAATTAGCAGGAATTAGCCCATCTTTCTTTGGTGATAGTGCGCTGCCATGTGACAAGCCAAAGCACTGACCACAGGCTAATTTTTTTTTTCTGCTGTTAGCTTTGCTTCTAAGTAGCTCAGCTCCTCTGGACGTCTCCCTGCATGGCAATACAAACACCACCTGGCACAAGGGAAGAAGGAGAATAAAAGCAGCTAGGGAACAGACTGCTGTTAGAGGCAGCAGGGACAGAGATCAGACTACAGGGACCATGAAGTTACACTCAAGACAGAAGGGAAGAAAGAAGCATGTTGGTAGGAAGAGAATGACAAATAAACAGTTAGACCACATCAAGAAACCAATCTAACAGTTTACTAACAGCTTCCTGAAAGACAGTCCTGCAGTCTCCTTTCCCCCTGCTCCCCTTGCCTGCCCCAGCTGCACTGTCCTACTCCATCTTCTACGTTGGCTCTAGCGTTCGTCTCACCAGTTGATCCAATTTTCTAATCTGGCAGAAATGCAACAAACCAAACCAAAACGTGGATCAGTTTAACTGGGTTAGTAAATGGCGTCGACTCGCTGTAAAGTAAGGCATGTATCAGAGCTGGAACTGGGAAAGCAGCAAAAACACGCAGCTGGAGGGCAAACACCACTTTAAAAATCATCAGACTGTTAAACTGTCTGAGCTGTACTGTCTGCACCTCAAAAGACAATTCAAGAAGTGATTAAAATAAAGAAAGGAAGAGAGTACTGAAGACAGGAAGGGATACAACACACACGAAGCGCAGTATCCTTAAAACTACATATCATTTAAAAAGTGACTGACAAAACAAGTGACACAAATATCTGGCTTGTGTACTTAAACTGTGGGGATAAGGTGCTGGGGTTAGGAGAAAGTGATAACAGCAGCTTAAACTGCAGGGCTGATAGTGCCAGGGAAAATTCCTAAACGCTCCCCATGATTTCCTGATCAGGCACCAATCCTGCTCCAGAGAAATAAGGAGGGTTTCCAGCCTTAAACTGGTACCAACGCTTAGCTTTGGTACAAGGAAATTTTATGCTCAAACACTTGAGGTATTAAAACAAAACAGAAACATCTCTTAAAATGTTATAGCATTTTATTTGTCTATAAAATAGTGTAACCTTACTGAATGCCTCATATGATTTTATATGCATTCTTGTAAAACTGGAAAGCAGGTGTGTGTCGTTGAACGATGATGCATTTCTGATATACTTTTAGTACAATACTGTACACGATTTTGCCAACCTTCCCTTGAGTGAGCCTTGTGAAATTCATCATTCTCCCCTCCTGTTTCTGAGTCTTCACATTCTTTAAGCCCTATGCAAGAAGCACAGAATGAATGCTCGTTTTATTAGGCTTTTTTTTCTGCTCAAGGGAATGAAAGAATAAAAACCGTACATAAAGAAAGGTAAGATTTACTTCCACTCGCTTCACCTCCCAGCTGATCCAGCCAGCATTCACAAACAACAGAGAACTTGCCTGACTGCTACTTGGAAGCCAGCACTCCAAGAAATACCTAAAAAAGACCTGGAGTAGTCACAGCTCAGCAGGGAGCACTCAGTTCTCCTATTCAAAGTGAACAGATGTCCACGTACAGAGATGGGGATACTCTGATACTGGAAGTGCTTTTTTGGAGACGTTAAAACTAGATCTAAACCCCTTTCCCTGCTCCTACTTATTTTTCCTCAAGGACAGAAATGTTAAGCCTGGTACCTTTACCCACATCAGCCAGAATAAATGATTTTATTCTAAGTAAACGCCCTGCAGGGTTTTCCTGAACAAAGAACTAAAGCAGTCATTATACTGCTCTTGCATTGTGAGTACTGTGAGTTACCTTTCAGAGAAGGTTGACATGATCTCTACAGATAGCCCGATATTTTTCATTTAGTTAGTTCCCTTATAAGCAATTGCTCACCTGTTCCAAAATCCAGCATTATTTTCATAATTCTGAGGCACAATGTTAGAGAGATAAAATGTTTCAGCCATAGCTCTCTGCATGAAGAAAGAAAATAGCATCATTTCATTGAAACATCTGAGCTGTAAACACATTTTAAAAGTTTTTGGATCAGAAGCCATTTCTAGTTTAATTTTACCATTATCAAAATAAAAGGTCAGACAAGACCTGAGTCAGAATATCTACAAAAACATTTTGGAATAAGAGGTGTAAAACTGAGGAGCAAACCTTGCAAATTAGATCTACTTTTTTTTTTTTTTTTTTGACAGAAACACAGTATAAGAATGTCCAATTCTAGAGGTACAGTAGTAATTGTTAACATGCTAACAGACTACCAATTCTGTAATGTCTTTGGAAGCAACTAGATACTCTTTATTATGAAGAGGACAATGCTTTCACTTGTGCTTTTCATTTATTTGAGTGATTAATCACCAGCTTTTTCTTTCTGTTAGAACAAAAGATAGAATATTCACCTCTATCTTACAATTTTGCAAATACATAAGGTGCAGGTAATGAAATGACGAGACCATGATATGCCAACACCTACATACCTGTTTAATTTTATGCTTTAAAAGTGTCAGAAACCTCTCTGAGTTGAAGCTTTACGTATCTCCAGATGTAAGGGATCTGGGGCTAAACAACTACACGTATGCAGGAAAATACAGTGAAAAAAAAATCCAAAATCTTAACCCAGAATCTTCACAGGTTCTGTAGCTGTCAATGTTTTTCAGATACTTCATCAAAATGAAGGAGCTGACAGAACTGTTTAGAGTAATGGGCAAACACTGCCTGCACTAATTAAACTGTGAAATTAAGGTTTTATAACCCAGTATTGGAAAGACTGTATTATCTCACTGCATTTCAAACCAGGTAGAGAATCTCTCTGTGCAGGTAGCTCATCTGCTATAGCTCCACAGCTAACTCAAATAACCTCCCACCAAGATGCTTCTAGTAGAAATAAAATGACTGGTTCTTTGATCTGATACATGCCAGGGTGCTGTCAGTGCCCCAGAGCATACTACTCTGCAGAGCAGAAATACAAATTCAAACTGCTTCTTAATTGACAAATTGCCTGCATTAGGCACATTTCACATGAGGGTCCAATAAATCCAAGGCTGCTTTGTTAGTCAGCCAAGGCATTAGGGCATGCTTTTCTTACAACTCAAACAAATGGCAGGTGAGGACATTTTATAGACTGAAAGAACTATGGCAAACAGGTTCTAATTTACCTCGTGCACATTGCCAGAAAGGAAAAAAAGGTTTTTAAATCATCCAGTCAATCCTCTTGCCAATGTAGAACAGTACTTAACAGTATCTTTGCTTTGCACAATCTAGCCTTAAACATTTCAGCACCTGCTGGCTGAAATGAAGTCATCTCTCCTCGTCTCCCTTTGACTGAGCTTCAGAAGACACTTGTGAGGTTTGGCTGGTGAAGGTTCGCACCTTCTTTGTTCCCATTTGAGACTCTAAATTTCGCTCAATTTAGACACCTGAATTAGACTGCATGAGCATCCTACAGCGCTCAGTCAAGAACAGACCTTGTAAGCCCGAGCTCAGGTCTGTGCTTCAACAACGAGGCCATATTCCATGTCAAAACAAACAGCGAAAGGAACATCAGACATCACTCTTAAGGGTCTTTTTACCCTTTTCTAACCGATAAACACAAATTAAAAAAAAACTCCTACTGTTGAAAATTTGTTATCTCCTGCTGGTGCCATGTGTCCTCGCGACCACCCGCTCCCAAGGTAGTCTTCATTGACGGCACTGAACATTAGAGGGATGTTAGGATCTGGTCTGAATTTACAGTGCCTTCGGTCTGCATTGCCTAAGAAATAACACACTAAGTTGTTATCATTAAACTATCAACAACAAGACATCTCACCAAACTGCCCATGGTTAAGGATTCAACACAGTAATCTGAATATTTTTCTCCTCAGCCATACGAGACAAGAACTCTACTTACAGATCCATGCTCCAGTTCCTACATTCCTTCCCACTACCCTTCCCTACTACAGACTACGTTTACTGTTTCATAGAGAAAAACAAAAGCAAAATAGTTTACCCTTATCATAGAGGCCAACTAATATTAAAGGCAAGTCTGATAAAGATATAAACCAGTATAGATTCTCTTTTTAGGACAATTAAGATTTACAAATCTTCACTGGAAGCTGTTCCATTTTTTAATGTTTGAACCACTACAAGCATTTCGTCTTTTACCAAGTCTAGCCTGGAAGTGGAACGGCTGTATTTTATAAAGTTACCATTGGTAATAAAGCCTTTCCAGAGAACATCATTTCATTTGTTCTTCATGTGCATAGAATTAAGTGAAGAGCTTTCCTGCCCCTCTCTACGATTCCCCTGCTGCCTTTCCAGACATTTGGAAATGATGTACAAAAAATGACCAGGCTTAAGCCTTCTGTAGGACTGTTTTTATTTTTATTTTTGCAGAGGGTTGTGGGAGGAGTTAACTGAACTGTTCCAGAGATGGCAGCCCACACTAAGCTGCTACCTCTGCCAGGGTGCCTGTGGCTTCTTTCTAGATTTCCTGGGCATACACCTTTTTGTGTCCTTGCACTCTGTCAAGTCCCAGTCCGCTCCTTGGGAAAGAAGTTACTCAGAGCGGGCTGCAACTTTGAGAAAACTTCATCCCAAACACAGGCCACTTCCTTGAAAAGGTGATGGCCAGGAAACTTGCATGAATTATTCTGGCACTGACAACCTCCAACAAGACACCATTTTTCTTAGGGAACAGCCTTGGATCCATCCACGAACACCCATTACGAGCAAGGTGTCCCAGGGAGGCAGCTGAGGGACACCCAAGGGCTGACTTGGCTGTGTTTGTGCAACAGGGACATGCAGGTGGGGGGAGAGCTTCGAGCACCATCACTGTTGTCCACATTTTTTTTTCCAAACGCCAATATAATTCAAAGTGTCCCCAGCATACTGATTTTTCTTCATAAAATTCAGGGTGTCAGGCACAATTTCACACGCGCAATATAGGGGACCATTACATGTTCTCTTTTCATTCAAGCATGAACCAGGGCCTGTAGACACAAGAATTTTCCTCAAACTTGGCACTTCATAAAGTACTTTCTCTTGCAATAAAACGTGAAGGGCAATTCTCAATGATTACCACTGTTAGTTGTTAAAGTTAGTCTTCTACAGCTGACTGTGCATATACATTCAGTGATATTACTGAGTGCATACACACCCTATGCATGCTGTGCTCCATGCTCTTCACTTGGCAGCTTCTCTATCCGAGAATATCTAAGGACCACAAGAAAGAAGGGAAGGAGTGGGAAATCAGCATATATATTGATAATGTATATTGGGAACCAGTGTCTGTAAGCAATTTCCTCTTCTTCACTGGCCATCTGTGCATATGCCCATGGAGGTAATGTCAAAACAGAGAGGTGGTCAGAGCATCTTTATGCAGTGCAGGTAGAAGGAAGGAGCTCTCACTTTTCTTTTTTGGGGTAAAGAATGTGGTACGATACTTTAACACAGGATCAACGCTTAGGAAGCAACACCGATGATGTTATCAGCATGCAAAGCAACAGAATTATCATTTTAAAAAAAATGACACTTCATCTCAGTATTTAAGACAAAGCACAAAGCATAATTTATCAATAAACTTGAAAAATGGAAAATATATCATGATTTATTCTCTGTCCACTGCTTTGACCTCATTTACATTTAAAGCTAATGTCTTCCCATTGTGTTACTTAAACGCTTAAGTTCTTAACAACACCCTTCCCCACTTTTTTTTCTTTACATCACACAGTTTAAAACCTCCAGTACTTGGAAGGTTTTTGTGACAAATACCCTGAACAACACAGGTATGCCCCAAACCTCGCAGTAGCTCTCAGATATAAGTCTTGAGCTGAATGTCTCAAGATGCTTATTTTCAATTTGCAGTTAGATGTATCTGATCATTTGGAAAAAGTTTTAACAATTTAACTTTTAAGGCCTGCTTGAAAGTAAGCCTGGAACTACCGCTCTCTTCTCAGAAAGAAGAGAAATCAATGATGCTACTTAGGGGTGGGTTATAAATATTTTCAGGATCGTGCTTTTAATTTTGAAAGGTAATTTGAAGATAGTGATAAAGATATATTTAGAGGGCTACTGCTTTCATAAAACATTTTATAATTATGCAGTTACCTCCATTACTAATAATTCACCTTATAAAAGCTGAACTAATGTTATAAACTTGATTTATAATGACTGTATACCATTCACATTTCACTCAGCACTGACAGCAAAAATCACTACGCCTGTCTTGCATAAAGAACAGGGAAGAGACTATTAGATAATGCACATCAGAAAATACAACAGAACTGCATCAGAGTAGGTAATGACTGCAGCGAGTAGGTATGCATTATCTAGCTTTGAACAATTATAACTGTTGATGCCCTCTGCTCCACTTTTATCTCAGAAACACAGATTCATCTTTTCTTCACATTCTGAGCAAATCTCTTCAAGATCTATAGGTGAAACAGTCTAGCTATTAAAGGCATTGACTCATCTGGGGCAGTGCCTCAACTGACATAAACTGTCGCACAGAACTAACTACGCTAGCTAAGGAAGCAAGAACAATTTGAGGGACTTGAGCAATGAGACTGAACTTTGCAGGTCTGAATAACGTAAGAAGCTTAATTTTCAATTTTACTTTTTATTTTCTCTCCATTCACGGTTATTAGAGGGAACATGACTTAGAATGTTTACACTGATTCAGCTATACTAATCTGGTGCTTTTATACTGTTTCATAAACTCACAACAGAAATTTCTCCTGGAAGGTAGCTCTAGTTCTTCTTCACTCCCCTGTCACACTCAGCCCTTGGGCTGTGTCTTGCAGACCTGTCATACGTGCAATACTAGACAAATCCCAGCAATATAAGGAATACTGAAGAGACCTGTCAACCAGCAGTGACAGATCTCTTTTAATTCACTAGCAACATCACCCTTAAAACGTAACAGAACTGACAACCACTCAGAGGCCTGCTGCCTCCAGAAAGATTGCGAATAGGTGGAAAAAGCCATACCTCGAGATCACTACAGGGTTTTTCTCCCAGCCTGCTCCTGGGTCCACCTCCTGTGAACTGCAAAACCCATTCTCTGTGCTGTAAATCTACGTAAATAAACACCTACATACCCAGTGTCTTCTGTTTGGAAATATGTTCAATCACCCATCTAGGCACGCGTTTTGCCTGATCATAAGACAGTGCATGATTTGTGTAACATCTGGTCTCTGTTCCAGCTTCAGGGAATCCATATTTTTCCAGCAGAGAGTCTTCTACTGGTTCTAAGGAGAAAAATAAACAGAAAATAATCCAAAGATGAAATGTGATCAGAAACAAGACAGTAAGAAAAGCATCTTGTTGGATGTAAATATACTGTATAGGGAACTACTTGAGGTTACTGCCACAATTAAAGACAAAAATAATTAAGAAAGCAATCCAGTGAAACTTTCTTCCATCAAAAACCAGCTGTGCTTTCCATCATGCCCTCACAGGAGGATCTGAGCTCCAGGACTAACTCATTCACTGTAATGCCTGCACACATCCACTTAGCAATCACCCTGGGCTGTCCTCTACAGGAGAAACTATCAGATATTTAGGGACGCATCGGCCAAAGAGGAGTTAAGGACACAGGATATCAACACACAGATTTCCCCTTTCAGAGACTCAGCCAGAAATCAGACTCCTCCTTGCAAATCACAGTGTGTTAAGTACAAGTCCTGCTATCACTAGGAATAGTTACACTCTGCTGAATGAACGAAAACTTCACTGTAAGATTTTTTTTACAATATTTTTATCTCATGGAGGAATATTCGCATCCACCTTACTCACTTTTAAAGCCTTCAAACTACAGAGAAATACATTCACTGCCACCAGACCCTGAGGCACCCCCAAAACCCCCTCCCTACAAACCTGAAACCCCGGGGGAAACGGGGAGAAAGGGATGAAATATATTTACGGCCTGCCCGAACTGTGGGTTTACAAGTAAACATATGTGTACGTGTGCATGCTGTATCTTTACACAGACATGCCGAGTGACCAGACCACGCAGGGCTGCTGCAGCTGCCCACAGGGGCAGCCACCCTGTCAGCTGCAGGCACCCGCTCTCCTCACGCACCACTTGGCTGCGAGCGGGAAGCCGCGTTTATAAGGCTATTTTCAGCCCTGAATCCCCAAAAATAACATCCCTCCGCCCTCCCTTGCCCCCTTCGGGCCCTCCACGGAGGAAGCAGCCAGGAAAAAGCAGCTCCGAGGGGGAACGGAGCGGCTGCGGGGCACGGGCGGCCGTGGAGAGCGCGGCCGCGCTGAGGCGGCGCCGCTCCCGCCCCGCGTCGCGCTACGGCTCCGCGGCTCCCCGCGTCCCCTCAGCCCCCGGCTCTTACCCTCCGGCAGGACCCGCTCGGGGGCCGGCTCCGGCTGGCTCTGGCTCCGGAGAAGCCGCCAGGCTGCCCAGCACGACGCGGCAGCACCCGCCGCGGCCCCGCAGACGAAGCCGCCCAAAAAGCGGCGATGGCGGGGCAAGGCCGCCATGGCGGACGGAGGGAGGGAGGATGGCGGCGCCGCGCTGCGCTACAGCGCCCCCTGTCAGCCCGCCATGGCGGCGTCGCCTCAGTACAATAACGTGCTAATAAAGGGTAAAACGGGATTTCCCCGAAAGCTTTTTTTTTTTAAAAAAAAAGAGTGCTCGCCCTCACGGGGACCGTGGGGACAGCCCGGAGAGGTGTGCTTAAACCAGTCCCCAGGCAGGGGACCGTACCGCCATTTGGTGACTGGACATAAGGTGCTTCATCAGTAAATCCGACAGCATGATTATTAAGTTTACCCCTCACTGGCATCCAAGCCTGTAAGCATTTCCTTCTCGGCTCCAACAAAGCAGCATTTTTGTTGAAAAGTAACTGGTATAGCAAAGAAAAATGCCAAAATATGAGGGCTGGGACTTCCCACCATCTCTTGCCTGGAGAAGGCCAGCCATGCTTCAATTTGAAGCTGAGCACACCTTTCTGCCTCACGTTTGTGGGATTACACTACTCACTATGCTGGTACAAGTATAATAAGCTCTTTTAAAAAAAATATTTTTCAATATTTTTCTATGTCCACCCCCCACCCCACGGTATCTTTCAGGGTATTCAGCTGAAGCTGAAGGTGGGGGGGGGGGGGGGGAAATAAAGACCATGAGTGGAAGCTCCATTACAATTCCAGGTCCAACGCTTGTTCTGAGCCATACCTCACACCAAAGCCATTTCCCCGCCTGTGACAGACCCCACAGCACTGTGCCACCAGGGAATTTGCCAACAGCTGCACCAGTGCATCCAGCCGTCCTCGCACACTGTGAGCAGGGGTGTGCTGCCCCGGATCAACCATGGCTCTAAAACCGGCTTAGGGTTAGCGTAACTTCCACTTCCAGCAAATATTAAAGTGTTAGAAGGGAGGGTTTTGTAAATCCGGTTGGAACCATTTTAGGTGATTACTGTCCCTTGCTCTGTTCTGCTCCTCTGCTCAAGCTGGCAGAAGAGAAGACACTTTAGGGCAAGGTCCTGGGATTAAGCTTAACCCCCATCACTGATGCTTGCAGCTGTATGACTGGACCTTGTATTGATACAGCTTAGTGTGCACGTAGTGTTGTATTTGAACAGTTCTCTGGGAATAGTAAGCGCTGTTACCACGGTGCTACAAGGGGCAACACGCTTGAAAGGACGCAGCTATCTGAGCTAATTCCCTCTTCCCCTTAGAGGGGTTTGCGAACTGTGGATCGAAGTACAGGCCTCAGCTATGCCTCTGCAGGGATTTCGTTTTGCAGCAGAGATGCCATTAAAACACCAAAAGGTTCTATAAAAAGAAAATACTTCGGATAGATGCCAAAGATATTACCAAATAGCAATGAGTTTTAACGTCGCAGCAACAACAGAAGCAATTATTTGTAATTTATTGTTTATTTTCATATACAAAAAGATAAACTTGAAATAGTTCTTTCTAGTTTTTTTCCTCCTATCTGTTGGGGTGTAGCTGCTTCACACAGGGCAAATACTACATTCATACTGGTTTATTCGGACACCCAGTGCAAAGCTGAAGCAGCAAAACTCCAACTTGGCAGATCTAATTTCAAACTTGAGACTCATTTCTAAAATACCACAGTAAAAAGGAACAAAGATCCACTGCAAATTCATGAACTATGATACAATGTTTTTTCCAAAATGTCTTCATTTCATAACTGCAATACAATGGATGTCTGCATTAGGCCTTTTTATACATACATTATATATATACTTTTGCAGAATATATATATAATATACATATAAAAATCAGCACACTTCAATCCAAAAGGGGTTACAGCAACGAGCTTAACTCTCTGTATACTTTTTTAACAGGATACTTTAGTATATCTTTTGTTAACTCAGTAGTACAAGCTATCTCTGTTCTACATTTTTATAGCTACAAGAGTGAAATATAACCTACAACATTTACATTTCACATATCTTGGTATACAAACAGTACTTATTGAATTTGAGCCAAGGACCAAAAGACTCTTTAAAAATTATTTCACCATCTGATAGAGCTTCCTGTAATTTACACTCAGTTTATTCTGCAATCTTCTAAATCATTTACGTAATCTCATAGTTTGAGTTTAAATCCATTCAAACTGGAAATCCTGGAGAAACAGGTTACTGCAAACTCTTATGTATATTCTATATATACAAGTTAAGTAACACAGCGTAATAAGACTTAGCTATTTATCCTAAAACTGATATACACATATTTCACTACGCTAGACAAGTCTTAGGATTTTTATTTTATTTCTTTAAATAAAGCACAAATTTAGAAGTAGCTGGTAAAACTTACAATAAGATGGTTTAAAATGACAAATGGTTAGGGTGAGATTTCTTTCTGCTGGTGCCAAAACATTTTCTTGTGAGTTTTGTACTATGCTGTGTTGTTTAACTGTATGTGTCTAATGTTACATGCAGAAAGCTCTTTCCACAAGAATTGACATCAAACTGTACTTAAGTCAACTTTACAGTATAAAATTTGTCAAACTTAAGGACAAATGTGAAAATATTAACAGGTGAAAGATCAGGCTTTCAACTCTATCATGAGGATCATGCAGAATTCATAAGCAGATAGTTTGAGCAGGTTGACAATGGCATTGTGCGGACTTATGGCATAGAGTAGAGGTCGAGAGTGTTACTTAGTTTGCAGTAACCACCTCCTTCAATTCTGATCCACTAACACATTCACTTTTGCATCATACTTATTCCATTGGAAGGCCAACAGCATTGCAAATGCTTGCTTCTGGGAGATTTTAATACTTTTGCAAATTATTTACAAAGATAATCATAAGCCATCAATAACCATAGAAACATTAGATGGAGAAAAAACGGGGAAAGAGAAACAATTTCTTTTCTTACTTCAAATTAATTACTATTTGAGTTAGAAAGTTACTTTTTTGGCTAAGTAAAATGAAGACTGTAGTGTGCATCAGTTACATAAAAAAATAATTAAAAAAAAGACTTTCTTGGGGGGAGATTTATATAGCAGACTGTTAATGAAAATAATGTTTTTTTGTTATTGTCATTTTTCTCCAGAAAAAATATCCTGAACCCAATTCTCTTTGGCAAAGTACTATTAAGGAGAAGTCATTGTGGTTGAAGGCCTGTTTTCATGAGAAGGTTCTCCGGAGAAGGTAGTTGGAAAAAAGAAAGGGCTAAACAGGTATCAGGTCTTGCCAACATGTTTCCTGATACCCAGAAATTGTTCTGATGCTTAGTCCACATTCAGGAGCTATGAGTCCTCCTCCAACTTCCTCCTCCTCATGGTTGTTTTTTTATTTGGTGGGGTTTTTTTTGTTTTTGTTTTTAATGGGGGTGGCACTCCAGAGATGCCAGTGACTACTGAATTAGAATTTTAATTGACTAGGATGGTTACTGATTAAACTTCAGTTCCTTAGAATGGTGGAAAAGTTGAGTAAAGTATGGCCAAAGCCCTCCCTTTCACAAAAAAACAAAAGCTAATGAAGTCTTCCCAGAATACGCTAAAGTTTTGCAATACTAACCTTACTGGAATGTTGTATACTGAGTTTTATTGTTTTTTTTTTTTTAACAACTGGAAAGATTAAGAGGCCCCTGCTTCAAAATGGGCCCAAAAATGCAGATATAGTGTTTGAATCACATCATCTGCCCCATTAAAATACTGAAATAAAAAGGCTAACAAAGGAAGCACTTTTCTGAAAACACTTTCTTAATATATATCCAGCACAATGCCATTATAGAGCTTCAGAGAAGCCCTTTTGGTTTCGATGTTGGAAAACAAAAGTTTTGCTTTTTTCCTTCAGTCCTTGGGGATCACTTTCCATTTATATATATATAGCACATACATGTATATATGTATATGATATATATATATAAACACATAGCAAGGTTCCTGTTTGTGTATGTTACAATATTGTAGTATCAAGGAGAATCCAGATAGCAACACTGTTTAACATGAGGTTTGAGGTAATTGGTTCTTGAAATACCTGGATCACAGACTGCATCCAGAAATAACGGCTGGGCAATGAAAAGTGTTTTTTCAGACAGAAAAAACTAGTAAACGAAAAGAAAAAAAAAAAGAAAGAAAAGAAAAAGAAAAAAAAAAAAGCTTACAGCAGTTGCTTTTACATGGAAAAATAAAGGCACAACAGAATAGCATTACATTTCAGAACAGCTGGATGGGCATAACACAAGTATGACCTCTTTCTGTGGAAGTGTCCCGACAAAAAGGATTACTGCTTACTTGATTAGGTTATTACTTCAGTCAGGGAACAGAGCTTCACCCAAAGACTAGAATATTAGAAAAGAAGTCCCATGTTAGTGAGTGAGGGTATTGACCAGATATGTTTAGAAAGTGCTCCAGGAACACGCACACTCACGGTCCCACTGAATTAGATGCCAACTCTGCCCCGGGCTTCCACAGGGCCAGGACTTCACCAAGAACAGAGAAGTAGGATTCAGAAATCACAGGGGCTTGCTCTGAATCATTCAAGCACTAATTTCAAAAGGCACACTGTCAAAAGAACTTTCAAGTAGCACAACATATTTTTTGGTTTTAGGTTTTATTCAGTTAACTTTTACCCTGCTGGCACTGTGCTGTCAAGATTAAGAGAACCAAAGACTGGAGTGATTTTTAGGTCCAACAGGCAAAGTTAGTTTACGTGAAAAGAAAATATTTTAAAGTTTTTGTTTTTTTTTTTCTTTAATACCTTTAGAATACGTTGGATTGGCTACACAAATTAGGAATGCTCTTTCTCTAAGTAGGACTTTGGATGTGACGGTGCTCCTTTTCCTTAGTGCTTCTGACCCAGACAGTAAAATCTGACGCTGGGAACACAGAGCACATCTGCATGTTCTGGTGAAGTCTGACTACTGTATTATTGGTGTCACTTCAGTGAGAAGGAACTTCTGGGAAATGCTTTTATCAAGACTCTACTGGCAACAGCTCCTTACAGATCATATTGTCAACGCAGCAAACGCGGCTGCTATAAACGGATATGGCAGCGAGTTAGATCAGCCCAACTATTTGGTCTCAGTAAATTTTTAACACCCTGACTTCACAACTCACTGCAGCATCATGGCATATCTCAAAAGACACACTGCTCACACATGGATACTTGCATGATTACATGAAGAAAACTTCCTGGTTAAACTGAAGATGGTCATAGAAAAGCAATAAGCATTTTTAGCAGAAGGGATGTGACATGCACGATAACCTATTAAACATATACTCAGTGCCGCCCTCAAAGCATGTCCAAGTACATCCAAACTTGCTCCTCACACTGGTTTCAGGCTAAATTTGTTCTACCCTCTAGACTTTGATGTAGTGCACACTTATTTTAAACAATATATATATATATTTATTTGCTGCGCGTACACAGACCTTTCTCCCTTTTCCCTGCAGAAACATATTAGACACTACAAAAATAATTTGTGGTATAAAAGAATTCTCACACAATGTAGAATTTTTGTTTGTATATGTAACTAAAATATATATATATATATATTTCCAAAAGTAAAAAAGTCAAAATGTCCTTATTTTCCTCTATTATATAGTCTATTTTATTTACAGTGTTACCAAACAATATTCTGTATGTAAAAGTGATAGTAGTTTGTGGGACACTTCCTGCCTAGCAACTTCTCAAGGGGAGTGTGGCTTGTAGAGGACTGCAACAACAGCACTGTCACAATATTATCAACCAGCACCTTCCTCTGCCATAGCAGTTTCTTCCTGACTAAGTGAAACCAGATCTCTCACCTGCAAAACAGGTAAATTCTGACAGTCTGCCTAGAAAGCAGCACAAGAGGAATAAAACCTGTGCTCTCCAGTTTCTATGCTATGATATTAAGGGGGGGGTCAGCATTCCTAACAGCAAACGCCTGTCCAACCAACCTGGAAACCCCACTCCGGCAACGCCGGCATTCAGAGGACCCAAGGCTGCTCCCACTGAACTGAACAACAGAAACAGCAGTGAATCACGAGACCTAAGCAAAATGCAGTAGAGTTACTGGGGTGTACTCATGTACCTTTTCTTTGAAACAAACATAAACACAAAGACCTTGGCATTTCCATAGGTGTAACTTTACCAAGCATAGTTTATTCTGTAAGAAAATTTCAGCCAAAGAATGAGGCAGAATAAAAAAGTGCTTTTCTTTTGTCTTCACTGGAGAAAACGTCATTATCAGGACTAGCTGAAATCCTTAATCAGAATAACGAGTAGGCCAGGTATCACTTAACTGATGGTTAGACCAGTTAATAATAGCCTTCTCTTAGAGTGTGCACATATATTTCAACAGGAGCCACATACAGTTTCCAGCCTTGCTGTACTAATGCAATTGTAGTAGCAAGTCACAGCTCTATCACCTCAAGAAAGCAATTTTAGCTCCTGTGGTATTTCCAGTCTCAAAACGTAAGCTTAAACTTCCTTCACCTAGGAAACCAACCCAGCCAGTGCAATAAATTAATAAAAGGAGTGAGGCCGGAGAGAGGGGAATCCTGGCTCCTCGAGTCATGGAGAATTTTTACCAGGATATTCATGGTTAATATTTTCCTAAGAACTGCTATACAAGAGAAGAAGTTCAACAATACAATTTTGCGACAAAATTTTTAAGAGCTACTTCCTCAAAATCAGAATGGGAAGTGAAATTTAGTGTTTGGGAAGTAACATAAGATGTGTTGCATCCAGCGTTTTCAAGGGAGTGTTAAGAGGAAAAGAGTCACAATTGCTTATTACAGCTACACCTATGGATGTGCCCTGTTGCTGACCCGGAAAAAGCTTCTGCAATACTGAACAAAACCAAAATCATGTGTCAATGAAAGTTCAAATGCTAGATTAGTGATGAGGAAACTACTTGCTTGACAGCTCAAGTGTTTAAAGACCAATAAGTTCATCAGAGCTTGTCTTCAGTAATAAAATAAATAAATACCAGTTAAAAGAACAACTTTAGCTAAACTGGTACAAATTTGTAAATAGGTAAAAGTCCAAAATTTCCTTCTCTGCTGCGGTAGCAAGACACACATACCAACACACATTTACAATTTGTAACCGAGCACACATGCATTTTGGAAATTGTTTTTAAAATCAGTTTCTGAACCCTGCTGACAAGATGATCTATAAGGAACCATTATTCCAGGTAATACAATCAACATTCGGTCAGTTTGTACAGTTCCCCGCAGTAAGGTAAGCTACACGTGAGAATTTTTGTTTATGCTTTCTCAGAAGAGACGATTTAAGAGACTGTCTAATAGGCTATTAAAATCATATGGCACTTTCAATAAATACTTTAAAGCTTCTCAAAGAAATCAGGATAAAAAAGCAACTGCTGTAATAAGCCTGTTTTAGCCATTATACATAATGCTGAAGGAAAAAATCCAGAACAGCAAACAGATATTGACAGTTAAAAGACAGTACAGCTTTTTTCTTTCTGCAGCAGTGTGAACCAGCTCCCATTCTTGGGGAAATGGGAGCAAGCCCACCTCAAAACAAGCATTCACTCAGTCTTAACTCTGCTCTAGACTCCACCCCAACCCTTACATCACTTCACTTCTAAAACATAGTCACATTTTCATATAAATCTCAGTGCAGAAATGTATTAGAATGTGAGAAGCGCTGATCCTGCAAACCTTTACGACCACGCTTAACGTTAAGTGAGCAATCGATGGCATGCCACCAGAAAAGCCACCCACACGCTTAACGTTCAGCATAGGCACGCTGCAGCATCAGCCCCAAAGATGTCAGCCCTCACCAGCGACATCGGCTGGGTCAAACTGGTGTCCTTCTGTCCGGTTTTGTCACGGTGTTCTCAACAGAATCACATTAAGGAACAGAAACTTCCAATCCTACACACGGAAACACAATTACATGTGTGTACATACTAATATGCAATATACATTCAGTAACTTGAAAGAATAGGTTAAGACTTTATTCAGATAGACAAATTAAGGCAATTATCTTCATGTCTCTTCGAGATAAAGGACTGCGTCCTCACTTGTGACCTCTAGGTTTTAAAGCTATATTTTTCAAGAGATATATTTCAATTTACTTTATATTTTCTCCATATTTTCTCCAATTAGCAATTTTGTTTGCTTAGTAAATTACATTTGTGCAAGGGTCCACACTGGCAATTTAGCAGTGACAACAAGCCCAATTCATCTGTATAGTACAGAATTTTACATGTTTTGTTTTTTTTTTAAAAGGGTGATTAGTTCAGGACTGCATTTTGGCTTAACACAAGAAAAAATTTAGAAGTTCTGGCCATCCCATGGACATAACTTTGTCAGTCTAGCAAGACACAGAATTCATGTTATATTCAAAGACCAAAAAAAATAAGAATAATAATAAAAAATAAAAATTAAAAAAAACAATAATAATAACAATAATAAAAAAGATGTACTGTCCTTTCACTAAAACAGACAAAACAAAAACAAAAACAAAACAAAGCAAAAAAACACAGAATGGAAACAGCCTTCACAAATAAAAGTGAATAATGCCCAGGTACCTTATATAGGCAGTTATTCTACAACTGTATACAGTTATTTACAATGGTGCTTTATAAAACAAACAAACAAAAAAATGGTAGCACTTCCTAAAAGATTTTGGAACTTTTTTTCTTTTTTTTCTTTTTTTAAAACTCCCTTGTCATAAAAGCCAACTTACATTAAAATATACTTACTACAAGACAACACAACTAACAAAATATATAATAAAACTCATACAAGTAGAAAATTCTGAGGTATTTCTGGTTTGAGGTGGTCTGTGGTCATGAAGTTTTTAATTTTTTTTTTTCAGTTTAAACCTCGGAAGCCACGTAACGTGTGTGTGTGTGTGTGTGTTTTGTGTTTTTTTTTCTTTTTTTTTTTTCTTTTAACATTGCATGTATTGCAAATTAAAAAAATATTTCAATGTTGAATCAGCAGCATTAGGAACATTCACTGACTAGAGCGAGTTTATGGCATAATAAGAGTAACGGTATTTTAGAATATGCACCACTTGAAGACAAAAGAGTTTAGCCACAGAGTAAGGAGAAAGTAGCGTCAAAGAAACCAGTCTGCGAGATGCCGTGAGAATCGCTGCTGCTGCTCAGCTGCCTCGGCAGTCTGCAGCCGCACAGTTCCTAGGCTTCTGGGATGCTACAGGAGCCATCTGCCACCGGTTCAGGTAATTTCCACCTCCCTACAACCCCAAATTAAAAAGAAAACAAAAAATTTACAGAGCCAGTTTTCACACTTTTCCTCTTTCCACCATCTGCACCGGTGGCTTGGGCTGGCAGATAATCAACCCCGAGGCCAAATTGCCTGAAATGACTCACGCTTCAAGCGAGATGCAAATTTTTTTCCTATGTTCCAGTATTTTACCAAAGTGCTTCTGAGAACACACTTTCCCACCTCTTCCAATTATGCTGCTTAAAAGCATCCTTCCCGTTACTATCCAGAGTTGAAAAACAAAAGGTAATCATAGTTCTGCTTTTTTTCTTTAACCACCCAAGCCCCAGAAGCTGGAGTGAGGATGAACTAGCGCCTTGCTTACAGCCACTGGCTCTTTAACTCAGCTTTCTCCATACGCTGCAGCCGTTAATACTCTGCCCAGAAATGTCCTTCCTCTCCTCTAATGGTTACCTGAGAAGTAGCTCCATAGCAAATGATGTTTCCCCAAATGCTGCCAAGTCCAACGTCACTCTCCCCACCCCTATTCTACGCTCCCCCCTTCAATTCTACCACCAAGAATTAACATTCTCTGCCCAGTTACTTTTTTTCCATGTTACAATGACACCCGTTAGATCCGTAAAAGACACATCTGCTGTTTTTTTTGAAGCTCACTTCCAAAAAGAACCCTAAAACAGAACAGAACCCAAAAACCAAAACAAAATGGGGAAAAAATCCTTTTGAGGAAGGTGTAATCTTATATAACAGTCTTAAGTTTCCTCCAAAGTTTGCAGCATTGCATTTTCTAAGATGGTAGGTGGTTTTCCTTTATGTCACAGATGCTCCGCTCAGAAGACAGACCGATAAAGAGAAACCCAGAAAACTGAATAAAAAAAAAAAAAATAAAAAAAACGAACTGAAGTGAGTTTGTTGAGGTTCTGAGGTACCTGCACCTTTTCTGCATTCATTAGTCGGCACCTGAATGCTTGCTGAAATGTCCATTTTTTTAATACAGTAGAGCAATGTGCTGGTAAAATTGATCCAATCCAAAAAAATAATAATAATAATAATAACAATAATAATAAAAAGTCAAGATAAAATAGCAGCTGCATTCACGTGTTTGTTGGATTTTTGCGTTTTTGTTTTTTTGTGTGTGTTTTTCTTTAAAACTTTTTTCTTTTCTTTTTTTTTTTTTTTTCAAATCCACTGAGTCTGGAAAGACAAATGTGAACCAGGACTTAGATACTAGACTCTTTGGGCGGCAAGTCCACGTTGGTGACGGACGTCACGATGGAGACGAGGCAGTCCGAGGTAGTGCCGTTTACGGATTTGCGGATCTGAGCGATGCGCTCCTCGACACAGCCCGCCGAGAGCCGAGCCTCCGCATCATGGTCCCAGCACTCTTCGATGGTCACGCAGAGCTGCGCCAAGCCCTGTGGAGAATGGAAGAAAAGCTAAGCATCGTTTCTCCGTGGTATGCAAATTAGCATGAGATTAGCTTTAAAAATTGCTTTCACTCCGTTGTTTTCGTTTTTTAAGCTTCTGGCTTCTAAGGCTGTAGGGTTTGGTCATATCCAGCTTTTTTCATAGACCCGAAAGTACTTTTTTTTTTTTTTTTTTAATAACAAAGTATATCACGAGATTTAGCAGTTAAAGCCTTAATAGACAAGCCATGATTCCTATGATAACACCACCAGAGCTGGCAGTTCTGTATCAGTTATGATGAAGCAGTTTTGTTTGCAATCACTTCTGTAGATATCCAAAAAACACCTGAATCCAACACTGCTGGAAGAGCACTGCTCATATTTGAATCCCACTCATCCGGAAACTGGAACAGTCAACTCTATCTACACTCAGCAGCTCTCCCTGACGTCTAGGCAATGAGTTATTACACCTGAATCTAGCCCAAACAGCAGCAGTTTGGCCAAAACAGAGGCATTTGGTTCTTACTGAAGCCCTGTGAGATTTCATGATCTGCTCACTTTCCCAGTCTGAAAAATCAGCTCTTTTATTAAAAACACTCATTTGAAATTATCTACCTCTGGGAAACCCATGCTGCATTTTACCTCATTGTCTGTTTGCCTTCATGTCTAATTAATTTTTCCCCAAAAAATTGCTCAAGTCTTGCATGCTATCTGGGTTGTGAGGAACATGTCTCCGATGGTATGGATCATTCTCTCTTCAATAATCAAAGGGACTTTATTTTCCATTCTTTAATCACATTAAATGAGTCCTACTAAACAAATGCACAGCACACCACGACACATTCCCTGTTTATTTGCTCCGTCTGATTTTAATCAGCGAGTTTACCCTCCAAATACAAAACGGGACAAACATAAAGGGGAATGCGAAGGTGCCATGCAAGCCCTCGTTCCCTGACTCTCTCTGCAGGAGGCCAGTGTGCTAGGACAGCACCAGGGAGTGGTGAAGACATGAAGGTCACCTGCAGTTTAGTTTGTGCCTCGGGGCACCTCAATCCTGCCAGATCACTAGAAGATTTTCCTGCAATTTTTCCCTTTGAAGCTAACACATGATGCATAACCGCATCCCTCGTGCCCCTCACGCAAGAAATAACTTCCCCCGTTAACCAGGAGGGACCTACAGGGTGTTTCAGCCAATGATCCTTGAACACGGGGCGCATCTTCTTGTGAACCACCACTTCTTGCAGGTCCTCAAGGGATGGGTGCTGACCTATTTCTTCTTCGAAAGGCAGCATGTATTCATCCACCGGACCTACAGTGCAAGCAAAGGACCAGGTTAGTATGGAAACAGCCTCTGTAGAGCCACAGCCTTCACAGAGCCACATCTTCCTCGTGCACAAGCTGTGGCTCCAGAGCAACCTCAACCCACTGCAGCAAAATAACCTAAAGAAAGGTTTCAGCATGAGCATAATTTCATTTTAGGCACTGACTAGCAAGGTCAAGCACATACAGCACTTGTAACAGCTTCCTATGTGATCTGGCTTGTTCACAGATTTAAGTCAGCCCTGATAGAGTACAGCCAGATGCATTTGTCCCAAGAACCAGCTCTGAACTGCAAAATGATTTCTGAATGCTTTCGTTATACCTGTTACAGCTGTGAACTGCTCTGAGCTCCAAGAATGAGAAAACTGTTCTGAGTGCCAGTGCAGACCCTGGACTGCAGCAATAACTTCTGATCATTGAAACGTCATTTGGCCTCTGGCAATGTGGAGATGCCCTCTTAGAAAAACGCAGCCCAGCTTAACAAATGGGCTTTCTCAGGGTGCTCAGTGGCATTACTTATGATTTCTCAGTAGCGAAAAGTGACCTCCTGCAATAGTGGGAGTAATTCAAGAGGGTCTTTCCAGAATAAAACAAAAGAACCGACCACTTTAGCTGGTCATGAACTGTGACACCAAGAAAATTATGTTCAGGTACTCTGAAAAAAAAAACAGTCACTAAAACAGCTTATCACTATTCTTGTTGACACAATGCCAGTCAGTAAAACAAACTGAAGTGCTTGTTCCAACAGATGGCACGATAATGCTCATGACCTTCCATTCCTCTTCTTCAAAGAGGAATCAAGACTATAAAGAGCTGCACTGGTGATCTCCAAGCCAAACCTACTGATAGTACGACCATGCTCTCCAACTAGCCTACAACTGGAACTGAGTCAATGCTCTGTTTCTGAAGTTACACTCACTGCCTTTCAACTTCAATGAGCAAGACAAGGCCCGTCTGTCAATGAAGTCAACAATGTTGACCATAACGATGGAACAGATCTGTTAAATAAGGTTTTGTACGATATCACTTCTGAGCTAAAAGTGCAGATAGGGTTCGGCGTAACTCTCCCTCAGCCCAAAGAAAGTCTTCCCTCCGATTTAAAGGTGCTGTGTGTGACACTTGGAGTATCCTGGCCAGCTACTTCCTAAGCAAAGTTGAAAGGGGATCACAAAAATAAAAAGCAAAAATCCAGATAGATATCTGGGGGTGCTCAACTGAGAAATCTTATTGCTGCCTCTAATAGAGACCTGCAGAGTGATCCTGGGTACAACTGCTTCACCCTGCTATGCTCTTACGTCCCTGCTCCTCTGGCATTTTATCTGGTTAGACAGGAACTTTTTGAAGAACCACACTCCTAGGCTCACATCCGAATTACAATCAAGTTCCTCTGTGCTCCTACAATATTAACGTCAATGTCTGAAGTGCAGGTAAGGTACTATTAATTCACAAACTTGATGTTCAGTCCAGAGCACCCATATCTACACAAGTAGGAGTTGGAGCAGGCAGCTTTGGAGATAGTACAACAAAACGACAGCTTCCGTGACCAGAGGCAAAGTCCTGCAAATAGCAAGGATGTAACCAAAAGCAGATGGGCTACTTGGACAGAAAAGATGACCCATTTTGCAGCATCATTTTAGGATAAACCCCCCTGTGAAAGGGGACACCATGAACTTTGATGGTATTAAAAGCACTTTGAGACTTGAACACTACAAAGGCTATTACCCACATAAAATGACAGCTTACATTATAAACGAAGCAAATGAAAAACATGTTAGCAGCCTAATAAGAATATGCCATTGATTTTTTTTTAATTATTATTTATTTTTAACAAAGCCAGGCCCATTCTCTGGGCCAGCAAACCATGCTGAAACAGAGCTGTCCCTGGGGCAGATCTTTAGTCTTACCATCAACTGCTCTACATCTGGAGACTAATTCCCACAATACCAGTCCCATTGCATACATGTCTATTCTCAGGAAGGCGTCTCGTTGGAAGTTGATTGCTCCCTCTAACACTTCAGGAGCCATATACCTCCTCGTTCCCACCTGCAGAGAAAGAAACAGCTCGAGTTAAATTCCAGTTGGGTCCGTCAGCCTCCGTTGGTCAGAGATGAATGACAGCTGCTTTCATTAGCCTTAAGGCTACTTCTGCCAAATTTGCACCTCGCTCGAAAGACAACCAAAAGGGAGCTGTTTCTTCTGACACCGATTCTCATTAAGCTCACTTGAGCCTAGATAAGCTACCTGAAGGAAAAAGCCAAAGAGCATGGCTATATGTGTCGTATACATTCAGCGTACGCTATAGGTCTAATTCAGATGCAGCGAGGCACAGCGAGTGGGGATGAAATCCTTTGCATCCCACTGCATCTTGCTCCAGCAGCACATGCTGGAGGAGAAAATGCTGCCTTTGGAGACACACACAACACCCCGAGGTCAAGACTTGGTTATTGCAGCCGGTGAAAGTTCAATTCCCTTTCTCTAAAAATACATATGGAAAAAGAAAAAAGAAAAGAAAAGAAAAAAGAAAAAGAAAAGAAAAGAAAAAAAAAAAAGAAGAGTAAAATCAATGTATCCTGAAATGGTAGGAAAAGGTGTTGGTTTCAGAGCCCTGGATAAAATCATCCGCAGGAATGGTAAAAGCACAAATCCCCCCTGCCCTGACTTACCAGGGTCTGGTTTGGAAAAAACTCCCTCTCCCCACCACATAGCACGCCTGGGTGCGTTCAGCCCAGGCAGAGCCATACAAAACTTCTCAGATATTTATGGCTCTGTATGGGGCAGAATCGTAGCCCATGATGTAGGAGAGAGGAGAGCACAGCAAGGTGAAAAGCACCTTTTTAATATGGGAGCTGAAACACTTTTTAATATTTTTCTTTAGGGGTTTCTCATCTGATTTTACTGCTACCTGAGGAATTGGGCAGAAGGGGAAACGTAGATGTGAGAAAGCATGGGAAATGCTGGAAAAATCCAAAGAAAGGTGGCAAAAATGAGGAAAGCTGTGAGGAGCTAACCTGAGGTAAGGGTAAAAAGGGAGATGGCATTGGAGACATGCATTCCTAAAACCCAGGAGGTGCCCGGAGGAACAGCTGCCCTTGCTGCACCCCTGCCCAGAGACACGGTGAGGGGCCACTCACTGCAGCTCACAGGTGGAAAATCCCAAACTGATGAAAACGCAGGAAATTGTTCACACAGCGCAAAGCCAGCACGCAAAGTTCACCGTTGCGAAAGGTCACCCTGGCAGCGAGCCTGGCTGAATTCTTGAAAACAACTCTACAGTTTTAGGAGTGTTAATGTTTAATACCGAGGCAATAAAAGAGTCATCACGTCCCGTGTTTGAAGGGAGAAGTCGCTTGCCACCAGGGCCAGGACAGATTGCACCTCTACTTGTACAGAAAGTGCCTGTATTGGAGGAAATTAAATGCACAGAAGCGACACTGCAAGGAAAAGGTGCGTGGGGGGACAGGGGAGATGTCATGTTTGCACCAGCATGTAGGGGTGGGTTCCCATCACACAGAGCCAGGGGCTGAGAGCTGCGGCTGGGCTCAGGGTTGCATGCTGCTCCCGTTCCCCTTAGGTCTCACTCTCCAGGGTCATGCTAAAGGGGAAAAAAAAGGTGCTTTCCCCCATATGAATTACGCAAGGAAGAGGAAAACATTCCCGTAATCTCCCTGCCTCCAGTCTGCATCTGCACAAACCGCCTCCACGCACGAGAAGCTGACTTTTTACAATGTTATTTTTAAAGATAAAGATTACCTGTCCATGAGTGTCCCCTGGAGGTTTTCCAGGTTCAAACCGTACAGCTAGACCAAAATCGGCCAGCACTGCCGTCAAGTCGTTCTTCAGCAAGACGTTTTTACTCTTGAAGTCCCTAGAGAGAGCCAAGAAGCGAGTTTAGGAGGGTTTATTACAGCACGGGTCTGAATCACAGAGCAACACACCACTTTGTAACCTCTACGTTTAGCAGCCCTGGGTGGCATCAGCTCCTTCCTTCCTTCCCCAGCTGGCAAATTCAGCTGCTCCCTGCTGCTGGGTGTCCGTGAGATGCCACCAGGCAGCCCCGTGCTGCTGGGCTGGGACCAGACCTAACCCAGGGAAGGTGCTGAGGTCCCTGCTGCCACCCTGACCCCGACCACGCATTTCTTGGGTGCTTTTGTTGACTGCCATCACCTGCTGGAAACAGAGGTGACTGAGGGTGGCACAGCAGCGGTGTCATGGGGGTGCTGGCAAACAGTTTCGCTCAGCGCTGTGCTCACATGGTGTGAAAGTCTCCAGCCCTGCTCTCTGCAGGAGCTCACGCTTGGCAGGAGGGTGCTTTACAGCATGTTTCGGGCACATAACCCTGAGCATCCTCAAGCCCTGGGTACCGGGGGAGTGCGATCAGACCTCGATGCGCTGCCCAGCCATGTGGCAGTGCCACCTCCTCTCCCTGCCCAGAGGGGGCACAGGGATAAGCAGCGGGGCAAAGGAGGGAGAGAAAGCACAGCTTCAGGACAGGCACGCTGCAGAAGTTCTGAGGAAATTACCAGCAAAATAAAATCCAGATAATGAGTTTCCCACCCACAGCCTGTGTAGGCCTTTGCACCACCAGGTAACTCCGTATCCCTCCCATCCCCTCCAAGAGGTATCAAAGGAAGAAAGAAAGGGCTACATATTTATCCCATTTAGAATAGAATAGAATAGAATAGAACAGAACAGAACAGAACAGTTCCAGTTGGAAGAGACCTACCAAGATCTCCAAGTCCAACTGTTAGTCTACTTTGGGGCTAACCCAAAGCTGAAACACATCAGCACGTGCATTATCCAAATGTCTCCTAAACACTGACAGGCATGAAGCATCAACCACCTCGCTAGGAAGCCTGTTGCAGTGTCTAACTACCCTCTCAGTAAAGTTTTTCCTAATATCTAATATGAACAGCCCCTGATGCAGATTTCAGCTATTCCCACGTGTCATTAAAACAGAGAAAACCAGGACCAAGCCTTCCTTGGGAATCAGCCACAGTCTTCTATTACACTTCTGCTTTAATTGCAGGACTGACTTCCCCTGGTTGGAAAGCAAGCAGGGGAGGGGGTGAGCCCCCATGGAGACGAGCTGCCGGGATCAGCCCACGCAGCCGACCAGTGGGTGTCAGCCTTTGCAGCGGAGAGGATGGCACTGCGCTTGAAGATGACTTCAAGGGGACATTTGGGTCAGCCCTGTGCTGCAGCACTGCTGTTTCGGGGCAGCTCAGGTGAGTCTGCAGGAGGCGGGGAGGGGGGGTTGGATGGCACCGAGATGACTAACCAGCCCAGCCTCGTTCCCTGGGCTTCCCGCATTTTCATCTGAAAAGGAATGTTTGGCAATATAATTAAATTACAGACCTTAGACAGCAGATGGCAATTGTCCTGTATGCTCAGCATTATAATTTCCCTATCATCAATTCACTCAGTGACCCTGCTGATTGCAGGACATTGCAGGCCTGCGCAAAATAATTAATGAGGGCAGATACAATTGTTCCACGCTAGAGCAACCTGTCAAAATTCCTTGGGAAGAGAGAAACTGCTGGACCAGAGAAAAGAGCTGCTGCCTGTGGCCTTGGAGAAAGCATCACGTGCAAAACTCATCCTGTGTCACCCGACCCTGATTCTTAGCTTAAAACATCAGAAGGTTTGGCCAGAGTGCAGCAACACAGCAAGCTATCTGCAGCACGATGGGCATTGCTGGCTTGGGGATTAGCACGGGGGAAGTGGGTTATTCCCTTACAGCTGTGAAGCTTGAGAGAGGAATACAGGCAGGGACCCCCAGCAGAAATCTGCCTGCTGTGGCCACAGGGTTTCCAGGGACACAGGGCAGTCTTGTAGAGCCTGCAAAACATTTGCACATCTCTGTTACACCTGAAAACACCCCTAACCTACTACTTGCCGTCTTAGAGACTGGCTGCTTCCAGGCTATAGCACTTTGCCCACAGGCTTAGAAAGCAGCCATCGCCCAATGACACAGATAAATGACTTTGCTCGGTCAGCATTAGGGGATTACACCCTCCAGGACGGTACAGATTGTGCACGAGATTTCACAAAGCAGTGGCTCAGCTGGGACTGAACAGAAATTGTGCAGCACTCTTCCTGAGCCACACCTTTCCCAGGTGAAGTGAAATGTAAAGCAGGATCATTGCATGGGTGCTTGCTGCTGCTGTCCACCCACACCGCCCTTGGGGCATGTGACAGCTACCTGCTACACCTACACATGGAAGGCAGGGATTTCTTTTTGTGCTTCCTTTTTTCCCCCATATCTCTATAAACTTCCCCATTTTTCCTTCCTTCCACAAACACCCTGAGATGGCAAGAGTGAACTCAATGCAAACATACCGAGGACTGGGAGAAAGGCTTGATTCAACCCACACCCAAGAGAATTCCCACCAACACCATTAGTAAGGACCCTAAAATAGTTGCTAGTAAAAAAAGTTGCCTGAAAAGGAGAAAATACCCTTTCCAGTGTCATCCTTGAAATCAGGGAACAAGGGAGCGAGCGGACAACAAGTGGTCGGTGCATTAACCTGATTTAGACACCAGAGATTTTATTTTCAGCTTCCACGTGGGGGCACTTTAGCACCGACGAGCGATCCCATAACCTCCATCCTGCTGTGCTGGGGCCACTGTCCTAGGAGTTTGCTCAAAGTCTGCAGAGCAGCGACTCAGGGAGTCCTAACCTGGCCTTCCAGCATCTTCGCACGCATCGTGTTAACCCGTTCGGTGACGCCCCAGCTTTAAAAAGTATTCAGCACTGTTTGTTTGTTTGCAGTACAAAAGAAAAGAATGGGGTAATCTGAGGAAAATCCACTGTGTCCTGAAATCCCGCTTCTATAGGAATGTATTCAGTTCACCCGAGTGGCACGCTCTCCATCTTTTATCATTTATTAAATGGATGGGGACACTAATGAGCACGATCTGTTGCTTTAAAGCCTTTCTGTAGCTTTTCTCTGCTCCCCACCCTCAGGAATTTTCATGCATACACCGCAGCCTTTATTTTCATGGGGACAAATGTCAGGGCCACGGGGTCAGCCCCAGGAGCAGCACAAAGGCAGCTGCAGGCTCTTTCACCAGCCCCCAGCTCCCACCAACTTTAAGGTTCGGGGGGGGCCCACGGGGGCTGGGACATCCTTTTAAAAACAGAGATCATCTTGCCGTATAGGAAGACGGCCCCATTAGGTTGGATGCAGATCGCTGCAGCTGGGCACAGGGTTTAAGTCTCTCCTCGATGAAGAGCAGCGGGGGAGCACGGCTGTGGATTACCGCCCGCAGCCACACAACCCTCACAAATCCCTTCGGGAAAGCTCCCCCTCCTGCCGTTCTGCTGGCGAACAACTCGGTAGTGAGGGGGTTGGAAATGGATGATCTTTAAGGTCCCTTCCAACCCAAACCATTCTGTGAATCTACGAGGTTTTAGGCCAGGGCAAGGGACGTGGGACTGCAGGGATGGGCAAGGGCTAAAACAAGCATTGCTGCAACCAGGATGGTTTCACCCCCTTCATTTGGGATTCCTGCTGCCCCCACATGTGGGCAGGGAGGTGTTGGAAGCACAGCGCCCTTCCTCTGCTGTCTCTCATAAGCACCCTGGCAAGATTTGGGCACCATAAAACCACCGTGAAAAATAAATAGTAGCTATTTTCTACATTTCTACATTTTTCTCATCAAAACCAAACACTCAAAAGCTCCGTGGGAAGACATACAGTGGAGTTATCAGTCTAACACACGTAGGGAAGAATACGGTCCAAACCTTCAGATAGCCATACAAATACATGGATTATAATGTAACTCATCAAGCACAATCCCTGCCAAGAGAGGTTCTCCAGCAACCAGGTTCCCCTTCCTCATACACATCAAGAGAAGAGCTGAGGGCAGAGGGAAGCGCCTGCCCTTCAGACATTTGCCATAAACCACCACCAAGCACACATATTGCTTCACAAACAAGGTGCTGATTACCTGCTCTTTGCCATTTCAGATGCAGGTGAAAGAATTCTTCTCTTAGCACAGGATTTTGGGGGCTAAAAGGCATTTACTTTCCAAAAGCACAATCTCCTCCTCTGTTTGACAGCATCATTTCAAAGAGGTTGCGAGTATCTCAACAGGGAACTTGAAAAGCGTTCACAAAAGATGCCATACCTGTGTGCTATAGCAGGTTTGTGCCCTTCACCCTTGCACCAAGGGACATCTTCATGTAGGTAGGACAAGCCACGGGCCATGGTTTCTGCGACATGGCAGAGCTCATTCCAACTGATGATGTTGCCCTTCAGGTAATCCGTAAGAGACCCCTATAAAACAGGACATCGCATGTTCTTAACCACAGCCTCTGCTACGGACAGATGTGCAAATTCATCAGTTTAGAAAATGGTTTTCGTCAGTGCTTGAGAAACGTGAACCTTCATTTGAGAGGGAAAAATATCACTAGCAAAAGTGAAAATGAAGGAGAAATAAAAACCAGAAGCATTTATGAGTTCTGAGCCCTTGACAGCACAGAAAGTGTCTGATCTCCAAAACAAGCCCCAAGTCTACTTGCCTGCCAGGGGAGGGAAGGAAGGGAAAAAATGGTCTCAAAACAGAGCAAGTCGTACAGCTTAGGAAAGCGGAGAACCTTGCATGCAAGAAGATGTTGCATGGTATCAGCTGGTGGTGGAAATGATTGACTCAGTAGGCCTTGAATTAAACAGAGGGATAATGCTGCTGGCTCAACCCCGATTTGTGCATGTTTGTTTTATTTTAAGTATTAGTCATGTTTGATAACTAAAGCAATCCGTGAAAGAGGAGGTACGCCCCGAGCTTCTAAAGCAAACACAAAGCCTATCTGCAAGGGCTGGGTTGGGATCTACGTGTGCTATGAGACGGCAACCACGGCATACAGGAGCCATGGCCTTTTGTACCACCTCTCTCTCCCCAGCTCCCACCTTTCTTCATTGTGTGTTTGTGCAAGAAAACCTTGAAAGCTAAAGGAAGGGCCTTTGAAGAAGAGGAGCAGGAGCAGCCCTCCACAACCACCAGTGGCAGACTAACTGGACCAAGGGGGAGCTTCTGGGAGAATATTAGACACCAAATGCTGCTGCTTCACGCCCAGCCAGCCCTCTGCCTCCCCTGAATGTATGTGCAACGATACGTTACCTTGTCGTGGAAAGCTGTGATCAGCCAGAGCTCTGTCTCTAGGTTTGTCCCTCTTTTCTCTGCTGCGATAAATTGCAAAAGGTTTTCATGCTTCATGCCAGGAGTATTGAAAATCTCCCTCTCGCTCTGCCAAGATTGCTTATCCTAAAGCAGGGAGAAATGCACCATCAAAGATCACTCTTCCCTTTAAAGCAAACAGCTCCTTCAGCTCAGTCAGAGCTGCTCATGTTCCTCTTAATACCATTCTCCAGCGTGAGGATGTGATGCATCCCTTCAAAATGAGGGTGTTTTTCTAAAGGGTGGGTGCTGGAGGAAGAATGGAAGTTGCTGTTCTTGGTCTCCCTTCTCCAAAATTATCCTCGGCTATTCCTAAAGCGCATATTTGGGTTTGGATTCCACCCCCCTGCCCAACCTCACTGAGAAATAACATTTCCCAAGATTTCCGAAGAAAGAAGGCAGAGATAAAGCCTGTGCATGCAGCACCCAGATCTGCATTGTAGCCGTAATTGTTACGACTGCAAAATCTAATCTAGGCTCTATTGAATATTTACTAGTAGGTCACAGCTGGCATGGACAGAAGATGTGCAAATTTCCTTTAGCAACGCTATGACAACAAATACAGGGAGAAAAAATTAACGAATAAGGAGGTAGCAGAGGAGCACAAAGGCGTTTCAGTCATTCTTCTCTCATTTGACTTTTGATTGCTCTACTCTTTCCATTTACCATTCCTAGAGAGTCAAGTCAGGAGCATTCAAAGGTTTCCTGGAGTGGAAGACGTGAGCTGAGAGACACGCTGCAGTGCTGTGAGCTTGCACAGTACCAGGGCTGTGCCTCTCTCTGTAAGCTGAAAATTGTTTGCTAGGTTGGGGTCTGGGTTTAGGATTTGTGTGCCAGGGCAGGACACACAAAGCCAGGGATTTGGTCCTTTGTGCACTTCGGGCATTGCAGACCGGCTTTTAACAACACGGCCATTTGCAGTGATCCCGTGGATTTCAAAATGTGCTTGTTTGCCCTTCTTGCAGCAACAGCTACTGCAGGAAGCATTCGGTAATGAGGTAACAGAGAAAAGTATAGGGGAGGGAGGGTCCTTGAACTCCTTCCCCCAGCAGAAGAGCCCAAATACATCTTTGTAATGGTCTCGAAAATACCTCCACAGGCACTCGGAGTGTCTCAGCACTGGCAGACAGCTCTGCAAGTGAGCCCCAAAGGTGATGTCCTTCTCACCTGAATAGGGAAGATTTTCACTGCCACGTAGTCGTTCATCAGCTGAGCCTTCCACACGCAGCCAAAGCGTCCCCTCGCCTTGATCTCCAAGAGCTGCAGAGGTTTTAGGCCAACCAGGGGAGAAGGAGGTGGTGGGCCGGGGTCCTGCACAAGAGAAAAACACTGTCGCAAGTTGAAGTGAGACTGTGGAACAAAGGGGGAGGAATGGAGAGGCTGTGTGTGGGGAAAGAGAAGTGAAGAAGGGGCCTGTTATCTAATCCAAATTATTGAGATGTGCTCTTCACAGCAAGAGCAGCACTAAATTCCCTATTTTGCTTTGCAGGGTATTTGTACAGAACATATATAACAACCTATGCCTTCAAGTGTCACTCTGTGTGTCAAACCACTGCCTGTCATCCTCTGGCAAAACCTGAATTCTCCAGTGTTTTCAAAGCAATGGCTATTTTGGGCTGTAAAACACTGATGACCTCAAGGCTACCTCCTGCCAAAAGTAGGAACTTTTTCACCTTTGTGACCCAACGGCAAAATACACCTAAAACCTCCAACTGCTTTGCAGTTAATTAGGAGTGCTTCCCATAGCCCTAGCAATGGGCAGTAAACAGGTCTGTCAGCATTATAAAGATAGTATCTGTCGGGAGAACAATGCAGCCCCGACATGTGGCAATGGAGCTCTGTCCTATCTACTTTCAGCTTTGAAAGGCTCCCAGCATGGTCTGTACAGGGCAGAGGAAGATGGCAGAGAAAGCTGCTGGCCCCTTCAGAAGAAACCAGAAGGCTCAGGGCACAGCAGAGCCAGCAAAGACCAGTTCTCGATGGCTTTGGGCTGTGAGGATGACCTCCTGCATGCATTCACTGGTGGCTCATAAAAACTGAGCTTCAACAGGGAAAAAACATCTCCTCTCACCCCATAAAACTGATAGGGACTTTCTAATCTCTACAATCTCCACTCCTCCGCAAAGTTGGCTGAAATTAGGCAATGGGTTTGACGGTTTTGGAGGAAGGGTAGCCACCAAGCAGGGTTGTGTAACTCCATCCCTTAGGAATTTTGGAAATGGTGATAACCCGGTCTAAACCCACCAGCCTCACAGGGGGTGCTAACACCGTCATGGGGCTGACTGTAGCGCTAACCTCATAAAGATGGAGAAGAAAAGTTAGGGCACCTGAAAAGTGTGAAATTTGAAGAAAAATGATGAAATTGTTCATGATAAGGGTGGTGAGGCACTGGAATGGGTTGCCCAGAGGAGCTGTGGGTGCCCCATCCCTGGCAGTGCCCAAGGCCAGGCTGGATGGGGCTGGGGGCAGCCTGGGCTGGTGGGAGGGGTCCCTGCCCATGGCAGGGGGTGGCACTGGGTGCGCTTTGAGGTCCCTTCCAACCCGAACCAGTCGGTATTGTAGATACACTGAGCAGCCTCTGTGCCTTCCATAATGTACAAACAGAGGGAAACGACTTGGAGAAGCCAGAAATTTCTCCTCACCTCATTGATGTCGACGTGCCCGTAGGGGGGCTTGCGGTGCCGATACATCCAGAAGGCCAAAAGGATGGCCATTGACAGGACAGCAATGGGGAGCAGAGAGTACACCAGGATGTTGAGCAGAGAGGGCGTTGGTGGTGGTGGCTCGTATATGACTGTGAGGAAAGATCAAGGAGAACATGGGGAAGGACCCTTTAGAAGCATAACCACGCCGTGAGCTACCTGTCCAGACATAACCAAATACTGTCCTTTCTTCTGCTCCTAAGTCAACAAGGCTTAGTGGCATGTCTCATCACATCCATTCACAAGGCTCCAACATTTACTCTTTTCCATACTGCTATTACCAACAGTCCAGTGGTCCAAAGCACACTTTGCAGAATGAGCTTCCCTCTGACCTTTATTTAAGATGGGCATTCTTACTGGGATACGTAAAGGCCGAAAATTTCCTCCTCTTAACCCCTCTGAAGATATGAATCGAGCAGAGCACAAAACCCCTCACGGAGTTGCTTTGCCTTGTGCAGTGATTGACAAGACGTCAGTTTTCAGTAAAGTGCTGCAGGAGCCACAATCAAATGCACTATTCCCACAGTAGTTCTTGTTCCAAATTACATCAGTGCAGTTGAGACACAAACAATGGGAATACTAAATGGAGCCATGTTGCTATGTTGGAGACAGGGAAGGAAAAAATAGCAAGACTTGCCAAATTAAACAAAAAAACTGTGAGAGAAAGAATATTTGCTACTAGGTTGCTACGGGTACATTAATAACAGGAGATAATAAAAACCATGTAAACAATTAAAAACCTAACAGGAAAGCCCAGGAAAATCTGATAATGGTCTCTGGGAACATCTCAGTAAATGCAGGTAGTTGATAGCAAAAGAAATCATCTTACGGAAAAGATACACCTGCTTTAATAATTTTTATTGAATGATACTTGAATGTGAGCCTACGGCAAAAAGAACCAGCACTTTTCTATTAGCCTCTAAAGCAGGACCGACTATGACTTTTTTTTTCCTTGAAGTACATCCAAAACCTCACACCCATTCCCTCTTAATCCTCAGACCAACACAACACCGCCTTTCAGCCAATAAAAAAGCAAAAACTCTGGATGCCCGAGGTTTTTGGAGTCTTGTGAAATGAAAATCTAAGAAGTAGGTGTCAAAATGCCTTTAAGAGATTGAGTCTTGATCCCCCTTGTGTAAGTTACACTGACCTCTTCCTTCAGAGCTTGTAAGGGCCCACTGTGAACATCCACCACCAAGAAAACCCTATCCTCACTAGTGATGGACGAGGTGTTGGTACAACACACTTTATCCAGAGTTAAATGACATTAAAAAACTGTTCTTAAAGAACCTCAGCAGAAGGATTTGAGAAGTTTGTAAGCAAATGACAATTTGCGTCCTGTCAGATGCATTTTTGTGCTCAGCATCCAGCAACCCAAAGTCATCACAATCTGGGTCAAGGCAAAGAGACCCCCCAGTTCCTCATCCACAGCAGTCACTCACCTTCTGGGCCGGTTACTTCAGGCAAGTGGGTGAACTTCTCGTTGCAATAGTTGCCCTCGCAGCAGCAGAAAAAGACTTGAGGGTTTTCTTCTGTGGCTACACACTCCTGCCTGCGTCAGGGAGGGACACGCACACCAGCAAAGGGAAGAGAAAAACAATGTCAGCCAACTCGTGTCTTTGGGAGCAAATGCAGACATCCCGCAAAATCGTCTTCTCCACATGCCTTGTCCTGCCGGCACAGCCTGGCAGGCTCTGCTTACAGGAAACCCGGCACTCACATACCCCAGTGGATAGCAAGGACCCTTGAAAAGGCCATAAAGGAAACAAATGCTTCCATATGTACTGAAGGCATTAGATGGTGAATAATAAATAACAGCAGGCTCCGCTAAGTGAATGAGAAGCAGAAAAACAACGGAGAGGTGCCTCGCATCCTGAGTCGTGCCTCTCCTGCAGCCTGTACCTATGCTGCCAGGGGAGAGAGGTGTTTGAGCATGCAATTAAAGCTTGTGCCATAAAGCTCGTATGAAGAGGGCTGTGCTAAGACTGCTCTCACAGGCGTTAGCATCCCTAACTGTACGCGCCGCAAGACACCTGCAGGGCCTCTGATTGCTGAAGGCAGGAGGGAGGCTGGAAGTTTGTTGGTTTTTTTTGAGTTTTATCTTCAAGTGCCATCTCCTTCCCCTTTAAAAAAATCCCATACCTGTACGAAAGCCTTTAAGGAATTCAGGTTGCAGCCCTCGCGTTTCTAATTTCCCCTTTATCAAGGCAGCCTTCTTGGTGCTGTTTCCCTCCCCGTTTTGCAAGGCGTGAGGGGGCTTCCACGTGCCAGAGCAACTCCACTTCCCCCCATCCTCCCTCTCCCACAGATCAATGCAGAAGAGATGATTTCTGCAGGGCTCCAGCAGTTCTTTCTTTCTGTTTCTTGAATACCCACTTCCCTTCCCTGCCACTTTTCGCGGTGTTGCCCTCTGCTTTTAGTTATTCTGCTTGCAGAGCTGCTCTCTGCAGAGAGCTGTATCAAACTATTTCCTGAAGACCAGCTAAATTATATGCATAACTTCCTTCCTTCAACCACTCGGAGGAAGTAGCGAAACAATCATATGTGTTTGACATTATTACTCATTTATGAACCCATGCCAAGCCTCCCTTTCCGTGGTATCACTGACTTAATGCCACGAGGAGGATGGAAAGGGCTCTCTTAAATCGTCATGCAGGGTAGTTGTCAGGACTTTATTCCTTTCGGGGGAAAAAAAAAAAAGGCAGCTTTAGCTGAAACGCCTCATGCCAGGCCTCAGCTGGGAAGCACTTGGTTGGTTTGGGGGGCTTTTTCTTTTTCAACTTCAAAGAAGAAAGCAGCTATTTGAGTTATTCAAATGGACACAGATATTTCAACAAGTTAAGCAATGCTTCCAGATGCTTTTCCTTGAAATCAGATAACAAGCCATTTGGATTTAAAAGCATCGGTATTGGAGTCTTCAATAGCAAACACATCCTTTGCTAAATCTGTTGGTTAAGAAATCAAGCTAATGAGTGAAAACAGCCTGCTCCACATCTGCAATTCATTATCCCTGTCTTTCAGTTGGTGCGCGCTCAGGGCAGCCATCCAGGTACATCTGACATGTTATACTTAGCAAATATTAAAAATGATATAGTGGGAGAGAATGACACATTTTTCTATGGCAGCGAGAGCACGTTTCGAGGCAGTTCACGTGCTCTTCAAGGGAATGTGAGCACGACCTCTCCGGTGGGGCTGTGTAAATAAACAAATAGCACCCGGTTGATTTTTAACCAGTCCCCTTTCTCTACAGCCTTCAATGCACGTGTGCCGCGTTCTGGTTTCCTTAATATAAAGAGCAGAGGAAGGAGCCCTCATCCTCAGCATCCCGACTGTTGCTGTCCTGCAGTTGTCACCTTCCTGTGACACAGTTACAAGCCTGTCTTGTAACACCAAGTGCTGCTGATGTGCTGAGCCCAGAGATGCTGCAGGAGGACCCAGCCGGGCCATGTCCTGTGTGCAGGGGACACTGCAGGGAGCTCCAGGTGCATCGCCCAAGGAGCTCAGCACCCAGGAGCTCAGCATCCCGCACAAAGGTGCCGCAGATGAAGAAGGGAAGGGCAACAACACAGCACCGCTGATTGCAAAAATCATCTTTTAAGCTGTTTTTGCCATCATGGGATGCGACGCTACCTGCATGAAAGACTGAAGAGGGCACTCAAGGGAACAAAAAAAAAAAAAAGACTCGATTTAAACAGCCCTTATTTAATTAAAGTTAACCTTTATTTCAAATGCTGCCTTCAACACTTGCACTGTTTGCTAATTCTCAGAACATCTTTTAGCTCTGCCCTGAACTGCGACTTTGAAGAATCGGGCTGCAGGATAATGGATGCTCAACCCCAGGGCTGAGAAAAGGCTTGTGAGGAGCCCTGGAAACTTTTAACCATTGTAACGAAGCAACACGTTATGACAAAGATTAAGAAGCACTACATCCCTGCGCGGAGACTCTCAGTGACAATACAAGTGTCACTGTGTACGAGAGCAGGCACTGAAAGGAGAAATCTGTTTACAGTAAACACTTCTGCTTGGAAGTAGGGAACTGGCGTGACCTTCTGTTCTCAGAAGGATTGGCATTAAAAAGACTAATGGGCCGAGAAGGATTGATTTATCAGTTAAAAATAAAAAGTTAATTTTATACAGAGCCCAACCATGCAACTGGCAAGGGAATAGGTGTGGTAGGAAAGCAAGCCTAGCGCTAATAAGAGAAGGAAGATGAGGAACTAACTCACAGCTGGGACATGCCAAGACAATAGGCACAAAACCAGGGACACCGTGCAATGACTAAGGAAAACTTCCAGCCATCGGACAAAGCTGGTCCCAGCTAAAGCCCACAGCTTAGGACCTGGTGTCCTAAAACCTTTGGAATCAGAAGCTACAAAAACGATGCTGTGATTGCACAAAGGTGACAGCAGCTTATGCTGCTGTGATACCGAGGGAAATCCTTGAATTCTGTATTCTGATACTGCTTATTGATAGGGCTGGGCTTTGTTTGGTTGGTGCTTGTTGTTTTGTTCTCGCTTTTAACAGAAACGCTGCCTGAGCTCAGAACTACTGAGCATTGTCCTTTTGAACCGGGAAACTTCAGAGGGCTGTTTTCTTTAGCTGGAGTTATTTTCCCCTCTGTAGAATTGCATTAAGGGAAATGAGAAAAGACTAGCTTATTCTCCCAGATATTTAATGAGGCCGGAGCCTTCGTACTACAAAGCTGCTCTGCTTTTCAGCTCGCTACAGGCAGCAACACGCAAACATGAGCTTTACTTTTGCTGTCCCACTCTTTCTCCCAGCCCATCTCTTCGCTCAGCCGAAGAACAGTCAAACTTTTTGCAACATCACAAATGCCAGAATATCTCAACCTCTAAACACCCCCAGATATCTGTTTGGTTTTTTTTTTGTTTGTTTTTTTTTCTTCTAGAGAGCTCCAAATGATTCCAAGTTTTCCTTTGTATCGCCAAATGCTCTTGGAAGAACATATTGCTCTTCGTTTGATGGTACAGGACACGTTTTTCAAAGCATGCCAGAATTATCAAAGCTTTGCTAAGGGAAAGGAGAAAAAAAAAAAAAAAACACCACACAACAAAAAAACTTAAAGTGCATTTTGCAGCCTCTATTTAGAAACTAAAGCGACAATTTTGAGAGCTGCATTAGCAACAGAGGTAATTACTGGGGATGAATGGGCCAATTGACTTGGACTTGCTTTCTTTTCCTCGATGCAGAAATCACAAGCTTTTGCACTTAGAGCAACAATTAAACCTGCCTTCAGAGAAACCAGTTAGGCTATTACCTGTCATAACAGTTGAAGTCGTCTAACCAGCAGCCTTTCTTCACCAGCTCGATAGAGCCCGAGTTGTTTCTCCAGGAGGCATAGCAGTGGAGCCGCTTGTCCTTCTCCCCCTCGCAGCGCTCCACGCCGCTCTGGTTGGTCTTCTCCAGCTCCCAGTTGGCGTTGTAGTAAATGCATTCCCTTGTCTCCGCCTCCCCGTGGCCTGGTCCTGCAGCAAAAGTCAAAGCCCAAGCACGTTCAAGCAAAATCACTCACAGATCTCGGGAGGCGCATCTCCACGGGGCTTTGGTTTGGGTGACGCACGCGTTGGTATCGAACAATGCTTGTCATAGACACGAGCTTCAGCATGGCGTGTTCTCCTTTGCCAATTTGAGGTGGAGAGCGGAGATCAGGTTGGCCTCGGCTCACACCAGGAGCCTGTGGTGAAGTCAAGAGCCCAGCACAGACCCCCCAGGTCCCCTCTGGCCAGTGCCTCAACCACAGGTCCCTAGCACAGGGAGGCACACAGCAACCCATGCCCAGTATTTTTTAACCACAGAAGGCCTGTTTAGGAAAGAGAACCTCCTAGGGTGCTGCTTGCCACATGCAGGGCTGTCACACAAGGTAGTTACAGCCTCCCTCTCCACCACTATTTCAGGAAACACCATGTAAAAATAAAGGGTTTATTATGTGGGTAGGACATAACTGGGAATAGAGAATATTCATCCTGCAGAGGAGGGCCAGACCGGTACCAAGTCCTCACTTAGATCCCATTTCAGGCTTATTTCGCTAAGCCTCCTCATGCTAAATGCCATGTATTTATTTCATGCCGCCTCTCCACCCGAGCAAGACCCTCAGCAAAAGCAACTCCACTCCCCGAACAACTTTGGTCACCCCACACAGACCTCTGGCCACCACAAACCAAGGTCTCTCTATGGAGAGCCTGTCTTTTTACTACATCACAACCTCGTATCAAAGAACCAAGGAGTTCTTGCAGCCCCTAAAGTGAAGCAATTCCTCCACGGCCATCAGACCGCACAGCAGAAACACAATTATAGATACATCAGTTTAAAAAAGGAGTTAAACAAGGACATGGTGATATCTGCACATGACATATTTTGTCTTAAACCTTAGAAATCCTCTCTTCATTTGGAAATACTCTGCATCACCGCATTTTGATGATTTGTTTAAAACGAGAGGAAAGAAGGAAACCAAACACACGAGATGTAAGCAGATAGCCAGAAATAGCACCACGAAGCGCGTGGCTTTCTGAATCCTGAGATGTTCTGCAGCCATCTGCCCTTGGGATCACCCAACCAAGGCAAGGTCAGACCGGGCTGTTACACTGATGGATCGCAATCACAAAAAAAATGTAGGTATCCCAATAAACTGTGTGGACAATTGGGTAAAACACATGAATGGGTCCCACAGGATGGTGAAATGAAAGTGCTGTGCTCCCAGAATAGCCAGAGCTTTGCAAAACACTGAACTACGCTTCTGGCAGGAAAATTTTGCAGTGTTTTTATGACTCTGCCTTCTCCCAAGGCCGTGTGTGCAACTTTTAATGTTGGGTTTAAGGTGGTCAGGGCCACGTCTGGATGATCTAAATGCAACTTCATCTGTGATTCCTGCTCCACAAGGCAAAGCAGCCACTTCTGAAAGGTCTCTAAAAGGTGATTCAATTCAGCTTTCAGGAGACACGGAGCAGTGAGTGGTTTACAGCTGGCAGAGAAAACACCCAGCCAGGCACAGACATCAGCTCCTGGCCTTGGACACTCTTTGTAACATCGCACTTAGCCCATCTGAACACCCATCCACCGCCAATGTAAGCACACTCACCACCCTGAGCTGGAGAAGGCAGCACTGCTCCCACCTGAAAAGCTGAAGTGTGAAGATTAAAGGACTGGTCCCATGTGAACAAGGAGGGAGCCTGAACTACCTTCCCACAGCCTGCAGCTCCTGAAGCCCCCACATCTCCAGACTGTCACCAGCATCAGCTTCCAGTTGTGCAGTGCACAGTGCACTCAGGAGACGGCACTTGAGCTGGAGATGGCAATCAAGCTATTGATGCAGCCTTCTGCTGGCCACAGGCAGCAGGTAAGGAGTGCACAGCGTCACAGCACCCTGAAGCTTGGAGAAGATCTTCGAGATCATCAAGTCCAACCATCAACCTGACCTACCGAGTCCTGACACCAAACCACATCCCTTAGTGCCACGTCCATGTCTCTTAACACCTCCAGGGATGGGGACTGCACCACCTCCCTAGGCAGCCCGTTCCAGTGCCTAACCACCCTTTCCATCAAGAAATTCTTCCTGATGTCCAATCTAAACCTCTCCTGGTGCAATTTGAGACCGTTTCCTCACGTCCTATCACTTGTCACCCGAGAAAAGATTACCTGGTACACAGCAGAAGTGTGACCACAAGAAGACTGACCACAAGAAGACTGACCACAAGAAGTGTGACCACGGTGGCTGCGTGGGCTGGGGGTGATGTGCCCAGCCTGCTCCCGGTACTGACACACCTAACCTCAGCAATGGGTAATTCTTGTGGTACTTAGCAAACCCATCGGACTAGGAAGATCTCTTTGCATTTTGAAGAGGTGTTCGATTCTTCAATAACTCTTTTTTGGGAAGAATGTTTCATCTTCATCGTGGGAGAGACTGGAAGGGAGGAGGGGTACGAGCAAGTCATAAAGCTGACTTCAGGAACTGGAAATTATATTCAAAGCACACACGAACAAGAGCTCAATTTCAATAGCACCTGCAGGTTTTATCGGCACTTGCAAAGCTCCATCTGAGTTTTCCTCTGACAAGTTGCTTACTATAATAAAAACAACCTACCAATATCCCTCAACACGGAACAGTGTCAATATTGACACTCCTTGTTAAAGCCTTGATATTTGTTCTGCTGCTACTTATGCTGTGCTTTGTTAGGGCAGATTAAGCGTTTTTGCTAAATAAGAGTTAAATCAGCAGGAAAGCGAGGGAGCATCGCCTCGTGTGCAGAGGGGTTGATGTCTTTTTATTTATAAAGGAATGGGTAAATATCTTAGCATCATTGTAATACTTAACATGGCTTCCAGCTGATACTCACTGTTACCTTGTGGTCCACTCCTCGAATCCCATTTTGTAATATCTTTTCCATCAGCCCAACCCAAATCCTGCTTCTGCACTAGATGGAAATTTCCTCTCCCTCCCCCAGCCAAATCTCCCAGAAAGGAGGAGATTTAATGAACCATTTGGCTGGGAAGCAGCCCCAAAATCTAATCCCAGCTCAGCTACCGCTGTCTGTAACCTCAAGCAATATTGGGCAGCCTCCGCTTTCTCCACCTGCGCCGAGGGCCGATGCAATGCACAAAGCTGTGGGGAGATTTGAGGTTTCCGCTGTGCTTTGAAAAGAGAAACTTCAGCCTGCTAAATCCTGAGCTCAGCCCAGGCTCCCTTCCCCCAAGACAGTTGTCTTTTCTGGAACAAGTTTCAGATTAAGAGTACGATCTGCTTGCAAACACGCAAAGCGAACTCTGCAAACAGCAACCGCGCCAAGAAAACGGCCTTTCGCAGTTTTTTCCCCCTATCAAAGTTGAACAAAAGCACGTACAAAGTTTGGGATGGATGACTAAATACACATACGTTTCCCTTAACACCGCACTCAAGGATGCTCACCTTCGGGAGACGCTTTAAAAGTCCCGTGTGTTTGCTACATGCTTTCAGATCTTCTTAAAAAGCCCCTTGGTGAGCATCCCCAGCCTGCTGGGTGCCCGGAGCTGCAGGAAACCCTTCTGCTTGTGCCTGAGAAGGTCTCAGCATGAAGGACACAGCTCCAGGAGTGGTTGTTGATGTGCCCACTGCTTCAGCTCATCAGGAAACCCTCCCACCTTGCTCTGGGATGGATCAGGCAGAGAGCAAAGTTTGCAGCTGGCTGCCTTATCTGCATTCGCTGTGTTAAAACCCCCTTGCAATGGAGGGAGAGAAGGGTTAAAAATGGGATTTGTCCCTTGGAGGGGGAGTAAGAGGAGGAAACCTCTGCTCCTGCTTCTTCAAGGCGAGAAGGTCTTGCTGCCTCCTGTTTCCCCCTTCCGTCACGGACACATACCCAGTTCCCCAAATCCCCATTAGGTCTGCAAGAAATGCCAGGCTGGAAGCTGCTGCGGGTGGGAGAGGTGCAACTGAGCCGTGCCCCGCTGCTTGCTTCAAGCTGCAGGAATCAGAGGGTTTTGCCCCAAAAAGGGCAAGGGAAGCACTCTTCTCCTTCCACCCGTGCACACCCGATGCAACAAGGCTTGGCTTGGAACACGGGCTTCTCTTTGTGCACAGCAGCACCGACTGGTTTTAACACCACAACCTACAAACACCCATGCAGTGAATAAAATCTCGAGTCCTGCTTGAAATCGAAGAATAACGAAGAATTAAGGCTTTGCACCAGCGACTTGGTTTCTGGCACCCTGCTGCACCAAGCTGGAGCTTCGGGGACGATGCAGCACGGCTTCTCCCCAGCCTTCCTCGAACAGAAGCCATGCACAAACATCCTCAAAGCACCACCCAGCCCAAACAACACCCAGCGCCCCAACGCTACGAGGACAGAGGGAGCCCACCCACCAGCACCCAAATTCAGCCGAAAAGCTGTCATCAGCCTGATTCCCTCAGGTGGATTTTCTGCTCCAAATGAGCGGAGCATCACCAGGGTTTTGCCGAGCAAGGCCCCCAAGCATCCATCCGAGGCAGGTAATGATGGAAGAGGAGCCGAGGCACCGTGCGACGCGGGAGGACCACTCCTGCACCTGGGAGCCGCCAGGCGCACGGGGAGCTCATTAAACAGGGTCCTCCTGACCCGCAGGACCTCAGCCTTGGGACCTTGCTGTTGATCTGAGACTCAGGCTCTGCTCTCCTCATTTGGAGCGGCCGACAGATCAACGGGGCTGTGTCATTATCCGACAGCCGCTAAATTATAGCCAGGATCCTGTGTAGCAGCGCCAGGTCTAGGTGTTAGCAGTTGCTGGGCTCCTAACTCATAATTAGATACACAGGGAATATCTTCCCCAAGGCTGAAGGCTGCTATAAATCTCAGCTCCTTATCTCTGCCTGCCCCCTTTTTAAAACCTAAAATGAAAGTATATACGAGAAGATGGGATGTGTCAAAATAGTCTGCATAAACACGGAGTGATTTCCCAGACAGTCTGTTTGCCTAACTGTCAAAACCACCGGGCTTTATACATGAAACTGTGTATGCAACTGAAGTTATTTGCAAACACTTAGTTATGTCCCTATATAGCTATTTGTACATGTAATTTTATAATATAAAATGACAGAGATTGTACACCGAATTGGGGTAATTGCCCTCTAATTTGGAGGGTAATTGCATGTAGCAATTAAGCAACTGCGGATGCATTCTTGCATGTGTGATTATGAAAGTCGGGCCCTTTGTTTGAGGTTTGGTTTTGTTTCCAAGAGCTATCCCTCAACTCACGGCACGGTTTGGGCAGGCTGGGGACTGTGAGGGTGCTGGGCGTTCACCTGGCCGCACAGCATCCTCCGGGGCGAGCCACTGCAGCGCGGGCACACGCACGCCCCTGGCCCTTGCTCAGCACCCATGGGGATGCTCACCCAGCCACCAGGGCTGCCTTTTGGCACAGGGACAACATTTGGTTGGGGAAACAACGATATGAGCAGGTGTAGAGCACACCAGGAGGCATCAGGTGCAGGAGGGAAAGGCAACGAAATAGGGCTGCTGCCCCCAGCTCTCCCTGCCCCAGACACCAGCCCTAAAGTTTCACGCAAGTCTGGAATTTAAAGGAACTCCAGTTGTTGTTGCTAGCGTTTCAGATCACGAAACCAAGCCAGGAGAAGCTTGCAACTGGAAAAGTTTGGAAAACGTTGCTCTAGAGAGACCACCCAGTTGCATCTCTGCAGAGCCTATAACGAATCCACAATTAGTATGTGGTGCTCCAGCGCGTATTCCCCGAGCGCAGTGATTTCATTCCTGCCGTCCTTAAATAATAGGTCTAAATACGTTTTTAGGCAAAGCATCAAACCAGCGATGACATCTGTGGTTAAGTACATAACCGTGCGTGAGGATTTAAAGACTCGCTGCTCGTATCCCCCGCTCTTTCACCAAAGCTTTGACACGGCGAGGCCCCACGTACCAGAAACAAGCCAAAATTTCGCTGTGGCCCTGGGGACCCCGGGGCTGGCAGCCCAGCCCCGTGCCCACGGACACCCAGGCGCAAGCCCCAGGCTCAGCCCTTCCAGGCAGCTGGGTGTGGGAGATCCTCCAGGGCAGTGCCTTGGCTAATTAAAAATCCTGGTAAAAAATCAACTATTTCAAAACGTTTTGGCTCTCGAGCCGGCTCAGGTAAAAGCAGCCCATGCAGCACTGAGAACATAACGCCAAGGGAGGATATTACTTCGAATTCTGTTTTCTGTCAATAGATTTGGCATATCCCACGATAAAAGAGCTCCAAGTTTTCTAGTCAATCAATGGCTGTTAATCTATTATCTCAGCATCTATTGCCATGGTAACCTGCAATGATGCCATTGACAACCAGTCTCAAAAGGACAGGAGGCTTTAAGTCATTTTCTTTTAAAATTAAAAAAGGAACTTTAATATTAAGAAATACATCCTCCCTGCTCACCAGGGATGACAACTCAGGGCTTCTATATTCACACCATGACTCACGCTTCACAGCTTCCACGGACATCCGTGTAGCAATCCCCTCCCCATATATCTCTTTTTTAACTTGGGCTTAAGTCTGTTAAAAGATAACAAGGAAATTATTTAAAAGAATTAGATCTTTATTACAATTTCCCCCCAAACTGCCAGTTAAACCTGTTTTGTAAAATAGAAGGAGCACGCTTTAAGTCATTACCACCGACCGGGGGAAAGGATGCAATAAAGATTTAATCCCTCTGAATGATTTCCCTGGCATTTTAAGTCAAATAGGGTGGGTAGAAAAAGGACTCAGTGAAATACGGAGCGCGCACGCACACGCGCGTGGCCGGTGAGATTAATCTCTTGGCCCAAAGGGGAGGATCGGGCAGAAAAAGGCTTTGTAAATCATTTCTCCGGCCAGGCAGAGGGATCCAAGGAGGTTTGGCCAGGTCAGCGGCTGGACTGGCGTGCAGCAGGACAGAAATGTTGCCAGCAGTTAATCAATTTTTGGAAGCAGTGCATTTTTTTTTTTTTACTTGAACTCAGCTGGTTGTTCCTATATTTTATCTAAAGAAGAGATCATTTTAGTTAGCCATTAGAAAAATCCTATTTTGTACCATTTCGGTTAAAGACAAAGCCAAAATGTAATTAGATTTCTCCCTTTGCATTGCTAACTGTTTCTGTCTCCCCAAAAAAGGTTTTAGTTCTTTAATAAAGCCATCAGGGAGATCAATCAGAAGCATTTAATGCCATGGTGCTTCTGCAGTTCATGTTTAAATGCACTCAGGGTCACAAACGAGGCAATTTGGACAGCAGCGCTCAAACTGGATTAGTAATAACACACAAAAAGGCCCAATTTCTTTTCTCTTTTTTCCTTTTTTTTTTTTTTTTTTTAACACAGACACGCACACACTCCTCCACTGCCCACAGGAGGATAAAAACAAACTGAAGCCAGCCTCAACCAACGCGACGCTACACACCAAAAACCGGCCCCGCACACGGGCTGAGCTGCTCGTCCCCAATGTGTCACCTCCCCGAAGGACACCTGCATGTCCAGGACCATTGCCACAAGTCTACCAGGAAAATGCCAAGCTTATCTCCACTGACTCCTCTGCACCACCAGTCTTAAGGAAATGTCTTTCTTGCTATAGGATTTCCATAAATGAGAGGTCGCTTCTTCCCCTGATCCGTGAGTTTTTGAACAAGCATATCGTTTTTTCGGTATTTCTTTTTTTCTTATTCAAGATGCACATTTGTAAAAGCATTAAGCAGACAATTTATTTGCCTTTGGGTAGCAACAACTACTCTCTGGCATGAAAAAGGACCCTCTTGGGATACACATTGTGCAAATAACCTACCAAGAAGGTTGTGTCAACCCCCAAACTTTGCAACCTTGGCGAGAAAATATTAGAATTTAATGACAAGATAAAGATATTTCCAACTACACTCCTAAAAATCAAATACAGGGCAGATTTTGACCAGATGCCACAAATCACTAAGTAAAATATGCAGCAAATTCTGAAATGACATTTAAAACAAAATCGTTTGTTCTCTCCCATTCTCCTCGGGAGACAGCATGAGGTCTCAAAAGAGCATGGGAGGAGGAAGTGAAATCATGTTATGTTCATAAATATTTTCTCCCTGCATGCTGAAGTTTTGAAAAGCATTCAAAGCAAGCCTACAAAACCAATTTCCTTCACGGCAAAGGGATGAGGATACAGGAGCATCTCCTTGTGGAGTGCAGAGACTTAAAGAAGAGCGATAGCCATGCGGTGATACCTTTCCCAGCCATTTCACACGTGCCTACTCCATCCCACCACCTTCATCCTCCCATGCTGCTGTCACCTGCAGAAATGCCCTTTCAGAGCTCCTTATTTCTCAGGTCTTCTCTAGGCAGAGCCTGATGTGTCTAACACACCATGCACACCTAAAATTATGGTGAAACAGCGCCCCTGGTAAGCCATCGAGAGTTTTGGTACCCAAACAGCAGCACCTCGATTCATAATCTACACGTGGTCCTCTGAGATTTATCAGCAGGGACATTTCAAATATGCTTTAAAATGTGCTGAGTCTACTAAGATTGGGCCCCAAGTGCTTTTCTATTGATTCTGCTTGACATTTCCAAATACCAGAATTCCAAATTTAATTCACTGGTAATTGGAAAAACTGTAATGCATGTAAATGGACAAGGAGATGTTGGAAGTCCAAAAGGTCAGGCATCAGGAAAGCATGCCCCCAAGAACTAAATGATGTTTGTTTGTCTTCTTGTCACCCTCTTCCACTTGAACGATCAAAACTCGGAGTTGGGCGGTTTTCTCAGCAGGATGGAGGAAGAATGAAAATAAAACAGCACAATCTTTCTAAACTGCCAAGACAGGGTTCAAAATCACTATTTTAAACTCCATCAGTGACCGAAATCCAAATGTACCCTAGAGAGGACTCACTTTATCAGCAGATTACACAAGTGAGTGGTAGACTCATGGAAGAATTAATCTCGTAACTCTTTGTCACTAGAAGATTCTCTCTGTCTGGAAATCTGGTTTGTAAGGTCACCCCCCTTCTCCTCCATGGCTTTACAGGTATTTAGCTTCTCCTTGCCAGCCAGGTGAAGAGAAGGCACGGGAAAATTAAAAATTTTACCAGATCTCCCCCTTTCCAATGTACAAGGACCAACCTCCATTCTAGCCTGATGATGAACATTTGTTGGCTGATCCAGAGCCTCCACTTTATCCCCTAGACAAAACCCAACTCCTGCTTCAGAGGCACAAGGGGCTTCAGCAAGAGGAAACATTGCGGGATCACACAGGGGATGCTCTTTATGTAGAGGCCTGAGTCACAGCAAAGCCCACAGTTCCCAGCCTGCTTAGATTTGCATGGTCAATGTTTTGATGGGTTATACGCCCTTTTGGGCAAAGACTCATATTATACGAAATACAGAATGACAAAATCCCCATATTTCAATATGTACTAAAGAATAAAATGTGTAAGTTTTAGCTGCTGGTCCTACCTGCAACCACCAGTGCGTGAGCGATCACTGATGCTCTGACGCCCCAGTAAGTTTAAGCTTAAAAGGTAAGAATACAACCCAAGCACAGTGCACAAACAAGCACCAGCACGATTTATAGTTTATATAATTTATAACTGGTGAAGGACAAACACACGTTACCACATCCCAGTCAGAGTTTCCTCAGTTCTGCCCACAGCATTATGTATGAAAATAGGGGATAACTCCTTGAAGCAAGCAACATTTATTATATTACTTACATCATTCTACTTTCGAAAAAAAAAAAAAAAAGCCCAAGGAAACAAACAAAAACAAACCCACAAATATGCTGACTTTTGAATGCCTTTTTTCCAGCATACACTGGTATTTCAAGAGTTAACAGGCTTCAGCCAACGACTGAGAAGGAGGCTGAACCTAGGGAGAAAGAAAAGGGAGGCAGCAAGAAAAGCAACTCTCTAGCCTTTGCAATTGCACACTAGCCTTAAGCCCTCCAAAAGGAAGTAAAGACATTCCTAAAATTCTTCACAGGATGAGAAGCAAGTTGTCAGCTGAATCAGAAGTCCATTTCTCCAGTCTTTATGCTCCTAATGGCAAATCCCACACGAGCAATTTCAAAAGCCTCCTTTACAATGGAGTATCTCCCAAGTGACTACAGCACATCTAGGACTTGTCTCTTGTTTACAGAAATATACCTTTCTCCTTTGGGCCTATTGAAAAAAGCAACCATCAAATGACCTGAGGAAGGAATGCAGCACAATCCAATAGCATCATGCAATTTCCAGTGATTGTTTCTGTTACAATAATGAAAGGCACAAAAGAAACGGCTGGATAACTACAGCGAGTCTCTAAAGACAAGTTATACAAGAGATGCTGAAGAGTTATTATGTAAAGAGACCAAAAAAAAAAATGAAATCACCTTATTAGCTTTTATCTTGATTACATGCAGTCACCAGCATTTGGATTGCACTTTGAAATAAATGTGTTTCTGAGCAGAGCTGTCCCAAAGAGCTGAAACTCTGCCTGTTCCTGAGGTGGAAAACATCAAAATAATTGTGTGCTCTTGGGCAGGTATTCTCCTTCCTGGTCTTTTACAGTGTTTTCAAGCCATAAGGAAGACTAAAACACTTTGGACCACTTTGGCATAGAAGCATTTACCTTCCATCCATGTCCAAGCTTTCTGGATGACAGGAGCTCAACAATTCCACCCCAGAAACTGCATGCATCCCCCTCCTGTTCTATTTTCTATTTAGATGCCCATTCCCATGGTGACTAAGCTCCAGTATTACAAAAAATGACATTAAATAATATTCTAGGATTCAGGAGTGTACTCCTAGATGACTTCCAAACCACAGATAGGTTTGGGAACCTCCACAAGCCCCATTTCTGAAGCTGCTCCCACATATTCAGGTGCTGACATATGAGAACAAGGAGATGGAGGAGCTCTTGCCTGGGCACTTTCAGGAACACCGCGAGTCTTTGGAGGGATTTATCACTGGAAATGTAATGAGAACCCAGGTGGTGGAGGCAGATGAGTTGCTGAAAGGAAAACAACAGTATATGGTTGGCAGCCTTGATGACACAACTGTTGCAGTGACAAGAGAAGGTTTTATCCCTGGCGATTCACATCATGTTGAGTGCTACTGGCACTGCTCTGCTGCCAAAGTCACCGTCCTGTTTCCACCACAAGTCACCCCCGACTTGCCATGCCTTGGTTTCCCCGTACATAAATAGGATGATCAACAGGCAACAGTGTGCGAAGCACTACGTGAGAGCGGGCTGCATTTCTAAGCTATCATTTTATGCAGATATCCTCCCTCTACTGACCTGAATACTCAGCGGAGAGACCTTTCCTGATTTCAGAGCGCAGGTCATACCCAACCTTGACAGAGCAGACTGCTTCAGCCTGGAGATATTTTACATTTTTTTCCCTCTCACTCCTCCGGATTTCACTAAGAGGGCAACTGAGGATCAATTCATCCTTGTTTAAAACACCCTGCAAAAATCAGGCAAACGCTCCCTCCACACCCTGCAATACGTTCATTTTAGGCTGCAGACAAACCCTTTCCCTTCTCCTCAAGAGCTTCATCAGCAAGGTGCAATAATCATTTGTTTACCTCTGCGTGCATGCGTTGTAAGACGAGAAAGGTGCCTGCAGGAACAGGCTCACGGAGGTCTGGCAGCCACACAGAGATGAGTAAACTGCAATCCTGAACACATCTTCTCACTGCCTCCCCACGCTTACATACACTCGGGGGGACAGGCGTGCAAACTACTCCCATCTGTCTAATAAAAAGGTGCAGTATGAGACATTGCTGCACACTCCTGGTAATCAGCAGGAGCAGAAATGGAAGACGTACCAGCAATAAACTCCGTTTTTACTCTAAATAAAATAAAACAAAAGAATTCCAAGGCAACGTGAAAAGTTTCCCCGTGACGGCAGCCGGTGGAGCAATAAAACCAGTCGGCTACCCACTAGGGTTGAACGTACGGCTTTTCAGCCAGTTTTCATGAACTTTGGTAACGCGTGGCAGCTGTCCAAGAAGAGCAAACAAAGTTTTAGATAACTTTTTGGAGGGTGCAGGCCTGTCCATCTGCTTCACACGGACAAGCAGGTGAATGCACCTGCCCCAGGCAGACCAGCTCTGGCCACAAGGATGGAGAGCTCTCCACCTTTTATCTTTATTTTTAAGGTCAGAGTAAACATAGGACTATGGGAGTGTTTCAGCCCGCTGCTACATGTGGACATCTCCCATGGGCATCCATCACATTTCAAACTTTCCAATATAAATACTCCAGTATGGGATTTATGTTCTTTAATATAATAACCCCAGCAAAACATAATCTGTTATTATGTTATTATCCTAGGGCTCCTTGTGAGCGCAAAGACGCGCTCTCTTCTTAATGCTGAACTAAGACTGGAGAATAATATCTCTGATTGATCTCCCCCACCTCAGGGATGGCCCCAGCTTTGCAAGGGTGAAGCCACCGACGATGCTACAATCAAAGCTGGTGGGATGCAGCTCCAAAGCAGGCCTGGAGGAGGTGGTTCCTCACGCAAAGGGCAGGTGATGTGGGGAACCCTTCCTACAGGGTGCTCAATCACGTGTATTTGCTTGTCCTGACATTCTTCCCCAGGTGTCTTTTGGCAACAGCTGGGGACAGGACACTGGGCTGGGTGGGCTTCTGTTCTGGTCCACTCTGGCCAATGTACATTGGCCATACTTCATGTCCTCAAACCAAAAAACACCATTTAAAAATATTCTGAATTTACACCTGCCATTTAAAGAGGAAAGTATGGTCATTATTCACTAATGACACATTATAAGTGACCTCTACACTGAAGCAGAGGAACCTGTCCGTGCCCACTCCACTGCATCCTGGGAGAAGACATGGTCCAAGAGTTTCAAAGGCAGTGGAGATGCTCATGCAGGGCAGCCAGCCTTATCTATCTTAAAATGATTCTCAAGGGGGATGAAAACAAGTTTTAAATGTCTCAGAGTAAGCACTACAAGCCACTACATAGTTTGAAAATCTAAGCCAAGAGGAGAAGTCCCCACAGTGCTCTGTCTGAGCCGGCATCTTGCAACCACGTTTGAGCTTGGCATATCGAGGATTCAACATAGTGTCTTCCTTGCCATAAAAGATATGTTGGGATAACTGATGGGGATTAGCTTTCTCACCCTGCAATCTGAATTTACAGTGGCATTTCTGCTGGAAACAGTTGTACAAATTGCACCAAAAGCCAGGGCAGACCTAGCGACCTTGCAGCAGGAGCTGAAGTCCTGCTTCCAGAAGCCTTTTCTAGTGGGATGGGAACTACACGTTGGTTGTGCTGATATAAGCCTCTTGTCTAGTGGAATATTCAACTCCTGTCCCCGTGCCACTGCTTTTTTGGAAGGAGATAAGTAAGCTCCTTTATTCTCAGAAGAGGACTAGTCCCGTCTTTAGGCTAGAGTCTCAGGTGTGCATGGAAGCAGGTCGGAAGCAAAGCCCCACGCACCCATGTGAGAAGAAGAAACAAAACACACGCACACAAGTTCCCGACAGCAGAGTCATTCACAAAGTAAAAATAACGTGTGCATCCGTTTACATTGTACAATTACAATTCCAAAAAGCAAAAAAGTGTTAGGAAATGTTTTTGAAGACAGCCAGGAACGTTTTGCAAGGATCGCTGACTCAAGCCCTCGATCCGGCTGTTTAGCTGATGACTGGAAGTCAGCCCTGGCTGTGTTTATTCTTTAGACAAAGTCCAGCTAAAAATGCATCCAGGCTTAAATAATCTGTGTAACAATGACCTCAGAGCCCCAGATACAACATTGCATGATGTGCAGGTTTCCCAACAGCGGAAGGCATTGTCCGGGCTGATACCCAGCTCGCCCCTTCCGATGCGCGCTCTGCCAACACAGCGTTCTCGCCCGCACCACCACGACTGCTCTTGGATGTAACACGCCATTTCATTTCCATTTGCATTTCAGTATGGCCCCAAGGGCTTAACATACATCTGGTCCTCGCTGCGTTAGTCTCTTCCGAAGCGGCCATCGCCGGAACAAGGCGAGACAAAGGATGCCCACGCTCAGCCTCACGCACGGCACTGGCGAGCGCAGCCTCCTGCATCCCCGTCCTGCGACGCCTCCTGGTTCACCTTGCAGCTCCCCATCCCAGCGCTGCTTTACTAACGGCAGCAAATATCCTCGCCCTGGTGTCATGGGTGGGGAGAACCGGAGCAGGAGGCACAGCTCCAAGCCCCAGAATCCAGACCAGCTATGAGCCAGCAGCGATATTTGACTCGTCAATGTCACAAGATCCCAAACTTCCCAAGTCCCAGTTGACAAAAGCTGAATATAAGACACTGTAACTCAGCTTGGGAACCGCAGCTCTTGCCTGCAGGCTCGTGGCTTTACACCCATCCCACGCTATAGCTGCCCCTGCACCTCCCCATGCAGCAGTGGTTTCGCGCACGCTGTGAGCATCGCCTCCGGTAGGAGCCAAGGACTTCGTGTATTTGTAAGATGTTTTGCAGGAGCTCAGCAACACGGACTGTAGTGCGCTTATCTCTCCATCTCTAAAATAAATATATAATATTCCAAGCAAGGACACATATCAAAGAGCACAGGATGCAGTGCAGTGACTCATGCAACCGGCAAAGTATAAAATTGGCTGCATGCATGCCCGCGTAGGGCATTCTCAGCTCTTCCTATAATTAGTCCTTCAGACGCTAGAGGGGAAAGTAACAAATTCAAAGAGGTTCCACTTCCCAATCATTCACATATTTCCAAATCAAATGGTTGTCTGTCAGAGAGCAACATGCCATTGCCCTAGGATATCAAAATGCAAACTGAAAAGTCTCTCCAGGAACAGGATTTGCTTTCATTACATTTATATCACCTAATTCATTTTAAGATTATATATAATTAGTCTCTCCCTCCATTTCTTCACCCCCCCCCAATTCAATATTCCCTGCTAAGCAATTTCAGAGCACACCGCACATGCCGATGGCCCTTCTTCTAAGCCTCTTGCCATTCAAACAGTTTTAGTTTCTTTTTTTTAGCATTTTCTTTTTTTGCCTTTGAATTGTCAAACCTTTCGGGTGTGCACTAGCGAAAAGCTGCTTCCAAGAGATTTTATTTTATTTTGCTTGTTTAAGCAAACACCTCTGAGGAAGAACTTTTAGCTTCACTTTTCGTTTGCCTTCTGGCCTCCCGAAATCTCAGCCCACCCTTCGTAATGCTCCAGAGCCAGTTCCCACCACACTCAGACCAGCACACTGCCTTCACCTCAACATCTCCACTTTTCTTCAAATCCTCTCGTCTCCAGCAGCTTCAACATTATAGAAGCTCAGCCCAAATTCTTCGTAAAGCCGCACGTGTGCATGCCCTCCGTGGTTCTGGCACAGAAGCAGGTACCTGCTGTCAAACTTGGGATGTGGGAGCTCCCGAAGGTTATGGGGCAGCATGGTCCCCACCCTTTCCTCGGTGCAGATGGGGTCTCACGCCGAGTTTCTCCTTCCCACCTTCGGTGGGGAGAGCTGATAGCAGAAGGGAGTGACCTGGCTGAGGCACAGCATGCATTAAACCAAGCAGGTAAACCCGCTGCCAGGTTTGATATGAGATCCTACAATCAGAGTCACAGAATCCCCTGGGTTGGAAAAGGCCTTCAAGATCACCAAGTCCAACCAGCAGCCTGACCTACTGATTGCCATCACTAAACCATGTCCTTAATGCCATGTCCATGGGTCTCTTGAATACCTCCAGGGATGGGTGAAGCCACTATGCCTGGAGCTCTCTCCCACCCTGACCGATGCGCTATCACAGCAATGTTCCCAACAATGAGAAATTTTCTTGATCTAGAATAAAGTGGGCTCTGCATCCTGAACAAGGCTTTTGGAAAACACTTGAGGAGACTTCTGAGATGTTCAAGGTATTTCTGACCATTAGTACAAAGGACTATTTCAGGACTATTAATTTTTTTTTTTTTTATGGGGAAGGAAGAGACTCTTTCCCCATCAGGGAGAGAGCATTTGCTGCTGTTTCCAGTTGGGCTGCAGCCTTCTGCTGAGATTTCCTTGAATTCAGGGGAAAGTCACATTGATCACCAGTCGTTTTAGTGTAGATGATGTTGGGGCTAGATGAAAAGCAAGGATTTCTGTTGGATGTGTATTGTAGAGCATAGTATTGAAATAAGGAATACGCCTGGTGGGCCACCACCACCACTGTGCCACCAAGCCCAGTTCTCAGTGAAACCACCCAGCTGGTTTTGCTAAGATAAAATGAGCTGTTCCCTTATGGCCAGGAGATGTCACAGGGCTGTAATGACTCCCAGTAACCTAGGATCCTGCAGGACTTCACTGCTGTGCTACCCCCACCAAGGACTTCAGCTGCAGCCCTGGTCCTGTCCTCCCTCAGCTCTTCCCTTCCACCTCTTCCAGTTCTGCTTGTTCCCCACCAGTGATGTCGAGATGGATGGACACCTGAAATCCTCCCCTTCCAGGGCAGGAAAGCCTGGGTAACTGCTCTCTTTTGCAGCAATGAAGGGGGTTGTGGTTTCGAGTGACCCATGAAACAACCTTGTAGGGCTTCTTCCAACTTGCAGAAGCAATTTATACAAAAACCCAAAAAGCCAAGGGAAGTTTCACCTCATTCCCACCACATCCAGAGCCAGCTCTGTGACACTGCAGTGGGTGCTGGGATGGGTGCTGTTTAGCACCCAGGCTTTGAGCCACCCTACAGGGCTAAAGAGGAAAATATTGTAGGTCTTAGTTTGGGTAATTCCCAGTCTGGGTGTAGAAATAGCTGAAGTACACCATCACAACCCCCCCACGAGAAGGAAAAAAACAAGGGAAAAAGAAAAAGTGTAGAAATAAAAAAAAAAGGCAGATTTTCTATTTTGAAAAGCAAAATGTGGCATCCTGCATTGCTTCAAAGTCGGGGACACGGTAGCCGGAGGAGCCCCACAGCTGCACATGGCATTTCTGCTCCAGCAAGGCCAGAGTGCATTGAGAGTTTTGCAGGCTGCTCGCCCTCGACTGGGAAGCAAAGCTGCTGTTATCCCTCCCTCCTGGTCCTCAGGCGTGACTGACACATCACCTGCGAGGGATTTTCTACATCATGGGCTCCCTCTTCAAACTGCAGCCCACGACTGCTGGTTGCAATCGCTCGGTGCTTTGTGCACGCACGGGGCGATTGCAGCAGAGCTGTTCAGGCACGGTTCTCCCATATATCTGCTAGCAAACACGCTTATCCTGGAATAACATTTCTTTTTCCAATTTAGCCTCCTGGATACATTGCAATGACACAAAAACAGATTAAAAATTAATCTCTGCTCCAGATTAGGAATATCCACATTGGCGCAGCCATTTAGGAGTAGCTATTACACATTACATTTATATCGCATTTTATTTTCAACAGCACATCTGACCAAATCGTTAGCAGCCACTGCTTAAAAGCTGCAGAGCTCAAGAGCAGGAAAGCTAATGAATTCCTGCAAATAGTTTCTGTATGCAGGAACTGGTAACACTTTAAACCGGGTAGGCAAACACAGGGTGTGCTGAGCGAGAGCGTTACAACAGCAGTCCAAAGAGCATTTCCCAGCGCAGCATTCAGAGTTTCTGGCAACAACGCTTTCTGTCACATACGTGCTCGGGTTTCCCTTTCCAGAAAACAAAACCGAGGTGGGATGGGGAGAGGGGAAGCACTCGCAGGTCACTGCTGAGATGTGGGGCTGTGTGAAGCTCGCTGCAGCGGTGGCACTGCAGCTCACGCAGCCAGGTCCCCGTGCAGCGGTGGTGCTCCCGCTGAGATGCATCGAGCACATCACTTGAGGCTACCTTGTATAGCTAGGACAAGCTAAATTAAGGCCAGAGCTAATTAAGAACAAAGTACACAGCCCTTGGGCTTTTTTTTTTTTCCCCCGAGTCTTCCCAACACTTCTAAGAGCGCTGTTTCCCTGGGTTAAGGCTCTCTCTGTGACTCACCCTGCCGCATTTCCAGGCATCACAACAAACCACATAGAACATTTCAGGTCACCAGCTTCAAGCGTGCAAGCACCCAACTGCACCCAGTGTTTTGGTGCTGGGAAAACCAGAAAGCTGCTTCCCAGAGCTTATCCGCTTGGGAAACCCCACTCCCAGCTCCAGGGATGCTGGCTGCAACTTTCTGGCATAAAAACAGAAGGTCCCTAAAGACAAAAAAAAAAGAAGAAGCCCAAAATGAAGGCGCCCAAGAGGCTTTGGATCAGGGTCTTTCACTTCTAGCCATTGTCGCTATAGAGGGAAGACGGACGAAGAGCTGCTGTAGAACTGAGGTACGAAGCCTCCAGGAATCCCAGCTATCTGCTGCACACAAAATCTTGGTTTCAAAGAGCAGCAGGCAGCCCGATCAAAGCACATGTGCAAGTCCCCCCAGACCCGAGCAGTTCCAGGAGGGGTTTCGCGAGGCCCTCGGCAGATATCTCCCCTTGCAGGGCTGAGTCAATACCGAGTGCTTTGGGGAAATCCCGCCTCGCAAACTATCTGCCTAAGGGACAGGGGGAACAGAGCGTGTCACAGCAGTGCTAGAAAGCAAGTGACTCTTTCTCGTGCATTTCAATGCACAGTAAAGCCCAATGAAGCTGCAATATGATTTCTGGGGCACAGCAGGAATCCCAAACTCAGTGCATCCTCAGTAGGAGATGAGGAATTGACATATTTTTTCACAGAAGTTCTATACAGCGGCCAGATGTGCCTCCCAGGTATCTTCTCCCCATGAAACTCTCCCATCTTCACCCCCATTTCCCTAAGGTGCAAGATTTCTACCTCCCGACCTTATTTCCATTCCCCATTTACAGATGCATGACACAACTTCTGCACGGTTCCTCTTGGAAGCACATCGCCTTATCTGGCTGGAATAGCAGGAGAGCTCGAGCAGACGGTTTTCAACTCAAACGCCAGCGTGGATATTAGATTTCACCGCAGCCAGATTTCTTGGTCCCAATTCCTTCAGCAGAGCTTCGCCTCGGTAGCAGCCGCCGCTGCCACATCCCGGGTATCCCCGGCGGATTTGGAACCGATGCGCCGAGTATCATTTCTCTCCTCAGCCAACCGTGCTGTTTGCAGCTCTGCTGAATGCTAAGCGATCTGAGGGGCTTAAGCAGACTGTTATCTGGGAAGGGATGTTAAGCCCGAAGAGCACCCCGCAGAAAAGAGTCAGGAATCCAAGGATACGGTCCCGCTGTCCACGCACTGCAGAGGGCTCAATTAGTGCATCACAGCTGCCTCGACAACCTCAACGTCTGCAAAATCTAAAGGCGGTCGCAGTAAGCTGCTGGGTGACTCCTTCGGGCAGCTGAACGCTTCCCCGAATGGTCAGCCTGTGGCTGGGGATCAAGAAGAGTCTTCCAAGCACACAAACACGCCACAAACCCTGCTCACGGCAGCATCTCTCTAACTCAGGTTGACCAGGGGATGGAGTAAGTTTGGCAGGTTGAAGTTTAGCCCTGCTTTTAAAACATACTTATCAGAAAGAAAGTGAGAAATACGCATCCTGCCCTCCGAAGTGAAACATTCAGGGGATTAAGGCAGGTGGCTCAGGTAGAAACATGCTTCATTTCATCCCAGAGCACCTCTTCCAGCTGGCCTCGTGCAGTGCCACGGTTACCCCAGCCGTGGGGGCATGGTGTGGTCATGAACCAGGTGCCAACCAGGCTGAATTACGAAGGAGGGCTGTGCCACAGGTGGCTCCAGCAGAGCAGACACATCCCTCCCTGGTGCATTACTCATGAGCTGAAGGAGACCTAACCACAGCTTTGGTGCTTTCCACGTGGCTATTTCATGGGGTAGGGCTCATCCATTCCCTCTGCAGCCACCACTCCTGTGTCCCAAACCTAAACCACGTCCCACCTGCATGCAGGAGCAAGGTAAGAGAAAGGAACAGAAAGGGATGGGAGTAGATGAGCAATCTTCTTTTTTTTTTTTTTTCTTTTCCCAACCAGAACAAACCTCCTCCATCATTAGCGATGGTAAGGATGAGGATGCATTTACCCCCTCACCCACACAACCGCTCTGCTTCAAGAGGATGAGAGGTGCAGAGGGTGAGAGAGAGACACAGTCCTCGAGAAAGAGATACTGCCCTTGAAATGGTGGCTGCAGTGATGTGTGGCCACGAGACAAAGCCTACCTGGAAGGACATCGGAACAGCAGGAGCCCAGGCACTACCACGCAGTGACACAACAGCATTTTCTAACGGGACAGAGCCCAAGCAAGGAGGCTGTCGATGTCTGTGAGTAACACCAGGCAGATCGTCATGGCAATTTAGACAGAAGCAAGCCCCAGTTTGCAGGATTTCTCCCCAAAGCAAAAAAAATCTGCCAGGTTGCTGGCTGCTATGGATGCTCCAAAGCCAGACCCCGCTTTACCTTCGCCCTAATAAAAACCATGCTCCTTTTTCATTAACATTAAAACATTCCTGACCACAAACGCCCGTTCTCAATTTCATTTATAGCATACTTAGATTGAGAGTCGCTGGCCAAACAAAAGCCATTAGTAGTCTAGTGCTCAGAGCGCTGGGAGGGCCGATCTCACTGTATACCGTGAAATGCAGATAAATCATTCCCATATTTTAAATGCAATCTCCTTCACCTTTCACATTTTATTTTTTTATTTATTTAGCCGGAACTAAATGCCAGTGGCAGGTGCTGTTACAAATGGTATTTCACATTCGCCAGTCGATGGATGGATGCTGCGTTAGTTCGCCCCTCGTCACCAAAACTGAGTTTTGGCCAGGACAACATGCAGATACACCTCAGGACAAGTCACAAGCTCAGGGTATGCTATCTGGCAACATAAATCACCGAAACAAAAGATTTCTGCTGGTTTTTCCTTCTGCAAATACATTTCATCCTACTTTTTGTTGATTAAAAATGAGGCGGCGTCCATGTACCAGAAGAGCCTTCTCTCACCAGAAGAGCCTCGTTCCTTGCCCACAAACAGCCCCAACGCATTAGGTACCGTAGATTAAACTGCAGCGAGCATTAGAGAAATTAATGTAAAGGCAGCTCATATCCATAATAGGGGAAGAATAAGCCCGGATAGAAGCAGCACATCTGCTCCTAGCATCCTCAGTGTATTCTTCAAACAATGGAAAGAAAAGCCTAGAGAAGCACTGACCCTCGCTTCATTCAGAGTGCCCCTGCTCAATTCATGAAAGTTTGCCTTTCCTTTTCAAGTGAAAAGGCCAGAAGAATACTTGGGAAACCAAAAGATTGCTTGAAAAAAAAAATTCATTTTAACTGCAGGAGGCTTCAAACCATCAAACCCCATAAACTTTATTTAAAAGATTTACAGCAAAGTAGTGTGCTGGGAATTTCATTTTTTTTTTCCTTTTCTGGGTTTTTAGGGAGCAAAGCAAATACAGTAGTTTTTTTTTTTAATCAATCCTTCCACAAAGAGATTTACGACACTAATGTGCTGAAGCATAAACTGATACAGTGACAAACCCCCTTTCTCCTTAAATGTGCTAATAAGGTTGATCCTTTCTCCAAAGCTTTGTTCTTGGGAGGTTTCTGCAATGAGTTCACGTCTTTCACCGGCACAGAGCCCTTCTCATGTGGAAATCATCGGGCTGAATGCATTCGCTGCCTCATCTGCCCCTCCGCATCAGGTCTCAATTGGGGTTGGGGTGGTGGGCGAATGACCGGCCAGCAATGGGGAAAAAAAAAAGGAGAAAAATAAAAAGAAAATGAGGGGAAAAAAAAAAGGAGGGAAGGGTTATTTTTACAATGCAAAGTAAGGCGCTATTTAAAATGATCTGTCTGGGACCGGGAGCAGCTAGCACACGGCGTAGCCCTCCTCGCGTACAACTTCCCAGCGCCTTAGTGAGACAAACGAGGGGCGAATTTTCCATCTATCAGGGCAGCAATAACCCCACACCAGAGACTTAAGAAGACTAATGGAAACACTAAACTGAAATTACCTGCAGAGGTGAAAAGCCTTCGAGACTCCCCCTTTTCGCCCTGCACGACGGAGGCTTGCAGCACTAAACTCTTGCACTGACGGGGGTGGAGATGCTCCATCCTGCAGCCGCGCAGGGGCAGCCCATCTCAGCACCCTCAGCCCATCTCAGCACCCTCAGAGGGTGCTGCTTTTGGAGGCAACCACAAAACCGGCAGCCTCCTCCAGCCCACGTTGAAGATAGCAGCCCAACAGCTCAAGCCTGCATCCATTTTCCGGTGCACGGGGAGGCTAACAGGGATTTTAGCTCCCCTACCACCCCAGGGACACTTCGGAGATGGGTTTGAAGCGCCTCTGGTCTTCAGCACAGCACCGGAGCAGCTCAAAATTCTCAAGCAAAGTTTAGAAAACAAACAAAATCCCTGACTTTCCTCACTAAAACCTCCCCAGGAAATCACGTCTTCCCATAAGCTGCTCCCCCCTGCCAGCGCGACGGCCGAAGGAAGCTCTGCCTGCAATATTTTAAGCCGAACAAGCTCTGTGTTTATTTCTTGAATAGGAGAAACCTCCTCAGGGCTGCGTTGATGAACACATGTAAGCCGACATTTAATTCTTTCCGTGAGACAAATGTGAGGATAAACATCGCTGCAGACATTTGGCGGAAAGACGGGGATTTCCTCTAACACCTCGCACGTTTCAGCTCCTGCAACCCCTCTTCCTCCATCCCTTAACCAAGAGGCACCTGCAAACCCCTTTTACTTAGTCTGCTGCCCAATGGCCAGCTCGTCCCTACGTCCCTAGGAGGAAAACAATTAAATTGTCCTGTTTCAAATGAAGTTACCACGAGCACACAGGTGCCCTAGCCTCTAACCCTGGTCTGGGTTGCTCACCCACACACCGCTCAGCCCGGTGCTCTCTCCTGGATGCTGTAGGGGAGGGAGCAGTGCAGGATAGCGTCCTCAGGAGGTGCTGAGTCCCATGGCAGCTCCTTCCCCAGCTGTGCCCTCTGGCCATCATGCCCCACGGCCACCCCACACTTGCTGTGGACGGGTGGTTAGAGGAGTATTTATGGCAGAGGTCTTCTTCCATAAAACAAACACGACTGACTTCCCAGCACTAACGCAGGCTGGGCACGCAAGGCAGAGAATAAATAACCTGCTTACCCTTAAAACCTTCTTCCAACACACCTATGCCAAGTATTTCTGCAGAATCCCTGTCCTAATTTAGCAGCCAAGTCCATTCTGAACAGGAGCGAGCACTGAGCATCTCTCACCTCCCGGCCAGTGACCAGCAAGGAGCTGCTGCCCTCGACCTCGTGGTTTCACGTACCCACTGGAGGGATACTGCAGGGAAATACAAGGAATAAAAGCAGGGATGAGCACAGCATCTGCTACGTGTCTTCTTCCTTTTAAACGGGACCTGAAAGTAGCCTGGAAAGGCAAAGCCCCAGGCTGGGCGGTAGCGTGGGGACAGGGGCAATGGGATTCGTGGAGGTGGCAGTGCCACCCCTCTCCCCGCCAGCACCAGGGCACAAGGACCTGAGGCTGGCCCCAGGCAGAGCCCGAAACCTGCCGGCCACCTGCGTGCCAGCCCGTTGGGAGCTCAGCCGTAGCCAAAGCTCTTGAGGACAGGAGCTCAGCTAATCCCGGCTCATCTCGCCCAGAGCCACCGGAATGATCTCAGCCTACGGGCAAGGTCAGCGAGGTGCTGCCGCAGCACCCAAGCACGGGGTACAGAATCAAGGAGCGGGTTTGGGTCCCTCCATCCCAGCCCCTGCCCCAGCAGGGCCACCCCGAGCAGGGTGCCCAGGCCCATGGCCAGGCGGCTTCTGGAGCTCTCCAAGGAGGAGACCCCACAGCCTCTGGGCAGCCTGGGCCAGGGCTCAGTCCCACGCTATCTGAGTCCCACCTCATTTTTTCATTCTGTTTTTGGTTCTAGGCCTCTAGCAAGAAATATTTCATTAAAGAAAAAGAGTTCTGAGTGCTTCGGGAACCCCAGGCTCTTGGAGACCCCATGCACACCTATCCCACGTGCCACGTGAGCTGTGCAACATGGTCCCTGAGTGACTGCACCGCTGCTCCTGGCAGAGCCTTGAGCTGTCCCAGCGTGGGGACACCGAGCTGCTTGAGGGATGGCTCAGCACGCCCAAATTTTGGCCCCTGGTAGCGAAAGGTGCAAGGCCAAAACTCCATTGATACAAGCTGAAATTCTATTTACTTCTGCAACAGGAGACGAAGGGGGCAAGATTATCGCAAGATAATCACTCCCTTGATGAATTACAAAGCAAAGCCAGCTGCTTCCAATTCCGACACGCAGCCGGCTGCTTCCCGAGGAGCCAGCCAGCATGGGAAAGTTTCAGTTGCGGGACTCCTTGATGGTTTAAATCTCAACTTAAGAAAATAATCGCCCCACAAACAGTCCCACATCCACCCCCAAAAGCACTCAAACTGAATGGATCGCTGCTTTAACGCGAACAGCAGCGCTGTACAAAACCTGCTCGTTCGGGATTCATCTGCGCTCAATTAAAGAACACGGGAGCAGCTGATGAATGCGTTTACAAGGCATTATTAAATTTTACAGAGGGGGAAAAAAAATAAAACAAGCGGAGAGGAATCCAGATATTCAAATTTTCGCAAGGATTGATTTTTATTCCACACGCACCAAAAAAAAAAGAAAAAGGAAAAAAAAAAAAACAAGCAGTCACTGTAGAAGGTTGTTTTGCCTCACCAGAATTGCTAAGTGCAGCTATCAATAATCACTGCAATAAATAAAACATTTGCAGGAAAGAAAATACCTGCATAATGATAAATTCGATGAAAGTCATCTTTCGTGTTTAGGGACTGTGCTAAGCACCAGGCAGGCTGCCTGGCACAGCTTGTCCAAATAGCAAAGTAACCTGGGACTCGTAGTCCGGAGGGACGTATGGGAGCTGCACTTGTAAGAGCAATGGAAATGGGGAAGACCAGGATGGGTCCCATGTCCCATGTCCCATGCTATGGGGGCAGCCAGAGAAACCCCCCAACCTGCTGCGTTTCTTCCTATCGAGGGAAAGCTGGCAATTCCCCAAAAGCCATCCTAAAAGGAGAAAATCTCCTTTTTCCTCCTTCCCCACGCAGCCCTCAGGGACCAAACCTGGAGGGGACCGGGATGCTGCCCACGGGCACCGTGTCCCCGCAGCAGCCCAGGAGCTGATCACGTCTCCTTGTGTCCTGCTGGGCGCTGCTGCTGCCTCTCAGGGGAGAAACGATCCCGGGGGGAACAACCAGAGCAGGTTTTTGTGACCGTGAATTCACCCGGGAGGCTACACGATGCTTGTATGAAAGGGAACCTGCGCCGAGGAGCGGTGGTGGCAGGGATCAGGTGAGAGCCCTGCAAGCATCCCCGCTCGTGTTTCCTTAGCAACTTCAGCTCCTGCTTCCCCCGGCGCATTCCCTTCCTCTCGCTTCAAAGTAGGCCAGGACCGTCCCCATCGCTCTGCTGCAAGAAACAGGAGCTGGGGGAGTCCGGCGAGCCCTGCTTGCGTTTCGGATTGATTTTTGACATGGGATGCCCTCGCATTGAATCCTGTCTCTGCCCAGGCGACCGCGGAGCTCCCCCGGGCTCCCCTGCAAACACAGGAGGATCCCCGCGGAGATGCGTCGCAGCGTCTCACCCCAAGCCTCTTAGCACTCAGGAAAAAAAGCAAGGAGGACCAAACTCAGTCATAAGTATCGCCAAAAAACGACACTCACCAACACCTTTTGAAAAAACAGCTCTAAGGCTCAGAGTTGCCAAGACACTGAAACACCTAAATGCCTTTTGGGGATGGAGATGTCCAGCATTTTTCCCATCCTGGAGGATGGAGTGCAGCCAAGGCAAGCACCTTGGATCCCTGGCCACCCGTGCTCCTACCCAACCCCAACACGTCACCAGCTCAACCAGCTCCAACCCCAACGCATCACCAGTTCAGCCAGCCCCTGCAGCTGCTTTTTCTTTTTTTCCCATAAAAACGACTCAGGAATGAACGTCCAAACCCAAGAGCGGGCATCAGTCCACATCCATCCATTCCGACCTACCCCACGACGGAGGAATCGGTTCATAAAGCAGCTATTTAATCATCCCAATTTGTGCAGCTTGGTGGGAACAGAGCACTTCTCCTCCTTGGCCACTTTGATGCTGACGGACCAAAAAGCGTTCTGTGTCTGCTACAAGTGACATCTCAGTGAAACGTGGCAGTTCAGAAGGACCTAAATCCTCCTCTCTCCAAGGCATGTGGTTAATTGAGGTTCGGAGATGCTCAAGCTAGTGGGTTTTGTGGAAGGCACACACTTAAAGAGAACAAAACCGACAAGAAACAGAGCAAGAAATGCTACGGGGGAGAGGAGGCAGACAGCTTTCTCATTAGGAAAAGACACACCAGATTGCAGCTGAATTTCAATCCACGCTGCAGGAACACATCTTCCTCAAGCCAAGAGCAATTTTTGGCCCCACGGATTAAAAGAAAACCATCAATCAATCTAAAAGAAAAACAACTCCAAAACCAGTCCCCAAACGAATGAATGAATTTCAGGATACTTCTCCTGCTTTTGCACCAATTCAGCAAGAAGGACCCAACCGAGCTATTTTGAGGCAGCCAGCTTTAAAAGAAAATCCACCGCAGTGCTGGGGAACCCGATACTGCAGGCACACGGGCTTTGCCAACCGGAAAGATTTTCAACGTGCTCAACAAAACGCGCTCAAAACCTGGATGCTGCAGCTAAAAATCACCCAGGTCTGAACCAGAAAACACTGATGGAGTGGGGAGAGCCCGTCAGCAGGCACCTTTGAGAGGCACTCCTCCATTTGTCTCCTCAAACACACAAAATCCATTATAGACAGGGGAAGGGAAGGGAAGGGAAGGGAAGGGAAGGGAAGGGAAGGGAAGGGAAGGGAAGGGAAGGGAAGGGAAGGGAAGGGAAGGGAAGGGAAGGGAAGGGAAGGGAAGGGAAGGGAAGGGAAGGGAAGGGAAGGGAAGGGAAGGGAAGGGAAGGGAAGGGAAGGGAAGGGAAGGGAAGGGAAGGGAAGGGAAGGGAAGGGAAGGGAAGGGAAGGGAAGGGAAGGGAAGGGAAGGGAAGGGAAGGGAAGGGAAGGGAAGGGAAGGGAAGGGAAGGGAAGGGAAGGGAAGGGAAGGGAAGGGAAGGGAAGGGAAGGGAAGGGAAGGGAAGGGAAGGGAAGGGAAGGGAAGGGAAGGGAAGGGAAGGGAAGGGAAGGGAAGGGAAGGGAAGGGAAGGGAAGGGAAGGGAAGGGAAGGGAAGGGAAGGGAAGGGAAGGGAAGGGAAGGGAAGGGAAGGGAAGGGAAGGGAAGGGAAGGGAAGGGAAGGGAAGGGAAGGGAAGGGAAGGGAAGGGAAGGGAAGGGAAGGGAAGGGAAGGGAAGGGAAGGGAAGGGAAGGGAAGGGAAGGGAAGGGAAGGGAAGGGAAGGGAAGGGAAGGGAAGGGAAGGTTGGTGGGATCACCCCAGTGCTGGGCATGTCCCATCAGCCAGAAGTTTGCTATAACTGGCCACATGAGCCACATGGTTCACACCCCAAAAGCCCAGATGTGAGAAAATATTTGACAAAAAGATGGCAGAAGCACATCTCATTCAACCCAGCATTTTTTTCTCAGGGTAAATGGAGAAAGACATGCTGCCTTCAAAAAATTCATCCGCCGAGGAGCAGAGACCAGAACAGGTGGACACGTAGCGCTGCCAATTAACGTCCCGTTAGGAAACCTCTTGGGATAAGAAGTGCTCATGGAAGGAAACACCAAGCTCTGCAGAAATTATTTCAACAATTTTGTTGAAAAATGGTTAGTTTTCAGAACATTTACTGTCATCTGCATCTGGATACACAAATGTGGAAGATGAACAACTATGTCTGTAAGCGTTAGAAAAGCAGAGAATGATAGGAAGAGCTTCCCCTCCTACGCTCCATCTGCATACGCCCCCCAAAAACAGGCTGCCGAACATCTGGCTAATGTTATTAAAGACCCAGATTCAGAAGAGCATTCAGGTACGTGCGTTAGCCCATATCTTTCAGGTAAAGGCCTTAAACATGACATTTGGACAATATTTATAAATATATGATGGGTGTAAACTAGAATCACAAGATGCGCTCCACTGAACTGGGGCCAAAACTCAGAGACGGGAAGATTTCAATCAAAATCTCATTTTCTTTGAATGAAACAATTGTCTCCAACGGCAGGGAAAAAAAGATGAAAAAAATTTTGCTTTGGAAAAAGCAAAACAGTTTTTTTCAGCGCTGCCTCCTTGGAGAACAAACCACCATGCTGCCCCGCAGGGAAGGATCCTTCAGCGAGGATGCTGCGATCCCGCGACTGCAACTCTGACTTCAACAGCATGACAGGCACAACATATTTCAGCTGAATTAAAGCACTAATGTACCATAAGTAGCACTGGCAGTGAATATGTGTTTATTTTATATTCACATATTGTATTTATGTGTGCATGTGTGTATATGCGATCTTTTTAAAATCCAATAGTATGCGTTTAGCTGGTCACAAATCTCTTTTTTTCTTCAACAAAAATGAAGTATTGCCTGGGTTAACTGGCCACAAATCTCTGCAAATTCTTGGGTTTTTTTTCAACAAGAATGAAGTATGATGCAGGTTTGAAGATGAGGGCCATGGATCCAGCCCGGCTCCATCACACGTGAATCCACCTCGCTGGGGAATGCTTTGCATCAGCACCGTAAGGTTATATAGGAACATAATTAATAAGGTGACATCTCCCACATAAATAACTTATGAGAAGCCTGCGGTGTAGAAAAGAGATGGCAGCCAAAAGGTATCCTGATTCACTCTAATAACGGATTAGAGAGAAAATACAAATACCTGGATGAAGCGTTAATCTTGGAGCTGCCAAATATCCTCAGCCAAGAGGCATCTGCACATCTGCCTGGAAAATATTCTGCTGTTTTTTGATCCTCTTTCTTCCCCGTCACCCCCTTTTCAGGGAGTGAAGGCTTGCATTTGGGGCACATTACAGGTATTTTCACAGGAGAAGAGTTTATGAGGAACTTCTAGAAGCTGCAGAGCAGCTACTGAAAGGTAGAAAAATCTATAAACTGTTCCTCCAAATAAATGGATTTGCTTTTGAGCACAGCAGTCTGACAGCCCTGACACACAAATGCCATCCTTCCTCCTTAAAAAGAACTTGATGGCTTTACATATCCCCCATATTGGATGCTAAACAATTTTGAAGTCATCTAGTTTATACCAGAGCTGGCACGTTCCCCTAAGTGCATCCTCTTCCCTCCCTCTGGAGCCCCTCTCTTTCTCCACATGTCCTTCCTTTCTCCCTGCAACCTTCTGTCTTGGAGTTGCCACCACAAACTCATGGAAGCCACCAACAACCCCAGCTCCCGCTGATGCCCAGGTCTCTGCACCCCTTTCCTGCCTTCATGATAAAGGCAACTTTCGCTGGTTGCTTTGGCCCATCTGATCCTAGCCACTCTTTACCTTTCTCTTTCTTCCTGCTCCTAATGCTTTCTCCTCAGAAGATATTTACATCTTCCATGAGAAAATGAGGTAGGAAATAAAGAGAACAAAAAGACAGAAAAAACCCTCCCCAGCTCACACCCACCAGCCCATCACCCCCATCACTGGAAGCCCATCCTCCTGCAGCCCCCTCTCTGCTCCCTGCCCAAGGAACACCAAGGTTGCTTCTCCCTTCCTTCCTCCCACCTCCTCCAGCACGATCCTACAGCTTCATCAACGTGCCCACAGGACGAGGACCCAGAAACTCGTTAGCATCATTGTGTTGAAGCCACATTAGCTTCCAGTGATGCCAGAATTCAATTTGCTCCATTGTGCTGGACCATGGATGGGAGCAGGTTGCGCTGAGAGCTGGTGGGAGGGTATGAAGAAGCCACCAGAAGGTCCACCAGAACATCTCCCCTTCTGAAAGGGCCCGGAGGCATATATCACAGAGGTGACATATTAAATCTGCAGCTATTACATGGAACAGCTCGAGATTATTTGCTGTTTTATAACAACGGAGCATGGGATGCTCTGGCACCGCTCCCACTCTTTGAGCGTAACGAACCTCCAAGGCTGCTCAGGCTGTCAGGAGGCTGATTACATGAAATAAAACACTGCATTTGACTATTAATTAATATTGACTTCACTGCTTGACCCCCCTAACATGTGGAAATTTATAGGATCACTGTCCAGGTTTATTAGGGCACTATTAATAATTCTGGAGTCAGTCACCTTAAAGAACTGAAGAGAGCTCTTCGGTACAAAGCAGGCGCATCATCTCGGGCTACTTTTGGCTCGCGAAAGCATTTGGCTAATTTTCAATTTGTCAAGCGGGTCCTGACAAGCTGGTAACATACACCAGAGCCGATCTGCGGGGATCTCCCGCAAGCTTCTTCACAGCCGTGGCCGGCTGCTTGCATGGGGGTATCGCACGGAGCCAGGTACCAACCCGGCGGAGCAGTCACCTGCACTATCCGGGTACCTCCTCTGCACATGAGCAAGACACAAAAGACAAGGAACTCCAAAATGTCCGACACATAAAATAGTTGTAAATAGAAGTTCTTCTTCTTTTCCCACATTTTCCCTAAATACTGGGACTTATACAATATTCAGATTTTTTTTTTTTCCCAGCAAAGATGTAATTAGCCACTTCAAAAAAAATTCAAAGGGAGCTTTCAAGTATGAAACATTTTCACTCTATTAAAAAGCAAGAAAAATTAACCACTTCTGTTAAAAAAATGTTGTTTTTTTTTAAAAAAGCAGCTTTTCCTTGAAAACTAAAAAGCATCTTGGCTTCTTATATGTATCACGTGTTAAACCATAAGAACTATATTTTGAGTAGTTTCTTCAGAGACAGGGAGAAGGAGACTTACAAAAAAGTCTCCAGAAATCTCACTTCCGTGCCATCACGTTGTTTACAAAACCCAACATGCTTTTAGAGAGGCCAAATCTGTAAGTATCAATCTCCAAACATTAAAAAGGGTAAATTTAGCACGCGTGCTCTCCTCAAAAGAAATAATAACAAAAGTATGCGCTGAGACGACTAACAGCCTCCAGCATTTTATCTCATAAATCTATTTGTGACTTACAGATGCTTAAAAGCAACGGTCCAAGGCCTGGGAGCGCCGTGCCGGAGATGTTAAAAGCACTTTAAATCCTCTAGGCTGCTTTGAAAAATCTCGGCGTCGCTGCCATGTGCAGATGTTTTGCACTCCCAGTCAGGAATCAATGCGAGTGTTTAAACTTCCTTTTGTCAGGAATGACTTACAGGGGAGAGGACAGGGGCTCGTAAACAGAACTGCTGACACCTCCTGCTCGCTGCAAGCGAACCGTGATGTGGCACCGCTTGAAGGGGCGCCTTCAGTCCCTCGAGTGGCACAGCACCGCTGGGGCTGCTGCTGGAAGGGCTCTGCTGGATGCTGCAGCCCTGAGCGTCCTGCAAGGAGCTGTGACGCTAAACGGGTGGTTGTGATAGCTGGAGACCTGTGACTGCGTGTGTTGGGCTTATGTGGCAAGGGTTTGGTAGCTGGGGGTTGCATGGGTGGCCTCTGTGAGGAGTTCAGTCCCATGTCAGATCAGAGCCAGGTCCAGTTGCTCCAAAGGGACCCACCACTGGCCAGAGCCAAGCCATGAGCAACATTGGTTGGGCCTCTGGGAGAGCAGATTTAAGAAAGGGGGGAAAAAAAACTGCTGCTGAACAGCAGCTGGGAGAGTGAGGAGACCCAGCCCTGCGGCCCCCAAGGCCAGTGCAGCAGGAGGGCAGGAGGTGCTCCAGGCACGCAGCACAATTCCCCTGCGGCCTGTGGAGAGGCCCCTGGAGGAGCAGGCTGTCCCCCTGCAGCCCACGGGTCCCACACGGAGCAGATCTCCACGCTGCAGCCCGTGGAGGAGCCCCCGGTGGAGCAGGTGGATGTGGCCTGGAGGAGGCTGCGGCCCACGGAGAGCCCCCGCAGGAGCAGGCCCCGGGCCGGAGCTGCAGCCCGTGGAGAGGAGCCCCCGCAGGAGCAGGGGGTCTGGGGGGAGCTGCCGCCCGTGGGGGACCCGTGCTGGAGCAGTTTGCTCCTGGGGGACGGACCCCGTGGTACGGAGCCGTGTGGGAGCAGTTCTTGAAGAGCTGCTGCCTGTGGGCAGCCCCCGCAGGCTCAGTTCGGGAAGGACGGCATCCCGTGGGAGGGACCCCACGGGGAGCAGGGGCAGAGAGGGACCGTGAGGGAGCGGCGGGGACAAAGCCTCAGGGACTGACCGCAGCCCCCAGTCCCTGTTACCCTGCACTGCTCGGGGGAAGGAGAGAGAAGAAGGTGGATGAGGAGTGAGAAGGTATTTTTAGTTTGCTTTTGGTTCTCACTGCTCTAGGCTGTTAGTAATAGGTGATAAATTATATTAATCCCCCTCCACTGAGTACAGCCCGTGATGGTAATTGCTGAGTGATCTCCCTGTCCTTATCTCAACCCATGAGCTTTTTTTCATCATATTTTCTCCCCCTGTCCTTCATAGGAAGGGGAGCAGCGTGCTGGAGCTCAGCTACCTACTGGGTTTAAACCACCACAGGGGCCACCTCAAAAATGATGCAAGGACCGGCACAGCCTCTTCAGGCAGCCTGGGCATGATCAGCAGCACCTACGTGGCTACTGGGGGTCTCACAGAACCTGGAGAGCTCTGCCTTTCCACCCGGCAGACCCCACAGTTCAGGCTTATCCTGACACAAAACCCAAATATTTTCCTTCCAGCACTGCAGTCACCACAGCCATGGTGTTCAGTTTTGCGCAGCTTCCCGTGAAGACATGGAAGAGCTACAGAACAACAGAGCTTAAAAAAAAAAAAATACAGAAACAGCTTCAATAGAGGAACATGAAATTGAAGGAAGGTCTGGACTACCACATCACAACCATTGCTTCAGCTGAGATCCTGCCATCTCTGGAGCAGAAAACACAATCTAGCTTAAATGGCTGAACTGCTTAAAACCACTTTACCATGTGAGCAACCAAGGCTTCCACTTCCCTTCACGTTAAAACAAAAGAGAAATACGAATGAATAAGAAGATGCTTGATTTTCAACCTCATTCTCCCACTGCCTTTACCCTTTCTGAATAGAGGAGTTGTGTTACACTTGTTTTTAAGTAAAGGGTTAGAGAAAGACATCTGCCTCTTCAGCAGAGAAAAGAGAAATATGTAGTTCCAATTAACTAATTTAAGAGAAAGTTTTTCATTAGCAGGGCTCTAAACTGCTATAAAGATGGGATTATAAAAAAAGCAAGACCCCAACACAAGAGCTACCCTCCCAGGGATCTTCTCCTTTGGTGGGAAAAAGCAGAAATCAGGCTTTTTCTCTTTGCTTTGCTCTTCTCTCCGCATCCAGCCTGCAAGCCTGCCAGCATGAGCTTGTGATGCCCAGGAGGGCAAGAATCAGCAAAACAGACTGATACAAAGCTCCTTTCTCCCTGAAATGACCCAGCTTGTTGCAGGTGGAATTATTGTTTAATAAATGATGGTTAACCATCAGCAGCAGTTTTCTGGGGAGACAGCACAGCCCTGGGAGGCGACATGATGCTGAGCAGCCAGGATGAAAACCTCCTTCTGCTTTAATGTGCATATGCTAATTTGTGTGGTTTTTGGTTATAGTTTACCAAAACAAGTGACAAGAAGGCACAGCCTGAAACTATGCCCATTTAATACAACCAAAACTCTGATCAGCAGTGAGCAACTGATTGTTATTGTCACTCCACTGATGGAAAGGGTTTTTACCTTTCCTTCTAACCATATTCCATCCTCTCCACGTCTTTAAGTCACAGTGTTTTGCAGCAGGAACTGGAATTCTGCTTGGCACTAGAATTAATTCTCCCTACTGCCTCATTTTTTTTGTAAAAACCTGTAAGTACAAACACTTGAATTGGACAGACATCTGCATTATTGGCTCTTGCAACTCTAGGTACAAGACCCCTCTCAACTCTCTCTCAGAGCAAAATTACTAGTTTTTTTCTTAATTACACCACCCGTTAATGCAACCCCTGACAGAGGAAAGGTTGAACATTTAATTTGGCAAGGTTTAGTGCCAATCTGCATTAGGCCACTGCGATTTCACCTCTACCTCCATGGCAGCGTGCCTTCAACACTCTGCTAATAGCTGGTGTCCCTGCCCTGCGCACCTCACTGGGGACTTGCGGCAGCTCAGCCCCAGCACCCTGAGCCAGCAGAGCTCAGTGCAGGAGTCACGGACACCCACAACCCAGCACATCGAGTGCATTCTTCCCAACCACTCCTTTGGATGTCAGAACTAAGGCTTTCATTAATTAGAAGAGTAATTACACTGATGATTACACTGTGCACCCAAATACTTGCTTTCCATCTCTCAGAAAGACAACTCTGATCTCATACTCCAGTATGAGTTTCAAATACAGAAAGAAAACATGAGGTAGGAATGCTTGCAGCCCACTCTCTCCAGTGACTACAGGCATCCGGATCACTCATTGTGTTTTGCTCCTGAAATAGCCCTGCAAAACTGTGTGAACTCCTAGCACACTTTCCACGATTTCAATGCACGTATGTATCAATACACACAAGATGTACATAACAGTAGTAACAAAGACAGAGACTTGCTGATCGGGGATGACGCATCTTGTTCTTCGCATACTGAGTGCACTTGTCATGACCTGGCAGTCCTTCAACCCAGCCCGAAGTGATGCAACCTGATCACCTAGGGCAAGGAGCACCTTATATACACGTGGTTTGAGCACAATGCCAGTTTCTTGTACGCCTAGCCAGGAGACAATTTCAAGTAGCTCATGCTGGATGCATACATAAGCTCCACGTGATGGCTCGAATATCTTGCAAACATCAGTATAGTATTTTCAGCCTCCCAGTGCAGCATTTTCTGTGCTTACAGACTAGGAGGTCTCAATACAGTCAAAACAGAAAGAAAACAAACAAAAAGCTGTGAAATGTAGAGGTATTGTAGCATAATAAGCCAAATTTCAGCCTCGGGGCTAGCACTAACTCCTACCAACTCTTGGATTTTTCACGAATTGCACAGCCCAGGAGTGCCCCAAGGTCTGCATGAGGCCAGCAAACCCCGGAGTGCTTTCGGTGCTGATTTCTCATGCAGCGCCTTCCCCACTAATGTGTCCTTATCCGCTATCTCTCAGTTATTAGAGGACAACACTTCCCTATCAACAACCCGTGCTGCCACGAACGTGCCGACACCGCAAAGGAGGGAGCTCACAGGGACTGGAGCAGCAGCGCTCCAGCCACCTTGCTTCGCTCAGGTCTCTTAAAACGTCTGTCCTGTGCTGAACCATTTAACTTGTGCAGATGTCGTGACTGTAAGGGGAGCAGGCTCTTTGCCAAAACCAACAGAACCAGAATTTTATCACAGAGATAAGAGCGTTTCCCTGGATAGCAAGGTATTGCTGTGGAGAGGCTCCCCCGCTGTGCCTCGGATGGAAACCTCCCATAGCCAAGCACGGTGCCAGCAAAGGCAGAAACCACAGCTCCGAAGTCTTAAAACCACCGTGGGACTGCAGGCAGTGCCCTCACCTCCTCTTCTTTGCAGACACCCCACATTATCATCTGCAGACTCCCTGCTCGGGCTGGCATTTGGTCTCTGACCTCGGATAGCAAACCCCAAGGAGCAGAACAAATCGCCTACTTTGAACAAGGGAAAAGCACTGCTCAGTGTCATCCCAGAGGGCTCCTGAGGACCTCGGTCACTCCCGTTGCCCCTAATGGCATTCCCAGCCTGCAGCCCCGACCCCGGCCCCTGCCTCCAGAGGGTCCCTGTCTGAACCAGCTGCCCGAGGAATGCGAGGAGCTGCAAAAGCCCCCTCGGTGTCAGGAGCATCCCTTCCCCTTGCAGCATCTCGTGTTCCACCGTGGGAGATCAAAGCAGCCCCCGTGTCACGACAGCACAAGGGAAAACGTGGATGTTTTGCATTCTCCCCCACCAGAAGCACACACACAGACATGGCTGTGCCACGCAGCTGTGCTGCTCAAAACTTTCCGCCTCCTCCTACAGAAGCAGAAACGACAAAATCCAAACCTGGAACTCCATAAAAGAAGCCTCAGCAGTTCACATGAGGGAGAATTTTTTTAGTCCTTTTACTCTAGCTACATAAATCAGCCCGTTAAAAATAAGACTCTGACACAAAGGACCACTCATAAAAGCAGTCCAATTAATTTTCCACTAAACAGTTCAAATAAATAGCGTGCCATTTCTGCATTTTGAGACTATTCAATTATAGAAGAAAAAACTAGCCAGCACTATAATGCAGCGATAGCACATGAATAGGTATGAAACCAAAAGGATGGGATTTATTTATTTACTAAACTACTGCTCCACTATCTATATTGCAGGACTGTCAATGTAATTAGAATGAAGCATCCAAAAAGAAGGTCTCTAAAACATTTAAGGGAGCAAGCACCACAGCGTGAGGCTTCTCTGAAGCAGACCCTGCAGGATCTCTGAATATTTTGGGCAGGGATGGTTACTGCTCAGTCATAGCACAGCAAAGACGACCATAAACGTTGCAGTAGACAGGGCTGCCATACATGCAATCATTAACTCATTACCAGCACTATTAAAAACTAATGCTGCCTTCCTCGGCATATCAGCTGGTCCCAAATGCCCTGCTTATTTTTTTTTTGCAGTGCTAATTCATCAGTTTTGAAATTTTAAGAAATCTTGCCCAGTTAAGTAAATCATTGATTGTACTTCTTGAAGGATGTCATTTTTTTTTTTCAGCAGAAATGTTCCTCACTGAGTTTGCAGACAAATGATAACAGGGAGACAGAAGAACTAATAAATTGCCTAAACTTTCCGACTTCTTCCCCACTTGTGGCAGCTCACAACCCATCGAAATACTCCAATTTTACATTAAAAGTCGTGAATTCAGTCTGTACTCAGAAGGAAGGTTTGGTGGGCTTTTGTGCTGTTTTTCCATTAGCACATGGAAAGCCAAAATCAGCAGCCTCAGCCCTCGTCCTGCCCTCCCACAAAGCCAGCCCACGCCCATGGCAGCTCTTCCTCGAAAGCCCATCGGTGCTGCAGGAGGAATGGTGCAGGGCAAGGTCAGGGTTTTCCCGTTCCAGCTCAGTCTTCATTGAAAAAGTGGCTCTGAGTGTTCTGGTAGAAACTCACTTACCAGTAACAGTGCCATTTAATCCCTCCTTCTACTTAAAGGCACTTAAAGGTACTTTACTACTCTTTAATTTTTCTTGCGAATATATGTAGAGACAAAAGACTAAATTAAGAAAATACATTTAAATTGGATATCTATGCATTGAGGGAAATATGTGTGCTTATTTAGGGTGATTTTGAGTATTTCCTTGCAGTCTCCACTCGCATCAGCCAGCACCCTCTCGGTGCTGCCATAACACCAGCATCCTCCCCACTGCCCCAGGCAGAGCCTGGCCGTTCCCTTTTCCCTTCCCCAAACCTACAGGACTTAAAGCTGGGCAACAAGCAGGCAGCGCTCCCCCCCTGCCTCGAGCGCTGCCATTCAGAAAAGGCAGCCGAAGCCCAGACACGCACCTCTCACCGGAGAAAGACCATCTCGCTTCCCTGCTCTCTCCTTCCCACGCTACCTCCGAGCGCTCGGCTGCTGAAGCAATGCGCTGCTTGGCCGGCGGCCAGCTGGAAGCCAAAAGGGGCTTTTCCTTTCCTGCCGCTCAACCTCATTCAGGCGCTTCTTGCTTGTACACAAGGCTATTTATAGCCGCTGGCGAGCGCCCAGGCACAGCTCGACCGCAGAGCCCCAGCGGTTCCAAAAAAAAAAAAAAATTTAAATAAATAAAATAATCGTCATCGTAACAGCAACGGAGGCAAAAGGAACGGAGCTGAGAGAGGGTTGGGGTTCTGCTCGCATGGGCTGCGTCGCGTGCGGGGAGGATAGCAGGGAGAGGAGAAGCACGGCCGGGGCTGTGCCTGGTTAAAAATAACCCGGCCAAAAAAAATCACGGCAGGGAAGCGCGACCTTTATACTACTACTACAGGAAGAGAGCGAGCTGCGGCACGGCTGACCGGGTGGGTTGTGCTGCTTTGCGAGGCAGAATGCAAAATAAAAATGTTGGGGTGAAAGGGAGATGGAAGGAAAAATTAAAAAATTAAAAAATAAAAAAGTTGCAAGCAAAAAAGCTGTAGATACTGCCCCAAAACAGGAATGGTCCGTTTCTTCTGATCTCCAAAAATGCAAAACTCTCCTTTGGAAATTTCTTCCAGAAATATGTTTTGGGGGCGGGAGAAGGGGAAGAAGCAGCTAATTTTCTTGTAGGATAATTTTATTATTATTATTTTGGAAAATGAAGATAGTAGAGAGGATGCAGCTGCACTCAAAGCAGAGCTGGCCCCAGGCAACGCTGCAGCTGGGGCAGTCACCTTCCTGCAAGTGCCAGGTGCCACAGTAAAACCTACCCAAATCCTCCCCTTTTACACCCGTTTTCCTCCCGAGTCACACTTAATCCTAATGAAAGAAGCTGCTGCCCACGGTGGAGCTGCTCACCTAGAGCAAAAACATGGCTTGACCTAGAATGACCACTCAGCACTGACCTGTCCCCAAATCCTTGAGTCGTCCCCCCCCCCCCCCCCCAAAAACGAAGAGGCACATCAAGTCTTGCTGAGGACGCGAAGTAGGGGAGCGACCCGCGGTGGGTGAGCACTGCCAGGTTTGGACTCCCCCTCTCTTCCCCTCCTTCTCCCCTTTTTCTTTTATTCCCCTAACTGAAAGCACTTTGATTTTGCCAAGACAGGTGTTTCAGATACAGCTTGAAAACTAATTAAATCATATCTGCAGCTTGAAAACTAATTAATCCTTTATTCCCTATTATAATAGATAATTACAATGCATGATAGGAAACGACTTGTCAGGTTTTCTGTTTAAAATGCTTGCACTTTATGGAAAATAAAATGGGGGAAATGGTTACAGGGCCTTCCCATCCTCCCGGAGCCCACCAGTTGAGACTGCCACACAGGTTTTTCAGACGTAGCGCAAACAAAGCCTACAGTCACTGAAAACAGCTTCGAGAACAAAAGGCAGCGGTAGGTCACATTTCTTGAGTTGCTTTTGTTCATTCCAACGTACGGTCAAGGAGCTCCTGCTAGAGCCCTGCCCCCGTGCAAATGAAAGGTAAAATATTTGTAATTAAAACAATGAGCGAGGCAGGATTCAACGTCGTCCTCAAGGTCCATGCTGTGGCTGGTTCTTCGTTCCATTGGCTTCCCCCTTCTTACTTTCTCCTTTTCTCACTTTCTCTGAACAGCACAGATATTGCGGAGACTTGAACTATCTGCAAAATATAACCTCCTCTCCCAATAGTTTTTCTTAGTACACAGCTACAGAGAAGATGGGTGGAGAAGCCAACTGTGAGCAAACATCCAAAAACCATCAGTCAGTCAAGGCTCCCAAGAACCCACTTCCCCCTAGATTTCTCAAAAATGCTCCAGCATCTTTACTCCCACTGCAAGATCAGAAGTGCGATCATGCTGAAAGTTTCCATAACTCCTTTGCAACACTACCAAGTTTCCAGTCTTCCTCTGCGTTTAAAGAAATAAAGAGCTGAATGGGACCCAGTCCATCAGCTGAGGCACCACCGCAACGCAAGAGATGAGGAGTTTCAAGCTACTGATAAAAGAAGCCGTAGGATATTGGGATTACTCGTGAAGGGTCCAGGAAGCAAACTAATAAAAGTAAGTCTATTGACAGAATAATTAAATGTTCCACAAGATCTGTAAATCTAGAGCGAAAGCGAAGAAAGGTCCACAAACCCACACAGGACAAAACCCACTGGGTACCGAAAGATAAATCGTGCCAACGGGCGAATGAAATGAGATGATGTGATAGCATGTGATGGAAAGCTGCCTACCCCACAAACACACTGGATGCCTTTTTTTTTTTTTTTGGAAAACCTCTAATTAATCAAGGTCTTTTTGCATTCATTTTCCTCTTCTCCTCCACTTGGTTACTATTCTGTGAATCTCGTAGCTCTGTGCGGCACCATGTTGTCATGCACTCGTGTTTTGGGGAAGCAAGAAAAAACACAAAACGCAAAGCCATCCTGCTCCATGCTTTTCTCATTTTACACTTTCAGTTCTGCTTTGCTTTTAGAAACAGGTTTTGCTAAAGTACCAAAGGTGAGAAACACCTTTCAAGTCCACCCCATCTTTCCCCTGGGTTTAGCAGGGGCTCCCACACCACCTCCTCAAATCCCTCCCAACAGCACCAACAAAACAACCCTTGCTGTATAAAAGGAACTAAAATAATAAAATATAGGCAAGACTGCTTGCATTTCAAGGAAACTCTTTGCCGTTCAGGAAAATTTCCAACCCCGCGTGCCGCTGGCAGCAGCAGAAGGCTGACACCAGCAATTAGCACCACGGACAAAAATCTTCAGCACGTCCTGGTGCCAAACGCACTTATCATATACTCCTTTAGCAGGATATCCTTGGAGCGATCGCCCAGAGATTGATTGAGACCCCGTGTGCCGTATTAATGAGGCTAATTATAAACTCTGTTACCAGCAGGGGGACTAAAGGGTGAGAAAACAACTCGAAAGGGCCAGCTCCCCTTTTCCCTGCCCTGGGAAGCTGCAATCCAGCCTGGTTTTCGTCTTTCCCCATGGTGATGACCAAATGGCCCACACCCAACAGCAGTTTCAGACTGTACCTTGGCCCCATCCTCTGCCACCAACACAACAGAGCTCCTCCATCTCCTCCTTCCCTCTTAAAACTGCGCTCGCCCTGCAAATCACCACCTTCAGCCACCAAAAACCATCCACATGCTGCCCAATTTTACTATAGATAATCTGTCGCCAACAGGATGACTGTGGCAAGAGATTGGGGAGCCGGAAACGGGAGGAAAAGAGGAGAAATGGGTTTTAAATCAACACAATTAATTGCTTTGGTATTTGTTCATATATTAGATTAGTAGACTTGAAGGCAATTAAGCATCTTTGACAAGAGGATGCCCCGTGGCAAAGCTTACCCAGCTTTTCCAGCCATATATGAGCTCAGGAAGAGATGGATAGAAGGGAGGGAGGAAATTCCACTACTTCGGATTAGGTTTTGATCAAAGAATACCATATGTCTAAACTTTGCACAGCAGGTTAAAATATTAATTTGGAAATAATCCTTTGTGCTTACCACTTTTCTTTAGAAATATGAATTTTGAATAACAGAACTAATACTGTTTATGAATAATGAATATTAGAGAGAAATTAAACTCTTGACCTTACTTGCCTACACTGCTTTATTTTCTGTTTTTCACCCCAACCCAAACTAATGTTCTTCTAATAGCATTTAATAAACCCACCATGGGGAGCTGTGTTTCTTCAAGCATGAAATCATCTGAGGATACTTACGCTGACCTTTTATATATCCTAGAGCCTATCAAAAAACCTCATCTCTTCACCTGTTACTGACTTTGTTTTCATTGCCACTGTCAACATGTCACAGACTTTTCCACCTATGCAACAAATAGACCCTCCAAGGCCACCGAAGCATAGCTTTGGGCATGCATTCAAAATACCACTGAGGTTATCTCCTAGTTTTGATTACTCAAGCACAGCTCTCCCTCCACTCCCGTATTAATCTCCACCACAATCCTAAACTTGTTTGTCACCCAAACACTCATTTACTACTCTTTCAGTAATTAAGGTTGCAATGGAACAGCCTGGCAGCATTTAATGCTGTTTTTATTAATGCTGTAATGACTCGAGTTACAAGATATCGAGCCATTTTCATGTTTCTGCAAACAAGCCTAACAGTTCCCCACGCTGCTGCCGGGTTTTTCTTTCTCCATATTCCTATTAAAAATATCTTCTAGATTCCAGTGCAGTGCAGGCAAAGCCCAAAAGGCTTCTGAGTTGAACTCATCTCTCTATGTAGTCCAGGGACAGAGAAAGATTTTTCAAAACTATTTATATTACAGCTTTGAATTTTTCTGACGTCCAATTTGCCCGACGTTAAAAGGTCCCAATTTTTTAAGAGAGTGCCAGCTCTTTATCCTCTGAATAGAAACCCTTTTAAGTGATACCTCAAAGCCCCTGAAGTCAGTGACTATTTGCAAGACCCTGGCTCAACACCTTGCCATTACGATGAGAGATGCTCAGCGGCATCTTGCTTGGTCAGTAGTAGCAACATTTTCTTTAAGAAAACTTTGAAGTGGTTTCAGGCAAGTTACAAGACATATTAAATATGACACGCCATCTGCTTCCCAATGCGATGTTTTGTATTGTGTAACTAAACCAATTTAAGAACTGAAGTCTATTTGACATCTAATTAGTCTGTTTGGTAGCCTGATCACTTGTAGATGTTTTGGAGGGGAAGAAACACTCTAACAATCTTGATCTTTTTTATAAAGAAAACAATTAAAAATAATTAGTCACAGAACTGTTTTTCCTTCCTAAATATTTTCTTCTTCTCCATTTAGGAATCAAGGCATATGTTTCTCCCATGCCACCCTCTCTCTGTTTCCAGTAAAATCTAAATCTAACCATCTTTAGCGTCTTTTTTTTTTTTTGGGGCACCACAATCACAGAGCTTTACCAGAGCCCTGGGAAAGGGGGAGGAGCATTTATCGGGTTGTAGAACCAAAGGCTCCATCACCATTGCCTAACATCACAAGGCGATTTCCCAGGTCATTCATTTGTTTGCTTAAGTTAATTATATTTCTCAGGCAATGCATGGTCACCTCAAGAGCAATTTATCCTGGCAGGATAGCACTGGTGTATAAAAGTATTAGGCACAATCCAAACAGAAACAAAACAAGTCATAACAGAGCAATTGGAATTCAAAATCTAGACACCAGCTTGTGTGCTGCTCCAGCTTCCTCACGCATTACAACAGCACGAAGAGTAGGACTGCAGACAGCCAGCATCATGACACATCCCAAAGCACTGAAGCAGGTCAAACTCAAAACCAGAAGTACCTGGTAGCATCTGCTCAGTATGGATGGGGATGTTCAGATCCATTGGGAAAGTGCGTCAAGAAAGGGTTATTGTGAGCACCTCGAAAAGGGTCAGTACATAAGGTAGTTGCACCAAGGAGAAAAGACTATTTTTCATTCACACACAGATGATGGAGAAGGAAGTACACATTTAGAGCCACATCTCCAGAAGCATTTCAAACGTCTTGTAGAAATCAAATAAAACAGTTTCCAGTGCTGTGCATGCACCCACACACCAAATGCATACGCACGCTAGAAGACCAGAGACAAAATCTGATTCGAGCGGCTGCCATAAACAATAGCTCGCAGAAGCACAGCACTCCATGCACCGTTTCCCCAGGAAAGACAAAGGGGAAAAACATCAGGCAGTTTTAACCCCTGACATTTATGTCAGATACAGTCATACTCTGACAGCTGGGCTACGACAAAGTGCAGAGCAGCCACCTCCAGCCACACTTGGAGCTCCTACCCCGGTGCTCTTCGGAGACGATCCCGTCTCCTGCGGCCTCTGCCCACAAACCACATCTGCTGCAAGCCCTAAATGTTGTGGTTCAAAGGTGCTTTGGGTTGGGAGCAAGGACAAACAAACGAGACCTACAATTAGAAAAGGGTGACAGTTGTAGGGAGGGTCAGATCGGGTCACTCCCAGAGGATGTTGTTTCTGGAACCTTCGCATTTATGATTTGCAACCTTTATCAGCTCCCGCAATGAAATACGACCACTCTCCTGGCCCCTCGTGTTTTCCGAGTTTTATTTGCTATTGTTCTGTACGAAGTAACTGTCGGCCCTTATCACTGCCGCCCTGGTCCCGCGTGTTTTCCTGTTACCTTCCCTTGCACGGCGCTGATTTTTCAGCTGGGAGTTTTGGAAGGAGTGATGAGCTCCATAGCCTGATCTAATCACCACCTCCCAAAAAGGAGTCAAAAAGGAGAAAAGAAGAAGACCATTTCAGTTTAGCATGAGCTAAATAGCTCTAGTTAAACATGCTGCTGCCCAGGAAAAGAGCTGGAAGGAGATGGGGGAATTTACTAACTTTCACTCGGCAGCGGAGCAGAGCTGCTTTCAATGTGCCATATTGACTTACCGCTGCTGGAGGCACAATAAAGGCAGGCCTGGGAGTCAATGCGGGCTCCTGCGGCTCTGTGTAAACTCCGCTTAAAATGTATTTCAAGGAACTTGATCTATTGACATGGCAACTGTGAAAACTTGAGGCCATTTGAAATTTAAATAGCATTTCCACCCCTCTCTAAATGCCAGCCGCAGGGTGGGCCCCACGGCCGTTGTGTGGAAAATGCTTTCACTGGAAGACATCTCCCCCAACAGAATGCCTCCAGACACAACTGCTCTCCTCAAAAGCAGCCAGCACAACTGATTGGGACCTCTTTTTGATGCAAATTCATATTATTCTGTTGGGGAACAGCAGGTGTTCAGCCATGCTTTCCTTTAGAAAAATTAGGACCTTGCTTTCCCCCCCTCCTCCTCACTCTTGGCTCCTGGTTTGCCCCAAGCGCTCACGCTCTGCACACACTTGGGTGCTTCCTGGGCTGGGAAGGCCAAATCGGTGATATTCAGGATGAGGACGATGCAAATATAACGTGATATGACTTACTGGACACAGCAAAAGCTACACGGCGAATGCCCACAGCAGAGAGCACTGGCTTTGGCTCATGGAACTGGACTTAGGCCTCAACTGGCAACTGTGCTAAGTTATCTACTCCAGCGTCAGGAAGGGGCCACAAGGAAATAAATTTGGTCATTGTTCAGTACCTGAAGGACATTGTTGTCTATATGAAGGACATGTGAAAGCTTCAAGAAGGTGACAATGGACTGTGGTGTTGGGGAATCACTCGTGGCGCTCAATGGAAAGGGCTGTGTTAAATTAGTATCCAAAGGTATGAACAGGGCCTAGCTCTCCCTGTGCTAGAAGTCATTTAAGCACAGAAGGAAAGGTTCCTGCCCTCCCTTCTGCTCTGCACTGCCCTGCCATCCCGTAATTTGCAATTTAATTTGAGAAGAAACAATGGAAAGGGACAGCACTATAGACAAGAACAGAAATCCAAAACAAGACACACAGATAATGTGATTTACACGGGCACCATCTAAAATTCATGGGGCTTGGCAAGTTAATGCCCTCAGCCTCCCATGGAACCACTTCTCCGGGATTCTCTGAATTATCTATTTCAGCAAATCCAAAGGGCCTTTCTCCTAGCGTGTGTGAATACCAGCTCTCTGTGGGAGCTGGGGAATCTTAAAGAACAATTTGGAGGAAAAAGAAGCTGCTTCACAGACCCGTTTAAGAAGCACATGAAATTGCAGCCAAGGAGGCCCACAGGAGAACCAGACAAATGGAGGGCGAAGGCCGGCATCGCACCAGCAACGCGGCAAAGCACCCCATTACCTCAGTGCCTTAAAGATCAGGAAAAGGACATTAAAAAAAGATGGTGTGATACTGGGTACAGAGAAAATACGTTGAAAGGGAGAAGGAATAGGAGGGGGTGCTGACAGACATGATGCCATGGGGGTGGCTGTAACGGGGATGCAAAGCAACGAGAGGCCAAAGAGGCAAACGCCAGCGGCCTAGACATGGGGAGTACATAGTATTTACCTATCACTGCAACTTACTTTCAAAATATAAAATAAAATAATTTTAAAAAGGCTCAAAATCTATGTCTCATGTCTTCAACTCAAACCTCAACTCAAAGCTGCTATTTGCAGTCGAAAGCGCGTATTAAAACCAACAGTACCAACATTTCATCTGAACACATTCACAATATTTCGAAGCTGTCGTTTCAATCCTCTTCACTAATAAAAAGGGAGGGGGAAGAGTGATAAAATGAAGCGGTTTTATTTCAGCTCTTCAAAGTCAAAACAAACATCATGAAACTTGTGGGAACATTAGTCTAATTTAAGACTTTGATTCCTAATCTGAGACCCGTTTATTTAAGCATAATGTAAGGAAAACATCTGAAGTTTTAAAATCACAATACATTTCCAGTGATTTTGCCAGTTTTTATTGCTAATAATGATCACTGTCTCTATTATGGGCTCCAGTTAGGACTCTTTTATGCTGGACTCTTTATAAAATACAATCTGTACCACTAAGTCTACCTGGCTGGCTTACAGCAGCTGGATGACACAAAGAGGAATAGCTAATAAAGAACTGAAAGAAGGTTTGAAAGTCTTCTATTTTCTTTTAAAGAAAATTTTAATCAGACAGACCATTACTCAGCGGTTGTATCTGCAATGCTAATAAATACATATGTAGGCTGAGCGTGCCACATCTGACCAGATTTCCTCTCCTTTCTCATTTGCAGAAAGCTCAGGCAAGTTCTCGTTTGGAGCAGTTGGTGCAGATACGCAACTGGAGCACGCAGAGACAGTCCCAGCACTTTAGCTGAGATTAATTTTGCAGACGAATACAGTCACAGAGCAAAGGCAGGCATGTGCTGATGCAAGCTAACTGGTTTTTAACTAGTTTTAGAACAACCCCTCCTGTATCAAGCTTTTAGCTCTCACTTCCCACCATGGGCTCAATGCTCAACCCTTCCACAGCTTCACTTGGCTCTACATATTCTTATTGCAGCAGCAGAAGGCACTCTGAAACAGCAGGGCACTTCTCAAGTGAGGAAAACAGGAAAAAAAAAAAAAAAAGTAAAAATGCTTTTTGAGGAAATACAAAGGAGGTTTGCTGCTAATATTCTTCAGGACAAATTGATATAGAGCGATCCCTGTAACACCCTGCTCTGTCAGGAGGATTTCTTCCCCTGTGCCCAGCACACATGGAAAGGATGCGGAAAGAAACTCAGAGTGCTGAAATGTGGGATATAAATGTGCTATTGAAACTGGAGGTTTTACACTAAAAGATGGCGAAAAAAAATACTCGTGTCCCCCAGGCGTTTCATATGCCTGCCTAAATATCCTCTATTAACATAAAACTTAGAAAGAGTTGCTGAATCAATGTCAACGTCAAAGCACAACACTTGGCACTTGTTTCCCAGAAATTAGTTATTGGCAGCATCTAAAATGCACTGTGCCACCCCAGTTAACAGCTCGGACAAGAACTACAGTCACAGAATTCACTTCTTAGCTGCTCAGATCAAGGATAACAAACATGCATTTGTCAGCCACACCACGGTTCGCGCTAGCAGCATTCCTGACGTCCGATTATGTTTCATTCTGCCTCTGGCAGAAGTTTGGAGTTTCATTCTTGAAGTTGTATAATAGATACTTTTGATTTGTAATTGAATGGAAGATTATAATCAACCTTGGGATGTTCACTCGCTCGTGGAATAAAGCCACTAAGTCCACTATAAATATTTATAAATTTTTCCACATTTGTTAGTATAATTAAAGGGAAGGAAATTCAATGCAACAGTTGGGGGAGGGAGGGAAGTAAAACCTGTTATTTACAGTGTCCTTTAAAATTAAATGTATAGGCATTAATTGCTTATTATACACACTGTTATTCAACCAGCAACCTGCAGAAAACCGAGCCAAAGAGAAGGGCCCACTGCTTACAAACACCCTTCAATAATTTGTCCCAGCCGGTCATTCAGACAAGAAAAGGCACAGAGCATCTCATTCGCTCCATTTCCACCAGCAGAGGATATAAGATGCTACCGCAGCAGCTCGGGATCATTTTACACAGCGCAGCACCGTGTGAATGACTGTGCAGTGTCAGATGCTACCAGCCCAATTTAGGAGCATTTTATACTGCTACATCCCAGGCAAGACAAACGCAATCGGCCCCGTTATCACTATATATAAACCACCCACGAGTCCCTGGCAGACATGCAAGGGCACGTAGTGGTTAGGAAAATGCTGGCTCCAGCTCTATCCTTGCTGCTGCTCCTCTTGGAGGAAAAACACCCATCACCTGGGAACTAGATTTGCGAAGGCAAACAACAGCCTTGTCACCAGCTGAGAAATTCCAAGTTTTTACACTGCAGTTCCAGAAGAGGAGCACCCATTTTTAAAAACGTTCACTGTTTTGGCTTTAGGATTTTAAAGCTCATCTTCAAGCAAGAAGATGGGGTAGTTCATTCCATTTCTGTCACCTATTCATTCTTCTTTTAATAATGCATGTTTCTGTTAAAAAGGGCAGAGTTCTAATTTTAGACTATCCTATAAGATATAAGAAGGCATCCACCAGCTTTTACTTCTGGTACGAGGAAGGTTTGGGAGTCTGTAAAAACCGGGCGCAAATAGGAGCTGGTCCCAGTTTGCAGGGAAGGATGTGCACACTAGATGAGAAAGCGCCAAAAACGTGCCCAGCTTTCTTCGACTGCCTGAAACGTGCTGCCAGAAAAGTGGGGAGAGAGGAAGAAACAAAACAAAAACACTGAAGTGCTATTGCTTGGAAACCACTTTAATGAAAGCCGCCGCAGAATATGACAAGATACCTAACCTGCGCTGACAGGGGAAGCAGCGAAATGAAATCCACACAGCCACTTTTACATGCCCTCCGCTATAAAAATAGCTGGATAATAACCATTTCGCAGCTGAATACGTTTGAAGGATCCGACACCTCTCTGAACGTAAAGACTGCTGCAGAACGGGGAGAAGCCCTTCTGGAAGCATCAGCTTTGAGGCAGGAAGCTCCTTCTCCACTGCCGCCGTAAAGGACAAAGAGCTTACTGGAATTAAGGGATGTCTCAGTCCCTTCTCAATAAAATACTCCCTCTTCCTATTTGCTTTGCTACAAATAGGCTTAGTTTTTTTTTTCTTTTCAACACAGAAGCATGGTACGTTCCTAAAGGATGCTGCCTGCGTGCTCATTTTGGGAGCCCTGCGTGTTTCGCTGCCCGGGGAGAGGTAGCCCAGTCGCTGCCCAGCCTCCATCAGCTCAATGCCCTGGGAATAGGAGCAGGAACAGCCTTACGGTCTCTCTAATTTCTCTCAAATTCATTCCTCTGCAAAAAGGAGTTTCTCCTTCTGGCACTGAAACTGAACTCCTGCCCAGGGATTTGATAAGCTATGCTGAGTTGGTCTGATAAAACCCTGACTCCTGCCGCAAACGCGGGACAGTCAGACACCAGGCTGTGTGGCAGGATCACATCAGGAACAACAGACGTGGAAAAGGTCACGGCTCCAACCTTTACTCATTAAGCCCTTCCTAGAGCCCAGCAGAGTTTGTTTGCTGGACATAATGGCATCCCCCCAAAACACGTCAGTGATACACAGGCTTTAAAGCGGATCATTGAACCAAAAAAATAAATGCCAAGTCAGAAGCAGCAGCGTATGCCAAGGGACATTTTGCTCAAATAAAACCAAACACATTTTAAAACCTCCCCATTGAGTAGCTGTGCCCATCTACACTTCCGAACTCCTCAGCACCTATCTGGAGACATTTACTGTCTACACATGAGCAGTGAGCAGCTAACAAGGACAATATCATCTTTAGAAAGCCCAATGACAAATGGAGAAAATAGGGAAAAAAGAAAAAAAAAAAGTTTAAAACTGGAATGAATGATTTCTAGCCTAATATTTAAAAAAGCCCAGCTGTGAAGCATGCCCAGGTCACACAGGCAAGCTGCCTTCAGATTTATATCCTAATCCCACCTTCATTCCTTTCAGACTGTACAATTTATTTATTTATTTTTAAGAAAGCAGAGTTCAACAGCACCATGCTTTATATCACTCTTGTTTTATTTCAGCCAAACCACAGAGTGACCCAGGCAGGTGGTAGCACTTCAGACCCTCAGAGCCCTATTGCCAAGCATCACGCCCTGTTTGCTGGAGGATTTGCAGGTACTACTGCACTGCAGTGCCTCTTCCAAGAGGCTACAACCATATGCTGCGCTTCCAGATAAAAAAAGAAAACCCATTTTTCCCTTCTCTCTCTCTCTCTTTTTTTTTTTTTTTTTTTTTTAGCAACACCCAGTACTTGCACCCTGCTGCGGTGTACACAGCGTGGCCAGCTCAAACTGGAGTCCAGCTAAGCACCCTAACCCGAATCCCACCAAATTCATCCATGGCCAAAACTCACTGGACAGGGACATGGGCTGGGCTCCCTGAATTCATCTCTGTCCTCAAATCCCTCCTCTGCCACTTGCAGCACAGAGATGGGAAAAGCCTCCATTAATCACTCCTTATTTTGGAGGCAATGTATTAGCTGGGAAAACTGGAGCCCAGGAGGTTCCCCTGACCCCCAGGCTGCCCAGAGGCTGTGGGGTCTCCTCCTTGGAGAGCTCCAAAAGCCGCCTGGCCATGGGCCTGGGCACCCTGCTCGGGGTGGCCCTGCTGGGGCAGGGGATGGGCCCGAGGGACCCCGAGGTGCTGCCAGCCTCACCAGGCTGCGATTCTGTGAAAAGCTATTTTCCAAGGCACTGAGCATAAACAAGGGCACGGGGCAGCTGGCCCCACACCACTGCACGAACCTTTAGGGCACGGGGAGTGGAAAGGCTCGGTGAAAGCATCTGCACTGCCACATCTACAAGGGAAGCCTTAACCTGGATCGGGACCAGCAACATGCCAGGCTACCCGGAGGTTACTTTGTGTAGGACAACAGAGGGAACCCCCATTTACTGCGCAGGGTGGGGTTTTTCCAAGATTTTTGCCCAGCCAGCGATGGAGAAGCAACAGAACAGCTGCAGGAGACGAGGAGATGGATACTCTTTTTTTTTTTTTTTTTTTGGTCCAGTTCCCTATCACAGTGTAAGTAATCTCTGCTCTCATCACCAAGAATGTTTGCAATGACTGCAGAACAGAAACACGATTTTCTCCATTGGATCCCTCTCTCCCGTCTTCGGCTAATGTCTATATTAAGCTTTCGGTTCCTGGCCTGGGTTTTCAGCTTTTGTGTTTTTTTAAATTGATCCTCCCTGTACTACATGCAAGCCTTCCACGTAATGAAGTAAACAGCACCACAATGCATTCCTCAACACTAGCTGAACCCGCTAAATAGCTGCTTGTAGTTGGAGGCCGAAGCAGCTGGGTGTTGGATTACAAACGAAAAACAAATGCCAAGGCATGGCCGTAATATGTGCAATACATTGATGACCTACTGCACCGAGCTCTCCGCGCTTAAATAACTCCTCTCAAAGCAGGCTGCCCATTCAAAATGTTTTACAGCTAAGGGAAGCGAGCGCGGTTCATGCTTGCGAGGCACGCTTTAAAAATTCAAGGCAACCTTTTTGCGTGATTTTTGCACAAACAAAAATTTCACTGTCCAAAGGGGGGGCAGGGGGAAAATTCATGCTGCTGGACGGCATTTCACGCTCGTGAATCGCTTCCAAAGGGCAGTGGCCCTCCCCACCAGATCCAGGCTCAATGCGGTCGGGGGGAGGATTTGTGAGGCTGTCCACAGCCACTTGAGCCCCCCCAGAGCCTCCTTTTCCAAGCCTGCCTGCCTGGAGAAGAGCAGCGCTTTTCGGAGTATGCAGAGTACACAGCCACGGCCAAAGAGCACGCACAGCGTTTTCAGGCACTGTATCAGCATAGCACAATCTGGAGTGCACCTAGTAAAACTAGCCACGTAGCTCCCCGAGTGCTTTTAGGTTTCAGGCGAGGTATGCAGGGTCTCTGACCTCGTGCGCAGCAGGAAGAAATGGGTGTTTTCCCTCAAGCTACGACCGGAGTTAAGTTAAAGCAGCTAACAAGTAAAATCTCCCCGAAAATTCTACTTTTTTCCAATAAGGTATCAACTGCATGATAGTTATGCCGCTCTAAAATTGTAGCAGGGAAGCTCTCATCCACAGTTAAGTGAGGTCCTGGGAGGTCACCTAACCGTGTCCCCGTGAACAACTTTTACATCTCATCTCCAGTAAAATTCCTAGCAGAAGGGGAGGACGTGGTAGCTCATTTCACTGCAACAACACGCCTACTCAGCCGCAGCTCCCACTTGCCTTGTCTTCCCCCAAAATCAGAGCGTGGCCTAGTTTAAAGCTGTCGTCTAAAGCCACACGTTGCGGGACCAGAAGCAACATTTCAAAAATTCCTTTTGGTCCTGCAAAGTTAGCTGTAGGAGCTTGCACTGCACAACGGCAACTCTGCAAGGAGAAATGAATGGCCAGCGCGCTGAAGGATCCCCCCCATGGGAAGAGAGACCCAGGGGCTGGCACCCACCTGCTCTGCTGCCTGCACATGGGGAGGTCTTTGCAGAGGAGACGTGCCTCCACTCAGGCAGAAGGATGTAGTGGCTTGAACTCTAGGAATGACAAATCAGCCTCATGATAAAGCTTAAACCCTACTTGTAATAAGTACAAGTGTAAGACTGCCTCTGGCTCTGAAGAACTGCTCACTTTGGAAGAGGGGGATCCTCATAATACTTCACTCGACCTTGATTTCTCTCTACTTTTTGTTTTTGTTTTAAATGCTGTGTTCAGTGCAGAACAGGAATATCTCACTCCGCAAAGACTAACTAGCTCAAGTTGTCCCAAGAGAGTCAAAACTTCTTGGGCATATTCGCAGTGAGTGGCACACAACCATCAACATCTCATCAGCTCTGCCAACATCTCGGTCCCTTGGTTGCAGAAAGTTGCAGACAGCTGAATACATCTCAGGCAGGATACATGACTGCAGACAAAAAGCCAGTGCAGCAAGAAAACAAAAACAAAATTTCACCTTATTAAAAAGTTTATGGATTAAGAGGTGACTCAAACAGGAAAGCAGGCCGTTTAAGAAGGGGGTCACAAAGGACACATGCTTTATAAATCAGAGTAGTGCAGGCTGAAGAAGTTGGCTCTTCGTGTTTTGTTTTGTGACAATATTCCTCTCCAAAAAGAGGTGAGATGCTGCTGGCAGAGTTTTTGACTATACATCCAAAAGAAAAACAAGTCAGAAGCCACTGGCTGCTCTGCACTTGGTCCTGACCCATGCTGTTGGTTAGGCAGGGAAGGCTCCAAACAGTTCATCATCACCTGTGCATAAACCATAGGCTTAAATCTAAGAGTGCCTAGGGTATGCTCTTATGAATGCAGAAGCTGGATAGGGCCCAAGAGTATTAGACTGAGACAGACCTGGAGAAATCTCTAGAGGAAGCAGAGACATTTGCAAGTGCCAGCCTAGATTAAGATCAGTGCAAGTGTACCTGTCCCCGATGGAGCTCTCCTGCTCCCCATTCCATCCTCTTCTGATTTATCTCATTCATTGAAAATTTGTCCCTTACTCCCTTCTCCTGCTGGGACAACTGTTGAGCACAGTAGAGTCAGCTCACAAAGAGGTGAGGACAACAAGGAAAAGTCCAAAATCACAAGAGATGCTCACTCCACTTTCTGACCCCTCACGTGCTGTTGTGGAATAAGGGAAGGAAAAAAAGCTCACTACAGCAAAAACACCATTTCTTTTTTGGGGTCTATTATGTATGAAACCCTGGCTAGTTTTGCCAGCAGCTGGACCACAATCTGCATGGTATTTCCAGAAGTGCTTCAAGGACAATCTACTCAACGGAGCTAGAGCAGCTCACTCGTTTTGTAACAGCAGCTGGAGAGGTTTGCAGCACTGCTGCTTTTAAGAAGAGGAAAAGTCTGGATGACTTTTAGGAATGCAAACACACACACAAGAAAAAAAAATAGAAGCAGGTTTGGTTCAGCTGTGATTTCAAATTAGAGGGCACTCTAAAACTTGGCTCCTGTGAGGATAACAGCAGCTTTTCCACACAGGGATTTTAACCCAACTTCTAGGAAGGAAAATCCGGAAGAGCACTGAAAGCCACACCAACAGCACTGCAGGAAATGACGGACCTGGGGAGCCACCCATCAAAGATCCCCAGATGTCCTTCGCCTTCCCACTGCCACAACCATGTCCCACCAACGCATCTCCTCCTGGCCCATCCTGGCGTCTGCTCCCGTGGTGGCCAGGCTGGACCTTGCTTTGGACAGCATCACCTGTCCCACAGCCTGGCCGGTGGCCCGCAGACCAGGCGGAGCCACTGTTGGGATTACAGTAGGTTTTAAAAAGCACCCAGCGGGTCATCTTGGAAAGGAGCATTGGGCCAAGGAGAATCAGGAATGTTGGATGAGATGCAACTGCAGGAGTGCATGTGGGCGCGGAGCCGCATGGCCAAGTGCCTGGCTCGCTGGCTGTCCTGGCAGCGTCCTCCTCCTTATGTCCTGGTGGGACAGGGCCATTTCTTCTGGTTTTCCCCATACTTTGGTCACTTCCAGAAGAGAGCACGGTAAGAAATGTGCTGTTTCCCCAAGCAGGACATGGAAGGGCAAGGGGAGCAGCCGCCTCGCCATCCAGCTTCTGGAGGCTGGAGGGAGGGGATAAGTGGAACAAGATGCTGCTTTTCCTCCTGGAGACATCAAAAGTGACAAAAATTCAACCTTCCAGCAACTCTTAGTCCCAACAACAGGCTTTGAATCGCCTTAACCAATGTCTCTGCAGCCTCTGCACCTGTCCTGCCAGTCCAAGTCCCAGGAGATGCAACAAGGGCAGGGCACGCAGCAGCTCCCATGCCGAAGCTCGGGTTTGTCCTGTGCTGACAGCATGCCCAAAACCCTACAGTCATGGAAATCTGTATGTCAGGCTGGAGAAACCTCTTCCTGGCGCAGGGTCAACAGAAGCAGACGTAGGTGGACAAGGAAGAGAAGTCTTTACCGTAGAATAAAAATACCCTTGCCTTATAAAGCTGTCATTCACCCTCAAGATTAATATGTCACGAGGGTCTGTAGCAACTCAGAACTAGCCATTTCCATGCGGAACCACCTCTTCTCAAATAAGCAAAATGTCAGGTAGCATCAGGTCAGCCTCAAATGGGATTTCTCTTTCCCTGCTTTGACTGCTAGCCACTTACCCGGCTTACCTTGAAGGGCACGGGATACAGAGCAACTGAGGTGAGGCCTGACAGGACAAAGGTTGCTTGGTTGCCTTCAGAGGCGGCAGGCTTGCACACACACACCCTGACCTTTGTGTTTTGTGGAAAAGATGATTTTTTGCTTGGAAAATCGGTCTTGTGTCAGGCACCATCTCAGGGAGAGGAGCTTGCAGAGTGCTCAGGCAGGCAAGAAGCTGCTGCTGGGTTTTGGAGCGACATCCCATCACAGAGGCCTTCCCCACCTGGTTTATGTCTTTTCCTGGCTGACTTGAGGGCAGGACTTCCAAAGTTTGCACTTCCAATGACAAATGAGGGGAATTAGGTCATCAGTTACGTTCAGTAAGTCTCTCTCTTGCCCTAAAACGTGGTCTCAGTTAGGGTCAGCGTCAGCCCTGCTTACAGGCCTGGCTGGATGCCACCACAGCTCATGACAGGAGTGGGCCCCATGTCTTTACGGCTGCAGGTGGAAATATTAAGAACAACTTAGGTAGCTACGTTTCATACAAAGGTACCAGCCTGAGACTTTTAAACACCTTCCAAGCTATTTTTTCCCTGTGTTTTTCTGACCCAGGGATTCCCAAGTGGTGCTCAGGGACCCACCAGGCTGTCAGTGCCCCACAGTCAGTGCAGGTTTTCAACTGCACGTCTGACCATAAATAGGAATTTCTTCATGAAAAATTCAAAGGGGGCATCAGTGTTGAGAAAGCTCAGGAGCATTTCTCCATTACACTACAATCGCATCTGAATTCTTTCCAGCTTTGGCCTCGCTGCACTGAATCCATCCTTCGCAGAGCTTGTACGCTAAAATCTGCCAGGACTTCTGTGTAAATGGGTCCCCAGGTGCTCAGCAAAGGGCCATACATGCCACCAGCCTTCCAACCCAAACGCGACGTGTTTTTAACAGGAATTTTAACAGAGGGACACACAAACACACCAGAAATGCAGCTATCAAAAGCTTTAAGTTGCATGATACCACGATCCGGAGACAGAAGAGGTGCAGAAACAAAAAAGCAAGGGAAGTGCTGAAAGGAAACATCAGCGAGCCTCCTTGTCTCTCTTCCTGCAAATCTTCCGACTACCCCACTCTTTCCTCTCCGAATCTACTAATGTTTGGCATTCCTAAAGGTCCCCTTCCTCTCCTCCCCTGGGAACCAGGCCCTCCACAGCTCCAAAAACAGGATAATTAAACAAAACAAAACAACAAGCTTTGCATGCTATTAAACTCGAGCATTATTGTAAACATACACTTTCTGCCACTTGGCCAGCTTTGGCAACAGAAAGGAATTGATCCTTCCCCCTCTCAGTTTCATATCTGCTAGAGAAATACCAAAAAGCCAGGGAAAAAAGTACTTCCAGGCTTTTTTTTTTTTTTTGAAGTACCACTAAAAATAAAAACAAACACATTACTTTCACGAAACTGACCACAACACTTTGAGCCCTTGAGGCCTCAATAAATATTTTTATGATGAAACTGGCAAGAAAAGATAATACTTGAGACATTTATAGGGCTTTTTTTCCCCTCTTTGTAAACATACCACGAAAGTTGAAGCGGAAAAGACAGAATGATTATTTCCCTAACTCTCCAAAGTTAGAACAGAAGAGACAAAAAGAGATGCCTTAACATTTTATTAAGAGGCGACTTCGTTGGGAGACCTCTCTCAGGAGCTCCCATTAACTCATTCTTGCAGCTTCTTTGAAGCGACATCAGCAACAGTAATTTAATTTACAGTCCAGATAAAAGGCATTTCCAAAGATGTGACAGTAAGGAGAGTGGGCTTGGTGGGGCATTGCCAGCTGAATTCAGCACAGTTACCTGCTGCCTGCTTGTGATTTAACTCCTGACAGCTCATCCTCCACAAAACCCCAAACCGCTGCAGAGCATCAGATCCCAGATGCCACTGGGGAAAAAGGGGGAGCAACAAATGTGAATGTCCATATACGTGAGTATGCCCTGCAACGTCTTTAAATTGCAGATGAAATGCATTGGATCAAAGCAGGCAATGCCCAGATTTTGCAAAATCTGTATTTTGTATCAGATTTTTGTAATTTGCATGTCAAGGTGGCTGGGGGAGCTACCCCGGGCTGCAGATGCTCCATCCCCGCAGGTTTGGTTTGACCCCTCTCCAGGGCCCTTTGAACAGGAGGAGCAGCAGCAGAAATATGCATAAAGAATCGCAAGCATCCACCCCAAACAGCCACTTGGGAGAAAGATAAATAAAAAGCCTTTATCAGGCATGGGGCTTAAGGACTCCTGACTAATAGCAGGCCGTTTGTCACTCAGGCTCCAAAGAGCGGGCTTGGACAGGGCCTTCCCCTCCACAGGGACAGGACAGGGAGGGCTTCCTCCGTTTCCACTAGGGATCCTCCAGCCGTGAGGAGCAACAAACGTGTGTGATGGCAAGGGAGCAGAGTTCATTGCAAAAGCAGAGAGCCTGACACGACCATCGCTGCAGGACGACTTCACTCTTGCGAGGGAGAAGCCGTGAGAAGGCCCCATCCACAGCGCCCATCGCCTCCTCTATCAGGCAGGAGGACGTGTCTGCTGCCAAAGGTCCTGGAGGAGCGGTGTTTACAGCTGTCACCTCCACTGAACTACCAGAACTGACTTCAGGCTACCCTTCCCTGCAAACAGGAGATAAACATCTGTGGAGATATGTAATCTGTAAAGGAGCCTGGCTTTCCCGGCCCAGCCGCCGCTGACAAGCTCGGCAGCGCTGCCCATAAAAACACCCTGACACATTCCCTGCACACACACAAATAAAAAAAACTACCAGGCTCACCTGCTTTTGTTCTGACAAGTGAGAAAACGTTTACTGAAGTCGGAGCAGACAATTTCTTCTGAAGAGAGAGAAAGGTGAAGAGAGCGCACCCAAAAAGAAGCAAGAAAAGCCGACAAGTTGCATGAGAAATGTTAAAAGAAAAAGGTTAGTAAAAGTGAAAAACACAGCCCAAGCCCCTGTATTACTTGCTACTGGTCACATGTCCCATTAGGAGAAACCTCCTGTAAATGCCCCAGCAGCAGCACACAAACCTGGATGGACGCAGGGACGAGGAGGAGGTGACCAACATGAGGTATAAACAAGCCCCGTGTCCTATAACAGGTGCCTGATCCTACAGCCTCCGGGATCTGAAGACCTAAGAATCCCACCCGGCAACTGAACAGAGTAAAACTCCCCTAACTGAGGCTATTTTTCAGCAGAACACAGGGATGACACCTGGGGAAAATTTCACTGGCTATGAAGAGCTCAGGAACATCATCCATATTCCTTCATGGAGACCATGCCCTTCATGGAAAGCCCCAAAAGGACCAGAGCTGCTCACATGAACCCATCCTTCAAGCGGTATCTCAACCTGCAACACTGAAAGAGCTGCTAGCAGCTGGGTTGCACCCCAAAAAAGACAAGAACCTCTTTGTTTGAAGAAAGCATGCAGGGACAAACTTCACGCACTGCCATGCCCAGCTGACAGCAGCCAACCTGTCTCTGCAGATGTGGCAGCATCAGCTCCTGCCCTTTTCCTCCTTTGCAGGGTTTCTCACTACCCTGTGAAGAGCTGGATTTTTGTCTGCTGCAAACCCATCTCTCGGAGACATTTAGAGGAGATGTAAAATGTTACCTTCCATTTAAAGAAAAATACTTTCCAGCCCTCAAGCAACAGGAAAAGAAATATGAAAAGCACAAGAACGCCACCAGCGCGCATTCTCACACCTGAAGCCCCAGATAGCAAATAAAAACAAGCCAGTTATATTGGTGGTTGTTTGCTTTCAATTCCCAATATCTAAAGCCAAGTCTGCAGGTTTTACTGAGAGGGAGGGAGAGAACAGGACAACAAACTCATCATTTTTAACACTGACAATAATCTGCTGCTCAGACCTGTTCGTCCGGCGCGGCAGCGGGATGGGAAGGAGCAGTAGTATTTCACGCTCCCAGACCCACAGTCTACATCCATAATCAGCTTTCCAGCACCACCACACGCTTCAGGAGAAGACCCAAGCAGATTTATAGGAGGCTGCTTCTGGATTACAAGTCCCCAAGGAAATTTTCCTCCCAACACCCACAAGTCAGAGGTTGATTTATACCCAACATATAATAGACTCTATTCCTCGGAGACAACTCCTTGTCTTCAACCTCACTACCATTGCTGCAATTGGAGGTTCAGTTTGTTTTAACAGTTGTAGAGTTTATAAATACTGAAAGCAGCACTCCATTTAGGCTGGAGACAGTTAAACTAGCCTACACCAACAGGACGCCAAGTGGTAAAGAACAGTAATGAGATGATGACACATTCATAACCTAAAGCTTTCATTAAAAACTTGCAGCCCAAGAAAGCTCTCCTGTTCTGAGCCGAAATGTTCGCTTCCCGTAATTGCTCAAAGAGCAAATTTTTGCACAAACCCGCGAAACCTGGAGAGAGCTCCTGAAGAGCACATGGATCTGTTTGACAGAAACTGGGGAAGCACCAGCTGGAAGGGTTGTAAATGAGGTGGGGTGCAAAATATTTCAGACGCCACCAAATCTCTGGCGCGCATCCACACAGCAAGGAGCCACTGACAGTGGTACCAGCATGAAGTCGGGAGCCCTCGGAAAGCCAATTCAGGAAAAATCAGGATTCCTGAAGAGGAGTTGCTGGATGCCACAAGTCCCTAGACAGAGCTTTCTTCATCCGTAAGCACATCACAGTCGCTTCTCCAGATTTTGGTGGGTTTAATTATTTTTTAAAGGTAAAATATGTAACACTGGGGCATGAACTGGATAATATTTAAGGTGCCTTCTAACCCAAACCGTTCTGCAGTTCTATGAAACTCTGAACAAAGCCATGGCACGCCCACCGACCAACTGCAAAACCAGGAGCTTGACACAGAACCTGAGCTCGAGGTGAAGCTACCTACGTGGTAAATTATTACAATGATAACAACCTTTCGTATTTACCTCCCAGCATTTTCCCTGGCCTAACATATGATGGGAACATTGAGATGATCTAGAGGTTCAAAGCCCTGCCTTTGGGGGTCAGACCACAGACTTCAACTCACCCAACCACCACCAAGGGTGCAGGCATTGCTCCCATAGAGCACGTCCCTGCTTTGGTCCCATCTGTGCGGGTGATAGCAGAGTGTTCACACCCCACTGGTGTGGTACACCCAGAACATTATCTTCAGGATGTCTGAAAGCTAAGCTGGCACTTGCATCGCAGAAGACAGCCCTTTACAGAGACGATCCGATTGTGCTGTTGCTGCTTCTGCAAGTGTTTCTGACACCAGTGAATGTCTCAAGGACACAGGCACTTCCAGAGCATCACAAACCCAAATACAGGGGGGAGAGAGGCACCAAGATTTAGTCTCCAAAACCCTGCGAATGAAGCTCTGCCAAAGCACGAGTTTAACTTTTATAGCTGTGCAAAATCAGATCAAACTGTCCAGTAAGTGAGAAAGATCCATTTATCTATCCAACTAGAAAAATATCTGCTGGTTAAAGAAACAGCAGCCAAACAAAGAGATTTTAAGCTCTGGCTATGTTTCACAATGCAGAAGTCAGAGCCTCAAAACTATGTCCCTGGGAGTGCCAACATGTAGCACGAATGAAAACAAGACCCAGAATACAAAAAGGGGGCAACAAAAAAGGGGCAAAAGCACACAACCTCCTTTCCCCCACAGTTCTGCCCTGTGACCACATGCCACTGAAACAGAGTTTTGTTTGGGTTTGGTTTTGTTCTTTCTTTTTCCCCAAAAAAATTAAACCCTTTGGCTTGGGCTTAAGGAAGGACAAAAGTAACCACTTTTACAATTAAGTTTGGTTTCATAAAGTTTTGTGTATTTGTTTTTTCAAACAGCACACACCAAAAGGAACAGCTGTTCCTTCCAGAAGGGCCACCCCCTAGATCTTCTCAATACAAGAGGAAGAGAAGAGGAGGCCAAACACCTTGGCTCTCAAAACCATGGCCACAGATGGGAACCATCTCCATAAAGAACATCCCAAAAGGGGGAAAAAAAAAAAAAAGAAAAAAAAAAAAAGCTACCAACCCCATCTTCAGAGCCTTCCCCTTTGCAGGATTCTCGGAGAAGAAGAAAGGAAAGTCATAACACAAATTCGCATAGAGAAATGCATTTAAGAAAGCAAAGCACAAAGATTGATTAGAGTGTTCCGCTGCTTTAATAAAGAGCCTAATGATGTCCAAATTATAGCAAAGCTCAATTGTGTAACCAAGGAGCCAAGATTTCATCCTTGATAAGGACATGGATTTCTGTCTCGCAGGAGAAGCCTGCAGTTCACTAACAAAGATGACCTTTTATATTATACCCTTCAAGGCCACAATTAGCTGGAGAAATACTGTACTAACTTGGCAACATGAGTTTTTGTACACCGTGCTAATTTTTAGCAGAATCTTGCCAAGACCATTACCATCTCCTAACAAGAAAAAAAAAAACTACAAATACAAAACCCACTGCTCTCCAGACCCAAATTACTTTCCACAATTCAATGCAATTTTAATTAAGATGATTAAATTACAGCAAAAATGATTAAGATGATATCCCACAGCAAACCACTAAAGGTATAACACCTTAATCCAGAAGAAGCTGGCATGCACATATCCATGATAAAGCATTCATGAAAAGCTAGAATTTTACACATGAACCAATTTTACATCACTCAAACAATACCTTGGGAGATATTTGTCACAAGTTAAAAAACAGTGACATCCATCAACAGAGCACAGTTTTTCTTAGACTACACAGAAAGAAATCTACACAGAAAAATTGAAAAGGCTACAATTACTTTGACAATGTTTCTACAGCTCAAAGGAATTTGGGGGTTGAAATAAATGGTTTCCTTCTCCTTCCCAGGGCTCCCAAAATCAATTTTATATATAATTCTTTTCGTTTTTAAACAGAAGTCAGATCAGAAATACATGTGAAATCAGGTCAGCGCAATAATCACGTACATGGTACATTTCCACTATTGCCTATTAACTACGAGGGTTAAATGAATGAGGAAAACCTCAGATCCATATTTCACCAGTGGAAATTATTAATAAAAACATAGCGCCGCTCAGCTGCTAACCCCACAACCCAGCCGGGCCTCTTCTCCTTCAGGGCGGGGTAAGTGGCACCGAAGTGGTGAGCAGGGCTCAATGCACAGAGCGATGCACCCCATCGAGACTTCACATCCACAAATCCTTTAGGGCCACGGGCTCACCCACACTATCTGTTAGCCCTCAGAGTGGGTAGCAATGTGGGAGAAGAAAAAATCCCTAAAAAGTGGAGGGGGAAGAAAAAATCTGCACGTGACACTAAGCAGCCAGAGTAGGATGCCGCGAATGACCCTGCAGGGTTACCCAACGGCACAAGAGCTCAGGACACAAAAAAGCTGAAGTGTTCTTTAAGGACAAGTGCATTAGTGACACTTGGATCTTTTAATTTATTTATTTATTTATGTATTTATTAAAGATAACTCTGGCTGCTCAGTTAAGTGCTGGCTTCCTCCCAGTAGTAATTAGCCAGAGCCAGCCCAGGTGAGAGGTTAACTCTGTATTTTTCTTTAGTAGACGAAGATAAGTCTAAATGGAGAAAGATAAAATTCCAGCGTAATCCTCCGCCACGGCTGCTATGAAATAACTCTTTTGTTTAATTATTATGAGCTGGATGGGCAAACACTGGATCCCGATGGACAGAGAGCAGCTGTTACTATAACAGAAAGACATTCATCTTCCCTTCCCGGGACCCTGAAACTCGACCAACAATGCCTGTAAAACGACTCTCGCCTCCCTCCGAGTTTTCAACCGCCTTTCATATCCAGGCCTATTTTTAGCCGACTTTATCTCGTCGCACTGCGCTTCAAAGTTTTGCACGTTGGCTCTTTCGAAATCATTTCCATGCGCAAAAAGCGTCAGTCGGGCAATAACCGGCCCCGGTTCTCCCGCAGGAACGGCGCGTCCCTCGGTCAGGTTTCTTCTTTCATCAGCCACTCACCGGGAAGGAGCCTGCAGACACAGGCACACGGCGAGGTACGCTCGCATCTGACTTTTCTAGCAGGGTAGGAGCGATCTCATTTACCTCTGGGGCTTCCCGTTACCTTTGAAGGGCTTCTTGTAGCTGTTATTTACAGAATAAATAGTCAATCCGTACAGGATTGCGTGGGAAAGGAAACTCTATCATCAATCGAAAGAGGTTTCCCGTGTTTGCTTTTAGCAGCACTAACTCCGTCCCATTAGACGACAGCAGAAGCTATCTACGGAAAATTATCTATAGCCATAAAAATTATCTATAACAGACTTCCCCGATTATCTCAGGTACAACATAAATGTTAAAATGCCCCCCCAGGAAGGGGTGCACGGGGACAAACTCCCTGCTGATGCCAGCGGGCACGGGGCCAGGTGGATGACGCTATGGTTGGAGGGAAGTGTTTATTTTTATTGCGGGTTTTTTTGCACCTACCACCTTCCACACAGAGGAAGGAGGAGCTTTGTGCCACCCAGTTTTGGCCACGAGGGGAACCGAGCTGCCCAGCAACAGCAAGCGTGCCCATCAGAAATGCTCTGTCAGGTGCCCGTGTGAAGAAGCCTGGCAATCGAGAGCACAACCTAAGACACTAAAAGGTGATTAAATCTATAGGGGAATTTAATGTTATGGCGAAGCGTGCCAAGCCTGCCCCCTGCTTCATGCTTGCACTTTAAAAAGATGCACCAGGAGCTCAAGAAAGAGACTACAGTTTATCGCAAGGCAATAAAACAACAGTGAGCAGATGAAAATGGTCACCTCCGTGAGTTTATGTTTTGCTAAAGAAAAAAAAAATTGTCTTTGGACTATGTAGAAGGAAGCACAGAGGAGGAGGCTGAATGGCAGGGTGCACAGAGTGACAACATCCCCACCCGAGGGCACCCATGCATGTGCACAGCGGTTTGGCCGGAGATGCTCTGGTCCTGTAGTATCCCACCAAACCTACCCACAGCCAGACCCCAACAAGGCAGCACCAAGTATCAGACACAGCATCTGCCCTTCTCCTCCTGGCTGTGCTAAGCTTGACACGAACAGGAATCTCACGGCAGGGCATTCCTTAAGGTCTCTGTCTCAGCACCGGTGCCTGCTGGCACCACCTCAAGCTCGCTCTGTAGCATCTCACTGCCAAGCGGGCGAGCGCTGGCAGCGCTACCACAATAAGTATTTTGGAAAACGTGTTGTCCCAGGCACAAGGCTGGGCCTTAGCAGAGGTTTTCCTACCAAAATAAACTGCCTGGTGAGTTGTGAGCGCATGTGAAAGCGATGTCGAGTTCAAACTGGAGTGCACCAGAGCGCTGCCCAATAGCTGCTGGGCTGTAACTGGATACTCCCACCACGAAAACCCAAGGAGAGCTGAACTTCTCAGCCTGCACATCTATAGGAGAATTAGCATTCTGAAGCGATTAGTTACTCTCAGGAACTAAAGCAGGAATACAAAAGCCGGCTGTGTTTCGGTTGTCACATTGGGGAAAGAACCAAGACACCCACGAGCCGCGTGCGCCTGGGTTGTGCTGCCAGCTGGGTAGTCCCAAGTGAGCCGGCCAGGACAAAGTTCCCCACAAGGCTACCTCACTGAGCAGCCACGGCGTCACCCTGCTGGCTGCTGAGCCTTCTGCGAGCACACGTGGTAGCATCCCGGTCTCAAACAAGCAGCAAATGCCCAGCGCTCGAGCACAGGTGAGGGCAGCTCACAGCTCTCCTGACACCGGTACCGGTCCCCTTAACGGCTTCACTAAAGGAGTGCTCAGCTTTCTGCTGCCTCGACATCAACTCTGCGAAGCTTGAACGCACTCGTTTCAAAAAAAAAAAAAAAAAAAAAAAAAAAAAAGAGTATCGATAGCAAATAGAGCCCCAGGAGAGCGGCGGAGTTTGCAGGGCTCAGCTGAACTGCAAACAGCACCAGTCCGCGGGAGCGAGCCGGAGACTGCAAAACACGAGCAGAGCACTAAAAAGGCTTAAAAAACCTGAAATGCCCTCGTTTTATGAAACGCTTTTAAGAAGTCGCAAAAAGGAGACAGAGCTTGATCGAACACCTCTTCCCTTCCGACCCACGTTCCAATTCCTTCCTCCCCACGAACTCAAACCTGTCTGCAGAGGTAAATTAGGTACAAGTAAACTATTCCTAAAAGCCAAATCAAAAAAAAAAAAAGTTTCACACGTTATGTGATGCATTTTAAGCAGACAACGTTAGAGGAAAGAAGAGTTAGCTGCCCAGATTGACCATTCGATAAATCAGGCACAAATGGAGCTAACTTTATCCCTCTCATCCACTCAAGAGGCTTATAATCTCACACCTTGGAGCCATACATTAGGAATAAGCATTGCATTAACACTACAGTCACCGCACATAAAAGTTCAACTTTTGCCACCAGTTAGAAAGCCGGTTATATAATGGGAAAAGCTTTAAATAATAATAATAATAATAGTAGTAGTAAAAAAGAGAGAGAAAAAAAAAGGAAAGACAGTCACAACACCTAGGATACTACTGTGCAGTGGCAGCTACTGTGTACTTGTTAAAATGAGAGCCTTTGCTGCTGTGCTGGGGACAATTCGGCACAGGCCTAGGATGTCGGATTGCCCTGACAAGTGCCAGGGACATGCTCTTCCCTCCCAGTGCTGGTTCCTTTCTGTGCTCTTGTAGAGAAGTCGACTCTTCCAGCTTTACTGGATTCATGCACTGCCTCTGCTGCTGCGAGCCTCTTCTTCTACCGTTATCAAATGAGGGTGGAAATCAGATGTGAAGAGCAGAGTTCAAAACACAAGGCTGTATTCGCACAAGCATCCACTTGGATGGAAAATTAATACAGCTCAGACTGCAAAGCACCGCATCTTTTCACGAACACACTTTATTCTTCTTTAAATAAAGAGCAGGAGCGCATGTATGGACATGGCAGTATGAGACGGTGACAAGAAACAACACATTGATACATCTGGTATCATATGTTAACGTAGCACTCTGTCCTTTTTCCAGCAAATTTAATTCCAGGTGGATGAAAAAGGCTTATATAGTGGTCAGAGCTTGGGCCATGGGCCCACGAGCAACACGCTCGCCAGCATCCAACTCCCAGCACCTCAGGACAGTCATGGAAAAGGGCAGGTCCCCCAGTGCAAAACCGTGGTAGGTCTCTGCCTCGTTGGGTGTTAAAACAACAAATACAGGTTGGTAAACGTTTGTTGTGTCCCATAAATTGCATGCTGTAGGAATAGGACACAAACATACGCAGAGAGGGGTCTGACTCCTGTGCTCCCCTCAGCTCCTCCACCTCTGAGGCCCACCACCGCAGGCTGAGCCCTGCGGCCTCCTCCCCGAGCCTCCCCCCAGAGCCTCCCCCGGCCCAGAAACCCAACCTGCCCTGAAACAGCACACCACAACAGGCTGGCCACGGCGGAATTATTCATGACAGCGGGTAACTGGTGCCTTCACAAACAGGCTCAGCCTTTCCACCTTGCTGCTTTTCTGTTCAAACTCCCAAACCTCTGCGCGCAAACCCGACCCTGCTCACTGCCAGCCCAACCCAAAAGGAGCGGATTTTCTCCAAGAGCAAATTTTTTGCGTGACCTTGGGTGAGCCGTTCCCTGTTGCAGTGATTTCTTTCCATGCTTGTCCCCCAGGGCTCTGTGTCTTTGGGGCAGGGACCCCCTCTCCACACGAGCATCGCCTTGTAAAAGAGGAGCCATTTTTTGCCAAAGCACCTAGACATCAGTAACACTTTTTTCTTTTTCTTAAGTACCATGATGGACTGATGCCACATGCAATAATATAATCAGAGCGACAAAACTCGAATACTGGCAAAATAAGAGGCACTTGTGTGCTGGAGGGAAGTATATTATTATTTTACAGTGTACACTGACAATTGCTGCTCTTAACTTTTAGTTTGAATTGAAACCATACTGTACTAAAGAAGGAAGATGACAGAGAGAAAAGAACATGAAATTGGTGGAAAAGACCAACAGTTATATTCAAATCTAAGCATAAAATGTGCTGGGTCTGCAGAACGCAGGCAGAGTGTTTCATCTTTAATTTACTTCTCTGCTCCCTTGACTTCAACGGCTCCAAGAAAACTTACGAGGAAGGTTTAGGAAAGCAGGAAAAAAATAGCGATGTGTTTTTCTTTAAAACACCTGAAAGGAACAAACGACTAATGAGACTCAGAATTATTTCAGAGCGAAGGACTAATGAAGAAAGGATATTAGACATCAGTTGATCCTCAATGGTTAATGGAGGGGAAAGGCAGGGGAAGGAAGAACTTATACTGGTGCAGGCTGCGGCCACAAACACCTCTCTTAAACACATCCAATTTCACTGATGTGAAAATCTCCACATGAAGGAACAGGCGAAAAAGAGCTTAAGTGGGAACAGGGCGCAGAATGCCAAGTGCTACACTGAATAATTCAGGTCCAGGCAGCGCTATTGGCCAGGCAAGAAAATCACACCCCCCTGCTAGTTTTAAAATCAAAGGCCAAGAAGGGATAAAAGGGAAAGACAACACCTCTTTAAAGCAGAGATTTCACCCCGCGGTTCCCACTTCCCAACTTCCCACCCCGTTCTGGAGCACCCAGGTGCTGCGGGGACGCTGAGCGTGGCCCCGTGCTGCCGCACCGCTTCCTCCAGCTGTCTTTGGGAAGTGTTTCCTCCCTTCCCACCCTGCTCCACCACCCCCAAATAGAGGGGAAGCCCACCCCGAAGCAGATACCGACCCTTTGCAAGGAACAAATCGCCCTTCAGCGAAGGAAGCTGCCCAGGGAAAACCCATCAGGGCTTTCACTCGGGTCCTGATCAGGGCTGCACTCAACAGGTCATCAGCTCCCTGCCTCCAGCCTCCCCAAATCGCAGCACGCTCCTCCAGCGCTGGCTGCGGGTGTCTGGCCCCAAAGGGAAGCTGCTCTGCTTCTCCCTGGGGATGGGATTTCCAGCAAACTGCCTCAAGTTGGCCCTGTGCAAGCAGCAGCGGAGGTTATCGGGCGCTTCTGCAACTTTCAGAGCAGGGCTGTGATGTTAAGCTGGAAGTAACGGGCCTGGGTGCGGTGGGCAGGTGGTGCTGGATTTTAACAGGCCCGAAAGGTGCGGTGCTACCAGAACCCCACACAGCCCTCGCTCTGTCCCAGTGTGGCTCCAGGTGGTCAATAGTTATCAACAACAGAAAATTTTAGAAATCCTAGAACCAGGCCCTGAAACACGACAGCCAAAACCCTTGTCACTACAACACCCAGAAGTCCAATAACTTTGACTTCTTCCCTTTATTTTATTTAATTATTTTCCAGATGCCCTGCCTTTTGAGGAACAAACACCTTGAGCACAGAGCATGTAAGGACGCCTTCGCTGGATACCCAGTCTCAAACCACCTCTTCCTTCCACCTCCTTTGCTCTCGATAAACTACGACAGATGGCCGCTGATTCCTTTTACACCTGCAGCACTCCTGCAAGGGAACCGACCCCACAAAAGCGCAACGGCTCAGTCCCTGGGCTGGTCCAGCAGCAGTGGGGCTCCAAAAGCTGCTGCTGCTTCTCCATCCACCCACAGCACTGCATCTTCCCAAGGGCTGGGGAGGCCAGGATACCCCTTGGGGTTGATCTGCAAAGCACCGTGTGAGTGCCAAGGAAGGATGACGGTGGGAGGGAGGGAAGAGAACAAAAGTAAATAAATAAAAAGAAGAAAAAAAATCAAAAAAAAAAAAAAAGAAGTGAGGCTGGCCGGCTTCTTTCTTCTCTACCATCTATTCAGTGGCAGCAGGGGAGGTCTACAACTGTTGCGTCACGCCAAGCACAAAAAAACCTGACAAGCGTGTTTTAGCTGATGGAGACCAGACTGGACAGGAGGTTGGTGACAGCCCTAACGCGGAGAGCAAGAGCCCGCCGCTTTAATTGGCTGCCTCTCGCTGTCTCATCAAGCGAGCAGGGGTGTCACAGCCCCGATGGGCTGCTCGGAGACACGAGAAATGGCAGAAATTTCGGTGCGTGGATACTTGGGCTGACCGGCCGGGCCCACATCAGGCTCTCGCCCTGGTCCAGGGATCCTGAATTTGTGACCCTGCCCGAGCAGCAGAAGCATGTGCTGAAGGAACAGTGCAGGAGATGCTCTGAAATGGGGAGGGGGGAGAGGGAGGGGGACTAAACCCAGGCTGCGCAGGACCCAGTTTATAAATAATGCCACTAAAAATAATGCACCGCACCACTCGCGCCTTTACCACGGCATTTTCTTCTCCACGGAACTGTGACAATGGTTATCTCTGTGGTATAATTATCTGGATTTGATGACAGATTAAAAGAATATATATCTCAAACACCTGTTCAAGAGTTTTGTGTTTTTAAAGGCCATTGCCATTAACCTTGGGCCATACACTTCATTGTGTTTAATTAGCAAGCTAATGAAGCCAGTTTTATTCCCTTTCTCAAGCACAAGAGGATAAATACAAGACAGTGAAAGAGCAGACCAGATCCATTTGCAGCACAGTTCATTGCTGCATGGCATTACTTAAACTTGCACCAAAATAAAAGTAATGTAATGGCTCGGAAAAGCATGCTAGCAATGCATTCTGCAAGACAAATCCTTTTACACCTTCTGTATTTTCTATAGCTCCTAGATTAAAACATGATTTCTGAACATTTGGGCTGCAGAAAATTTGCAAACAAAGGGCTAAAAATGAACATAATGTTTTCCTCAATGAATCCTCAGTATTCCAAAAATTAAGCATAACAGATTTTTTTTTTTGATTTTTTTTAAAGAATAGCAGCCCGTGCTTGCTTTGTTACAGCCAGCCAAGGTAGCGATGAGAAGCATCAGCAATGGAGGTCAAGCGATTTTCGAAAAGCCCACCAGTTTCGCCCAGTCCTGACATGTACACACACAAAAGACATACTTCAAGCAAAGCCCAGCGCTCTGAAACCCCAGCAACACGCTGCAACTTTGGGTATTCAGGTTTGGTTTCGCTCCTTTTTTTTTTTTTTTTGACTGTGCAGCTTAAGGAAAAACTGGACAATAAAGATCACGTTGATAAATGCTCATAAATATCCCAAGAAATGCAGAAAAGGCTTTAAAAGAGAGGGAGGGATTTACAGAATTGCTAATGCACTGATTGAATGATCCAAGGGGACCCCTCCAAACAAACAGAGTAATATTCATTTTCTGGGGTTTCTTTATCATATTTTCGGGGGGGGATCAGCGTAGGTATGCCCGATCAGATTATCCTTTTTATAACATGATACATTTAAGAAGCTTTCAGGGTTAATTTTTTTTTTTAAAAGCAACTGTGGGTTTGTTTTTTTTTCCCTCCAAGTTAGGTTTCTGCCACTGTACAGACAGCTACAGGAACAGGTTAAAACCAAACCAAAACAAAAAAATCAAAACCAAAAACCCACCAAAACAAACAAACAAACCCACCCCAAACAAAAACAATAACAATAACAGAAAGAAAAAAAAAAAGGGAAACGACCCGGAAGCCATCTCTTTTATTGAATCACACGAGATAAAAGGATTCCAAGATATATGGAAAGAAAATACATTGACCATAAATCTCCCTTATGCACATAATAGAATTTTCCAGCCAAGAGAGCTGTTGTGCTGATAGCAACGCCGAGCCCCGCGACTGCTGATGGCACCGCACCGCCCGCTGGCTCCCAAATACCTGCCCTCCCAGCCCCGCGATGGAAATCCCAGCCCCTCGCCCCCCCCCCCCTTCCCAACACACGGAAACAAAGCTGCGCGCAAGTGTCCCAGCCACCAGATATTAAAAAAAAATAAATAAATAACAACAACAATAAATAAAAAAACACGCTGGCTTTGCCCATCATCAAATCCATTCATTTTTTTTTTTTTTTGCCTCCCCCCCCCCACACACACACACACCTTTCCTTTCGCTTTTCCCCTCCCACCCCTCCTCCGGTTTTGGGGTGAGTTTACCAAAAAAATGGCAATAATTAAGCGATGGCACCGTTTGTCATGCCAGAGGCAGGCGGTGGCAGCGCATATTTAATGGGCACTCGGAACAAAGGAAGCCCGGCTGCAGGAGAGCCCCGGGGCCGGCCCCGCTGGGGGGGGGGGGGGGTGGGAAGGGGGGAAGGGGGGGGGGTAAAGGATGAGGGACCCCCCCCCCCCAGCCCCCCAAAACACCTTTTCGCAATGCAATGAGAGCGAGGTGTTGGCGCCGAGGGGATCCCCCCCCGGCTGCAGCATCCCACCCCCTGCCCCTGGGAGCCCCCAGGAGGAAAGGTGCCCCCCCTCCTCGGGTGGGTGCCCCCCCCCCCCAATGTGTCCCCCACCTTGATGTGCCCCCCCTTTCTGTGTATGGGTGTCCCCCCCCCTCTCCGGGGGGGGTGTGCGGGGGGTGGAGAGTAACAAGTTACTGCCCAGCGCTGTCTCGGGGCAGGGGGTTATTTGGGGGGGGGGTCACCAAGGGGGGGGGGGCAAAAGAGCTGGTGTCCGTACACAGCCATAATAAAGAGTGAGGTAATAATAATAATAATAGTAATAATAGAGGAGGGAAAGAAAGCGGGGGGTAAAGGGACTTCAAGTGGAGGGGGGGGGACACAAGAGGGGTCCCCCCCCTTCCCCAGGGATGCTCTCCGCGGCGCCCCGGCCCTTTCGGTAACTCCCCCCCCGGCTGCAGCTGAACTTTGGGGTTCACGCCGGTCCCACAGAAGCGGAAGGACCGAAAGCAATCCCAAAGCTGACCACCCCCGTGCAACAAAAGCCTCATCCCCCGGGGGGGGGCGTGCTCCCCCCTACCCCCCCCCCACACACACACTCACACCCCTTTTTCCCAACTTTCTCCCAGCTCCCCGCAGCGCGGAGCGGCCCCAGTAAATGCTCGCTCCCTGCAAACAGCCGGCGGCCCCAAGGGGGACCCGGGGGGGTCCCATGGGTGCTGGGGGGGCTCTTCTTTGCCCCCCCAAGGCTTACACAACCGCAGCCCTACAGGAGCGGGGCGCACACACGGCACTACCTGAGCAGCTCCGGGGCACCCCAAAGGTCTCCTCCCGGTTGCTCCCAACTTGTTACCCCCCCGGACCCCCCCCGGCACCTTCCCACCTCCCCCGCCCCAGGACCACATACCCTTTTCTTTCTTTTTTTTTTTGTAAAGTTTCCTCGATATCTCGCCGTGTTTACATTGCCATTAATTCCCACAGCCTGCCTGAAAGGGAACAAAAAGCAGCACGGGAAGGCTCGTCCTGCGAGCGGGGGGCAGCCAGGAGGAGAGGGGCGAGAAAAAAAAATAATAAAGGGAAAAAAAAGGAAAGAAAATGAAAATCGCGGCGGGGGGGGGGGGGGCTGTTCCCCAATGGGTTGGGGTCTTCCCCCAGTCGGCCGGCCCGGAGGGTGGCTGCAAAGAATTGAACGGCCCATTCAATTCTGCATTTGGAGAGGCGACCGCAAGCCCGAGCGGGAGGTAAACACGCCGAAATGCTCTTACCTGCACAGAAAGTTCCACAAAGCAAGGCGAAAGTCAGCCACGAAGCGATCATAATTCCTTTTCCTTTATTTATTTTTTTTTTCCTCGTGCGCCCCTCTATCCCCAAGGGGAAAAAAAATAAAATAATAATAATAAAAAAAAAAAAGAGAGAGAGAGAGCGAAAGGAGGAGGGAAGCGAGGCTCTGCCCTCTTAAAAAAAAAAAAAAGAAAGAAAAAAGAAGAGAAAAAAAAAATCCCGAAAAATCGGATTTAATTCCTTCGCAGCTGCAAAATGTATCCAGTGGAGAGGAGCAGCCCCCCTCGCAGCGCCCGGCCGCCTCGACCTGCTCCTGCCCGGCCCCGGCGTTTGCTCCGAGCTTTCCAAGAGTTTCTTTCCCTGGGCTTTTGTGCTGGGAGCGCGGCGTGCACCACACACCGACTCCCCCTCCTCCTCCTCCTCCTTCTTCTCCTCCTCCTCCTCCTCCTCCTCCTCCCAACCCAGCCCCTCCGGCTCCCCCAGCAGCCCGAGCTCCCCCGCCCGCCTGCGCGCACCCCGCTGCGCTCCGCGCAATGTGCGCGCAGCCGTGCGCCAGGCGCTCAGAACCCCCCCCCCCTCGATTTTTTGGGATTTTTCCCACCACCACCACCTTTGTTTTTTTTTTTTTCCTGCAAGGCACGCTCGTTCCCAGCGCAGGCAAGAGAAACAGGGGAAGCGGCGGCGAAACTTTGCGAGGTTACGGCCCCTGGAAGCCCGGGGGGGTGCCGAGCTGCAAGGCAAGAGCCCGCGGAAGGGGCGCGCAGCGGGCGCGGGAGTTGCCATGTACACGGTGGGGGGTGGGGGGCAAAAATAAGATAAAATAAAATAAAAAATAATAAAATAATAAAAAATAAAATGAAAGAATAAAAATTAAAAAATAATAAAAAATAAAGGTTAAAAAAAATAAAGATTAAAAAAGCAGAAAAAAAATAAAGCGGGTGTCGGGGGGAGGTTTAAAAAAAAAAAAAAACCTGAACCGAGTCCAAAATGGCTTCTAAAAAAAAAAAAAAAAAAAAGGAGAAGGCGAAGCGGAGCCAGCGGGGGAAACCCGGATGTTTGATACAAAGAGGCTGGAGGGAGGCGGAGCGGCGCGGGGGCTCCGCGGCCGCTGAGTGGGGAGCGGGGCTGCCCGTCACGGCCGCGCCCCGCACGGGGGTGTAGGGGGGAAAAGGGGGCTCTGGGGGCCGAGGGGTGAAGCTGGGGAATGGGGGGAGGTGGTGGGAATAAGCTGTGTCCTGCTTGGAATAAAGCCTCGTCTTCCAGGCGTGGGGGTCCTGCTGCTGGTCAGCCTGCCCCGCAGCACCCCCGTGCCCAGAAATGTCCCCAGGGAGGCTGCAGGAGGGATGGGGACGGCAGCTGGGGATGGCAGCGCTGGAGAAGCACCTCGGCAGCCCCATTTTTCAGGCCCTTTCAGGGTTAATAGGGTTTTCTCTATTGCCAGGGCTACAGGAATTGAACTCTGCCTGCAATTTATTTTAATTATAACTAAATAACGCGGCGTTAGGGAGCCTGAAGGAATCTTAGGGGGAAGGAAGAGGAAGGGAAGATGCCAAAGTTCAGCTATGCCCAAGACTTTGGGGTGCAGAGACCCCATCACAGGACAAGGCAGATCAGCCTGATGACTGTCTGATGGGGAGCGAGGCTGAAAATATTCATAAAACCATTTGTTTTTCCCTCTGGAGGGAGATAAGAGTAAATATGAGTCACTCCTTCGAAAGTTTGAGAAACGTTTTGGTCCAAGAAGAAATACTTCAATATTTATTTATTTACGATGAGAAGCTCGCAGGAAAGTGCGGGAGGTTTTTGTGAGAGCTTGTAACCTCTTTGAAGCTGGAGGTTTGTTTTTCTGTCTGTATAACACCTGTGTAACAGGCTCTTAGCTGTGAATGGGATTCTTAGGTGGAGTTGCAATAAACTGATTAATAGTATCGTTCACAGTATGTTCGCTGTACGTACAGCGGAGTACCTCTGCAGGAATGCAGCAGTTGTGACTTCAACACCAGACTCTCAGGGAAAAGTTAGAGGTAGCACACACGTGGCAGGGCAACCTGTAAAGCTACAAAAAAGGGTCACGAAACTAATTTAGGTGTTGTGGGGTAAGAAGCAGCAAAGGCAAGCCCATGAAGAGTCGTGATGGGCAGGTGAGGAGGGAGCCAGGTCGTGTCACCTCGCTGCTCAGAGTGCAGGGAAAGCAAGATGGGGATGTGTCTGTGACAGGGCGGTCAGGGATCCATCCCTGGCCGTACAGAAACAGCTCTCACACGTTTGGGTTGGTTATTTTTTCTTAATCTGGGGGCACCCAGGGCTCATTTTGTCACTGAACCCTTGGGGGACAACGTGCTGGGAGGGCCCTGCAGGGTGTGACAGGGACAGCGGTGCAGGAAGAGGTGGGTGGCCTGGCCAGGGCAGGGCCTCGAGGGGAGAGACAGGGAACAGGCCGACGTTTCCTATAAGGCTGCTTGTTTCATTCGAGGGGTGCATTCTTAAATGAAACAGCTGAAGTATGGGGAGATGTGTGGGACAGGAAAACGTGACCCATTCCTCGGTGCTGGCATCCACATGGATAGCCACAAGGAGATGTTCGGCGGACGGGCGGCGCGGCCTGGCTGAGGCAGCACCCGCTGAAATGCTCCCCGGCCAACGCCACTCCTATTTCTACACCCTATAAAAAAGCTCCTTTCCCGGCACCCAAATTTGTGCTCTACAGGCAAAGATCTCCATAGACAGATATCATCGTTTTTGAGGAAACAGGCCTGGTATTCTTTGGCCATTGTCCTGAGGCCTCCACGCACGTGGCCATTTGTGCCTAGGCACCCTGCCACGGGCACCACAAGGAGCAGAGGCTGAGAGCCAGGCCCCAGGGTGATTTTCTCCTCGGTGTGAATGGCACCCCGAATTTTCCTTAGTCCCCCGAGCAGTCCGGCGGCTGGCTGCCTTGCTTACATTGTTTCACAGGGAGCCGTTTGCTGGCCTGAAAAGCTAAAATGTTTTCTCCTCTTGCAACTTGAACACCCAGGACTGAGCATTGCGCTGGGGATAGTGTTACAGCCTCAGCCAGATGACACTTGAAAACTTCGCCAGCCTCCAAGAATTTCGGAAATGGCGGTGAAGAAAGGTAGCAAGCTGTAAGAGCAGGGCCCTTACAAGCGGTGTTTTCAAGAGCTTTTTCCTGTTTCCAGTTATCATTAGAGCTGTGCAGCTCAGACCGTTTTTAAATAATTACACTTAGCAGTTAAAAAACTCTCCTGCGCTAAAATAAATTTTAGCTGATGGTTTTATGCTTCACAGCATCATATGACACTCAATCTTTCTCGCGTGACTGTCAGAACAAGTCAAATTCATGTATTTTGATACCCCGCACGTGATAAAGATACTTGGATCACTTAAGCCTGTATGAAACTGCAGTGCTCACATGTCATTTATCTTAAAATCCTATTGTAGCTCTTGTGAAATGTAATTTCTTCAGCAAATGGAAATTTATACTGACAGAGGTGTTATAAAGCGTGGAAAATACTGGGGTAAGGGGACCCAATGTTTCCCTTATCCCTTCCTGTATTCACTGGCATGGATTTATTTTGCAGCTCATGGTTCATTGCAGGGTGCGGAGCCCTAACGCAGTAGCAGTGACCCCTCTGCAGGCCTGTGAAGCCAAACCTGTGCTCCTTGCAGCAGGTGAGAACCACATCCTGGGGCCCCAAGACAGCAACCTGGCTTCCCATGCTGGTTCCTAAAGCAGACACTGTTCGTAGGAAAACATCCAGCCTAAAGAAGCTACCAGCACCTCTCAGCCTGTACCTTCCCATTTCAAAATGCATGGGTAAGAGAAAAAAAAAAAAAAAACTAAATATATATATATATATTATATATTAATAACTTCGAGTAAATAAATTGTCACTTTACACGTTGTATTGTAATACAGCTCATTGCAGTAATACCCAACCCACACTACGGAGCGGTTTCTCAATATAACAGTACTCGAAGTTGTCAGTTGTAATTAGGAAGGTTTTAAAAGCACAGGCCAATTAATATGGCAGGGCGGTGTCGCATGCTTATCAGCACACGGAGGAAAGGTGGTTTTGCTCCAGGTCTTTATCTGTGCTGTGTGGCAATGCAGGAGTTGCGCAGTCGGTGCCTCACCTGCAGGATTTCCCAGGAGGATGCATACCTGCTATCGGCCTGACTCTGCTCCCGGTGGCTTTGCATAACTTTAAAAGGCAGATTTTAACCTTCCTCGGCTTTCGAAGGAGCTGCTGGTGTCACCTCTCCGTAACACGGCTACAATTAACTTTGCTGGAATTTCTATATTTGAAGCAGCTTTAAATTAGAGCCTGGACCTCCAGACGTTCCTGCATATGGTCTCTGCTGCTGTCTGAACGAGCCCTTGATTTTCGCACTAAAAAAGCCCACCCACGTTGCCAAATTTGCCCTTTGCGGTCTGGCTTCAGTGAGGCCGGTAAAAATAGTGAGTGGTAGGGCAGACAGAGCGGGCCCTAAGCAATACGGCGCTATTTTCAATAGCTTTTCTTAGCTCCAGACTAAAGAGCAAGGCATCAGATGTTGACAGACCGGGGGGAGACATACCAAGAAAAGGGATCTGCTCCCAAGATACCCAAAACCCAGTAGTTTTGCAGGTCACCAGAATTTGAGCTCTTCCCTGTTGTTTTTATTATATTGAGGTGTAAATTCCAGCAGCCAGCATGTGTCTTCTGGCACACGATGAAGCTTTGTTCCCGTTGGATCCTTAGCGCCGCTTTACTCATCCACGAATTTTGCTAGGGCTTCTGGGGCATAGCTCGTTATTTTTACTGCTGTAAGCAGCAGCATCGATGTGTAATTATTTCCCTTTAAATCCAGGGACACTTGCCCGGACTGTGGGTGGGGAAGTTAATTGCGAGGAGGCTCCAGAGGGCTGCCAGCACCCAGTGCTGGCAGCACTGTTACCGTGTTACCTCCCCAAAAAAGCAGAGTCCCAGCTTTAATCCTTACCTCGAGCCCTGCCAGCTAGCTGGGAACCAACCATACCCATGCTCAAGTTGGAGACTTCTGCACTCAGACAAGGATTATGGACATCATATGACTAATTCTGCAGTGACGGTATATGCTTAATCGGTAAAGGGCTGCATTTTCTATCTTTTTTTAACCTAGGACATAGCATCAAAGTCTGCCTAATACTTGAGGTTCCTTTCAGGTGTTTTCTTCATTGAGATTCACTGTACTTAAGGTTATGTGGTTGCTGGTTTTATCTTATTAGACTTTTGTCTGTCAGGCGTTTTAGTGATGAGATGACAGCATTCAAATGACCCCAAAACACCAGGCTGTGCTGCTCTCACCATGGGGGAACGTCCCTGCACTGCATGGACTAAAGCTCTTTTTGCAGCAGCTGGCCAGGGCTCAGAAAAAGCTGAGTGGTTCTGGAAGTGGATTCCTGTACCTCACTTCAGACATTCCCATTAACATCTTGGTTTCAAGCCCTCTGCCTCAGTTTCCCTGTAAAATACAAATACGATGGTTTCACTATTGTTGATGTTTACCTCCTGAAAACTAAACCTACCTAACTTTCCAGAGTGGGCATTGCAGAGTTGAAGTCAATGCTTCTTAAACTCAGTGGAAGGAAGATATTTCTAGCATCTTAACAATTTAAACAGATTACCAAGTGCTGTGGCAGTAAAACCCCTTCCACTCAAAATGCTTAAGACTGCCTGCATGTTCTGAACAGGTGGTTGCAACACCAAAACCAAGTCTTTGGGATAACCATAGTGAGTGTGACAGCCTCTAGAAATGGGATTCTATTAATGTCTTTCTCTGTGCCCATAAAACACACCACACTCCTTTCACGAAAGGCTGAAGATAAATAGAGGTCCCACCATCAGAACTTTTTGCTCCCATAGAGATTGTCTATGAAGCCTCTGCATGAGTTGGGCAAGCAGCAAGGACAGAAAAAAAATCTTCCCATTGTCAGCATAACGCCAGGATGCAATGCTGGGAGCCTGGGGCTGGGGTGAGGACCCCCCAGGTCCCTCTGGTCGTTCAGCTCTGCCTTATGCAGCAGCTGCTGGTGCTGATACTGGCTGGGGCAGCGGGCAGAGGGTGAGTGTGAAGCATCCTCTGGGCTTGGAGTGTGTTAGGAGCAGGTCAGGGCAGCATTAAGTGCCACGCTCATTTGGGTGCCTGCCAGCAGATCCTGCAGGGTTTAGCAACACCTAAAAATGAGCCTGGGAATGCAACAGCCCTTCAGCTGTGAGAAGAACGTGTTTGATTGCTGCCCATAGGCTGGTCCCTGAAACTCCACTTGGGTTACCACCCTCTATAAAAGAGGACAGTAGGTATTTACCCACATTGTCTTTATCTGTTGATATTTTACCTGAAAATGCAGGTGTTTTAAAGTGCATTCGGGAGCTACAGAGCCAAGACCTGTCATCTCTCCAGCTCCCTCGCCCTCCTCCCTCCCCAGGTGTTCAGCTGGCAGAAGAACATCTTTCAAATTCCAATTTTTATTTAAAAGCCCAGACTTGGCATTTTTAAACCACTTGCAATTAAGCTCTAACAATGGGAAGGTTCGTACAGAGGCACCGTGCCTCTGAAATCGCTCTGCCTGCAAAATACTAGCAGCAACATTTCAACGAGAAGCATCCCCATCCCTCCTGCCGGCCGGCCAAAACGCCCGCAGCCAGCTGGACTGCGCTGGGGGTTTGGCTTTCAGCACCCTTTACCTGTGGCCTTGTGCCTCCCGACACGCTCGAGGCATGCATGGAAGGACCAATAAAATATGTCCCGGAGTGTTTGGTGTATTTTTAGAGTTTGTCCCGGATTATTGGCCTTTGTCCCAGATTTCAGCGGTTAGGGTATAAGAATGCCCGGTGGGGCCAAGTGCTTCCTGCATTGCTCTCATGAAGGCTTGACTCAGGAAAAATACCCTCTTGGAGAAGGCAAATAATTAAGTTTTTGTGGCAAATACTCTGCTGCCATTAGCAGGAGGTGATAAACACTCAAGACCACAGTATAAATAGAGCAAGGCAGATGCATGGAGCTTTAAAGTGCAACATTACTGTGTTACATGGTATTGAGTAATAAATTGGGCATCTCTAGCGTGGTGGTTTTCCTTGGGTCCAGGGGTTTCTTTTACAGCATAAAGCGGCTGTCTCTGCTTATCCTCATGGGGGAATGCTGCTGTAAACTGCCTGGAGGAGGCTCATCTCCATGTATTGGCAGCTGGTGATGTACACGTGGGGAGCAAGCATTGAAAGAGATCTTTCTCTTTCGATGGAAAGGGCTCCCTGCTGGGCTCATCCCAGCAATTCCCAGGTTTCACAGACTTCCACAAGGGCCTTACGTCTTCACCGTCCTATCAACTGCTTCTTGCCCAGATGCTCAAATGCATTGTCTCAGCAAATCTCTATTTGCCTAGCTTCATACCACATGTCATAAAAGTACCAAGTGTAAAAACTATTCTGTTAAGTTTCCCATCACTGGTCTGTCTGTTTTCCAGGCAAGAGTGACACATTGCCAATACGGGTGTAGGTAAAGCACTGCTGCTTGTGAGAAGAACCTGGTCTGCTTCCCAGCCCTCCACAGAGTTCATCTCTTGTACATTTTGGCCTGTTATCGGTGAGAAATGCATTCACGAGTGAGAGCAGCCAGCCCTGCTGGCTGCGATGCCAGGGGATCGTAGGTTCCTGGCACGGGCAGTGCCTCTCCATGTGTTTAGCAAGAACCTCAAGGTTTAGTCTATTTTTAGGTCTCTTGGTGTCCCCTAAACTGGGATCAGGTCCTTTGGAAAGAACACTGCACTTCACACCTTGACTTTTCTGGCCCCATATCCACTCGGCCGCTCTTGCTCCCAAAGGCCACTGATCTCATTCTTTGTTTTTGTCACCAAGTGCCACTCACTTGTGTTGAGAAGCAAGAGCTGGAAGCAGGGATGTCATCAATAATCCATCGAGTGACCAATGTTTTCCCGTTGTTGTAGCCTAGCCATGCTGAGGGATAGTGCACAGACACTTAATTATCTCCCCTACCATAATTTAAATGATTGCAGCTACGAACATCAGATCTGAAAAGATTTCAATAATAATGAAGGGAGGAGAAAGATTCAAACCCTATGCCAGGGATGGCATGGGACAAGGATGAGAAGGTTGAAGGATGTATGGCAAAAGAACTGGGGATGTTCTGGTGGCCTGGGTTCCAGCTCGAGGTTCTGCAGGATCTCTGATAAGCTTTGCTTTACTTATCTCTTAAGTCCTGATCAGAATGGGAACAACGGGCTTTATCCACAGAAGTAATTAAAATGTTGCACTCCCTGTCAGGAGAGTTAAAATCAATTTCTCAAATACAAGACGAGGAGCAATTGGCTGGACTGCTGTCGTGCGGAAAGGATCCAGGGCTGTGATGCTTAGGAGCTCTGCAGGAATCCAGCACTGCTAAAATCCTGCAGCGGTGCTGGGATCCTGTTCGGAGGGGCACCCCACAAGAGGCACGGGACAGTCTCTCCAGTCAGCCTGGCAGAGGCAGGGGCTTGGCTCAGCAACAATTTCCACACCTCGGGAAAGATACGGCTCAGCTGGGAAAAGCCCAGAGAGGTGCAAAAGGAACAACTGGAGGTGTAGAAAACCTAGCTTTGAGGAAAGGCTGAGGGAAAGAGAAGCGTGTGGTCTGACGGGGGGACTGGGATGAAACAAAGCACGTTGCCAAATACATGCAAGGCACAATGTGTCCTCGTATCTTCTGCTAGTAGGGTGAGTGATGGGCTTAAGCCTCAATGGGTAAGGTGCAGATAAAACATCAGGAAAAACGCCAGTGCTAGGAATAGTACAGCATGGGGATGTACTCCTGTTGTCACTGCAGGTTTTAGACAAAGACCATGCAGGGATGGTCCTGGTGGTACCGAAATCATTGGAATTCAGCACTGCAGTGCTTGGGAGGACCTGCAACAGCAGTAACCTCTATTTGCAACCGAGGAGATCACCCTGTGCATGTTCAGCTGCTGTGCAGCTCCCAGGGCTGTGGGGTACGGGCACAAGTTAACAGATACATGTGCCATAGCCACAGAAGTTAGTTATTTGAGATTATTAAAAATCCAGCCTCTCTTTGACAAGCAAACAGTGCAGATGAGCAGAGCATTTCCGTGTGAAATGCTGCAAAGAAATATCAGTTATGTTTAGTGTAACAGAGGCACAAAGAAAATCTCATTAGAACCCACTGACAATGATCTGTTATAAAAGGAACAGAAGCAATTTGTGAGCTCTATGAAAAATAAAGTACATCTCTGTTCTGCCCTGTTCTCACAGTCTGCTGCTACTTTAGGACAGATTTCCAGCGAGCAGGATCTGTGCCTTCTTGCTTAGTTAGCTCTTATACATCACATTTTATTTGCTAGGAGACTTGAACGATAAACAGCAAACACTCTTGTTCCTATTTTAAACACATGGTAACTGCAGCACAGAGAAATAAAATGACTTGTTCAGGGTCACAGAGCAATTTTGTGGCAGAGCTAGGACCAGAACCCAGCTCTCTTGTTCCCAAACCCATCTGCCAGCCTTCAGCTTTCCACTGACCCTGGATTTCAATCGCCTTCCAGGGAAGGCTGTTGGTGTCTTCCAGTTGACTTCCATGGGAGTAATGCCAGGTACCAAATGAAGTCACTGGGAATATCAGTGCAAAAGAAGCCAACGTTAGATGCAAGGAGAGAACTGATGGAAGGGGAAAAAATAGATTTTACAGAAAAAGGAATAAGTTCTGATGTCGCTTCCATAATATCATTCTGCCTTTAATTTGTGTCTGGTCAAAATTAAAAAAAAATAGATTGCTAATATTAATAGATGAAATGAATCTTGAATTTTATAATAGTGGAGGAAATGAAAGGACCAAAGTGATATTGTGTTGTTAACTGAGATTTTAATAATGATTCTGTCCTCAGTTGGTGCATTTATTCCACAGAAAGTAAATCATTAATGAAGAGGGAGTGGAAAACAGTTTTATGGTGATGGATTTTTGCAAGAAAAGTTGAATTTTGCTGAACTTCTAGAAACTCTGCAATATGCCTTCAGCTCCAAAACCAAAAGACAAACATCTCAAAAACAGTCCATAGAGATGGGATTTGGCATGGTATCTGCCTGGGTTAGGATGGAGCAATGCCTGTGGCTCCTCTCCAAGAGAGCTGAGGTGGATGGAAGAGTTAGGTTGGAGGTGTCGTTTTCGATGGAGAAAGGAAGGTTTGAAACACCACAGGCTGGTTGTGTTCTTATAAGATGGCCCCTAGAAAATCTAAACTGAAGGAGCCCACAAAATGGGCTCTTCCTACAGTTTTTGTGGACTTTTGTGAGATTTTTACACCTTGTCCCCTACAGAGGATGGGTGGACTCCAACCATGCTTAGTCCTGTGAGGGTGTTTGACTTCCCAGGTGAAGAAAGAATCCGCCAAAGTCACTGTGTCCAACGGCAGCTCTTGTCCTACCCACCTCTACCTTCAACTACCTCCAAGGATTCCCCAAACCAGCCCCACCCCAGAGCAGCAGCTCATTTCACACCAAGCTCCTTGAACTGTCAAGTACAGGGAGGATTTCAGGCTCAGAGTGGTGGAGAAAAACATCTCTGTAGCTGGAATTTGGGGCCTGAAAAAAACAAATATGGAACATACATGCCTGGGTGTGCATGAAAGAGGTGGGGGAAAAGAGAGAATTCCCCTGATTCCTTAATGAGCACAACACCCCAATGCTGAAAGTAGAAATTTGCAAATTAAACAACATTTTTGTATTTAAATTATCAAATCAATAAAGAGATACAAACATTAAACAACATTATATGAGAGCCTGGAGTGTCACCACAAAAATTAAGACTATGTAATTAAAAGTACAATGCAATTTGTTTTTATATCGTTCTTCATTCCAATCAACAAATCTTATTACTTACCCAAAAATGTAAAGCAGACTGCAAACTAATTTAAAAGATGAAGACAAAGTGGCTACTGAAAAACCTATGTTTCTTGGTCCCTTAGATCTGGCAGCTGTCATGATTTAATATTTTAACTACTGTAATAGGTTATAGTGCTGAAGAAAAGTGCATTAATTACTATGGGAAACCTAAAAAAAATCTAATTAAGAAGAATGAAATCATTCTTATTGACTGGGAAAAATAAAACTATGTAAAGGGAAATGAAGGATGAAAAAAACCAAAGACAAATACTAATAGATGTGGTCTGCGTGGGGTAGGAAACACAGTTCTGGTGTTGCTGGGGGTGTGGATTTGAATCTGGCGAGAGACCGTGGTGTGCCATGGCTAAAGCATTTCTCCGGTACCTCACCCACTGGAGGCACCCTCTAATCAGTTACAGGGTAGGGATTTGCGTTTGCTCAATGTGTCCATGCAGAGCCAGCCCCACTGGCTGTTTCTGAAACACCAAGCCAAGAGCAGGAGATTGCCCTGCATTGCTAGATACAGTACAGCTAACAAAATAGTAACCTCAATAGTTGCCATACTTCCAAAGGGTCACAGAGGACACGTTTAAGAAATCAGTCCTGTGTCCCAAACCATGCAATAAGCCATGCCCGGGGACACAGTAAGGTTGAAACTCCATTGGCAAATGCAAATCTCCCTTTCAATTAGCCATGGATCTTTGAAGTGATGTAAATGCAGCCTCTCTGTGTGAAGTACCCACCACCTCCTTTGCTCAGGCCCGGCTAAGGTTGGTTGGGTTCCCTGTGTGTACCTGCAGGGGATGCCCGGGGACTTAGGTTTTTTATAGAGGCAGGCACATCGTGTAGCTTCCACAAACATCAGCCCAAAATGTTAGGAAGTGTTTGACCCCTTTTTCCATATATGAATTTAGGTGGGCATGTGGTTTTGTCATTTTGTCTGACTGGGTGCTGGGGCTGTGATTCTGAGCTTTCATCCTCATGTGGAATAAGGGTGGATGTATTTCATGACCTTGAGCATTCTCATGATGGGCAAACTATTTCCTGTCCAGCTTTAACTGCCCTCATTGCCAAAGATCCCATGGATTTTGAAATATCTGTGGATGTTAAAAAGGAGGATGCCGTAGGGTCAACAGCTACACTAAGTGTTTAAACAAATACTTGCATTGTCATTACTTCAGCTGATATCGGTAGCATTAATGCATTCTCAAGCCAGAAGTTCTCCTTTGATCACTTATATTTACTTCACAGATAAAATAGGCTACAGCAGCTCAGCCAGTTATCTTGTACCGAATCTGGTAGCTTGTACATCATTAATACCTTCAAATATGAAAAATTACTGGTATAAATTTTGAACAACCCTTCCAGGATTACAAATCTTCATCCAAGGCAAGAGGACTTGTCTGAGGAATAAGGACTTAAAGATTCAATGAGCACGTACCATGCCAGAGAGGAAGAAACCAAGTGAAATCTTCACAATGATGCTATTATGGATACGTGCTTGCATGGAAAGCCAGTAGAAGGGCACTGCACCACCTCAGCTATATTCTGGTGATATTCCTGACACCCACAGTTGCACAGCTCTTTGCTCAAAGGTAAGCACGTTCCCCTTTCCCACCCTCACCCACAGGAAACAAGGTCATGCAGCAGTAAGCGTAGGCAGGGATTTTTTTGCAGGGGGTTTTGGTTGACTGGGGGTCATTTCACAGCACAGAAACATTTGAGCAGTGATGGCTTTTGATTAGCAAAAAAATAAATAAAATTATGTCAAACCTTGCAAAACACAGAAGGATTACTCATGAAGGGTATCACGTAGACCATATGTAGATATCTACACAAGGATTGCAGAAACAGCCCTTAGTTATGAAACAAGAAAATAAGCAAAGACTCAATTCACATCTGAGGGAAAGAGAAAAGTTGGGTGTTTTTTTGGTTGGTTCAGTTGGGTTGTGGGTTGTTTTTTGGTTGGTTGGTTGGTTTGGTTTTTATCTAGGAGTGTCCACAGGCTTCAACCTCCTCGGCAATGGGACCACACGCTACCTTTCCAGGACCTGTAGACATTAGAACATTGCATGGTCTGGCCTGAGCATGACCAGACACCCAGGACTGATGTGATCCCAATGCAAAACCCATTTTGAGTCCTGTGTCCTTGACACGTGAGTAGGTCTGGGTGGGTCTGGGGACACACTGGAGGACCTGGTGCTGTGGGCTGTTGATCGGGGTGGTATGTTTTTGAGTGTGGGACTGCCACCTGTCCTCTGCTCTGGCATCTAAGGCTTTTGACACCGTTCCCCACAACATTCTCCTCAAGAAACTGGCTGCTCGGGGCTTGGACTGGCGTACGCTTCGCTGGGTTAGAAACTGGCTGGATGGCCGGGCCCAGAGAGTTGTGGTGAATGGAGTCAAATCTGGTTGGAGGCCGGTCACTAGTGGAGTCCCCCAGGGCTCGGTACTGGGGCCGGTCCTCTTTAATATCTTTATTGATGATCTGGATGAGGGCGTCCAGTGCACCCTCAGTAAGTTTGCAGATGACACCAAGCTAAGTGCGTGTGTCGATCTGCTCGAGGGCAGGAAGGCTCTGCAGGAGGATCTGGATAGGCTGGAGCGATGGGCTGAGGTCAACTGCATGAAGTTCAACAAGGCCAAGTGCCGGGTCCTGCACCTGGGCTGCAACAACCCCAAGCAGAGCTACAGGCTGGGAGATGAGTGGCTGGAAAGCTGCCTGGCCGAGAAGGACCTGGGAGTATTGGTGGATAGTCGGCTGAATATGAGCCAGCAGTGTGCCCAGGTGGCCAAGAAGGCCAATGGCATCCTGGCCTGTATAAGAAGCAGTGTGGCCAGCAGGTCAAGGGAAGTGATTGTGCCCCTGTACTCGGCTCTGGTGAGGCCGCACCTCGAGTACTGTGTTCAGTTTTGGGCCCCTCGCTACAGGAAGGACATGGACGTGCTCGAGCGAGTCCAGAGAAGGGCGACCAAGCTGGTGAGGGGTCTGGAGAACAAGTCTTACGAGGAGCGGCTGAGGGAGCTGGGCTTGTTCAGCCTGGAGAAGAGGAGGCTCAGGGGCGACCTCATCGCTCTCTACAGTTACCTGAAAGGAAGCTGTAGAGAGGTGGGGGTTGGGCTATTCTCCCACGTGCCTGGTGACAGGACGAGGGGGAATGGGCTAAAGTTGCGACAGGGGAGTTTTAGGTTGGATGTTAGGAAGTACTTCTTTACCGAAAGGGTTATTAAGCATTGGAACGGGCTGCCCAGGGAGGTGGTGGAGTCACCATCCCTGGAGGTCTTTAAAAGACGTTTAGATGTAGAGCTTAGGGATATGGTTTAGTGGAGTACTTAGTGTTAGGTCGGAGGTTGGACTCGATGATCTTGAGGTCTCTTCCAACCTAGAGAAATCTGTGAATCTGTGAATCTGTGAATCTCTCAGGCCAATCGTAGCTCTCTGTGTGCACCCCACGATTCAGAGAGAGTTGCACTGGCAAAAGCCCAAGATGTGCACAGAGCATCAGGGCAGGGCCAGGTGGGATTAGACTAACCTCACTTCACTTCAGGTCTCTACAGAGTAGATGTCTACATGCAGACAGTCACTGGGCTTTCCAGGCAGCAAGAAGAAATAAGTGTTTTTATTATGCAATTCATCTGCTCTGTTTTAACCATCTACTTTAGGATGAGATGAATCACTGTAGACTCCATTGACTGTATTGACTGGCTCTCCATTGACTAGCAAGGAAGCCACGGGTGACCAGCTCAGATACAGATTTCTGCTTTAGTCGGGTGAATCTACCTAATGCTTCATGCCCGTGGTATAAGAGTCGGCTGCTCTGAGCAGTTCGGGCTGTGGCATTTCAGTCAATAATTTCCGCAGCAAGCACAGTATTTCTGGAGGAGTGACACCCATCAAGAGGAGTTTGCAATAAAAGTAGGTAAAAGAAATAGCGGTTGGGAATCAGAGCAAGGGTGGACAGCAGGAAATACAACCTACACCTCCTGCTCCTGCACCCCTGAAACTCTGCGTCTCTTTTATAGCAGTTTTCCAAGTCTTCAGGTTCAGGTATTTGCTAAATTTTGTTGTCATCCCTCCAACTGAAGGGGTCCTGTTGAAGCCCTCTCTGGTACCCCTGTGGCTACTGCTGCACCGTATCCTCAGCACATCAGCCACTCCTGAGATCATCTTGGATCATCAGAAGAGACACCGGCTGGATCAACAAGAAAACAAAAGCTTGCAAGAGAGAAAAAAAATTCTGTCTGTAGACGCGTATGCCATTAAAAGCAAAAAGCAGCCTACACGTGTAAGAGCGGCAGCCTCTACAGCGTGGTGTACGTCCACACACTTAGCCCGTTGTTTCAGAAACTCCGTCTCCCTTTGGCTGTGATCACTCTTGACTGTTTGCAGTCTGTGTGCAGGGACATGCATGGAATATTACTATGAAAATGTGCATTCTTGTTAATAGGTATAGTTTAGGATGATTGTTAGCAGAGCATAAGGCCTTATTGATTGAAAGTGGCATATGGCAAGGATGTATAATGATTCACTTTGGCTGCTAGTTTGAAATCCTATTCACGGGAGAAAAAAAAAACACTCTCCTTTGCAGTCAGGCTTCATTCTTTCTGCAGCATGTTTTTCAAACTGGGCCATTTTACAAGTGATCCATAGGAGAGATTTCCTGCTCTCCTGGGTGTGTGCTCAAAGCTCTTTTCAGTCTGGCAAGGGCAGGTCACAGGAACAAAAGCTGAAGTTATCACACACCTCCCTTTGAGGAGCTCTCTCCTCTAAAATTTTTTTTCAGGGAATTTAGTGTTTGTGAAGGGTGGAAGACTTGAAAACCTGATGCAGTGTAGAAGTCAGGGACAGGTACAGCACAAGTAATGCCCTTTTTCCAGCAGCACACCTTGGTGCCTGGTGGGACAGCTCCTGGAGCAGAATCACAGGAACGATGCTGACATTTGTACCCACCATATTTTTGAAAGATGAAGCAGACAATGTGCTGAGAGCTGCACTGAAGGTGAGCGCTTCTCTGGAACTAGCTTGTCTTCACCACAGGGAAAAAAAATGCATGTTTCTACATGGCATTAGCAAATACAGAGTCATTAGCCGGAGGTGAAATCCCAGCGAAGGCAAAGCAGCCAAAGTATTAATACATATGAACTGACAGAAATAAGCCCTGAGGACCTCATCCATCTTCCGTGTGTGCCAGCAGGTCCAAGCAAGGCTGAGATTGTCTCACCTGGTTTGCCAGGTGGGGGCTGACAAGGTGAGCACTGACCTTGTAGGTCTCTGTTAGACCCAAGTGCTCCTCGCTGCCACGTCACTGGTGCTTCTGGAGGATGTGCTGACCCTCAAGAGATGTGTCCCTAAGGAAACCATGAACAATTCAAATGGCATTCCCCTCGCTTCTGGAGATATGGCCCTTGTGTTTCCGCCCCAGCAAATGAAGAGTGGAGCCTTCATATCTGGCTTTTCTGGGAACTGATGCTTTCTAGGAATTGCATACAAAGAATTAAGTAACCCACTTGATTGTCATCCAGAAGCTCCATGATCTTGCACGATTCTTTTTTTTTTTTTTTTTTCCAGAGAAATACATCTTCAAGGTGGTCTCGAGGGTTTGCCTGTGGTAGGCAAAACAGAGCTTCCTTGAATAAAATCTCTCTGAACAAGAAAATAAACTGAATGCCTTTCATTATACCTGTCACCAGTTTATTTACTCCATGGCCTCTTTCTGCCATAAAAGTCTTGAGTGATTTCAGCATACTAAAACATCTGCACTCATTTTCAGAAAATAACAACAACTGCCAGCGTATGAACTCACTATTTTCTCAGAATGCCTATTGTTCAGTGTCCAACCCTCATTGTTTCTCATCTCTTGCGAGTGGTTTGCAATGAAATCAACTTTATTTACAGTGGAAAGCAAAGTACATCAGAGCAAGACAATTGACTATAAGCTTTCAGTCAATAACAGCTTAGTTTCGTGCATGCAAAAATGTAGCTGTTTCTTGCATTCGTTGAAACTGGTGGCAAAATTCCCATTCTGAGGCGTCTGTTAGGTCCTGGGCCAGATCCTGGATGCCTGCTAGCCATAAGCTGGTGTTCCTCATCCTGCACCTTCTAACACCGAATCTATCCTGCAGACTTTGCAGACTCCATAAGCCATCCTGCAGCGAGCACTCACACTTTAAGACCTCACATCAGTACAATTCTTGAGCATCACTCAGCTGGTTTGCTGATTAGGAACCTTTGTAAGAGACTGAGCTATTGACAGGTGAATCATCTCTGTCCCACAGTGTCTCAGTCTTTATTCTTGGTTTGTGGCCAATGTCAACTCCCACCGAAGGTCTTTCTTATGTAGTTTTCCAATGATTGCTTTACATGGGGTCATCACATCTCCGAGATAGACACTGAAAAGCTGAAACATGCTATTAAGCTTCTTAAAATATTAGAAAGACAATCATTTCGACAGAATTGATGTTAATCACGCTTATATAAAAGATTTTCATCTTCAAAGCATTTAACCAACATTAATTACAAGTAATTGGCTTTTCCATGTACGTCACACAAAATGCACCTTTCATGTCACTTGTCGCTGCTATCTTAGCCAGGATTACTGAGAAAAAAGCTGTGCATGTTCAATTCAGCACAGCTTCCTGAAGCCACCTGAGGCCTCGTCTTGCAAATCACAAAGGGAAACATTTAAAACAGCAGTTGCATAAAACAGAAACACCTCAGCTGAACTGAGTGATCTGGGATAAAGATGATGCCATCCCACTTGGGTGCCTGTAAAGTTGTAAGTCTCCATTTCCATGGCAAACGCTTCATAGAAGGCTCCTTGAAGATTTGATCTTCTCTCTGTCTGGGGACGTCTTGTCTTCACTAAGGCAATCCAGGTCCTTTACCCAGATGGATGTTGGCACCTGCAAGCACTGATGCTTGCCTGAAGTGCCCAGGATGCCCTAGCCAGAAGGCAAGGTGCCTTCTGGACTCCAGAAGCATTGTATTTGAAAGGACACAGTGAAAAGAGAAGGAACCACATTTTCTGTTGTGATCTTGTCTTCAGGCACCTACCCAAGAAGTTGAAGACTTGGGTCTATTCCCTTCCTCAGCCTGAGGACATCTGAAACCTTTATCTGCCACCACTCTGCCATGATTTTCTTGCATGGCCTTTTCATTGAAATAACTGCTATATTCAGCCACAAGCAACTTGAAAAAGTTAAGATTTTTATTCCAATTTATGGTGTGTGGGGGACCAAAAAAAAAAAAAGATTTCTTGCCCAGTTAACTGTCAGGACTCAGCTAGGAAATATGAGTTCCATGTGTCCTCAGAAGAGCTGGCTAGTATTCAGGTTCCTTAGTGCTCAAGGCTGAAAAGAATTTTGGAAACATCAGTCACAGAAAAAATAAATTCCACCAGAAAGAGTAAGTGAAGAAAATTTCCAAGAAAAAAAAAAAAAAGAGTAAATGTATGCAAGGACTAGGTCACTGGGAATGTTTCTTGGAGGTGAGCATTACATTGAAGATACAGTTGAAAGCAGGTAAGAAACCCAAGCACTGACTGTAACCAACACCACCCGGGTCAGAAGCATAGGACCTTTCCTAACAGCAATTAGTGCAGGTCCTAATAGGTGTCTTCACTCTGGCTGTCTTCCAGAAGGCAGTACTGTGGGTGATATTTTGCTTTCATATTGCATGTAGTGCCATTTACAAGCTGATCACCTCTATCCCCGTTCAGATATGTAGCATTCCTGCACTGTGCTGCAGTAAATAAAGGTGCTTTTCCAGAAGCCCGGGATTTTCTTAACCCTCAACTTTTATTCTTAACCGTAGAGGACTACTTAGGCCCACGCCTGAGTTTTCAGCTGAGCTGTTCAGGTCTGGGATAACAAGGTGCAAAACTCTTCAGCTGTCTCACCCATTGAAAGACTCTCCATCCATCATTAGCATGCATTAGAGAAAAAGATGCCTATGTGGTACGGTCAGGATGAGTGGAAAAATAGTCCTGCAGTGCAAAAGAGAATTCAAGGAGCCAGGGGACCTAACCCAAATCATCAGAAGGGAGGTTTTTAGAGAAGCATTTAAGCAGCAGGTTCCACTGCAAGTAAGAACTGTGCTCATAAATCAACAAGATCCTTTAAAAACCCCACAGTGTCACCTGCCCTCAGTAGTTGGAGTGGTTGTTTATTTTGCAGACATCTTCACAATTTCATTCTCAAGATTATAATTCAGTTGGTGGTACTGCAGCTCTGTCAGACTACTCCTACCCTTGAAGTTAAGTAAATGGTTAAGTGCTTTAGTGGTTCAGAGCTAGAAGACTCTCCATCTTGCAGGATTGAGCCCTGTAATCTATTCGTATTTCCTTTTCAATTTCTGCAAGTAACCCCAAACAAGCTGGAAACACTAAGTGCAAAGTTACGGGAGATGACTGTGGCAATTTCTGAATGACAAGAGCATTTAAAAGAAATGTCAAGAGTCTGTGGGCTGCAAGCTTTTATGTTTCAAGGAGAAACAAGAAGAAAGGAGGGACAATAAATCAAATGCAACAGTTTAGCGTGCTCCATCTCTGAGAGTTAACCTCTTGAAAGCCATGTCCCTGACACAGAGTGGGCCATGCTCCTTTGATCAGGTCCTTTATTTTCTGCAAATCGATGGAAGACGCATGGTGGGCTCCTCCGTGCATGCCCAGGGGCCATGCATACTCCGCCTTGCTTAACATGTGCTACGCATTTATGGGTTAACATCAAACATGAGCTGATTTATAATTTTTAATCAAAAAAGGATTATAACCTAATAAATCCTAATAACATATTCTGTCTGGAGGTTGTGTGATGTAGTTGTATAATACACTGGTAGCCTTGCTCTGCTGAGTCTGGAAGACCAGGTAAAGTTTTTTACTTGTCAGTAAACGGCTCCCTGGAAATGCTGTATGGAGACTCTCTAAGAACCGTGTTGCAAATGGTCATCCCTCTGGATGGAGCCTTTCTTGCTGCCACAGGTTTTGAAGTCCCTAGACAGAAACATGCAGGGAAGTTTGCAGCATCCCTGTGTACCGTATGTCTCCTCTCACTTCAAAGGCTCAGCAGAGCTGGTTAAGGGCTAATTCTTGGTAGTTAGCTAGTTGAATGTAAGCATTAAGCATGTCAAACACATCAGTGATGATAGAGCCCTAAGGAGACCTCAACAGCCAACTCCTAGAGGCTAAGTGTCAGTTTGTAAAGAGCCATTGTTTTCTAAAGTTAAAAATGATGACTACACAAAGGGAAAATTAACACTATCTATTGGATTTCCTGGATTTTGGATCTCCCACCTAGAAAGACAGGTATTATTGCAGGGAGTCTGTAAATAAGCTGGTCCTGCCAATTATCTAAGGGGATTTCTGAGCCTTCTGTTCCCAAAGAATGATCATCTCTCCAATCCATACTCCGCCTCCCAGCAAAAGGCTGTCCTGGAAGAACATTTTACTTCCCGGGAGACCTAATTAACATTGCAAGACTAATGGAGGCTAAGAATAAAGAATTTTTTTATAAAGTTCTTTGACTGCAGTGCCATTTTAGAAACTCATCCTCCCTGCTCTTTGTTTGCACACAATAGCTCAAACACCGCAGTGGGGATGCAGCAGCGGCCAAGAAGCCCATGGTAGTTTCAAGCTAGTTGTGGTGATCTTTCTGCTGCCTCATGCTTCCCTACTGTGTTTGTACTCATCTGGTTGTTGTCATTGTTGTTGTTTTTTGTTTGTTTGTTTGTTTGTTTTCCATACCCAGGGATAGTGTATTTGTATGTAATGCAAGTGCACGGCATGATGAAGCTCAGCGGGTGGTCAATGAGCAAGAACCCAACAGAAACTCCCAGTCTTGCTCCATCTTCCACTGGAAAACGGTGTCAACGGGAGCATGGCCCAAGGCACAGTAACCTCAAAAGGGAGTTGGAGTCATTCCTTTATGCATTGGTTTACTAATTAAGGAAAGATTTTCAAACTGATCAAGCCAGAGAAATCATTCAATACCAACCAAGCCCATGTCAGTAGAATTGCTCTCAGGTGTGGAGACCATGGACAGGATATTTCTAGGAGGTGATCCTCTTGCAACTGTTTGGGTTGGAAAATTTCTCAGGACAGCTGCAACCCTGAAGACGTGTACCTGACAAAGGTACCTCTTTTGGTCTTTTTCCACTGGGCTACAGTTAAAACTCCTAGTTTCTCCAGGGCTCAAATAAAACAAGCCCAGGCTGACAGCCCTAGGTACAAGTTCTTGTAATACTCTTCATCGGTACTTTGCAGTAGGCCCTGAACGTGGAGATTGATACCCTTTTGTCTTAATCCATCACTTCCCAAAACATCGTCAAGTACTACTTCTTCCACTGGTGTCTGTGGAAGGAGGAACACCCTTACCATTTTTTTCCTTCCATGGTTCAAAAACATCTCCTGCTCTCCATTTCTCAACTTGTCTGAGCATTTCCTGGGAGAGAGGAATGACTCTGTGAACCAACAAAGCTCAGCCAACTTCTCAGAAGAGGAAGTTTTCTGAAACCAGAGTGAGATTTATCCAAAACACTGCCAAAAAAAAAAAAAGGGGGAGATTTCCAAGAACAGGACTTGTTGGACCTGACAGAACCCACCCCAAAATCCTCTAATTACTAAACTGCTGTAATTAAAAAAATAAAAATAAAAATAAAAATAATAAAGTGCCAGTTGCATGCAAGGCCCAGCAACAAAACAAAGAAATGAGAAGCAGGGAAATGTTCCTGATTCAGACAAAATGCTTCCAATACAGAGCAGCCTCACTCACCGCAGTCGTTCTCCTTCACCAGCAGCTTTCTGGTATAATAAATAAGAGTTTGGAGCATGGATAATTCATAGAGCCAAATCAGATTTTATTTCTGCTTAGCCCTTATCACAGCTCGTCTCGAACCCTAGTCTAAAAGAATGGATGTTACTACAACAAATGCATTAAACAGCTTCATGACCTCCTTCTTCCCCTCTTCCTGGTCTCCTTCTTTCCCCTCCAGCCAGTCTTTGCCATATCTGCAGCATCAGGCTGCAATCTTCATAGGTAACTTGATAAGTCTATCTATTATGACCACAATCTTTGCCAAACCTGGAGGCTTTAAAGCCTAAAATGGCGATCTGCCACAGTGTGGGTTAAAGACACCAAAGGCTGTCTGGATGGAGCTGCAGTAGATCTTTCCTCTGAGGATGAGATAGTAAGAGAGTCATGCAACACACACCTAGGGCTCCTGCCACCCAGCTTTCTGACTCAGCCTCTTCGAGGCATTGCACAGCCGATGTTTCAGGGAGCTGGAGATGCAGTTCCAGGGTACACGATGATTGCTGTGATCCTGCTCAGTAAGATCCAGAGCGCTGGAAATTCCTCACGGAGGTTGGTCCTGCACCCATTGATGCTGCGGGGAAAAAAGTACCTGCAAGATTTAATGCTGCAGTTTTAGGTTCATAATCAAAGCCTGCATCTGTATTGCAGGTCTTAAGGAGTATAGCTGGTTTTCTCAAGAACTTCTTTAATTGCACATAAGCACTGATTTTTGCAGCTCCAGTTTTATAAAAGTCTGTTTAGCTCTTATTGCCTTAAACCATCTGAGGCTACACAATTGTCCCCAGTATTTTAAAGCCCTGTTTTTTTCAGTGGTGTTTTAGTGTCCTGAGACTTTTTGGAAAAATGAGAGTTAGAATTGCTAATAAAGAAGTGGTAATAATTAGAAAATCTCTTGCTCTGTGCAGATTTTATAGCTCCACAGATACCGTGGTATTAACATTCTGTTTGTCCACCTGTTGGAAGAAACAGATCTGAAGAGTCATAACTCTAAAACAGTGGGTGACAATTTAATGAAAAATTGAGCTCTGCATTTAATTTCCTTTTAAGTTCGGTTGAGCATTCTGCAAGATCAAAGGGGCTTTGTGGTTTGCAAATGATCTACGATATCAGAGAAACAGATTATAACCCAGGCACAGTTTGGTATTTAAGTAAGTATCCGCTTTTAATACCAATGTTTAAAGTAGGCTAATGGAACTAAAGCGCAAGTATAATTTCCTATGATACAAGTCTATAATCCAGTTTAATATATCAGCTGAACACTAAAAGCATATTGTGAATTTAGTTCTATGGTTTGGCCCTGTTTGTGACACCATAAAACATTCTTTTAACTAAAAATAGTCCTACCTTAATTTGTAAGCCTTTGGGGCAGGGACTGCACCTATGTGTCTGCAAAAATGAAGCTTCTGAGTCCAGCATATTAAAAATAGCTAAGCAATAGCAAAACTACATGTCAGGGAGGAATTATTTATTTATTTTTGTTTATTTTAAGCCTAGATGCTGGAGTTCTGCCCAGGAGACATCCTACGGCTGACTTTTCCCCTTTCACATCCATGCGATGCTACTGGGTGCAGCGGACCTACCAAAATAAATAAATAGAGTTATAACAAAGTTATTTCAGGTTAAAGGGTTCCTCTAGATTAATTTTATTTTATTATTTATTTTATTTTATTTTGTTTTGTTTTGTTTTGTTTTGTTTTGTTTTGTTTTGTTTTATTTTATTTTATTTTATTTTATTTTATTTTATTTTATTTTATTTTATTAACAAATTCCTGCAGTGGCAGATCCTATATTTTCCCTTTCAGAAATGTTCATGCTCCTACTCCAACCTAACCAGAGTTTTCCCCTCCCCAGTTCAGAGCAGAGGCTGCTCTTCTCTGAGAGACTCACTCCTCCTGTCTCTTGCACACTTCTTCCTATTTAGTAGTTCAAATTTATGCCCAATTTTTTCCTGCCTATTCTTGTGATAACATTGTCCTGCAGGCTAACAAATCCATCCCCCTTGATGTTTACATCGCGGATATGTTTATAAACAGTCTTTATATATGTTTGGCTTTCCCAGGCTGAAGGAGTCCAATTTGTAATCTCCTCTGGTAAAACAACTTGTCCATTTCCCTCCTGATCAGTGGTCCTTCCTGCTTCGGTCTGAATTCATCAGCTGCTTGCACCAGCGATGGGAATTGTACATGCTGTTCCAGGAGAGGCCTCATCAGCCACCTGTACGGTGGCATTAGTCCAGCTGTACCTCTGCTAGAAATGTGTCTCTTGATACACATCAGGGTTGCATTAGGCTGACGTGACGTGATGTGACGTTGGTAGCTCAAACATGATTAAACGGTACATGCAGGTCTTTCTCATCTGCAACCTCAGGGAATCCACAGAATTTCTGATTATGGCAGGAATTAGTGGAAAGTGCAAGGTCATACATCCAGGTTTTCACAGTTTCATCCCATTTCTACTATTCCAGTCTGTGAGGTCATCCAGGCTTTTCTGTAGGAAATCTGGATCCCTTTCAGTATTGATAATGCTTCTCAATTTTATGTTACCAATACATTTTCCCCCTTTTGCCTTTGGGGCCAAGCTCAATTTGTATTTTCTGCCCCATGGAAGAGGTCACCATCAGCACAACTGATGGTCATTTCTCCTTAGCATAGTTCCTTGACCTTCTTATAGTCTGCTGCTCATTCTTGGTTTCTCCAACGAACTGGTTATTTTCAATATGTCATTGGACAAAAAGCAAAATGAGAGAGCAGTTTAGGTTGATGGGGTAACACTGGAGGTCCTCTGATTAAAGCCCCACTCAAACTGGTACCAAATTTGGAGTTAGAGGCATTTTACTAATGCCAAGAAGGACTAATCTGCTGCACATCATTAGTCTTGAATATGAGTTTTCTTTGCCATGCAACAACAACAAAAATGTTTCCCTGATTAGAGGTAGATAAGAGACGCTGTTTGCTTATCACTGATTTGGAGAGGTGAACATTTTTGCTGGATTTGTGATTAAAGCAGGTCTTCAAAACTGGCTCAGGCAGGACTTTGTGGCCAATTTGGGATGCCATGCTGTTGATGCTACACGTACCCATGTTACCTCAAATGGGTCCTCAGAAGGAACATGACTATTATCTTCAAACAAACTCAGAAGAATAAACTGTACATTTATAGGAGTTGCTCCTTTGCTTTGAAAGACTAAACTTACATCTACAGTGCTTCCACACCCCAGTTTCTTCTACTCATATCCCGAAGTGAAAGAGAAGGCATCCAATCAGGTACAAAAATACAGGATTCCATTGCCAAAAAATAAGTGATGGTCAAATGGATGTAGGGATATCCATGTCTTCTGTATGGGGCTGGTAGATACAATGTAAAATCTACTTATGTTCCTCAGGAACAAGAGATGGGAGATGCTAGACCATATAGCATAGAGGTCCTGGGAGCAGGGCAAGAAGAAAGAAGATTTAGATAGACCTCAGATTACATCCCCAAGACTTTTTCTATATCCATGACCCTACTGACCAGTTTTTAACCTAGTTCCCCTTTCTGAAGCTGGACAGACTCAGGGCAGCAGCTTTGCTTAGACAGGATGTGCAGGAGAAGCAGAAGGTGAATAGTAACTTAGAATAAATTGAAACACTGAAGTATCAAAATTAGGTCATCAGCTGTAGTATAATAGGATAGGTGCTTCAGTTTTCACTCTGTTAATCCACTTGCCCCCTTGGATAAACAACTCTGCCTTGTACTTAATCTTCAAATAAATATGCTCTTAAAACCCATTGGACAGTTATCTAATATAGGATAACTGTCTTTAGTGAAGTTAAATGAAATGCTTTGGGGTAAACTTAATATATCATCTTACTGGAATGTGTCCTGAATGAGGTGAGGGAGAGGAAATGTGCTCCTGTCCAGAGCAAGGATGGTGGCACCAAAGGCTTTATGCTGGGGACCAGTGCCTCTTGGGGAGCCTGTGATGAAGCTGTGAGCACCCCAGAGCTCCTGATCTTCATTCAGAGCTGCAGTGCCAAACCCCACTGCTTTCTCCAAGCCATGAGGAAATGTATAAATGTCATGAGAGCTGAGCTTCCTGGAGAACAGCCCCTTCCATGCAGGGGAACAGGCAGCTAGTCACACTGAAACTATCCTGCCTAGATCCTGCCGTGGACCTTGCCTCAGACTATTTCATCCCAAGTGCAAGAAGAGAGATCATGGTCTCTGTGGAGACCACATTCTGCATGAAGATCTCAGCTCCTGATTGTTAGGAGATGGCTTAATCCCCAGAGATGGATACTGTTTGCTCCAAATACTCCGTTCATGTTCACTGTGGCAGTACTGGGTTCAATTCCTCATGGGAATGGTCAGCCTCTCTTTGAATCTTGTTAAGTCCTCTGCATCTACAACACACGGTGGAACTGAGCCCCACAAACCCATCAGGTTTCCCACAGCTGCTTTTCTCATTAACCTCAAGTTTCTTGCCTTCTACTCTCTTACTTCATGCCTTGGTTCGGTTCAGGAGACGTGAAAAAAATACGGAGCCTGCTGAAAGACTTTTTACTGTTCCTGAGTTAAGGCAGGAAGTTTTGGCAACCAGCATGTGACTCTTCCCTTTCCAGCCCAGGTCATGTCCTCAGCTCTAGCAGGGTTTCTGGCTCCTTCCCAGTGCCCCCAGCTCTCCCACCCCCTTCCTGACTTCTTCCCCAGCAGAGTCGTGGCACCGCTGCCCATGGGCTGGGGCACGCTCACACCTCTCGGGTTCCTCTTCCCCATTCCCCCTCTTTCCCTCACCACGGCCCTGACAGCATGAGCTTTTATTACAGCCCTTCTTATTTAGCTCCCTTCTACCGTAAACACCACTTATCTTTTCAATCTCTCCCCGTATAAGATTTTTTTTCCTCAGGTCTCAAATTATTCTTGTCATCCTTATCTGAACATCCTTTAATTCCCTTGGCAGTGACATATAGCATTCCAGATGAGAGAGAAGCCTTGGTTTTACACTGTGCTGAAATTTACTCCGTCCCATTTCTAACACACCCTCACCCTTTGTTTGGCTGCTTGACACAAGCTGTACCCTAAGCTGAAGACTCAGCGGAGAAGGGTGCAATAATGATTCAGTGAGATTTTCTGCTGGTCACTGTTGTTACTAAGGTGCTTCTTTGTTTCTCAAGCTTTCTCTCTTCTCAAGCTCATCTACTCCAACCAGGGAGCTGCTAACTGCCTTTCATTGCTGACAGCAGCTCGGCCCTCCAGGGTGGGAGACGAAGAGGCACCTGTAATTAGTGGTTGCAGGGATAAACACACGCTAGCCCCCACAAAGGACTTGTATTGAGCCAGTGTAAGTCAACAGAACTCAGTTTGTTTTCTCTTAATTAATACTTTTTAATTAATAGAAGATTTTTGTGAACCTTCTCTAGTCAACCTTTGAATTATCCTGAGATCCCCTGCCATCTATGACTGCAAGTCTTGTGATAGCACAGCATCTGCAACTAACAAATGTTCTCAAATTCCTTTCCACTTTTAATATGGCTGATTTTACATTCACCAGTGGTTTAAATGAAGGATAACAGGGCAAGGACTCTCACCTTGAGCTGAGCTTATATGGTGTCTAGCAAAGTAAGACCTTGATCCACAGCTAAGCCCACAAAATAATGCTACTGCTAACACTAACTTGTCATGTGCCTTCATGCTGTCCACTCACCTAATTCAGTTACGACCTTCAGAAATTCTTTATCACCTATTCTGGACACAGGAGTGATGTTAGCTATAAATTTTACCACCTTGCTTCTCCATCCTTTTTCTCTATCACTCTTTCTTCTCTTTTAGTTTGTGTCTTCTTGCCTGCTGGTCTTAGGTTTCAAGTTGTTTTGGATGTGAACATTCCCTTGTTGAATGTGTGGTCTAACATGTTATGCGCTCTTCCAAAAATAAATACAAATGAATAGCATATTTTAAGATGAACCCTCCCATTGAATTTAAGAGAAGTCGTGGTGGGAAAAGGTACAAGACAAATAACAGTAGTAGAATCTGCCCCTAAGAGTTTGTCCTAATTAAAAGTATAACTACACACATTAATAATTTACACCTGAAAAGGTTATGAATGTGTAATGTTTAATAACAGTAATGCAAAAAAGGTGATATTTAGTTTCCAGCAACCGCCTGAATGCTCAGCCTGTGAATTTAGAAATAACTATGGCTGTGTGGTTTGGACTATAATTAAGATTTGATTAATCCCTAAAGCTCAGTTTAACTTAGATTAGACCTATATTGCTTTGTATTTCTTTACAATTACACTCTTAGTACAGCAAACTTTCCTGCTTATCATGCTGCTGTTCATAGTGCTAGTGATGGAATAGAGTCTGATCTCCAACTAGGGTGTCATATAATAGAGAAAGTGTCCATGTAAAGGAAAGGCACTCACTTGGTTATACATGGCATTAGGAGAAATGACCAATGTGATATGAACGGAAAACACCATTTCTTCCAAAATTAGCTTCTCTCTGTGGGGCTGTATGGTATGAATCACAAACCACAGTCCACCAAAGCCAAGGAGAACTTTTTCCCCTTAATCTCAAACACATGGCTGTGGGTCTTGCCATGAGTTTACCTTCTCACAGAGGAGGCAAAAAGCCTTTTATGGCATACTGGTTTCATTGCCAATGAGATGTGTTTACAAGAAACGTATAAAGGTACAGCTGAATGAAGGTGAAGTTCAACACCAGGACTTCACAAGGTAGGATTAGACCAATAGTTTTCACATAGCCTTTGTTGAATATCTCAGTAAAAATTCCCTTGGGGACTCACATTGTTACAGTCATTAAAGTACTAAGAAATCTTGAACCTGGTGTAAGAAAGTCCAGTTTTTCTAGCCTTAGCAGAACGGCAGTTGATTGTCATGGTTTTCCTCCAGTGAGCTCAGTACTCAGTCATTCAGAATAAATATACAAGGGTGCAGACACGGTCTGTATTAAAAAGAAATAGGGAAAAATGCTGTTCTTTCCCTAAAATATACAATAATTCTCCCACGTTAAGATTAGGGAATCAAATAAATGAACTTGTTTCTAACCCTGGCCAAGGACTTGGACAACAGCACTGCCCCCAAAATCCACAACTACCTCTGTTTTATATTTTGGTGGCAGAGTTTTGGCCTGGGCATCTTCTCTCATGCCCAGCCTTGCTGCCTGAGGCTTAAAGAAGCTGGGCCCAGGTCTGTTCCCCAGAATTTGTCCCCAGGGCTGGTCCCGAAACCTGGTCCCCAGACCTGCTCCTCTGATCTGATCCCCAGATTACTGTAGCCTGTCCTCTTCCTATAGCTAGATACCTGGGTTAACCAAAGTTGTACTGTTTCCTGATCCATGTAATTCCATATTAACCATAACCTTCAGTCAGTCAGGCTCAGCGACTAAATCCAGAGATGTGCTGAGTTTGTAGGCTACCTGAACACTAAAAAAATCCTCACACGACTCCTTGTCCTGTATCTAGTAGGCAGCCCTTCTTACTCAGCTCAGAAAGAAGCCGTCTGTTAAACAACTCCCCAGCTCCACATCAGCTCTACGGGTGCAGTGGAATTACAGTTTCAGTGAACCATGCATCCAGGCTTAAAATGTATTATTAGGAGGATTTGCAACGACTTCTTAATATCCAGAGGAATTCTGCCTTCTAGAATTATGTGGCTGAATATTTCTTTTTGGGACCTGCAGGCTACCTGTTGGCAGCATGTTACCCTGAAGTGGAGCTTTTAAACAGCCAATTAACCTCCACAGGGCAGTCAGCATCATGCCCACAAGAGGATACCTGGAAGGTGAATAACATTTGTTTTGCAGGTAACGAGGAGTGGTTGCAGCCATTACAACCACAGTGGCCAAGTGTTAGGCTCACCCATCTGTTATTGTCTCTTTTTTTTTTTTTTTCCCTGGTTCCCTCTATGTTTTAGAGGAGGTTTCAGAACAAAGTAGCAAAAGTCTTCAGCAATGGCAACGGAGCTGCTGGGTAGGGATGGCCCAGAGGCAAACACTGGGATATGACCCCTAAAATGTGGGGAAGGGAATTATGAAGGCACCCACCTGAGACTTTGAAGATATAGCAGTGCTCTCTAGTCACTGCTATTCCATTCAGACATGCAATGTTCTTAGTTTCACACTGCCCTCCTCCTCAGCCTGATATTTAGCCCTCTACGTCATGCCTCCAAAAGCAAAGTCTTTGGGGCTGAGCCACTCTCCATTACCTCAAAGCCTCAAGCAAACACCTCTGCCCCCCACGCAAAACTGGAGAGCACATACACCCTCTGCTTCTGCTGCACTTTGGGATCCCCGGGTGGTTTGGGATCCCACACCCATGTACTCAGCAGTTTCCTGTGATCCCACCCACTGGGGAGAAGCACAGAAGTACCTGCCTTGGTGCAAACACAAAACACGGACCAGAAAGACATGGTTTCCCCTGTCTGAGTGTGCTCTGCTTGCCAGACATGAACCCGTCTGCAGCTGGAGGTGATGGCTTTCTTGCAGGAGATATGAGCAGCAGCTCCTGAAAATGGGGATGGAATTGCTCTGTAAAGACCTGGGAGGCTGTGTTGTGCATCTTCCTGAGGCTGGCCTCTTCATTTCTGCTACTGTTTATAAGGAAGGAGCACGTTTGCGGAAACAAGACTATGCAGCTCCTTTAATCTTTCTGGGGATTACTCAGTGGCTCTGCCTCAGGAACATAAGGAGAGACAGTTCTGGGGAAATCATATAGAAAATATGTGGTGAATGGATTATTAAAGGAAAGGCCTGATTGCTATAGGGGTGTCAATGTAGTGCATGTGGTATATAACTTTATAAATAATGCATCCTGCTGCCATAGGTACAAACGGGAACATTGCACGGGGAATAGGACTGATGCCATCTCAGACACCAGTACAAAATCCAAGCAGGCAGCTATGTCTCCAATAACAGGACAATTTTATTATTTTTTTTTCCTCACATGCTACACAGCAGACATGGTTATGGGCTATCAGTACACATTGACTTCCAAGCTCAAAGGCCTGTTCAGTTTGGGAGTAAGATTTAAATGTTCCCAGCTCAAGTTATGTAGAGTCCTGGGAAGATCAAAGCAGTCAAGCTATAAAGAGTTTTGGTTTGGGTTCTCTCTGTTCCTGTGGAGTCTGAAACACGGTGCTGTTATAAAATTTTCAGTTTATGGCCCCTTCTGCCTCGGGGGTTTCACTAAAGCAAGTTACCCTATATACAGACTGCACCCGTGGTAGCGTTCCCTCTCCGATGCAACCTACATGGCTCATGCTTTTTGTTACTACTCAGGATGGGAAACTGGGGTCTGAGAGGGATGTTTAGCTTTCAGAGAGCAGTCAGACTGGTTTGTTACATGTCCCCATACATCTCCAAATTTCACTTTAAGTAAGACAATTGGTAGGGTTTCCTAAAGAGCTGTCATCATGCTATTTTGTCAAACCCAAGCTTTGGTCCATGATCATTTGAGACTGTTAAGACCCCTTTAGCCACAAAATCTGAAGGTGACCTTTAAGCATTGCACCTCTTCCTGCTCTATGTGAGCTCTGAAGACCAGTTTCCATATACTACAGAAACAACAGGACCTTCACCCTCACCAAAAACTCTTGCCTACCATCAGCAGACCTGGCCACCTTGAAAATGTGAAAACAGACAAAGCTGTTCATGCCACATTATAACAACACTCCTAAGCCATGCACATACTTTACACAGACACCACAATAGTTATACACCTGCAGGAGCATCCTGAAGATGTGAGTAATGCCTTCCACAGAGACCCAAGCACTTCCACACGTTCTCCTTGACCCTTTGTTCTGCCTTGTGTAAGTCCCACTCACTGGAAAGAGTTTTAAGTTCTGTAGTAGTTCTCTTTGCTTATAGCGGTGCCCTTTATCAGATAACCACTTGAGATTATTCTGAGGCTCCTCTTTGGTAGCTTGCCCCTGTTATCCATGAGAGAAGTCCAGCCTGGAAGAGCAATGTTGCTCACGGTGGTAGCTAGACCTCCACACCAGAGTCTTCCTTCTGAATAGATTGCCATGTTTATTCATTTTCTGTTCTGTTCTAGGTATTCCCATGTGTTTTCCCTAATATTTCAGATCAAGTGCCCCACACTTGCCACACCATTTCAGATTCAGATTGAGGTTTTTTTTTCTTTTTTTTTCAGAAGTGAAGGCAGAGTATGGTTTGGCAATTAAAGTAGCATTCACAAAAAGTGTGAATTTCTCAGCACATGTTCATCTGCCAAATCACTAATATCGATGCTGACCAAAATAGGTGCACAGGGGAAGAAAAAGAACAACTTGGAAGTTCCATTCCTACTTCTGTCTCCATGCTGGTTAAACCATCAAATCTTTCTTACAGTGCAATGACACTAAGACAGCAAATGAATAAAAAGGCATTTCTAGGAGAGGGGGAGCTAAAAAGCATCCAGAGTGACAAGTTCCTCATTTCCATAAGTCATTTCCTTACTGAGAATTTGGAGCTCCAAAACAAGTACCCATTGGTGATGAAAGTGAGGGTAATAAACGCTGCCACGTAACCTTGGCTGTTCCCTGCACACTGCAGTTACCCAGAAGCCCAGCCACCTAACATAAAAGGAAACTATCCACTTTAATTAGCAGAGCAATCAAAAGGCTCTTACGCAGGAAAGCATTTATCACCAAATAGAAAATGAATGATACTTTAAAATTAGAATATGCAGAATTTGTAGCCAAAGGCACTCAGGAGAAAAAGAGCTTTGCACCAAACCAGACTGGGATTTTTTTGGCTTCAGTCTAATGAACTTTCACAATAGATATCAAATTCTGTCTGGCAGCACATTTTAGCAAAGGGGCTGATTTTCAGAAATACTCAGTAGCCCTCACCAGCGTCAGGAGGAGGAGACGAGCATTTAGGAAACTCTTATTAACCTCTATTCAGACCTCAGTGCCAGATCCATGGGAGTTTGTGAAAACTCTTGATTTATACTTCCAAATACAGTACAAACAAACAACAGGATTTTTTATATTTTATTTCAGTTGTTAATGCTGATGAAGACTTTATTTTATCCCACCTACAGCCAAAAATGCCTCTCAGGGCAGGAACCAGACAACAGTGTATTTCATTATCGGCAGGATGAGCAAAGCCTGAATTGGAAGAAGAGGACAATTTTCTCTGAGTCTTTGCTATGTTTAATGAAGCAATTGAAATGCTCAAAAATAAAGAAAAGTAGAGAGATAAAAATACTTTCCTGTCACCTTGGGAGCTCACAGGGATTTTGAAGTACAGGAGATCAGAGAAGTTCTGAAGACAGTAGAAGATGCTGTCACTAAGTGGTCAGTCTTCCTAGAGCTAATTAAAATGTAAAATACAGAATTTTTCATTATGTTTACAAATCTCATCTTGCAAGGAATCTGAAAGACAAGAGGATGGAGGTGTAGCTCAGCCAAAATGCATCCTACCAAGGAAGTTCCATAATTGCTGCAAAAAGGCAACTGTAAGTCAGCCTGCTACAAACTCCCAAGTACAGATGGGATTATTTGATTGTAACATTTCAAAATGCACAAGCTTCTGTTCATATGAACACAAATTACGCAAGCCATCTTAGGTCTGCAAAGTTAGGATCCCACAAGCGGCAGCCAGAGAAAAGTCGGTTTGAATGCTAAGTAAGGCCGTAATGACAGATTTACTCACGGTAGCTACTCAGCCATTTGAAGTATAGAGAGCATAAAGGGAATGAGACAGGGTGTGAGCCCTGATAAGCAGGAGGGAGGCAAATCAGGAAGCCAATCCATATTCAGCCTGTTTGTTTCTGCTTTCTTCAAAGGCCCTCCTCTGGTTTAAGAAGATCTGTGATTTTATAGACCCACTGGAGTTGCCATTGTCTGCAGACTGCAACTGCTAGGGCCTGGCTTGAGATATACAAAGATTGCTTTGAACTGGGAATGTAAGATGGGTCCCCAGTCTATTGCTCCAGCCGCATATTCTGCAGAAATAACAGTTCTAGCTGTGGTCAAGGGATATCGGTGCCCTTGGCTACTGGTGAAGTCTCTCAGTTCTTTTGGCTAGTGCTATAAGCAGGCACTTGCATGACTTAGCTACAAGGGATTTGCTGGCTCAGAAAGAGGTAACACAGAATAGTGCAAACAAGAAAACCACTGTCTGACAACGAGAAGGTCCTTGTCTGAACCCAGCCTCACTTCACATCTCCATGCAATGAAGCAACCCTAACTCCATCTACTTCCAGTTGGTACTTGCCTTTTGAGTTTGGAATTCAGGTTGTTCTGCCCTTCAAAGACACAATAACTAGCAAGATAATTCTTGAAGGTCTATGCACTAAAGAATTAAATTTGTCTGTGGAGATTTTCAAAACACCTAATAAAACTTGTTTATTACCCCCTTGTTTACTTAAAAACCTCTCTTAAGTCTGAAGCACCCTTGGATATTGCAGTACCAGGGTCAACAAATATATGCACAGAATAATCTAAAGCATCTGTTCTTACATTTTGGTGGAACAATGACCAATCACCTCATAGTTCAGTGGAAGATTTGAATAACTTTGTTCACCTTGTTTAAGAAATGTGGCTCATCTATTAGCTGGTAGCAGTCATAAGCCAAGGTCTTATACTGGAGTAGGGAGAGAAGTGCCTGGTAGAGCCTTGTTGATAAAGTCCAGTGCCATCTGCCAGGAATGGCCTCAGAATAGCTCAGGATGTAAAATCCATTACCATTTTTCCATCCATGGTTTTGATGGAAGTCAAGCTGGAAGATGCCTTGTGGGCGGTTGTATTCTACTGCTGATCTTTATCATTTCCAGAACTAGATTTAAATATCCCAAACAATAGAGCTTCCACTGGAAATCATTCTATAGCATAAGAGATCTGCCTGTTAAGAAGTAGCCCTGATTTCTAGGCTGCTGTTCCTTTGGCCCAGTCTTACTCTTTGTTAGATAATCCTATAAACACCAAGGTTTGGATGTCTTGTGTAATGTGAGATGCCTGATATATATCTGAAGTCTGCCTTGACTATACAGCACTGGGCAACACACATTAATGCACCAACAGGGGTATGGTGGTCTGCCTAAGCTCATTAGGCCTCCATCTCAGTTGCAGTCACATCTCTTGGTATAGGAACTCTCTGTCCTTCCAAACTTCTAATCTCTGACTTAATAAAGTCACCAAGGTTATTGGTATAGAGACAGTACAAAGAGCATACCTGAGTTCTTTTTTTTCTTTTCTTTTGTGTCTTTGTATAGGCCTCCAGAAGAAACAGAAGCAATTGTAGCTTGAATGATTCCTACCTCATTGTAAAGTGTTGCATGCATCTCCATGGTGAGTTTGCACTGATTTGATAGTAGCCTGAAAATAAAGAAAATAGAAACCCATGAGAGCAGTGTTTAAAAAGTGCATAGGTTAAAAACAGTTGTGGAAATAGTATGCTGTTTATTTATGGCCTAAAAAGAAACATTGAGGTTCTGATGATGGTTTACATACATGGAAAGAAGAGAAAGACAGTTTTAAGAGAGGACTGGAGGTAGCTGGTGCTGGAGGAAAGGTTGAGTTGCCCATATACACAGATGAACTACAGGTAACTGTGATCCTGGGAATTGGGCACCTCCTGACACCCCTGAGTGCCTAGCCCTTGAGCTAGACCTGGGCAGAGGACTTGATCAGGAGCAGTTGCATCTAACCCATGTTTGCCTTGGAACCCACAGTTTCTCAACAGGGATGGTGAAGGAACACAACTCTGAGAAGTGTATCTGGGGTTTCTCCCAGAGATATCAGTAGGTCTAATAAAAAAATTGTCACCACTCCCTCCCCCTTCTGACTTGACTGCACTGAATTCTTGTCTGGAGATTGGTTCAAGATATGAGCAAATCTATCTTGGCTCTATATCAATCTGAGCTTGTCACACTCAGGTCCTCTTATACTCACTGCCAATCCAGATGGTAGAGCCAAGGGAGCCCAGGACACTCTTCAGTTAATCTTCATCTTAATGCCGGTCAGAAGAACCCCATTTACGAAGGTTTATTTCTCTCTCTTCCATTATACATGGTGACTGGCTCAGGGGGGACATCAACAATGCAGACTACTGCAAAGGTGGTTTGGGTGAGCTTCATCTTTCTGTCTCCTTGGAAGTAGATTTAGGAAAAGGTGGAGTATGGAGGTTTTAGGAATAAGTTCCAGGCAGGAAGGAGAAAAGAAACGTTAATAAAACCAGCTCCACTTTTTAAAATCCTGTCATTGTGTTTGCATTTCAGCCTTGGATCAAGGTTCTGGACCCCTTTAGCATTGCTTTTGAGAAAGCTCAAGAGCTGAAACAAGAGATTTATACAGAAATGAATAAATGATGATTTATTAAAGGTATTTACTCTGCAGGCAGATGCAGTTGGTCAAGAGTGGTGAGGAACATGTTGTTCATTGGTTTCAACAACTCTAAGATCAAAAGGATTTGGTCTTACCTCCCACAGAATGTAGGCTGGAGAACTTTACTGCTGGACCTTACCACTTCAGGCTCTTAACTTGGAGCTGATTTGGAGCACATTATCTATGTACACATCCAGACTGGTTTTACAGATGTCAAATGATGGGGAATTTAGGTCAGTTGTTCCAGGAGCTGAACATCCTTACAGTTAAGAGTGTGTTCTCATTTTCAGGTTAAATTTTGAGAGATTCGTTTTCCACCTACTAGATGTCATTGTGGGGAGGGAAAATCCACCCTACCCCTAATACGAGATGTAAACATGTAGCCCACTGTACTAAATCTCCTTGGAATAACTCTCCTCATGACAGAAGACTTACTGCACCTTGAAAGTGAAATGGCCCACCTTGTACTTACTGAGCCAGGATTGCTAATGCATTCTTTACCTTTCTGTGCAACAGCTTCCCCAGGTAGCCTTTAATCTGCAAGATGAAAGAGCCTTCTCATAGTGTATCAGGAAATTTACCTGCACACTGTGATTAAGTCTGGCTTAAATTTCTGTTTGTTAAGTTAAACAGAATAAACATTTCTCTCCCTCCCTCCCCCCTTATGGCTAGCACAGAAGCTATGGGATGTTCCAAATCCCAGAAAACCCTGATTGTTTTCTGTCCCAAAGGCATCTAGTTCTTTCTTCCTTAAGTCAGAAATTGCTAAAGAAGTACATTTTAAGATATACTGGAGACAGGGATTATTTTTTTTTCTACACTACATAAAATAAGGAGACATGAACAGAATGTCTATTAGGAACCCATCTAATATGAAAGCATAAAATTCTTCTTGTTGTTAAACACTTATAAGATCCTGTAGGATCACAGGCTATTTACTCTGACATCTCTGTAAAAGTTGCTGAAGCTGCCAACATTTTTTAAAAAAATAAAAAAACTGCAGAAAGAGTGTCTTAAGGGACTTCTCCAATGATAGTTCTTTATTTATGACTCCATTTAAAAAATTTAACTCAGCGCATTTGTTTGCTTATGATGGGACTGGCTTTTCCCCATCCCACATGCCTTTGTAGGGGAACAAAGGAGTGCCAAGAGCTAGCCCTATAGCAAGCAGCCCTGTGGGACATGTTAGTGCTCTCTCTCTAACATTTTTCCCATTACACCCAGGGCGGGGAGAAAGTCACAGCCTGGCATACAGGAAGCCAAGAGGAAATGAATTCCTTGGGCTGACCTTGGGGGCTCATGCTTGTGACAAGTGAAAGATCATCGAGTGGACCCTTATGGGCAAGGCCAACATTCAGCATCGGGGGGCTCTGGGGAAAATTGCTACAAGGGAAACAACCCCAGTCACAGCCTGCAAACCCAACAGGGAGCAAAACCAGGTGCTTCCAGCAACCCCGTCACCCCAGAAGTGACACCTCCTTTTCAGTCCCACCCTGCCATGGATGCAGACCGCCACCACAGCCACAGAGGACTGCCTCTTCTCCTTGTCCCCAAGAGGAAAAACCTCAGGCCGTTCGAGGGGTCATAGAGCTAAAATTTAGTCTGAAAGCCAAAAACGAGCCAATTTGGAACAGTGAACAGAAGAGCTATCCTGAGTTGGTCAGCATGCAGCAGATCACTGCGACCTGCACCCACTCAGATTTCCACATGAACTACCAGCACTGAAAGGACCAACTGCCTCCATCATTTGGTGTTGGAATTGTCCTGAGATGCTCAAGCAGAGAAGAACCAAAGCTTGTTGTTAGATCTTCCTATACCTCAATGCCCCTGCAGTTTGTGGTAGTAAATGGGTGCAAGTTTTCTAACTAAAGATGGAGTGAGAAGGTTTCGAACGCACTGGATTTGTGCCTGGCTGCAGGACTGGATTGTGTTAGGGAAACTTCACAGAGCTTTAAAAGGGATTGTGTAAGGGCAGCCATGCCCCTCCAAAAAATAAATGTCTCTCCAGCCCGAGCTTTGTTTCCCCATTGTCTCCCTTCAGCGGCCCAGTAATCCCACTGTTTCACTGTTTTGCTTTGTCCTATTCAGAAGGACCCCCCTTACACAATGAGAACCCTTTGGCACAGGCGAAACGTCGGGGGGTGTTGAGCTGTGAAGAGCTGTGTCAGTTGTAAGCCTGTTCAGAAGCAGTGTGGGTTTTTTGTCCCCAGAACTGGATAGAAACAGGGGAAGAAAAAGAAGGAAAAGAAAAAAAAAAGGAAAAAAAAGGTAGGGGTCAGAGGACTATGCACAGACCTCCTGAAGTCTCTGTGATTGTAGGAATGTTCCATTTCCAGGTGCTGTTTGCGAGTGCAGCTGCAAATATCCTGATGCCAGCTGGAAATCCCAGTGCTCTCCTCCATGGCCAGGCAGATGCCTCCCGGGCTTCCAAACCCCCAGCTTCAGGGACTGGAGAAGGCTAAGCCCTACTATGGGCTCTCAGAGCTGGACATATTGTTACCAACAAGAACATCAGCACAGGACGCCCCTTTTCCATCCATCCTCACCGTGTTTTCGCCACACACAGACTGAATGTGAAGCTTGAACATCTCACTGATGTGATCAACACTGATTTCCCATGCTGGAATAAATCTGTGCGGTGGCTTTTGCAGAGCAGCAGGGCCCAAGCCGAGGGGCTGTTTGGTTGTCCCTATTTATGAATGGCAGAAATTGGTATTCATCTCTTCAGGCAGGTTTCTGAAATGCATACTGTCCTTTAAATGATTCCTTAATATTTAATATCATGGTAGGATGAAGTCTGATTTTATGGTTAAAAATGTCAATTTTCACAGCTGATTGAGCTTGTTTAAATGGCAAGCAGTTTACTTGTATTGAAAACCATATAAACAGATCAACTTATTTACTGACATTAAAAGAAGAGGGCACTTTATACTCCAAAGCCATTCAGTTTTGAAACTGAAAATGAGCTCAGATGACTGAGTTCATTTTGCAGTTTCCCCCCAACGGCAGATTGATTGTAGTTTGTAAAACAAGCCCATATATCTGGCAGCAAAAGGAATTGCTTAAGATGCTAAGCCACCCTTTCAAAAGTTCCCTATAATTAATTATTAGCTGCTTGCAACTCCATTCTGTTTTTCCTTTTGTTTGTATTATTTTGATGGTGACTATAATGTACATATGATGAGAAAAGCAGCATCTTGTAAACATACAAATAAATCTTAAGTCTTTAAGCAGGATTAAGCAAGCTAAAAGAGAAAAAAAGAAAAAAAAGAAAAAAGAAAAAAAAACACCCTGAAATCCAGATGCGTGGAATCACAAAAATCAGCTTTGTTAATGCTTTCCTAACTCTGAAGCCAATTAAAGCATTCATGGACATGAAGGAACCAAGATTCGCAATGGCACAGACTTCCTCTGCCTCTTCTTAAAAATAGCTGCAACATTTAGACCGATGTCTGCGCTATTAAAATATATATACACTTTATTTTGATTCAAGAGAAACAGGGAATAGAAAGTGGCTTAGACATGGATATTAAGTCTCCTGCCTCATTAGTGGGTCAAAGGACTAGATCCTATGCGCAGTTCTGCTTGGATGAGGAGCTCAGTTTGAAATCTATCCATTAGAGGGCAATGCACTATCCACAGTGACATCCCGGAGACAGAGAACAGCAGCAGGAGTTTGAGGAGGGGGCAAGAGAAGGGCAGAAGTGACAGCTGAAGAGCAAAAGCAAGAATTAGGTCTGTGCTTTGGGTGGTGCCTGGAAGATGCTCTGGAAGACGCATGATGTGAGGCAATAGCAAACACAGAGAGAGGGAGGGTAACGTGGAGCACTTGAGCCCTGGCAACATCAGGCTGATGGGATCTGCAGGTTTGTACTTAAAGGATAACAGCCCAAGAGGGTAACTCTTTACAGGCCAGTCATCATCACCAGCTGGGTGATGCAGTGTCCTTGGGCAGTGACCAGTGGGAACCATTGGTTCGACTGATCTATGCAATGGGTTGGTAATATCAGAAATGCCTTAAAAATTTGAGCTTGCAAAGGGAATCACAGTCTTTCTCTGAATGTTGTGAACACAATGAAACAATTTCCTTTCTACCAAATCATGCACAGGGGCGTGATGTTTTCAAAGAGCCCTTCCCATATCTGCCCCCAAGGCAACCACTGACCTTACCATCCGAGGCGACCCCTATGGCATCCCCCAAGGACATCAGTTCCCCACCTCCTGCCCTCTGTACTGACAGATCTGCTCCTTTGAAGGCTTTTCTGGGGGGCACCCCCAAGGTCAGGGAATCACTGCCTTCCTGCCTGCTACACCTGGAGACCCCCTGGTGCCACCCATGCCATGAGACACCGTCTCAAACCCCAGCCTGGCGACATCAGCACTGTCCCCGTGAGCATCCTCTCCAGCAGCTGGCAGGGCTGCTCCCAGCGGGATGTGGCCACCCAGTTTTTCAGAAGAAGAAATTTTGTCCAGGCGGGTGCCAGGTGGGCAGTGCCAGCTGGCCTGAAGATCAGAGAATGGACGGAGGGCAGCCTGCTTTTGCTGGTTCAGGGATGTGCTGGCTGGGAGCAAAGGATCTGCTCTGTAATTCTTGCTTACCGACCACCTCTTTGTTGCAAAGAGCCTTGAATGATGGTGCAGAAATTGTGCAGTGAAGAGCGAATGAAGAAGGCACTTGGATATCACCGTGACTGCTGCTTTCGGGAGAAGAGTAATTTGTCTAATATACAATCTGTCATCCTCCATTCGCGCTGAAAAAGTGAGGAGCTGCTGGAAACTAACCACACATATGGTGACATGGCTCCATCATTAGCTTGGGTAGGAGACAAATCTCCCTACATCGCTCTGGCATGCTGCATTGGAAACGCATCTCTCGGGCTTGTGTTAAAGGCTGGCCAAGACGGACCCTTCTTTCCACCTGCTCTGCCTCACAGGCTGTGTTGTCACCACACAGCATCCACCAGCAAGTAAATGTTTCTCCTAACTCAGAGCAACTTATCGGTGGTAAAGTTAACTGGTTATGCTGGGGCTCCCCAAGCCATATATTCAACGATGCAAAACCCAATATATATAGATATATACCAACAATTTTAGCTGACTCTTCCCTAAATCAAAATAGACCCCAGAAGAGGTATATTCTGCAATGTTTCAGAGTGTTTAGAAATTGCTTTCTGGGTGGGCATGGGTGTTTCCTCTTCCTCTTTTACTAGAAAGTTTTTTTCTAAAAGCTGCCTCCAGCTGGGGCTCATTCTTCTTACTGGGATTTCCACAGGCTACATTTTGCAGGGCCAAGGAGTTCAAGATCTATTGATTGCAATAATAATAATAATTAAATAGCTACTAATTCAATTACCATGTCTAATAATGATAACAATAGCCTGCAAATTATCATTTCAGGTCCCTCCCTACATTGATGAAAATGTTATGGCAACCCTTCTGAGGACACTTAAGGGGTCCTGCAGAAATATTAAGAGGAAGAGAGGTCTGGGTCTTCCTGATGGCACCAAAATGTTCGGTCCCACTGGACAGAGATTTAGATGCACCATTTTCGGGGTGGCTGATATCAGCCCAGTTATTCCAGATTTACACCAGTACAGCTGGGAGCAGAGTCAGGCTGGGAACTTTTAGCAGAGCATATAAAACAGTGGCGCATCCACCTGACATACCCTGAGCCTTCACATCAATATTTATTCCCAGCCCTTCTCCCTTCCCCTGGGCATTCAGATGTACGGCCAGCCCCTGCTGAAAAATTTTATTTGTATTGCACGTAGCCGAAACAAGTGCATGCTAAGTGCGGAACGGTGGTGTGTTTGAACGCATGCCATCTCCAAGGGCCTTCTGCCCATCATGGTGGGGCTGGCTCCTCTTGCCACTGCTGGCTGCAGTCCCAAGGGAGGCTGTGATGCAGCAGGCACAAAAATGTTTACCCGATGATCCCATCACATCCCTCTGCCAGAGCCAGCAACTAATTTTTAACAGGCCCATGGGATGAAGACCTCAGAGGAGACCTTTTTGGAGGGCTAGTTGGCTGCTAGCTCTGTGGCCACTAGTTTTTTGCCTCCAACATGGGCCACAGGAAAGGTGTGAGCGCACAAGCTAAATGATTTCCAGGACTAAATGAATGATGCTTTTTGCAATAAAAGACCACTGAAGAGACATAACGTGTTAAAAGAACATCATTTTTCCATCCCCTCAGCCTTCCCCTAGCCTCTCCTCTTTCCCAAGGCCCAGGGCAGCAGGCAGGCTTTGCTGCTTGCCTGTGACAACCAGGTCTCAAGTCATTACCACACGCTGCCAGGTCCAAGGAGCCGGCTCGCATAACTAAATTGTGGATGAATTTTTATTTCCCTGATGCAGAGGCAGGTTTCTCTTTATGCTAATCCCTCTTGCTTCAGGATGTCACAGAGCACGGGAAGCACAATATCATGCTTTATGAGTACGATCTGTCTGCAGATGCAGTACCACTTCCCTCTCCATCTTACCTGCCACAGCCAGCTAGGGATCATAAATACACCCCTAATGCCACAATTAGCATACGCTCTTGAAAGAAAATTGTGCTTGTAGCAAGAGTCCCCAAGGGCCAATACCAACAGAGAGACATTACAGAGCAGAAACCGGAGATCAGGGCTGAGCTTTTATGTCTGTGCTCCTGCGCTTGGCAGGTCCCTGAGAGATTGCTCTTGCCTTTATCAGGAACAGGCAATGCAAGAGGACTGCACGTGCTAGCCCTACTTTGACTTATGTTCACACCATTTTTTTGGTGGGGCAGTAACCAATGCCAGGCTTTCAGCTCCCCACTTCACTAAATTATTCTGGCTGAATAGCTGGAAAAAGAAAAAGAAAAAAAAAAAAAGAAAGAAGAAAAAAACCAATGACCTAATATTTAGCTTCATTTTTCTTTTTGCTCTTCTCCATCAGTTTTCTAAGCTGCTCCTGGCAAAGGGGACTAGCTCTCTTGCCAGCTCTGATGGGATAGATTGACGGAGTTCCTGCACAAAGCAGAAGGACAGATGAAGGAGACTATTTAGAAAGCAAAGGTAATGAACAAGGCCTGCCTCTTTGATTTGCGCGTTTGTCTTATCAAAGCTGGTCCCCAACTTTCAGGGACTTGCACGCCTTTTTTCCTAGGAGTAGAGTTAAGCACCAGCTTAGGGGGTTGCAGCAGGGCACAGTGCTCTGCAGACTCTCCAGGGCAGGCTCAAAAGAGCATGGGTTTGTCTACTGCCTTCTCTAACAAGTCTTTGATCTTACCGAGTCTTCTAATGGGATCCAATTGCAGCCGTAATCATAAATAAGTGAAAAACATAAAATAGGTAACAAAAGCAGCACAGATGTGTTGCCACTTGAAGATTTTGAATTCCTCCCTTGCTCAGCGTGGTTCACAGAAGTAAATGGAAGCAGCGGACCTGCTGAGGAGGAATACTGACATTTTGTGGCAGCTGATCTGCAATGCGATGGGAAGGCTGGGGGGCAGTGGGGACAAATTTTCACTTTATATTCTGCTCAAATGAGACAAAGATTACAGTTAGGAGTCAAGCGCTATCAAATTATTTATCGAATTCTGTTGGGGTGGAGAGGGTATTTGCTCTTTTTTTCCAGAAAAAAATATCGATTTTAAGGATGGCTTTGATATCAATTAGGCTCAACATGAGAGACAGGCAGTCACTTTGTATAGGGAATTTAATTAAAAGCTCTGTACTTAGTCAGAAGAGTGTTCTAAGGATAAAATTGTTTTCCCCCTTTGGGTCAATTTTCTGTTATGTTTGTATAATGCAATTAAAGAAGAACCCATGCCAAGCAATACTTATGTCTGGTATAAAGCCGTCCATACATAATGACTGGCTCCTTGGACTTCCAGTGCATAAACAAGTGTTAGCCGCATCTGGATTTTGTTGTCTTTGCCACAAAAACTCATCTTTATGGATGCACACCTCTGATAAAGCTCTGTAAAGGCCAAGCAAGGGTAGAAGCAAAGAAACGAAGGGTGGTATTTCAAAAATCTCTTTCCTCTTGGAAAATTGGAAGTAGCAACTGACTTGACCTAGAGCTGTTCAAGTTCATAGGTGGTTACTAATGAGAAGTCTGTGTCAGTGCTTGTAAGATTAGTCCTTAGTATAACAGCATGTAAACTAGCAGCTTTTTGTGAACGAGCTCCGAGGGACACAGAGCTAATGTCCACCAGACATCCTGGAGCTGAATCGTTAACACTGGTTGATGAAAGCCTCGCATGGAGCTGGATGCCAGCCCAAGGCTCCCCATCACCTCAGTGGGCTTTGGGGCATCGGTGGTGTGGTTTTCCCCAGGAACAAGCCTGGGAAGGATCACAGAGACCTGCTGGCATGAGGTGAACAGAGAATAAGCCAGCGCCAGCCTCAGGGCATCCTGAGGTCTGCACATGCTGCAGTCCTGTGACTCGCCACAGCCTCCACTTGGCACTCCAAATACGAACAAGTGGATTTTTCCCTCAACTTATTTATATGCATGGGAGGTTGGGGCTGTGTTTATGATTCCGAACAAAGTTTTGAATACAGCTAGTTTCCTTTCTGTAAATTATATTCCGTTTTCAAAAACATATATCTGTCACAGCCGTTTTAACTCCTAATTAGAGAGGCAACAACTGCCATTAAGCCTGCCCAGGTGGGAAAGCATCTGCAGAGTCTCTGAAGCCCCCTTGATTTTCTGGAAAAAAATCATGATCTGCTAGTTTTTGCTCATCATAGGATGAAACTCCAAGCTATTTCTGCTGTAGGGCAGGATACCCAGAAAAAAAACTCAGCCCGGCTCTGGATCTACTCCCATGGATGCTGGTGGCAGACCCTTCATCTGAGCTGAGCTAGAGCAACATCCCAGAATAACTGAAAATCCCAGCCGCAACTTCAGAGGAAAAGTGCAAAGCCAAACATGCACAGGAAAGAAGCCAAAAGAAATTGGCATTGTGGAGGATGATTCCTGCCTTATACATTGCAGTGGTGGGTACTAGGGAAAATAAATACATAAGACAGATATGTAAACAGCTAGGAGAGTTACAGAGACAGACGTATACGTACACAGGGCTGATGCCAAACCTGCTAAGTCAATGAAAAGCCATAGACGGATGTAGCAGATGACTCCAGAGCAGGTATAGATAATGTGGGGGGACAGGAGAAAAGACCCTGCTCAAAATCAACCTTTGGCATACATGTAGGTGCTCAGAAGACTGGAGCAGACTACTGAGCCCCTCAGAATGATGCACAAACATCTCTTGTATCCGCTCATCCTCTTGCTGTAGCATGTGCAGTCTTTACACATCCTTCCAGTAGGGCAGAAAGCCCACACGAGGCTCCTGCATCACTCAAACCCTCCCCACATGCAGATCCTCTGTGCCGGAGAGCTTCACTCAGACCAAGTTTGTTTTACAAGATAAAGCCGGCATATACTTGCTCTGATGTAATTATGTTTTTGCAGCAAGAGGCTGCAAATCATTCAAAAGCACTCAGGTCTCACTTCTTAATGGTGCTCAAGATTTCAGGGGCAGGTACGTACCTAATTACCTTGGGGGTTGTTCATAGCTCATGTCTTCTTCTCCTCCTCCAGCAGTGATTTTCAGCCTGTGCTGCACCAACCCCTTTCCCCCGCTGTTACGGCAGCAACAAGTTTCTGGACCCTTTGCACCCATCAAAGAACGTATGGAGGCTGTGACCCCACACGAGGCCCCGTGTTCCAAGTGATTTCTCACTTGAATGCCATATGGATATGCCAGCACATACAGTCTTTTTTTTTTTTTTTTTTTTTTCCTTCAATTTCCATCTGCTAAGAGGGAGCTAGAGTGTAGGGCTTTGCAAGTAGTAGATGAAAATGTTAAAAACCTGGGGAAAAAAATGTTATTCAGGGAACATAAAAATTATTCTGTTCATTGGCTCTGGGTTTTATGTTGTATGAAAGGAAAATAGCTTTCCTGTTACCCTTGTACCCTGTCCTGTAAACCCCTCAGTCTATCAGAAGTTGTTGCCTTAGGGACACTCACAGGCATATGCAAGTCCTTTGATTTTAGCAGGACATTTCCAAATTTGCCCTTTTTGAGGGTTGAAATGTGGCCTCACCAACTTGTCCAGAAAACCACAGGCTGGCCTGTTGCTTTGGTTGCCCCAAACCTCTCAATTATTAACATTTTGATATCACTTTTGGGTCCCACAATGATTATTTGCACTCACTTAAGTTATTTCCCAAAAAACAAAAAGCGGGCAGCCTGGCATTACAGGCCTATGCCTTCCCATCGTAACATGGAGCCTGGAGCAGTCCTAACCCTTGGTTTAATGATAGACCACTTCTGGCACGTGGTCAAATTGGTGGATCTAAAAGATGAAGTGACATACAGCATTGGTCTGGTAGGGGCTCAGTAGTTCAGAATTATTCACAGATTAAACACATATCAGAAGTTGTTCTGCTAACCATGTATTTATTCTTCCCACAACTAGGGATATAATTTCCATCCTGCCCACCCCTGCCAGTTCATGACAGTGCAGGTATGTGGCTGCTGGGCCTCGGATCTGTAGCAGGGGCTGATCTGGAGCTGCACAGAGCTGACCTGGAAGTGCGGCTTTAGATTTGGGGCAGCCCTTCACAGGTTGCACGCGCAGCATGTTAAGTCCCGGATATTTTGTAAAAGCAGAGTTATGGGAACAGAGGCAGCACCTGAAGGCATTTACAGCCATGTGCACTTAACTGGCCTTAGAAATGAAGGGAGGATGAGCAGATTTCTAATGACAGGCAATCTGCTGAGTGCAAAAGCGTGAGATGATCCCGTGCAACCCAGCCTGCTCTGCGGAGTGAAAATGCCCATTACTTACTGGAAAGAAGAGATTCATTTACCTAATCATCATATGCAGTTAAGACAGCAAGAAGAAGGTTGCACAAGACAAAACAGAGCATGGCAGAAGCCCTCCCTTGTGAAAAGAAGTTCATCAGTATAAATGGAGCCTTGTGTACGGGCTTTCAGTGCATTTCAGCTGCGCACTTCAATCAGAGCTAGATAAAAGGGAAAGCATCTCACTACCAGTAGTCTTGGGAGCAAGTAATTCCCCATGACCCATCTCGGTGAAGACCATTGAGCATTATGGGTTCGTACTAGCTGGCATGTTACCCACCATAGGCAGCACCACCCCAGTAGCCTCTTTGCAGTGGAACCTGCCCTACCTCTCCCTTTTTGCTGCCTAACACCTCCACGAGCTGCCCAACTCCCTCTCTTGGCATGGGACATCCCACACTGAGGGGTGGAGCTGCTGGTGCATGGATGCTCGCAGTGCTCAGGCTGCACCTCTACAACCATTTAGCCCAAAATTCAGACCCTTTCTGCTCCTTGAGCCTGAAGCAGCAGGAACAGGAGTACCCTCCCCATGGCAATTAGGAAGCAGCCATTGGGAAGGAAAGTCCCATAATGTTGCTTTACAGGACACTTTTGTACCAGGCTCATGTAGTAATTTGTGCCCCCTCTTTCTGCAGTCTGGTAAGAGCCCCTGCAGAGCCAGTGATGGCTCCAGTGTCTCCAAGTGGTGCAGCAGCACCCCAAATCCAGCCTCCAGCAGAGCATCCTTCCCTGCACCCAGCACCCATGGAGGGCTCAGCCAGCAAGGACCACATTGAGGAGCCACGGGAGGCCTCTGCTCAGGTCCTGTCCAAGCCCACGCAAGTCAATGGGAGTTCTTCCATTAAATTAGGTCCCCCAAGGCATATGCCTCAATGGCTCATGGCCTTGCAAACGGATTGCTTTCCTGTGCTGGTTACAGGAGGCCCAGCTAGCGCAGTTATTTCAAAAGATGCTGCTACAGGCATGATCTTAACATTTAATTACATAACATTTTAATAAGCGCTTGAGAGCATTTGAATATGTCTGCCACCCTTTCGGATTCTGCCAGGTTTGTTTCTCTTAAAAAAAAATAATTAAGCAAACACAGAGCAAACCAGGCTCTGTTTGTCTCCGGCTACTAAAGATCTCCTTAAATTTCCCCAATGGGTACAGGCTTTCTGCATCAGACAGATCCTCATTCACACTGGGGAGAAAATGGGGGAGAAGAAAAGACAGAGAAAAAAAAAAAAAAAAGAGGCTTATGTTTCTAAGATCACTACAGGCCAAATATTCTCAGGCACCCTGGCTTTTACAGAGAAATCCTTAACAGTGTAAAAATGGAAACACTTCAAAGATAAAATAAATAATTTAATAATAGTCTGCTTCTCCAAAGGGTTTTGAACAAGTTTTAGATTTGCCAGTGAATGTTTCCCTTAGGCAGTAGGCCAGTGGAAAAAAAAGGCACAGTATGCCTCTTCTTTCATAAGATGCATTGTGCGTTACTTTATTTTTTGATAAGGTCCCAAACCAATTCTTTTGTCTTTCACCCTCCCTTCACCTACATATATATATATATATATAAAATCTTTTTTTTTTTTTTAAGATAATAAGCCAAAGAAGGTGCAGATGCAAATGATCTCTTACATATACCACACACCAAAATAATTGCTGAAGTAGATCCAACACCATCCAGATTGCGTCTTTGCCTTTCTGGTTGCTTCACTTGCTATCATACACTGAGGAGAACCCCAAATACTTTAATGAAGTAGGTGTAAAGGGAAACTATTTGAAGACCCCAATTGCCTTCTGTGTAAGACTCCAGTATTTATAGGCAAGACTTTACAGTATTTATAAGCAAGACTCTACAGTATTTATAGGCTTGTAAGGAAAATGCACAAGACTAGACTGTGGCATTAGTGGTTGTAACATTCTTGATAAGTCAAAAGGCTCCAATTCTAGTAAGAAAATAATTTATTTGGCAATCACACAAACACTAGGAAGGATCTAACTGCATTAGTATCTTCTTAAAATTGGCCTCTACATGTTACCTACTTTTATCTCAGTTTATACAACATTTCCTGTAATTATTTAAAAGGAGAAAAAAAAAAGAAAAAAAAAGAAAAAAGAAAAAAATAAAAAAATAAGTAATATGCCTAAGTAATTCAAAGTAATTCATTGCTGGATGTTGTGCTGAAGGATCTTGTCTTTACTGGTAAGTCTTGCCTCCAGGAATTCCAGGACCCTGAGACCAGTAGGAAATCATGGCGCAAGGAGACCCACCCTTGTTAGAGGAGGATGAGGTTAGGGAACATTTAAAGTTTGGACATACAGAAGTCCATAGGAAGTCCTCCTGGAAGCCATTTTCAAATGTATGAAGGACAAGAATGTGACTGGGAGTAGGCGGCATGGATTTATGAAGAGGTAATCGTGCCTGAACAACCTGATAGCCTTTTGCAATGAGGTGAGGGTTTGGTGGATGAGGGGACAGTGGTGGATGTTATCACCATTTTAACACGGCTTATGACAGTGACTCACATAGCATCCCCATTGACAAAGTGATGAAGTACAGAGGCTGGGAGAAGTAGCTGACAGTGGTGCTGCCATCACAGGGACGTCAACAGGCTGAAGAAATGGACCTACAGGGACCTTATGAAGTTCAGCAAAGGATAATGCCAGCTCCTGCAGCTGGGGAGGAAAACCCCAAGCAGCAGTACATGCTGGGGGCTGATCAGCTGGAAAGCAGCTTTGAAAAGAAGAATCTGGGGGTCTAAGCCAAACATAAGTCAGCAAAGAAAGCCCACAGCCTCCTGGGCTGCTTTAGGAGGAGCATCACCAGCAGGGCAAGCTCTGCCCAGCACAGCTGAGACACGTCTGTTGGGCTGGGTCCACTTCTGGGCTTCCCAGTTAAGAAAAGGGTGGACATACTGGAGTGGGCCCATTGAATGATGATGGCCAAATGATGATGAATGGAGTGGAGAGGAGAGGCTGCAAGAGCTGGGACTATTTAGCCTGGAGAAGGGCAGGTTCAGAGGGATCATATCAATGTGTATAAATATTTGATGGATGATGTAAAATAGATGGAGTCAGACTTCTCCCAGTGCTATCCAGTGACAGGGCATCTTGGCAATGGGTATGAGCTGAAATACAGAAATTTTCATTTAAACTAAATATATATAAATATTTATGGTAAGGCTGGTCAAACACTGAAACAGGTTGCTGAGAGCTTGTGGCATCTCCTTCTTTGGGAGATATTCAAAACCCAGCTAGGCAAGGTCCTGCACAACCTGCCCTTGCTGACCTTGCTCTGAGCAGGGGTGTTGGACCAGAGGGTCTCCAGAGGCAGCTTCCAGACTCAGCACCTCAGTGATTTTGTGCTAGGTGGGGGTAAAAGGTCTACATCCATCTTGGAGCACAACCTCACCAGGTTGGGCACGGGGAGCCCTCACTAAGAGTGGATCGGCTGCTTCTGTGGTTGTGAGCATTACAGGCTGTGGCACAGACTCCAGCAATGACAGCAGTAAAAGCAGTCTTTTCCTATGATTTCACCACCACTGTATTTGATTCTGTGGTTTTCCCATGTTATCCAACGTAGATGCCTGTGATTGCTTTTCTTGCTCTAATTATCTTCTCCGTGTTAACTTCCTTGCATCCAGCAGCTTTTCTTGACCCAGGTGTGTGCTGGAAGACACCTGGGAAGTAAAAATCCAAAATTAAATTATAATATATCCAAGTTCAGGGGTGATATTGAAGTCTATACTTTGGTCAAAAGAGTGACAGTGGGAGGGGAACAAAGCAAGAGAAGTGAGGAACGGTGAGCAATAGGTGAGACATCCCCCTTCTACTGCAATATTTCTTTCAGTTAGGTTTCCACGAGCAGCAGCATTATATGCAGCATTATACACATCACTTTTGACCAAGATTTGTGTGAATGGGATGCTGACAACCACACGTGGGGTCTGACTCCTTTCTAGGGGATGCTAATGTAATGCAGGAGGACCTTCCTGCAGGCACGGGGGCTGTCAGAGCAGGGGGCCCACAGGCTTCAGCCACGGCCGCCTTGGGAAGGAAGAGGTTAGATTATGGCAAAAGGAAATGAGAGGGTTGGACTAAGAAATTTGGGTAACTGCCTGACCCTCTTGAACCAGCACAAATCAAGGATTATTCTGTTGCCATCCGGTGAGTTATGTGGTTGTAAAACTGGTACGAGTGGAGAAACAGGCTTTACATCTTGCTGACGCTTTGTCAGTAAAAAAGCATTTTGAGTTATTTCACCTGTGTCACACTGATATTTACATCATAACCACTTCCTTGGACTTTCGCTGCTTCTATTTCCCTTTAAGGTATTCTATACAGACACACAATATTACCTTTAATGTGCAAGATCATCCTACTTTCAAGGCATCTTTCACCAGGGAGATGACATACAGCTAAAATAGGGAATTTTCACTTCTTTCTTTCCTGTCTCTTGCATCCTACTGAGTATAGGATATGCCTGGAGATTACATACTGGGCCCAATCCTGATCTCAGTTGCAGCCTTGGCACTGATCCGGATTTACACGGATGTAGCTGAGCAGAATTGAGCTTGCCGTCTGTCTCTCTTTCATGCACGCACATCACGATTCAGGATTTTGTTCTGACTTCAAAGAAATGTGGTATGTAGATTAATATGCTCTACCTCAAAGGAAGTTGTCACCAGGCACACAGAGTGCTTCTTCTTTTATGGTAACTCATAATTTATCAAAGAAAATCAAATCAATTTGTTGGTAAAAGAAACATGTTTTTCATGAATTTAGTCAACACCAAAGGTTTTGAAGACATAGCAAGAGAAAGCTGTATTAATCAGACTTAGCACCTAACACTTAGTGGGGAAGCCCAAAAAGCTCATCTGGAAGGTTTATTCTTTTGGGACCTCAGCCCCCAGATGACAGCTTTGTCCCCTGGTGCCACTCACACTCTTTTCCCACCTTCCTCTCTATACAGGAGCAGCTGCTGCTTTGCAAAGATCAGTAGCCACACAGCATGGATGCAAAATGCTGGTACACCCTCATGCAGGTCACTACTCAACGTACAGGTCATTGGGAAATTAAGCCAGAAGGCTTACATACACAGATTGCACTCGTCTCTGTCCCTGTATGTCCAAGGTGGTCTGCCTTGCTACAGGCAGAGAAACAAAGGCCAATTTCATAGCATATCCGAAGAACCAGAAGTCATCTCTCGAAGCTGGGCAGCGTTTTCCTCTCACTTCCCAGCATTTTGGATGCGAGGTTTCCATTAGTAACCTCTCTGTTCAGGTCAGAATCAAGAAACATTCCTCAACACAAAACAAACTAAAAGCTGGAAGAAGAATAGGACAGATGACGCCATCAAAAGAAAGGAAGAACAGAGCAGCATCCTACAGCTTGAATAGAAAAGCAATGGCTAAAATAGTCATGTCTAGTACACATCCAGTACTGGGGCTGGATCCCGAGGGACACTGGGTGCAGACGTACAATACAGAGATTGTTATTACCAAGGATTACTTCACCACCTCCTGCAGCCACTTCAGAAGGGAGTTAAAGGTAAGACTTGAAAAATGCTGAGAAAAAGTGTAGCACATCTTAGGTCAAGAACTGTTATATCTATAAACTAACAGAACTGAAAGCACTGGGGCTGGAAGAAAGACACCCAGTCCCAGTCCCAAGGCAGGCTCAGGTACATATAAACTACTCCTGACTTTTTTTAACTTGTTCTCTAAATTCTCTCTTAATGAAAATGCGACTCCTTCCCCAGGACAGATGAAGGCAGGGATGGCCAAGAGGCAGCAGAGAGCAGACCTGCCTGCTTTGTTGCGGAAGCGTTTAGCTGCGCACATGAAAGCTGTGCTGTCCTTGGAGACCCAGCCCATTGCATTTGCTAGCACAGAGGGAGCCTCCTTGCATTAAAACCTTTTAATATTTGTAAGCAACCTTCTCACCTTTTTAGTACTGTTTATTTGTAGTTCTACTGAATCCTTCTCAAGATTGGGCTGGACAGCCAGAGCTGCACAACAAATAAACGATGTGGCCAAACAGCACCGATTCAGCATGCAGTTTTTGGAAAGCTTTATTTTTTCTGGCAAGCATGCCCATTTGTAACACCCATTACATTGTTGGCAACACCAAACAGTATTGCTGAAATCTTGATAAGCTTAAATTTAACAACTGGGCACAACCTCAGATCTCTGATAATTGAAAGAATCTAGTTACAGCAACCTATATGAAGAAAGGGTGGTTTTCCTTGCTGGCAAGTTTTTATGTCTTTTTACTATTAGTTGTTCCTTTTTGAAAGTAATTCAAATGAAATGTGCCCTCTCATGATGCATTTTTAACATGCTGATATAATTCCTTAAGTACAATATTCATGGCACCAAAATGCTCTTCACCGTTAATTACTGTGACAGCGACATGGACTTTTTTTGTCAAATGCCTTCACAGCTTATCTGGTCAAGGCTCCTTTTAATCATTTATACGCTCTTCTCCTCACAGTAATTCGTGCTAAGCTTGTGACGCAGCCTGAACCCAGCGGATGGGCCAGGTTACCTCATGGAAGAGCAGAAGTACAAAGCTCTTCAGCTCAGAAGCCTGCTCCGGAGGCAGACACAATGCAAGAATCTTGTCAGGGCGAGCGCAAACCACATCCCCTCCAATTTGCTCTTGCTAATGAGAAGTTACAAGACCAGCTGTAATTTATATGCACTGGTTGGTCATGATTTTCTTTTTACAAACAGCCAACATATGCTTTCAGTCTAACATCACCTAGTTCAAAGAAAACAATAAAAAAAGAACAAATGTCAGAGAACCATGAACATCAGCAAAGCAAGCGTGTCTTGTCTGTAGCAGGCAGTGGCTGTGCCAAGGTTTCGACGACAGCCTCTTGCCACATAAGCAGCATGCTTGGAGATGCAGAGAAGTGGTACATGAAGACAAGATACTGTAATTTCAGCCAGAGCCCAGAGCAGTCTCTCTCCTTCCATGCTGAAATGGTAATCACTAACATGCAGTTCTTAAACTTTAGGCAGTAGTAACAAGGCCAAGATCAGTTTTGTGCCAAGATTGGGTTTGTTTGTTTTTCAGTGGGAATGCAAGCCTCCTCACTATTTTCCTTATGCGAGATCCAGCCTGCTGATTACCTTTCACTTGTCTGGGCTTGGGACTCCAGCCATTCACTTTTTGGTTCCCCAGTGCAAGTTTTTAGTCTGTGATTGTTTGTGGCAAGTCTCCCTGCAGAAACATACTCATTTACACATAGTAATATTAATGTCAGTATTCTTCCACCTCCTCTCTGGGCTTCAGTTCAATGCTCATGTCTTGCTTAAAGCAATAAACAAGTTGCAAATATGTTAAAAAACTCTTGGGTGTTTTGTACTCCTCCTTTCCTGTTCTGGTATTGACTGGCCTTGTGAAAATACTCTTTTGATTTTGTCTTTCAACATGTTTAGTAGTGTCTTCCAAGTTGCTCTGTGTGAAGGTGGAAGGCATAATCTGTGTCTCATTAATGCTTGGATCTCTCAGAGGGGTCTCTCCCTTGGCTGAACTAGCTGATGCTTTAAGAGGCAGGGAGCACCCTGGGGCATAGCAGTGAGGACACAGTGGGCAATTTCACCCCTGATGTATCTAAGAAGTAAGTGAACAGCATATGACCCAAATAACATGTGAGAACACCATTTTCTTAGGCTTATCTTTGACTGCACTACTGCAAAGCACGGCTAGCTCTGCAGCACAATTGCCAGGCAGTTCAGGGTTAGTTGCCAAGTGTTTCCAACAATGCCAGGGCCATCAATGTGAGCGTGGTTTAAGGAAAAATTATGGGTGTTGCAATGCCCACTATTTCAGATTCTGAACTAACAAGATCTTGAAGTTGCGTGGAACCAGTCTTCTGAATGTAGTCAGAGTCATGCCAAAATGGCTTCCAGGCAGAGATAAATGAATCAGGAGATAATTTTTAAACAAAAGCCATAATGTACGTTAACCTATTACTCTTCAATCTCTAATCTTTCTTGAGTATATCCCCTTTATTTTTTTGTCCCTAAAATATGATATGCATGTAAGTTTCGAGATCAGCTCCTACCAGCTGCACAATGTGGTTTTGTGTCATAAATTCTCAAAAACAGAAAAGTCACAATATCAAGTTTATAATTTACTGCAATGACTCTTACACACCTCTTTCACCCCATGTTCACTATACCTCTTTGTGACATTCATCTTTGCCTTAAGAAGACAGAGTAATGAAACACATATGTAAACACAGAGTGGAAAAGTCAAACCCACCAAACAGCTTTTCAGAGTGCTCTCCTTGCTCCAAGCTCAAATACAACAAGGTCTTTTGCAGTCCTCAGGCTTCTCAGATTATTTATGAAGCAACAGCCACTACACTTATTGTACCTCCTGCTCTCAATGGGACTCATCGTTCAGAGCTGTTGAGCAGTTGGGAACAATTACAGAGGATAAACTGAATGAAATATGCGATGCTGTGAATATGTCAAGATTTCGACCAGTGGAATTTACATACATGAATAAATATTGAATACTGTTTAGTAATGAGACTCCTTGCATAGCCTCTGTACTGGGCATCCTGCAATGTAAAAATAATTGCTACTTTTATTATCAGTTACCAGCTTTAACAGCAAGAAAGAAGCAGCTTCAAGTCTGCGAGGCAAAGAGGGAATTAGGAGATGTATCTCCATTAGCTTGTGCAAATAGTAAAAGCTCCTTCTTAGCCTCTCGTTCAGAAGGGATGGTTTGTAGCTTTCTCTTTGTGGACTGTAGCTTTCTCTTAGCCTAAATTTAGATTATGACAAACAGAAACATGAGCATGTTGTGGATTAAGATAAATTCTCCCAAGATGTTGTTGTAGAATTATTAGGACAAAAAAGATGGATTCCAAAAGTCAACTGAGCAAAGCTGTTATTCACGGAAGAGGAGAGATCTCCAGACACACAGCGATTTCACAATCCTGGCTGGGGCCTCAAGGTTCAGGGAGGTTCATTTCCACCATGACTCAAGCCCCAAATAACTCTTTTGCTCAGCCAAGCATTTCCTTGGCTCACTGGAACTTGGCTAAGTGTCTGGTGGGTACGAACACAACATCTGAACTGGAATTGCCTGTGTACGTGCCAGGAAAGACATCAAAACTTTTCCCTCCCCAAGAGCATGTGCTATGTAAGATGGGCAGCCTAGTGGGTCCCTGAAGCTCACAGCTTTTGGATGGGTAGCATTTTGTCTACAGCTCCTCTTTGCAGCTGAAGCAGCAATGGATTGTTTTTTCAGGCTCATTCATGCACGCATGTTTTCACGACTCCTTCCATCACAAAGAAGGAAGGAGACATCACTCCACATGAATGTGTTCAGTGTCCTAGCCCAGAGTGCTTCCCAGATGCATAAGCTTAACATTAGCAAGAATAAGAAGAATATGTAAAAGAAAAGGCCATAAATGAATCAGATTTTATGATGAAGATCATAGTGTCCCAGCTCAGGGCAATATAATCGTTCAGGGTAAGCTGGAGGCATTCCTGATTCGAAAGCAGCTCATCAGTGTTGGCCAGGAATGAAATTAAACAAAATATCCAGTGGGTTGAAGATGGCTTGAAACCAGTTTCTGAAAGAGGTGTGGTCACTTAAAAAAGCAGGGAACTGTACTTGTTGTGCATGAGTTCCTAGGATAGCTCTTAAGATTTTGAAGGAAACTTCAGCACGTGTATGAAGTTAAACAAGTAGAGTTAAATGTGAGGCTGTGGGTTCAGTTCAAAGCTCTGTCATGCATATCCTGCACAAAGGAGTGTAGACTAATTCATCCGAGTGAAGCTTATGGAGCTTATGGAGCTTTGAGGATAAAGATGCAGTGCTTCTCATATCTCTTCTCTGCTCCTTTAGGTACTGCAGGTTCTTCAGTTTATATCTGATGACGTGTCTGTACATTTTGTAGGTGCTCTCCTCTTTGCCCACCAACCCTTGCAGTTCCATCTGCTGTGTATACACCCACCTCTACTGAGACATTCATGCCCTGGTAGCAACTCTTTTGGAGGCAATAACTGTACAGCTCACAGAATCTCCAGCCACAAAATATAACTCTTTATGAAACTGAACTCCCAAAAACTGACCTGACTTCTTCTGGCCTATGAACCTAGTCAAGGTGAAAACCAACCATGTTACCACTTTGTCTATTAAATGTGCCACCTGCAGATTTAAAAAGTGGAAGTATTGGTATACCTCAGTGCATGTATTCAAAAAAGATTTCCTCATCAAACCTCTAACCTCTAAATAATAATTTTCCCCATAAGCCATGTAAGCTCTCTGTTTTACTTTTCTTTTTTTTTTTTTTTTTCCCAAATTGAGAGTAAAGGGTGAAGGGAATTCTCCCTTTCTCCAGTTCCCACAGGTAGTTCTAATGTATAGAAAAATATATGTACCATAAATAGATGTATACAGATACTTTGCTGTACAACCTTCAGCAGCAACAGCAGAATGGACTTGACCTGATTTTTGGCTCAGTGTTGTTACCTGGATCAGTGAGGACTAATGAGGTTCTGGAGAGTTTTAAATCCCTGTACTGACAAAACTAGGAGCAGCAGGAAAAACACCCAAGCTACCTATCTGACCCAGGAGCTGGGAATATTTTCAGGTACCTAGTAATTGTTCAGGTTGCAAAAGGACTTTCTAGAAACCTGTGGGTCTAGGGATTTCTTTCCTCTTTAATGAATGTTTTGTTGGGTAGGATCCAAAGACGATTTACAGAGAGAAACTTCCTACTTGCCACATGCTATTGGCTTTTTCATGTCCTGTTTGTATGTAAATTGGATGCTCAGAAGTATTATTTAGGTTTGGAGGGAGAGGCATGCTGTTTAAGAAGCATGGTTTTCACAGACGAGGAGTGTGCCATGCTTTCTGAAAATTAACTGTAAGGTATTTCAATTTGCGCACCCAGAAATTATGGCATCCAACCACCCTGAAATCATTGCATTTGTAAATCTTGGCCAAGTCTTTGCTTAGTAATTATTCTAATGCGGGCTTTTTTACTTTTCTTCATTTTTTTTTCCTGTAATCTGGCACGTACAACCACCATCTATGTTAGACTAAAGAGACAAAAGATTACATGGGCCACACACTGGATCTTTCACTCCATATATTTTCTTTCATCCCAGTCTGGTCCAACACAGGCTTGAAACATATTAACATGACGGTGTCTCACCCTGCCTGCAGTCTATGCTGTCACTGTTCTGGCAACAAGCAGAGTTGTCAATCTGGCACTTTATACCAGCTCTGAGTACACTTGAAAACGTATAAACACTAGCAAGATAGAGAAACTTCCTTCAGTATTTATTTAACAGATAGAATGGGAGATGTCCCCTCTCTTTCAGTAAGCAATATGCATTTTATGACCTTCTCATGACGGTTTTATGCCTATTATGATTGGTTTGCCTTTTTTATTAAATAAAGAAAAGCAAATGTAAAGAACTAACATTCAAATAACATTTAAAACAGAGATAAAGTGACAAAGCTTGGACGAGTGGAAGTTATGACTGACGTTTTGTCCTTTGTTGGTGGTGGTAAAAGGAGAGAAATGCAAGAAAAAAAAAGGAACTCACTTTCAACATTCCATTTAATTATCTGGGCCTCTGTCAATTAGTGTCACAATTTGTCATTTTAAGGGTAGGCCCCCAAAGACATGGTAACAGCTCATCTGTGAGCATCACTGTGTACTATGAGCATCACTGTGTGTTGACAATCTCCTCATGCTACAAGTGGGGAGCACACCTTGGGGTTTGGGGCAGGAAGGATTTGGGGCCAGGGGCTCCCCAGGATGGAAGGGGCTGGTTTTAATCTTGGCATGGGATTAGTGTGCAGTACCTAAGCCCCAGTGCTGGTGAGAAGGATCCTGTGCAGGCTGGCCCCAAGAAGAAGGGTTTGTCTAGCTACTCTTGTTTTTCCCACTCAGCCTTGGGGATCAGGAGGAAATGCAGCTGATTTTCCCCTCTTCTGAGTTAATCAAGAGCCTTCCAGAAAAGAATCACTATACCGAATATTTTGGGTAGTGGAATAAGTCAACACCAGTCAGAAACCTCATTTTTATTCCTGCCTTCTTGTACAAATCACTATTCCCGTTCTTAAAATGGTGATAAGGATCTCTGGCTGAGAAAGGGTAAAATAAGGATGACACTAGAGATATTGGTAACTCTGGAAAAAAATGTTATTGATTCATGCATTTTCCCTCCTCCCTACTTTCATAATTGAATAGTTATAAAATAAAGTGTTCTTGCCCCCCTTCTGTACTTGGAACATGGTGATTTATCAACATAGACAGTCTGAGGCCCAGCAGATAAAATGCAAAGCGTGAACTGAAGTAAATAACTGAAGTTCACAGCATGAACTAAATCATGTTTTATTACCTTTAATATTTCAATTGCTTCTTAGCATGAGAAGCAGAGACCAGGGTGCATACAGCAGCTCACTAAACCTCCCTGTACTCCGCATTGCTTTAGCCTTCCTTCTCCCTCTCCCGGGGAGCCATCCCTCTCCATATGGAAGAGCAATGATGTAAATTCATCCTCTCCAGGAACCAGCTCCGGGTGAAAGCAATCTCACGATTCCTCACTGGGCATCTCCTTAGGGCATCTGATTTGGAAACTTAATCACCCTGGGCTGCTTCTGTAGCTGAGGGAGACAGGACTCTGCATTCAGATCTCACATATGCTGAATTTTTGCCCAGCAGGTGCATTTTTCTCTCTGACATTTATCAAGGGTATGTAAGGCACTCTGGCCATCCTACCAACAAGTCTACATGCTTGGCAAGATCAAAAATCACCTTTTCTCCTGCCACTTTTCCAATAGTCTGGTTATTAACTAAGACCAGCCCTGGTTTCCATTTTGAACCTGGATGATCCCAGAGTTTTCCTCTGGGTTTCAACATATTCTCTCCTCTCCAGCCAACCATCTCTAATGTGTTCAATCCTCTTCAATAAATCAGTGTCTCCTGGAGGGCTGAACTTTGCAGCTGCATGCAGGCTGAATGGCACCACATCTTCTCACCTGGATCTTGCATAGTCCCTCAAGAGAAATGAAACACATGGGACTTAAAAGTACACTGCATGAAAAACTGTGGGCTGCAGCTCATTAGCAGGGACCCTGACTTGATGATCTGCTATAGGAATTTAAGCGTGGAGCAATTTGCTGCAGAGAAGAAAACCCTTCTCGTTCTGATTTATAAACCCTCCATTTTTATATTCTACCACCATCAAATCAATTATTGGATTACTGGATCCACAAAGAAGTAACCAGAGGAAATGTTTAATACACTACTTCACACCTTTCAGCACCTGAAAAAAAATCACTGCATTAGATGTTGGTATATGATCACTGATTAACATTTTAAGAATTTCTGCCCAACATTTTTCATTTCTTGTGTTTAGGAACAAATTCAACTCTAGTTTCTAATAGAAATTATGTAGGGCAGACTAATTACTTTAAAATCATCAATTTTATCAAGCACTTAAAATTACCAACTTTAGCAGCAACTTTTGAACTAACGGGAAAAAGAGGAGGTGGGGATTATAGCACAATATGTTTGGGAAAATTCCCTATCTCACAGATCAACAACTGTAAACTTTAATTCAATTGCTTTCTCAAAAGGCTTTACAATTTCGCACACCAGTATATTGGCAGTCTCCAGTGAATGAATATGAGGATGATTCTTTTCAAAGAGTTTCCTGGAAATGCCACCTTTGGTTGATATTCTTCTTTTCCAGGAATGCTGAGAATTTACACAAAAGATGCAGTGGAGCTATACACACAGAGAAGCAAATGTATTATTCTCAAACCACTCTGCTGCTACTTTCTCACCATTTTAGGCTTTTTACAGAGCCATTCCGATCATCTTTTCATTATCAGACAAATCCTTAAGAATTTCCTCTGGCAACTCAGGCACTGCAATAAGAGGATGTTTTCCTAGAGCAAGGACGAATCAACATTAGGTGAAAGATTCAGGATTTCACCAAGGCTTTATAAGGCCAGAGAACACCAAGCTAAAGCACATGTGTCTTTTGAACTTCATTCTCCTTTCACCCTTAATGCTAGATGCAGTCCTGCTGGTTTTGTATCCATCACACCAAGAAGCAAATCTTGATGCTGTAGAGGTGCCGAACATTTGCAAATCCAGCTGAAGTCATTAAACAGGAGGATCTTAGCATTTCTGAAATTCAGGGTGTGCCTTTTATTACTTCCTCTTGCTTCTCTGTTTGTTAGCAAGAAGATCTGCAGACATGTCACATCTCCTGCATTATGCACGGGTCACAGCTCACAGGGCTGGTACCTCGGTACTGCTGCCATCTCCTCACCCAGGTGTCCCTAAAACAAATGCCCTTGCTTGGAGCAGTGATTTGGCTCTCCGGCATCCTCTAATTCATTTTCATGTGGGCTGCTTGCCTGTGCCTATATCTGAGTCTTAGTGGAGGAGGAAGATGGCAGCACTGAGAAAATTGCAGCAGGACCAGGCAGAGGATGGGTGGTGGGTGGCTCTGTCCATTGTGTAGCTCCTGCTGCTACAGGGGGATGGCAATGCCAGTGACACAGGAACTCTCCTCTGGGAAGTTCCTTTCTTCTCAGAAAGAGCAGTCAGGCATTGGGACGGGTTGCCCAGGGAGGTGGTGGCGTCACCGTCCCTGGGGGTGTTCAAGGAAAGGTTGGACGTGGTGCTTAGGGACATGGTTTAGTGGTTACATTGGTGGTAGGGGGACGGTTGGACCAGGTGATCTTGAAGGGCTTTTCCAACCCTAACGGTTCCATGATTCTATGATCTTTTTCCATTTACATAAGGGGATCTTTTTCCTAACAAAATCACTCATTTCCCCAACCCCAATGTATATTTTCTTCCCCAGCTCACCTTCCTCCAAGGAGGAAATTATTATGGTGACAAACAGTTTTCAGCACGGGTCTAGCTGAATACCAGAGTATGGGCTGAAAAACTGCATTATGCATTAAGCATTAAGTTATTTTAACAGCACTCAGAATCGCTTTGCTTCCAATCAGCTAGAGATCCAGCAATTCTCCTGCACTGGGAGCACCGGTAAATATTTGATCTTTTCAGTCTGCAGCCAGCCAGCCAAACAGGGACTGACTGTTCCACCAGCCTCCTTATTTTCTTATCCCATGCTCTTTGGGAGGATTCTTAAGTCAACAGACTCTCTCTCCCTCCTTTCTCCTCCCTCTTTCTCCCAGATAATGCTTCTCTGCCCTGATTCACATTGGTGTTAAGCTCCATTGCAGGGTAGAAAATGCCAGCCACAGATGTTGCTACAACATCGTTACACTGCATAAGCATAACTAATTCCACACCCAAAATTTCAAGGGTTGCCATATAGCTTAATGCATAGGTAAGTGTTGAAAAAGGGGTCTGAGAGCTCAAGGGAGCTCTCTGATACACGTAAATCTCTGCTTGCAGCCCCTGTGTGCTGTTTCTCAGCACTTAGAAGCACTTGTACCTCTAAGTTGTGGTAGGAGTGGCAATAATTTCCCACAATACAAATTTCCCCACAGTACAAATTTAGCAATTCATTCTCCTTTGAGTGGTCAAAAGAAGCTCGCCAACAGTAAGATTTTATAATTAAAGAGCTGGAATAAGATTCAAGAGAGCTAGGCTGATTTCTCTTCTTCAAACTTGCATAGTCTCAGGAAACACTTCAGGTTCTCCAGCCGATGCTAGCTGATATGACTACTGATTTTGAATGTTCCTCTTGACACACGTAGGTTTTCAGAAGCTGCAGAGCACCTGAAAACTTAAATCCCTGCCTGGCATCTCCAGGGATCCATGGTAAAAATGAAGAAGTTCAAAACATCCAGCCACTGAAAAAGCCTCCCTACCATCGCAGTGGTTCTGCCCAGCAAAGGACTAAATACATCACTGAATTTGGACTGTGAGCTCCATGTGAGCCCATAATTAAAGTCCCGGGTTCATGCAGCGCCCTGCAGTGACCCACGCAGCTGCACTGGGAGCCCAGACCCCGGGGTGGCTTTTGGCTGGTGCTCGCTGGCTCTCCCCCAGGCACAGCTCAGGGCTTCCTGCTCCTGGCTATGGATGGGAGGCAGCTTGGACGCAGCCACCATGAGGCTAGGGGGAGAAAAGAGAGAAAATAAGAGGGTTTAACACAAGTTATGCCACTCCTCTTGGCTTCAGAATTAGGGCGCAGTCCCTTCTTGAAGTCAATGTCACAGCCACAGGCACCACCCAACATGAGGTTGAGCACAGGTTCCTGGAGCGTGTGGGACCCCAACGCACATCTAAGAGAGTCTGGATCAGGTCTTTCTCTTCAGAGAGTTGGTGCCTGGACAGACAGGAGACAATGAGGCCAGAAAATATATCTGATCGTGATTTTAAGGTCTCTTCCTTCTTAGGAATTTCTTCTTTAATATTTGCATTTTTGCCATCATTCTTTCCACACTCTACAAACGAACAAACCCAAATATATAAATAAGTAAATAAATTAATAAATTAATTAATAAATAAAGTTCACAACCTATACCTTTCTTCGGGAGACAAAAATTTAAAAAGCTGAGAGATGTTACACGTACAGACAGCTGGTACATTCTTTTGCTGTCAGTTCTCTCCAGCAATCAATATTATGAAATGTTATGATTATTATCAAATATCATTATGTTAATTCTGAATCTGTTACGAGTCCCATCTATTGCAGTCATTATGCTTTGAATAAATGATCATCTCGGTTTTTAAAAAAAAAAATAATTAAACATATATATAAGACAAAACTCCCAGCCTAGCTATTAGCTAGAAAGGAAGATTTAGGTAGGCAGACGGATCTGCTCCTAGTGGTGTTCAGTTTGATAAATTGTGGCTTTCCTCCAAATAGAGGCAGAGTTCAGTATTTCACACCATGACAGGTTCTCTCTGTACTTTGTGGATAAGGTTGCTTGGATCAGAACCAAGCTCGCAGCGATTCACGAAGGTGGTAGAGTTTCCAAAGGAGCATGTCTTTATTGCATTGTGGTGCTGCTTCCTAGAGGCTCGGCTGAGCCCCGAGCCCTGTTGTGTTAGGCACTGCGTAAACACGGAGGAAGACGCAAAACAGTGAAGAGTGGTAAGGAACAAAGCTGCATGGAGAAGCTGGAGAAAGACCACAGCTGGGCTCCTGATGCCCAGTCCCATGCTCTGTATCTAGCGGACCAGAGTGTTTCATACAACCTCTCAGAGCTCCAGCAGATAAACACGATGAGCATTGCAAGGGCAACAAGAACATGCTGAGTTATTTGAGCTGCTGCAGTTTAGGGGTTCAGAACCATGGGAACCAGCAGAAAGGAATTTTAGGAAATCATCAAGGGCAAAGGCTGCTCTCCCAGAGCTTTATTTCATCACCACTAAGGATCTGGAGGCTCGCACCGTTGTGTCTGCAGCCCTCCAGCTCACCTGGATTTCATTTCACACTTAAAGCTCAGCTGTGCCGTGTCAGGAGGGTGGTGGAACAAGGGGCTGGCAGCTGATTTATGGCTTTGCGGTGCAGAAGCCAGGTGTAGACTTGCCAGGGGGTTAGGGGCTGCTGGCCCCCTGCTCTAGGGCTTGTTGCAGCAGGATCCCTCCCGGCCACGTGAGGCAGGAATGCCTGCACAGCCTCCCTGTAGCTCTGTGCTGCATCCACTGCTCACGAGCTGGATGAATCTTGTGGTCTTCTGCTTATTTGCATGCCAGTGCAGGAAGAACGCAGAGGGCAGAGCTGAGATTTGCTCCAAGTTTGGGATTTGCGAGAATGCCAGATTCAGAGATGCTCCAAAGGGCAGACCAAGGGTGAAGGCACAAAGGTTAAACAAACAAAAATAAAAGTGTTTGCATCAAACCCTGCAAACAAAAACCACCCAGCTAACTCCAGCTCTGAGATGCAAGTATGAGGCTGGCTTCTCAGGATTAACAAATATATATATACACTCTGCTATTTCAGACAGAGAACTAAATAAAGCCTTTCCTGCTCTTCTTGTCTCAGATGCTAACGAAATTAATGGCTGCGTTTTTTTTGGCCGACGATTCATTAGCCTCTTTTCCCTGCTCCCTAAACCTTCGTAAACACAAGCCAAAATCCTCCCTGAGAGAGATCTCGACTACAGTCAGGTTTTGCTTCTCTCCGGGCTGGTGTGAGATTATAATGCTTCTCAAGGTGTTCCCTTCCTCATAATGAAGCTCCATCTGTTCTACAGATGGTAAAGATCACAAGAACCAGCACTAAATATCCCTCCCCCACCGAAGAGTTTTTTACCTTATGGTAATGTTGCTCTTTGTTTTCCCTGGTTTTCCCAGGAGCAGAGGCGCGTGTTGCAGAGCACAGGGACTCGCCTATTGCCCCAGCTAGCCCACGCGATGGTGGCTGCCCCTGAACGAGGAAGGATTCATAGATTTTGGCTGGGGTTGAGTCAGAGGAACAGCTCTCCAACTGACTTTTCAGGAAACTCTGCTCCCTGGCCACCTCTGAAAACTCCAGCTGTATTTTTCTTCCCAACACCCCTTGACTGCCACTTGCACCAGTCCCAGCTTTGCCCCCCAGTACATAACTCTCCCTTTTCTTCTACCTTTTGCTGTCATGTACTTTGCTTTCAGGGCAAAATAAAATCTGCTGCAGGAAGGGTCTGCCATTGGAAGCACAAAGAGAATTCAAGAGGTCAGGTCCCAAAGGACAGGAAAAAAATTTATAGGTCTTCGCTGCTCATTTCTGTGTGTGTTTGGCTTGGGAACAAAAGGATTTTTCTTCGGATATCTGCACGAGAATTTGAGCCTGTGAAGCACTCAACGGGGGTGAGCTGCTGGACATGCTGCCAGGCTCTGAATTTTGGCCTCCTCTGGTGTAACCTATCTGAGCACCAGAACCCAAAGCACAGAAAGTGGAGTCACCTTCAATGATCTTCCCCTCCATGCATAATCCAAATAATTGGATTCACCTAGCTAGATAAACAAGTTTTAGCTCTGCAACAGGATAACTGCACTGGATCTTTAGACAATCCTCTAAGGTAGCTGGCAATGGACTAACTTCATTTATGTGGTTTAACATTTGCCTAACAGAAAATACCACTGCTTTTCTCTTCTTGACAGGTAGATAATCCTAAGAGGTTTGACTGCCATATTAACATCCAAACCACAAATGATAGGTAATATGAAAAGCTGGATTTTCTGACACACACACAGTCTTTACATCTGCTTTCTACATCGGAGCCAGAATTAGTTCTAATGCTGTGTTTGTATTAAAAATGTGGATTAATGGAGCTCAGCAAGAGTGCTGAATTAGCTCTTCCTGTCTCCAGTGGCTTTGGACTGCATCTCTCCATGCAGAGACAGATGTGTAGCTTGTTATTTTCTGTGCTTTGCACTTGAAAAAACTGCGGCTTGGGACTAAATCAACAGTTGCTTGTTCAAAAGAAGTGACTCCAAACATCTATTAGAGATAAGCAAATTTGGGCTGGGGGTGCAACAGGGATGAAGTCCTACAAGGAAACATTTTGGTGGTGTTGGCTCAGACCGTAGCCCACCAACAGTGCCATTGCTCAGGGAGAACCGACCCCTCTCATGCATGCTAAAGACCAGAATCCTGATCCAGGAGGATTTGATGGCACCAGAAAACCCAAACAACGAAGATATTTTGTTACTGTATCCTGGCTCAGTCCCAGGTCGGGTAATTATATCCCACTTATTTAAATTTCTTCCTCAGTTTTCCCTGGCATTTAGCAATTTTCTTCCCTTCCTGTCCAAAACAGCAGTTTAAGAGTCCAGCTGGCTGCTGAATAGCTACTGTCCTTTGACTGATGGCTAAATGTCCCTTCTGTGCACATGTATGTGCACTTTGCAAGGCACCTCGGGACAGTATGAATTGGGGAAAGGAGAGAAGCGGTATAAGATGATGGGTTTTGTTTTCATTTTTATTGGTCTCACAACTGGGAGCACTATTGGCACAAGATCTTAGAAACCAAGAACAGGTAAAGCAGCTTTTCCCCAAATTAATAACTCCGTGGAAATAAAGCCAAAATCACAATAAGCTTTTCCATACCACTTCCCTCTGGCAAATATCTTGCTGAAATAATAGTTTCAGCAAGATTGGGACCCAGGTGAGCTCTGAGTCCCAGAAAGGGACGTGCATGTCCACAGCTGAGGTACCCAGAGACACATCTCTGGGTGCTTGTCTGTGCTGTAGAAGCCACAGCTGGGGTCCAGCATCACCCAGGTCAAGCCCAGAGGTTCTTTGTGCTCCAAAGAAGCTGAGCAAGGCACCACAAAAGAGTCACCTGGCTGCAGATGTTGGGTCATGGACTCAGGGCCATGGACAAGGTGGCACCAATGTCACCTCCTGGACTGCATGCACAGAGCTGGACATAACCACGGGGACTGAGCTGAGGAGGACCTGCATCTGGGAAAAGACAAATGGGAAAAAAACTGTTTTCCATGCTTTCCTCTGCAAAGTTGAGTCTGCAGCTCCCCGTTCTTCACGTTACAGCAAGACTGGGGTGAGGGGCTCTCTCCTTTTCCTGCTTTTAACCACAGACAAGCGGGCAGGAATCATGGGACCAGAGGAGCAAGCAGAAGGGGCTTTGGTTTTGCAGCCCAACAATTGGGAAAGAGAGATCTGCACTGTCATGACTCATTCCCTAAAAATACCTGTGTCTCTCCATTGACGGTGCAGGGAGCCCAGGGTGACCAGCTTGATGTAGAAGTGTGCTGCGAAGACGTCTGAAATTAGATGAAGTGAATCCCAGCCCTGAAGCCAGTCTGGGTGGGAGGTAGTGTAGGACGGTGCAATGCAAGAGTCTACATGTGAGCTGGAAGTCTGCACTCCCACTGCCGGCACTGGGGATCCAGTCAACGTGGTCGGCGGAGCCTAGGAAGCGATTTGTCTCACTGTAAAGCAGACTCCTACGTCTGGTCAGTGAATCACTCTCTATACGCCCACATTTCAGTGAGATGGATCCTATCCCCGAAGTTAGGAGAGATGAATCTCACCCCTAAGTCTTCTTCCTCCTTTTTGTATCTGCTGCTAAGTTTCCAACGTGCTATAACACTAAATCACTTGCTCAAGTTAGCTATTACTTCACTTTCCCTCCATCCCCAATTGAACTATCATAAACTAACATATTTTGGCGTTCATTTTCCAAACTCCATTTCCAAACTGGAGTTAAAATCTTCCAACTTTTCCTCAGTTTCGGTCAGGCTCTTCACTATCTACATACTTCACCAATACATTAGGGTTTTCTTCTCCCTTCAGTTTCCATAGAAAGCTTTTGTAGCTCTCCATTACTGCAGGCAGGTCAACCAGGGCATCTCTCAGGCAGCGATGGAAATATCCCTCATTCTTCCACCATTTTTTCCTCTTTTCCAGATACTGAGAAGCAATATAAATGGAGAGTTCCTGTCAACGCTAGTGCCAGCGTGGTTCTCAAATAACTGCATGTCAGGTGTACAAATTAGAGAACTAATAGAGGTTGTGATTACATTTCATGTATGGGTTCTCAAGGCATACGATAATGAATATTAATAGAAACTATTTCTCTTGTAAATGATTATTTTCTAAATAGTTGGTATAAATAAAACCACTTGGATAGGAAACAGATTTTTTGATGTCTCTATCACAAACGCAATGATGTATTTCCACAAGAAAAGGAACACCTGCCAGTATATACTAGTAGAAATGTAAATATTTGCAATTTTTGCAGTAATTAAATCCAATCCTCCAAGGCCCATCTTGCAGCATCAGAAGACAGAATTTAGGTTCACGAGCTAACAAAGAATGAATGAAGTGACACCAAACCAGACAGAATGAAATTAAAGCTCAGAAATCAGTCGGAGAAGGCAGGGTCTGTCTCACCAAACTTCAGATGCCTGTAAGTAGATGGCTGCAGGTGAGTTAGTCACTCTGCCAGTTATTCCCGTGTAGTCAACGGAGAGAAACAGGCACCTGAAGCGTGATTCTCTCATCCATGTTAAGCATCTAATTTTGGATGAAATGAATCACTGGCTCCCTGGACTAGATCTCCACTGACTGCAGAGGGAGCTGGGGGTGACTAGCTGGGATTCAGAAGTTTAGTCAGATGAACACAAGGTGTAATAGCCTACCTTAAAATCACACTTTTTAAAAGAAATCCACAGAAAACAAGTATTACTAATTTAAAAGAATTACAGACCCCAAACTGCTTATCTGGGAGGCTGTATCACAGCCAACTTTATCCTCCTGCTGCCTTTTATTCCACTGTAAGGCCAGTGCTGTGGAGCTGTACCCTCCTCTGAATTGCTTCACTTGGCAGCTAAATCCCATATAAAGATGGAGTTATGGGTAATGGATGACAACAGCAACTCCATGAGGATATCAAGAGAAAAAAAAAAAACAAAAAAACAAGAAGGGAAGAGAAGGCAAGGTAGGACTACTAGGGAGGAAAAGAAAAAAGAAAATGGAAAGGGAAAAGGAAAGGGAAAGGGAATTTGCCTGAAAATATCTGTGTTTTTCTCCCAAAATGGAAGTCCTCTTCAGGAAGCAGATATTATTCCTAAAATGTTGTGATGGTGTGTTTACTGAAACATCCAAAAAAGAAAAAAAAAGAGAAAAAAAAAAAAAGGAAAGGAGTTTTGACAGATTATTTCTGGCCTCCTACGGTTTAGTTGCAGTCAAATCTGTCAATAAGAAGTGGACAGGGGACTTGAGGGAATATCTGCAGACATCCATTCCAAGGAGATCAAAGGGAGCTTTGCTGATGAATTTACTGTCCTTCTGACTTATTTTTTTAGAAATCCTAGACACCTGGAGAGGTGTTAAAAAGATGAAAGGGTAAAAAAAAAAGATCAACAACATGCTGCTCTTCAAAAATTCAACCTATTACATCCTCCAAACCGAGCTTCAACACCTTTTCAAATAACAGAACAAATATTGAAAGAAAAGAAGAAGTTGTAACAGATCCATGTGCTTTTATACAATTTACACTTGTTTGTGATGGCTTTTTAAAAACAGCTAATGGCCCAGCTAAGCCACCACGTGTTTTCCTCATCCTCTCTGTGCAGCTTCATTCCTTTTCATTCTTTCTTTGCAGCATCTTTGCTGCATCATCTTCCATTAGACCATAATCTCTTCAAAGCAGGAATCCTTTCTTAGCATTTGTATGAGCAGAAGAGACTTCAGTCATGACCGAAGCCCTGAGATGTTATCATGGTACAGACGAAAAAGAAACGAGGAGTGAAGTTTTGTAAGGGAAAGTAAGAAATCAAACAAAGCATCTAGGTATTTTTATTGAATTACGGTGTTAAAGCCTCTGACGTGTTGCATTTGGATCGCATAAACTGTTTGTGGCCTGTATCCTGAACACTTTGCAGGCTCAAAGAGGTACAGGAAACAAAAAGCAAAGATACTCAGGGTTAGGTTGTTGTTTTCTAAATAGCTTCAAGGAGCTCAGGTGGACTTGCCCTAAAACCAGCTGGGCTTTATGGGTAGAGAAGCAGAGCACCACAGTCCCAGTTTTGGCAAGTTACTTGAGTACATGCTTAAATTTAAGCATGGGAGTAAGATCCTAATGTTAATGGGATTAATCAGAGGTTGTGTACACTGGGCAGTGCAAAACATGTCTTTCCTTATGTCACTCTAAAATGTCACAAAGATGAAGCTTTCTGAGGGAAAGCATCTCCATCAGTTTTTTTGTTTGTTTTCTGTTTTTTTTTTTGTTTTTCTTTTTGTTTTTTTTTTCCCAGCAAAAGGAAAAATAATCACCCCTGACTTGCTCCAACCCTAAAGTAAGTGCCTTTCACAGTCATCATCTCCTTTTTACAGAAATACAAATGAGGGAAAAACAACAATAACAACAACAGACAAACAAAACCAAAGATACAGACATAGAAAAGACATCTTTATAGGAAATATTTGTCCCAGCCCTGCTCATGCCAACAAGTACTGTCTTGTACATACTGTCCCTGGTTCATAAGTCTGCCTATCCCTGGTTTATATTAACAAGACCCAGCCCCTCAAAAATAATGCAATTCATAAATATTTTCTCTCAAAGACAGTGACAGTGGAGCAGTTAAGGCCCTTAATGGGAGCCAAGTTCCCTTCCTACCTGGAGTGCTGGGGTATGAGTCCACCTGTCCCAGGTAAATGGCTTGAAAATGTCCCCATTTCAGGAATACAAGTTTCCTGAGTCAAAAAATCCTTATTCCGTAGCCTGTTGGTAAGGGGCAAAGACATCTAGGGGTCCTGGGCTGCATTCAGGCATAGTTATGCCCTTGATATTAAATGATATTCCATAAAAACACACAATGACTGCACGAATACATGAACAGGAACCCAAGCTTCAGTGGTATGATTTATTTTTATTTTTATTTTTCCCAGCTGAACTGTGAAAAAGGAAGAAAAAGACAGGAGCAATATAGAAGTGGTGAAGCAAAAAGGAAAATTCAGCCTCATTTCTCCACCATTTACAAGAAAGATTCAAGGACTACTTTGCTTTGGGTTGGTAGGGGAGGATTTCAGGGATACTTTAGCCTCAGTGTCAATGGTCTGAGACACGTAGCTGAAATTCACACACAGCTCATCCTCCTGCAGCTTAACTGACAATACAAAAGATACCATCTCTACTAAAGGAAGAACCCAAAGCTTAGATTTTCAGGAAATTGGTAGGCAAAGCTGTGGGAGGAATAAAAATAAAATAAAAAAATAAATCCTAAATTGGTTGGTGGATGTGGTAATGCAAGGGCTGAACTTCCTGAAAGCCATGCTGAAAATCATAGTCACTTTTCCCCAGGCTGAGCTCAAGACTGTATGGTCTGTCCTGTGAAAAGTAGATGAGAAATCCAAAAATAAAATAGCTGACAGCAAGTTGCGATCAGCACACTATACATATGTAAATCATTGCTGACCCTGAGAAGAGCTGCCTCCGCATTATGATAAGGTCTGAAACCTGATTGAAATTTTTCATAAAGGGCATTATTTTGGAGGTGATCCTTAAATGAGCAGAGAAGGAAAATCATCAGTCTCTTTCCTCAATAGTCAGAAAAATAGGTTACCGATGAGAGGGACTTTAACCAAATGAGTTTCTTTAGAATTCAGCCGCTGGATTTTCTATCTCTCAGAGTCCTCTTTAATGACAGAATAGTTCTGGGACACAATTATATAATTATTATTGTACTGATAATGTGCCGGCATTTCCTAATGTTACCACCACTGCTGCTCTAATCTAGCTGATAAAGGCCTTTCACAATACAATATTAATAATACCAGTGTATGCTGGATGCAGTATTGCATCACTGTCCCTTACTGGGTCCATTTAGCATCAGCAAGATGACTGAACAGAACAGCACCAGCCATCTCTACAGCACATGCATTTAGGCCACTAGTATTTTTCCTTATTAATAAAGAAGGCTGAAACAACAGAAAGAAACAGAGTTCTTCCCACATTGCTCAGTCACAAAAGGGTCTTTTCTATTTTTTTTAAAGAAGGGAGAGGATTTTCCCAAAACTGGAAGTCAGAACAATTTCTGCTTGCTGTGAACGTGCCAGGCTGACAGCTGGAAGGGCTTCCTCTGCTCTACATGTGAAGGGTGCTCCTGCATCTCGGAGGAGAAAGGGGAAAGCTTGTTATTCGGAGATGCTCTGCTTATGCTGGTGCCTCTGCAATTCAGTTGCTCAGAGATATTCAAATCAGACCCATGTTCAGAAAATGGCTTTCTCTTCACTCCTATGACTGCAAATCTTTAGCTCAACCACATCCTTGCTGTTTTCCCTGCACCCCTGCCCATCTGAAAGGCTGCAGGTGTTTCAGCAGCAGCATGCTCCCTCGGCAGGACGGTCAGGATAATCTTCTGGGCTTCCCTTGCTGTGGTTGTGCTGCTCTCCGTGCTGGGCTGTGTGTACCTCCACAGCTGTGGACTTTACCTATTCCCTTTCAAAAGCCCAGTACATGCAGTGGGACGGGCCAGGTTGCCCAGGAAAGACTGGCCAAGTACCAAAGGTCACTCTGCAGTCTCTAACCAGTGACTTTTGTTGCATGGCCTCTCAGAGTCACACAAAAAAAAAAAAATGCATTAAGTTCATCCCCTCCCACCTCAACCCCTCTCAACGTTGCCTTGTTGCTCCAAGGAGAAGAAAGGGAGAAGTAAATCTTTCACCTGGCTGACTTATGCTAACTGCTAGTTTTTTCTCCCAGTTATGTCTTAAATTACAAGATCTCAGAGGGGGAGAAGATGGAGGATATCTGAGAGGGAACTACTCTAGGTGCAGGGGAAGGAGGATATCTTTATTTCTTCACTTGCAGTCATGTTCTGAAAATGCTCTTTTGAAGGAGCTTTATCTTCCACCCCAGGCACTGGTAAATGTTTCTGCATGCTGTCCCTCTGAGTGTGTGTACGCTGTGCTAAGTAAGTAATCCTTCCTAAATTAGCTTTGTAGCTTCCCCCCCAACACCTCTCCAGGTACATCTTCTTCCTTTCCATCTCCCACCTACAAAGAAAGAACGTTCCTGATTTAGTCGTCTCCGTGTTTCTGCCTGTGGGAGTGTTTGTGGAGCTCACAAATGGAAAAGACAACTCCAGAGTGTGAGCATTCGTACATCCTCTCCTCTACTTTGGGGCCAAGGCTGCTGGAGGAGAAGGAAGGAGGGTTGGTTTCGGGTTCAGCTGGGGGCAGGCAGGTCTGAATGTTATCTCCTATTCAGGATAAGGGCCGTGAGACCTGTTGAACACATGGAGCTTCCCTTGGCTTTCCAGAAAGACTGTCCCCAGTCCCTTCTGTCCCCTCCTTTAGCTTTATTCAGAGTTTTGCTTGTCCTCAGAAAGACCAGGCACTGTTGGCCTATAAATTCCAGCCATTTTTACAATGTTGGGATTCTCTGGAAAGACCCTTCTTTCTTCATCTATTTTGGGCAATAATCACCCAGGAGTAAACTCAGGGGATGCCAAGTGTTCTGCCTGCACCAGCAGACCCCGCCAGTTACATGTGCACATGCGTGTAGCATGGACCTGTGTCCTCCAACCCATCACTCATGAAGCTTAACACCCGCCTACAGACCGTGTTCACCCCACACTATGAACTATTACCCAGACCTGCTCAATATTTTGGTCACTATTTAACTCTATTTTTCAACTGTTTGCCAAGCCATAGAAAAATGTGCAGCAGGAATCTGACACTGCATGGTTTGTGGTGAAGATCTTCTGGTAACCCCATTACAAACAGACCTAGTCTCCATCTCTGCCTTAGCTGATGCTGTAAAGAATCATTTCCAGACACCACCAGAGTGAGACCTATACCTTCCTTCAGACAGGAACTGGACACACAGTCTATGAATTTATATGGGGAATGAAAAGGAAAAACTTCCAAATAACCTGTTCACTGTAAAAGGACTTGAAGAACTTTCAGATGAAAGCATTTCAAGGTGGAACATAGCTTAGCATTAGTTTTTATAACAACTAGCAGTGGGTTAGTAGACATTTAACACCCACAGGAATTTAAAGGTGTAGTTTTATCTGCTGAAAGAAACCTGTACTATTCCACAAGTATGATCGAAACAGATTGAAATTTATAGGATGAAGGAAGCAAGCTATTTGAATTGGATCAAAATCACCTAAAAGTTCCAAAGAGTTATACATACAAAATTCAGATCTTTACTAAGATCTGAATTTTGATGCTTTGTGTCAAATAATATGAGACTGGAGTCTGGACAGAATTTCTTTTTGTAAATCCAATATTTTGTTCACAAATGTAACTAAAGCTGGCGTATGTAATCCAGTAATATATTCAACTCACATTAGTTTAAGATGCTTTATAAATAAATAAATAAAAAGAACTTGACTATGAAACAGCTATTGCTTCTAGACAAATCCTCATCAGATTCAGTCCCTATTATATGTCATATATAAAAACATTAGAGCTTCTTTTACCCTGGCTTCAGGTAACTACCCAGACTGTCAATATGAGAGTGCTTCATTTATTACCTCCAGTTAGACATATTAAGCACATTGCTATTCTCATTAACAAACAGTGGTTTCCCTGTACATTACTTCAACGACCAACTATTTTTATAATTACCTTGCAAATTTTAGCTTAAAGTAACATTCTCCTGTCTTAAGCTGTTTTAACAAATTCAACCCCTTGAGCTTGATCCAAGTGAAAATCCAATGAAATCAGTGGAGAGGCTTTCCTAAACTTCAAGGGATTTTGGAGCAGTTCCTATACATAAACCATAATTTGTACATAGAAATGTGGTTATTCTTAATCTCATCCTTGGATGAACAAAATCAGTGTTAGGGAAGCTAACTCTGCATACTACTAATCCAAGCCAATGCTTTTCATTAAAATGTCCTGCTTTTCATTTTGTACAACTCTGCAAACTTCTGGTCGTATAAGAAAATGTTTTCCACACTAAATGTTGCCTCAGGTTGATTCCTTTCAATATAATCAAAAGCAGTCCAGATTTTTCTGAGAACACACCTGGGTGAACAGGGGAAAAGAGTCCAGCTTGCTAAAATTAAATATTGGAACTGATTTATTTTTTCCAACACTGTATTACCACCTTGGGAAGAAAGACTCACACTTGGGAAGAAGGGTGGCATTTCTGATGGCATCTTTTCCATTCTATAATTGCTTGTGATTTTTACATATCCTCTTGTTTCTTGTTTCTGTGTGCTAATCTCTGCCTGTAGCACTGTAGATTTTAGAAGAGAAAGAAATCTCAGTCAAGAATCTCTTCTTTTTGCTTTGCGCTGAGTTTATTTAACTTCTGCTTTGTATTTTGGTCTAGGTGGACCACCAACCTGGCATATGCTGTGATACTGTGTCCTGGAGCGGCAGCACAGGCTATATAGCAGGTAAAGCCATCTTCCTAAAAGCCTGTGAATGCTCTGAATCCGCTTCCCTTCCCAGGAGTGTGCTGTATGTTTTGAGAAGCACTCACCTTGCTGTTATTTTGATATTTCTCCCAGAACCTGAGGCTGCCATTCCTCTGGATCTGCTTGTCTGGAGAAAGCAGAAAGCAAAATCTCTAGAGAGCTGCATTTGAGATTGCTAAAGAGCAAACAACATATTTTGATGGCTCTTTAGTTCTGGGCTGGATATTGGTCAGGCATTTGTTTTCGTACTTGTGTGGTAACTTGGCTATCATTGCCTTTCCTGTGATAGATCTTCACATCAATAGGGTTAGCCATGACTGCAGGTTTTTGTGTACCATAAGGTGGCTGGACAGACAGAACACTGTGACAGGGCAAACAAGAAGTGACCAAAGGATGACATTTTACCTTATTGCCCAGTCAAGACCAATAGCACCTCAGCAGAAAATATGGGACCCTCACAGACACCTGCAGTGTCATAGGACTGTGAAAGAGAGACAGATAGTTGTGGAGCTGCATGGACATTCATGCTACTCCAGCTAAGATTAACCCAGTTTCTGAAGCTGCTTGTTTGAAAACCAATCATCTGCACCATCATTGCACCACAGTCTCCTGAACAGCATTCAGATGCTAAGGATTACAGAGTTTCAGCAGGATTTTTACAACTCATATTTTTATCCCTCTTGTAAATTATCACAGAAAAGCTTGAGGGAGTAGGATATCTCTGATGCCGTGACCAACACTCCTCATCTCTATAAGCTCCACATCCACCAGTGAGCCCTTGCTGAGCTGACAGTCCGAGCAGTACAACTGTATCATTACTTCTATACCAATCAATTACTTTGCAAAGCATACAGAGAGTGTACAGCTCTATATAAAGCCAAACCCTTCCCTGCTGTGTGGTGCTGAATATGTCAAAAGAAAGCAAAAAAAAAAAAAAAGAAAGATAAGAGAATTCCACTATAACTGCAAAAATGTTTATCGTTGCTACCGTTGCACAGTTCTGCGCCCAATGGAAGACAATTCCTCTCTCATTAAGTCATGATGAATGATAGATATGGCCAGCGGCTAAGACTAGTTCTTAGATTAAATGTTGTGAGAAATGTCTCTCTACCACCAGGCAGGTGAGATCATTTCTTTTTCCCATTATACCGGTTTCTTCTCTCTGTTTCTGAGTAACACAGCATGACTTGATAGTTTCTGCCTCTAAACTATTGACGTATGTTTGCTTTGAGAGGGGCCTCCTAAAGTGTGAAGAATGGGCCAAAAAGCTCCTAACTACTCGCAGTGAGTGTGGCCATTAGGCTGGAGCTGCTGTAGTGCTTAACCCTTTGCCAGGTGTTAAAGAATTAGGTCCACCAGGTCTTGTCGGATTTCCCTCTGGAGAGGCAGGAAGGTGGTTTTCCTGCTCTCTGGTCTGATCAGCTGCGGTCTCTCTTGATGCCTAGATGTTCTTGAATTATTTGCCAGTCCCACTTCAGAGCTTGTCTTTGCACATCTCCAGGTGTAAAGAACCACCTGTAGCCTCTCTCTTGGAGAGGACTACAACCCTTCTTTATTGAAGAAGTCACTTGTGAGTGCTTAGTGGACTTATAGTAAGGAGAACAGAATTTTGTTCTTGGAACAGTTCCTGACTGATTTTGACCAAGAGAAAGCTGCTCTGTCACAGTACTTATCTCATTGTTCATTCAGATCCTGACCCCACGCAGATTTCTATGTACACCAGGTTTCCACATGCAAAATTGAGCAAAGAAGTATCATTTTGGATCAAGGTCTTAAGATTACAGGGGAATACACAGCAAATCAGAAGAGGGCTAGGAAGGAAGCACAAATGCTGTCCCCTTAGCCACCCATGTGTTAATTGTTACCTTGCCTCCTGCCTTGGTGGTAGTGTCCAGTCAGACCTTAACAGATACAAGTCCTAGGATTTTTTTTTCTATTTCATTTTTAGTTGGGAAAAAAATAAAAATAATAAAAAGAAAATCCTATGTCCCATCAGCCTTCCTCCATGTGCCAGCTTCTTGCACTTTACTAGCAAGCAGGGCTTTTATTCCTATTTCAAGACAAGATAAGGAAAGAGAGAGTGGTATGCAATGCAGAGTTTGGAAACCTTGGGTGTCTGACTAGGAGACGTTTGCATGGATTGTTTGCAAGTGACAAAACAGAGTTGGAGGCTAAAGGACAGATTCTGAAGCCTTGTGTTATTTGAAGAAAACAACCATTCAATTAAAAATACCTTGCAATCCCTTGGAGAGTGATGTGAGTTGCAGAACTTTGGTCTGGATCTCAAACTCTCCAACAGTTCCAGGATATTTATTCCTGTCCAGAATTTTGGCTTAGATCATTGGAGGGAAGAGTCAGCCATGAATTTTGGATCAGATCATTGGAGGGAAGAGTCAGCCATGAATTTTGGATCTAAATTCAGACTGTGCTATCATAAATCCAAAAGAACTGGACGTTCTCATCCAGAAATTCATTTTTTCCTTTAAAATGTGATTCACTCAGCATGACTAAGGGCATGTCTACATGGATGGACGAACAACATCTTCCCACTCACCCCACTAGCCAGCTCTTTTCCAAGGGTTATATAGCCACCTTGGCTTGGTGCTGCATGTGGCTTATTAAGAGTACTACCAGAGAGAGGCCTCACAGTAACTGCTGTGAAGTGGACAATTTTCTCCCTTTAGATCTGACTTTAATATTCAGTAATTAGAGGATTGCTTTTCAAGAATTTGACCAAAAAAAAATAATCTGGATTATGTGCATGTATATATATGTGTTTTCAAATACCTACAAAAAATAATAATTAAAAAATAAATCCCATTAATGTATACCTCAGCTGTGATCCTATAAGATTCCTGCGTATTTGGATGGGACTATTCCTACATATAAGTGCTTTGCTGGATAAGAGCCACTGCCAGGAAAGTGGAATGTATTTCCTATATTATTCTGATTACAGAGCAAAGAGGATTATAATTAATATCTGCATTGCATTCCGCCTTCTTCAATCTGCAGTAAAAACAAAGCTCTAGTAGAAGTGCCTACATGTGTTTTTCAGAGTGCTTTACCTATTAGATGCTTAGTAAATCTCTTGTTAACACCATAAAGGTCAGATATAAAGACAGAAGGAATGTATATATAGAAGACATCACTACCCATAAGTGAATTTTCACACTTTAAATAGAAACTTTTCAATGTAAAGAGAGTACCAGTCACTTAAGAAAAAGAGAACTTAGAAAGAAACACATAAAGCTCTTATTTTCATCTCTGATACCAGTGTGCGTAGGATCACACCCAAGGTGGTGGCTGGGTATCCTAAAAGAAACAGAGAAAGTCTCTTTGACTTGAATTACAGCCATTTCATTTTCCTAGCAAGAAATTTCAAAAGATTTTCATTCACTAGCCCAATATCTGTGAATCTTAACAAAAGATAAAAGACTACATATTAAGGCATAAACTCATAAACTGATCTTAGTCATTTGCAAAAGAATATAGCTAGCCAAAATCCTGCCTCAAGTGAGACCTAAATACTTGAAGTCCATCATAAGTCCCAAATAGCCTCCATGTATGCCAGTCTGCCTTGTCGGAGGGGGGGGGTCTAAATCTACTAAACCTGAGATATCCTTGGTTGTGTAGCTGTGTTCACCCACCCATCACAACATGCCCTTAACCTAGAAGACAGTGGCCATATCCAATGCAAGGAGATATACTAGGGAGTATGGTGTGGTGGAGGTGTCACCAGCCTCTGGCCTATTTCTCTGGTGGTTATGGAATCCACAGTGCGGTACCATAACTTCTGTGTGCTTGCTACAAGAGACTGACTAATCTCCCTCTCACTTATCTCCTGAGGTCCTTAACCAGTAGGCTGTGAGACAGCCTAGAAATGCCTGCTCTTGAACTCTCTTCTCTTCCAGTTGTGCTATTTCTGCAGGCAGGAGAGCAAGAATTTAGAGGACAGGAAAGGATATGGAAGACTAGTACCATGGACTAGATGAATGGGAAAGGAGTGGCAGGTGGTCAAGAGAAAAGACTAGGCTTCAGGTCCCATACTTCTTCACTTACCCCAATGACCAGCATTGCTATTGTCACCACCACACCTCATCTGTTTTTTTCATTTTTATTTTTATTTTTTTTTCAGACTTCTGCCTTATCATTGCCTCCTGGTATTGTCAGGCAAACAGGCAAAAGCAGGCTGAATTGTCCCCTGGACTTAGGTATGATCCAGAGAAAGTCTCCCGAGTATGGAAAAAGAAAGTACCAAAATTAGGTAGAATGGACTCTAATCTGAAGGTCTTCAGAAAGGTCAGACTCTATCACAGGAAAAGGTACTTAGGTACGTTAGGCAATCTGGACTGCATCACCTCCATCCTCCTTCAGGGTAGGGCACACAAAATCCGATGAAATAGCATAAAAATCAAGTAACCAAACATGGCCAGAAGTGTTCCACCCTACTATTAAATGCTAGGAGAGAGAAGTGCATCTGCTTCATGTGTATTCTTCATGTAAGAACAACAGCACAGGGAATGAACAGAATACTAAGGAAGAATTGCACACATCAGAGAAGCCATCATCCCCTACTACTTTCATCTTTTTTACCATTCAAAAGGAGGAAGCAGAGTATCAGACTCCCACCTTATCAGTGCAACTGGGCACTGGAGGAAGTCATTTTCACTTCTTTACCCAAACAGGGCAATAGTCTCTGCAAGGTTTCAGGAAAGTTCCCAGAACTGAGCCTAAAACTGAGCGATCTTGATGATAATTATGCAACATCAAGCATTTTCATAGTGAGAGAACACCAGGTTCTAAAGGGCTTTGTAGCAGAGAAATGTTATCAGCTAGATTTGGTGCCTGTAGGTTGAACTAATTTTAAATAGATAAATGACCCTGCTCCTTTCTTTTCCTTTCCTGAAAGCCAAAAAATGCAGAAATTTATCAGAATATCAAGGATAAAGAAAGATTCTCCATAGACTGAGTTATCCAGGTCAAAAGTAGATGTGTTTCTGGAAAGAATTTTTAGCTGGATATACCAGCCAGGCCTGGTATGGTAACAATGAGATTTTTTTTTTCCTTAGCTGTTCTGAAGGTTTTCTGGCCTTAAAATCAATAATATTTAGTCTCAACTTCTATAGTCACTGAAGGTTCAACAATCTTATAAAGATAAGGCTAATTCCAGTTGATTTTGTTTAGGCTTTAGAGGTCTGCCAGTGGAAACAAATATTTGAAAGTGTTGGTCTTACCTTAAAATAAAACTTCACAGTATACCTAGGCTGAAAAGTCATGATTTGTGTTGGGAGGGCCACTACAACATTATTTTTCCTTCTTTATTGTAACTTATGTAAATATTTTCCTCATTCCCAGTGGAAAAGTATTTAAAAGTCTTTTTTTTTTTTTTTTTAATTTCATTTAGGAAAAAGGTATATTCAGAATTGTTTCAAAACAAAATTGCTATTTATAATTTAATATGGTTGCTTTTGTCTTGTTTCATGACAACTCATTAGCAGCAGTGGCTTATACCTGTCATATAATGGGGTCGCAGAACAATTATCAAAGTGTATTTTTGTGTCTTTACAGCCCTGAAAAGCACTTGTGATTTAATATTGATTGAGGCATCCTATTTAGCAGCCCAGCCTCTTGGAGTTGTAACAAAATAGCTTCATACTTTGAACAAGGAGTGAAGATGAGAATTCAGTGTACTAATTAGAATAGTGACTAGTTTCAGTTTCTTTGAAAAGATTCCTGAGTATCACAATAAACGATACAGAAGAGGTATATTTTTCCTAATTATTCGAAGTGTATAAATTGTGCTTCCCTCTCCTGAGTATCTTGGTGGAGCAGTTCTGTTTTCCCCATTGGTTGTGAGCAAGTCACTCTAAGCGTGGGAGGAAGCCTCACCCCAGTGCAACAAGTTGAAGACAAAGAAATACTCAGGATGTATTCCTCTGGATGCCAAGCTTCCTGCTGTATATATTAACAGGATTTTCTCTTGGCTCTGCCCATAGGTCTTGCCCCTGTTATTCACACAGCCACGTTTTGACCCCTTCATAGGGAAGTCTCAGAAAACAGCTGTCTGGGGAGATGCTGGAGATTTTGGGACATTCAGATAGTTTAGCTGAGGTCCAGCCTACAACTACCAGGTCAGACAAACCCCTCATTTCTTCAAATCATTCCTTTCATGCAAGGTTTATTCCTGTTTCACATGTTAACCAAGACTTCCTGTTTCCACCTGGAGCAGAATTAAACCATTGAACTGAAATCTACTGAGGCCGCTCCTCTGGGGACAATTAATCCCATTCCTGAATTTAGATGTGTGTTGAAACCTGGACAACTGCTAACACAAGTGGGAGAGATGAGGTACAGACATTGGGCTTGGCCAACTTTGGGAAGATTTTTTTGGACTTGGTTAGCTCCGTGCAAGCCCTGGTCCAACTCTGATCATCCAGGGCTCAAGGTCCTGTAGGTCCATGGTTCTGGTTTGATTCTGCCTTAGCTCACATACACCTTCAAGGAAACATTAGCTCGAACAATGTCATCACAATTCCCATACTGGTCATGATAAGAGACAAGACAGTGGTTTGTGGGCCCTTAATCTGGCCCAGTAGGTTTCTATACTATGTTGCATGCTGCATGCATAATAACATGCACAGAGAATACTAAAAATATACTGCTACTGATAAAATACAGCGTTTTTGTCAGGATTTTCCTTGCATCTTACCTTCCCCCCTTCCCATAAAAAAGAATTGGCAGCAAAATAAAAATCAAGATTCAGTGTTTATCTTCAGAATGCATATGGTTTAGGTAGCTCCAATGTGACCTTCTACTCAGGTCTGACCTATGAAGAACACAGCTAAATTATGTATAATGGTTTTGTGATGAAATGCAATGCCAATTATAGGAGTGAGATGAGGCCATAAACATACTGCACATAAAAATCAGAGAAGGAACTTAAATCCCAGTCCCAGAACCAAAAGATTAGTGTTCTAACCACTGACTGTAGTCAAAGCTTCCTTCTGGAAATGAAGGTTAAATTTCTTCTTGCATTCCCGCTGTGTGGTCAGAAGAGTAATTTAAATGCTTTCAATAATATGGAGGTTAGAGTTTTCATCCTTTTTCTTTAGGAGGTTTTCTACATTTAGTACAATATTTTTTAATCAAAATTCAGGCAGTTTGCTTGTAAGGCTAAAAATGGATAATGACTTTTCGGTCAATTGCTTTTGACTGTCAATATGAAGCCTGCATTACCATTCCACAATATCATTAAACAATCAATAGCAATTAGTGTCTAGTCAAGCCTGGTGTTTTAATCATTTAAATCAAAATGCCCATAATTGTTATTGTATGTAAATATTTGAAGATGTTTATGGTGGAGATGAATTTTACCCATCCAGCCAACAGAACTAGAACTGGTGAGCACAAAGACGGGCTCCAAGCCTCACATTCCCTCCTGCTGAAACTGGGGGAGAAGGAATGGGAACTTTCCACATCTGGGGTGCAACCCTGTGCTAACAAAGGCAATATGGGTTTGGTGGTGGGCGACCACTGTGTGTTGGGGCTGTCAAAGCTTTGTTTTACCTAATTTCATAGAAATAGAAAATCCAGAGACTGCACTGTGCATTCTGGCCACAGGCTGAATTCATGCTCCGTACGACAGACTAACACAGACTATTTACACACAGAAGAGCCCCTTGCTCACTGACATCATTATTTCAAACCAAAACTGGAACTCACGGCACTGGTACTGATGTATTCTGTATCTCAGCTTACACAGGGAATTTTCTGTATTCGTTCTCCAGAGCACGTAAGAGGATTTCCTAGTTAAGGACATTTTGCTGGCAGTGTTTTGTGCATGTAGCAGTGTAATGTAAGCAATGACAGAGTGGCTCTTCCTACTGCTGGCTTTAGCCACAAAGATAGCAGCTGGGCACAGTGAGCTATATGCAGTGCTGGTACAAAACTCACCGAGGTCAGGCTGAGAATGAATTTGGCCTATTAAACAGACCAGGAATCTTGCTGAGGAACAGCATGTGAATTATTTTTAAGGGATCGGGCTATCCTCACGAGCATGGTTGCAGGAGCCGACCATGTGTCTCCCAGCCTGCCACATCCCTGTTGTAAGTACAAATCACCAGTTCATTTGGCCTGATCCATCACCCATTCTCCTCCACAGAGCAACTCTTAATTGCTGTGGGAGGGATTTGCCATCGCTAGAGATTGTTCAGGCTCCTGGGTCTTATTTCTGAAGCCACATGGGAAACAGTGGCAGGAGAAGGTGCTTGGATTTGCCACTGTTAATAATCTCAGATTGTTCTAAAGGCATTAGTAGAGAATTGGCTGGACATAGAGAAGTTTCGAAGAGGGATACATTGTTTCAAAGTAGCACAATCAGTGCTAACATTAAAAAGCAAAAAGATAAGTAAGGCAACATTGAACCCAGCAGAAAATGACCCAGGAAAAATGTAAACCCTGTTAGCCCATCGCTTGAGCTGACATGCAACCAGAGCCGTGCCATGAAGATGAACCAAGCTGCTCCCCCCAGCCAGTACATTCATTTTCCAGCTAATACAAGGAATAGAGATTAAGAGAGTGCTGAGGGAACGTTAAAAAACTCTGTGTCATACAGGTCAGTTCAGAATATGGAAATAGAGAATCAATTTTCTTTGGATTCAAGTCCCAGACATCTAAATATTTTAAACCAGCTACTTGGCATTCCAAGTCACCACTGACAGTTTATTGTCCTGGTTACTAATCCAAGCCCTCATCTCAGGAAAGGCTTGAGAGAATGTTTAACAATAAGCTCAACTAGTCCCAACTAAGTCAATGTCTTCAGGAGGCTGAGCCCTTGCAGGATCCTTCCTTAGACCTCCTGGATATTTCGTCTGTAGCAGATCTCTACCTAAAAAAAAATAATAATAAAAAAAAATAGCTCTAGATAAATGATAAGACAAAACCCAGAAAGCAGTTTTCACCCATGTCCATCACAGCAAAGCTTTTAGCAGGATGAAGCAATATAACCCATGGGGAAGTGGCGGCAGAAGGACATTTTGTATTTGTCATTTAAACACAATGCCATCTCCATGGCTCAGATGTCCCTCATGTCACACAGACATTTTCTAGGGTGTCTTTCTCTTGCCGTTTGAATAATTGTCCCATTGTTAGGGCTGACATTGTTGGAAGTAATTTGGTCCTGATTGCTTGAGAAACCCAGTTTTGCTCTTCAGGGTATTCTGGGAGGTCTGAAAAACCTATTTCCTGCCTAGTGTGAATGACCAGTGACTCTCCGGAAGCCTAACATTCACAACCGGCGGGGAACCTCTACAGAATTGGGATTCCCAGCTCTCCCATTACATACAATTTCTCCTGGGTTTGGTAGTTCACGAACAATCAGGTTTTAAATGTCACTTTCTTCAGGCTATTTTCTTGTGTAAACTGCAGCCTGAAATAGGTTCAGCAGAACCTATGCAAAATATCAAAGCAAGCCTCCTACACCCTCGAAGTGTTAAAAGCAGAGCCTGCATTCAGATTGTGAGCCTAACAAATTTCCAAAATACCATACCAAGAGATGCTGCTGCACCAGGCTCTGATGCCCCAAAAAGAGACGTCTGGGAAAAAAGAATAAATGAATAAACAAATAAATAAATAATACATTTGCACAACAATGGTTTGTGTATCTAAAGGATCTTTTGGAAGCTTTAGCATAGTTGCAAATAGGAACTTTCTTCCTTGAATCTCATGATCCTATTATGTTAAGTGACTAAGATAACAGTGACATTCATTAGATTCATGGACCAAAGGCAAAAGAAGACCTGGTTAAAGAGTTGTTCCCCACCTCCCAGTCCTGCAAGCAAAGAGTTTTTCCACTTTCTTTTTGTTCTCTCCTTCCCTATCCCTCTCCTTCTATTGCTCTGCAGCATGTGCAGTATCTCTTCACCAATTCAGCATCTGGGTATACCAGAAATGAGCCTGAAAGACTGTTGAATTCCTTTCAGAATTAGTTCCCTAATAGACATATCATCTAAAATTTTTCATCTGGTTCCAGTCAGCAACCAGGTTTTAAAAAAGACAAGCCAGCAGTGCTGGACAATCAGTTCTCAAAGCTAAAGTCTCTCCAATAACATGCCAGTGGAGGAAGAATTTTAATAGAACCCACAGGAATTTAGAGACTACATTTTTTTGCTTATATCCTTTTTTTTTTTTTTTTTCTTTTGAAAGACAGGTTTTCCCTTCTGGTGAACTCAAGCAACAGGCAATTTCCATTCATCTCTCAAGGAGCTCAGCTATTCAGACTAATGGCCGAGTTGCACATACACTATTTTATTTTCCAGCTAAAAATGCCTTCCAGTTCCAAGCCAGCCCATGGGGTGATGTGGAAGATTTCCAGTAGCGTTATCACTCTTAATTTTGGGATACCCCTACCTTAAAAAACGTAAAAGTAATGCAGCTGGACTGACATATGCTGCCACAACCAATTTCCCCATCACTCTGCTGAAGAGAGCTGACATTCCTGCGAGCAAACTTCTCCCATGCGGTGTGAGGTCAGGGGCTGCGTCCACCGAAAAGCAGGGGGAGGAGGAGACCTGAAGACCCTCTAAACCAGAGAAAAGACATAACGAAAGATCTTCGGCATTTTTCTAATATAAAACAGCTCTGCAAATCTAGAAGTGGCTGTGGGAAGCAGTCAGAAATCTGCTCTTTATCCCATCCCAGCACTGCTAAATGGTGAGAAACTTGGCAGAGGGCCCACACTTTTACTTATCTCCTAAGTCTAAAATCATGCTGTTTCTTTTTTTTTTTCTTAATTCTATGCTAACTGTCGTACATAGAAGGGAAAACATTGCTTTAGATGTGAAACCGGCAGCAGAGTCTGCGGCATTTGGGTGTTTTATTCCATCAAAATGAGCTTTTCTTCCAAGGTGAAATGTACAATGTAACATTACTTAATTGCCCGCGCTGCTTGGTGGATGCTGACATATATTGTGGAAATGTTAACTGCTTTACATTTCAATGCATTCCCTCTCCCAAGCCCTTCTCCTCCGCCGCTTTGCTAGGATGCTGCTGGCCAGCTGCCAGATGGGAAGCTTATTTTTCACTGGTGATCATAACTCTGGCTGCTTGTAGCAAATAACGCAACGCGCGGCGTTAGGAGGTTTACACAGGAAGCCCTGCTGTGCCGCCTTAATTGGGATCACTCTTCTAGCAACGGAGTAAAAAGGTATTAAGTTAAGATAAATGAACTGCTTATTGGAAACTACAAATGTCTCTCTGCATCAAGTTCACAGATAGGGAAAACGAATGCCGCTCCTCTCCTCTTTCCTCCAGGCTCCTCCTTCCATCCTAGCAGCTCCCCAGCCGGGCATTCCTCCCCTCCAGCCTGGCAATGCTGCTTTTACAGCCCCCACCGAGGCTATGTGGATTTGTCCGCCCTAAAGACCGGATGGCATCCTACGGCCAGCTCGGTTTTCCCTTGTTCCTGACGCCCTGCTGCCCTGACACAGTCAAACCACGGGGCTTTTCTCCAGCCTCACATGCATCTGGCCTATGGCTCTTTTATAGCACTGCTCTCTGGAGGCCTTCCTCACTGCATGGCTTGAAACTCAAAACACAAACCGCAGGTCCGTGAAAAGAAGGCAGTAAACATTTACATTGTGTGGCTCCGATGGTGGTACAGAGAGGATACAGAGAGGAGTCTGAGGTTGCTGCAGCCAGGACCAAGTTTTGTCCCCGTGTTGTGAGGATGCTGACTCCAGAGATGCGCGAGGCACATCCCATCAATCCTTCATGTTGTCATCTCATTGTCTGCTAGGTCCGGGCAAATTGGATCCAGGAGTCTGGCCGGTTTTCAAGGGCGACTTGAGTAAGACACATTTACACAACCCGACAGAGAGGAAAACTTTTACATAAATGCATTGGTCCAGCAATTAGTGCCTGCAAGAGGTGCTGTGAGCTCTGAAAGGACCAGCTGAGCTACACAGCACAGCAAGGCAGAGTCTACCTGAGGAAACGCAAGGAGTTTCCAAATGCTCCCATCCAGATCAAAAATAGCTAAGAAGCTCATAGGTACTGATTCCCCCAATGGTGACTCAATTTCATTTCTTTAAGTAAGGTCTGCTTCAGGTCTCTCTCACCCTCCCAGCAAGCTGATCCAAATGTGCACTTGACTGAATCCATGCTGACACAGGGAGGTAACATCTGAAACCTTGACTCATCACCCATGCAGTTCATTGTCCCTCCTGGAGCTAAGAAACACAGGAAATGAAGAAATCCTGCTGGCATTATTATTGAAATGCCAACACATTGCTTCATTCTCAGACTTGTAACAAGACAAAAAGAGAATAGGCCAGATTTGTCTGATTTGGGTCTAATCACAAATACCTTCTGTAAATTGGACATCTGGTCCAGACCTTTCCCTTTGTGGTAGCGAGACACGAACACAAGTGTTACAGGGACTCTGCAGACACCTCTTGGAGGGGCTGAATCCCCTTTTCTCCCTCTCAGCTATAAAGGATGCCTGAAGTGCTTCAAACTCAGCCTCTGTCTTTTAGATGTATATGCTATGCCAGGTGAATCCCAGATGAAGTTAGATGGGTGTAAATCCTGACTTAGATGGATGTAAATCCTGTTTAAAGTAAGATCTTGCTCCCCTCTCTGGGCACATCAGCCCCAGAGGGGCAGCAGCAGGAGGTTTTCCTACAGGTGACCACCCCTCTTCCACCTCTGTGGGACAGCAAAGCACAGTACACAGAGATGGACACAGGCAGAGTGGGACCTCACATGAATCTTCAACCTCTTGAATGGAGGAAGAGAGATCTGAGTGACTTTCCGAGGACCAAATTTTAGGAAACACCTGAAGACTCAGCCCACTTTTCTGTAGGACAAACTCTGAGAGCGCACAGCAGAGCATGCCTGTTACCCACAGCTGCACAGAAAGCCCTGTGCTTTCCAGGCTGGCTGTGCTGGTCATGCTAAATGTTCATACCTCTGCAGGAAATTCACTCATCCTTCTCGCAAGACACAGTTCTGACATTCTCCTTTGGCTTTAAAAATAGGAGGCATGCAAGAGAGCGTTTCAAACCACAGCAGGTGCTACCTTCCACCTTTCTAAGTGCAGTATTTCAGTTTGCTCTCTGTGATCAAGGGACACAACTGAAACCTGCCTGACCCAGCTCCCATCTTGCTTCCCCTTCTCATTTTCTGGAGGCCCAACATAGAGGTCACCTCATTCAAAGCCCAGCACAACTATAAGCTGGTGGTTTCTTTACCCATGCTATTGTCCTTTCAAGACGTGACGGCAATTCAGCGTTAGCTTGTTTCCAACCAGCTTTGCCAGCAACCCGATGGATTTGATGAGTGCTGCTCCCCCATTAAGGCTGCACCTATAAATACCTGCAGCTCACTGCTGCTTCACCTTTCAGAGCTCATTGCCACGTCAAGGGCTTTGGGTGAGGGGATGAGTGGTAGCAGGATATATGGGGTCTGTTCCCTGCTCTGATGGAGAAAGTGCCATAATAACACCAGCGGGCACTGGGGAGCTGGAAATATCCAGCTTGGTCCTCGGGTGCTGCAGAGCTGTTAGTGATCACTCACAGCCAAGGTCCCTGCCAGGGCTTGGTTTCAGCTGGGCTGCGTGGGTCCATCAGAGCTGTGTGGTGTCACCCGGGGGCTCACCCCACATCAGCTCCCTCTGGCCTGGGCCAGAGCATCCTAAAGGAACAAATACCCATCTCCTGGACATTCTTAACCAGGGGTTTATGCTGGAGATGTGAAGACTTTTAAGAGCAGGATCCTAATAAGAGACAAAAATGCACGCTCTTTGCACACAGAGCTTCTTAGGTCAAGGAGGCTGCTTGCTCTTTGCTTCCACTTTACTTAGGGAAACAGGATTCTGTTGGCATTGTTTGGTGAATAAACAAAAGAATATCAGTCTGGTACCTGGCCCAATTTGCTGCTTGCTCATCCTAACAGAAACAACCTTGCAAAACCCAAACAGTGACGTGCCACTGCATCACACAGCAGCAGCATTATTTCCTTCTTTTTTTTTTTTTTTTTTTTTTTTGGTTTTGTTCTTTGAGGCAGTGTCAGAGATCAAGAGAGAAGACTTTTCTCTGTTTATTCACTGCAGAAATCAATACTGATATATCCACAGTGGGTTTAGGTGGGATCTTGGGACTGGGTTCTGCTCTGCGTGCCTCTGCGCTGTGGTTGGGAATCGCATCATTGTGGCAGGGAAAGGCTGAACCTCTTCCTCCTACCCATGGGAGACACCTGCAGCACTCTGAGCCCCCCCCAGTCATGTTCGTTTGCTGCAGAGGATGAGAAAAATCTGGAAGGAGTCGTGGGGAGGTTGCCATGAGCTTGAGGATCAGCAGAGCAGGGCGGAGGTGGGCTGGGAAGGAGACCTGCACGTCATTGTCACCTGCTTCCACTGTGACAGCACGGTGACAAACGGCTTTGTGACATTCCCCTGCACTGCTCTGACAACCCATCAGCAAGGTGCAAACAGCAAAGTGTTGCATGATAAGGGGCCTGGCATAACGACTCAGGAGAATGTGCAGGTAGGCAGTAGGAAAGCCAGCAGTTCACACGTAACTTGTTAAACATGACAAGGGTGTTATATACACAAGGCTTAGAGATCTCCATTTTGGTGGAAAAAGAGATACCAATACCTTTTCATTTTCAAGGCCAATAACATCATAGCAATACTTATTCAGGATGCATCAGCAATGTCAATATAACTTCTCCAGGTAGTCTCTGACCCCCTCCACACAGCTCCCAGCCCTCCCCTATGGACTGCTGACCTCCCCAACCCCATGCACAGCACCACTGCCCTCCTGTGTATGACCCCACAGATCCCACCATGGTCTGCATGCCTCACATGCCCCCAAAAGCCCACCCACACATATCTTCACCTGCACAACCCCTCAGCTTACCTCCTCCCAGCCCCACATGCCACCCCATAAACCTTATCCACCAGGCCTGGACTGGGATTCACCAAGAGGAAGGGATGGGATGGATTAAAGCTGCTTCCCATGGGTACCCCAAAGGTGCTTCTGTTTGGGCTTCCACCGTATCTAGTCCCAAACACTGCACTGGGACGAGGGTGACTGGTCCAGTCACCCCATTTGAGGGGTTTCTTGGAGGCATCATATGGAAGATCCATGCTCCTGGAAGATCCAGGAGCTTAGAAAAGTAAAAAACAAGGAACTATAACATTGTTTCAGGGAAAGCATACTTTGAGCTGGTGGTAATTTAGGGACACTAACATTTTCCCCAATAAAGGGAAGTTGTAGACAGTGAGGAAGGCTGTGGAAAATTGATTTGTTGAACCAAATCCCATGTACGTTAGAGATGGGAATGGAGAACTTGTTGCCCTTCCACAAGCCGCAATTCCATTTCGTATAGCTCATGGACACATTGTTTCTTGGCATTATTAGGGGCTGACATTCATTTCTGGTCCACCAAATGAGTCCGATAGGCTGAGTCAACTCTTGGAAAAGTTTTCTAACTCTAGCTTCAAAACATGTATAAAAAGCACCTGCCCTGCCCTAAACAGTTCACCTCGTGTTGCCAGAAATCCTTTCAGAGCAGACATCAGTTCCAGTCCACGTCTCTGTGTGATTTTTCCCTGTTTGCAGAGCATTGCCCCATACATGCTTCTGTCTAGCTGCTTTCCTAGCGCCTTCTCAGCGAGATTTGATCTGGTTGTTTATTGAACTTTGTCCAGTGTTTATTATTTAAGGAATTCACAAGATAGATGTGAACACTTCCAGCCTAGCTGTGCTTTGGATTACCAGGACGATTGTTTAACATGGCCCAGCCTCCACAGAGCTACTTGCCAAATAAAAGGGTCCCAGTGGGCTCCTGTTAACCTCCTTGCATACTGAAATAAAGCAATTTCTCTCCTTATTTCCTATATTTCCACCAAAGCTCTTCAGTCATGCCTAGAGCCGGGCAACCTGCTGGCTGGGAGCTGTCTCAAAAAGTCAGCTCCTTTTCCTGTTTTTCGCCACTAACACTGGCTGATCTTTCCCAAATCCACACTTATTCACAGCTCATTACTTTGGCTGCTTTATACAGACCTGTGCTGACATCAGGATTGTTCACACACTGATCATCGCTGCTGTGAACAAAAGGATCCCGGCCCCTCATCTGCTCCCCATGCTGCCAAGACTAAGTGTCCCATCACACCCTACAACTGCATGGAGTGGGACAGGGCATGGAGATGTCCCATGGCTTCACCAGTGCTTCTTGCATGAACGTGTGAGTGAAAGTGTGCTTACTCATGTGTTGATATGCAGAAATAATTGCACATCGGAATGGCAGTTATACCACATGGTAATATGGTTTTCCGGGTTACGTTCATATGAGCTAGGGTCTGAAAGCCCATCCCACTGTTCAAGACATTTCTGTATAACTGGCTGGCACAGCTTGGAAAAGTCCCTGAGAGGTCACCAGACACTGCAAGTCAGTTCTGAAGCACCCTGCACAACCAGTGTAGCATGGATGAATCACACACACTTGGAAGTATCCTGACAGCAAGGACTCTTCAGTCACATATGGGTATTTTTTGACATATCACCCCTCGTTCCACAGGATTTTGACCAAAAAAAAAAGTATACAATAGAGGTATTTGGTGGATCATTACCCAAACTAGTCTTTTTAGTAAGTCAGATACTTAGTCTTATCATCAGAGGTGCAGCATGAAGGGGTAGACACCTACTTTTTGGCTGTACAAGGGCTCACAGCTGGTCACACAATGGAGGAAGCAGGAGGGCATGAAGGGAGCATGGCCACTGAGCAGCTCTATTTGGGTCCAAAACCAAAAGCCAGGCTCCACTATTCAGTTTCTTGCTCTCTTTTCAAGTGAATCAATGCTCCATTTACCTACATATCTCAATAACTTCATCTCTCGTTCTCTTCCAAGCAACATCCATGACATCGGTGAAGACAGACTAAGGAGACATCCAACGTTTGTCACTCAGGGGACAGTTTTCTGCATGCCGTGACTGGCAGGTGTCTTGTAACGTGACAGGAGGTGGCAGAAGACCTGCTATGAGACCTGACGTGCGTCAGTGCTGTACTCCTAACGGAGTCTCCAAGGGGAATCCTAACAAAGTAGACTGCCAGAGACGCTCACCTGGTCCACAGCTTTGATAGGAGCAAAAAGTCATGGGAGAAGGGTGTGAGAAAACAGGTTATGAACGGGCTGAACTTGCCCACAGGCCATGGCGTGAGCACCCCTGAGCTGTGGAGAAAGCTCAAGTCCTGGAGCATCAGCGTTTGTGTCTGAGTGATATGGGCTGGCAGGCTGCACAGATACCTCCAGCCCTGCCTTTTTGCACATCCAGCTGCAATCACAAGAATCTGTAAACAGTCAAAAAAAATACAAAAACATGATTTTTTTTTCTTTCTACAAGCCACCTGCCGCCTGTCAATGTGGAGCACAACCCTTTGTGTAGCAAGTCCAATAAACAAAACCGTAAAGCATCTGTCCTGCAACTGGATCCCAGCCCATGACAAAGAGCAAATCTGATCCATGACAAACAGCTGGGAAGAGCACTCAAAGCTCACACTGTAATTCACAGCCCGTCTGCAGTTTCCTACTAAAGCCAAACACAACTTCTGCTCAGCGCAACAATAAAGGAGAGGGGGAAAGAAAAAGGTGAAGTAATTCTGTAGCACTGAGAGCTTACATATGATAAGGGGAGAAAGGGTGTTTGCCACAGTTTTATTATGACTGAAGACCACAGATGAGCAGTCCAAGTTTGTTCTTATTAAATTAAAATGCAAATTTCTGAGAGCTTTTATGAAACTAGGGAAAAAACAAAACAAAACAAAACAAAATGCATAGGCCACCTTCACCTATATGATTAAGCAGTGTCACCTTTAGTGGACAGAAAGCCTTGACTTAGTCTTTCATTCCAAAGAGTTACAAGTCCTGGTAGACCAGGAGCTAAGCTTACAGCATTCAGGGCTAGATTTAGGGAGTTGCCATGTCAACACACCTCCACCGTTAGCAAGAACACCTCAGAGACTGGGATGTGAACTAGGAGCCCTATTTTTAAGTCTCCATATTCAAATTCAGTGCAATACAAACCTTGGACTCAAATTCCCCTGACCGTGGCAAAACACTCCCTGCTTCATCCAAGGTGGGATTTGGCCAACGGCCCTGTGTCCATCTGGGGGCAATAAGGTAAAAAATGTCCTTTCTGCTGAGCAGCAGCTAGAACATCCTTCTTCCTTAGAAGAATACCAGCCCATGGAAAAGTAAATTCACTCAGATATAACATTTCCAAGGGGGTAATTCTTCTCTCTCACTCTCAAAATGGGAGAAAGCTCTTTGCCGGTATGTAATTTCTTTCCTAATCACATTGCAGTGTCACATACCAGTGAGCTAAGGGCTCCCGCAGCAGCGTTATTCTCCAGCATATGTGACTTTGTATAACATGTGCTTCGCTCGGCAGTCATCAGCAACAGAGAGCAAGAACATACTTCTTCCTCTATGACATTATTAGGCATTAAGAGCACTATATAGCAGTGCATTTCAGCTTCTTTATTTTCTCCCAGTAAAAGCAGCTTGGCCACCTGGTGTGCTGCACACACAGTTAAATTCCAAATGTAATGTATTTTGTAGCGAAAGAGATTAGAAAGCTGCTGTAATGAATCTCATTACCAGTGTCTTTATATCCTCATCTAGTTGGAAGCAGAGATCCTCCAGACCTAGGTACTGTACTTATTTAAAAGAATATCATCTACCTCTCAACCCTGTCATTACAAGACAAATTGTTTCCTTTGGCTTGATGTTCCAGCCATGCTTTTCTCAGTCTTAAAACATGTTAGCAGACAGATTTTCTCAAGAACTGAAGGCCAGATTTCTAACTGCTCAGCACCCACAACTGGGCTAGATTATTTTACGAGTGTTTGATTCCCATTTAGTCACCTAAAATAAGAGCCAGATTTTCAGACATGCTCAAAAGCCTCCAAGATCTTCTGAAAATCTGGACCTAGACTTACTCCAGCAACTTGCCAAATTAGTGGAAATTAAAGTAGACAGCATCTCATCATGTTACTCATTGCAATGATAAACACAATCTCGCTGTTAGATCCATTTCCAAGACTCAGCCCCCCCTTCCAAATGCAGTAATTTGCTAATCTATTCCAGTCCAATACATCCAACTGTGATTTCCATCTCAAAAAAAATAAAATAAAAATCTAGATTTTCATGTCTTCATATGTTCTCAGAAGAAGAGAAGATATCGTTTAGGCTGTATTTGCTCAACATTTCCAAGACAGTTCATCTAGTGGCAGATAGTGGCAGAGAGACACTACCAGGAAATTTCCACCCAGACAATGAAGATTGGGAACAGAATTGCAGAGGGCTAGAGGGAAGAGTCCTTTGTATCTCTGCCAGCTGAATGCATGCATCCTCCCCTGGTCCACAGCTGGGCTGTGACAGACAGGATCCTTTTCCCACCTTTCTCTTGTACGACTGCTCAAACCTATGTAAATACATCACCTTTGCACGCTGTAAGTGCTTCGTGGGACTGTGGCTGAAGTGGAAGAAACCCTCCTCTTTTCCGAGCCCACCGCTGTGCAGTTTGACTGACCTCAGGCTTCAGGATTAGATGTGGCCCAAAACCGATCTTCCTCTCTCAGAAACGTTTCCAAACATTTTCATATGAGCATGACAGAAAGCCTCCAGACTGAAAATTATGGAGGTGCTCAGTCACCAAGGAAGAGTCACGCAGGAGACTCCTTTAGCCAGTGCCAGACAGAACGGGGACTGCTCTGGGCTAAGCCTCAAACTCTGCCAAAGCTGCTCCTCTTTTGTACAAGTAACTTAGCATTTATTAGGCAATCAGAAAAGATTTACTATCTATCATTTGGGTGGTCAGAATAAACAGGACATTATAATTTCAGGGATGGAGACGTTCCCTTCTACTCCTTCCTCAGTTTGATGATTTACATGCGTAAGGATTTCAGCTCAGCCAAGTTCTGATTTGTGTCTCTATATATCTAATTATTAATTTGAGCTGATCTGACCTGGCTGTTCTTGCAGGTGCTGTCTCAAATCTCAATATGGATGAACCCCTCTATTTATTCCAAACTCTTCAGACCAAATACACAAATTACCAAAGGAAATCAGGAGTTATCCACACAGGATCTGCTGACTGGATGAGGAAGAGTCCCTTACAAATATTCTTTGTAGGGAAGTTTTACCTGTTCTAGAGGTAAATAATGGATTTCAGTTTGAAAATATAGCAGATCATGGATGATAAAACTTGTTCTATGATCAGGACTCTGGAAAAAAAGACATGGTTTTAGTTCTCTGATCTGACGATAAAGACTTTCTGCATGACCTTGGGCAAGTTATTTAATGTGTTAGTTCCTCAGATGAGGATAAAGTCACCTCTTTCCACCCACTCCGTCTGATGGCTATGGTCTGCTCTCTTCCTATTTGTTACAATGCCAAAAAAATAAATCGAGGACCTCAGCCCTATTATTCTAGAACAAACATATTTTAAGGAGAGCAGAGAAAAGGAGCCAGCCAAATGTGCATGCCCCATTAAGAAAATCTGAGGCATTTCAGGTGACGGATTCAGTGCCAAATAGCAACAATACTCACATACGTATTCTAAAGAGAGCTTTCAGGTTTCCTCAGCAGCCTGTTCTGCCAAAGCTGGCTCTGGGAGCACCACCCTGCAAACCCTAAAGGCAAAGATATGCTTTGCAGCTCCTTTTGGAGTCACACAGACAGGGAGGAGATCTGCTGGAAGATTCAAGCAAAAAGCCATGCGAGTAAGAATGCCATCATTTACAGATAAACACAGAATGCATTTTATTTTGGAATCAATGAGGTTTGGTAGGCACAACAAGTCACCCAGTCCCTGCTGCTATCCTTCATCTCTCGCTCCAGCCTATCAGCATTGTAAGTCAGCATATCTGGATGGGAAGCACTCCCCACATGAATGGGCCATTCATCTTCTGACACTGCGCAGGCAGAGCATGCGAAATGTCGGGAGATTAGACACTGCCAGAGTGAGAGATTCCTCGATGCAATTAAAGTGTGAAGAATGCATAAATCACAGATCCAAACGACTCCATCCGAGCAGCCGCCGCTGTAACCAGCCCCAAACCCCACAGAGGAGCTGGGTCTTGCAAGGAGGGGTGAGCACAGGGATGGAGGTGTCCTCACCTAATGGGCTGGGATGGAGGAGGCAGCGATGGGCTGCTCTGACAGGTGAGGCAGGGATGGTAAAATAGCCCAGGGAAGCAGGGCGAGGAGCAGAGGCGAGATGAAACAGCAATATTTGAATAAAACTGGTGTCAGAGAGGCGGCCATGCCGATATAATATCAGCAATGAGAGGGAGAACGTAAGAAAAAGTACATGGTAAATTAAGCACCAAGGCTGTTAAAGGTCCAGTTATTTTCCAGCTAGTTGCCTTCTGATTGTTCATTAAAGTACAATATCCAGCCCTGAAAAACAGCCAGGGAAAGTTCACTCGTTTTTCCTGTTGGCAAGTGGTCGCAGGAGCTGGAGGCAGCCTGGCTCCCCAGATCCTGACACTCCGCGGTGCTGCCTCAGTCATTAATATTCATGCAAGAGCTAATGGTGCAGAGTTGGGTGCTCGCATTCGTCCTTCCTGCTTTTTCCTGGGCTTGGATGTGGGCAGTTTGCACATTTTCCGTGGGAGAGGCACGAGACGTGATGCGGTGCTTATGCCCTGCCTGCTGGAGACGAGCCGGGAACCCCATTTTTCATTAAAAACAAACAAGATACGAGAAACACGTTCCTGAGAGCTGAGGGCTGAAGAGTGACCTCTGTGTCAAAAACACCAGAGGGTGAGGGAAAAGAATTGATTTCTGTTTTGTAGAAATCTCATGATTTTTAAGCCAGTCTCCTGATTGTGGCAGTGCTGAGCGTGATGTTTTTAGCAATTTCTGAGTCATCAATCCTGGCTCTCCCAGCAGGAGAAGAAAGGAGAAGCAAAGCAGCAGTGTCCTAAAACAACATATTTTCAGAAAAGAGAAAAAAAAAGAAAAAAAAAGAAGAAAAAAAAAAGGAGGTTCTGGGGTGGCTCAGGAGGACACTCATTAAAGCTGCCATCTCTTTTTTGGTCCTTGACCCATTCATCCCGCATAGCAGGGACAAGCAGAGGCAAGGTGGTGGCATCCCAGGCTTGGCAGGGTGCTACCTCCCCTGTGCCCACCACACCAGGGGCTGGGGCCGGGGAGATGCTCATTGCCCAGGTGCTTAACACAGCACCACGGGCGACTTGGGGTTCCCAAAACTGGCACTGGGGATGTCCAGGAGAAACCCATCAATGCCCTTGTAGAATGCATATGACCCAGAGGCTAAAACCCCCGTCATCCCTCCCAACCCCGCCAACAGCTAACCCCATCATGATGTGACCATGGCAAAGCCAACTTTCCTAAATGTGCTGAACTGCTGGGACACCAACATGGGTCTGCAGGAGCTGTCAGCATCATGCAAAGGGTGCATCAACAAAGGGTCCCCTACCACAGCTGCAGACCTGAGACCTTCTGTGCCACTGCAGAAGGGTTGTGACATCCCCAGGGTGAGCCACCACAGCTGCAGCCCTTTATTAACAGGGACAGGATGAAATGCGGGAGCTGAGCACGGATCCCCAGTGCCCAAAAGTCACTGTGTGGGCACCATGAGATGCAGCACATCGGCAGGTGGCGAGTTATCTGTGAGCGGCTGGATCTCTGTCTCCAAGGATGGTGAGGAAGAAACCAAGCAGCTAGACACACAGTTTGGCTGGAGGCACTACCCTCGAAATACGGGGCACCAGTGTCCCTGCTTGTGCCTGGCATCTCTGTTGCATCTGCTGCAGCTTGTTGTGCTCCAAGGGAGGACTTTCGGGGCAGAGACCTGCTCCCAGCTGGCATCGATTCATCTGCTGCTGTGTTGCGGGGCTGCGGGAGCTGGCAGAAAGCTCCCACACTGATTTTGTCGGAGCGCCGGGCAATAATGGAACGACACCTCGGCATGTTTGCAAACAAACACTGACTCCCTTCCTGTTCAACGCCATCTGCCACCCAACCCAATTTCCCTGCCCCCGTCCCTCCCCAAAAATGACAGCCAGAGACAGCTCCAAAAAGCAGCTGCTAAGACGATCAGTGCTTCATCTCGCTCGCTTTTGAAAGGTGCTGGCGAGGAGCAGGCTGTGCTCTGTACACACGCAGCCCCTGCGTGCACACCAGCACACACCTCAGCACCACTCGGACTGGGAGCTCTTCCTTGCTGCTGAAAAAAAGAATGACTCAAAGAGAATTTGCCCTTGAGCTGTGCCATGGCACGGGCTTCTTCCTGATCTGTTTTTGCCTCTATGCGTGGTAGCAAGAGCTGCAGTGAACACACTTTGACCAAGGTGGGGGGAAAAAAAGCAGTTCTTTGAGTAAAGAGACTGTTTGGTTGAAGAAAACCAACCACTGCTAACAGCACTGCAGGTGGGAACCTGCTGCCTTATTTAATGGTATCACAGAGCTGCAGAAAACATAAAATGAGTGTGTTGCATCCCATAATACCCTGGATAAGATATTAACACTCCTGCGACCTCTTTATTCTATCCCTCCCTTACCATTAACAACCAAGACTGTTAATTAGAACTCACGTGCTTTACTTTAAAAATCAAAGCCTGCTTACTGCCTGCTCTCCATAGCACTCACATCTTCACGTGGCAGAGGTGTCCCTGCTGTCAGGCCCAAAAACTGAGGAGCTGCCTCCATTTTGGGTCCAAGCACACGTCTCCTGGCCTCAGCTCCTTCACAAAAGCACGGAGGCACCCAAATTCCTGTATTTAACCACCACCCAATAGACACACTGTCCTGATATCATCTTAAGCCACTGCTTAAATAGAAGGAGTCCAATTACTTTGAAGTAATACCCAGAAATAATGTAGACCGTCAACTGCTGGCATTTTTACGTGGCTGGTCTTTACACAGTGCTCATCCTTTGCATGAAAGTGAGCGGTTTGTGTTTTCGAGGCTTGCTTTATTTCTTCTCCTGCGATGGGATAGATTAAGGCCAAATGAGTGTTATCTTCCTGCTCATCAACAGCTAGGCCAGGCTCGCATCCATTGTAATTTGAGGCATAGTTCAAAAGAAATCTATCTGGATCTTTTTCCAAGCTCCCATTAATCATCTCCTTCACACCCTCTTTCTAGCAGCTCTCCGATAAGCCATTTGGAGCTGGATTGTATTAAAATGCTTGAGCATATTTAAGTCAATTCTTGCTCAGAAAGTCTTCCATATTCCATGCTCACTGCTTTTCAGACTCCACAGCCCCTGTGGGTGGTTTCTGCATAGTCACAGCAGGTCTATGGCTTCTGGGGACAGCAGGAGAGGTTTCTGAGATCATCGTGGACCCCTCTGGAAGTGTAAGTCCCACAGTATGAATTTTTAAATCTGGAGAGGTCAATCTGACTTGCTGGAGGGGAGGGGAGATGGGGAGAGACGGGGGAGATGGCCCTTGATGAGCAACCACGCTGATGGACTTCTCATCTCCTTTTCACCTCACCTAAATTTTAAGATTTTAGGCAAAAGTGCCCCATGCATTTGATGTAATTCTTGACCTCTGAGTGTGCACAAATGTATATTGCTCATGCAGCATGTGATGCTGCACCTGAGCCATCCTTTCCCTTTGCTGGGGAAGGGTACGTCCTCACTTGCTTGTGGCCAGTCTCTGCAGTACCAGCAGTTGCCAGAGGGAGGACGTTTACATTAGCCTTCACCCTACAGACCATCACTGCCTACATAGAAAAGGCTAAATCCCAGCAGAGCAGCCGTCCGGGTGCGTTGGCCAGCTCACCCCTGCTCCCATGGAAGAATCCTTTCAGTGGGCTGCGATCTGCCAGAAAAATGAAGTACTTCCCATCTAGGCAGCGATGTTTTATTCCTAGAACAACAACGCGCCTTTCTTTCACCGGCTAATTTAGTCGTTTCTGCCCTAGTCACTGACCTGGAGATGAAGCCATCTGTCCACCCTTCAATAGCCTTCACGGTACATACCAAAATGTCACGGGATGCAGCACAGATGATCTTTGCAAGGGTCAAAATGTAAAGCGCTTCCCATGACCTCACAGCATTTCAGATTTCTCATAATCCTCTTTTTGCCTTTTTTCACCGGCAGCAAGTCACCTCCGATTTTCATGTGATTGTAAAGGGATTTAAATATTTGAGAGCCACTCTGATAATAATTTTTAACCAACTCAAGTATGTTTCATAATTATTTAGTGTGGTGGTTTTACCCAGTACAATTAGCTGCCCCCTAGGTGGCTGGACTATATAATGACCACAAGAAGGGTGAATCCTTGCCTTGCTCACCAGGTAGCCCAGGTATCACCAGCTGGTGGGTTATGAGGTCTTGCTACCCTCAGTGGCTAAAATACCTCCTCTTGCACTGGGGAGCATCACCTCTTCTCACCACAAACCACAGGGTCCCTTTCAGTGATTTTTCATTCACGCTTAGGGGATCTCCAAGGCTTGTCATTGCCTATTTTACTCTCCTGGGACACAGATCCTCATCCTGCCCTGTCTGTGTACCCCGTACATTATGCTTTCAACCCCTACCTCCCCTGCCCTGACAGTGTGTGTCCCAAGGGATGGGCTGCTTGTGTCCTCCGGAGACTTGATTCACTGTGGCTCTATAATTGCAGCAGAGGGAACTGGCTTCTTCTGGTTCAAATACAGGGACTCGAGGTGCAATCGAAGCAGACGGGAGCAGCTGTGAATGATGCCCTCCATCCTCATCCCTCCTCAATCCTTCCTCCAAGGGCACGGGGATCTAACCCTACTTGCAGCTATTTCAGTGTGAGCCCATCGTCAGCATAAATCCCAGTTATTCCCCCTTCTAAATGTCCTAGCCCTTTATAAATCCCTGCATGTATTTTCATGGAGAAGTAGTATACCCATTGGGTTTACTTTGACATTTTCCTTCTAATTCTTGCAAACAATCTCTACCTGACAGGTTTTGGTTTTGTCCCGGGTATCTAACACTAATATATTTTTATCTCTGCATTTGTGTTTTAGAGGAACAAACCAAGAGCCAAAAGGAGTTCTCCAAAGCAAGCCCACATATCAATGTGGCACTCAGCAGTGGATTCAGTCCTCTTTTGCCCTTCAGGATATATATTCATTGATGGTTGTTGTATGAGCTTCTGTTGAAGCTGACAGGCAGTTTAACTCTACATTTATGCTGTAAAGTCCTTCATTGCCTTTTAGTAAACATATAGTGCATGCATCTTCTGCCTCATCAAAATCAAAAGCCCCCTGCTTCCTTCCTTCACCTCTGGAAGAAATACTGGCTTTTGGAGGCTTTTATTGAGAGCTGCTGTTGCTTTTTCTGGCTATACATCCCATCCTGAGGCATATATCACCCTGGGCTACTTCATATGTAGATTTTTCAGCAAAACAAACTCCTCTTTCACAGCAGAAGAAAAAAAAAATCCTCATCATAGTTTTCCATTTTATGGTTGGCCAGCTCAGTTGTCTCTGCTTTCTAAATGCCCATCTTTTCAGCATTTCACAGCTTCCTCCTTTGCCACTGCTGACAGCCCTGTTCTGGGCCAGGTGAAGTTCTCCTCCACCAGCAATCAGCAGTGGTTTATGGCACTCGTAATGATGAAATTCCATCTGTCTCACAGCAGATCCCTCAGGAGGCTGCTAATCAAACAACATTCAATTAGCCCCTCTAGCTCCGCCACATATTCAGCTACATCATCTCTTCATCCTACTATGAAGCTCAAAGGAGCCTACAAAATTGCTTGGCTGTGGTGCACAATACTCTGTTACATCTTTTGCAGCTCTTCTAAGCATTTATCTCCTGGTTTCTGAGGTTGTAACAAACTCCTTAAAGGTGAGTGGGTTTTATTGCTACAGAAATCAATTTTGCTTGGTGTCTGTCGGTTCTTATCTATAATCGTCTCTGAAAGAAAATAGTGGCCCAACTATTCACTGTATTGCTGGCAATCCTTATTTTCTTCATTAAGGACTTCCATTTTTCCCAGAAGTTTCCAATTCTAGTTGTATAAAAGGACTTCTAGGGTCAGAGCAAACTCTCTACTCAGTTTGGGAAGCTTCTTTGTTTAACCTGTCACTGTGTTTAATTCATTTACGGCTATATGAACTCCTACCCACAAAACAGAAAGCAGTATATCGAGGGGACAGGGCTTGATCCCAAAAATACAGAACAATTCCACTTCAACCATTTTATCTTCATTAGTATATCCTGCACTGTTGTCTCCAGAGATCTGCTGCAGTGATTGTAGTGAGGAGACTCAGAAACACGTGAAGGCAGAATTGAGCCCTCTCTTTGCTTTAGTACTGTTGGGGCAGAGTTACATTGATTTTGGGGAACATCAGCAGTGCCATGCCTGAGTAATGGACAGATGATGTGTTATTTAGGATGTCAATTGAGTGCCTTCCAGGATCACTTGGTCTGAATTAGAAAAAAAAAAAAAAAGTCATTTGTCTGAATTGCTGCAATTGATGAGGACTGAAAAGCCACGATAAGATCTGGAGGTAGATGATATAATCTAGGCTCTTCCCCACAACACCTCTGGATTTCAACAGGACTTTAAGAGGACTTTGTCAGACCAGTTAAGTGAACTCAATAGAGGTAACAGGACGGAGAGATATGTCCTCCCCACCCACCAGAAATACCCTCCGAGAAATCAGATAACAACAGACTTTGAATAAGAATGGAAATTTTGCCAAGCCTGCAGAGAAAGTCAGAACCGGCTTCATAAAGACATGGTTGCTGCCTGGATGAGATGCAGTCTGAGCAACAGGAGAGGTTTGGGTATGCCTTTCCTTTCACACAAACCTGTTCACCCATCGTTGGGTTCAGATGACGACCTTCCATAACCTACATGCTGGCTTTGGTTTGGAAGCAACGTCCCTTGAAAGAAGCTTTACAAGCAACTTTCCTGTCTTGCATGAAGCAGCTACAATGGCACGGCTTTAGGTGGTGGCAGGAGGTGGACAACTTTTGTTGTGTGTCATGAAAAATTTTGGTCTTCAGTGGTTTCTTGTCCTATATTACTTGTAATTAGAAATAACAGGAAATTTCAGAGAATAAATTAATACAATATTTTGTGCCTTCTGTAAATAGTAGACTGCTCTTAAAGGTTTAGAAAGTGTGGTGCCAGAGTCCCTTTTAGGTACAGCCTCTCTTTTTACTGCCAGACAAGGATGGATGGATTTAATGAAGCGCAGAAGTGGGCTCAAGCAGAGCAGGGTCTGACCCACTCCCTTGCTGAGGGTTTCTCCAATCCTGATGTGGGACGTTTTCTCTGTGGCTCAAGCTGCCATCACAAAAAAAAGGGGCACGATATTTCCTTCCCCTGATGCCTTGCCTTTCATGGTGTAACTTAAAGCTCTTCAGGCAGTGGCCTACTTCTTACCTTGTGTTTGCTGTGCTGCCACCACCGAAGAACCCTGTCTCACTTCAGCTCTCTAGACATGACCATGGTGTAAATATTAAGCAGCACTGACAGCTGAAAGCCTACTTCCATCTTATTTCCTTAGATGTCAGTAAATGTCATGGCATCGGGGATGACAAACCATGGCCCAACATAACAGAAGTGGCACAACATGCTGGAACCAAGACACGACAGAAATTCAAGGTGTTCCTGAATCTCTTGTCAGGCGGCAGGAAGAGGCTGGAGTAGGCCCTGGCAAGCACATCACTTGTTGCACATCTTTCAGAGCCTCTAACAGATGAACAAAGTGAACATTTGGCTTGGCTGGGTTTTGCCTTCATCACTAAACTCCCCTGAGGAGCAGGAGAGCAGGTCGCTGGACAGAAGGGGATGTGAAGTACTTAGCTTCTAGGTCACTATTTCCAGACAAGACATACAGACCCTTGTACATCCATACCGAGGTGGTCCTGGCTAATCTTCTCTCAGTGCTATGAACAGCTACACGAAAACAGACTTAAAAAGAGCTCACCTGTGCCTCATGCAGATCTGCCTTGCCCTTTGCCTGGGCCCCCTCTGCCCGCAGGCATGCACCCTATGGGGCCAGGAGCCAGCGTGGGGCCGGCAGTCGCCTGCCTCTGCCCCCGGGCAGCCTCGTGTTGCTGCCTGTTGCTGCTGAGGCTGTTTTTCTTCTGCAGATCAATAGGGAACTCCAGGTCCGCCTCATCCCAGCTGCGATAAACAAGTGGCACTTCAATACTGTGATGACAGCTTCCTGAAACACTTAGAGAGAGACAGACAGGGCAAAACCCATGGGTTAGCATAGTGTGGGGTGGGAGATTAGCACTCATCCAAAACATCCAGCTTTCCTCAAGGGTGCCCTACCTCTGTCCCAGCCCCAAACACAGAGTTTTCCCCTTGCCAGAAAGTGCCTTTGCCATGTGCAAGGTGCAGGTAGGCAGTCAAGGCTGAATTGGATTTCTTGTCCCCTTAACCAGCACCTCAAAAGATGAAGGTAAATCCTTGTGCAGACAGCAGACAGGGAAGGAGCCTTGTAGGTGGTGGCCTTGCAGTTGGAAATCCTCTGCCAAACACAGACTTGCTGCCACAGAAAGCTCCTCCTTGAAAAGAAATGTGCCCATGACCATTTTGGAGCAATCTGACCTTTTTCATGGAGATATATGCCTCCCTGTCAATGGCTCATAAATGGATGAACAGCTCAGCTCTTTTTAATAGAGTTAGGCACAGGGTAATAATAGACTTGTGCAGCTCTCTCTCTTTGCTTAATTCATCTTTCTACAAATCATTAACATTGTTGGAATAACTGCTATCATTAGCTTGGATTCCTGCTCGCAGCAGCTATCGGCAGCGTTATGGTGCACAGTGCGTGGGAAACGGGGATCCCTGCTTGTGTTTGCCCAACAGAGACTCGGGTCAGGTCTTTTCGTTCTCCTTTCAAAGAAGGAAAGGTGCAGACAAAGCTCCTTTCCTACTCCATGAAAGAGGGGATCCGTGCAGCAGGTGCAGACACAGCAAAGACCCCGGCTGCAACATAAACCCAGCACAGACAAAAGCCATGCAAGCATCTCCAACGTCCCATAAGATGCCACTAACCCATCTGAACGAACCTGCAGTCTCCACATGCAAGCAAATGTTGCTGTCCTGTTGTCATGCTTCCTGCAAGGCTGATGCTTACCAACAAATAATGGTAAAGCTGCTCCTTCTGCACTCATTTTCTTCATTTCTGAGCCAAGAGCCAAGTGCATATCAGGATCAAGGCATTGCAAAGCCATAGCAGTGATCTCCCTGTATAGCATCAAATGGGTTCAATGTACCTTAAACCTTCCAGGCTGATATTCCTTTTGAAGTGTCAGCAGCTTCTGTTTGCTGACCTGGTCCTTGTTGCTGTTGGACAAGGCAAATCCAGTGCTGGTTTGAGCTGAACTCATCCTGGTCATAGCCTGGCACTGGATCAAAGCATGCTGCCTCCAGTCCTGCTCTGGGCACCTCTGCTTGCTGCCACCACCAGCCTTGAGGACATTATGGTGCAGGGGGGAGCGTTCCTTGACATGTAAAAACGTGCTTCAGTTCAGCAGCAGAACACCCCAAAGCTCAATCCTACGGTTCCTCTGACCCCAAATTATTAAGCACATCCATGGCAGCAGATGGGGCCCGATCCCGTGGCTGGGATCTGCACATGTATCTGATTAGCATTGCGGGATCATCCTTTAATTAAATTTGCTGTGTTTGGTTTATAAGCACAGCGGTCTGGACGTGATGACAGCAGAACACAGGATGGGGTCCGCAGCTATTTAGGCATGTTGGGGCACAAGGCGCGCTCTCATTTGTGCAGCCCTAAATGATGTCCCTGGGATTACACATGTGCAACTGAGAACAGCAATTGGCCTGGGTTTGAGAGTGTTGTGTGACTTTTCCAGTAATCTGAAATGGTCATTTCCTAGCAGTCTGTTTGTTTCTGTGTCAAGGGAAATAAACTAATTTGAGCGCTGTAAAATTTACAATTATTGTGCAACGATTTTAACAAGGCGGGATGGAGGGGGGGGATTGTGGGAGACGGCAGGATGAATTGATGTGGTGTGAAGGTGAAAGCAAGCAAGAAAGAAAGCTTTCTCCCCAGAAAGCTGAAAACAAAACCCAGCACTCCCGTAAAGTGTGGCCATCTGCAATTAATGAAAGCTCAAGTGTGACCCCCCCCATCCTCACATACACCAAGAGTGGAGCAATGCAAAGATGAGAGACCTGAGAGGCACATGGCTTAAAGGTGTCAGCATCCTCGCAGCTCAAGCTGTGTGCAAAGCACTGGATTGGGCTGCTCTGACACAACTGTTTCCAGCAAAGCGTCTGAGTCAGCTTACACATGTTATCAAACCTGCTCAGACAACTCGGAGTCAAAGGGTCCTGAGCCAGGTCTGTGCACATTGTGTTCTTTCATAAAAGAGCTCCGTGGCGAGTCCTGTCGGTCCTGCATTCAGCCTGCCACGAAATTATAAATTCCCAGCCCAGTGATCCCAGTTTGGCGATGGTGCAGCAACAAGGCTGTGTTCAGGTCTGTGCTGGCCCGAGGATGTGGGAAGTGGCTGCACAGGCTTCCCCAGCAGCACATCACATCCAGATCTTGCTCACAGGGAAGCATCCAAAGACCTGAGCAAGATTTCAGTGCTGCAGCCATGAAATTCTGCTCTGCTCGTCTCTCCATATGCAAAAAGCCAGGGAGACCTCTTGTAATTTAAACCATGTGATTTAAGTGCAGGGGAGAAAGTGCTGCGGAGATGGCAGAGATGGTGAAAAGAAAACCCATGCTGATACAGAGGAACATAGCAGACCCACCACAGTGAAAAAACTATCCCCGGGGTGGCTGTGACAGGAGGCTGGGGTGGGAAACAAGTGGACTGTTGTGTCCTTGGGAAGGCAGGGCCAAACCTCAGGGTCAGGAGACCTGACCAGGGCTTCTCACTGCTGGTGTCAAGAGAAATCAATGCAGAGGGCATGGCTTGTACCTCCAAGAGCACAGAAGGAGCCAACACTGCAAAGCTTGGTCCTGTTTCTCTGGGAAGGAGTTTTGCTGGTTGTGCTTCCTGGAAGAAAAAAGTTCTGCCCTCTCCACCACAATTCAACTGTGTGTTAGATATGTCCCGTGTGGCCCAGGACCCATGAGCACCAACTGAAGGATCCCAAAGAAAATTCTCTGGGGTACCCATTCTCTTGGCAGAATGATGACGAAGGGAGGACAGGGGTACCTGCATAGTGTATTAAATGTTTCTGCTCATGATTCCCCAGTAGCCTTGTGCTCATTCTCCTGGGGAGAGTCCTCTCTGTGTTTTGGCGTTGCCCATGTCTTGCAAAAACCCAGACCGAAACCATCTTTCTCCAGCCATGCAAATGAGCCTCTCCGGGCTCAGTTCGTGGTGGCCATTCCCCAGTTCCTCCTGTCTCTCCCAGGTGTCAGACAGAAGGGGAACCACATCCCGGCCACAGCTGGGTGTTGTGTCTCATTTAAAGCACGCCCCGAGAGGACACTTCACATTGCTGCCTGAGCCGCTTTATTCCCAGCACATGAGCAGCACTCGAACTAATGCACAGCGAGTGCCCTAGCGGGAAGTTCTTCAGGAGGAGGTGAGAGCCAATATGTAAAGTGGCTAATGAGCTTGTCAGACAGCAGCACATCAGGTTGCTGCCACCAGAAGCGGATAGAGCCAAGCAAATGCTCCTCTTCTGCAGTGGTGAGCACCTTAAAACTTGTCCCTGCCCCAGGACCAAGAGCACAAAGAGCAGGCAGGGCTGAAAGGAAGAGCACATCTCGTGACCCAGTTGAAGCAATTACCCCTTGTGCCTAGAGGCAACAGGAAGAGAAACAGCCCACCTCCATTCCAGGACCTCTTCCACCTCCCTCTTCAGGGACTAACAGGCTCTGCAGGCAACTAACTATGTGTGGTCTCTCCCGAAGCTTTGGGGTTGAGAAAACAGAACCAAAGTACAGGAAAACATGGTCGTAAAAGTGAAAAATCAACTTTGGGAGTAGGAGAACCAGAACCAGCTCTCTGTGCTTCTTTTAGGTAGTCTAGGTTAAGGTAACAGCATTCCCTTAATAGTAACAGGTCAGTAAGGGCTGTACAACTTCTAATAGATAGCACATAGCTCACAGGATGAATTCAAAAGGCTGGAGGAGAATGGCACTTGGTACTGTGTGTAATTCAACAACTGCACTGTGCTGCAAGAAACTATGATGTCTTGACCGAGGCTGAGAGCTCAGAAGGATGCAGAAAAGGGGAAAAGCATTTAAATAGAGAGAGCTCAGACTGTGTAGACTTGCTATGAACTTGGTTAAAGCACAGATTTTGGAAGCGGAGTGGAAGTGAAGGACATTAACCTGCACCAGGCGAGGTCTAACCAAAGAACCTGAGGTGTGAACTTAGCTAGAAGGGGGGTTTGCTGGCTGCCACAGGGCTCTTTGTCCTTTGCAATACCTGGTGCCAGTCACTGCCCTCTGGTGGAACCTCCAGTTTGACCTGAGGGTACCTCTTCACCATCACACCCCATCCTGGCCACAGCATTATAAAGCCTAGCTATAAATCAGAAGACACTGCAGCTAGGGGTGGGTGCAAGGGGCGTAAGCCAGAGCCCAAGTGCCACTTTCAAAAGAAGAAATCTGGAAGGCAGGTCTGGCACATGGGTTCAAGTTTTCAACACACTGTAGTGTCACTGAAAGCCCAAAGAAGTGTGTGATGTTGAGATGAAATAGATATGGGGAACAGGAGACTCCTGACATTTTAGGACAGTACATTTTTTTAAAGATGACAAAACAAACAAACAAAAAAAAGGAACAAAATTGCCAACAACAAAGCAGTTGTGTCATCACCTTCAGACAATGGGGGAAAATGCAAGGAAAAGCTTTCCTGTGACCCACACTACTCTGAGTGTGATGAAAGTGCAGAATTCACCTATAGTTTTTCTCCCCATTTCAAAGTCCCAGAGGCCTCTTGAATCCTGCCACCATTCCTCTGCCTTACTCACTCAACCTGGTGACTACAGCACAGTGCTGGACTGCAAGAGCACCCATCACAGGGGTAAGAACAGATCGTTTTGCATACCTTCTCCTTTCCTCATTCATTTATTTTCATAATTAGATATAGCCCAGGAAACAGTCACTGCTCAAAAGGTGTGGGGGGGATGGAGCTTGACCTTTTCACGTCGTTAATGTGAGATGAGCCTAAATCAAGGATCCCGTCTCAGCACCATGCTAATTTCAACACATTATTCTCTTTAGGCCTTCAATCTTGTTCCCCATAGAAACCATAATTCATGGAAACATGTAAGAGATGGACTTCAGGCAAAGAACAAGGACAGGACAAATCATGCTAATTTAATTTGCTTGCTTAATTACATTTCATATCTCATTCATTTGAGATATACAGATGAGTAAAATTCATATGGACACAGACATTGAAATGCCAAAAATAAAGTCATGAACAGTTTCATCTTTGAGTTGTGCAGAAAATGAAAGTGAGAAAAGAAGAGAGAGAACGTGTTAGTTAGCAGATGCAGTAAGGGGACAGGGAAAATACAGTTTGTTCCTTCTGTAATGTCTCTGACCTCATCTTTCCCTTTTCCACACTCTTCTGTAATTATTTTGGTCTTCCCAGTTCTATCGCTACATTTTCCCCTTCTCAGGTTTGTTTTGCTGCACAAGCTATCATTCTGCAGTAGCAGGTTCCCTGTGCCCATCGTGGTCAACTGAAATATTTCCAGTAGATGACCAAAGGGAGGTACAAATAACTATAAGTTCCTCCACTACAATCCAAATCCATCAGTGGCTGAGCTCTAACTTACATGTATGATTCCAAGGAACTGCTCCCACAAGTGGGGTTTCCCACTTTTCCTTTCTGAATTGATTAGGAACAACACCAAAGAAATACAGGGATCTGCCAGTTCTGTGACACTCAGAGCTTCAAATCCTAATTTTATTGCTGTGTTTTATCTTGAAAGCAGCTGGGAATGGCTGAGAATCTGGGCCTCTATCTTCACACATCCAAATATGTCTTTAAACCTCACTTCTTCAAACAATCTCTCCTTACTTTTTTTTCAGCACCTACAGGTTACAGGTGCCTCCATCCTCTTCTCTGATGCCTGCTTCTCATCTTTAGAGTTGTCCTTGCTTTGGAAATGGACTAATTCTCATCTGCAGCCTCACTCTTCCACATCACCTACTCACAAGATATTATAACTATCACTATTTTTCACTGTTGTTACCAATAAACTTGACCGTAAAAATACATTCTTTAAAGTATCAGCCAGCGACCAGATGTAAGGCTTCACAGATGTAGAAACTGAACATGGGTTCAGCTAAGCCAGACACCATGAAGTTCTGCATGCATCCTTGCAGAACCACAGGATTATCACTGGAGGAGTCCCCAGTGCTTGTGCCTGGTCAAAAAAGTCTGGATAAAGCAGTGGGAAGTTCTGGCTGTGAGAGTTTAGCTACATGGACAGGAGCCACGTGATGCCAGTGGCTTTTAGGAACAGAGCTTGGGCCCTGCTCTCTTTTATTTGTAAGCATAGGCATAAGCATTAGGTCTTTAACCGTAATGTGTTGGGTTTTTATTATTATTATTTTATTTTTTTGCTTCTCTTCATCTCAGCCAATCCCATTGAATACTCATTTTCATCTGCACAGTATCTCAGGATTGCTTTCAGCAACATCTTACACAGTAACTACTTATACATGATGTCGCATCAAAACACAATAAGAAAAAGTACTATTTTATTACAAAGTTACCGAAATCAACAGCTGAAAGAATTAACTTGCAGGAATTGTCTCAGGGCAGTACTGCAAAGAGCGCAGCTCTCAGAGAAGTGAGTGGCAAATTGCAAATCATCATCTTTGGCCCAGGCTAACATCGCTTGGCCCAGCCACCACATAACAGCCATCTGAGTGAGCTGTGTCCAAAGCCTGGTGGGAGAGATTCGTCTAACCCGGCATTTGCCCTGGCAGTGTGAATGTCTCCATCAGAGCCGAACAGCCTGACTCCTCCGTATCCCTGCAGAGAAGCAGGCGCTTTTATTGTGCACTTCAGCTCACCCTCAAACAGCCAGCTTTAGGGCCAGATAAATCACACCAATTTCTCTCCGTTGTCTCTAAAGGAAGCCCTGGGTGGCTAGCTCAGCCGGGCACCCCCATATCGCCGGGTGAGTTGCACCTCTCTGCTATCCCTGAGCCCCATGGGCACAAACTCATCTCCTTTGGTGAAAAAAACTGCTCTAAGTGCTGGGCCGTGGACGCTTTCACAGTGGTGGCCACACTAGAGATGCACCCTGCAATGACAGCCTCTGCCTCTGCTCTGTCCACTTTGCTACCTCCTGTGCCAGGCAAATCCCCAAAATACAGGTTTGACGCCTTCAGGCAAACTCTGTAATGAGCACCCTGGCATTCATCTTCAGGTAGGTCTGGATCAGAAAGGTATTTGGCTTTTCCCCAGTAGTTTCTTGAATACATAGTGTTCATAGACGTATCGAATTAGCCTTTTTTCCTGTCCAGGTCTAGCACCATTAAGCACATGGAGCAGACTTTCAATATCATCCAAACAGAAATGGTTTCCTTAAAAAAAGGTCCTCACATGTTTTAAACTGAATCAGACCCATGCTGGACTACATAAAAATCACCATTATGCCTAGTTCCTATAAAAACAATAAGTATTGGGAGCGTTGGTGTTTGCCCAGGAGGTAGAGCCTGTGCCAGGCAGCGCAAGGCAGGCTGCCAAGCAGGAGGTAGACACGGCTACAGAAACAGCCTTTTCCAGATCTGGCCTCTGAGACTAGTGAGAAAGGTTTCTGGGAGTGAAGGAGGTTTCCCATACACGTTACATGTCAAAGGCGGGCACGTGCTGAGGGTGGCTGAATGCTACACTGATTTCACAGCTCAGCTGTGTTACAGGTGCACGCTCCGTGGTCCTTTGGTGAAAACTGGGGAAGGCAAAATAACCATCACCTCTAATTGTGCCTAGAACAAGTTCAAAACTCTCTTCGTTCCTATCCACATGTACGGAATTGTCTTGATTTTTCAGTGGAAATTGACAAAATCCACAATTTCTTCAGAACTTTGTCATTTTTGATCTGGAAATTCTGCAGTGTCTTCTGGAGCTGTATTTGATCTATTCCACAATTCTATTGCTGTCATTATTACCTGCAGACCAGCTGGATTACATCCTGCGTGACAAACCTGAGCTACCTTTTGGGAACCCTTATTTGTGGCATGCAAAGACAATGCAACAGAGGCTTGGGCCGTAGAGGGCAGTGGATGGAGTAAACTGCAATTTCCACAAGTTTCTCCAACATTATTTCCAAAAAAAAAAAAATTTCTTTTCTGCTAGTGTGTTTTTGGGTATGGTTATTAGAAATTTTAGAAAAGAACAACAACAACATTTTTTTTTTCTGGATTCTGGAGTCTCCTTCTCTAGAGACAGTCAAAACCTACCTGGAGGTGATCCTGTGCAACATGTTCTAGGTGACCCTGCTTAAGCATGGGGATTGGATCAGACGATCTCCAGAGGTCCCTTCTAATCTCAACCATTCTGTGATTCTGTAATTCTGTGAAAAATTAGAAATGTTGTGTATTTTTTTCTTATCAGAAAAAAATAAAGATTTTAAAAAGATTTTTAAAAAATAAAAATTTTCTTATCAGAAAAAAATAAAGTTAATATTCTCAGAAGCATATTTTTTTCCTGAAAACAATGTAAATACTAGTGCCAGGTTTATCTTTTATCTTGTCCCTTTGGCAAACCATGCGGATAGGCTGGTGAATACAGAATGACCAGTGATGGTGACATCAGAAGTATCTGAAAACCTAACTACTCACTGCTGAAAAGATCAGGGCAGCTCCCATCTAATGTGCTTTTCCAGGCCACATACAGGCTCAAGCAGACATGTCTGAACTGATTTGCTCCTCTTGTGGTTTCAAGGGTTCCTTTATGAACATCACAACAAGGAACACTTCTCGTGTTAAGATCTGAAAGATTTGGGAGACTTCTAAAACAGCCTTTTTTCCCACCTCACCCCTTGCACCCACCTGGAAACACTGAACTGCTGTTTCTGCAGCCACTGCAGCCATACACACATCACTTGGTGAAACATTTCGGGCTGCTGCCCGCTCCTGGGAAAAGCTCGTGGTGAGGCACAGCAGTTCTCAGCCCCCTTTTGCAGACATTTTGAGAGAAACAAGAGACTACAAACAATCAGGTCATACGTGCCAGTAAGCACTTAGGAACTATAATCTTGCGCTCTGGCAGAGAAGTAGAGCCAACCAAACTACGTTTACAGTATTTCCTTCCTATCATGCATATTTCAGGCATAGTAAAAAAGAAAAAAAAGGGCATCAAAACACAGCCAAACACAGCCAAGTTGTAAAACCTGACCATCTGCAGGGCGGCTGGTGGAAAACCATTTTTGCTTTGACTTGAGAGGCATTTTTCCAAAGCTGTCAAACAGCTATCACCAAAGACCACTAGATTATTTACTAGTCCAACATCTGTCAAGAAATAATTAGGTTGTTAAAGGTATGTTGTTAGTTACCAGCATTAGGCATCCATTAATATTAATTGAACTCCTCAGAATTATTTAGGAGCAAAGTCTGGCCCCATTGAAGTTAATGGGAGCTTTACCATTAACTCTTGACTGCCCTGATGGATTTGACTCAAGGTAGACAGAGCAATCATGTTTTTTTGTTGTTCAAGCCACATACCTGTGAATGGAGACATCTGCTGTGGGGACATAATCTGAGAGAGGCTGCACAGTGAGGGATTAGAGTATTGGTAGTAGTGTGATGGTTGGACCAGAAGATCTTGAAGGTCTTTTCCAACCTTAATGATTCTGTGATCCTATGATTTTATTTCACATAACCTGATCATTTTGGGGTATTCATTAGAATCTCCTTCACCCCTGATGTGTCTATTCTTCACTTAATCTGGACACACACACTGGGACAAGCAGGTGTTTGCTTCTTAGTGAGCCTACACGTCCACACGTTCACATCAAGACAGGGATCCACACCGTGTTTTAATGATATAGTTTGTGAAATTCATCATCTTGAACCCAATGCAATCCTTGGGGAACATGAACTGCAGCGTTCGGAGGCTGGTGTGAGGGGTAAGTCAAAAGCCTGTGAGGTGATCCAGCCCTCCCTGGCCTTCACATGCATTTTCCCCTACTGAAGCTAATGTGCTTCTGGTCTGCTAACAAAAGTGGTTGTGGTGACTTTGTGGTATCAGGGGTTGAGCCCTCCGCAACAGCAGGGCAGAAGGAAAGGCAGCCCCTACACAGCTGAAATTCAGCCCCTCACCTACACTAAGACACGTTTTCAAAGCCACGTGTGTCAGGAAGACACCAGTGAACTAGCTGGTGGGTAATTAACATTGCTGATATTTATACCATTAAGGATCCAGAGAGAAACAATGCTACACCATACATTTGCTGATTGGAGATGATTACGTTTCTGCTGATGTCAACATTTCAGTGCAGCAATTTGCCCCCTCCGTTCCCCACTCCACACACCAGCTTTGCAGCCCACAGGGATGGGTTTGATGGGGTCTTTGGGTCTAGGTGAGAGGGTGTAACCTCGCTGCACGTGCAGCAGGTAACAAGAGGCTATCCAACCTTAGTTTTCCATTAATACAGACTTCTGGACTTCGCTGCTAGGTTAAGAGTTAAACTTTTAGTTATTGGATCCCTTGTGTGATATAAACTATCATTATGAGATACATTTTCTTTCCATTATGCTGTAATAAAACCCTCCTCCTTATAATATAAATATATACATTTCCTCCGAGGCATCCTATTTGCTAAAGAACATCATGGAAATCTAATCTCCTTTTAATCAATAAAACACCAAATGATGTTTCTATTTAATGCAAACTTTGCTTCTTACCATGTAATGAACCTGTTTCTATTAAGAACACAGCCATTAATGGAATAAGTAATGCATTACTACGATTCCACTGCTACAGTCAGGTTTCTCTTAGTATTTCCATTATACACCCTGCTATTTAAGGATCTGCAATTTGCTGCAAGCTGAAGTTGTGCCTATAAAATCCTTTTATACCGCTTGAGGGGCTGGGGTTAGGGCTTGGGTAGGGAAGAAGGTTGCAGTTGTCGTCACGTGCAGGGGCTCTCTCTTGCTCAGACACAGGCTCACCGAATGACCCTGGCCAAGTTGTTTGGCCTTTTAGAGCTTCAGTCAATCCAAATGGAAAAAGGTCTGAAAAAGAGAGAGGCCTCAGAGATGAGAGAGATCCAAGTTTAACTACATTTAAAAGGATGGCTCTAGGGACTGATAATGGACTGGAGAGACTTTTGCTTTTGGGACATCAGTACAATTTATTGTAGGTCAGTAATGAAAAGAAAATGGAAGCATGGCATTGTGCCAAGAACAAGAACTATGGGTGGCTGCTCAAACCGCTTGTGATGGATAGCTGTAAGAACAGATAAACAGCTGTAATTTGGGCCAGAAAATACTTATGACCCAATCTACGCTTTTGCAAAGCAACTCTTTATTCCTACGCTTTTGTCAAGCTTTTGCTGAAGGAAGTTCAGGACCTTTTTCTTCACAAGATGCTCACTCAGAATATTTTATATCCATATTGGGTTGCAGTTCATCTCAGTCATACCGTTTCTATTATCTGATAAATGACAGGGCTTTCAAGGAAGAGAATAAGAAACATGTATTAGGAAACCCTGAGACATGTAATCACTGGTGCAGAAGTTGAAGGGAATTTGAGGATTAACAAACATTTCGATGAGCAGACAGCAAACTAAAACAAGGGGACAGACAATTCACAGCTGAATTTCACGCTCACATCTCCATGAATGCTGTCACTTCTTATGCAAGCAGATCAGACTGGGAGATCAGAACCTCTGACAGGACGTGAGGGACGTGGCTACCATGAAAAAGGTGGCAACACCTAGCAGGGGTTGGTGAGCTGAAACAGCAGTTTAAGGCAGCAATAGTAAAACAGTTTGGATTTTAGGCTGGTTTAGCAGCTCTAGCTGAAGCTGAAAGGAAAGATGTAGTGGAAGGGATGCTGCTATCTGAAGCTAATATCCAAGTTACCTTCCATTTGATCTTGTTCCAACCTGGGTGAAGAATTTCCTGCAAGTTGTGTACGAAATGCCTTCAGTGTATGAGGAAATCCTGGCTGCAGGAGAACTGGGACAGCCATCCTCAACTCCCCTTTCTTTTCCCCCTCACCCCTGAATAATGAGACTGGATAAAGGTAAATCTGGGCCTGGGAACACTTCAACAGAGGGACACCAGGGCTCCAAACCCTTATAGATAGCTGGCACAGCAGCCTGGAGAACACTTATCCTGCACCCCTGGAAAAAAAAGATGTCTTCTTTAACCCTCAAGGCAAGGTATTGAGGGTCAATAAAAGGTCCTCTGTTATTAATCCAGTAACCAAAGCGTATTTGCTGGGACTTACTGCCATCTTCAGTTTTCAGGCAAAGCTAAGGCATGAATGACAGGGCACTGAAGCTTCTCAGTCTGGTGGGGGGGCAATGATCCTCTGGTCATGAGCCTCAAAACTATCGTGCCAGTTACCTACACATGCAAATAGATATAGTTTCCTCCACTGTGTTCAGTTCACATTTCCAAGTTTTGCTTCACAGGTGTGAGCGTGCAAAACACCTCTTTAGACACGGGAATAAATCTCACTCTGATCCAATTGCCTGAATCCAGAGTCATAAACAATCCCTGCCTCTAAATAAGCAAGAGAAAAAGCAAGAATCACTTTCTCCTGGCAACTGGAAGGTTGCATGAATGGTGTTTAAGCTCATTTGGGAACCCCACAGTGGAGTCAGGAACCAAAGTTAGTTCTCCAAATCCCAGCAGAGGGCTTTGGTCATGGGATGGGTCAGGTAGCACACATGATATGCAAAAGTGTTTGATAAAAAATAAAAACGCGATGTCTGAGGTGTTTCCTGCACCTGAAGCTCAAGGCAGAAGGTTTGGGGAAAGGCCCAGTCCATACATATGGTCCGGTTGTCAGCAGTGATGGCACTGGCAGAGGGGGCAGAGGAGGAAAGAGCAGAGGAGGAAATTGGCAGAGAGAGCCATCACATCCGGAGGCTTTATCCTAGCACAGGTAACACATTCTTTATTTCACATTTATTTTCTTGCCATGTTAGGGAAGGGGAAAATAGACACGCTTATTTCTCCTGCTCATTTTCCTGGACCATCTGGTGCTGAAGCAGAGATGACATATCACTGCGAACAAGGGGAAGATGTCACAGTTTTCACTAATAGCTGTGGGAGGAAAATAATTATTTTAAAAGTATGTGGGCTGTACAGACCGTACTTGTTAAGTCAGACTACCAGCAAACTTACTTCAAACACAAAATGTTTGATATTAAATAATCAGTGATGTTAGAGATCAGCAGTCCCAGCCGTAAGTGCTGGGCCCATCTCTGCCCCTACCACAACCGTAACTCAGGCACTGCCTCGATGAAGCTGGTGCACAGTTTTCTGCACTTACTGGATCCAGTCAGAATGAGAAATTATAGACAAGGCTATGCCACAGATTATTCACACCGTGTACATCAGTGATTGCAATCAGGTAGGGAAATAGGTCAAGATGAGAGGTGAAGCCAATAATGTGACAAGTATCACCTTCCAAGCAACGACAAGAATGTATTGATTTTGTTCCCCTTAGCTCTGATCACTTCTGTATTGTTGCTGTGATGTCCTCAGGGCATCTATATAAGCTTACAGCTCCCGATAATTTCATAATAAGTGATAATTAAACTTTGAAGTACTAAAGAAGTGAAGAGAAATGAAATACTTGTCCTATATAGGGATTCTCAAGAAACATCACTCTCACCGAGTAGACACACATGGAATTCACAGCTGTTGTTCACCAGCTTTAGGGGCCTTTGGAAAATGTCTCGAAAACTATCAAATTCAGCACAGAAACCTGCAAGACACATGGAATAATAATTGAAAATAGAGCTTTTTGAAAATCAAATGGAACAATTTGACTCATAAGTAGTCTTCTTTTTTGGAATGAAATGAACATTTCCTCTCCCTCCCCCCAAACAAATCTGTTTCACTGAAATGTTGGCATTTGAAAAATGTTGATAAACTCTAGTTACAATGAGAGCTAGTCAGAAAATGGAAACAGATTTGGTAAATAAGTATAAACAAAACAGCTTGAATTTGATTCCTGGTATTTTGTAGAATTGCTTTGCTTTTTCTTTGCAAACAAGTACAGCAACAACTTCGGGCATTCAGAAAATAAGCACAATGCCCAGAATGCTTCCAAATTCATGTCAGGATAAAATAATAATATTCATTATTCAGTAGTGCACAATTCATTATAGTATTATTTCCCCATTTAAAGGGTTCCTTTAATCAGATAGCAGCCAATCACCCAATGGAAGTAATAGATAGGCAGAACAAAGAGTACATAAACTAAACTCCTGAAAATTGTTTTCCAGAAAACTTGTTGAACACAGAATATTAAACATTCATGGAGACATTTGGGCCATGTGTACTTGTAATGATGAACTTCAGATACAAAAGCAAGAATTTGTTCACATGCCCCCTTTTTCCATAGACACCAATGGAGCTAGATAAATACTGTACATCTACTGTACATTATTTTTTTCTCTAGGAAACAAAGATCATCTCAGTGGTATTCTGGACAGGTCTATGAGTGTAGTTTACATTGCAAGACTAAGTTTTAAGCGTTGTCAACCCAGAATTATTTATCAATACTAGTTGGAAGGTATCTTTCATTTAAAAAGAAAAAAAAAAAAAAAAAAAAAGAAAAAGGAACCTAATTCAATAGGACTTTGTTACAAGTTCTGGAGACAAGGTCACAGATGAGACCTCCAGAGGTTTTTGTTGGAAACACTGTACTTTGTTCTTTCACGTAGAAGGGAGCTGCCATATCCAATTGGAAATAAAAAATGTCTATTGCAAACTTAATGCAATTTTATTGGAACTAAATTCAATCTCTTCATTTTTGATGCAGTAATGGGTCAGCAAACAGAACTCGGGAGCGTAGCATCAGACAAGTAATGTTCCTGCGGTCAGAGATGCCACCACCAGAAGTATACTTTATAAACAAGCAAGCCCTGAAAATTTATTTAGAATATTTAAAAGAATGGTGTTCTTCTCAGATGCTTACAGACCCGCATTCGCCAACAAGCTGTTTCTCAGTCATCATTACAAGCTTAAGCTTCAAACAGAAAATCCATGCCCTAGATAAAGAAGATCACTTCTCTAATGTTATTTTTTCTCCTTCCTCAAATAGGTTATACAGCAAGCTCTCTGCTTTGGCTGATTAAAACATACCATGCATAAGGGAGTGGGAGACACACATGGAGTCAGACCCTCGATTTATATAATCTTCATTGACTTCAGTGGAGTGACACCAATTTATAGCAGGAAGGGGCTGCCTACAGATTCTTAAAGGATTGATTGGTAACATACAACAAACCATTTTCAGGGAATAAGGTGTTTTTGTGAGAATGATTCTTCCTCTGTCTTGACTATGAGACAGAAACTTTACTAACACAGACAGGGGCTACACTGTGATATTTATGATACCCAAAAGGAAATACTTTGTATCTGAGATGCTCGATAGTCTAATTTACATGTTTATTGCACAAAAGAGCAATTTATTTACAGGAAGAAAAGTACCTATACATTTTAAAGCAGTTTTTAAAAGGGAATGATTTTGAAAGTGCAGAATAAGAGGACGTTTTTCATCTGTTTGGGTCTGTTCTTCCTCTTCTCTTGGTCGCTAGGAAGAAATACTGGAAAGTAACACTTCAGATAGTAGAGATCATTCATAGCATCTCCATCCACTTTCCACGCCTGCTTTTGGCAGCCTGGCTTGTGTCATAACTATCTCAAGTTTATTTATAGTTCAGCTGTGTTATGAGAGGTCAAGCAAGGAGGAAGATAAAATCACCAGGGAGTCCAGGGAGGAAATTTGTTGTGCTGTTTTGGGGTGGGTTTTTTGTTGTTGTTGTATTTTTTTTTTTTTAATGTTTATCCCCAAAATAACATGCTTTGGAAGCTGTTCCTTCCTTTCATTTCTCCATGTTCCTCCCCCATCCCCATGGCTGTTTTGGCAGGGATGCTCTGGAAAACAGCAACTGCTGACACCTCTTCCCAGAGCCTGCACTGCAGGTTGCGTGAGGTTTCTGTGTCGGTGGCCCTGGGAGTTAACAGAGATGGTCCTTGGCTGAGGCACTGGGGACTCAGCCTCAAGAAGCGCTGATGTGCCGCCCTCAGAAGTGGCTGGATTTAAAAAACTGCAGTTGTGCAGGACCAGAAGCAATGAGCTGTGCTGACCTGGAAGAGTTCATGGGCAGGGTTTGCCAACAACTGGCCTCATGGCTGGAGGAAAGTTGCTACTAGCCCAAAATACTGAGTCCCTGCTCTCCTGTGCACCTGGGAAGGCTGCTTCCCATACACTGGCACTGAGGAAGCAGATGGATGCAAATTCCCCCAGGACTGCACCAGCTTCTTCCCCTCTTTCTCCTCCACATCATTTCCCTTTCTTGAGGGTGTGCTGGGGTGCTCTGCACAAGGATGGAGTAAGCATAGATGTCCTCCATGTGGCAGAGAGGAAAATTTAAGACAGAGGGTTGCCGTGAATCCTAGAGGTACCCAGCAGCTCTGGGGCAGAAGTGAGCACAGCCCAGGAAACCCAGGCTCTCCTGCGATCCCATGCTGGCTCGGTGGTAAAGCAGAGCTCTCTCTGAGCTGGAACGGGGAAGATCAAGGACTCCTGTGAGCAAACACAGGAGAAACAATTTCCATACCCCTGCATGAAGGGTGTAGTCAGGATGCTGCTTCTTCAGCAGAGGCAGTAATGCAGCGATGGCAGGTCAGAGCTGGTTAATATATCACCTTCTAACTGGGATTGAATAGATTCACTTGGTATGTGCAGCTATAGACAAGGCCCTGATTTCAATATCATGCTGCCTATAACACATGACAGGGTCAACAGGCTGCTGTAGAGATCAAGAGAACAGATCAGCCTTCCAAAAATTCAATATTAATTATTGAATATTTATGTTTACCGGGGGGAATGAGTGATCAGAGTCTCTCTCCAAGGCTGTGTATGAATCTTTGTATTTCAAGAACAATATAAATCAGTCCTTTTTATTTGTCATTTATGTGAGATAATTAACATCACAAGCATTATTAATAAGGCATGAGACAGAAAGAGAGGAAGCAGAGCAGCTCACTCCCTACAAGTTTCTCTCTCTGCATTACGTAGATTTATCATGTACCAATTCCCCACCCTACCCACCACTTCTTTTCCCTTCTCTCTGGCAAATTCAGGCTTTGATAGCATTCATACACCACTGATTAATATACCTCAGCCATCAAGTTATAGCCCCTTACAAATATTAACAAATTCATCCTTGCATCAAGCCTTGTATCCGCAGCACCAGGTATGAGATCCATCCTCCAGGGTGACACAGGGGGAGGCAGATGGAGGTCTCCAGGGTGGATGAAGGCACAGAAAAACAATATGTCAGGCCTAAAAGAGAAGTTAAAGGATCAGTACAAAGAACGTGCAGAAGAAGGTTATACGGACAACACCTATCGATCACAATGGTCCTTCTGGCCTTCAGAATCCATTTAATAAAAGTTAACTCTAGTTGGCTTCGAGCCCTTCAGCCATACATCTCAGTCTGCTTCCAAAGGGAAATTATCGTCCTCAGCCTCACAGGTGAGGAAAGTGAGGGACTGAGAAAGTAGAACCACAGCCTAAGGGATACTCAGGTGTTTGATTTTAACAGGGTTTTGCCTAACACTGAAGTCTGTCAGGTGTGCTGGTTGAGAGCTTAATCCACAGATTTACAGCTCCTTTGCTCAGGCAGAGCACAGAGGCAGCTGGAGGTAATGGGAAGGTGGAAAGAAGTCCCCCTGTGCCTTGGTCCTTCTGGGTGATTGATGCACAGATGCAAAAACTCTGAAATTCACAAGCTAACCCAAACCCTGAGAGCTGATGTTATGAGTTTATCACTGCTTACTGCCAGCTGGAGAACTGTGCTGAGTCTTTGGTGTGGACACCCAGAGGTGGGAATGGAATTGCCTCCCCAGAGCAGGGAGGAAAAAACTGCAGAAGGCTACATGGACCACTCTGAGGACACCCTGGAGATCCTTTTTGGTGCTCAGCAGTGTACAAACCTGCCTTTGAAGAAAATACATTCGGCTGAAGCATTGCTGTTGGTGAGGTGTAAAGGTGGGTGAGGTGGTGGTTTCCTTAAAATGGATAGCTGAAATCATGGCCATTCAACTGCCAGATTTTCCAATGTCCCGTTTAGTTTTGTTTGGCTTAGTTTTGTTTCCAAATGCCACTTTGTTCTGCCTTCTCCTCACTCCTTACAAAAAGTCCATACAAGCCAGGTTACCACCAAAACAGCTTTTTGGTTTCTGTCCCCCAGCGCATGCACCTTTTGGACCCCCAGACCAGATCTGTGCCCGCTGGGTCAATGCATCTCCAGATGTGAAGACAAAATTGCAGTGGCTGCTGATTTTCAGCTCACGTTTTTCACACTATTTACCGTGCAATATTGATATATTAAAATATTACACCTAATCATAATTAACAATGATACTTAGCAGCATCTATATGGCTCTTCACACCTTTGAAGTGCTGTGCAAACACTCATTAATTAATCTTTGCTTCGGGGATCCTGTACGGCAGCCTCTTCCGCAGGGCACCAAAACCTGGTCCCCAGGTGTGGAGCCGTGCTTGCTGGGACATGCTGAGGACTGCCCATGGAAATGGAAGCTGCTCTCCCAGGGGAGATTTAGCTCTCGACATCTCTGAGGTACCCAGAGCTGTCTTTCTACCCCCAGGGGAGATACAACAGCAAAACCGTGCTGGAATGAGCAGTACAGACCAGAGAGGGACAAATGGTTGTGATGCTTATAGTCCCCAGCACTGGTGCTGGTTCAGCTTGGTGACCTGAAGTCATCTAGTAAAGATTGGTGCCTTTTCTTGGGTCAGCACCAGTCCTGCGTGCCCATAAATATGGGGTCCCCATAGCTTGCCTGAAGCTGGGGGTGAGGAAGGAGGAAGATGTAGTGGTGGGGGAAAGGGGAATATGACAATCACAGGACCTGCTCCAGGATCATATCCCAGCAGCTGCCCCTTCCTGGATGTCCTTCACACACCACTCACACCTATTCAGATTTGGTCCCTGTGGTAGATATCTCTCCAGTCTGTATTTCTAAGGTGAATGGAGGTAGTCTTTTTGTGTCTTGTGCATCCTGCTCAGTGCTGGTATCTCTGCCTGGATGAAATGTATCTTTTCTCAGCTTTTCACTGTCTTGCTCTGAAATCTCCACTCCCATCCCTCTGCAGAGCTCAGTAACAGCTTGCTTCATCTTCCTACTGTCAGCACTCTGCTTTGACCCTTTAATCAGGGGACTTGGCTTTTATCTGGAAGACATATGCCTTAGGTGTCTTGTATAAGGTGCCACACAAAGCAAATTCAGCCAGGCCTGCCAATAACACATCATCTAACCAGATGGGGATAAACAGACTTGAATTCATTTGCTCCCTTTTCTCCACTCAGTAGTAGCAAGCACTAGAGAAAAGGCTGTTACGAGCTTCGTGCACTGTCTCTGGGTAGAGGGATTTTGTGCTTTGCATTTGAGGAGAGCTCAGGTCAGCCTCACAGCTTCTTTCTAACAGGGATGGTTGGCATTAATAAAGCGAGAAGCTTTTTGCCACTTTGTCCCTGTGACATTGTAGCTACCAAAAACGAATGGTGTCACGAAGGTTTTTTTTTTTTTTATCTCAGTGAAATCTCAGTTTTGCTTTTTTGTGCAATTTGGATAAAACAAGGGGGAACTGTGAGGCCCCCTAGGCGAAGATAAATGGTTTGTGTTGAATCGTCAATGGAGAAGTGACCAAGCTCATTTTTTTCCTTTGGTGACCTCAGCAAGATTGATATCTAGATCTCATCATCTGAAGTGAAAGAGTTATTATTACAGAGCCTGGAGCAGAGCTGACATACTTGCAATGAATGAAGCTGTTTCAAGCTTAGGGAATTCAAATAGCCAGGCCAGGGGCATGCTCTGTATGGGAAGAGCAGAGATACCAGCATTCAAACCAACAAAATGGGTCTCAGACAGTCAAAAGATCAAAGAAACACTTTTGAGCAGAACAGATTTTTTTCCAAAAGTGTTAATTGGAATATTTGATAGTGGCATCATTCTCTCTCTCTCAGTTTTCATTTTCCCAATGCTTTTTAAAGCTGTTATTTTTCTTTAGGTTTTCTCAGTCAAAATTATCCATTTTTCTCCTTGGGAAATTTAAAGAGAACATCCTTGCAAAGCAAACAGGTTTGATCAAGTTAAGAAAAGACAGACATGGAGACAGTTGCCTTTGTGCTAGAGGACATACCCCTCACGTAACAAGGCCAACTTAATCCCTGTTGTGCTCTCTGCCTTGGGTGCACTAGGTATACAATTTTAAGGTGTGGACAATGACACACTATGAAAGTCCTGGACAGGAGCATGTCCGTGGGAGAGCATCCCTTGGGGTGGGTGGCAGGGCTTTGTTTTTATTATTGGGTATAGGCAATCCTCAAAGTGGCACCAACCCCCACGTTGTTGTCCTGGAATTTGCACAAATGGCAATCCTGAGGAGCTTATATTTTAAATAAAACAAAGTGTGTGCCCATTTACTGATTGGGATTACAGGCACACGCAGATTAAGACCCTGATCAGACACCTACTGAAGTCAATGAGGGGAAAAAAATTGCAACCAGCCTCAGTGAGCATATGGCAGTCTCAGATTCAAGGTCATACGGGTAACACGCAACATCGCTGATATCTCACACCCCAGGTGAATGCATTAACCCTGCTTGGAAATAGTTGTATTTGCTCACATACCTTAGCCTGAGCTGAGAAGAGCCAGGTCTGTGATCACGCTGCCTGCCAGCTTCAACACAAAAAATGACAGAGTGAAAGAGGTCTCAAAGACCATGAAACTTTAGGAGCTTAATTAAAACCAGCATCTGGGCAATTTAAAGGAGAAAGACTGAAATTAGTGCCTCTGCAAACAAAGAGGCAGGCAGCACCTTGCTGCTACACATCTGCCTCTGCTCCAAGGGGACTCCGCGAGGACCTGGAGACACCGCAGGGACAACTCCATCCGTCTCCTCCATCACCACTCACAAAACCACTGGCTCTTACAGGAGACTGTGCAGGTGCACATGTACCTGAAGATCAGGGTTTTACTTCATGGATAATTTTGTATACTTGTTGGGAAAAAAGTTGCATAAAAATGGAAAAAAAAAAAAAAAGGATATTAAGGGTAAAAAAAAAATGATGCCTATTCCAAATATCCTGGTGACTCAGAAGCCAAAAAAAAAAAAAAAAAAAAAGCCAAGTAGGGCACTCTTTTCCTTCACATTTTTTATTTTTTTTTTTGGTTATTGTTCACTCAGGTGTCAGTTCAATCAGACTGTCCACAATGGCCTTTTGAGGTGTGCCACAGCGTAGTTCAGCTTTGGGCTTCCTTAATCTGATAGAGAAGAGTGGTGAAAATAGGCAAGGACAGATGTTCAAATACTTTCGCTTTGGCAACAAGAGGAGCAAACGCAGTGAGGAGGTCAAGGGCCAGCAGAAGAGAAACGGAAGAAAGGCCACAGCTCTCAGTAAAGAGAAGTACCACGGCTCAGAGCTGCATGGAAGCGAAATAATGAAGTCAAGGACCTCACATGCTTCTGCTGCAGCTGGAAAATGCTTAAGTCTGAAAAGTCGGATTTAGATCTGTCATAATAACGCTATGCATTTCAGATTGATTGAATTATAACTCACAGGTGCTCCCTGCTCCGCGCATTTCATCTTTCTTCCCTCTACAACAGGCTTTAAACTCCAGCACGCGAGACAGATGAAAAAGATTGCTTCCCTGCATTCTCCTTAACACCGCGAGGTCCCCGTTGCATTTATAAACAAGTATTTCTACATGTAACGCTCTGCGGAGGAAACCCAACCGCCGCCAGTGCAGGCTGTTTTGATGGACTGAGTAAACATGATACTCTGGTGACAGGTAATTTTCATACTCCGCTGATTAATTCCAGAGCACGGGAACAATGGGGCTTTTTCAGCTGCTGAATAATGCATGTATGGCATTGCAACTGGTAAGCAGCAGGGTTCCCGGTTAGCAATAGAAATTCACACACCCATGCTATTTTAATAAGCTATCACTGTTAAAGAAGTCTATTTACGTTATTCATCTCCAACATTTGCACAAACATGTCAACTGGGGAAGTGTGTGGGGGGAGGTAGGAGGGAAAAATGAGGTCATATTCATATACACTTTCTTAGCTGTTTAATTTATATAAGCCTTAAAACAAGCAAAAAACCCTACTTCCATGGGAAAGAAGGCACCATGACCAACACCTGAAACCTGGAAAATATGGACACAATGAAAACAGACTGTAGCAGGAGAGAAAGAACAGGACAAGGATATGCACAGGAAGTTGGGCATAGGATGTTACAGAGTTTTGTGAGCCAGAGCTGTTCTGGGATTCAGTCACCAAGCTGGTCCATGGCACTGGCTCCTATTAACCCACCCCAGACCCTTTGGAGCCATCTGGAAAGTGTCCCCGTCACTGTCTCCCCTTGAACCAGCCACGAGCTCCCAGAGGAACCAGACCTGACATATTTCCCTGCTGCAATGCATTTGGGTTTGGGACAGGGGCCACCAGGCTGGAGTTCAGGGCTGCTTCACTTGGGTTGTGAAGGTGGAGAGAGCAAAAGGAAGGAATCAGCTCTTAATTACGGGATCAAGCATCGACTCACTTGAATTTTGGTGTGCCATGAGCTAGGTGATTCATTTCCTTAATTGTCAGTGGAGACCTACTCAATGCTGAACATGTGTACAAGTCCGTTTTTCTTTACTCCACTTAATATTGATCAGGGGAGGAATTCATTTGCATAAAAAAGAGGCATTTAGTATTGTCAGAAGCTCCGGGGTGTCCTGTTTGGTTTTCAGCTGTGCTCCAGAGGGGTGCAGGTTTCCCATAGGTTCTGGGTAATGTTTGCCAGCCCCAAGGGGATATCTTGGATACTCAAGGGTATTTAAAATGGCACTAGGTGCCTATGCTTAGACAACTGCATCGCACCCTTGACTTCCATTGATTATAATGGGAGTTTGGACAGCTGGACAGCTGAATTTGTTGTGCCGTAATCTGTGAGCTGAATACCACCCAAAGAAAATGTCAAAGTCTCCTCATTTTCACTGGAGGCCAGATTTTCCAGAAAGCAGCTCCTATTTTGGCATCCGTTCAGCTGCCAAACTTTCAAGAGTGATCAAAGGCAAGGCTGAGTCCTGCTGGAGAGGGGGGTCTTGAGCAGGTGAAGTGTGTTTGCTACATCAGTTCCTCATGCCACACTGCTCAGTACAAAAATGGAGGTAAAGCAGAATCTGAAGACAGACTTGCAAACCTGGAAGTCCCAGACCAGGGAATTTGACGTGCACGCAATGGATCTCTGCACGCACAGCACAGGAGACACAACCATGCGTGATCCCACATACTACACTGTCAGAAATCCAGCAAATCTCACCACAGGCAATAGCATTGATGGAGTTGGGCTAGTTGTTCCTTTTCTCCTCGTCTTTGTGTCCTCTATTCATATCCCTCAGAAATAAAGTTATTTTAAAGTGAGGAAAGCCCCAAGCAGTTAATCTCATACATGGTTTCCACTTGCCATTATTTTGCTGGTTGGGATCTGGATGCTGGTACTGTGTCATCCCCTACAACTTCACATCTAAGATTTTATTTGCATGGCAAGTATTGCTGTCATAACATGCATTCTTTCAAATCATGCTCACAAATTTTGTTTCTCCTTAGCTGTCTGCGAGGTTTCCCTCTCCCTTTTTGGGGATTCATCTCTAGAAGATGGTGGGAAGAGAATTTCCTCTGTTTTAGAGAGCGGGGCCGTTTCCCAAAACAGCATAAGAATTGTATATACGTGTTTTTCAGGACATGACTATTTCACTACATAACAGTCCAAAAATTTATATCATTATACTGGAAGCTTTGAGCTTAATTCACTTTATTTCATTTCTTTTGGCTCTGCAAATAGAAAAATAGGGGGAAAAAAATCTCCAGATCTTTGCTGTGGGACACCCTGGCGTGCATTAATGAGTGTGGGGGTCGAGGAGTGCCCAGCTATGGGAGGAAGGAGGTGGAGCCCAGGGCGGCCCCAGCATCACGTTGTGCAATGTGTTATTTCAGCCTCCCTGGAGGCCGGTAATTACGCACGTCAGAAAAACTTTAAGGTAACCAACACGCAGGGTAATGGCTGCATAAGGAGACCAACTGGCAGAACACATTGAACCAATTTTCTTCCAGCCTTCCCCCCAAGTCTTTCTTTAAAAGCCTCCCCTTTCAGTCTGGGGAGAAGCATGAGAAAATTTGCCCGAGGTTTTCTGAGAAGCCAAAGGAGGAGGAGGAGGAGGAGAGCAGGTGATGGGTTACAGAACCTCATCTCCCCTTCGTGGCTCCCTCTTCTCCCTCAGCCCAATTGTAATTAAACTTGCTGTTGCACCCACTGTGCTAGACACTAATGGGAAAATGCAAATAGACAGCCGTGCTCTGCGGGGATTATATTCCAAAAAGATAAGACGAGGGAGTATTATTCTCCTGTTAGAGCAGCAGTGGTAGGCAACGGGGATTTCTAAAAAGTTATTTGCCAACACTTCCAGCCAGCTTTGTAGTGTCTGCAGGAAAAAAAAAAAAAAAAAAAAGGCGTTTACTCTTCTCAAACAAAGTTTTAAAGGAGCTGATTTCATCAGGACTGATTTTGGTTGTTTGCTGTGAGATACCACAGAAGTATAGCATGGTTTTCACTGATTTGGCTTCTAACGCTCAAACCTAACTTAACCTGGCTCACTTTTTTGAATATTTGATGAGCACCCACAGCCCCACAGAACACTACTCTGCAGTGATGTGGAGGAGCAAAGGAAGAGGGAGCTGAAGGAGAGCAAAAGAGGAAGCTATTTTGAGCACAAAGCCTCTAGGCAGATGTAGCTTGTGGAACTATCACATTCTGCCTGAGTTATTGGAGCAAATCAATACTAATTATTTTAAGGCTGAGGCCTTATGCTGGGGCTTCTCAGAGTACTCCTGGTGATCTTCTACTGCTTCTTTTGTAAACTTGCTCTACAAGATATTATCTCAGTGTGCAGAGCGAGGATGCTGTAAGGCAAGGGGACGTCCCACCAATTAGCCTCACCATGCTCTCAGGCACCCATGCACAGCTTCTGCCTGCAGCAGGGCATGTGGATGCTGATGTAGGATGAAATTCGTGCTGTGATTCTTTTGTGGGATTGGAGAATCCCCCAAACTCCTCTTTCTTATGGACAGGACTATGCTTAGGCTCCTTACTTTAGGAGAAGAGTAAAGGACCTGATGGTCTCTTCAAGAAATCTCAGCTAGAAATTAGGAGCCAAATGAGCAAGGGATCCACAAACCAATCCCCGGTGCCATCTCAAAGTGAGCAAGAAGACTACATGTTGCTGAATCAGGTGAGTTTGCAGCCTGGCCAGCACAGCTGAGGGCACATTTCACCTTCCCCACACAGCAATGAACGTGTTTCCTCCTGCTCTTGGAGAAGCCATTCCCTCACCATTGCCAAGCTCATTTAGAGGATACAACTTGTGTAGTTATCAGCCACAGCACAAGACCAGGATGCTACAGAGGATCCAAGCCCTCCCTTCAACCAACATAGCTGTTCGTTGTGGCTCCAGTGATACTTAAGATGAATTTCAAGCTCATATCTGCAACCAGCTCCCTGAAGCTCTCAGCCCAGTGGCTGCCCAACCCAAACCTGAGAGCTCTCCTGTGGTGAAGGCTGATGCTTCAGATCCCAGTCCTGTCCAGCATGGCCTCTATGGGGTTTGATACTTACCTGTACCTGGCAGGATCACACCACAAAACTGACCAGCAGCACCCGTCCCACTGTATTTTTATTATTTCCAGGAGCTTCTGCATCCCTTCTGCTGTCTGCTGATCTTCACACAAGAGAAGCTCAGAAACACAGGTGCTCTGCAAACTGACTCCTTCAAGGGTCCTGCTTTACACAAAACGAGGGAATGCAGGCTGGAATCTCAGCACTCTGCTTAAGAAATCGTAAGCACTGCATAGCTGGCTTTGATGCATGACATAGGTCTGGGAAGGGCAAGGGTAGCCAGAAGGTCAACTATAAAAATCAGTGCAATGATATCCACTACCACTCAGTTTCTCCACATTGCAGGAGGGGTTATAATGTTTTTCTCTTATAAAAGCTCTTCTCAGCATTGATTTTATTTTTCTTGATTCAGTGGCTGAAACAGCAAACATAGAAGTTTATTTCATTTCATCCAAAATGAAATATTCCTTTCATTGTCTGTTTTGTTTTGTTTTTATTTAGTGGGCTTTTTGTTGTTGTTAAAAAAAAAAAATAGTTACTTTCCTAAGCAAAATTCTGGTTTGAGATGCAATGTTTTGGCTTTGCAAAGATCAAGCTTAGGGTTGTAATCTTTCCAAAAATATTTTTTCTTTCATGCTTTGGGGGTGAAAAACCTTGAAAATATGGCATGATTTCACCACTCTCAGGTTAACCAAAACCGACTTGTTTATGGCAAGTGAACTACTGTCTGAGAACTTGCCTCGTGTAGCTCCATTCTCCACTACCCCTTTTTTGTCTTTTTAGATTTGAAATTCTTCAGGGAAGAGACTGACTTTCCGTTTGCACAGGGGCGAGCACTTTGAAGATAAAAATTGTTAGAGCAGTGCTAAGTATTGTGTAGCCTCGGAAGAACGTGTTATCAGCTTACAAAGCCACTTTGAAAAGTAGCATACACTCAAAGGCACCGAGATCTGTCTGTAAAAAGAAAAAAAAAAAAAAAAGTGTAGGTGGGATTTACTGTCTGCTATATAACTTTCTCCTAGACCTTGACTGCACGAAGCATACTGCAAGCGAGGCAGAGTTTTTCGCAGTAACAACTGCTCTCGATGAAACTTGTTTTTAAGGATTCTGTGGCAGCACAGGGACACCAAAGCTTTCTACACCCAGATCCAGAAGACCTCCCCGGGTCACAGCAGATCAACCCTGTCTCTGCAACGCCGTGATTCATCGGATCAAGCTTTATTAACAGCCAATTTGCAGGTGACTTTTCTTCTCAGAAATGATTTGCTAAGAGCATTTGTGGGGGGAGAGGGAAGGGTTCCTTGTGGGTATCACTGCAGCAAACTGAGTCATCAGCACAAACAGGGCTCCAAAGCTGGATACAAGCTACGTGAGACCCAACAGTGCTGTACTGCCTTTATGAGGGAAAATAACTTAAGACTTATCCCTTCCTGGCTAGACAGTCTCTCTAAAAGCTCTGGGGATGCCTGTTATTCCTTTAATCAGAAAAACGGAAAGCTTCTTACAGACTCTCCCAGGCTTCCCCATGCCTCTCCACCACCATCCTGGATCTCGGGTGTGTGCATGAAGTCCAGATGTTCCTCCTACTCTGGAGTCACTCATGCATCTGCTAAGGGGCTCATCAGCCTAAATAAATGGGAATTTCCCTATCCAGCCATTGCAAAATGGCATCCACTCTTAACTGGTCTTCCCCTGCCCCTGAGGGGACTTGGCCTCCTAACGAGGTATGTGAAAACCTTCCCAATGCATAGACTTGTTTGCTGCTCCTCATTCCTACTCAAGGATCACCCATGCCCACAAACAAACACCCTTCCTCTTCACTACAACACCAGCTTGAGAGGGGCCCGATATGTCAGAGTCATTCTGAAGAAGGCCCCTTTTAGCAGATCTCTCTAAAATAAGCCTGGAAATCTGTGCCAAGGCTCTGCTGCTGCGGAGGACATGGAGCATCACCTCAAAAACAGCAGCAGGCAACGAGGCGAGCTCTGGGCTCCCTGGGTACCTCCATCCCACGGGGGCTGCATCCCTGCTGTGGGGTGTTGCTAGCGGTACCCCTGCCCTGCGGGGCCTTCAGCTGTGGAGGAGGAGGAGGAGGGTTTGTGGGAAGGGATTGCGAGTCAGGGCTCCCTCTGCTACAGCACCCCACTGCCCTCTGGCTCACGGTGAGCCTGGCTGCCTCCCACCTCTGAAAAGGGATTCATCCACCTAGAGGAACGTCGGGAAATTCTTTGTGAAATAAGGATAAACACCTCGAGACATAAGTTCTTAGCTAAACGACAGCCAACCAGTTGTTGTTATTATTTTTATTTTAGTTCCAAGGCTTCCATTAACAGCAAAAGCATATCCTGGGGCATGAGAAGAGCTGAACATGAGCCTGTGAAGCTGCTCACCTGATGGAGGTGTTTTCCGGGGACTTCATCAGCACTTTTCTGGTCTCAGAAGAAAAGGCTAAGCGTTTCCCACCTGGCACATCTTCCCTTCCAGGATATGGTGTTTGTTTTCTGTACCTGGAGCAGTAATTTTGCCCGATCCCAGCTCACATTTAACTCCTGACTTGCCACAGACAAGAAAGGCCTTTGCAGCCTCTCAGGGTCACTCCCTTCTCCCTTTTGCTCAGCAGGAGATTCCAGAGCCATCAGTGTCCATCTGATGACATGAGGTTTTCAGAGTATCGCTGCCCACAGACAACAGCTGAACAATTTTAGCTGCAATTCCAGCTGCATATCCAATCCCAGCTGCAATTTTAGCCACCTTCTGCTCTTAACAATTTCTGTTCTTCTTCCCGGTAATAGACAATGGTCACGGGGTGCTTCCCAGTTGAAAACCCCAATGCACCTTGCAGAAGGTCAGCAGCAGTACGTCATTTTAGCAAAGGGAAAGTGTAGCACAGAGAGTTTGGAAGCCTCCACCCATGTTGCGACAGTCCCAGCTAAACGTAGGCAGCTGTAGGCCATCATATTGCCATTTCTTTCAAGCCACCCATGCTGCAGCCCCAGAAGGTGACCACATGTTCAAGGTTATCACAGGATGGCCCTGTGAACCAGAAGACATTTTCAGGATGTCTTAAACATTTTCTGGGATATATGGGCACAGAGTCAGTTTTTTTTCTGTTTGTTCAGATCCTCTTGCTGCACCACACTGACTCCATGTGGTGCTGGCTGAGGGAAAAATACCCAGGAGAAGGAGGGATGGCTGTGATGGGCACTGCTCCACGAGCAGTGATGTTCACTTCAGACATTTCCTTTACTCAGAGCACATGTTTGTGGTACTTACGGAGCATTTCCAACTACACATATTCAGATGTTGAGTTAGTGGAGAAAAAAAAATAAGTCATGCTTTTGTAAATTTCACTCCAGCTTACATTGGGATGGAAGCTAGGGGTTGTGACCCTAAAAAGTGATTTGAACAGCTACTTGTAGCTTGTTTTATTGTGGAAATACTGTTTACACAATCATAGCTTGTGTGTTTTCATCCTAAACAACTTTTAAACCTAATGGTCACTTCCCACCAAGTACAAAAGGGATGAAGCGTTCCCAAACCTAAGCAGTTCTCCGGACTTCCATAAAAATGGGCAGCCAGCAGTTGAGGGAGCCCCAGGCAGAAGGAAGTGTGGAGATCCCCAGTCAGCATTAGACACGAGAGAGGCCAAATCGAAACACGCACACAGACATGCATGCAAACATACACGGCTTTCAGTGCCCCGGTTGACAGAAAATCCTAACTTTGTCCCTGTGCCAGAGAATACAAACAGCAGACACGAACCCTGGAAATGAGGCCGCTTTGATCCCGCCGCATGCTGAATCGCTGATCTCCTGTGGAATTTGCCCTCCTGAGGCTGCAACAAAGAAGTCAGATGAATGCGAGGAGGCAGGACTGCAGCAGCCACCTCCGTCATTCTGCCCACGTCCTCCCTCACCCCTCTGCAGCTCCCCTTGTCATTTGCTTGCCATGTCCTTACTGCAAACACTGCTTCACTTAACCCGTGACTGCTCTGCCTGGACCAAAGCAGACAGCATGGTGGGAACCCCTAAAAGGACACAGCCTTCCCACGGTGACACATCAAGTCGAGCTAACAGCATCCCTGGGAGATGCTAATGAAACATATCCTGCCACGGGGGGTAATCCCAAGGGCTGTTAGGGCTCAGAATTCCATCGCTTATGGGTCAAAGCTCTTGCTTGAACCCTTGTGCTTGCACCTAATACATCCTGAGCCCCAAACCTTCATGAGGTGGACCCAGCATGGACCCAGCAACACTTCTAAACCTGCCCCAGATTTACTGAGATGAGACAGGGAATGCTAGGGAGGCTTAAGCCCTCCTTTTCTCACTGCACACTCCTATGTTTTGGCAACAGTCCCATGGACACAGCCTGTCCCCTTTTCACGTTGGGCTTGCATCCGTCTCCAGCCTGAGCTGCAGGAATGCACGAGGGCCAAAGACCTGGGATGGTTTCTCTAGCCCCTTCCAGTCTCCAAGGTGGGAACTCAAACCAGTGCCATTCTCCCCATACTTTGTCTGTAAAACTGCAGGGACTTGCAGAGCATTGAGCATAGTAATAAATAGACCTGCTCTTAGCATGGCATTTTGTGGCAGCCCCAAGAAGCCAACGAGGTACTGGCCCATTACTCTCAGAGCTGTGGAAATCTACAGTCAATGACAGCTTCTGCTGCAAAGACCTGCAGGTGGTGGTTTATGCATCTCCATCCCCACCTCTCTGCAGGCCACCATCTATCCAGCTGGTGGGCGCTGCTGCTCCCAGATTACGATTCTTAATTTGGAGAGTCTCTTTTGACATTTTTACTACTGCAGAACGATGTTTACATGCTCACGGGAGCAAGCTGTGCTCAGGAAGGATGAAATTCAGCTCCTCCAATTGCACCCAGTTTCTCCCTCACACTTTCTTTTCTTCCCTTCCTGATTCATTTATAATCAACTATGAAAAATGTCACTGGTTTCCAGGAAAAGCGAGGGGCTGACCAAGGCACAAGTCAACCCTTTAATTTAAAACAGTTGAGGAGGGGGGACACAATTCAGCGAAGCTGTTCAGCTAATGCACAAACAGTTTGTAATTACAGGAGCAGTCTGGGAAAACAGCACCTACCTAGGGAATATTCTTATTAAATAAAGCAGAATTCTGTCACCTTTTTAATCATGAAATATTGATGAAACTGTAAGCAGCCCCTCTGAGGTTTTAGCCTTTGCCCTCTCCCTGTGTGTGTGTGTGCCCACAGAAAGACAAAGGGGGGGAAAAAAACTCAATGCCTAACGATGGAGTTGCAGAATACAAACCATGCTGCTCTGTACCAGCGGATTTTGCTGAGGTTGCATGGGTGTATGGATTGGAGAAATAAAAATTCTGCACTCACCACAACCAGAAACTTCTTTTAGCTTGAGTGTGAATAATGGAAGGGCGATTAAATGGAGACAAGTAAGAAAGGACTTATCAAAGGGAGGACGGTCCCAAAAATCAGCAGAGGAAGTGCCAGGTGTCGATGCTCTTCCTCACCTTGAGCCACTCTGTGTGTATTGGAAGCAGCAGGGGGCTACTGCACTCCAGCTGTTCCGGGGTGTTAACTCTTCCTCTAGCCTTACAAAGCTCTGTTTTCAGCCCTAGTGCTTTATCCTGGGTCAAACAACAGCTGACAACAGAAAAACAAGCACTGGGACCCATCTCCATCAGCCAAAGGCCAATCAAGGCAGCAGCAAGTTTGAGCATCTGAGCTCTGAGCATCCCTGCCCTCCTTTGGGAAGCCTTGGGATCCCAGGGAAAACGGTACCCAAGAGACTGCAGCTTGTGAACAAAAGCTGGATGCACTCAGTATTTGCAGCTGTGCTTGGATATCTGAGGGCAAGCAGCCTGGCCATACCCAGGGGTGGCAGGAGTTGGGGTGACAGCCCTCTGCCACCGCAGGCAGAAAAGCAGTAAGAGGCAGGGATGATGAATAATATCAGTGAAACCAAGAAGTTTAGGGAATAAAAGTCACAGCCAAATTTGCTTCCCTTCACACTTCTCTCTGCAGGGGGATGGGACAGGAACTCTTTACAAACCATACTAACTATGCTCCACTCCACTTCTTTGACTCTGTGCCGTAGTCCTACCCCTGATGAAAGAAAGAAAGAAAGAAAGAAAGAGAGAGAGAGAGAAAGAGAGAAAGAAAGAAAAAGAGAGAGAGAGAAAGAGAGAAAGAGAGAGAGAAAGAGAGAAAGAGAGAAAGAAAGAGAAAGAGAGAGAGAAAGAGAGAAAGAGAGAGAAAGAAAGAGAGAAAGAAAGAAAGAAAGAGAGAGAAAGAAAGAGAGAAAGAAAGAGAGAGAAAGAAAGAGAGAGAGAGAGAAAGAAAGAAAGAAAGAAAGAGAGAAAGAGAGAAAGAAAGAAAGAAAGAAAGAAAGAAAGAAAGAAAGAAAGAAAGAAAGAAAGAAAGAAAGAGAGAGAGAAAGAAAGAGAAAGAAAGAAAGGGAGGGAGGGAGGGAGGGAGGGAGGGAGGGAGGAAGAAAGAAAGAAAGAAAGAAAGAAAGAAAGAAAGAAAGAAAGAAAGAAAGAAAGAAAGAAAGAAAGAAAGAAAGAAAGAAAGAAAGAAAGAAAGAAAGAAAGAAAGAAAGAAAGAAAGAAAGAAAGGGAGGAAGGGAGGAAGGGAGGAAGGGAGGAAGGAAAGGAACAAGGGAGCTTCCCAGAAGAAGAGACCAGTGCATCACCAGTAACGATCCCCAAAAGCTGGGCCTGGGCATTCAGCTGGGCCTGGGTTTTTATCCCTTCAGAAAGGGGTGGATGAATGATGCTGGGGAGAGAAAAATAGATGGGAAAGCAGGGCTGACCACAAGGCTTGGCCAGGAATAATAGTTGCTACGTGAGGTTATTGGGGCTTTTCTCTCACAAAAGCATCGCCTTTGGGAGGAGAAAGTGATGGTGAATGAACTAGAAAAAGGGACCGGGGCCAGGCTGGCTGGAAAGCAGAAGAAGGAAGGATCAAAGCACTGGAGGAGGATGGAGGACAAAGATGGGAAGGCTGCAATAGCTTAGAAAGGGAGAGATGCATCAAGCAGCAGGGGAGCCTTCCCTCTGCCCGCTGCGGTAATGGGGCCTTTGTTCTGCTCCTTTCATGTTCACGCACACCCTGGTCCATAAGGGCAGCCGACAGGAGCGACATCAATCACTCGCTGGTCCCAGCGGAGGGCAGGGCCTGATTGATTTGCTCTCCCCGATGGTTGGCTCTGAAAGGACGCGCTCTCATTACCGCTCGTTTCTGGGGCCCGGTTATTTACTTGAGGCCTAGTCGCTGCAAACCCTCTGACTGGAGTGGATTCTGTGCCGTGACTTCATCTCAACTGCCCGAGAAAGCTGTGGGAAAAATAAATAGATACGTAATTAAAAAAAAACCATCCCTGAACTTTAAAAGTTGCTGCTGAAACATCAAGCTGGAGCCGGAGCTGTGGATGATTTTAGTTCTGGTCTGCTCCAAATTCCAGTCATGCCTGTCACAGGCCCGCAGCCGCTCCAATTGTCAGGCACAGCCCTTTGTGTTCCTAATCACCCCTGAAAAGCCCTCGCTTCCCCGATATGGCCGGGCACCCCAGCGTGGTTGCATTTGGGGCCATGGGGTAAGGTGGTCCTGCCCCTGCTCTTGAATGCCCAGATGCTTCAAGAGGGCCTGGAGAGAACAGGGCTGGGCTCTGGTCACCAGAGCCAGAGATGGAGATGCTCTGCCCGCGAGTGAGAGCTGGGAGATGGTGGCACCCAGACCAGCCTTGGTCTGTGGTCAGCTCAGGTCCACCAGCTCAGGTTATATTGTACTTTCTGCAACAGACAGTGCTGCAGGATAAGTCAATTAAATACCTAGGGCAAAGGATCATCCACTTCAAGAAGTTTTTCCCATTTCCATGTACCTTAAGCATCCCACCAATTCCAGCCATGGGTGGAAGCTGTACTATTAACTACCAAGCCCATTACAATGATAAATAAACAGATAGTTTAACTGCAGCCTCTAATTATTCACCATTTTAAATCCTTCCTTCCAACCTACATGCTCACGCATCCTTCAGTCACTCTTAGCTTTAAGCAAGTTGGCCTGGGCAATGCTACGTTCTTGTTTAAACATTGCTCATGGTGCCACAACAAGTGGCAGGCACTGCCTTCTGATCCCTCGCCTTGCTAAAGCCCACCCGGTGGGATGCAGCTCAGCGTGATGCTGCTCAGCTGCTGCAATGGGCTGAATGCTGTGGAAGATGCAGAGGCTCACAGACAAATGAGCTTGCTCTGAAAAAAAAAAGAAAAAAAAAAGTTACGTACCATCCCAAATCTCCTGCATGGCTTGGCTGGAGAGGAGAGAGTCTCAGAGGCCTTGGGAGTCAGCTGGTGATGAAGATGCAGGGTTTGGATACAAATCAAAGTGCCTGCATACTTGGGAAAAAACAAAATTAGAAAATTGCATTGAGTTTAAAGCAAGTTAGCACTACCACTGACTGAAACAGCTTCTTTAGACCTGGATTCTACAGGAGAAGTCCTGCTGAGCAGGTCCTTACAATTATCCTGCTCCCTTTCCTGTCCAAGGAGCTGGGTACAGTACCAGGTCTGCAGCCTGATCGAGCTCTGGTTTCTGGGACAAAGCACACCCTGATTTCAGTACAAGGTGCATTAGGTAAGGACCGGCACAGCCCATGCTTCCACGGACAGCTGTCAGCTGGGTTGCTAATGTGCGAATATCTGAACTTCACCTCCAAGCTTTGATAATTCGCTATGCCTTTTCATTAGCTGCATTTTCCTTCTGGAAACTACCATATATCTATGGCACTACACCTTTACAACACAAAACCCAAAGGGTTTTATACCCTCCCATGAGTGTTTCTAACTATTCCCAGTTCTCGTTGCTAGGAAAATCTGCTTCTCCAGGATGCTTACACTGCTCATGTATGCAATACATTTTCCAGATTCCTTCCACCTTCTACTCCTTTCTACTAGAGATGTGCTCCAGATTGAGACGATTAAGCTGAAGCAGAGGAAACACTGGGAGCAGGTTGGCTCATCAGGTTTATAGTAGAAATCTATTCTGAAATCTGTGCAAAGAGACACAGTGCACAGACATTAGTACAGCCCTTTGGTTTGCATAACTTCAGCCTTGCTTTTAATAAATAAGCATCCAATAGAGGCCACCATCCTCAAGAAGTAAAATCCCTACTTTCACTAAAAATACATGATATAGTAGTATATTAACCAGGATATGATGGTGATTTCATCTTCTACTCTATGACAAGGCACAGCAAGAGCCAACTGCTACCTAAGGGATGGGGAGCCCTAGGATAAGGGTAACATGGAGACATGGAAAGGTACAAGCTACATCTTACCTGCAGCACCACCCTAAACACAAGTCTGAAGTCACCACTTCCAGACAAAGACTTTAAGCTGTCAGAGCTGGTCATTTCTGCCCTGTATCTCTGCCTGCTTAGTCCTGGCTCCAGTAGAGCTCACCTGGTTTGTCCCAGTTCAGAACTGGGCTCTCCAAGCTCTGCTAGGATTTATGCTAGCCCAGTAACCAGAAGTAATGACAGGGAACAGGTCCTGTTGCACGAGGCTCTGCAGAAACATGAGATAAGAGACCATATCTGCCCCAAGGAGCTCATGAGCTTTGTAGGTGAAACAGCAAATGGCACAGAAGAGAGAGGAAGACATTGATTGAACATGGCATAGTGTTGCAGGTTGGGTGTCTGAATGCCACACAATGATTATGCTGCTACAACACCGCTTAGACTTGTATTTCCACCCCAATGCACTAAATCCTTCTGAGGTTAAGCTCACCCAATTTAGGAATACAAGTAACCTCAAAAAGCCCCATTTTGGAAGCCTCTACTCCTTGGGAAGCCAGTGACAGAAAGATGACGTTGCTCTAAATTCACCTCCAGGCAAAGTAGGCTTAGTCACTGCTGTGAAATTGTTGCCTTCTTTCCTGCCTCTCTCCCGCCTTTCCTGACTGCTCCCCATTTGACACTTTTCACCGTGACAGTCATCAGCCTGTGTATAACGTAATCAAAAGGCTGCTTCTGGCTTCAAGCCGTTCCAGAAAAAAATTTTCCAAGCAACCTACATTAAAATGCAACCCCTGTCCTGTACCTTCTTCCAATGTAACTTTCTGTTCTTTTCCTCCTCTCCATGCTTTTGGGTTTAGGGTGTTTTGTTTTGTTTGTGTTTGCTTTTTTTTTTTTCTTACTATCACATTATCCCATGTTGCAATTGTAAAACCACATTATAAAAGCAGCCAATATTGAACTAATTTTATCACAGGGCTAGTAATAAAGTTTAACACCAACTATAATATTGTTGTACAACAGAAATATTGCAACAGAACAGTAATATCCTGTTAAATTCATTTTCCATCCAACACCACAAGATCTGTTGAAAGATGTTAAGGGTGAAGGGTTTGTAGGTTTTTGTTGTTGTTTGCTTTATTTTTGTGAAGCACCATAAATGCTTAAATTTCATTTAAAAAAAAAATACATCGCAAGTTTGGCAGTAATCATTCTGATGATATGTCTAATGCCTTCATTGTCTGAAAAGTAATGGATGGCCAGTAGCTAACCTGCAAAGCAATGTACATCATTAGAACCTGTTCATGGAAAGGAAGAGGTAATTTTAACAAGGTCCCCACCACTGCAGTATCTTGTCCCCTCGTAACGCTTAATATATTTATTCTTAGGCACCCCAGAGAATTAGAGGCAATTATCCTTTTTTTCATGGGAAAAGAAATGGGTAAAATGTTAAGCAGCTCGCCCCTGGTGACACCACAAGTTTTATGACACTTCATGGATCTGAATCAGCATCTATGGGGCAGCGGCTGGGCTGTTTGCTCCTCCCATGGGAGGAGGACAGGGATGGCTAAATGCTTTACCTTGCAACCATCCCTGTCTGAAAATGATGGCTACTTTCTGCTGCCTCCGAGGAAGGCCTCATCCACCTGTAGGAATGCACAAGATTAATTAAAGGCATTTTTTTAAAACCAATTAATTTAAACAGGTAGAAACCCTTTTGTAGATGCTCTCAGTGGATTTAAACCTTTATAAAAAAAAGTCTGTTTAACTTGAGGCTGTACATTTCCTAGTTTTGTCCCAAACATCTTTTGCATTATTTCAACTGCTTCTGTTTTTAAGCCAATTTTAATTAAGCTCATGCAGTCTGTGTGGTCAAATCCCAAAGGGTCTGTAAAAAGACAGGCAGAAACACTAGGAAGAGGAGCCCAAGTTGGTTCAAGGAAGTCCCAGGCATCACAGCACAGCTCTTTGGAGGTGCCAACTCATTTTAAGTTCAGTATGTGGATGGTGAGACAGATGAATTTACTGCCTCCATAGAAATTAATCTAGGTATTAATGAGTTAATTTGTCCACAAACAGGAAAAGTGAGACTCCCCCCGAAAAATGAGCAATGGTGAGCAGCTTGCTATGGAAAATCAAGAGCAAAGCAGGAGGACACCCCATGTCTCCCAGAGGACAGTGCTGCTGGCTCCCTGCCTTCTCCCAGAGCAGGGCTAAATGTGGCCTGAGGACAATGCTCAAGCCTGAGCTTTTCAAGCTCTTCAAAAGCTATTCTCTTTTTGAAAGATCATTTAGTGGTTCTTTATTTGTTAATGCATGTGCCTAGCAGACAGTAAGTAGACTGAAGCACGGAAGTCCTTGCTGAGCTCTATCCCACTCTTTTCCATCTTGCTGTAACTACAGCTCAAGGACACTACTGCTCCCAGGGTTTCATTGTTTGGGTTTGGTTTTGTGGCTTTTAAACCCCCTTCCCTCCACTGAGCTAAGCCTACACTTTGATTTGTCAGTCTTTGATAGTCCCCGGAATGGAGATGGTCGTGCAATAGTTAGTGACTGTCTCTCACTGTTGTAGATCTTGTTTCTGAGGGCAGAAATGAAAGCCCATGGAAATCTCCTGGTCAGACACTCCATGCAGCTATCTCTTTGGATAGAGGCATTTCTATTACCATGAAATAGCTCTGATAACAAAGCCTTTTTCAGTTAGGAAGTTAACAAGCATTGTCTTAAGCCTATGCCCTAAAAATGTCTTTAAAAAATCTGCTGTCCTGCAATCTGAGGCCATTTGTCCTGTGATGAGGTTTACTTTGAGAGCTGATGTGTGCAAGGAATGGTCTCCAGGACAGCACTGTGTGCATGCGTGCATGTACAAACATTAAAGCCACAACCAGTATGCCCTGGTGCTCAAAATAACTTCGCACTTCTAGTAGGAATTGTAACCTTCATAGGAGCTTTGCTTCAAGTAATAGATTGAGGATGAGAGGAAAAAAAAAATCCACTCTGAGGGATTTTTTTTTGCATTGTTAGTTTATTCCTCTAGAAACTAAGAATTTTGTGGTGGAGAGAGATAAAAGGGGAGAGGAAAGGTCTTAAGGACCTGTGAAAAGCTGCAAGAAAGAGGAGAATCAAAGGACAAAGTCACAAACCAGAGAAAAACAGATTTTAAGAAGATTTTCAGAAATCAGGTGGTGATATATTAGTGGAATGATTTCTCATGGCCATTCTCCAACAGAAGCTGGAGAACATGAAAGTCTGTGGGCCAGGTAAGTGTACACGAGTCAAGCAGAAGCTTCGTTGCAAGTGGAAAGCAGAAAGACAACAGGATAGTTGAGCTGGTGAAAGTTTGCAGGTGAACTCTGGGAAGGAGGTGGAGGATTAAATAACTTCAACAAAATGTGACAAGAATCAAGAGGTAATAGGGGGACTATCACCAAGCAATGATTTTCTAAATCTTTTTTAATGTTTTCTAAAGATGTGCTTTGATTTCTGGTGGGAACAACAATGAGGGGATTTCCTGCCCCTTGCATCTTAAAGCACTTTGTGATGCAGTGACAAGTGGACATGAAAGGGACCTTTCTGAACTGCCACAGGTTTATACACATTCTGCAAAGGTGGAAATAACATCACGAAAGGGACAAGGTTGGAAATAAGTAAGTCCACTTAAGACATTGTCAAGCTATTGTCTACTAGAAAAAAATAACATGGTTTCCTTTCCTCTTTCCCCAAATTTACTTTTCTACCAGGATAATTATTTACTTAACTTCTCTTAAACTATCCCAGATTTGCAACAATTTAAATGAGTAAGACTTTTTACATTATTCCCCTACAGACTGATTTACCCTCGCTGAGAATTTTGAACATATCCGGAAAGGTAAAATCAATCCAGCTTGAAGAATGGCTATGTGTAATCCCATAGTGCAGCCCGAGGGAGGCTTAAGAAAAGCGTATGAGGGTGTGAAGCCAAGACACAGGTTTTAAGGCCAGGAGAGACTGATAAAATCAGCTCAGTTTATCTAATAAAAGAGCATGGATTTCCGGAAATGCTCCAAAGGAAACCCCTGAGATTACACAGCACATCTGTGGTGAAGGTGGAAAGTGAACCCAACATGTCCTGCTGCAGCAGGTTACCTGCAAGACCACAGTTCAATTCTTTTAGACAGAAGCAAGCTAGCATTTCCTTTGTATCTCACATACATGGGGTTACCCTTTACTTTTCCTGTATCTCACATGACTGTGACATGGGACCATGCCCTCAAGCAGGCAGCAGAGTAAATCAAAGAGTGCAAATTGCTTGAAAAATTTGTGCAGGAGGATAATGAAAAATGAAGCCAAAAGCAGTTTTCTATGAGGAGATACTGAGAACAACTTTTCCTGAAAATGGAATTATTCCTCCTGTTGGCATAAGCTGTTCTTTCACTGTCTTTCCTGAACCCTGATATTCAATGCAAGAAAACTAAGCAAAATCATTATCTGGATGGTTAAACCCAAGTTGTCTTCTTCTGAATGATTTATTTGTATGGTTTCATGTTGTCCTACAACCAGACAAGTAAACGCCAAAAAAAAAAATAATGTAATTTACTTCTCTTGTCTTTACTTACCAGAAGAAAGTTTCAAAGTTGTCTTGATAGCATGTCCTTCTCTTCCCCCTCCAGCTACAAAGCCATGTACCTCATATCTTCCACACTTCTTCTGCTTGCTGCCTTGCTTTCCTCTGATCATAACTTTGAATAGATCGTACCTTCACCTGAGTGTCACCAATTCTCTTTTAAATGCTCTAAGTGGCTTTTAAATGTCAAAGCTACCTTGCTTTTAACAGATTGTGCACACAAACAGAAGGGACTTAAAAAATGCAAAGGAGTCAACTGTTAGAGATAAGAAAGAAAAGCCCTTATCTTGTCTAAGGTCTCGCCATCCTCACTAGCTCTGGACACAATCACGGAACAGAGGCACCTGGATCCCATACAGATACTGCACGGAGTTTTTCTGCCAGGAGAACCTAGAACTTAATTTATTGTACATGTTTACCAAGCTGTCTTTGGGGACGTCCATAATGATTCTGTTTTTGTCTGGCAGCAAAAGAGGACAAAGGCGCAGCAATGTGAAGAAAGATACATTAGCTGTCAGAAGACAAGTAACACATCTTGCTAACATTCTCCATTCCATTTCCCCCCAAGTAGCTTGGAGCAGTGTTTTCCTTTTAAAAGTATCCTATCACCTCTGACAGATGGATTAAAGCTTAAAAGCATCAATATTTTGGGAAAGTGGTACCTGCTAGCAAGGTAGATATAGGTTTGTCATTCAAGGGGTTTTATATTTCCTATGAGGTCCTTTTTCTGGAAAGCAGCAACCATTTATTTTAAACTTTATCTACTGGTAGAGTTTTTCTTTTTTTGTCTTTTTTTTTTATCTTGTTTTGATTTTTTTTTCAGCAGACACCTCATCTGTCAGTAGTGGGGAAGGGAGGAAGTGCATTTCCTTAGCTATGCTGAAAAGTGAGCACTTAAAAACTGCCATTGCACTTGCTCAGAGTGGGTTACCAGGAGGTTATTTCAAGGGATTAGATGACAAAAAGGACGAACGCTACCCCAGAAGCAGATTTAGAGAGTTCTGATAACTGAACTTTTCTTTCTCTCCCAAGAAAGACTGAATCAGTCATGTTGTTCGTATTCCCCATCACATTTCTGATGGGCTGTTTTGCTTATCTGGCATTTCGGCTCAGATGCACCCCACCGAATAGTAGGCAGAGACACCAAACTTAGGACTGTCATTATCCGGGTGCCAGCTACAGTCACTGAGAAGAGAGAGACACCTCAGGAGAGGGATTCACATCTGAGGAGGGTGAATCATGCTCTCAAGATGCCAGTATTTCTCCATTTCTCAAGATGCTGCTGGCACAAACAGCAGTAAGTCAGTACAATGAGGCTTCTAATTTAGGAACCTTGGTGAAATGCCTCAGATTTGATGGGTGAATGTAGACTGGTGAATCTCTCTCTCATCATAACTGCAGCTTGATGGAAAGAGAGATATCAAAGACACTCACCTCTTTGCCGCACAGGACTCCTATGAAGGGAGATGAGCAGCTGAATAAAGGAAAAGAAGAATAAAGAGAAGAGAAACTTGGAGCTTTCTAAGAGGAAGTGATGAAATCTACCCTGCTATTGCCTTTTGGCTTTGTGAGCTGAGTTACATGGCTTCTTGTCTATGCCACCTCCACAGCCAGAAGGCTGCTCAAATACGGCATAGGATTCTGGCCCAAAGCTCAGGCGGGAGCATAGCTGAGGATTTGCACGCTGTTTCCATCTGCTCCCCAACAAGTCCTCCCCAATAACTTCATGCAGTTGAATGGCTGCTGTCCTGGGAAGGTCAGTGCTGGCATGGCCAGGGACTTTGGCCCAAAGTCTCAGGGGGGCTGGATATATTCACTAGAAGGATGGAAAAACATTGGCAACCTCAGTGCAGTTCCAGAAGAGAAATTTCCCTCCCAGAGACTCTTTGATCTACAAAGTTTTCTCATTCACAAGTATTAAGCAAAGTACTAAGAGTTAAAGAAACTGAAGTACTTTAGGGGCCTAAACTGTGTTAGGAGGTAGAAGAGCAGGCACGAGTTGGGAAACAGCACTGAGCAGCTCAGCAATGTGATCTTATTTGAAGACCCCAGCTCCAGGATGTCCTGGTTGCTGTCTTTGCGTTGCTCTTCTTTCAGCCTTGATAAGTAAGCCTTCTCCAGAACGGTCCCAGCTCTGCCACTTCCTGCCCCAGAACTATCTCCAAATTATTCCCTACTGTGCTCAGGCCCACAGAAGCATCAATGAGCTGCTTGACAGAAGCTCTCTCTCGGCTGTGTTCAGGTTTCCCAGCTCAGCCCCTCTGGGCTGTGGCTGTATTGGCAGGGCTGGTGCAGCTCTCCTCCAGTTCCACTACCTTAGGGAGATGGTGGCTTCCCAGCACCCTGATTCCAACCATCCTGAGCTCAGAAGTTCATTTTATCAGATCCGGAGCACTCCGTTCTTTCACACATTTGAAATGAAGGTAGGAGATGGAGAATTCAGGATTTTGTCTTTGCTCATTAACCAGTACTGGCAGATGGGTCCCTGCAAACATCAGGACGGCACATTAGTGTCCATGAAAGACACGATGCATCTGAGCACAGTCACACCAGATACCCTTGGTACTAAGGAAGAGGCATCTATAAAGGGCATTCAGACCACTAGAGATCTAAATCATGCAGCACAGGCTTCTGTCATTCTTCATAAAGAAACCCCAGAACAGCTGCGCTATGGTGGGACATGAACAGGATGAAAGGAGGGTGCTGATGCCGTGGGGACATATGACATGTTTTGGGTCACAAACCAGACATGAGGGCAAAGCCCTTGTTTCCCATCTCCCCTTATCGATCACTTTGGGAATCCCAAAGTCATGGCTTAAAAAAGAAAATCCAGTGTCCAGACTGAACATGGGAGTCAGGATAGGAGCCTAAAGACCATGCTCAGAATAGCATGAACTGGGACTCCAGAACCCTTGTTACTCCAGGATGGGCTCCCAAGTGCCTCGTTTTACACATCTCAAACCTGTGGGTGACTATAATTATCAGTGTTGCTTGGCTGCAAGAATCCCAGGGAAACGAGCATTTACAGGGAGATTGAGTACCACCTACTACCACTTGCAGGCATTCCCATGAGAAACTCCAGTGAAGCCAAGGATGCTACATGAGTGGATAGTGTTGAATCTCCTGGTGAAAGAGGTTTGCAGCCTGGTCCAGAGAATTATTTCAAGCCTCTCACAGGTCCTCTGCAAATCACTCAATCATTTCTCTGCTCACAGACATGCACACTGCAAGTTTTGCCCTGCACCTAATGGCTTTCCAGTTAATGGCTGCACGAATTAAAAATAACGTATTCACTGCACTGTGTCATGTCCCTGCACACATGTGTAATAGCGAGACACTACAGGCACCATAATACACAGTTTTCCAGACACACTGTAATAAGATCTGATAGTTTCAGTACCTTTTTGGTTGCCATTTTTCACCTGAGTGACATGCTTATCCGTTTTGGTATATAAACTTCTACAAGGTCATCTAGGATGCTGTGTTTTACCTTGATTGATAGCACAGTGCAAAGAAGTGTGACTGATCATAGAATCATAGAAAAATTAAGGTTGGAAAAGACCTTAAAGATCATCTGGTCCAACCATCCCCCTACCACCAAATCACCCACTAAACCATGTCCCTAAGCACCATGTCCAACCTTTCCTTGAAGACCCCCAGGGACAGCAACTCAACCACTTCCCTGGGCAACCCGTTCCAATGCCTGACCACTCTATCTGAGGATACGTCTCCTAATTGTTTAACTGTTGAAGAGTAGTGCTCTTTGTTCAATTCTTTGTCTTAATTGTTGAAGAGTAGGGGCATGATGTTTCCATTTTTCCACTCACCAGGGACATCACCCGAATGCCAGGACTTTTCAACTGTGATGGACAGAGGCTTGGCAACTACATCAGCCAGTTCCCTCGGGACCCTGGGATTCATGTCATCAGGTCCCATAGACTCGTACCTGTTTAGATTCATCAGGTGGTCTTGAACCTGCTCTTCACTTACAGTGGGTGGGACTTTGATCCCCCAGCCTCCATCTACGGGTTCAGGGAAATGAAAGACTTGGGAAGCCCGTCTACCAGTGCACACAGAGGCAAAGAAGTTGCTGAGTACCTCAGTCTTCTCCACATCTGTCGTTACCAATTACTCAGATATAGAAACTCACTCCTAATACAAGAAATTAGCCACCTATAATCACTTACACGCTACTATTTTCACCCCTCAGTCTATTTTCACAAGTGTTAAGGGTCCATGGTAGCCCTCGGGGACTCCTCCTGTCACCCCAGCACAGCAGCCCGAAGGAAGCTGGGTCTTCTCTTGTGCTCTCTTCCTCGAGGCTCTGTGCAGAAGGGATGCCACCTCTTGCACAAGGGCTGCGGGATGGGAAAGAAGCACTCACACAATGTCTGAGAATTGGCAACAGAGTGGTTTATTGCCGGGACACCTCCCAGGTAAGCCTGCAGGATGTCTGTGGTGTTTGGTGGCTCCAAGCTAATGCTTGGGATGGAGCCTGAGCGACGAGTAGGGAGCTGGCCGGGCACTCCTGCGATGCTGTTTGTGCTCTCTCATGGCAGAGAGCGAAGACAAGCCAGGGTAGTCCCAGGTCTGATCTGGCCGAGGTGGATCCACTTCCATTGGTTCCTCCGCCTCTTCTGGTGGACCCAGCTCCATGGGCTCCACGGTGTTTGGCAGGAGGACAAGCTAGTCCTTGCCCGGGACTGCCCAAACAGGATGCCTTCCATCGGGAATGTTTTCAGGCCAGGGTGCCGCACCAGGGGGTCGTCCAGTTCCACGCACTGGTCCCACGCCACTGTCCAGTTCATTCCCATGCATGGTTTTGACGCTGCCGTCTGTTTTACGGCCATGGCTGGGTCCCACGCTGTATTCTGGACGACAGGCACGCCTCTGCTCCCTGCAGCTGTCCAGCTGACGCTCCTGCTTTCGCTCCATGCCACCATTATGACACTGGGAAGGCCCAGGCCCCCTGCTGCTGTATGGCTGAGGGGGCGGCCTGTTCCCCGCGTCGCTGCGGTACCAGTGGTACCGCCTGTAAGTGTCTGTGGGCTGGGTGCCAGAGGTACCTCGGGCACTGGTGTTTCTTGTGCTGCAGGTGCTACCCCTCTGCCCATGACACTTCTCCTTCTCATTAGCTGCCTTCCTTGGTGCTTCCTTGGACTGCATTGCTGTCCTCACACCAAGAAGGGCTGCCTCTCGCCTCCCTGCTTCTGCTCTTCTTCCCGCCACACAAGCTGGCTGTCAGAGGGCCTCGAAGCTCAGCGAGTGGTGGGCCAGCTGCTGGGGTCCTGTTTTATAGGGCCCGGAGCAAAGGTGGGGCAGTGGTGGCCACTGTGACCTCAGCAAGCCTCTGTGATGGAGTGGCCCACGCGTGGCCAAAGGCGGCTGTGTTGGGAGCGGCCTGGAAGATGCCCTCATGTGGAGGAAGGAGGAGGGTTGGGGGGCTGAGGGCCCCTTTTCTGGGGCTGGCTTCCCCGGGCCATTTGGCTTGCCAGAGAGAAAGGCTGCCCCATGCGATCCTGCCTCAGCCCGTTTTTCTCCAGATCTCCAAGGGTTAGGATCTCTCATTAACAAAAGAAAACACCAACAAAACCAAAACGGGCCAATTCAAAAGGATAAAGCAGTCAAAACTGAAGTACCCATCATGACTGTTAATAACTTGCAAAAGTTTTTACTGCACATTTGGAATGTGAGGGTAAAATTCTGCAACACGCACATGGTGTGGGAGGAATAGAAATTACATTCAGAGTCTGAGTCTGGAAATTTGTGCCTGAACAGGGAAAAGCAAGGGATGTGTTTAATCAACAGGCTCAAGCACTCTCTTCTTACATGAGAGAAAAAGACAGCACTTAAACTTGATAACTCCTTACAAATAACAAGTGAGGAATAAAGATAGGACATCAGCATTCCTCAAGAGGGAGAAGAAACATGAAATGGAGTTAGAATTAAACACGTCCTTTACACACACACATGCAGCATGTATTGTAGAGTACAACGTGAGTGCACGTCTAGTGATTTCCCTATCTGCACTCCCAGCTGGATTACTGGTGTCTTATCTCTGCACCCTGCAGTACACCCTTTTATAAATCATATGCTTGATTCACCGGGGGGGTTAGGAGCTTCAGCTGAGAGTGGGGTCCTCTGGTGGGAGTCGTTAGATACTCCTCAACCTCTTAGTGACACAACAGCATTGAAATGAGTAAGAGGAAGGAGACTGAAGCACTAAAAAGGGGAAACCTTTGTTTAAAAAGGTTTTAGCAAAGCCAGGAACCGCAGTCAGGGTGTCTGATCTGAGGGCGTTGTGCCCTCAGTAGGAAAAATCAAGTAAGCAATGTTGGTCTTGTGTCCTAGCCTGCCAGGGCAACAAGGGCCACCGTCAAACACCCAACTGGATTTTATTTTAAATGGGAGCAAAAGAGGCAGGATAATGAGGAACTAAAAACTTCTCTCCTTCCAGCTGGACATCTAAGTGGGACTGAACTCATCCTGGAGAGTAGCCCGACCTTGATCAGACAAGAAACAAGCCACTGGGGCTTTCCTCAGCCTTGGGGACCAGGAGCCAGACTTTTTGCCTGATTCCCAGGCATCACTACGGTTTTCTATAAAGAGGTCAGCCACCTGTCCTGCCACAGCTCCCAGGCAGCGCCAAACATTTTCCCAAGCTGATACCTGCTGATACCAGTGCTGTCACCAGTGGGTGTGGAGGAATGAAGAAATCCATGGGCTAGGGCTTCTGGGCAAAGGTGTTGGCCCACCTCCTTCATAACAGGCTTCACCAAACAGAAATTAGTTCTGGTTTAATCAGAAAACAGGGATCGACACTTCGGTCATCGTAAAGCTTTTGCAGACTTCAGGGAGATTCTTGAAATATTCATGCCCCATTCACACCACACAAAGATCTTGCATCTCCCCTCCTAGCACCAGTTCCCTGCATTGGCTAGAAAAGCTTGGAGGACAAGTGCAGGCAGCAGCTGTAGCAGAAACAGCGCTGAAAATAAGGATATAAATGAGTGACCTGCAGATAGCAGGACCTTTATTTTGCCACTAGAAATACTGTCATTCAAGTGACCCTATTGATAGCACGTATGTTCTGGAAAGTCTTCCCAGCACAGGCAGAGCTGGTAGACTTGGAGCTTAAAGGCCACAGGAACCAGTCTGATTATTGCATGCAACCCTACATTGTTACACCAAGAAATGCACCCCAGGCTTCCTGCATCAAACATTCACACCTCATGACTGAGATAGAGCTCTTCTTCTCAAAAGGCACCCAAATCTTGATTAAAGTGGTTAATTAACTTCATTGTAAAAGGGAGTGCTCTCCTCTTTGACTGATTTCATCCTAACTGCTAATTTTAAGCTACGAATGCTACTGGACTGTCTACTTGAACAAAGAGGGGCTTCCCAGGAAAGATGCCTTTCAACTAGGATATAGCATTTTTTCAAAGCAAAGATGAATTTCCCCTCTCTCTCTCAATAGGGAGAAATGAGGTTCTGACTACTGTAGTGTCACTCACTGAAATGACAGGTTAAGGATAAGTGTGTATGATTGCAGACTGCAAGATGGTAAAGTATATGCAAACCCTTTTCAAATGCCAGAGTATGTATTACTGTCTTTTCATCCAGGAGATAAATATATATATATATATATTTTTTTTCACTATGTGAAAGGTAGAAATACTTACTTTGGGCTCTGTGTTCTGATTTCATACTGCTATAAACTGACTTCCCAAGGGCTCTTACAGATTTGGGCCAGCGCCAGCAGAGCCCTGGACCCAGATCTTTGTTTATTAAGCCCAACTTTATTTTACTGTTTCAAATCCCTGAAATCTTGTGAAGCAGTTGTGAGAGCACCTTGCCTCTTCAGATCAGCGTGACTGTGCCCACCCTCCTAATCCTGTGCAAAGACGGAAGGTTAATTAAGCCTGTGTTTGATTTATAAATGTTATCCCTTCTGCAGAGCAGAGTGCAACTCCAGCTAAAAGGCAATACTGTGCTTATTTGACTTCTCCACTGGCTCTTCTCTACATGCAGTGGTTTAGGATATAAATAGTGCTTTAGGGCAGTGAGTGGTTCTGGCGAAAACTAAGCGCAACTTTTGAACAAAACATGAAAAAGAGTAACTTGAATCATACAATGATTTCTAGGAAGCTGAAGCAATTAATTCTTTCCTGGGTAAAATGTAAGCCAAAAAATAAAACTTCGCTGTCCCGTGGTGACAGCAAAATTTAAAAGTATGGTATTAAAGAAGGCAGAATTCCCTGCTTGTATATGAAAACAATGTTTTCATTTAGACCAGTGGAAATCTGGACTAGTTCCATTTGGACCTCTGAATTTGCTCTGGATTTACCCCAGGGTAAATGAGAACAGAACACAATCCTCCTTCCAGGTTTTCTTTTTTACTCCTTCCCATTAATTTCTAAAGAAGAATGAGGGCCTAGTATCATTACAGCTCCAAGATATTCATTACCACTGGTATCTGCATGGATATAAATATTTGTGCTCCCTATGGTACTCCTCTTTTTGGCAGGGCTCCTTTTTAAGGGCAACCACCCTCCAACTCCATTCCTGTAATGTTACCAGCACCTTGGCAAAACTTATATCAAATCCTGAAGAGTTGTTCTTATTTGCAATAGGGAAATAAAGAATCTGAAGCTGTGTACATCTAAGTTAGTGTAGGATATTTCAGTTCAGACAAAGGAAGATGACATCCTTGGGAAAATGTACTCCATTTATGAGTGAAGATGGTTATAATTGATAAGGCACCTATTCAAAAAAAAAATAATTTAAAAATCAAAATCAACCAAACAAACAAACAAAAAAAAAATTAGAACAGACCTGGTTTCATAATGCAGTGCCCAAAATGGCACCAAGAGTATTTCACCTCCTGTTAGCATCTCTACTACCTTCAGCCAGTCATGAATCTATGAAAGCAAATGCTGTTTGTACATCCCACACCTGACACAGCGAATCAAACCAGCCCAGGTTTCTGGGGCCGGGACAAGCTTTCTGCACTGCCCCAATGCTCCTGCAGTGGGGACTCGGTCTCTCTAAGCTGGGTACCAAAGTGTTGGGCTAACATGAGGGTGGAAGATGATCACTCAGTATGTTTTGCCACCATGCTGGTGACATCTCTGGAGACTTCTTGGAAATAATGGCAAGATCACAGAGATCAGGGCAGAGGGATGTGTCCCACAGATGACTATAATTTGTTACTTGAGTTAATAATAGGAAGATCATGAAGATGCTTTCTGTTATCCTAAGCAGAGCCTAATTTCTTTTTACTTATACTATTCTAACTCCATTTATGCCCCTATTCAGCAGAGTGCTTGCAGGCTTGACTTTCAATAGGAGAAGAAGTCCCATGGAGGTATCTCCTCATGCCGTGAAGAGATGCCCTGAGGTTGCAAAGCCAGACGGGGCTCACAGTGAGTTTGCAGGTGCCGTCTCCGGAATAGATTTGCCAAAGGGTGCAGGACAGACAGCGCTACTGGCTTCAGCTGGACTGAAGGAACTTTTTCAGGGCTGGACCCTGAACGGAGCCAAGTGTCAGGGAAGAAGCCAGGGAAGTAAACCCAGACCTGGCTGACACACTTCGCACCCATAAAGGGAACCTCAGTTAGATTCATGCTCCCGAGCCAGCCCAGCTGCAGCTCAAAATTCAGCCTAATGTTTGTTCTGCTTTCCTGCAGGTAATATCCCTGTAGCAGTGGTTTATGCTACTGTAAGAAAAGTATTTTAAACACTTTAATGGCCTGCTTTATATCCATCCTTTCCTTCAGTGGGTGCAAATAATTGCTGGTGCAATTTTGTACCCCCAGTTATTTGCAGTTATGGTGTGTGTCATTGACGTGTCTAACTAGCTGATAAGATACGTGGGTGCAATCAGATGCTGTAATTAGAAGTTTAAATGACACGAACTGCACCCACACATAACTGCAAGTGCAAAATCGTATCCGTAACATCTCAGAAGCAACAAAGAGAGGAAGGACTTGGAAATTTGTCCCTGCAAATGTTAATTTGCATGGCAATAAGCTTGAGCCTATTTGGCAAATACACTTTCATTACACAAGATTTAAGCCAATTGATTCTAAACAACCTGAGAGTGTTCAGACACTTAGCGTTAGACACAGCATCTTGAAAAATTATAGTAGTCTGCTCAACTAGGGCAAGGAACTTTTCCCTTCAGTTAGGTAACATGTAATTCACGTCTTCATTATTGCCTTCACTGTGGCAAGAGTAAGCAAGAGTCCTCGCTTGTGATGACAGATTTTTATAACGATTTCTCAAGGCTGTAGCACAGTGTAAGTACATTTCGTATTTCATGATAAGCAAATGGCATGTAACAAATAAGAAGGTTTTTGCTCTGGAGTTTCTCTCAGCACCATAATCATATAATATACAGCCATATATTCCAGCCTAATGCAAGCCAGAAATTATAATCTGACACCTCTTTGTAGTCGTTATCCAAAGCTTTGGGAACCTTAAAGGAGTGTTCCACTGTTTTACTGGGAAAAGACAGATGCATTTTGAGGTTAAATCAGAATCACTGGTGTTGCTCTTATTTCTCCCCCATCTGAGCCCACATGGCTCCACACTTAACCTTCCCCATGCACTGCGGTGTGCACAACACCACTGGAAATATTTCCTCAAGCTGTTTATTATTTCTCCCTCTTCTGTCCAAGGGAGGCCAAGTGAAAAATTGAACCAAATCAGACAGTACAAGCCAAAGAAAAGCATAAGAGAAGAAAGCACAGAAGGACAAAATGAAAAAGCTGAGAGAGGGGGAGATCGCTTCCTTACATCCCTGCTCCTGTGTTTTGGCTCAGAGCTTGGCATTCCCCCTTGCTGGTAGAGAGCGGTGTGAGAAGCCCATGGCAGAGTAATGCAGTGCAAGCCCTGGTGTGATGCACCACTGCAAGCCTTGCTTGGCCTGCTGAAGGCAGGAAAGCAGTTTCCAGACAAGGAGCCATCACTTTAGCTCTTTAGGGCAGCCAAAACGCAGTGGTGCCTGCTCTGAACCCTCCCCAATGACTCCAGAGCCACATTGTCCTTCAGCTGTCCTGCGCCTGCTTCTACCGCTGGGATATTCCTGCACCCAAGTGTCTGAGGAATTTCAAAGCTTCAGGAGACATCCATCCCATGTTCAGGAAGTTTTCTATTCCTCAGACCCCAAAAAGTGTCAGCCACATCAGCTCAGGAGCCAGTACCTCCTGTGTATTTCAATGCAGCTCAGACCCCAGTGCTTTCCTGCTGCATCCAGCTCTGCTTCTCAACTCCCGTCTACTTCAAATGCTTCACAGCTGACCCTAGAAGAAACAAGCCAAAATCCCAGCTACCCCAGAAGCAGTCCCCGGAGAGCATGACTCGCTAATGGCAAACAGCTGCAGTCATTAATGTTATCTCAGGGGATCTGGGCTTTAACAGCGAAGGTCCCAGGTTCAGATCCTGTTGACAGACTGTAAGATTAATACTAACAATCTTGCCTAGCAAAATACTGCAGGGATCACCTTCTCCGAGGCCTCAGGTGCTTGGGAGAGCAGGCAGCCGATGATGTATGAGGCACAGTGTTGTCCTCTTGGCTGGGTAAACAGAATGATGCCCTGGTGGCTTTAAAACTTTTTTTCCCCCTACTTTTTTCTTCCTTTCTCTGATGTTTTGCATTATGGCTGTCCGTAGACTGATGGTTTCACATCATCCAAACCAAATGTCTGCTCTCCATTACGACCAAGGTGTTTTGCTATGTTCCGGGTGTTTCTACTGCCTTTTTTTGCTGCTGAAACTGTGGAGATGCTGGAGGTATCATCCAAGCCATGCCCTTCAGCTCCCCAGACCTACCAGCTAACAGCGGGATGTGAATAGGGATTACAAAACAGCAGGTTCCTGGGTCAGCATGGGACCAGTGCATCTGTAGCCTTTGACTTCCAAAATTCAGTGCAAGGCAGAGTACCTGCTGCTGGTGGTAATTCAAAAGTGGGGCAAGACAATCTCACTAAAGCAAAACCACTGAGATGAAAAGGATTAGATAACATCAGCCACGTTTGTCAAATCAGCTGGAGAGAGCTCTTGGTCCAGCTTTCAGTAGACCTCTGGCTGCATGGCGCTGCCTCGAAAACACCAACCTTCACCTCCATCCCCTGGGACACAGGAGAGGGCAGAGGAGCCACCAGCTACAGATAAGGTTTGGCTGTGGTAATAAGGAGGCCATTGCAGCCATGAATAATCTGTTTTCTACAGTCTCCACAGCCCGTGTGGTGTGAAAAGCTGGACAAGGATTTGTAAATGAATTGAGCCCAAGAGTAATTACACGTTCCTGCAGATTACTTGGTGCCGTAATTGCACTTAGTATTTACCATGTGACCTAAGCCAGAAATAATCATGTATTTACTTTATATTTATATTGTAACGTGCCATGTACTGTAATTATACTGCCACTCCATGGTACTTAACACATCATCGAATGTTCCACAATTATCATGTTAGTAAATAGCACTTACCGAGATTTGTGGCCTGTAATTTCAAGCATTACCTGCTAAAGATTTAGTGTAGCAATGTCAAAAAACCTGTTTCTTGACCATGTCATTTCATATAAAAAAATGCTAAGTCCTAGAACTTAGAAATCAGTTTTTTAAAATTCATAAATTGAAAATACAAAGGAAAAGCTAGATTTGGAATTAAAGGTTTTTCCAGTAAAGTAATCATCCATTCCATAAAGAATTCTCTGAATCCTGCTACTCAGGGTGGCAGCAGATTAAAAGTGAAAACTTTCAAACTCGTGTGATTAAATGGAGGTGTTAAATCTAACTTGAGACTCTTAAATAAAAAATATTTTGAAAGAAATTAATATCTACTCAACCTCTCATTTAATTCTGATTAAATCTTTGAGTGGCTAAACCCAAAACTTTTACATTGGATTTTCTGAATGGGCTTATGCTTACATATACATTTGCTCTTAGAAGCATTCCCCTGGATTTCAGTAGTTACTCATGTGACTAAAGTCAAGCATGTGCTTAAGTGTTTTGCTGGTCTAAAGCCAAGGTTTAAGTATGGAAGTCTTAAAATGTTGGTCAAAGTAAACTCAGTTAAACAGGAAAGTTTTAGAATATTTTTTCATGATTGCCCCTTCAGCAGGATTTTTCCATACTGTAACAATGATGGATGCCTGGATATCACTTGCCTCTAGTAAAAATTCAGTCAGGACTCAAGATTCGCAGTGAGGGACAATCATCATACTAAGTATGTTACAAAACCTTTAACGAAGCCATCCCAAGCTTCCCTTCCTTGCTGATGTTTTATTTCTTTGTTTGATACAGGGCTCCACTGAATGGCATCTAATGTGGAGACCCAAACATGGAATTAGGAATACCTTTTTTACCCCTCTAATTTAAGAGCACAGACAAGCCATTACTTTAAACCGAAGGATGAAACCCTGGTTGCACATGTGGTTGGCAGTTCTGTTGTTGAAGTCCTCATAGCCCAATTTTCTCCCTCAAAACCTGATCTCTTACTTCAGCCTTGATCTGCCCAATATATACAAATGAGCTTAACTTTAAACACTGATAGTACCATTTACCTCATTAACTAGAGCTGGATGAATAATTCATAATGCATAATTTATCCAATGAATCTCACTTCTTTTTGTGTTTGTGAATTGTCTGCAAATAGATTCTTGATTGGACTCTTCATCTAAAATTATTTGCAGGTTTCTTCGGTGAATCATAATCAGTCTGCGGAGCATTTAAGCGGTGCATAGCGAGCAGTCACAGTTTGCAGCTCACGCTGTGTGGGTTCGCTGTAGGAACGTCAAGGTAACGCTCCTGTTCCCTCGATGGAAAAATCTTATGTAACTAACCAACAGCAGTATGAATTCTGAACTGCACATATGAGCGTAAAACTTGAAAATTCACACCCTTGCTGAGTGTTGTTGTCGAATTGAGAACCTTCCTTCAGCGAACGGTCAAACGGTACTACAGGAAAGTAAATACCAAAGCTGCAATATGTGCCTGCAGCAAATCTGCGGGCTGGGAAACATGAGCAAAGTTACTGGAGGGCAACACATCTCAGCCTAACAGCTGATCCATGATAGCTGTCCCTGTGAACGCTCCCATTAGGAGGCAACCTGAATTTATTGAGCCTTTCCTCGGTGGAGGTTAAACCAGCAGATTACCTTGCACTTGCTGTGGGCGAGGAGTTCTCATATGGATGCAAATTGGCAGTCACAGGGGGACTTGTTCATGTTTCTAAGGCCTGAAGGTTTTTTTCCATCTAGCTACCCTATTTACTGTAGAGAAGGAAGATCTCACCCAGGCAAAGTATCTTCTGCAAGGGCAATGCAATTACTTGCAAAGTGCTCGGGTCCACTGCCTGCATTAAAGCTGGTGGAACTAGAAAAACTCTTGTCAAGCTTTTGTCATGAATACTGCACTGGCCTCTATGAGCAGAGACAAGAAGCCAGCCTGCTTTCGACTACCATAGCTCCCACCACTGCTTCACTGTATGCAAGTGACCTAAATTTGGTGAGAGAAGTAGCAGAGAATCCCTTTTCTAACACCCCCCCGCCCCTCGTTCTGCAGGGCTCCCTGAGCAAATCCTTCAAACCCATTGACCCTATCACAAGTTAAGCACTTGCTTTCCGTAAACCATGTGCTTACGTGCTTTGCTGAGTGGATTTGGTTTGCTAAATTAGGACTTTGGTTCTAAGTTGGGAGATTTTGTCTGATTAAATCAATCTTTACTATAAAGGAACATAATAACCCTTCAAAAACAGAAACAGACAAGCCCAAAACCGATGCAGTGTAGCCCAGGGCCACGTTCAATATGTAAAGATTAATACAATTAAAAAAAAAATGCTGCTGTCATAAAACAGTCCCCAAGGTGGTCAGACGCAGAGTAGACTTTCAAGTACATCATTTTGCAGAGAAAGAGGCAGCAATGAATATGCAGAAGAGGATTGGAGCTGTCAGGCGAGTGTAGATGAAAGCATGTGACCAGTCACCCCTTTGACCTGCGCATCAGATTTCGAAGGGAAAAGGCTAGTTTTCAGGCTGCCTCCGAATACAAAGCAACCACGTCTGCGACCACTTCACATAGTGCTGAGCAAAAAGGTGGGTTTTGCGGGAGGAAGATCACAAAAGCAGGGAGGATCTCCCAGGCTCAGCATTTGTTCGAACATGAAGAAAAAGTCAAAGACATTTTTTAACGAGTACAGGGCTGCATGTTGCTCCAAAGAGACCATGGGGGACCAGAATTTTTTACTTTTCAGAGAGATAGATGCTGTGATTATCATCAGCCAAGATAATGGACTCACTGTTCCGGCTTTGCCATGTCTGTCAATTTTGGCACAATAGTTTGATACAAAAAGTGCGAATGGAAAAGATGGCAGTGAATAACTTCTATGACATTAGAGCAGGTGAGCTCCAGTGGTAACGTGATATATTTTTTTCATGCTTGAGGAAATATTTGGTCTTGGCAAGCACATTGTTAGCTTTACTACACAAGGCTGTAGGACGAAGGAATGACAGGAGTAGCACAGGAACGTATTCCCTGCATTGATCTGCCATCAGTTTTTAAGAAAAGTCTTGGAACTAGACATGGTAACTGCATTGGGCTTCTCAAGGGAAAAGATTATCCTCTGTGCTCTGGTCTGTGCTGGCAGACATTTAAAGACAAGGGATGTACAAGTACTTCATTGCGGACATCTTAACAAGCAAGTCACCCTGGATATCTGCTCCAGCTCATGAAGGAATGCCTGAAAATTCAGGCTCTATGATCTAGAACGTGATCATCCATTACTCCCACCTGGTTTCTGGTATCAGCACACTGCACCTCGCCCTCAAGACAAGGAGCCAAAGACGAGCCCCCAGCTTGCAGGGGGTTAATGCATGGGGAAATAGATTAACCCATTTCCTGGCAAGATCTTTAGTGTAACCTCATTCACGCCACAAGTAATATGAGCAAACTTCATGACCCCTTATTGTTTTCTAAGCCTGCCTGTAAACATCACCAAACAGTGAGTCCTGAATCCAGGACCAACAGTGCCCCAGGAATGCCCTGGCACTCACAGCAGCTCCTCCAGCCACTGTCCAGCCTCATCTTTGCTGGACCAGCTACCAGAGAAGCCAAGCGTCCCACAGCACACAGTGGGGCATGTGTCCCACCGATGAGTTTGGGTAATTCTGAGCCACTTGCTCTCTCCCATAAATTCTTTCCTGCAGCAAAACATTCTGATGTAATGAACATTTTACACGAGCCATGAGCTTAGAGCTTTTGCTGCTATGCATGTGCCATTGATTAGAGTGGCTGCAGATGGTTTTATTTTAGATAATCAAGCTTGCTGGGGTTTGCCAGCATCAGAACAAAGGCATAGTTTCCCCGCTTACTAACCAAATTTGCAGCCAAGACACTTGAATTGATCTCAGCTCTGATGGATGGTGAGAAAGTGGGGAGGGGGGAGAGAGCAGCTTTCCCATATACCTCAAGCCAGGTGGCTCATACCTCTGCACACCACATTTTACCTCCACATTAGAGGAACTGTATTCCTTTTTGCTCCTAAACAGGGCAGGAAAAAAAAAAAAAAAAGTATCTTTTTTCTTTAGCAACTCCCATGCTGCCCGGCTGTATTATAACAATATACAGAGCTGCCGAAAACAAAGGAGAAAACAACAGCGGTCACAACAACCCATGCAAACACTAAAGCCTCCAGAGCTGGAATTCCTCCTGTGAGATGTCCCCTCTGAAGTCTCCAGCCCATTCTGCAGCACCCCGCTTCGCGTGTCACTCCTCGAGTGCTCCTCAGTTGTTCCCACACAGCTGGAGAACCTCTGGAGGCTCCTTCCCTGGGGAAGCTGGCCAGGGAAAAGACAAAAGAGTTGTATGATGATACAGGACATGGAGTCATTCAGACTAGATCTGTTTAAACATTCATGTTGGTCTCAAAAGAGCTTGGTTTTATGGGACACGGACTAATTTTCAGCCTCAATGAAACCTGAAGAAAGGTATACAGCAGCTTGCAAGATCTAGTTGTTTGACTTTTTGGGTGTCTCGGAGATGTGCAGAGCAATGGTGGTGTTTAGGTACAAATCAAAATGTCCCTCTCTTTGCCCTTTCCCAAGTGCAACAAGATGGATAGAAGCAGTGGGAACAGATATATGGGATCCTTTGCCAAGGCCAGATAAGCAACACCTCTTGCTCAGGCTCTGCACGGAATATCCCCTGTCGGAGCCTCGGAAATGCATCTGCTTGCCAAGGTGTTGCTGGCTCAGACAACAAGAGAGCTGTCCTCTTGCAAGCAGTCACTCTGTGGCCTTTGTTTAAAGCTACACATTGTACCTATAGAACAAGCGGCCTGAATGTAAAGGGAGAGAAGAAAAAAGAAAAAAAGAAAAACGCAGAAAAATGAAAAGAAAAAAAACCATGCAAGAGATAAATCAATAGCAAGCATTTAGCAGCTGGGGTGACATGACAAAGTGCATTTAGAACCACAGACACTTGACTTCAGGGCTGGGGGGAGAGGGTTGTTTTATTTTGTGCTTTGCTTCTTAATATTTTTCAGATTAACAGTTTGCAATTCTCTGCTGAGCTGTAAGGTCTCGGAGGCACTGCCTGCTGGAACGTTTTGATCAGTGTAAGCCGGGGCATTTCCAACAGACAGGTTTATTAACTGATTTACTGACCACATGAATTTTGCGTAGCTGAAACTATTTAGTTGGTCTCTTTCTCTCCCCTTTCCCCGCACCTCCCGATTATTAATCATCAGGGAACTTTTTTGCTTTTGCATGAAAACAGCCCCCAGACAGTGCTGCATTGCCTCTAGTCACACACAACATGACAGGTCCACCACTTTGCCAAAATTTTCCTTCTGCAGCAAACTATGACACAGGGCAAATGGGACTTGTCCTCTGCATGGGAGATGTTTTGAAAAGATGTAATGCTGTTAAATATATTTTCTGGACCTACTGAAGATAATTGCTTATAAATTCTACTATCTCAGAGAATTTTGGAGTCAGCTCCATGGAGAGCTCCAAAAGCCGCCTGGCCATGGGCGTGGGCACCCTACTCTCGGTGGCCCTGCTGGAGCTGGGGTTGGACCAGGTGGACCCAGAGGTCCCATCCAACCTCAACCAGTCTGTGTTTCTGTGAATTACCACTTTGGTTCAGGTGGCACTGAGCCACCAAAGGTTTTTCTGTGGGCTCCTTTAGGGGAGCCGGGGAAGCGAGATCATTTACAGCCAAGAAAGGATTCACCCTCCAGTTCAACAGCAATGTACGCAAGGTGCCACCTTAGATATTTGACCACCACTTTTTTTTTCTTTTTTATATATATATATATATATAAAATATGCAACATGCAGAATGCAAACAGCACACTGTGTAAAGATTGCCCAATCAAAATTTCTCCCTATTATATGGACTTAAATTTCCAGCTCAAGGAAAAATAGCTTATATAAACAACACCATCCACGTTTAATGATGAATTTACTCGTTTGAAGGACTTGCTTTATGTTCTTTGCAGTGGAGCTAGTTAGTTAAAAAAAAAAAAATGAAGAAAGCAAAGCTCTGAAGGAAACATTTTGCAAGAAAACCTTTCAACATTTGAGCAAGAAAGCTTCAAAAACTTGCATCTGTTCTCCAGCAAGTCAAACCATAGATATTTTTCTTCTCTCTCTCTTTTTTTTTTTTTTTTTTTAGCATTAACATTTTCATGTTTGGAACATTTCTGTTTCTATTACTTTGCATTGACTGTTGGAGTACAAAGTTTTCTTAGTGCAAAACATCCATCCGAGGATTTGAAGGAACTTCACCCAAGTTCACTAACACACATATTCTCATGAGTTCATGGTAATCATAGGAGATATCGTGGCCACCAACTTTCATGCAGAACATAAGGCAAAGAAAAGCAAAGCCACTCTTGTAGGGTCCCAAAGTGAGCTTCTGTTGGCAGAACGTTGTCCACGTTGCCCAAATCTATTTGTGCTTTGGCTCCAAACCCACCCCTTCCCAGGGACAGAAGGATATACAGAGGAGGTCCTACAGTGACAGCATACCCCACTCCTTCACCTTTCCCTATCATTCATCAAATAATCTCAGACATATTAGAACTAGCAAAGCCAGTTTTCCTGCAGGTTTAACATATATGGAGGGATTCTCTGGTGTCTCTGAAGAGCCATGCTCACACGGCAACCTTTCTCTAGGGAAGGCATTAAAGGGTTTGCCTCTGTACTGTCTATTTTAATGAAACTTGTAGGACTGAAATATCTGTAAGACCTATGTCAAATTTGATTGAAATAGGCCAGCAGGCTTAGAAGGTAGCAAGGGAATACATGCAGAGACACAGAGATCATGTAAGTCTTATTTTCTAAGAAAAATAGGCTAGAATACATTCCCAGTCTTTTCTTACACACACACACTTACCTGTTGAAAGGTCAATGATAATTTATTACATGGTTATATTTTTGTTTCTCTGTGCAGAAACAAGTGTCCTACACTACAGTGACATCCAGTGTCCTGATGGTCTATCAGAAGAAAGCTGTTCTCAGGGTATTTTTGGCCTCAGTAGAGGCAGAAATATGGAGGCTGCTTACTGAAGGTCTGTTTTTGTAATATTGGCAGCCTAAGTTTGCAAACAGCGACAGCATCTATATGCCAAACAGTAAGGCAACCCTTGGTTTTCATGGTACAGCCAATTACCTTGCTGTGGAATTATTTTTCCCAAATCAGTTTATACAAGTTTAGCTCTTGGCACGAATCTTTCAAAAAAAAAGTGGACCTCACTAAATCACAAGACAAAGACCTCTTTCAGAGGCTTGTTAAAAGAATAAGACCTGTATGTAAAGTGATATCCTCATTGTGAGTATGTAAGGGGATCTCCTGTGCAGTCAAATGGAGACCACTTTCCTCTTAAAGGGACTTTCTCAGAAGTGGTAAAATTCTTTTGCCAATCATTGAGCCGTTCAAATCCAACTCAGAAGATCAACACTTGTCAGTACCTGACAGCTATCCAGTTACCTTCATTGCAAATTGACCAAGAGGTTTTCAGCCATGCTCATGCTGAACAGACAATCCCATTAACAAAGCCTCCTATCGCAGATTTAATGCCAGGGTTCTCCATCTGAATAGCGACACAACCTAACAGGGCCATGAGGAGCAGGTTATTCCCTCTTCCTTTCAGGTTGTTAAGCCCAGGACAGAGCCAAGACACATCAGTAGCCTGGGTTTATGCTGCCTCTGTACATGGTGTACCTGTTCCGTAGATAAAAAAGGAACTTCAATTTCCAGTGCTGTCAATGCAGTGACTTTTAATCAGTAAATTCCCTCTATAAGACAGGCAGGGAAAAAAAAAAAAAAAAAAAAGTCCTCATCTGAAAAAAATATCAAATGCATTTTCAGCCAGAAGACATAAATATAACCAGAAAGCCATTTGGAAATGCTTTCATCTGACAACTGACATGCTTAGATCATCTGCAGCCCACCCTGTGCTTTTCTCACTAGAGAAATTAAACACTAGGAGAGCTGCTGCTGCTTTGAATACTCCCCTTAAATATTTTCTGGCACAGACTCTCCCAAAGGCAGCAGTGGTAGTCTCATTGCTCAGGACAGGCAAATCTTCCTCTCTTTTTCATGAGACGTGACAGTGGGTACCCTGGGACATGGGAAGAAATAAGTTTAGATTTAGGAGAAGTAGCTTTCTTGGGCGAAACTACCTACTGGAGAAGGCCTGGCACTCACCTCCAGGGTGGGGATCCTTGCTCCGTTCTTGCTTGTGCACATTCACTGGTTCATTTTGGATCACTGGCTGAATTCTGGAACAGTGCCTGATTCATTTTGGATCCCCAGTTAAGCCCAAAATCCCAGTTTGTGCCCCAAATCTCAGTTTATGCCCCAAATCCAAGTTTTTGCATGTGTATTTGGAAAGCATTCCCTTTCAGTGATAACCTTGCTGAGATGTCCATGCCACTCAGGACACTGGATCAGAGCCCTGATATGCTCTGTAAAGGCTGGGTCCTGCTCCCTCATGCTGCGAGGCCCTTCAGGCAGTCAGGCAGACATCCACAGCTGCCCTTGTCCAGCAAAGGTTCATTCACAGTGCTGGGACATGGTGTTCAACAAGGCCATCACAAAGTTCAACAAGGCCAAGCCCAAGCTCCTCCACCTGGGCTAGGGCAATCCCAAGCACAAATAAATACTGGACAATTAGTGGATTGAGAGTAGCCCTGAGGAGAAGGACCTCAGGGTGCTGGTGGATGAGAAGCTCGACATGAGCCAGAAATGTGTGTTCACAGACCAGAAAGCCAACCGTGTCCTGGGCTGCACCAACAGCGGCGTGGGCAGCAGGGCAAGGGAGGGGATTGTCCCCCTCTGCTCTGCTCCTGTGAGACCCCATCTGGAGCCTGCACTCAGCTCTGGGGCCCCAGCACCAGAAGGACGGGGACCTGTTGGGGTGAGTCCAGAGGAGGCCACGAGGATGCTCAGAGGCTGGAGCACCTCTGCTGTGGAGCCAGGCTGAGGGAGCTGGGGTTGTTCAGCCTGCAGAGGAGAAGGCTCCGGGGAGACCTCACAGCGGCCTGCCAGGGCCTAAAGGGGGCTGCAGGAGAGCTGGGGAGGGACTCCTGGTCAGGGGGTGTGGTGACAGGACAAGGGGAAATGGCTTTAAACTAAAAGAGAGTAGGTTTAGATTAGATATTAGGAATAAATTCTTCACTCAGAGGTTCGTGAGGCCCTGTCCCAGGCTGCCCAGAGGAGCTGTGGCTGCCCCATCCCTGGCAGTGCCCAAGGCCAGGCTGGATGGGGCTGGGGGCAGCCTGGGCTGCTGGGAGGGGTCCCTGCCCATGGCAGGGGGGTTGGGATTAGGTGGGCTTTGAGGTTCCTTCAAACCCAAACCATTCTGTGATTCTGATCCCAAGCAAATGCACATTTGAAGTCTAATTAGGAGCTCTCACTCGCTGTGGGGGTGGCAGTGACCACACAGTAACATTAATTGCAGAGGATCTTGAGGCTCTTCTGGCTTCATGTCCAAGGTGTAATTTAAGATGCTCAGAGTAAACTGTAATTCTTTGATGAGGGGGTTCATCCAGCCACTTCTCACTTCAAGCCCCCATGAAAGCATAAGAAGTGGGTAAGCTGCCGTTCTCAGTGATTTCCAGGAAAACTATGAGTGGTAAGCAGGCGGCCTAAATCCCAAAATTGTCTTGTTTTCTTGGTTCACCAGAGGACAACTTAACAGCCAGGGCATGGTGCAATGTTGAGTCATATCTGCACATCACAGCTGACTGAGGCACGTATGCAGCTTTACTCCAAATCTCTGCAAATCCATGCAAAGTCCAAATCCATGCAAAGGTCTTGCCTTTAAGAGTTTTCTGAGGCCTGGATGAGCTTATACAGACAGGAGTGCTGTTTTGAGTCCTGGATTTTGCAGGGCAGAGAGAGGTTGGGTACACTGATGGTTGGTGCTGCCCCAAGGTCCCTCCTATAGCCTCCTGTAGAGAGCAGAACAACTTTCCCGCAGCAGAAGCACCTGCTGGAGAAAGAGTCCTAACTAATAGGGCTGCAAATTAGCAATCCTCCATGAATACATCTTTCAGGATTGAAACATTTGTTGAAAGCTGGACCCTGGCCAGAAACAAGCATTTGGAGAGTGCCTAAATTAAGTTAACGTTTGCAGCCATGATAGACTTAGTCTAAAACACTAGGACACAATCAGTCAGTTGAGTTATAGCATCTTAAACTGGCAAGGTAACTAATTGCTTCTCGTTATGAGTTAAGCACAATATTTTATATCTCAGAGTAAAAGGGGAGAGCTAATCTGCACCTCTTGTAAAAGTAGGTAAAGAATATGAACATGGATAGCTGTGGCGTTGCAGTCAGGAAGAATCAGATAAGGCCATTGCCACTTTTCATGTTCCTGTGTGCTGTATTCCTATATATATTATGCAAATCCATGTGATCCTTTCATTTAGAAGCAGTTACATTTCACTGGCATATGCCTTAGTGCAGATGGAGTTGCACAATTGTAAAAATGTCTGGTCCCTAATGCCAACATAGCTTGGGTCACGTCTCTACTATTCAATAAACCTAGTTCTAGAGTGGCTAGTCCTGCATCAAAAGCACTGTGGCCAGAAAACACAAATGCAATGCAACCATAATAAAAAAGCATCCACACCTCAAAAAAAAAAAAAAAAAAAAAAAAAAAACCAGACAAACCTAGATTCAAATATAGCTACGTGTATTCAAGGAAATTTTCTAGTCCTGAAAGACTTCACAGCAAATGTGGGTTGTTTGCCCATACCCTTCTATCCAGGTTAGGACCTCTGTCCTCTGGTGGTCAGCAGATAGGCAGTGTGAAGACCAGATTGCACACACTGGCTAATTTATGGAAATGCAATTGTGTCAGTCAGTGTATCTACTTCATGTCAATATAGCTTCCTGTGTACTGCATAAGCCACACCATTATTTTTCTAGAATGAAGGTAGTGTGGACACATCAGGTACAATCTGAGTATTTGTGGGCATTAGAAATGTCTTAGATTATCCTGTATGGACCTGGTTGCCACTACGGACAGGTACAGGTCTTCTGTGGGTCCCATCTACCTGGCCAATGAAGACATCTCAGTTACCCAAGAGCACCTCAAGCAGGACCAAAATTTGCCTAAATCTTTTATTTAGGAAAATGAGTCATACCCATAGAGAATCCATAAAAGTTACAGTCAGACATGCACATCAGCAGCTGAAGTAAGGGAATAATGTTACTTCTATAAGCTATATACTCAAACTGGTTGGCGTGATTGTATATTTATGGTAGATTTTTTTTCTGAAGTACCTCATTTCACAAATCCATCAATGAGTGTAGCCATACAAGGAGGCAAGCAAGTACTACTGCATTAGCTGTCAGCCACCAGGGAGCAAGGAGAGAAGCTGGTGGAGCCAAGGGTGAGCAGTTCTGGAGGAGATGTATATAACTACATCCCAAAGCCTGTCATCCAGGTTTGCTTAACTGGCCTCCCTGATGTCAGACAGGTCTATTTCATTTCAGATTATGTTTGCCTGTGGCTGTGAATGATCAGGACTCATCCTGACAATTTTTCTGTAGTCACACTCTTTTGTTTACTTTCAATAAAAGTGATTCCAGGAGCTGGGAATTTATGAAAAGTGTAAATATGTTGACAGTGCAGCTATGCTAATGTTGGTGTCTCAGCCCTGGACTACCTCTTCACACCACAAACTGTACTCAGACATTACGGGCAAGATGAAACAAATTCTACCACCAGGAGAGATCTGGCCCATGGGCTACTGAAAATGCCTTTGCCTCATGTGTGAAGGTGCCCTAAGTCCATCAGTTAAATGCATAGTGCATCTGGTCTTGCAAGCCAGGACTGCAAGACAATTTGAACTTAGCTGGAGTCAGGTAGAAAACTGCCTCAGAGCATCAGACTGCAGGAAAACATTTCACCCGTGCTCCCCTTATGTACCATCGCCACCCCATTCTGCTTTGTTTTATGGAGTTTTCTCCCTTTTCATGGACTATTCCTTCAAAAAGCCCAAGTCACTAACCAACCACAAAGAAGGGTGTTATGGCCAAGGGCTTTAGGATGGCTGTCATAAGCAGCTGAGTAAATTATCTCATAATGACAAGCTCTGCAGCTTTCCGTGGTGACTGTAAGCCACAACAGTGTCCCTCTGGGGCAAATTCTGGATAACTGTTAGCCAGAGAAGATGATGGAGTTACACCAGAGATGGTTTATATCGTCTGCTTTACATGTGCACAAGGGTTAGAAAAGTTGCAAGGAAGGTTCACTCGAGGTTTCACAGCTGATGGTGCCAGATCAACTGCAAAACCTCCTGGTGGTTTAATGGTGACGCTCAATCTCCCTCTTTGGAGGGGACAGAACGTAATGGTACTCAGCTGTGACTATGACTATGCCAAATACCATTTTCTCATCTGAGATGAGCACAGATGGTCATATTTCCCTCTGTTTATTTTTGCTGAATGGCCTTTTCAGCCTGCCTAGTCTATGACCTTCTCCTAAAATGGGTGGATAAGGTTTTGCTCTAATGCTGGGTTTCTTCTTCCTTCAGGAGGCAAAATAAAGGCTCTGCTGGTATTGGCTGGGAGGGCACAGGTGGACAATGTAGCCTTCGTGCTTTCAGTTTATTCTCTGCAGAAATGCAATAACAGGTACTGCAAAGGCATCCGGGTATACATGTGAAGACTGTCCAACTTGCTGCTTCTCAAGTACAGGTTGTGTAGACTGTAACAGGAACCATGAATTATTGCACTATAACTTAATTCATGTCACTTTTGATCTTCAAAGTAAAACTGCAGTCTAATATAAAAAGATATTCTAATCACTACATTTAAATACAAAAGGGAGTAAATCACTAAACAATATTTTAGCATGTCAAAGGTAATAAAAAAAGGAATGACTAATAATGAAACAGCACCTACCATCCTGGCCACTGATGAAAAGGGAAATTGAGAGGGTGTGGTGGCCTCTGAGGATCCTTCAGATTGAAGGGCAGAGAGCTGGTAGAGTCTAAGCATCATGAAAGCTCAGCTCTGCCAAGCCCTGCAATATCACTGCACACCTCACACTGCTTGGTGACTCAATTTCTAAAGCCTCATCTCTTGTAACCACAGAATCGGGTATGAAGCTTAGAGAACAGCCTCTCTGCTCTGAATAGCTCTGCCAGCAGAAACTGCCTTTGGAGCATTGATACCTTAGGAGGAGGGAGCCACGGCCCTCGGGCAGAGATCTGGGTTCACAGGACAGAGGTGCTCCGACCCGGGGCAAGGAAGGGGTTTTAATGCAGGCAGGAAGCAAGCGCTGCTCTCCTTTTAATTTTCAGTTTATCTAATAAGCTGATGGCTTCGGTGTGTCAAGAGCAGTAATGAAAAGCATGTCTGCTGCATTTATTACGGAAGAGTTTGAGGCCCTTTGTACTGGGTCATTCATAAATACATAACAAGAGGCACCATGGATCAGTATTCACATCTTGTACGAAGTAGTAAAAATGAAGAGTGAAAAACATCCGTTGCCTCAAAAAATAACAGCTTAAACAGAAAAAAAAAAAAAAACACAAAACCAGTATCACCTCCATTTTTGAGGAAGGAGGAAGGAGGCACAAAGGGAAGATCTGTGTGATCTTTGTGAGGCAAGGATTCCTGCACTGACTGTTATTCTTGTCCATGGAGACAGCAAACCTAAAGGGATTGCACCAGCAACCAATGAAGCTGCTCCCTGGAGCCTGCATCAGTCCTACAGGACATGACTGGATAAACCAGCCATGCATATAGCATGCAAATGCAAGGGGACAACCATTAAAAGTGTCATGGATACGTCCAATGAGCTGCTCAAGGTGATTACCAGGGGTCTGTGGAAGAGGCGTAGCATGAAATTAATCTCCCAGAGCTCCACCAGCCTCCGAAACTCCCCCATTTTAGTAAGATTTCAGGGAGCATAACACCACATGGGACTTGACCCACTACCTACCAACATACCTGTTTATACTTTGTACCACTTTAAAGATTCCTGGTCTTTCTCGATCCCTAAGTCCCTGCTTGAAAGAAAGGAGACACTGGCTGAGGCAAAACCTACCTGGGGTGTAAACAGTCGGTCTCTGAGGGATTGGCAGTGGGACAACTGACTGCTGGACAAACGTGTGATAATACTGGCATTGTTGCAAGACATGATCCTGATCCGCACCACAGTTTTCCTTCAAGGGGCTGTATGTCTTATTTCAACCTTTTTCACCCAAGTTTGGAGGACATGCCAAGTCAAACCAATACATGATAGGATTTGCTGAAGCGAGTTGCAACCAAAACACTTACTTTTTTTGTTATTATTATTCTTTCTCATCTTCGTGAACTAGCAATACTACAGTCCACGTGTTTTGGATGACAACCAGCAGGATGGGCTCCAGCCACGCTGCCTCACTCATTGCGTCATGTGGCTGGATTACGTTGATAGGCAGTCTCAGATCTCCCCTTGGGGTGTGTTAGTAACATAGAGTCCCATTGGCTCTGAAACAGCTTGAACTTCAGAAAAGCAACCTTCAGCACTTTGTTCTTTAGGACAAAGGTGCTCAGATATCACCCTGATGGGACCTGTAGAGTGATTAAACAGAGTCCCACAGTGGTCCTGTCTCCCTCTCTTGGTCGACACCAGCACATTGCAAGGGCACCCTGAAGCCAAACTCATGCCAAATTGCCTTGTTTGTACAGTATGTTTCCAGCCTGGAAACAATTTCAGCCCTACTGAGCCATCAGTTGCTCAGATAGCTACTTCCAGAGGTGCCTGGAGCTCTGTTTTTTCAACTAACCCCTTAGAGTTAGATGGCAGCAAAGCAAAACCACTGGCAAGCCACGGCAATTTCCTAACCTCAAACACTTTTACTCCTAGGAAAGCACAGAGAGCAATCAATTATGAAAAACAAACAGCCTTTGAGAACATTACTCTTCTGTGCAGCCTGTTCTAGGGGAACCTGTCCTGGACCTCCATTTTCCAGGCTTACTCAGGAGCTCAGGTGGGAAATTCCTGATTTTGCCTCAGAAAATCTGAGTACATCAATGACCTCTCCCACCTATTGTCAAAAGGTCAAGTCATGATGTTGCAAATCCAAATGCACCCCATCCGTGGACTACTAGATCCTCCTCAGACACATTTCAGAGCAAACCTCATTCAAAGCCAATAGTCTTCATTAACAGCAAGCCTAATTAAGGGGGGAAGATCCCTCAATGGCTTCTTCACTCTGGTAGCTCTCCAGAAGAACTTCTACCCACTTAGTGTAAATCATTGTACCCAGGATGGCTCTGATCAGATTGGGAATGTTTCAGCCCCATCTGCGTCTTCAAGTAACAAAGCAAGTGCAGGGTACAAAGTGGCATAATAAAAGTTTTGGGTTTGAAACTTATCACAGATAGGGTTTATCACACTGAAATACATTTAAAATAAATAAATAAATAAATAAATAATATTAAAGAAAAATATAATATCTGATGAAGACAACTTTAGAAAGTTTTAAAAGGCAAAAAGGTTATCAATCATCTTTGAAATGTTCAGGGCACTCCCAAGCATGAATACAGGCTGGATGATGAGTGCATTGAGAACAGCCCTGAGGAGAAGGACCTGGGGGTGCTGGTGGATGAGAAGCTCGACATGAGCCAGAAATGTGTGTTCACAGCCCAGAAAGCCAACCATGTCCTGGGCTGCACCAACAGCAGCGTGGGCAGCAGGGCAGGGAGGGGATTGTCCCCCTCTGCTCTGCTCTCGTGAGACCCCACCTGGAGCCTGTGCTCAGCTCTGGGCCCCAGCACCAGAAGGACGGGGACCTGTTGGAGTGAGTCCAGAGGAGGCCATGAGGATGCTCAGAGGCTGGAGCACCTCTGCTGTGGAGCCAGGCTGAGGGAGTTGGGGTTGTTCAGCCTGGAGAGGAGAAGGCTCCGGGGAGACCTCACAGCGGCCTGCCAGGGCCTAGAGGGGGCTGCAGGAGAGCTGGGGAGGGACTCTTGGTCAGGGGGTGTAGGGATAGCACAAGGGGAAATGGCTTTAAACTAAAAGAAGATAGATTAATTTTAGATATAAGGAAGAAATTCTACACTATGAGGGCAGTGAGGCCCTGTCCCAGGCTGCCCAGAGGAGCTGTGGCTGCCCCATCCCTGGCAGTGCCCAAGGCCAGGCTGGATGGGGCTGGGGGCAGCCTGGGCTGGTGGTCACTGCCCATGGCAGGGGGTCAGGATTAGATGGCCTTTGAGGTTCCTTCCAACCCAATCCATTCTGGGATTCTAAACTCTTTGCAAAGATTTAATGGAGTGACATTTAGCAATTCTCTTAGCTGGTTCAAATCAGCATTTTGTGAACCAAGATCGGCAGTTTCGCTGGCAGAATTTGTAGAATTACACTCTGTGCCTGTTCTGTGATTAACAGGATAGAGTTAACCAACTAACAGCAGATTTCCTTCACTACTACAACACCTCAATTTAGAGTCAAACATCACTTTTTTCATTAATATAAAGACTGGTGCTGCTGAGCAATATTTAAGCCGATGCCCTACAAAGTTGAACTCCATGCCACTTGCATTTAGAGTCTTGGTTTTCCCTTCTCATGGCCACCATTCTTCATTTAACATTTTTTTTATTTTAAACCAATGGATCTCAGGGTCACGCAACATCCCTTCAACCATTTGACACACACCTGTGGAGATGCTTTCTCTAAAGAGCAAATTTTGCTCTACTGGGAGCGCTCTGAGCTCGCTGTGGCCAGCTGTGGGGTCTCCATGGATAATGTCACATGGAGAGCAGGCTGCCACGAGCTCCCACTGGGCTCAGACACCACAATGTTGTTTTAGTAGCTAACAGAGCTTACACACATTATCTGCCCACAGACAATTAAGAAGCACACCACCGTTGCAACACACCATGGCAGTCATGGTTGTGTATCTCCTCACTTGGTGCACAGGCCAATGTGGGGAGCAGAGACAATTGGGATGGGTTAACAATTCGAGGTGCTGTCATCAGTGGAAAGGAGAAGGAAAAAGTACTGCTTGGTGCTGGTGAGTGAGGCAATTTTCTCATGGGCAGGTGAATAATCTTAGTTTAATGAAGGAGAAATTGTGATCTTTTTAATGGGCTACTCAAATTATTACCTAGGGGGAAAAAAAAAGAAAAGACAGAAAGAAAAAAAAATACTGTTCACTTCTGCCGCTAGCCTCCTCTGAAAGACCCAGCTCAGATGGATGGCAGCACCGGACAGAAAGCTATCAGCCACTTTACTGATGAGCCTCGCAAATATTAACCCTATATAAATAAGTAAGGGCTTGACTTCACAGAGACCGATTATTGGAAATAGAGACAAAATTGCTCATTCTACAAGCCCCTGCTTTAAAAAAATAGGTGGGTAAGAGAAGAATTTAAAAAAGATTAATGGATGTTGTCACAACCTTCTTTAATGACAAACAAGGCTGTCAGGGCAGGTCTCTGGCCCAGATCATTCACAACGTAGCCTAGGTTTGGGCTAGGAAAACAAATGGTCACCTGTCACAGCACTGCAGTACTTTCATTCAGGTCCCTATAAGTGCCACTGATTTAGGCACGGGGAGATATGCTGAGCGGTTTTATCATCAACAGCCAAGTTAACTGTGCTTCTCCAGTAGGCTGCACAATCATCCCCTGTAATATAGCTTACTACCTCCATGCCTTTTCCTTGCCAGAGGAGGAAAGGCATGGAAGGGAGCATTCCTCTCTTACCCAGCCCTTTCAAAACCAAAGGAGCAGCAGGGACAGATCCTGCCTGGCGAGGCTGGGAGCAGGGTCCGGGTCTGGCTGGGTCTACGCCAGGAGCCCATTAGATTAGCAAACATTCCCTTGTGCTCGCTCTGTTGGCTCAGCAGGCAGGGAGTTAGCAGACATCTACTTTCACAGCTTGTTTCTAGTTTGGGGGGGAAATACCATCCGCATATCCCAAGTGATTCCATCAAATATAGATGGTGTGAGGGCTTCTGCCATCTTGCCGAGCTCCTCGCTGATTCCCACAGCAGACAGAGAGGAGGGAGGTTAAGCAAGGATAATGAATGGCTGTAGTGGCAAATAAAAAGGTCCGTGATTTCCCAGAGGAAAAAATAAACGGTGATATTCTCCCACGTCGCTGTATATTCCAGCTCAGTGTGCACATGTTCACAGAAAAATCATAGAAAAATAGAGCTGGAAGGGATCTTGACCATTCCCCTGCCCAAAGACAGGGTCAGTAACACTCTTCTGTAAACATTTTGATAAATTACAATCTTTAATATCAAGACCAACACAAATGTCATGGGGTTGCAGCACTAGCGCCAGGCTGAGGAGTGACTCATGTTCCCTATTTCCCTGGAGCTATCCGTAGGCTGCCTTGAGACTCAGGTAAGCATCACTGTACAATTCATGCCTGGATAAATACAGTGGTAATAAAGGATAAACGCTTTTGCTCTTTATTTTAGGTGTAAAATTGGATTGTAGCATTTCAATGGTCACCCAAAATAAAAGGTCCAGGTTCATGTAAATACAGGAAATATCTCTGCAGGGATAAGGGTCGTGAACAGTTTGGCACTTTTCTGCTTGTAACGTAACTTATATGCCTTCACTCAAGAACTCCTCCCAGTAGACCTGAAAGTGTTTCCAGACAATCACCTGGAAGTCATCTGCCCATCTTTTCCCTCCACAATGTCCAGCAGAGATACTTGGGCACGGAGAGGAGCAGAGATGGTGCCATGAGTGCCTTGAAGACAATATATTATACTCCAGTCTGAGAGCACTGTAGTAGGGGTATTATCAGGCCTGCCTTAGGTGTAAATCTATGGCTATGTTTAAAAGAGGGTCTCGTTTTGCCCCATTAGATACAAGACAGCTCGTGGTTTATGAACCCGCTATTGTATCCACTTCTGGGAACCAGGCTTCTAGCACAGGGCCTCACAGTTGATGTACCAGGTTCAATGTCCCCTGAGTGTCCAAATGCTCCAAACCCACAGGAAAATTCCTGTGTGATTTGTTTGGTGGATGCTGCCAAATTCTCCTACTGAAGGGTAAGGATTTCACTGGATCCAGAGCAGACTTTTTACTATTCCATTTACAATAGGGAACATTCTTTAACTGCTTATTTCTGTGCCGCTGTTGTGTCTGAATGGATTATAATAAGGGTTTGTGATATGCACGAGTACAAATGGGCTGGCTTAAACAGAGCAATACTAATTAAATAATAATACATCAAACTGAGTCTCATTTTGTGACATGTCTAGCTGTGTTAAGTATCCCCTTGCATGCATAATTGTTCTCCTTCATTCCAAAAACTTCAATAATTGACTTTTATTGCTCAGGCATAAAACATGTACCAGGACCTCTAACACACCACCCTCCTGTCATGCCTTGGAATTTGTCACACCTAAGGTACAAGACTGTGACTGCACAAACCCACAGAAATGCTTGAGATCCCGACGTGGGGCTGATCTCCTTTCCAGAGGTGTTCACAGTCATGTGGCCGGCAACAGGGTAGAAAGAGAGAATACTTGAAGCAAAATGGGACATTTGCATTTTAGTCTTTGCCTTTTCCACAAGCAACTCCTCTCCCTCTCTTATTCCTCTAGCTGTAAACCAGTGAAATCCAGTAAAGCACATATCTCTCCCAGCTCTCTCTCAACTTCAGCCTAGTTTAAGCAGCAAGCCTTTCCAGGAAGAGACTGTTTGCAGGCTGGCTAAAACCAGAAGACTGTAGCATCCACCTTGGCCTCCAGGTTTCATTTTGGGGTACATTGCAGTGACACTAAGTAATAACAACAGTGTCTTCTTGCTCCATTGCTACTTGAAATATAAAGCAAGATATACTAAACACACATGCAACTTGGTATGGAAATCTCTGGCTCCTTCCGAGCTGGTCTAGGCTAATCACAGCCAGAGTTCATATGAAGATAGTTTCATGGGGTATTTTTTAAACAATAACAGAAAAAATACAACAGCTCATTTTACATTGCCTGATTGTGTTTATACTCTAGGACAGAACCGATCATGTCATATCCATAAACGTGATTTCATAGATGCTTCTTAATCCCAGACTGTACTTCTGTGCCTGGAAGGGTTACCAGTTACTCAGGTCAGGTCTCCATTACAGGTCAGACACCTGGAGACCACCATGACACCAGCTCATATTTAGATGGCCTTTGAGAGCTGATGCATATTGCTGATCAGTTAATCCAATCAGGAAGGAATTCATCTCATACTTTCAGGATGCTAAAGGTTGTGGATCTAATGTCAGCTAGAAGCCTAGGCTTTTCTCCTGCATGCCTATGCACCTTCAGAGGATGGGCAGCCTAGTGCCAATATCTAAACTAAAGGTCTTGTCATTGCAGCTGCCCTCACTTTTGACTGCAGAGGAACCTCGTTAGCTGACTAAATTAGGCCCCTAACTTTCATAAAGCTAAGGTTAGGGTATGATCTGTCCCACCTACATGATGTCTTGAAGCCCAGACATGGAGATGAAGCCCAGATTTGGACATGAAGCCCGAACGGCTTCACTAGAGCAGGCTTCCCAGCTGCCGTCCCTGAAGGATGAGCAGTGCACTCATTTCAGGGCAAAGCGTGGAGCCAAGAGCTGCCACCAATGGAGAAGATGAGGACACCAAGTTTGGGAACCCCAACCTAATGCTTCCCCAGATAACTGTGTCCGCATTCTGGGAGTCCTTCACTACTGGCAACAATTACGCCAGAACAGATTGGCCTCCTGAGATGCTGAAGCTAAAGTTAACCTCTCCCACAACTCCACCTGGAACCCATGAAATATATTTCTCTTCCCAAGGGTGAAAAGCCCTATAGTGTCTTCTTCAGAGATTCACTCCAAAACTCACAGGCTCGCTGGGCAGCTGTCACCTTCAGACACAGGCAAGGTCAGCAGGATTCATCTTTAGAGGTCTGATTTTTGGAGGTGCTGAGCACCACCATCTCGCACAGGGAATGTGGCTGCTCAGCACCTCTAGAAAACAGGCTCCCAGATGCCAACACATAAAGCACAAGTGAAAAAAATAAATAAAAAACTGTCATAATATCAAGCAGTTCTCCCCTGGGCCTGCCCTGATGTCTATTACCATTACAGCTCAAGGCTCTGCTTCAGCATTTATCTGACAGAAAGAGCCCATTACCCTGAGAAAATAGTTTCTTCCCCCATTGACGTTATCACTTTATTGAGTTTTATATTAGGTATTTTGAAATATTTACCAGAAGGTGTAGATATTACTGCATTTTTTAACTAAACAATGTGGAAGGTACAGAGGGAACGGCTACAGCTACAGCACAAAACTAAAGGGTTGGGGTATACCTTACTCTGCTACAACCCTCTTAGTTGTCCCCTGGGCATGTTGCTTAGCTTCTTTTGGTCTGTTTCACCACTTTCATATTAAGATGGGGTGTTTTCCCCTGGGTCTTGGTGTCCAGGGGTGATCTGCTCCATCTCCCCACCACCACTGCCATCTGAGTGGCAAGACAGAGGAGCGGGAACAAGTGCTAGAGAAAATTCAGCTTAGCTGATAATATTTATACAATAATTCAGTAACAGCCGCTCATAAAACAGACCCTGCCCCATAAAATTTACAATGTAAAGCAGACATATAAATGGGATGAAACGGCAATAATATAATGTTATAGGGACTTGGTGTAGGGAAGCTGTTGACCAAGGCCATCCAGCCTTGCATGGACAGAGGCAAGAACTGGGCCCAGCTGGGAATTTGCCACCCCTGTCCAGCACCCTGCAGAAAAGTTGCCTCTCCAGCAGCCTTTTTTTCTGGGAACAGCTATCTGCCCATTGACTGTGATGCTTCCGGATCCAACATGAACTTCATCTAGCAGACAGCCGCTATCAGCCTGAAAGGACTTACTTTCTTTAGGATATCCAAGGCCTATATCCGTGGCAATTTCAGTCAGCTGAATGCAGACAATAGCCACACTTATCTGAAATGCTGCAACACTGGCAGCTAATGCACGCTAAGTTAATCACTGGCATATTTGTAGACTGCCAAGTATATAATAGCGCGATAATGAATTTGTATGGCTGGGCCTATAAAAACTTTGCTTTTTATACTCAGGCATTTTAATTGACACAGAAATACATTTTAAAAGAGAAAGCAGGCTTGATGAGGTCAGCTTAAATTCCTTGGTATAATTACCAAGTCCATTGAACACAAATCTGAAATCATTTAGGTTAAGTTAATAACTTATGCCTTTAGTTTATAAGCACCACATTACATTTCAGGCAGCTCAGATCTTGGCTTTGCTAAAGTGGCCTGGCCTTTAATAAATTCCTCCCCACGTTTTTCATGTTATAGTTCTTTTACAATCATGGTTTTCAAATGGCAGTGCAGGTACAGTGTGTTTAAATCACCATAAATTAGACTTTTTTATTTTTTTTTTCTGGCTATAGCACCTTTATTGTAAGTTCTCTACTTTTCTTTCAGCCACAAAAGTTATTACAGGCGCAGATCGGAAATGAAAAATAAGCCATGCACCGTCTGCGAATGTCCCATGCCAGACCCCTCCTGGAGCAGGATCACTTTCAGAGTTTTCCAGAGGATTTCACTCCAAGTAAGTATTCCTATCATCTTGGTCAGAGTGACCTTCACATTTACCATCTCTGTAGATGGACAGACTTGTATTTCATATAGCCCTGCATCATGGGGGCATTCAGTCCACAGGATGGTACTCAAGGTAGACCAGACTTCTCTTTGTTAGACAGGAGGCTTATTAAAGCTTGTAGGAGAAAAAATAAAATAATAAATAAATAAATAAATAAATAAAATCCATCACCTAAAGCTGAAGCTGGAATTAACCACTTGGTCACACATTTCTGAGGAGGTTGGTTACCCATCCTATGATGGGTAGATAAGCCTCCCACTGCCTTTTGCAGTTAAACTGGAGTGATGCAGTGTTGGAGTGATGATGATAACAAATAGGAAGGAGTATATTGGAGACCCCCTAATGGGAGAAAAGGCTCTGTTTTTTTGCTAAGCAACCTGGGGAGAGGCTTTGGGAGGTGGTGCTGGCACCTGTGTTCAGAAAACTTGCCTAACCAAAACACACGGTGTGCAAGTGGCTTGGGGTTTGCAGTTGGATAAAGCAGGAGTTGTCCATTCATGGACTGGGACGTGCCTGCTGCTGGACTGAGGGCAGGAGACACGCACAGAAAGCATCACCATGGGCCATGTTGGGATGTGGCATGGCAAGAAGTCCCTTGGGCAGCATCCTTCCCCCTGCTCCCTCCTGCACAGCCTCCTTTGACCTGTGCAAGTCCATCTTTCCTAAGGATGCCAGAGAACCCCTGTGCACAGTATTAAGATAAGCAGTAAATAATGCTGGGAGGAATGTGCTGAGCCAGCTGGTCCTTTGCACCCTGTAGGATGCACAGACCAAAGAGGCATCTGCCACACATGTCACGCAGATGAAGCCAACTTTGCATTCAACAACTGCACCAAACAAAAGATAAAAGCAGTTTCAGCATAATAGATCATTCAAAGGGGTTCCAAATCCAAGCTCCCGCCCCTCCCTTTGTACCCTCTCTCCAGGTTGCTTAGCAAAAGCTGATTTTTATTTCCAATTAAAGGATTTCAGAGCAGCTTTTATTTATTATTTATTATTATTATTGTGTGACCACTTTGAATCATACTGCTGCATTCCAGCTCTTTAATCTAATCAAAAAACTGCAGCACATACAATTCCTCCCTGTGAAATGCTCCCATTTTTTTGTTTAATGTTTTGCACAGTTACACTCAGGTTTTTGGTGTATTTTTATCTGGCTCCAGATTCACGCCTGAATCACCACCAGCCCCACCAGCAAACAGGAGAGGGGCAGCACAAGGAGCAAAAAACCTCCTCTCTCACCGTGTTCCTGGGATCTTCTTTACTTGGAGAGATACTGATATCACAGAGGAGCCTACAGAGCCCTGTCATGTTTAATGTGCACAGGCTGACACTAAGACAGCAGCTTGAAATGCAAAGGAACACAAGTACAGTAATTGCAGCATCTTGCGGTGGTGCTCACAACGCCGCCGCGCTCCTGACTGCCAGCCAAGAGGAATTTCCCAGGGGGATGTACAGCGAAACCTTCCTCTGGTGGGGCCAGACAAAGTGATGTTTTGTTACTGAGCGGTAACAAAGAAAATTCTTTTAATTCCGTGCAATGTGAACCTCCAGGTTCCAGTTCAGGTTTTGTGCTGTTTACATAAGGAATGAAACGAGCACCAGCCACCGGAGCACTTGTGGAGGGCTGTGGAGGTGCTGTGTCCAGAAAGGGCATATTTTTCAGAAGATGCCCAATGGCAGAGCAGTGCCCGAGTCCTACCAAATGATTAATGCGAGTTTTGTTCTTCTATCTAATTGGAGATTTTGAAATTCCTATGGCAATCTCATACAAGCTCTAGATGCACAAACAAGGCTCACCGTGCTCGAGCAGCTCCTCACCTGAGTCTCAAGCAAAGAGCCTGCAAAAATGAGTTAGCTCAGTCCCACAGCCATGCAGGTGGATGAAGTAACCTGAAAAGAAGTGGTTTTAATGGTTTGGAGACTAAAGGTATCTGTGGCTGCTAGGGGCAGAAACAGAGAAGACAGACATGCCCCTGGAGCATCTCTCAGTGTGTCCAACAAGAGGCCGCAGGAGGAAGCAGCGGGGGTGTCCTAAGAAATGATGGGGGTCAGCAGGACGAGGGAGGATGGCAGCCACTTATTATTAATCCTGTTGCACAGGGCAGACCTTCCATCACTCCTATGATGGAGAAATGTAGGGTTCAGTCCTGTGGATATAGTTTTTAGGTACAAGATTCAGACACTATGGCCACCTACATCCTGGTTTAGAAGAGGGGCTGAGGTAAGTGGGCTCAGGTTTCAATGGGAATTAGGCAACAAATACTTCAAAAATATTTTCAGAAATATTTCAGGTGCCAAACTGCAGGTCGGGAGTGCTAAATACCCCTAAAAATCCACCCCTTGTACAAGCCAGAGTGTACAAGGCTAAATCACAGAATAAACTGGGATGTGGGGATCAGATACAGGAAAAAGCAGATGTATGATGGGTGATGTGAGCTTATGTCTGTGCTTTTATCCCACAGCAAACACAAGGCACTTTGCACTGGCCCAGTTCCTGGCAAAAAAAAAGAGCCTGACACCATCTCTGTCTGGGGGCAAACTGGCCACAAATGTCAGGAGGGAATAGAAATCCCCTGGAACTGAAAAGTGAAAATACAATATTTATCACAGCTGGAGATCTTCTAGAAGAAAAAAGAAAAAAAAAAGAAATAAAAGAAAAGAAAAAAAAGAAAAAATCTATCTCTACATTTTTCTTCTGTAATCTCTCTATGATCAGAAGAGAGTGGGCTGAATATGTTGCAGCAGATTACACTGCCGTTATTTTAGGACCCATCAGAAATACTGTAATTTTCCTGAAGAATCCTGTTATCACAAAATTGCAGCCTAATTTGGCATGCTCAGAGATTTCTGTAGGTCAGATAAGATTTGAGTAAACATTTGAATCTTTGGCTATATATCTGAACTGTACTCGTCAAGCACTGCTAAAACAGTTCACGATACAAAGGAGGGTCTCCCTCTGCCTTTTGAAAGTCTGTTCCGTATTCTGAAGGGTCCTAACAAACCTAGGTTTCATTTCTTTAGAGAGATATTTCCTGAGGTGCACTTACAGATAGCGAGAATTGTGATGAGGTACAACCGCTCAAGATTCAAGATTTTTGACTTTCCATTTTCTTTTCTAAGTTTTAAAGTTCAAAGTAAAGTTTTATTACAGTTCTTATTAGAAGCAAACATTGTGCGAAATCTTCCAAGATCCCAAAGATCCACACGCTAACTGTTTTTCTTAAAGGCCAGGAGGCACCATTACAATGATCTTTTCATTTGACCTCTTCTATAACCCAGGCCAGATGAACACCTTTGACTCCAACACCTCGAAGCAACATCCACTTAAGAAATCGTTTGTTTGTTCTGAAACATATGGAGTCGTTTCCCCACCAGCTGCCTGAAAAACATACTCAGACAGGGGGTACGGAAGAAGCTATTTGGGGCTGGGGATGCCAGCCCCCGGGCACATTGTCCAGGATCTACCCAACGATTTAAACCCAGCATCACAGAGCCTCTGAAATTGCAGTGGTTTAATTTCTTTAAAGATAGTATCCCAGGCTGAGTTTTTTTACTGCTCATTTTACTGCTCAATTCTGTTTGTAACTTATATGACACAATCAAATGGAAAACTCATGAGATAGGAGCTAACAGTGACCTCAGCAGTGGTTTGCAAGGTGACGCTGTCACAAAAAGCAACATAAAAATACGTCTTTTTGCCTATTTAGTTTTTTTTTTTTTTCCTCTGGACAGGCTTTAGGCATTTTACCAATATTATCTAGTGAAGGACAATAGGAGATATTTTCTACTGAATTTTGTTGTGGTGACTCAAAAAACTGCTGCCCCAAGTGCTCACCCTGCTGCTGCACGGGTAATGACAACTCCTCCACACACTGCCTGTCCTTCCCCCGGCTGCTTCGGTTCATATGCCAGCATTTTAGCACAAGTCCACTTTCACCGGACAGGAGAGACACCCGTGCGTGATGACATCTGAAATCGCAGCTACAGGGTTTGTCAGCGACCAGCTGTGAGTGATCCGTGTTTCACAGTGCCCTTTCTCTGTGGTTTAACAGGGCTGTCTCCATTTCAGAGGAAGCAGAAGCAGAGATGAGCACCCCACCACACTCCTACAGCAACTACCCCATGCTCCATTCATCGTCTCATGGCCAAAATTGTAGAGACCTAACCTCCCCTAAAACTGCTGCTGTGGATACAGGCCATAAGGTTCTTGGCTCCCCTTGAAACCCATGGGCATGACAATAGATGATGAGCTGTATGGGGAGAAGAATATAGTCCAACAGAGCTATTCACTTAGGGTAGAGACAAGCCAATAATTTAAATAACAGTGATTAAAAAAGAAACCCACAAGACACCTTGGCTATATCTGCCTTAAACTTCCTGAGTTTGGGTCTGCCTCCACATGTATTATACTCAAATCCTTTCTAGTACCATAGTTACATCTCAGAGTGGGAACCATTCAACCACTTAATGACCTAAGGCTAGATCCACAGTACAATGAAGGCATTCAGATATATTCCCCAATCTGTGATAAGCCAGAAAAAATGTATATCACATTCCTATCTTACAGGATTTTTTATTTTTATTTTTTTGCTTGCTTCATAACAAATGGGGCTATGCAGAAAATTCTACATGAAATGCAGGAAAATCTTGCTTTCTCTGTGTTCCGAACACACAAAAACATATCCAGGAAACCCTGCCATACTGCACTGTAGGGGAAAAAAAAATAAAATTGAGCGTTTGCGGAGCAAAAAGCCTACCTGTCTTCTCTTTGGAGATAATGCTTTTACGGAGCAAAGAAATTCATAAAGCCCACAGCTGCTTTTGATGTGTTGGACTTCAGAGGTCTCCATTCTTTTCTCACGAGACTCCATTCACACCCAGGAGCAGGGGCAGGTCATGTTCACTCCAGACAAGTGCCATTTCAGGGAAATGTGGCTGCTTTGGATATTTTTGAGGTTGCCAGAAACAGCTCAAAACCCAAATATTAGGAAACACATCCAAATGACATTTTGACAACTCTTACACTTTTTTTTTTTTTTTTTAATAATTGGCCAGTGAGGTCAGGCTGCATCCCCATAAATCAGGAGTGAATCCACCAAAGTCAGCACGGTTTCACCAGCATTCAGATGCTGCTTGGTAAGGAGGACTTGTGGCTACTCCTTTCCTATCCGCCATTTCCAGGGACTAGCAGCCTGTGAATTACTCCAGTCAGAAGCAGGGCAACAATAAAGCGGGTAAAGCATGGTGACATTTTCTCAGCTAGACGGTGTAAGCAAACAAACAAAAATACAAAGGGAGGAAAACAGTCTTGGCACAGATGGGCTCTTTTGCATGTTGCTTTCCACACATAGAGCAATTTAATCTTGAGTCAGCACGAGTTAGCAAAGGAATGACAGGTTGTTACAATTACAAGCTGCTTTGGAAGTATTACTATCAGTGCTGCTGCTATTTATGTTCAGTATTGTTATTGATGCTATTAATACTGCTTGTACAAGCGTTTAATGTTACTGTACCGATGTAAATAACATCTGGATTAACAGTTGAGAGAACAACATGATGCAAAACAGATTGATGGCTGAAGAAGGAACATTTATTGGGTCACATTTCTGGGTTGCATTCCTGCGGATGTTGTGCATTCATGCTACAGGAGTCAACGGGAGGCTTTTCTAAATAAGCACCCCAGGATCTGGCTTGCGAAAGAGGACTTGATGCTGTGATTTTTTTTTTCCTGCCTCTGCAAGGATGCATTTGTTACAAGATCACATTGGCAGAACTGACCACAAAAACTCTAAGTTTCAGTCCTTCTAAATTAGCCACGAGGAAGCATTATCCGAGAATTCAAACCAGACCTCTCTTGGCATCTTGTTTGTATTATTTGTGGTCTCTGATTTAACACCACAAGCCACCCTTTGCCCCAAACTGCTTTAATCACAGCCATACCTAGGGGCTCAGCAGAGACCTGAGACTCGCCGTGCTGAACGCTGCCTGTACACAGACGAAAAGCTGATACATGCTCCAGAGACTGTGTATGGTCTAAATAGATGACAGGAAAAAGGAGACTGCAATCTAGCTTCTCTATATAACAAACCCCTGAGGGACTTCGGTAAATGTTCATTTTAACAGGGTTTTCACTGCAATAAACTTTTTTCAAGTCGCTGCCTTGGATGTCTGAATTGGATAGCATCACGGGGCACTGTTAGAAGCCCCCTCCAAATCTGTGGGGCTCTCCCCACCAGCTTCCCAAGCAGCCTGACCTGGCTGCTGGGACGTGGTAGCACAAACAGAAATGGAGCTTGGTCCCCTCCAGGTGGCCTGGAGATATGCTGGGGCACTGTCCACAGAGGGAAGGGCTCAGCTGCTTCCCTACAGGCACCCAGTGTTGGTTTAGGTGCTGGCTTTCTGCTCCTGCCCCAGGAGGATGCAGGTCTCCACAAAGTCCTGCATTGTAGCTACAGCTAGGCAACTGAATTCCACCCCAAAGCAAGGACTCAGTGCTCTCCTTTTAAGGATCACTGCATACTCCAAGAAGGTGCTTGGGGCACATCAACATCAGCATTTGCTGGAGCAGCAAAGCCCTTCATGGACCTTGTTCACCATATTTTGGTACAGGCTTAAAGCACATGAAGAGGGTTCCTTCTCACGTAAAGGGCTATGGAAGGTGCTCTTTGGGAACACATCTAGTAATGTCTTTAGGAGTAGATACTTTTTTTTTTCTTTTTCTTTTCTTTTTTTTTTTTCCCTGGGGTAAAATCCAAAAGCACATTGAGGATTATTGGACTTCTGTACCAAATGTGTTTTGTGTTCTTTCACAGCTTTGCTTCTCCAGCGCTGTGCTGCTTGGTACACAGGCAAAGTTTATGTTGCCTGTAAAGGCCGCTGAAGTCAGAGACAGCAGAAATTAAAGGAAACAGCACTGAACTGAGCTGTTGCCAAGGGAGTACACCCCTAGTTTAGAATCAAAAGTTTGTTTCTGCTCTGCTCCACAACCTACCAATGAGACATAGACATTTCCCTAATGCACAACCCCTGGTCCAGGTTGCATTCCCAAATGGATGTGCCATTATCCCTATTTATTTAGGGATTGTTAAAGCTCAGATGTTTCCAGATTATGTCCCCCAGTTCCAGCCATCATCCCAGGGCTGCATCCTCCTGCCCCAAACCGCTCAAGTCCCCATCACCCAAGCACAGCACACAGAAGCTGATCCTACACATTAAAAAGCAAAGGTTGCTTTTTAAAGGTAAAGCCCTCCTTCCTGCCTGGGAATTGCAGGCTTAAGAGCAAACCTGTTCCACGTGCTGAGCTTTATGTTAAAAATAATCCTTTATATTTAAAAAATATCATTTATATTAGCATGTAGATGAGGTTCATCCGCAGCCCCTCACTGTAACCAGGCATGACAGTACATGTGTTCCCATGGTGTCTATGAGGGACCAGTAGAGAGAGAAATGGCCTCAAATAGCCAATATTTAAATTATATTTTTAAAAGAAATGAGTAAAATATTTAAAATACTGCATATAAAATACCAAATATACACACCTTAAATAAATAAATGAAGCTGCTGGATCCAAGTCACTTTCTAAGCATGTTTGCTCTGGTAGCAGGAGAACAAAAACGGCTCTTGCAGCTGAGATTGTAATAAACAGGGTGTTATAATAGTGCATTAAAACTGCTTTGTTCCTTTGGTTTATAAATGGGAGCCACAGTCCCAGGTAACTGCTCTGCAGCCATGGGAGGCCTGTAGGAGCTTGCAAAGAACCCAGCTATTTGGATTTTAAAAGCAGAACCTGAAAACCAGGGCCATTTTTGTGTCTCTTCTGATCACTTCAAGTTCTACCAAGTGTTCCCTCCTTTATTTATTGGGCATTTATCCTGGCCATATTTCTAGGGAATGGAAAACTCCTCTGGAGAAGCTTTTTCAAGCAATCGACATTAAAAGTTAAGCATCTTAACGTCATACAGAAGAACTGTCCCCATGATCCAAATGCACATGCTAAACCCTTTTATTCTCTATTGTACATTGATTATATTCAGTGGCAAAAAGGTAAAAAAAGTGATTTCCAGCTGCAGTTGCCCAACCTATACGAGATTTTATGCCTATCAGTGAAATACACAGAATGACCCATTTAGTTTTACATTACAGGTATTTCAACAGCTATCATCACCAGATTGCGTGATCACCTCATCAGAATTAGCCATTAGAGAAAGAAAGTCGCTTTTTAAAACGTGAAACCTGCAGGCAACACAGAAAGCTACATATTAAGTACATAAAAGTACATATTTAAAAAAAAAAAAAAAGGCAGATTTTAGCTTCTACAGTTTTTAAACCTGTAGCATCAATAGGCGGATTTGAGAGGCAGAGGTATGATCCACACATACAAGGCTAATTCAGCATGTCCATTGCTGGTGTCCCAGCCCGGCAAATCCCTCTGCATGGACACATCTCCCCCTCCAGAAGCAGCTTCTTCAAGGCCTGGTATCTCCCTTGTGTTTTAAGTAACCCTCTCTGTTCTCTGTGCTTTCACTCTGGTTTTCCTGCTTTCAAATCATTTCTTATTGTTATTTGAGTTGCTTGTTCTGGTGAGAAGTGAGTGCACGCTAACAAATTACCTTATACAGCATCTGACATTGGCATCAACCTGAGGAATGGGCCAACGCCAGAGCAGATCTGGCATCTACAAGAGTCTCTTAACCTTTACATGAAGCAGTTGCTACCCAAGGGATAAAAGTCCATATCTCAGGCTGCTGTGAAATTCAATGTAGGTGCTCCAGGGTCACAATTACTCTGGAGCACAAGGTAAAGAAAGACATTTCCCCTTGGTAGTGTGGACAAGGGAGCCTTGGAGGGAATTTGGGAAGGGCTGTGTTCTCAGAATACTTAGCCATTGAATTTCATAGGGAAGCCCTAAGAGAAGAGGAACATATAAGAGTCAACGTCCGGTGATGGTCCTCCTGTGACACAAAGATTTGTTTTCTGAAAAATCTGATAAACCTTTTACCTCTGTCCAATTCTCTGCAGTGGCTTTATTGTAGGGCACCCAAAGAAAGAGCTCCCAGTTTCATCAATGTCATGATGTGCCACTTATACTGGCATAACTCCACTGAAAACATGGGAGGTACAACTGGTTTACTCAGTCCTAAGGAAAAACAGCATGAAATCCTCTAATATACTAATATCTGTCTCACTTGTGGAATGCAGTCATTGAGTAATTTTTACTTATGTACTTCAGCTCACATTATTCCCTGATCAAATAAGTTTATCTTGCAAATCCTGTATCTGTAGCAGCAGAGTACTCTGAAATCTGAGCACAGTGGGTCACAGCTTACTTTCTGGAATATGAGTAGTTCATATTCCAGGTGATGCACATATGGCAACTCAAACCACTGCATCAATAGATGTCAGTTGTTTCCACATTTTTTTTATTTTTTTTTTCCCTAAACACCCGTGGGCAAGGACAACGAAGGAAGTGGAAAGGCTATTCTAAATCCTCTATTCCACTGATGTCTAGAAACAAAGATCTTCTGACATAGCATATTTCAATGTCCTTTGTTTAACCTTCCCCCTTGAAAGATCGGAACACGGAGTCTTTGTTTTCTGGTGCTTTGTAGGCTAACCTACAGGTTATGCTTTGATAAATATCCAATGAGCTATGGAAACATCAAGGCTTCTCCTTAAGATGCGTAGTTGCTATTTTGTCTAACATCTACTATTCTTGTTAGACATTATCATAAGTATTTAGGAGGGCCTCTCTGCCTCTGAAGCTCTGTTTGCTGTTAGTACAGCATGTTAAAATACTTGGTGCTGGTATTTTATCTGTTTTAGCCACTTAAGACTTCATCGGGTCCTTTAGAATTCACACTTCTGACTCCGCCTCAGGAGAGGAGGCAGCGAGCTTCATCTTTATAAAACAATCACGTCCCTGGGGCTCGACACACACTTTAAAACAAAAACAGAAACCCAATAGGAGTGATGTTGCAGTGCTCTGGAAGCAGGAGGCTGATAGTAAGTGACTATCCTGGCATAACATGAATAAGCTTGTGGCAAAGCTCCTATCACAGCCATGTCCATGCATATTACTCCTGATATACAGCAGGATGTATGCATTCCTTCAGTCTTAGTCACAGGAATTCCACCTTGTCGAGCTCATTGGCAGTTCCAGACCCCATAATCCTAGGTTAGGACAGTTTCCACCAGGGCTGCCTCCTAGGGAGGGTATGCTGCACTGAAAAGCAAAACCATTACTGTCATTACCGATGACATACAAAAGTCTCTGGAATAGAAATTGGTGGGATAAACCTACATGATAAAACAGCAGAGAGGAAGTGGCTGCTATCAGGGCTGCTTGCTTTGCGCACTGCGTTTTGCTTCAGATCTTCACTGCTTTGAGATGTTGGGCCTAATTCTCTCCCGGATTACAAAGTGCTCTAAGTGCTTTTCCTCTTGAGTGTATTCCCTGGAGTCACCTTTCCTTTCTGAGGTTAGCCTCACTACTTCGCAAGGTCAACTGTGTCTGGATTTTTTTTCAATGCAGTTTCAGGTGAAACTCAGGCCAGCAGTTAGTCCCCATCAATCCCCAAGTGACCAGGATGAAAACGTCTGTACGGTTAATGTCTCCCTCTTTTCCCTGTGAGAACAAATGTGCCTGGCACTATCTAGTCTAGGAATCAGAAGACAGAATCTACACCTCTCAGGAGAGAGACGACAGACCCATCTTCCAGTAGGAATAGAGGCTAAAAGACCTGCACACCTCCAAGATGAAGTGTGGTCCATTCCTGGGAGGAATTCACATCCCTTGTTGCATGTGGATGTTGGATGAGCCAAGCATGTCCTCAGCTGCCCATAAGAATCTGCCTCTTTAGATTTGCCGTCCTGTCCTTAGGTTACCATCAAAGTTTGTCATTTTAATTAACCCAGGCTGCTGAAGATCTTGCCCAAAAGACAGGGCAGGAAAGTAAAGCATGATTCAGTCTAACTTATGGTCCAAGCAAATTTTCCTCTACAGACGTTAGTGAGCATACTTGTGCTAGGGCCACATCATCATTTTCAATTTCCAGATTGTTTTACAGACATTTAACAAACCACGTAAGTAATTCATGGCACGTTTGGGACAAGTTAAAGATGAACTTATGTTTAAAAGATTCATACCTGCTTGAGATGCCTGGGGCTGGAACGGAATAAAATACAGTCTCCGGGTTTATTGTACATGGTGAATGATGAATGGCTGTTTTAATGCTAAGGGACTCATCGGGACAGAACGCAAAGTTGCAATGCTGGAATGTTAGGTTAATGTGAGCAGAGGAGCTGCTACAATTTTGGGGAGTAGGAAAATGCTTAAATTGTAAGGCTGTTCCACCTGGGAAGGTGTGGAGAGCAATTAGCACCAGAAGGCAAAGGGAAGGTGCAGGTGCCTGCATTGCCCCAAGCAAATATACCCAAGAATTTTCTGATGGATGAATGCACCAGAGTCTGCCCGCTTCCTACATGCAAGAAATGCACAGCTAAAATAGCACAGAGCATCATTTGGAGCATCTTGCAGAGCCTCCTGCAGCCGGAGCAGGCTCCTCAGGGCAAGCTCCCATCACAGGCTATTGCTGAGATAATTATTATTTGTGACAAAGTGGAAAACTGTACTCTGTCCCTTCAGGGAGGAGAAATGAGCTGTAGTGGGGAAAGCAAACACGTGCTGCATATGCAGGAGCATTTCGCGTCAGTGCAGTGCACGCACGCTGCCTCTCCTCATCATCCCACTGCACCAGAGGGACTGAAACCCCAAAGAATAACCAGGACAGCTCTTCTGCAGTAGGTCACTCTGACCAGAGCCTAGCAGTTGTCACCTCCGCAAATGTGTCACCTACAATGCCATCCTCTCACTGGCATTGTGTCAGCATGTCATATAAGACCGGGACCCTTGGGAAATCCAAGCTGGCAAAAACGGGAATCTTCCAGGGGAGGTGTTAGCATTTCCCATCCTGGTTTCAGCTGCCCTTCACCAAGCACAAAGCGCCCTGCTCCAGGACGAGGCCCCCTCGTGCTCCAGGAGCAGCAGAAATACTATTAAAAACACAAAACAGAGTGACACATACTTTAATTCTGCAAACACTGGTAACAGCCCCGATAGTACATTCCATCATAAAGCCATTAGATAACATATGCACATTTTGGAATCATCTCATTTTATATGTTCCTCATTAAATGTATTTCCTTCCGAGTGCTTTTTCCTCTTGAAGAACACAGACCACATTTATAACTAAATCTCATTTCGGCCATTTTCCCTGAGAATAAACAAAACATGCTGTTACTCAGCATGCTTTCCCCACCAAGCACAATCGGTGAGGGAGCAGGATGCGGGCATGGGAGCCCATGGCCACACGCCTGCAGCTCCACATGATGAAGGTCTTCTCCATCCCCTGATCTGCACATTTTCTGCACTTTTCTGCACATTTCCACCACCCAGGCTCCCCCTGTCTCTTGCAGGCAGTGCTGTCAGTGCACCCACAGAAATACAATCACGCATTGCCTCTTCCAAGCACTTGTTCTCTGCTGTTTTTTTCCAGCATGCACAAAGCCCTCTTTCTTCACAAAAAATGAAAGGCGTGTGAAAGAAAGAGCCTCGAGAGCCAAGGCAGTGGCCTCGCCTGTGTTAACGCTTGATTCCCAACTGTGTTTTTTTTTTTTTTTGCTGCAGTTGTTAAGGAACCCCATCATTTACATATGGGGAAACCGAGGCACAGAGGTTGGAAAGAAGGTCACTCAGGACTTCATTGTGGTCTTCCACTCACACAAGCACATGCTAGCAAAATCTCCAGCGTAGGTGCAGGTGATGTTAAACGTTTGCCCATTGCAAATATGCCAGCATTGTTAGCAGATAACGCAAGGCCTGATGAAGGTGGGCCCTGTCACTGGATAAATGGGCCCCTTCCTAGGGAAATAACAACAGACCCTCTCAAAACTCAGAACACAAAAAGTACACTCAAGTGGGTTTTGCTTCTCCTGCCTCTGCTGATGTTTGGCCACCACAGATCCCCCACTGATTTCCCAAAACCTCTTCCACCCTGAGGTTTCATTGAAGGTTTGCATTAAATGTGCCCCCTCAGAGGTCTTTTGACATTTGCAAAGCCCAGGAAGAGCTTTATGCATTTGTGAAGGCCATGTAGGTGCCCGTGAGGAACCACAACAGCCCACAGGAGCCCTAATTAGCACCAATTACATCTCTGATTGAGCTGCCCTGACTCCATGGGTCGCTTGGGGAGCTGCCACTTGGGTGTCCACACTGCCTGGGACAAGGCTGGACCATGGGAGGCCACGAGCACCCCAGGGGCACATTTCACACCCCCCAGCTGCTCTTGCAGAACTTCCTAGGTCCTCCAGCCACCCAGGAGGAAATCACGGGGAGTTATCACCCGGTCAGCCCACGAGTGGTGCAGCTTGCCTCTGTGCTCTCAGGCAGGCCCAGGCTCCATAAAGCTTCCCGCAGTATCACAGGAAAAAGGTAAATAGCCCATCTGTGGAGCAGAACATCACAGGAAAAAGGTAAATAGCCCATCTGTGGAGCAGAACGGGAGAGATGTCCCCACACAGCCCAGCCTGCTCGACTGCCTGCGACAGCCTGACGGTGACAGAAGGGCAGAGCAGGAGCATCTCAGCCACTGCTCTGCAATGCGCGGCTCTCGCTGGGCGCTCTCTTTCTGAAACATATGATGCACTAATGACGCCACCCAGGGATGACAAGCAGCTTAAGAGCTGGCTCTATCCTCTGGACACCTGGCACATTAAGCCATGCAGCAAGCGGCATGTGCTGGCTTGGGAAAAAGCCATTACCGCTTTGGAGAGCCACCGGGCCCAAATGTTAATCCAGTGCCTTCACCTCCCCTATTGCTGTTAATATCAGAAGAGAAAGGAAAAAAAAAATCCAGGAGGAGGAATTGACTTGGCCATTGAAGCATGTTATTAGATTACTGATTCAAACCTCAGATGATGAGCTGAAATAGAATAGTGTAAAATAACAGTGAATTAAACCTGGGAACGCTGATGTGGTGTCTAATCATTACAGACTAACGATACCCATCCCGAAATCAGCCCATGCTTTCTTTTCTGAGACTTAAGGACCAAAACCTGTCATAATGTGTGGGAGAAGCCCAACACCCCAAACCCAAACCTGGACATTGCTGCCGAGGAGCTGCTGCAGCAGGTCAGGGTTGGGTCTGGTACCCCATGCACTGCCAGGGCAGACGGACCTGGCTACATGAGAGTTTGTCCCCAGGGAAGCTCTCCTCACAACTGGAAGTGTGTTTTTCTTCCTCGTGCATGAAGGTTTAAGTGATTTCCATTGCCTGTATTTTTGCAACCTTAATTTAGCATTCAGTTAGATGGTGTTGCAAAAGGCTTCCAGAAGGGTTTGAAACCTAGACTGGAGTCAAAAGGAGCTGCCAGGAGCCCCCTCCTGCGACACAGAGGAGGGTCACAAGCTTAGGTTATCTTATACATGGGCATTTAATGTTCCTCGGGGAGGGCAGATAAATCCTTTATTTCCAACGGTGACCGACACCTCATCATTGTGTTGCTTTATCTGCAGAGAGAATTGGCTCCTGCAGAATTTCAGGGCTGCTGAAAAGACTGAAAACCACCCTTACACCATCGTCTGCATGCACCAGAGCCGCAGAGCCCTGGGACATCTCTGTTCCATAAACATACAGTTGTCCCTCCTCACACTCAGCAAACCTTCAGGGTCTGTTTATGTAGTCACCCAGAGATGTCGCACATCAAAGTGATAAAGAGCAAAGGTTGCATAAAAAACACAGGCAGCTTTTGGACTGAGAGTGCAATTGCAAGAACCCCCGGCTTTTATATTCAGGTCCTACCTGCTCTCCACACTGAGAGGACAAAGCTGCCCTCAGTGGATGCTTAGGTCAGCCACAAAGCAAATCCTCTTATGTCACCGAGGCCACCGAGCCACCCACAGAAGTGTCAACACCTGGTCTCAAACCCTACCCAGGACCAAGCACTGGAGGAACAAGTGCTGCAATTGCCAGCACACAGACAAACTGTGAGCTATTAGGAGTCTAAAATAAAATTCTACCACATACAGTGTAAAAATAAATAAAACAAAGCCCTTTTCTAATTAAATAGATGATGAAGGGGAAAGCTAACAAGCGGTGCAGCTGGGAACCCTTTGAAATAATTAGATCTACCTACTTGGCTCTAAAGTTTTTTTTTACTATCAGGAACATCAAGAAGGGTGTCAGCAAGAGACCTTCTCATTTCTTAGGGGAACGGCACTGAAGGATTTAAAGCCTATTGAGAGAAGCCTGGGATTCTTTAAGTTCACTGAAGCCAAAGTAATTCACCCTGAATGCAGGCCCTGAAGGTGACTGTAGAGCTTAGAATAAGGATGTCAACACCGTGCTTTCATCGTTTGCTAGCAGAGCTGGTGCTGCACATGGAGCTTGCCTTGACCATTTAATTAATAAAGGGACCCACGCAGCTGGAATTAACGTGAACTTTCAAAGCATCAAAAAGTCCAGCAAAGGATCAAGCTGATATTTTCATTTATATATATTAGCTTATTCTGGGCCATTGTTGTACACCTCATTCACATGATACAGCAGCCTCTTACTCACACACACCCCCTTACATATTTCCTTTCATTTTATCTCCACAGTGCTCCTGTGTGATGGGGGCTATCACCAATTAACACTGACAATGGGAGCTGGAAGGGAATTTTAGCAAGCACAGTAGGGTTTTTTTCTCCCCAAAATCTTTGAGGAAAGGGATTATTTCCCCCCTACCCCTTTAAAAAAAAAAAAAAAAAAAAAAAGAGGAGCTCCGTGCCAATGTTTCTCTCTGATCTTTTTTTCTCTTCTTTGTTTTCCTCTGTATCTTTTCCTTCTTTCTTTCATTTAACACCAAACAATAGCAAGGAGGATCCTTCAAGAATATTTTCATTGTAGTGTGTTGAACAGAGCTGGCTTCAACGCTGCCAAGTCAAAGCATTCGCTCCACTCATCAGCACTCCACGGGGTCCTATAAATTAGCCTGTGAGAATCCAGCAGTTATTGCTACCTCCAGTCCTTGTAAGCACTGCCTTTCCTCTTCTTCCCATGCCAAGGGACAAAGGTCTTAATTAATATGATAACAAAACAGTATCTGATAGCTTTTGTCTATTTATAAACTCTACAGTTGCTGTTTCACTCCTATAATTCTCAAGCAAGATGGGGCTTCTGGTTAAAGCAGTCTGCAAACATGAGTGATAAGGATTTCGAATTGACGCAGATGGTCTAATCAAACATAAGACCTTGGGCTCAGTGCACACATCGGTGGATGACATTTTCTACCTTCTATGTTCAAGAGAACAGAACAGATAATCAAATTGCCTCTTCTAGCCTTGAATCCTACTGATCCTCGGTACTATGAGTTCATCCACTATCCTGGTTTTCATGTTTAAGCTCTGTAGATAATCATCACTGAACCCACAGTGGATCACTATTCCAGATGCTGAGGATGCATGCACTTTAATGATCCATGCATCTTTTAGTTAGGTGGCAAAACAAGTAAAAATTGCTTCGTGTGAAGTCCCTTGTTCTAGGGAATGTTAAGTCTTTAAAATTCATCTCTTCTCTTATTCTCAATTAAGCGCCCACTGAGGCCATTGCAAAGATTGCTTGTGATGGCCTCAGTGGGTATTTAATACAGCTTTAAAGAGCAAGAAACTGGTTCCCAACCAGTATCTTATCAAGCAGCTGCTCCTTGGATGAGAAATAAAACTGAGACTGTAAGCAATTATGAGTGCAGCAGAACACAGATATTTTCTCAAGATCATAGAGTCATAGAATTGTTTTGGTTGGAAAGGACCTTAAAGATATAATCATAGAATCATTAAGGTTGGAAAAGACCTCTAAGATCATCTGGCCCAACCTTAACCTTCCAGTGCCACCCCCTGCCATGGCCAAGGACCCCTCCCACCAGCCCAGGCTGCCCCCAGCCCCATCCAGCCTGGCCTTGGGCACTGCCAAGTATGGGGCAGCCACAGCTCCTCTGGGCAGCCTGGGACAGGGCCTCACTTCTCACACTGGGAAGAATTTCTTCCTTATATCTACTCTAAACCTACTCTCTTTCAGTTTAAAGCCATTACTCCTTGTCCTATCACCACACCCCTGACCAAGAGTCCCTCCCCAGCTCTCCTGCAGCCCCCTTTAGGCCCTGGCAGGCCGCTGTGAGGTCTCCCCGGAGCCTTCTCCTCTCCAGGCTGAACAACCCCAACTCCCTCAGCCTGGCTCCACAGCAGAGGTGCTCCAGCCTCTGAGCATCCTCGTGGCCTCCTCTGGACTCACCCCAACACGTCCCTGTCCTTCTGGTGCTGGGGGCCGCAGAGTTGAATGCAGCACTCTATAAGAGCTATCTTTAGTGTCCTCACCAATCTGTGTTGAGTTCTGCTTGGCTTTTCAGGTCAAGTTTTATTTCTCCACCTCCAAAGCCATTAGCCAAATCCCTACTTCCAGGTCACACCATACAGGTGTCATGGTACACGGGTTTACCAGAGCTGCCATGTTCCACCACAGAGGAATAAAATCATAGTTAACCATCATTGTTCAATAACCTCATTTTGGGAGTCATCCTAAACATTAGGACTACAAGGTAGTGAAAGAAGAAACCATTTATTGGACAAGACATTGACACTAAGAACTCTAACATTAGTTCTGAGGGACTTAGGAAAAATCTGATGTCTTCAGTATGTGAGTGTGGTAACTTCTGTCTGTGAGTGGCCAAGGGAGGAATTAAGCATCACTAAAATTTCAGGAATCAAGAAAATCACAAATCAGCTCTGATTTGCTGTGAGCTCTTGTCTGTCTCTAAAGAGGGATACAGGTCCTGAAGCACTGATACTCCCAAATCCAACTTCTACTGAAGCAATTCAGATCCAAATGAGGTGCCCAAGGCTTCGAAGACCTGGAAAACAGGAAGGGAAAGACAAGAAATTCAAATCAGGATCCAGAACAACCAGCCTGTGGATGACCCAGAGACATCAGAGCTCAGAGGCATCCTTACCTTGGAATGGTTCAGAGGCATCCTCTTACCTTGGAATGGTTCATACTATGCTGCAGAAAGATGCCTCTCCTGATGCTATGCCCACAAATTCTCCTCCTTGGCAGGAGGGAGAAGACGGGGCCCATTTACTAGAGTAAGTCCTGATGCTGCTGCCTACAGAGATGTGAACACATTTTCTTGTCTCTCCAGAGACTGTCTTAAGAAGAAAACCACAGGCTCTTTGGGAAGTCTCCATCTCGTCTGCTCAACCTCTTCTACCTTACAGAAAGGAGTGAGATTGACTTGCCGGTTAGCACATTCCTCTGCAGAGGAGGTGGAGGGAGTCTCTGTTTTTAGGGCTGTCTGCACTTGATATTAAAAATATTCAGAAGAAAACACATGATTCATTCCTGGAGTGAGGACTGGACATCCACAGGAAGCGTGGTGCTGGAGGTGCCCTACTTTTAAGCAATTACTGGTGATGAGAAGCCTGGGGAAGGAAGTAGGAGTCCTAGGTTTAATGACTTTCTCTGCCTCAAGGAATTCAGATCCAAGTCTCCCACTGCCCAGGAGATACCATGCCTGCATGGTCTATTGAGGACTTAAGGGGACAATACTCTGAGAGCAGCTGGGGTAACTGACAGAAATATAAACTGAAATTCTTTGATGCAGACTGGAGAAGTCAAAGAGCAAAAACTGCACAAGAGTAGATTTAATGTGTTTAACCTCCTGACTTAAATTGATAAGGATGCATCATATGCTCCAAAAATATGCCTATTTAATGAAGGAATTGTTCTCCGGGCACCAGTTTAAGACAGCACCCAACAAAGTCAAGACTGAAGTACTTCATTGATGCCAGGTACTGGTGGGAACAGATTTCTCCTCTTACATCAGGCATTAAACTGTCCTCAGCTTCCCATTCCTGCCACCTCTTGTGTCTCTTTGAAGATCCTTTTTGCACAGGCTGTTGTCAGACCAGAGCCACCACTGGACTGGAGCCTAATTTAGGTCTTTAGTCTCTCATTCTTCCCCAGGCAGTCAGAGGAGAATATGGAGGTAGGCTTATTCTCCTTCTGTGGGGGTTTATTCACCCCAGGAAATACTTCAGGGCAGAAACTGAGGTGGACATGAAGTTTAGCACAACAGGACTAGGAAGAAGGTGGGGAGAGTTGCAAATTGCAGGGCTGCAACTGAACTTCCCAAATCCAGCTGGATTGGAGCAGGCCTCCAATATCTGGCTAGCACAATGCAGCTCCCCTTTGCCTTGACCATTAAATACCTTGCAATGTTCAGACTCCTCCCAAAGACGTCTTCCTGAAGTGGAAACTCAAGGAAGTTTCTGGATAAAACAGTATTCAATTGATTTCCACTACAGTGTCTTTTACTAGAATCCCAATGTCTCTCTGAGAGTCTCAGTTAAATATTTTGGTAGCTCCACTAGCTGCTCCTCAGTACAGCCTGACAAACATTTCACACTGGTTGCACGCCTTTTGGTTGGAAGAAATCCCAGCTTTGTTGACACTGACTTCAGTCAACTTCAGAGGGCCTCTTAACTCTGCTTTTGGGCTTGTCAACACGCATTGGACTGAGACACACTGTCAGCAGGCAGCTCCTTCTAGAAAACATCATTCGAATCCAAATTGTCTCCCAGGCATTTTGTTTTAACTTCATATTGTGCAAGTAGCACGCTTGTCAGAATGGAAAATCTGGGTTACTCCTTCATTGTTCGTATTTAAAGAAGATCATCCCTCCGATCCTGCCCCTCAACCCCAAAAGTATCACTTCCTGATCATTCAAATGTCTTCCATATGGCAATGTACAACCAAACCTAACATGGTGCTGCTGAATAATAACCATATGCAAAGACAGATGACCACAGTAGCACTTTGAGATTATTTATACTTAGAAAAATAACTTCATAAGGGGTGATTTTTAACTTCTTTTACCTGAACGATCAAATGCCATTATTGCTCTTTTGCACATGAAAATCTCACATTCCCCTCTTTTGCCTGTGGTCTCCAATAACAAGACAACACCTCTACTTTAACATGGATATTGATATATTTAGTCCTGTTTAATCAATGCACTCCTGGGGTTCTCAGTCTAGATCTCTTTAAAAATACACCACCACTTGCAAAACAGCAAAACCCCACAGGAAGCCTCCCCAGCACATCCTTCAGATATGTTCCACTTTATGCAAAGGAGAAAGTAGGGAAGTAGCATCAAAGGGAGAGCTTTGCTCATCACTCTATAAGTATAAGACCAAACACTAGTTTTACTACAAGTCTTGCTTTATCAGAAGACATTTATAGTGACCAAACTGCAAATGCAGTAGTTCTGTAGAAATTATAATCATTCACCTGAATTAAAGAAGAGCCTATAAATGTCAAGATTAAAGCCCCATGATACTAGGCTTTGTACTGAGAGTAGAAAACTTTCAGGTTTTTGAAGAAGTTCTGCTCCAAACAGCACAAGCACACCACAGGTGAGGAGAGAAAACAGAAAAGAAAACGTTTCATCCAAGAGCTTAGAGAAGGCAAGAATAAAACCTTGCTTTTCCTGCCACAGCACTTGGTGCATTGTATTGGGTTCATGTGGCAAGGGTTTGGCAGCGGGGGGCTGCAGGGGTGGCCTCTGTGGGAAGAGTCCAGTAGCTGCCCCATGGCAGATCAGGGCCAGTGCATGAAATAAGGTGGATGTGGCCTGGAGGAGGCTGTGGCCCATGGAGAGCCCCCGCAGGAGCAGGCCCCGGGCCGGAGCTGCAGCCTGTGGAGAGGAGTCCCCGCAGGAGCAGGGGGTCTGGGGGGAGCTGCCGCCCGTGGGGGACCTGCGCTGGAGCAGTTTGTTCCTGGGGGACGGACCCCGTGGTACAGAGCCGTGTGGGAGCAGTTCTTGAAGAGCTAATTTAGCTAATTCTTCCTCTATTTGTAATTAACAGAATCCAAGTGCAATTGGGCTGGGGAATGGCATGTTGGTAGAGAAAACCCACCAAGCTCCAGCACAGGAAAGGTCCATCTCATCACTAAAAGTAGATGTGAAGGAAGAGGAAAAAGATTGTACAAACGTGCAGTAACCTGGTTGATCCATCCAGCTTCTGTCAGCCAGCAGCTCATTTTTTTTTTTTCTGAGCTGAAGTTTGGGTGCAAGCCATCATTAATAGCCTCCAGTAATGCTATTAATTCTGCTATTAAAGCTATTCATGCATCATAAGTCTGTTTAGTCCTTTTTAAGTACACTTAAAAATTTGGTCTCCACAGCATCCAGTGGCAATGAGTTCCACAGCTTTATTATGTGGAAAACACCAACTTTTGTTTGTTTCAGGTATGTCACCTGGTAATTTCATTGGGTCAAGGTAGATCTTGCATTTTGAGACAAGGTGGATAATTATTCCCTCTTTCCTTCCTCCTTTCCATCCCTGATTTTGGTGCCCTCGAATTTGTTCCCTCAATGTTATCTGCTTTCCAAATTAAAAAGACCTGACCTGTCCAGTCCCACCAGCGCTTCCTTCTGATGGAGTACAGGGCACGAACGCAATTTGTCTCCCTCAATGAGTCAAATCCACTTCAGCAGTAGCTTCAGCTTCAGCCTTTAGCTCTGTGCCCACCCAGAGAAGATGGAGGTCATGGAGATAAATGTCAACCAGGCTAGGGAAGCAGGAAAAAAAGAGTTAGAATACAGTACTCCGAATATTGTGGCTGTTTCAGATGCAAAATCCCTCCAAGTTATTAAATGAAAAGAAAAAAGGAAAAAAAAAAAAAAAGAAAAAAGAAAAAGAAAGAAAAAAAATTGTGATTAAAAATGTAAATGTTACTTGCTTTTATTGTAGGAAAGAAAAGCTTCAAGTTTTTGTGCATCATAAAATAAACAGAAAATGGGATGGCTGCTTGCAAAGCATTTTGAAATTTCCTAATTATTAAATAAGGTCTGGAATAAGCTACTGTGGATTTTTCCCATGCTTCAATTTCCTTTATGTCATCTTCATTTTTGTCTCCCTTTTTCCCAGCTATTTCAAAAACATCTGAAGATCAAGTGGCTAAAATTGAAAATGAAAAGGAAGGGATGAAAGAGAGAAGAAGCAAAAGGAGAAAGAGGGAAAAAAAAAGAAAAAAAAAAACTTGAAAAGGATTTCTCCGGAATGCAGAAGAAAACTGGTATTTTCAGTGTTTTTTGGGAGGGTCCCCCCCAGGTTGTCACTGCAGCTCCCATGGCTGTGCTTAGGAAGCATTCTCCTTTTTCCCTTTGTTTGCAGCCCCTCAGACTCAAAGCGCCATATGGAAATTACTCACATTGCTCTGACTGCAGATTTGGGCCACAACCACTCCTCTCTAAACCTCATCGGAGGCCAGAAAAAAACTTCTTTCTGTGAGTGCCAGCAACAGTCTATACCTACAAAGCAAACACCAGATGCTAGAACGATGGGCAAATGTCCAAATAGATAGGACAACCCTAATTAAAAGAAGTTTTCTCATGAAAAGCTGGCGATTAGTAAGTAAGAAATGCTTAGCTGGGCAAAACAAACCACACTGCTATGCTGAGTGTACTGTAATACACCGTTAGGACATGCAAAGGTATGGTTAAGTTTCCTGATAAGACAATGACAAAGGCACAGCATAAATTGTGATTAACTTACTGCACATTGTCAGAGCAGATCAGTCACTTCAGAAAGTTCTGATTTCTGCTTCTTTCCCTGGGTCTGGAAATGCACAATGTCGGGAAGTTGTCCCTATCCCAAACAGCCCTCACATTTCCAGTTTGTTTCAGCAGGACTGAGGGACCCTGGATCCAGGCTGTCCAAAGACAAGCTCTTCATGTTTCTCCACACTCCATGGACCTCTCTGCCATGCAAGGAAAAATACAGTTTTAAATGGGCAATTTGTTATTTCCTCGCAGAAGACAGCTCCCCCCGCTCTCAGAGATCTTTACTGAAGTGGATTTTTTCCTCCAGTGGACTACATTATCTTTTTTCTATGATTTTTCTAACCATTTTGCTCGGCCAATGGACATGGGTTTTCACCACAATTATTCAGTATTTGGAGTGTACCAATGAGTGCTGTTCGTCTAAGGGCATTTCCCTCCTGATTTGGAGACAGGCGTGGCCTGACATAGTCAATAAAGGTCTGGGGACAGAAACCAAGGTGTAAGAAAATTGGGTGCAAAGGAAAATTTCTGAGCTATGGGGAAGCTGGGAGTACTGTTGCAAAAAATCTCCATCAGCTTCTTCAGAGCCTGGACACACGGCAACAGTGAGCGACCTACCTGTGCCCAAGTCAGCCCCTGACAAGAAGAGCCCAGTTTAAATGTTAGAACTGTGCAATTATTGGGAGTGTTTTTAAGGAGTGTTTTTTCCCAAGGTAAGAAATAAAGCCATTGAAATGATAAGGAAGGTTTTTTCAAGCTTCAGGCTTGGATAACACTGAGACATAGGATGATTAAACAAGTTACCCTTTAGTGTGATTCAGTGATCAGAGGACAGGAGTGGGAGTCAAGGCTTCCCATTTATTCTTCTATTTACCTTTAAACAAATCCCTGATGGGATCCCTACTCTTCGCAGCCATCACATACCCATGGCTCCTCCTGACTTCAATTCAAAGTGCCTGTGTTCAGCATCTCCACCACATGGACCTTTAGTCTCTCTGGGCATTAAATTAGCCAGTGCCAAAATAGGGTTAATGCTACTGACCTTCTGTGATAGATTTTGCACCTATGTTTGAAGAGCAATTTGAGGTCCTCAAATGGGCTGCTCCAGATGTGCAAAAATCTGGCAGTGATCCTCCTAAACTAACCTTGTGATAGTTATTATGCAGAGAGCGCTGCCAGACCCAGAGCTGAAAGAGCATATGTGTGCACAGCCATGGTGTCGGACAGGCTGGCAGGTGATTTTTGCAACACAATCCAAACTTTTTTCTTGCATTAGTTTATCGCCAAATCAATAGAGGAACCCTTTCAAAATTACACTGGCAGAAGCACACACCTTTGCTCTGTATCTGCGCACTTACTGTACAGGCAGAGCCTGTGCTGTCTTAAGCAGGTGACAGAACCCAGCTGAGGAGCACAGATTTGATATGGGCCACAAAATATTTGGGCCACAAAATATCATCTTTAGTGTACTATAAAACCAACAGCAAAAAAAATAAATAAAATAATTAAAAAAAAAAATCCTGGTTTATTCTGTGGGGCACAAAATGTGGGAAAAAAATTAATTAATTAATTAATTAATAAAATCAGAAAGTCAAATGCAAGGACACAAGGCCCAGAAATGATGCAGGGGACGGAGCTAGGAGTTGTGAGAGCCTTCTAGGGAAAAAGGATGCAGAAAGTGAAAGGAGGGGGGACAGACAACAAGAAGTTTTAGATGATTGCTTTTCATTGGCCTAACTAGCAATAAAAACAAATTGGGCAAGCTCCTGAGAATAGCTCTTGGATAATCAATCACGGATAACAGAATTAGGCAGAAGCAGTAAGCAAGTGGCGGGATGTTAATTCAAGCTACATTTTTAACAGCCCTGGGTGAATAATTCCCAGCAAAGTATTTCCTAGCTGAAGTTTACGCAGTTCTTTTTTTTTCAGTCTTTCTTTGCCACCTGGTCAAATGCTGAATACAGTCATCTACAAAATTATTAATTACTTGGTATTCTGCACTGGATACTTTCTATCACTTATTCACAGAATCGCAGCCTGGTGAGGCTGGCAGCACCTTGGGGTCCCTCGGGCCCAGCCCCTGCCCCAGCAGGGCCACCCCGAGCAGGGTGCCCAGGCCCATGGCCAGGCGGCTTTTGGAGCTCTCCAAGGAGGAGACCCCACAGCCTCTGGGCAGCCTGGGCGTCAGGGGAACCTCCTGGGCTCCAGGCTGGGCCCACTGCCTCCTGTCCTAGCACTGGGCACCACTGAAAGGAGCCTGGCTCCGGCCTTGTTACACCCCTCCTTCGGGTGTTTACAGATGTCGATATGGCCTCCCCGAGCCTCCTCCTTTCCAGGCTGAACATGCCAGCTCTCAGCCTCTCCTCATAGCAGAGGTGCTCCAGGCCTTTCAGCCCCTTGGAGGCCCTGTGCTGGGCTCTCTCCAGCATGTCCATGCCTCTTTTGCCCTGGGAGGCCCAGAACTGAATGCCATATTACAGCCTTGTCAATGCTGAGCAGAGAGGAAGGATCACCTCTTTTAACTCACTCGTGATACTTCACCTAGTGCAGCCAGGCATACTGTTAAGGAGCAAGGGCACACAATAGAGCTGATATTTGACATGGTGTCTACCAGGACTCCTAGGTCCTTTTCTGCCAAGCTGCTTTCCAGCAGGGTGGCCCCCAACATGTCCTGGTGCCTGGGGTTGTTCCTCCCCAGGACTTTGCACATCGCCTTGTTGAACTTTGTCAGTCTACCTGTCCAGACTGTGAAAGTCTCTCTGAATGGCTGCACGGCCCCCTGGTGAGCCAGCCACTACCCTCAGTTTTGTGTCGTCTGCTGCCTCTTCCAGATCATTAATATAGATGTTAAACAGGACTGGACCCGGTATTGACCCTGAGGTATTCTGCTCATTACTGGCCTCCAACTAGACTTTGTACCACTAACCATTCGGGATCAGTAATACCTCAGCAAAGCTGTGTTTAGAATTGAGCCCCAAAAAGCCAGAAAGCCCACCACCACTAAGGAAGGAGAAGGCAATATGGGGTGGCAGCCATGTCAAGAGAAGGTGCCCCCCACAAGCACCCCCATTCCCTGTCTTGCACAGTTGCTGTGGGGCTGGCACTCACCTGTTGCAGCAAGCAGGGGTCACAGTGACTGGAGGAGAGTGGGAAGTCAGTGGGAAGCGCAATGCAAGCAGAGCAGCTCCGTGTCAGTATTACTAAGCTTACATATCCAGATCCTAAAATACTTTAATCCCTGCTTGCTTGCCATTCAAATAATCCTTGGTGTAAATAATCTGATAGCAGACTTCTCCATTCACTACCATGTGGGATTGACCATACTGACCAAAAACCCTCTCCCATACAGATCCACTCCAAGTCTCACTTTGTGCATATATAGTACTTACTCAACGGGGTTCTCCTCCTGGCAAGCTTCTAGCAATGCTCCTATACTAGTACAGCACATAAAAGCGGCTGTACACATATTAATATTTCTCCTCCCCGTTGGAGAAAGTCTGATCTTAAAATTAGGTTTCTGCAGGGAATAAAAATAGTCACTCTGAATATTCACTGTTTCTTTATATCTCACTGCTTCCACTAGCATTCCTGTCATTTAATTTGTTTGATAGACTATCCAGAGGAAACCAATATGTGGCACAAAGACAGGGAGAGCTAAAAGATGCTGAAATCTAAGCACATATTCAGTGTCATTATCCACATTATTTGCCTGGCTCTACTATTTAAAGCTCAAGTCAAAGGGGAAGTTTTGTTTTTAAAAACAAAGACTTGCACACATATGAACTGCATCTCCTTTCCTCAGAAGCTCTACTTGGATCAGACAGGTTCAGCAATCTGCATAGAAATAGAGAGCAGCAATATTGCACTTGCAATGAAGCAGATTTAGCCCTGATGCAAACACAGCAAGCACAATTCCCTGGCTTCAATAGGAGTTCTACCTGTTTATTCCAGACTCGTAGCTGCTTCTGAGCTTACTAGCCTGTTAGTGTTATCAAAATCTTAAATTAAAAGAAAAAAAAAAAAAAAGAAAGAAAAAACTGCTTTTGGGAATGCTTACTTGCAATTGAATGTCCAGTTTCAGAGACTTTAAGCAGGCAACATATTCAAATATTGGATTGCTGCCGTGGTCTGAAATAGGACAGGGAAAAATCAAGTTATGACTCAAGTCAAAAGTAAAAACTTAAGTGCAAATACTAAGAAAGAAAAATGATGCAGCATTTGTACATAATAGAGAGCATTTCCATTAAATTTCCTACTTTGAGTAATGCAGTAATTTCTGCAGGTTATTGGCAACATTAAAAGACACAAGATTAACATTGCATGCCCTTTCTTCAGAGAGAATAAACAAACAGAGTATCTGAGCTTCAAGTATCTGTTCTTCCTGATTGGCTTGTTATAAAAATTCCCTTGTAAGACTGAAATAGTCAAATCAAAGTAATTTTGCTGTGAAGAATGTGTGTGCTAACAAAAAAATAGGTTCCCTGTATGGTGTGTACGTAAATACCAGACCTTTAGCCTAACCTTCTGGTCTCAACTTTTGTATACATACTGTGGTTGCTCAGAATGGGCACCCTGTTGTGAATATTAACTGGAGTGGCTGAAGCAGGCCTGGGGCTGATAATTATAATTTGGTCCCCTGGATGGTTGAGAAGCCCAACACAGGACTGTGCAGTGCAACTTCAACAGCACTTGCCGATGCCTAACTAGAGAATCTGTTTCAAAGGGGCTCCATGAATTGTAGGGTACAGTCAATTAACTTGAATATTAATTATCTATAATGAATGTACCCTTCTTCAGGGCTTGAAAAGAAGCAAATTACTTGGAGAGGGACTAATTAAGATGATGTAATCTTGACCATGAAGAATAATTTCTTCCTAGTGACAGAAATGATCTAATTGAAGTATCTCATTAATTAATGTCTCATGAAATTGACTGATAAAATGCCTCTATGAATGCCTCCTGAACTCGGGGCCAGCAGAGCATTGTAGCGCATACACTCCCGCTTCAGACCCTATTGCTGACAATATAATTAAGCCTTGGAAGCACGCTGTGCTCAGAAGGATTTATAACTCTGCAGTGTGGATAATCTACAAATGCAAAGTTAAGACAATGCAGCTTGCCACTGCAAGAATCCCGAAGTCAATGAGCGAAACCATGAATCAGGTATAATCCAATGGATGACAAGTGAATTCCCCCTCCCACCAGCTTTGTCAGCCTGCACCGAGACCAATCCCACAAAGCGCCGATAACCCTATACCAGGTGCTGGCAGCTCCAAATGGCTTCTTAACGGCACCACGTCCATGGACTCTTTGTATTGTTTCCGAGATAAATAGAGTCAGATTCCAGGGGGCCAATTTTCCCTTTTCCACTAGATTAGTGCATGCCTATGGATTTTAGTTAATGATGCTATAAGCCCCTGGAGAGTGAGGGGGAGCAGAAGGACCCTTCCCCCTGCTACACAGAAGGTCTTGCCTGGGAGATCGTTGTTTGCAACAAGCAAGTCTTTATGAAGAAGATTTCAGTGGAAAGTCCAAGACTTTTGACCTGGCTCAGTGTTTTTTTGGAAATGAAACCTGTACTTGAAGAATGAGATTCCTGTTATTCAGGATCACAGGAGATGTTTGCATGGTTTATCCATGCAGATGGGAGATGTTCATCACTGGGACCACCCTGCGGATGGCCGTGGCCTTATCTCTGCCTCTTGGTGGGAGAAGGATCCCATGGTCCCCACTATGGTTGGTCCCACCCCAGTGACCTGCACCCACACCCCTTTGCTTGCAAGTGTCATCAGAAAAGATGGATTAGAGCCTTCAGTAACAGGAACAGGGAGAGATCCCTGACGTGCTGTTAGCTTCCAGTTGTGCAGAGTGCTGAGATACCTGTGACGAGTGCTGTATAAAAGCTCGGGAAAGGCAGGCAAGCTTTAAAGATGATCAGCACCTCTCCAGTGTGCCTGGACTTTGAACTTAACTTGCCACACATTAACTTACCATAAAGTGGAAATAATAACCAGAGCTCCAAGACAGCTTTTTTGACAACCGGTAAATATGCTAAAAATTCATTTTCATCAGTCTGGAGTTATGTGCAAATTTGGGCTTCTTATTCAGGCAGAGTAAATCGGACCTCTAGTCTCTGCAGCTCAGGCAGGCATCTCTCAGCTTATCTTGTTGGAGTCGGTCTGCTTTGAGCAGGTGACCCTCCTTGTAGGCATTCAGGACACGCACATCAGGAGGTGGTACACCCAAACCTACTCTCTCTTTTGGTAAACTAAAACCTACTCAAGGCCTATAAGCCTTTAATTGCATAAAGTGAAATGGAGCCAAAGAGAAATACCGAGTGCTTCTCACCCAAGACAAGCATTTCTCCTGGTGGCTAAAGTTTTCTCCTGGCAGGTGCAGGAGTGGATGCAGGTTTTCTCAGGCTGAAGCAGCAGCTAAATAAATTTTGGTCTCTAACATCCTCTGTGAGTCTTCTGAAATGCCCACTATTTCGGAAATTTGCTGTTTTTTCCAGAAAAATAACTAAAAAAAAATACATTCCTCCAGGTTGAAGGGAACATGCTGAGGCATATAAAATGCTATTTAGGGTTCTTTATTTTGGTCAGATAACCTGGATAATAACATGATTTGGTTTAATCCAAATGGTATATATTTTAGTTTGACCACAAAAGTGGGGAAAAAAAATATAAAAAGCATTATTTGAAAGCTTTGTTAGTAGCATTTTTCCTATTTTATCTGTTCTTCACTGCTGAGAGTCTTGAGCAAGGACCTCTAAAACTGATGGAAGTTCCTGGGCTCCAGTGAAATATGATAAGCAGTAATAAATGGTCTGTGGATGGTATAAAGGGAAATTTGAATCTCTGAGCTAACAATGATCAATTTACTACAAGCCTGCGGGAGCTAAAAATCATATAAGGAAAATGTAGAAACACAGCAGCCAGGCAGGCAAACAAGATGAAACTAGGCCAGTTTCAGGACACTATATTGTTATTTGTTTATGTCTTTCCTGTTAAAGTGAATTAAATGCCCACAGCTGATAAAAGGTTCATCTACCAGTGCCGGAGCTCCTGAGTATCTCATATTATTCCAGCACTAATTACATTTCATAAAGCTACCAAATATACCATAACTAACATTTATTGGCCAATGAAACGTTGCTGTAAGTTAATAATTACAGATATATGTAGACAATAAAAAGTGGAACATCAGCCTGGATGCAGGACGAGAGATTAAATGCTTTTGCTCTTACTGAGTATTACTGAGGGGCTAAATTTAAGACCAGAGGCCATATTGGCCCAGGAAAGCATGCAAGGACAGAGGAGAAAAAAGAAATGTGAATCTGGGGAGTTATCCAGGAGAGGGATATTTTACTGCACCCATCTGGAGTATACCTAGTGCTCTAAGACCACATATCCTTCTGTCTCTGAAAGAAGAGCTCAAATGGAGGTCCTGGGACTTTTCCCTCCAGCTTCTTACACCCAAGCAGAAATTCCCATAACCCTAGTGATAGGGGGATTTCCTATTTTACTGCCACCACATATCCCAGACAGCTTTCAGCATGCTCAGGTTTATACTATGCACAGAACAAACACCTCTTCCCTGCATCTCATCATATCTCTGCCACCTCTGCTGGTTACCTGGGGGTGGCCTCCTGTTTTGGGGCAGGTTAGGAGTGAAAAGGAGACTGACCAAAGCAGAGCTGCAATTCTTCCTGTGAACACACAGCAAACATCAGGCCTGCTACAAATTTTGTCATGCACCAAACCAGCCTTCAGCAGTCCCTGTAGAAATAGAAAGCAGGAGGTCACCTCCTCTCTGGTATTTCACCAAGGTAAGGATAAATCTACTTCTCAAACCACGTCCAAACAAAATACCAGGAGTTGATGGCTGAATATTGTTATTAGTTTTCTTTACCCAGATGAATTGGGAAAAGGTTGGTTAAACCAAAAGGGAAGCAGAGAGAGGAATCAGCCTCCTCCTAAATCTTTTTGTCACTTGGCTGCCAGGTCACATCTTCACTCCCATTGATTCCTGTGTAGTCAGTAACCAGATACTGTGGATTTTTTTCACCCTGTAGTGCTTAGAGCCTTATTTGAGCTGGCCTGCTTGGGTACAGATTCTCCCTCTAAGACTCTTACTTCCTTATGTAATGAGATTAAAGCAGACTTAAAAGAGCAGTAAGGAGATGAGGAAGGTCAAAAATGCCATTAACTATAAATAAATGCTCTGTCACATGGAAGGCACAGCACCATCATGGTTCAGACAAACCTTCCTCTGCCTGAAAGGGTAGCATTGAGCAGGCTGTCAGTCCTTGCAGACATGTCCCCGTGGGTGCGAAGGGAGGCTGGGAGAAGAGGGAGTGATCTGTGGGGTGCTGATAGCGTGGGATGATGTGTTTCTGCTCCAGCAACATCTTGCAAATAGAGACAGGATCTCTGAGTAGGAGGCCACGCTTGATTATCGTCGTGACCCCTATGGTCTTTACGGTTTTGAATAGATACACACTCCTGTCACTTACTATCGCTAGAGCACTATGAATCCCAGTGAAAGGTTACACGGATGGTCCATGCCAGGAAAGCATGAACTGGTGCAGACCACCATGACAATGCAGCCCCAAAACTTAAGGGAATTTTGAGGTTTAAAAAATCAAACTCATGGCTGAGCTCAAACTGAGCTTAGTGGCACTCTTGAAGTGATTTATATTCTTCTTGCTTATCACATAGATAGATTCACACCTGCTCCGTGGGGCAGCTCTGTTATGCACACACAGCCCATGTCCCTTCACCAAAAAGAGAAGGGGACACAGGGATGCCTGAGGGTTCACCCCCACGCACCATGAAGAGTGTCCCATTCCTTTTTCTTATCCTACCCCACTACTGCTAGACCAGGTAAAGTCCTTCAGAGGTCTTCAACCGAAGGAAAAGGGACACCTGAATTCCTGAATTGACAAGATTTCCCCTCTTAGAGACTGTTCCACAACTTATGAAATGTGACAGTGCAAAGCGTGACCTAATATTCAAACTAAACTCCCCACCCCCTCAATTTTATCCCACTACTCCTAATTAATCCCCTTTGCAGCAACTGCTCGTCTTCCCTGGCACGTATAATTGCTGATTGTTGCCACAGGGCTAATTCCTCTCCACATAGAGTTGGTATAAATCTATTCTATAGGGCAGTCAGAACATTTGGGAGGTTAAGTTTTGTCTTATTTCAATTCCACAGGGAAAACATTGCAAAACTATCTAGAAGCTGTCCTATTAGCAGCGAGAGAGCAAAGATGCCCTGGGCCGGGCACTGGCGTCGTGGTGTGAGAGATGGGAACTCCCGTCTACTTGTAACCATGGCGTTGCTTCAGTATATCGGCATTCACTCCTTTCAGACCCGCCACAGCACACTGACCTCTACTATTTGCAGGTCGTTTCAGTACCATAAATGATGAAACAAGATGTCAGGCATTGGGGAATAGCCTCCTGTGGATGTAAGCACATAGCTCCCATTAATGTGAATGGGAGTTACGCACATGCATCGAGCTGAGGATGTGCTCTCCGGTCTGCAGAACACACTTGGCAAGTCTGAGTAATCTGTGGTTGATTTTAGTTTTCTCCCCAGAGCTCCCGATGAAGGGAGATGCATGAGAAAGCTGGTGTACAAGGCATTAGCATCAAGGCACAAGTGAAAGAGCGCTCAATGGGATTATTAGTTCTTACGCAGCACAGGTAATGGATGGTGTCCTATAGGAATACTTTACATTCAGAAGTCATGAGCCCGGCCCCTCTTCTCTAAATCAGGAGTGGTGGTTAAAGCAAAGGGGAACAAAGCTAAAAGCAGAGAAAGATTTTTTTTCTTTTCCCTTTTTGTGGTCAGGAGATGTTGTTTCTGTCTCCCATCTTCACTTTACTCTTGGTGGAGAGCTGTTTGCATTGCCCATGTGCTCTGCACACTCACACTCTCTTCTGTTGATAAATGCCCCTGTTTCCTTGTTGCCAATTTGGGCCACAAGTGCTCAGGCAGGATCTGGTTGTCACCTGCGTGGAGAAAACAGAAACCCACATAGCAAAGAGGGAGAGAATCACTGGAGGTGAATCTTCACCTCCATGGGATATGCAGTCATAGCAGAGAATGATTGGTGTATTGAGCCTACACTGGGACACTCAGAAAAATTAATTCATTTTCTGTTCACACTTTAAGTTAATTTGGATTATTTAATCCACATTAGGCTCCTTTATGCACACTCTCATTCAGAATTAAAGTGTCCCTAATTCAGTTTACAAAGTAAATTAAGCTCAGCTAAATAAGTGCTATGTTATACTTGAATGAGGGTCTGTGAAGAGATTTAATGTGGTTTAATTACCCACTTTGCATATCAAAAAATGCATAAAATATCACATTAAATTACAAAAACAATCCCTGGAGCAGGAGGGACAGGAAGCTGAAGCTTTTCCTCCCAAAATATGTCACTGGATGAGAGTCCAACTACTTCATTTTAGCTTGGGGGATCACTGTGTTATATGGGAAAGTGGAAGCCTTTCAGCAGCTTGAGTAGAGGCAGTTGACCCCTCTTCCCTGCCCCTCATCGTGACTGCAAGATAAATCTCCAGAGACACAAGGGATCAAAGTCTCCTGGCTGCTGAGAAGTGCTCTACTGGGTGAGACGGCTCACCTCTCCATTTAGGACAGTGGCTCTGAATATTGTGCACAGTCCAGCAAGTATGCTTGAGGAGATGTTCACAGATCAAGCGTTTTGGGGAGGTGGGCAGAATAGTACCTGCTTTACACGTATCCCCAGGATTTGCACAGCACGAGGTGAGGATCCAGCAGCTCAGCACTGAAGGACCCAGAAGGAAGAAGATAGCTAAGAAAGCATTGGCATTGGCTTTGCAATAGCAGGCTAAAAAAAATCTAGAAGCCTTTGGCAGGGCTCGTCTGGATCTCATGAAAAGTGGTGGTGATTACAGGGAACTGGAAAATGGCCAACATAGAGGAAAGGGAGAGAAAGAGTGGAAAACCAATTTAACTTCAATTTCTATAAAAATACTGGCACAACAAAGCTGTTTGTAAACATCTAAGAGATAGCCAGGAACACTGAGCAACACTCAGTTTGGATTTTTTGAGATCAAATCATTTTTAAACCAATCCAATGCTCTTATTTGGCAGCATAAATAGGAGAAGAGCAATAGAGATCATACCTCAACTTCAGCAACTTTATCTTTTCACAACAAGGTGAAGCAGTCTAGGTAAAACTGCTATTGAACATGCAAAAAAAATCCAAGAAAAAAATGTATTTGTGGAGTAGTAAAAAACAGAAGGAGGTATATAACAGGAAAAAATCTTCAAGGTTCTGACTGGGATGTCACACTATGCAATATTTTCCTTAACAATTTGTATGACACTGTAACCTTTATGTTTACATGTTCGCGCACACACCACCACAGAGGGAGGGGCTACCAGCACACCAGAAAACACAGGGCTAGAGTTCAAAATCATCCTGGCAAATGATAGAAGTGGTCTGAAAAAAAAAAAAAAAAAGGATGCAAATGAGCTTTTGTCCTTACAGATATCAAGATCAGGGAGGAACAACAACTGCACCATTACAAACCAGGAACAACAGACTGGGTGGCAGCTCTGAAGAGAAGGACTTGAAGGTTGGAGTGGATATGCAGTTAGATGTGAATCAACAAGGTTACACTGAAAACAGCAAACACCATGCTGAGGCATGCAAAGAGCACCATCATATTTAAGACGTGTGAAGAAAGCCTTCTGCTCCATTTGCTGCTGGTAAAGGCTTTGCTGGAGGACTCTTTTCTGGTTTGGCCACTATATGTCAGGAGAAGTTAGATTAATGGGAAAGAGAGCAGAACAAACAAACAAACAGCAACAACAACAATAATAATAATAATTAAAAAAAAAAAAAAACAGCAGACTACAATCAGAGAGATACGACACATGGCTTGTGTAGAAAAAGACCAGGGAAGACCAGGGAAGAGAATATGGAAAAGTGGCACCACTGTGGTTTCAAACATGTAAGAAGCAGCTGCAAATACAAAGGGAATAAACTCTTTCTGATGACCGCAGCGGGTAGGAGATGAAAACTGCCACAGATTGAATTAAAGGGAATTCACTTCAGACGAGAGGACAGCTTCCCTATTCAACATGTGCCAAGGTAGTCAGTGGAATCATCACTGGAGTATTTTAAGAATAAGATAGAGAAGTTTTTACTTGAACTGATGCGACATAGTCATTGAGGGACAGACTAGATCACTGGTTGGTGTCCCTCACAGTCTTTGTAGGTCAAAGAGTTTTGGGATTTGCTCCCATTTCTGGCAGGACAATGTGATTTTGGCCAGATCAATACATTTCTCTACTTATCAGTAGAGAATATGCAAATACACAGAAACAAAATATTCTTCCCTTTAAAGGAAAAAAACAAATGCTACTAGAAGGTCTGTCTGATTATAGATCTGCTGGGATGGTGCTGACTTCTGAAAAGAGGAGGCAATCTGCCCTACTCTATGTGGAGATCATGTAGATCAAGGTCCTCCAACTCATTTTGTATATCTGCAATAATCATAAAAGAAAAGCTTTGCAACCTAAACAATTGTCTGTCATAAAGCCTCATTTCCTGGGAGACTGAGCAAACATAGTTCCTATAAAAATTTCACCATTTGCAGCAAAACAAGAAGAGTTTCAAGACTGCAGGAGTGTACAGAAGTAACAGAGCATCAGCATCTCTTTAACTTTGAACCTGCATCCAACCACTTCTTGCTTAAAGGACAAAAACAAAATGTGTGTAAACACAATGAAAGGAGGATTGTTTATGTGCCACCCCCATACCAGCAACCATGAACTCTGGCTGATTTTGCTTATCATCCATTAAGGGAACTGGCTATAGGTCATCTCTGTGATTACCTAACACTCAGGAGAAGCAATAAAGCTCAGCTGGAGTTGTCACACTGCAGCAAAAAAGGAAAGCAAGCCCAACTCTCGTTTTTGTTTTTCACTACATTACTTCAGTTAACATAGTGCACTGTTAACATTAACTCCTGGCCATATATTGCTTTATAGATAGACAATCAATACTGCGACTGAAATATGATTTTGTTAAAACGTCTAGGGGACTGTATGCATTTAGCTTTCACACTATTTTCAGAAAATGAACATCAATATAAAAATAATGAGCCTCATAAAATAAAGCCTAGTTCATGTGGCTGAGCTGGCTTTTAAGAAAGGGGACAGAGATTTATACTAAAGGCATCACAAAGGAAACAGCTTAGAACAACATTCAGCATCTCTTTCAACCCCAAACGAAGGACGTTCAAGGCCAGCACTGAAACACAGTTTGCCTTTGCTCAGTAGGGCATGTGCTGTGATGGCAACACTTGGCAGCAGCTCTTGGATACACCAGCAAGAGGAAACTGCAGCAGGGCCTTTGACAGGAATACAAAATCACCTCGTATTTAGAGATCATTGAAATAAGTCACAAGCCTCATTTTTTTAGTCGAGCTACTTCTGCTTATGAAAGAACACAAGAAATTAAGCATAGTTCCTCCTAGTGACTGTAGGGCCACCAAAGAGGACAGGAAAGTCCAAGGGACAGTAAGGGTACTGGTACTGGTGGTGGCGATGCAGGGAAAGTCCTGCTCCTCCTAAGAGAACCAGAGCATTGCACACCAATAGGACTGTTGTCTTATATGCTATATTAGTTTAATTTTCCTTGGGATGAAAATACTGTGGGTAGAATTGGGGTTGAAACAGGGAAAAAAGGCACATTCCAACTCTTTGACAGCTACATGATGTAGCATAAACCTTCACATGCTGTACCTCAAAAAATAAGGATTGTGGATCCTCACATGTGGCATGTGAGAGTGCCACATGCACAAGGCACAGCCTATGCTAAATAGTGCAAGACAGGAGCTATACATCAAAGCCAAGAGGAATTAGGACACGTACACTGAAAATGATTCCCCCCGCCCCTTCCCATCCCTATATTTGTCAGGATTTCCTAGTACTACTTTTGTTAGACCCTTCTGAAACATTCGTAGTGAATGAAGAGGTGACAGAGTTCTAGAAAGTAATGTTGAAAGGGAAGCCTGTAAAACAGCTGAATGACACTAACCTGAATCAAAGCTGACGGGGGACAGTTCACTTTAGGATCAGATCCCTTTTAATTCATTTAAAGCAAGTCTTCCTCTGACCCCTCCAGCATTTTCACGGGACGTCTACGTTCAGAAATGAAGGTACCAAAACTCTTTGCCAAGCCGTGAACAAATTTCTGCTCATGGCTTTCCCTTTCCACTCAAGGGACATCACAGACTATGGGATGTCCCCAAGGAAAAGACAATCAAGTGTGAAGTTCAGCTTTGACATTTCCACATTACACCTCTGTTCCAGCTAGCTCTGACCACATAGTGGTTGGTCATTGACATTGGCAGAACACCAGGAAGCACCACAAGAAGCTCTGCTCAGGATCAGGTCTAAATGTGTATCAGCCCACAAATGTTCCTCTTAGTACCAAAACTGGGATTAAACACACATCAAAATGAGCAAAAGGTACATTAGATCTGAATATCCTGAAGCAACTGACTGTACCTCATATATTGTTGAAGTTCACCAGAGATGCTTGGCTTTTCTTTTTCCTTTTGTGTGTGTGTGTGATATGAATTTATGGAAACTTTCATTTTGCTTAAAACCCAATAAAATATGAAGTGTTTAAAAAATTAGTTACTCATTTGGAGTTTTAAGTTAGGGATGTGCATAGACGGAACAACTTGCCACCCGCGTCAGGCAGGAGGAGGTGATTAAAAACCATCCCTTTTTGCAGGTGTTGTACAGTACCAACTGGTTTCTGCTTGCCTCAGGGAAAGTCCTTTCATCTATCACATGTTGTGTTATGGGTGGATTATGTCATATCAAATCCAATTACCTCATGTCATGTCAGTTCCTGACATAATGCAACAGAACATACTTGTGAGGTGCAGATCAATGTAGCACGAGGCATCCTAAATGTATGAAGGACACAGTGTTGCTTGCACCCATAGGGTGGCTTTGGGTGCTAAAGTATCCTTTGGCAGTTATATTATTCTTGTCCTACGCAAGGGCAAATTCTTTCCTCACTACCTAAGTCTCAATAATCCCTGCATGGACTCAAAAGTTGTTCTGGGATAAATTTCTTCAATCTGATGTAAAATGTGGGTAAGTCAGTTTGGCATCAAGCAGCCAAAGTTTCAGATCATAGAATCACAGAATGGTTTGGGTTTGAAGGGACCTCAAAGCCCATCCATTTCCAACCCCAATTCCATCGGCAAGGACCCCTCCCACCAGCCCAGGCTGCCCCCAGCCCCATCCAGCCTGGCCTTGGGCACTGCCAGGGATGGGGCAGCCACAGCTCCTCTGGGCAGCCTGCGCCAGGGCCTCAGCTCCCTCTGAGTGAAGAATTTCTTCATTAAATCTAATCAAAATCCACCCTCTTCTAGTTTAAAGCTGTTACCCAATGTCCCACCCCTACACCCCTGACCAAGAGTCCCTCCCCAGCTCTCCTGCAGCCCCCTTTAGGCCCTGGCAGGCCGCTGTGAGGTCTCCCCAGAGCCTTCTCCTCTCCAGGCTGAACAACCCCAACTCCCTCAGCCTGGCTCCACAGCAGAGGTGCTCCAGCCTCTGAGCATCCTCGTGGCCTCCTCTGGACCCACTCCAACAGGTCCCCGTCCTTCTGGTGCTGGGGCCCAGAGCTGAGCGCAGGCTCCAGGTGGGGTCTCACGAGAGCAGAGCAGAGGGGGACAATCCCCTCCCTGTCCTGCTGCCCACGTTGCTGTTGGTGCAGCCCAGGACACGGTTGGCTTTCTGGGCTGCAGGTGCACATTGCTTGGTCATGTCGAGCTTCTCATCCACCAGCACCCCTAGGTCCTTCTCCTCAGGGCTGCTCTCAGTCCACTCTCCACCCAGCCTGTATTTGGGCTTGGGATTGCCCCAGCCCAGATGAAACATTTCAAAACCTCCAAATGATGTGTTATGAGATATGGACAAAGCTTGAGTGCCTTACATGAAAGGCAGACCTATTTGATCTGTGGAATGGTCCTGACTTGAGAAGAAAAAGAAGCTCTTAAATTCAGCCTGGGTGGACTTTGGGAAACAAGAAAAACATCAGGACTGAATAATCAAACATCACCTCCTAATCCATTTGGAGAAGCAGCAGAAGTCCTACTCCCACTTCAAAATTTTCAATGCATTGCACACCACAGGCGCAAGGAGAAACAGCGACGGGTGCAGAGATAAAGACGGAGGGAGGCTGCAGAAAGGCTACTGCAGGCTGAAGAAAGCACAGAAACACAGGTATGCGTATCTCCTTCAACAGGCAACACAAGCAGCAGCCCAGAGCCTGATTAAATCGAGGAGGCTGGGCTGCCTGTTTTATATTTGTTTACATGTTTCCTTTCCTTTTTTCATTTGTCCCAGAAAGGCAAGCTCCCAGGGAAGGAATTTAATCACTATCCTCTCTCATTTAAGAGTGTGTCTGAAAGCAGCTCCTGAGAGGATGACAGGACTGCTATCCTGTCCTGCTGTGAGCACAGGGAATGGTTTCCCTTTAATCCTCAGTCCTGCGACTCTGTAATGCATTCTCCACCAGCTGCACGGATGACTGTGAACATGAGGCACTACCTCTTCCAACTTCCAGCTCAAAATTTACCTTTTTTTTTTTTCTGGATTTGAAGTCAGCCACTTTCTGTGCCCTTTCCGTGCCCTTTCCCAACACAAAAAGGTGTTAGCTAAGCATGACTGTATGGACCCTGGTTTGAGCAGGCTCTGATTTAACTAACGCATGTTCCTCACTTTCCCCTGTCACCTCCCAGAGCTGGGTCCAGGGCTCACGTTGCTGCCTACTTGCAAGCTGGCAGGAGTCCCTGGATCCCGGCCAGCCCAGCTGCATGGAGTCTGGGGCTCTGCTGGAGTTTGTAGGACATTTGTGATCTTCACGCTAAAACCTAAAGGATCAGCTATTGGCTCATGTGAGATTGCAGTGGCAGGAAAGTAATGCTACAGGCAGGGGTATGGTAGAGAAAAGCATGCACCATGATTGGAGTAATCAAAAGGAGCTTTCTCCCCATCTCTTTGATATTTTCTTTCAATGTTCTTTAATACTTTTGATACGCTAGGATCCTTTTGTTTTACTCCAGTACCAGAGCTGACCTACTGGATCCTTCCCATTGCCCACATCAATAATTCCCACAAAAGTTACTCTGAAATTTCTGAAGGTTCCTCTGCTGGCATAGGGCACTGAGGGAAGAGCCCAGAGGTGCGACAACCCAAGGCTTGCCATGGAGGTTCTCCTGTCCAAGCTAGCAACCTTTTCCATGCCTTGCACTTCTTAAAAACTCCCTGGCATGAGAGATACAACTTTGTGTATTCTTGCAGTGTTAGTACAACATGTCCTAATTGCTCCTGATTTATTTCATAACATAAATATTAAGTAGCAGTGTTATGACCCTTTGTTGATAACAGCACCAGGGTGATGAGGATTTTGGCACAGGATGAGCAATGTGTGCTTGGAGATTTTCATTAGATCCCTGATACTCCAATTACTCTACAAATTGCCAGCTGAAGAAATATGATCATATTGAGGATTTGGATCCTTACCAAAGAGATCAAGTCTCCTTCCTATACCATACGTAGCTTATACACTCATGTTCTGTTCTGTCTGTTTTTACAACCATCACTAGCACAGTGTTGCTCTCCAGAGAGAGATATTAAGTCCCCCAGGTGAGGACAGCTCTGTTATCAAAACCATCCTGGATGGCCTACCCCAATCTGCTAGGTAAAATATGACTAAGCAGCTGAGCTGTGCATTGATGCCACCATGCAAATGTTAATTAGAAGGCTACTTCCCATAGGTAGAACAAAGACGCTTGACTTTGCTGCTGCTTTGAAGTGCCTTGTGGCGTATGTCAGGTCCTGCACGTCATGCACAGCAGTTTTATGCAGATGCACAAGAGGGAATTCCTAAAGAGGAACAGTGAACATGGGACTATGCCTGAATTAATTAATTAATTAATTTCCTTTGCACAGGTAAAGACCCTCTCAATTATTTTTCAAGATACCTGTGTGTCATCATGGTCTACACAGGGACACAAGGAAACAGTCTGAACGCAGAGGTTTACAAGACTTACCACCCCATAAGTCCTGTCCTCTCTGCCATACATTGGATTATTGCAGTCTTGGTAGCTTTGGTGAGCAGGATCCCAAATCAGTGGCCTTTATGGGAGAAGATGATCTGGAGGTGGAGCATAGGAGAGGTGGATATGGGTTGTGGCAGATCTAGGGATAATGGTCAGAATACAGTAAATTCTAAAGATTTATATATTTAGCCTGATATCCCAAACTCATCTAACCTTGCTAATCTTGTGCATTTCCACACAAGGGGACCATGAATTAGGTGGAATAGTTTTACACACCTTTCAGTAGCAAAAGTTACTGTAATTAACAAAGTCTTTTCTTCCTAGTGGAACAGTGGGCAGCCAGACTATAGCGCTTTGACAGGTTCCATATAACATTAAAGCAAACAGTGAGATAATAGAAATCACATTTAACTGCCAATGAAGAAGAGGAAAGCCCAGCAGTTCTTATCTCAGCTTTATTAGTCCCTGTGCAATGCTGTTAGCTTTTACTGTTGTTGATGCACCCAGTGTCCATTCCCATAATTTGTGCTGCATTACTTATCACCTGGAGGGGAACGTGAGAAGAATCTAGGTGTGTCTGAGGAGCAGAAATTAAAGCAATGGGAGAGAGAGAACATCACAGCACAAAAGTTTTTCCTTTGCATTAGAGCTAGACTAAAATGAAGCTAGTGGTATGCTTACATGGAAGGCACGGTCCCTCACACTTGACTTTGGGTACAAATCTAATCTATATATGTGTTCCCCTTCCTATGATCAAAAAAACTCTCAATTATAATCTTCACAGATAGCCTCCTAATACTCACCTACACTCCAAATTCCTGACATATCAAGAAAATCACAGAGTTGTATTGCAACACCCTTTCCAGGCAAGAAGTCTCCAAGGTCCTGCCTTCAACAAGTGCTGTGAAATATATCAAAAATCCTCCAGAAAGCACTGAATGCACTATCCCAGAGTCAGAAGCCATTGGTGCACCTTTGGAAGAGTGCTAAATAGTCCTGAGAAATTGGACTTGTTAGGTTGGGCACAGCACCTGACTAACCTGTCCTTGGATTCCAGCTGGATCCCAAAGGCTGTCCAGTTGTTGAATTGCCCTGCATATATCAGGCCGTGCCATTCTGGTCCAATGTAAAAATCAACCAGGGGAACATGGACAGGCAGAAAGAAAGCGACAAATACACATGAAACTGCAAGATGAGAGTCTTCTGTCACTGCAGAGTCACAAGTACCATAAGGGGAACTGGAATAAATTTGAGCCCTCACGTAACAAAATCCATCAAACCCACCACATCAGAGTGATCAGCAGGACATTTAGAATAAAGATAATCCTGCCCATCTAAGACAGGGCTGGTACCTCTCCACAAGACTTCCTTCAGCCTCCACAGTAACAGGCTTAGTTCAAACAGCAATCTTGTTGATGATCTCCTGAGGTGTCCCAGCTGATGGACTCATTTCCATTTAGATGTCAGAGCAGCAAAGCATCTATGAACTTCATAATCTTGATCATCTTCAGCCCAGGGAGCCAGAGGCAATTGTGTTTCCATTCAAGCAAGAAAAACACTTGAAACACCAACATGGGTAGAAACACTTAACTCTTTAAAAATCTCAGCCGACGGCAGCTGTCATGTTTCAAACATGATCACTCTGGTTTTAGAAACAATAGGTCGAAAGGTACAATTTTAAATTTAGGAACAATTGGAAGTGCTTATGGACTGAACCAGGCAACCTTTAATTTCATGCATGTAAGACGTGGAATAGGAAAAAAAAAAAAAAAAAGAAGACTGTGAAGGAGTACATTTGAAAGCCCTGGTCAACCCAAGAAGCTCCATTATCCTCCCATGTCATGGGGGCCTTTCCACTTCCCCACCTCTCTGAGGGCCATGTGCCAGGACTTCTTTTTTTTTCTTCTTTTTTTTTTTTCAGAAAAAGTCATGAGAAGCAAAGCAGTTGTGTCATTGCATCTCATGGCATGTCACACCAGCCGTTACCACTGAGGCGGCTGAAGCTGCTTGAAGCTTAAGTAAATCCATGCCTGGAGCCCAGAGCCTCACGACATACTAGGGATCCTCACCTAAACACAATCCCAGTAACATATCTCCTTCACATTCAAATAAGAACTAAAGCATCTATATGACGTGCCCTTAGAGTGCAACCTAGGGCCAGGATTTGAACCCTGGACGTGCTCTTTCACCATGGGGTCCTCCTGCCTGCCTGGCTCTCCCTTACCCACAGATGCTACAACCCAACCAGATGGATTTTGAGCCTTGATGCCTCACAGCAGGATCAAGGATTCAGTTTCCTGGATTAGCAAAGAGAGCAGTACAGGTCACCATGCACATCAGTGAGTACAGCCCTGGCATGTCATCCTGGGGAACTTTTCCTGACACGGCTGTCAGAGGAACTCCTAGAAGCCTAAAGAGTCAATTTGCACAGCATCTACATGCATATTTTTGGTACCAAATAAAGGTCTGATTTGCACATAGGTAGAGCTGTCTCAGCTCTCATTAGTGTTCATGGTCTTTGTTGCAGGGGTGCTCACATGGCTGATTTCCATCTCCAAGTTTACAATTTTGGCTGCTTAGCTTTAGAAGTTGCAGTAAAGTGGGATGCATCAACACAAGGCTGCTTTATCAGCCTTATCTCAGCACCTCTTCTATTCTACCACTACAGCTGGGCCAGAGAGCAACTTGTCATTTAGTGTTGTGCCTAGGCATTTTGAACAGTTACCTCCAGGTTAGCAGGAGTGTACCAGCTTCGTATTGATCACTTGTCAAATATCATGCACATGGATCTGAGGCTGGTTAAGAACCATTTCCTCTAAAAGTCAATATTTATTCATTAACAACCTTTTAGCTGGTTAATTGAAAGTGACAGGATGCATTTTGCCTAACAGATTGCATTTTACTGAGTAATTTCTAATTTACAGTAAATATGATTGAAAATAAAAGTTCATTCCTGCTATCAGTTTAAAAATGGTTTGTGCTTCCAACAATTGTACCATAGGGAGCTGCTCGGCACTGATTTATTTGTGCATGCGTGTGTGTGTGCATGTTTTTTGAATTGCAGTAACTTAGCCGAGTTTGTCTCTTAATTCTGGGTATCAGAGCAAAGGGACCTTGTGGTGAAGGTGACGGCAAATTGTGTTAAAGAGTGATTATTCTACTATTTCACCTTCTGGCTCTTTTTTAAGCAGGATTAGATTTTTTTTTCCTCTCCCTCCCTCTGGCATCTCTTACACATTTAAAAACCTAAGCACCTAGGGTTAATATGCTCCAGATAATAGTATAACAGAGATTTAAAAAACAAGTCAGACGCAGAGAACTTTGAACAACACTACTTGCATTGTGGAAATACTTATAAATGGGCACAGAAAGGAATAATAGGTGCAAAGAGATTTTATTGCCTCAGTAACAAAAGCACTCAGCTTGTTAGCATGCCTTCCCCTCAGCTCCTCTCACTCTTACAGGTGAAGAGTACTATCCCTTTCACTTGAAGTGTGTATTGCAGAGCAGATGAGAGCCTGAGGCCTCCCAGACTGTGTTCCCAGCTCAGCCAGGGTGTGGGAGCTGCTTTGAAGATAGCCACAGGGTCTCCTTTGTGTTGTGGTCCAGCAAGGTTATGTCCAGCATGCTTCATTTCCAAATAAAATAACAAGCATGGGTGTCCCTTCCACCCATCTTGTAAACTTATCCACAGTTTTGAATGTTCAGTGGGGTATGTTTTGTTCATGTATCAAGGAAAAAGAAAGCATCCAGAGCTCGAACTGAGGAAACAAGCCCACAGACAGGACAGGCATCAGATGAGAGCCCGCTTGCTCCCCAGCCCCATTCACATGGAGGGGCAGGCAAGGTGCAGCCCCTCTGCCCTAATCTGAGTTCCCAAAAGTCAGACATCTGAGACTTGCTCATCCGCAGCCTCTCTTATAGCCAGTGGTGAGATGGGAAGTGACCTCATCCTAAAATAAGCATCCAGGAGAGGTCAGAAGAACTGCCCTCTAGAAAGGGGCGCTTTTCTCGCTGACAAAATGTGAAGAGATACTTTTGAGATTGGTCCCCTGAATAAAAAAGAACCGTGCAATCACTGACTTTAAACTTAAGCACCTCTAAACTTCTCCATCGGAAGCATATCTAAAGCAGATTAAATGACTCCTACTTTTAATTGATCAGTTATCCCACTGAAATCCTTTTGAACCTGCCTATAAATTTTTCAGCAGCTCCCATATGGGGCTGAGCTGCAGCAGTAGATGCTGTCCCCAGCTGATCGAGTGGGCAGATGTACTTCTGCCTACAGGTAGTTGGCAGATCAGTGCAACAAGAAGATTACACTTCTCACTGATATATTCCTCAGAGCCAGAGCCATGCTTTTGATCTCTGTAGGAATGGATAACGAACTATGAGAATAAGCCATGCACAACATTTAAGTACCAAACAGAATTGTTTTCCAGTTTAATTAATAACTGCTTTGTAGGGTGGAAGGAAGGTGTAATGTGATTACAGTAGCCTTAACATATCAACAGAGACTGCTTAGGAATTGCTTTTTGACAACTTTACCCAAGCTAAGACAGCAAGCATGGACACACCAGGGAACACGAGAGGTTAGCCTTTCACAGGACACCCTGTCCTCCATTTTTCAGGGCAAGTTCCCTTTCTTCCAAAGGAGAGAGCCAGAGGGGGAAGGCTGTGCCACACAAACCCCAGGAGCATTTTTCCCATCTATATTCATACACATAGTCCCACCATGTGAGCATTAATATCAGGAATGTATCATAACAAACACGTTCTATGTCGCAGTCCTAAAACAGGGTCACATTTATTAAGCAGAATTTCTTCTTTCTTCACCCAGTTTCTATTAGGTTTCACCACAAAACTCTGTGACTTTATGGTAGATTTGTCAATAAGGGAAACTTTAAAATCCAAGTTAATTTTTAAACCAATGCTTCATTTCCTCAATTATTTTGTAAAAAAAAAGAAAAATAATTGATGAAGTACCAGCACACCATATTGTCAGCACAACTCTCCCAGGACATCCAACAACAGGTAGGAACTTTTCAGTGGTGTTTATCCAAAAATTGTCCTGAACAATACAAAAGGTGTCCCCTCCAAGTAGCAAGGGACATATGTCAACTTTTGGGGAAGAAAATAAGCATCTTAGCATTGTTTCCATTGTGTGAAACTTGGAAGTGGGCAACTAAATCCTTCCCCCCATCCTGGGCATCCCACCCTCTCAATTCACCCCTTAGCTTCAGACAGTAACCAATAAAATATTGGGTCAGTAATAAGGATAAATATGCCTATCCTATAACCAAGTTATCAGTAGTTTTCCATGGCTTTGCTCCAGTAAAGAGTGGTCCTATTTCAACATTTTGCTTCCTGAAAATCCCCCTGAAATCCTGGTAATGCTCACAGTACAAGGTCCCACATGGACTAATAACCTCATTGAAGGACACCGGCAGCTTAAATACCTCATCTAGAATATTTACGGATTGGGAGATAAGAAATGCCATCCTTCCTGCATGACATTATGGGGAGGGGAGCAGTATGTTAAAACAGCACTTTGGACTCAGCGGAGAGTAGCATCACTGCCAAGTATCACAGCTCAGCCTAGAGACAGACCTCTTTTGTTTTAAATCTCTCTGGCTACACTTCCTTTGGGATGATGCAATCCTCAAAGCAAATTAACATACACAGGAATCTCCAGTGCACAGGAATATGTCATAAGAAATAACTATTTTTAATGGTGTTCTACCAGGGCTATGACAGAGTCAGCGAGCCAGCTGAATACAGAGATGCTTCTCACCTGCAGTACATTCAGCGGTGCCAGAAATCCAAACCACATGAATAGTCTTGTGTCTTTGTTGTTCTTCAAGTGCCCTCAATGTGGAACTGGAAAAAGAAAGAGCATTTAAAAAAAAAAATAGAAACAAAAACGGGATGTTCTGATTGCAGGCGAATCTGAGCTGAAGGTTACTGCTATTTTTCTCCTGCTTATATTGCTCCTGTTTCACATTTATAGTACAAGAAGGACTTATCTCCATGGCCTTTGAAGAGGTTTGAAGAAGTGAGGGTTTGTTCTTGGAAATACGTTCCTCTCCTCTCTCCCATTGCTACAGAAGAGACACAGAAAATCCTCTGTTTAGGGCTCTAGCTTGGGACTCAGGAGACCAGAGTTCAGTTCTTACTCTGCTGCAGACGTCCTGGGTCGCTTTGGGGAAGTCTTTTTGCTGGCTCTTTAAAGCTGATTTCAACAGGAGAATCTCTCTGAAGCTTCAAGAATGTCTCAGTTGCTCATCTCCAAATGCCTTCAGCTTTCTCTGGCTGCAAAAATTATAATTACATCACAGTGGGAAGAAGAAAAACACAACCAACTTTAGATATTACGGCACTCAACAGAAATCTCAGCAGTCAGGTGAGAAGCAACCCCAATGGGGATGCTAGTGGCTGACGCAGACTTTGGAAGCATCAGCATGAAGAAAACAGTAAATGTGAGCTGTCAGCTTGTGAGAGGCAGTTTATGCCTCTGGTTTGTGTCTAACAGACTCTCTCCAGAGTTTTCTTAAACAGGACACACTGCTTCCCCAGCAAGCAGCTAAACGGGCTGGTTTTCCTTCTGATATTGATTACTCTCTCTAGAGCTAGGAGAGGAGTCATCATATCCAAAGGAAATTAGATGGAGGTGGGAAAGTGTTGTCAACAGAGCTGTAAGAAATTAGGAAAAACTGCCTGGGGAAACAAGCTGACTTGTACTTCTTCTTAGAAAGGTCATCAGGATTAGGAGTCTTGGGAGAGCTTCATTAAAGTCAGTAGAAAAAAAAAATTACAAGTGGGGAAATTAATTTGGGCAGCAAGAAATTAAACTTACACAGAAAGAGACATTGAAGTCAGTAAAGAAGGCACCAAGAGGGAGATGCTGGTACAATTCACCCCAGATGCAGGGGCGAGAGAAATGAAGGGCAGGGAAGGTCCCCGTCGTGAGGAACAACGAGGTGCACACTTTGCTGAAAGCCTTCCCTACAGCTCCAACCAGGTGTGCATTGCTAAGTTGGACACTAACACTCAAGGCCAGCTATAAACTGATTTTACAAAGATGTAAAGTAGTATCTGTGGTGGACAATTCTCCCAGAGTGGGGCGACACGAGGTTGCTGTGCATAAGGAAGAAGAGCTGCAAAAATTCAGCTTGGGAAAGAACTACACTGAACAATGGGGCAGAGGGTTGTTTAAAAGGCAGAAAGACCAAAGAAATGCTGTCTGACTTGCTCTGCTTCATCAAACTACTGAAAAAAAGAATAGATGTTAGCGTGCCAGGCTCATAGAGTCCTCTAGGTTGGAAAAGATCTTCATGACACCTCACAGCCCAGAGCAGGGTCTTGAAAACGATCCTTGCACATCCAAGCCAAGTATCTTACACATAATATTGCTTAGTTGACAGGAGTCAGTACCCACGTATCCCTTTCTAATTTTCTAGCATCCTTACCTTGAGAAACTCACCCTCCCGAAGTTGCACTGATGGGTGTCTGTTCTGGGAAGAGCTCGCTTTTGAAAGACGGGTGTTTTCAGAGTGGAAATTTCTTTGGAAGATTCCCACTTAGATCAAATCATAACAAAAGTGGAGAAGAAGCTGCAATTTTAAAGTGTAAATCCACAGTGTGCCTTCAAAGAGAACCCCTGAAGATGCATCTTTCTCCTGGGTTTTCACCGCACAAAGCAAGGCAGGACTGAAGCCTTGGATCAATGCCCCACTGCGCGTTATTAAGGCCCCATTTCAGCTGGGTTTCATCTTTGCTGCCTAAACATATGGCAGCTTCATTATCCTAGGTGGAACTTAAAGCAGCGAAAAATGTAAGAATAGAAAATGACCTGCTCCTGAGTCTTTGAATTGCTCCTGATCATTTTCTTATAGGACTATCGGTTATAAATAGCGTTTCCGTACTAGGAAATAACAAAGAGGCCTCTTTTCCCTAAGAAGGGCAGGAGCAGACTGGTACGGGGTGACTGACACCAGCCAAGCTGCGAGCCATGGCCCTGTGATGCTCTAAGAAAAGGTACAGGTCCCCTCTTTGCCTTTTTGTGATTTCTAGCACTACCTAAAAAAGAGCTTGACGCTAGAGAGGTGTGAGACAGCATGTCAGGACGGAGGCTAATTTAGGACAATTTGGGTCTGTTTTCTGCATATTCAAAAAAATAAACAATAAAAAAAAATAAAAATAAAAAAGGAGAGGGGCTGATCCTGGCCTGTTATAGGTAGCTGTGGAAAAGGGAAAGCACTGGACTCTCAGTGCCCTCTGCACCACTCATCGGGACCAAAGAGCTCTGCCACCTTCAGTTTCCAGACTCACACAGCCAGAAATGAGTGGTGCAAGCCTGGCACAACCAAGTAAAGGGCTCCACGTGCATCCTAGCCTTGAAGGCTTCTCCTTCTAAAGAGACGCCAGCTCTGCCTGGGCAACTCGGTTACTTTCTCCAATGCTTTTTGTACATCTTCACCACCCATGGAAGTGGAAAATGATGCCCTCAGAGTGCACAGATAGGGGAAGGCACTGAAACCCGCTCCAACCATCCGCTGCCTCCACGCAGGGACAGGCACAGGACATGTGCCAGGCAGCTCCTCTGTGCTCGTAGCAGCTTGCAGCTCTGATCCAGGGGATCCACAAGGGGCAGGGGGCTCTGCCCTACATTTTGCAGGGCACCCAGAAACCCAAACCCAAGCAGTGCAGCTCTGGGGGACATGGTTCCTTGCCAACTCCTTCTTGCAAAGCTGCTGCGTGCAGCAGGGGTGATTACGGAGACAAAAATGCAGGTACCTTTGTTTGAAAAAGAGAACAAATAAGCAAAAATGTTTGCAAAAGAGACATTTGTCATGAAAGAGGAACATAATTAACGGCCCTTCATGTGGCACTAAATATGGAGAGTAAATGAGCGCCCTCTGATCTCCAGGCTTTTATGTTTATTTCTCTATTTTGCTCTTGCTGGGGGACAAGAGCAGCTTTTCCCAACGAGAAGGCCCTCTCACAATAGCAGGTAATTAGTCAAGGGGCCCGAAGGGATCGAATCTTGTCAAGGGAAACTCATTTATACAGTCAGGTGATGAAGCCACATGATTGCAGCTGAACGCCGCAGTGGCCCATTGAGACACAACGGCACGCTTGTCACATGCCCTCCACCAAGCTGGGAAATTGCTATTTTCAGACATCCCCCTTCCCCCAAAAGGAGCCAGAAAGTGCAGCAAATAGGTTTGTGTACCCAAGCATGCATGCATGGAGTGGGATGGGGGGACCAGACCCTGCGTGGAGGGGGAACAGGCTCATGCAGCCAAGCTCCCCGTGATGCCTCACAGAGCAATCACCATAACACATCTCTCCTTAAGAGCCCTTTCGCCAGGAAGATTGCTGGCCTGTTTATAAATATTGCCTATAACGAAGCCTCACACTACCCCATGTGAGCTATCCGAGCACTATAATTAGGGCTGTGATGAATCCACATTGTTATGGATGCGCCGGACACCGAATATCAGGCCTTAAATTTCCGAGGATGCCAAATGCGAGCGTGGCAGATCAGACACTCTATCCCATTTGTTGAAAACAAATGTCTTATTTACGTTGCCCTGGTTGTAATCTCTATCCCCAAGCTGCTGTTATTAACTAACATGAGTTTTCTCGGATAGCTGAGCAAGAGACAAAGATCATCAGGGAGGCAGGAGCGTCGCGGGAGAGGCAGGATCAGGAGCATACTTTACTCAGACAATTATTTTCAAAGCCTGTGGATGTTTAGGCCTTTATTATCTCCCCAAGAGTGGCACGGTTTCCCTCTGCCTCTAAACACTGAGGTATACGACCAGCTGTTTTTGCACCACGATTCCCCATACACAGAAAACACAGCCTGTTCTCACCTGCTGGAGCCAGGAGGGTATTCTGCAGTGCCCAGCGCTGATACAACACTCACCATCCCCTGGTGGCCCACCAGCACACATCTGGCCCATCTCCACCCTGAGCCCACCCTCCAGTCCAGGTCCACCCAGCACCGGCCCACTCCTCAGCCCTGCTCTCCAGCAGCCAAGCCCTGCTCTGGAGGGCTCTCTCTGGGGAAGAGCGAGGATCCTGAGCCCCATCCACGAAGTCTGGATGAAGGCAGCCCAAGCTCAGTGCTCCCAAAGCACCATGAAGTTGTTGAACTCAAGCCATCAGCTGGTAATACAGACCAAAGTCAGAGGAGTCGGAAGCATTGGCGCAGCTTGAAGCTGCCCGCAGGTCCAAGCATCATTTCACAGCCTGAGGCAGAAATCAGAGTGGTTTTGAACATTTTCTAGCAGCCACCCTGAGCTTTTACCTGCTACCATCGGGAGCCAAATCTTCAGCATCAAAAGGGGAGCGAGAGCTCGTGCGGCAGGCACCTTCCCACTGCGTGCCGAGGAGACGTTCCTCTGAGGTAATTTAAAACTCAGGGCTGATTATTCATTGCTTTGGGAACCTTCCCAATTAAAACGGTCTGTCTGAAGCTAAGCTTTGAGCTTAAAGCCTTTCCTTCTGGGGCCATGGCGTGAGCTCTGCCTTGCAAACACTGGTCCCTGGGAAGCATTCCTGGCTGGGGAAAAGTACCACTAAGTACAGTCAGAAAGATGGAGAAAGCCAGGGCTGAACTTGCCTGCGCCTTTGTGCCTGCAAAACGTCTAATTGCATGCATAAGCACCTTGTTTGCGCAGGCAAATGTGGATTTAGCATGCACAGCCAGGCTCTGTGAAGTAATTTTACAGTCAGTACGTACGTGCCAACCTCTGAAAATTTGTCCTCAAACATCCTTTGGATTCCAGAGTGTATCCACGCAGGAGTCAAAGCGACTTCTGTGTTTGCGTTTGCCGTGAAATGCCTCCTCGGCAGAAATGAGGCAGGACCAAATTTTGTCCTTCCCTTTTCCTTTGGCTGGCTTTGGGGAGTGGGCTCTGGGGTGAAACACAGCTCCAGTACACATTCAGACGTAGCCCAGCAGCTTCCAGTAGCTGAGCTCAAGCCTTACTCACCAGCCTGGGGCTCTGCCCTGGCCGAGGGGTGCAGGTATTTGGGAGAGTTGTGCAGAATTGTAGGGGATGGCGAGGAACTCATACAGGGACACTGGGGAATGGCGGGTCAGGCTGAGGCTTTTTCCATTGCTCATTTTTCAAGTCCCTTGTCATGCACAAGCACACCCCCGCAGCAATAATAAGGCCCCAGAGGCCAAGAGAGGCCAGAGGTATTTAAGTTAAACTTACAGAGTGTTTTCGTAAAGTCTTTACTTGTGTCCTTTATGATCTCCCTGCTCTTTCCCATAACCTTCCTCCCTCGGTCACCATCCTCCATCCCAAAGGGTCACTGGAGACGCTGTAGGACCCCTCCTATTTCCCAACTGCCTCAAAGAGTCAGAGACTGAGAGCACCAAATACAGCACAAGATGCCCTTACATCAACATTGTTGAGCCAAAGGAGGCTGTAGGGTACCAAAGCCCAGCCCTGGGGGCCAGCTCGTGGCTGCTGTCATGTACCTCCACTGACTTCTGTGCAAGCAGACCATGGTCTTCAGCGTAAGGATCACAAAAGTGTTTTCTTCTATGGTAAATAAATAAATAAATAAAAGAAGAAAAAAGAGATCTTAGCTTGGATGCACATTGATGACTGGTTATTGATGCTGAGACACTGGCTTGACCTCCAGAAAGCACCGAGAACCTCTCCTGGGATGGGACCTCTAACGGCCCATCCTAAAATTCACACCACCTGAACTTACTCCCCACTGCGGACCACATTTTCCGTAACTCTTATTGGATCAACCACCCAATTTGCAGCAAATGATCCAATTCTAGAGAAAACCAGCACGCCTTTTTCCTCTTTCCCTTGAAGATCATGCAGCCCGTGTTCAGCCTGTGGCTGGTGGGAGTTTTCGCGTTTAAAAATACACGTCCCCATCCTCTCTCACATACATGCATGGCTTGCACATGACGATCGTTTATTAAAACTCCTTGCTCGGAGGCAGGCGGCTGCTGCAGACGAATTGTTGCAGGAGAGCTGGCGACGGAGGAGGTGAGCGCATCCTCACACCAACGCCGGAGGTGTCTCTGCCAAGCCGTGCCCGGCAGGTGGGCTTTCTCTCCTGCCTGTACCCTTATTTCTTGGAGCTGCCATGGGAGGAACCTCGCTGGGGCCCCAACGTGGTCCTTATGTTCTTCCTCCCAGCTGCCCTCTTGTTTGCTCGTCTTATTCTGCCTCTTAGTTAATGATGAGCTCTGATGTGGTTAAACACTGACACAGCCAGCGAGACTGACTACAGTGATATATTTTTATTATTTCTTTTGTGCAGCACTTCATTTACAGTGGTTCATATTATACCAGGAATCTGTTTAAAACACACTCTGGGGTCTCTTCTTCCTATTCACTGCATCCCATTAATGCATCCTGAAAGGGATTCTCACACATACACACTTTCTGTGCTTGCTATTTTCTGCCCTTTCTTCCCTTTACCAGTCTGCATCTCTCCATCCTGCCGGGGGATTAAGGCCATTGTTGCTATTTAAAACAGCTTCCCTTTGGTCTGTGCTCTGAAGGCTGGACGCTGGCCCGTCACTTTCCCACCTGCTTGGATAGTCTCTGCTTGGGACTGAAAACCCTCATTATGTCCTTGACTTCAATGACGCAGATCTGCCGGGGAATCAGGGCCGTACACAATGGGCAGCCGGTGTGGTCCTGCCTCTGCAAGTACCAAATCAGGGCAGCCTTTCAACTGATCCAGTTGGCCCACCGAAACCGAGAGGCGATGGCTTTGTGTCTACCATTGTATGGAGAGCGGGCCTGGCTTCTCCTCCATCCTACAGCATCAGGCCTGGGGTACGCAGGTACACACAGTTGCAGCTCCATCATCCGGGCCTCATCTCCACTTCCAGCTGGGCTCAGCTTCGCGCAAGGTCTGCAATGGGGTAAGAAAAGAGCAATCGAGAAAAATGTAAGCCTTCATATAGCAATATATATGTTTATGTATACATATATATATATATACATCATGCATCTTATATATGGGGAGGAAACCAGCTTCTGTGCATGTTTCCTGCACTGGCTGTAACTCCACTCCTGTCCTCCTCCCTCCAGCCTGAGCACAGAGCAGATGCAAATAGGGGCTGCCTCATCTTTATGCCACCTGAACATTAAGGTGACAAGGCAATCACTGGCAGCAAGGCTAAAGCAGCTCTCCATCCTCTTAGTGTAGCTGGGGCGGTTTAAGAGACAGATCTAGGTGCTTGGGTCCAGCCCATTATGTTCAATGGAGCTGCATCCATTTGCAGCCGTGCCGCATTTCACTCCTGTAAAACACATCGACATGGGGAATAAATGAGTTTCTATAGGTCTTGGAGTTGTACACAAATGCACAATGATCTCAGATCCATCTGCTCCCCAAGGCCTGAAAGTAAAATCTGCTTCCAATCTTATGTTTTATGCTTATTGCTGTCATGCTGTTTATACACCCGAATGCTGCACATTCTCGTTTTGTTTAACATAAACAACAACTATGCACCGTCTGCTGAAACTTTGTCAACTGCCTTTTCCTTCTGTCTGGATAATGAAAAGACACAATCCAGCAAATGCATCTTATTCTAACTGTTTGCTTCCAGACGTGATACATCAAGCCTGAACATCAGAGGCGAGGGGAAAAAATTAGATGGATTTGGTTTCAGTAGATGCAATTCAGCTTAGCTTCATGGAAGTCAGTAGAACAGCAAGCAAGCAACAGCCAACAACCTAAAACAGTGCTGTTTTCTTCTTAAACCCATCCCAGAGCTTGCTGATATGCCGTGCCAGGGTGGTCCACAACCAGGTTTATGCCTCACGGACAGATGTTGTATTCACTGGGACAATATTTGCTTTTAAGATGTCTTTAAAGCAAGACATGTACATGGAACAGCCTTCCCACCTCTGCAGTGCTGGACTTTCCTTTGATACATAAAACTGTGGGCTGCATGGACCTTGTCCAGTACAGAAATAAAGGGTAATATGAACCTTTTAGGTACTGGATGCTAAATATTTGAATGCTCATAGCTGTTGTGCCCTATGATGCATCCAGTCGACAGTGGCCAACACCTTTAGGGAAGATGAAGCGATTTCTCTTCTCAGGGTCTCCATTACAACCAAATGTGCCATGCACTGTGCTAGGCATTCTGCTCCTCCTAATTAGACTGAGCAGTGGTAATTCCCCTCTGAAAGTGAATTTTCTTCTAAATGAATGCTCTTATGCGCACAGCCGGGGTTTGAGAAGTGATGTGCAGAAAAGAAACTATCTGGCTGTCATTTTCTCCTGGACACCAGAAATGCAAGAATGTCAGCCCTGTCCAAACAGCGTGTCATTGCTGTTCCCTCAACAAAATGACATCCAGCTCCTCAGCTTAAGCTGCAGAGCTTATATGAAGAACAACAGAAAATACAGAGAGAGAAAGGAGGAGAGACATTGATAAACTGCTTTTAAACTCACTATGTGCATTACTGTTATAAAACATATGTATCATCTTAGCTTCTGTCACGCTAACTGTGCCAAATTCAGGGGGGAAAAATACATAGAAAGCTCAGCAAAGCCCCATCCAAGAACACAGAATCTGAAAACTTTAGATTTCTCTTTTTTTTTTTTTTTCCTTCTTTCTCAACTCACATATTTGTGTAATGGCAACAAAATCAGTTGCCTAAAGTTCTTTCCACCCTAAATTCACAAAGGGACACGGGTTTATGCAGGTCCCCTTCTTTACCAACAGCCTTCTTTCCTGTAGGATTTCCACCGAATCTGCTCTCCACTACCAACCCTTGGGTCTCAGGTTCCCCCTGCTCCACCTGGCCAATTGCACTATGGTGTATTTGCAAGTCCCGGCATCCGTAGCCCAAAATTCAGAGCATCCCTGTGGCCAGAGATGTTCACCCCAAGGACATAAGGATGTTCCCCAGCAGCACATCTCCGCAGAGGCAGGGTAAGGGCCAACTTGGTGCCTCACTGCTGCAGCATCCCCAGCACCACCCCTGTGCAGGGGTGTGGATTTCTGCACTGCACAAACCACTGTCTTTCTTTGGCTTACCATAGCCTCCAGGCAGATTGCAGCAGAATTTACAACATCCTCGTCGGGCAGAAAACAAACAGGAATGGGCTATCATAATGTTTTGCAAATATAGAAAGACTCAGGAGCGATGAAGAAAGCAAGAGCATGAAGAGTCATGGTAATGATAGTTACTGTTATTGATAACTACAAAATTACTGGAAAAAAAATAAAAAATAAAGCATTACACATAGCTCTTGTCTGAGCAGTTTGATCATTCCATTTCCATTTTTGAATAAAGAAAAGCTTGTTTTGCTATTACAGCTTCTGAAGCAATCTAAGCCATATGCAGGGATGCCACACACAGAAAATAAAACACACACACATCCACCACCAGAGACAGCCCGACATTTTCCAAACCTAAAAAAAAAAAAAAATAGAACCGTGAGTTTATCCTGAATGTGGGCGAGTTCTTATTTCACTGAGACAACTTTCTGGTGAAGATGGATAAATAATCAGCTGGGAAACTAAAGCCAGTAAAAATTATTTCACTGAAGTATTTCTGGGGCCCTGGGTTTGACATAAAGCACAATCAGTCCATGCAGTTCACTGCTCAGGTGAGTGCACACACCTGAGTGAGCTCAGTTCACTGCACGTCTCTACAAGCCACACGTTTAAGAGAGGGTTGGAAATTTCGATAACAAGAACAGCAAGAGTAATAAAACAAGGAGTTAAAAAAGCCCCATCAGTTCAGCAGTGATATAAAACCCCTTGGTGGGATGGGTGGGGGAAGATGAAGACAAAAAGATTTTGTAGGAAAGTTTCCCTCTGAGTAAATTCTTCCATAACAGTAGCATTTTTAGTGTCTTCCCTGAAGCAGTAAGTAGCAGTAGGGTCACAGGATGGGCATTAGGCTGGATTGTGGATCGACTGAAAATCCAGTTTTCTGCCTTCCACGAGAGAAACATATTCATCTCAAAAGAGAAAAGAAAGGTAGCTGGAAGCCAGGACCCCGGCTCTCATTCCTTCCAATCTATTTCCAGGTAGGTGTAAGAGCTGACCTTCATTTCGGCTAAATCCTGTCCCTGCTGAGGCCACCAGGGAAGCTCAGCGGTCCCCGAGACGTGGTGTTGGTTCAGGGCAGGGTGCCCAAAGGTCTCCTACCAGAGGACTGAGCAGCCAGCTAGCTTTGTAACCACGGGTGCTGAGCACACACGTTCCCCACGCTCAGCATAACCAGCTCTAAATTAGGCAACGGTGAGGTCAGTTCCTGAGGAGGCTGGAAAAAACGGAGCTGATATCACAAAAGCTCCTGTCGAGGGCTGTGTTTGCTGGCAGCAGCACGGTGGTGTTGCTCATGTCTGGAAGAGCCGGGAATGACAACATTTCTGCAACAAAAACCCAGCCCAAGCCAACGTTCAGGAGCAAGAGAGGAGCTAGAGGTGTGGCAGCTGACCCACCTGGAGAAGGCCTCAGCTCCTGAGTCCACTGAGGAGGGCATGGGCTGCTCTATCAAAATATAATAATAATAATAATAATGATTAAAAAAATGGGGACTGATGCACTGATGCTCTGAGACACAACACCCAGCTCATCCTTGCCCTGTTCTTGGTGCTGAGCAAGGTGCTGACCAAGGTGAGCAGGTGAGTGTGGAGGAAGGATGGAAACCCACTGTGGGAGCCCTCCCGGAGCAAGCAGGTGTCTGAGATCCAGGGTGAAGCAGTCGCTGAAAGCTCCCCTGTGCTCGTGGCGTTTTGTCACCATGAATATTTAACTAGGCCGCGGCCTGCCTGGCGCTTTGCAAACACATTCCCATTGCCATGGGGCTGCCTGAAACCTCCACCAAGACAGAGGGGACATGCAAAAGGGCCCTCAGCCTCAGGCCAACATTTCCACCCCTGGTCCATCCTAAACCCTTGACCTGAACACTTGGCTTGCTGGTTAGAGTTGTTGCAATTGGCACACTAACGCCAGCTTTTCACATCCATCAGCAGGATCCGCCCCTTTCAAACCAGGGTCTTCAGAAAGATGAGTCTGTCCTTGTTCTCCCACCATCCCAAAATGCACCCAGCACCTCCCAGGGCAAATCCGGCACTGGGCTGAAAAAACAGGACACACTGCAGCCGGGAACACTGCACCTGCCAGCGCCATTTCGGTTGAATCCCATGCCCAAGGGCAGCCAGCAGCCAATATCTTGAAGACGGTAGGTTTGAGGACTCTGCTGAGACCTGAGCACTGCATAGGCTTCCTGAGAAATTCACCCACAGCAAATCCAGCAGCACAGGACAGATATTTTGACTCCAGGTGACTGCAGCCACTCTCAGGGATCACCATCCCCAGACCAGCTCCACAAAGTGGTACATCTCAGGCTGCCCTTTCTCTTTCTCCCATCCCTTTTCTGTTATTAGAGATGAAGGGAAGCATCTTCTTCAGTGAAAAAAATACATATTAAAAAATAACCCTGATCTCTTCCTCTTGGGCTCACATCTCTCCCATGAGCGCATAAACCTCAATCATCCTGACATTTTCATTGATTCCAATGAAAGGACAAATTAAAAGCTGATCATTAATTCACAGGCTCCCTCTGCCCCTCTCCCACGTAGGAACATCGGCTTATTTATATCAAATATTCACTTTGTGCTCTGTCCTCAAGTGTGCCATTATGCCCCAGAAGAAAACCCTCTGCATCATGAGAGCTTATTTGGGAATTACCTGGACTGCAACGGACCCTTGCCCACTGGAGGTCTCTCCTCAACCAACCCTTTCCCACCACTGCAGTCAGTTCCTAATTTTCTATGCTTTTAACCCTGTGATACCCCTTCATGCCAGCTTGGCTCGGTTTTGAATTCTCAGCAGGCTTCCAAAAGAAGAAATCAGCCTTAGGATCCTTTGACACCAGCTTGCCTGCTGTAGCCCGTTGAAATTTAATTTACTCCTCAGTGGATGAGCCGTTGGCTTGCAACCACCCCGTGCAAATCAGCGTCCATGCTGACATGCAACCACATTGCAACCAGCTCCAGTAAACGTGTCCGTGTCCTGCTCGTGCTCCAGATCTTCTTTCTGCCTGTAGCCTGACTGCTTCCCAAGTCTTTGCTTGGGAAAAATGCTGGAGTCAGGGAAAATCCTGACTCTTTTGGCCTTGGGGACTGCGTCTGCTTGCACACCGCCCCTCACACCCCACCAGCTCAGCACAGCGTTGCCTGAGCTCTTCCACCCAAACTTCATCTGCCATGAGTTGAGCTAACTTAGCATCAGCTCCCCCCACCCCAAACCAGGCAACTCTGGCTGTGGCTTTGCTTTTGCAGGGGTTTTCCAGGCAGAAAATGTGGTGCGTGTTAAAGACCCCAGAGCTGTAGCAGGAGGAGGTCAAATAACTCAGACAATGTCACAGAAGAGAAGCTAAGAGAGGCCGTGGTCCATCTGAGGCCTCCCAGCCCCATGCATTAACCGCAGCCATCCTCGCCTTACATCTCATTTTATCCTCTAAATGCTGGAGGCTGTTTAGTGTCTCTTTTTCCTTTTTTTTTTTTTTTCTGTTCAAATATTTTACTAGCTGCACTGAAAAGAGAGCTACAAACAGTGGGGGAGAATCTCTCATGGCCAGAATACAATGAAGTGCATAAGTGCGAGGGATTGCTCTTTACAATGCTCGAATCAAAGATAAACATGAAAAGAGCCACATCCTCAGAGCATAAAACAGAGGAAGACACCATTCCCACGGGGAGCGGTAATGCCTTTAACAAATAAACTACCTCAGAGGTCAGAGAAATGTGGGGAAGGATATTTTTTTCATCCTGCGACCCACCTGAATTTCAAATCCTGGCAACTTACTGGCAAACAGCTCTGGAGAACAGCACTGAGGTGTGGGATGTGCTGCCGACAGAGCCCTTCTCCCAAGGACCCTGGAGCATTCTGAGGTCTCTAACTGAGGAAACTTCACAGCATCCCTACGAGCTGGCTGCAAAGCTCTCGTCCTTAACGTGACATCAGGCCCGTATCAGGCTGATGGATCACTCCTGGGCAGCCAGGAGCACAGCGTGCTCCTCGTGTTTTCCAACCTGGAGCTGCCTCACGGAGTTTCAGGCCAAAATACCCCAGGGAAGCAGGCAGACTCCTTCCCAAACACAGGGGCTGTGGCAGGTATCTCCTGGGAGACCCTCCGAAGGGCAGGGGGAAGGCAGCATTTTCACTCACCGTAGGAAACAGAGCACTTAAAATATTCAAAACCCCTAAAACACGCAATCTCGTGAAATTAAGAAGCACAACGACGGGGACAGCCATTTCTAAATCACTACGGAAAGGCCAAATACGAAGCCCCTATAAGCTCCTCCAAGGGACTTCATTGCCCCATGTGGATCTCCCTGCCCAGGACTGCCCCGTTTGAAACCCTACACAGAGCAGCACCCAGGAGGGCAGAGCAGTCCTGCTCACGAATCACTTCTGCAAGTTCTTCACCTCTCCTGGGATCAGCACTAGTGCCACCCCCCATGCCGGGGGCCAGCAGTGCAGAAGTCACCTTCAGCATGGCCACTGTGCACTAAAAGCATCGGGGCACGTTTGGAGCCCACCACCTTCGTGTTCAGCCACCAGAGCGAATTGTTTCTGCGTCTGGGGGAGATGGAGGGCTGCTGAATATTTATCAGGCTTTGAGGAAAGCTGCCCACCCCCATCAGTCCCACAGAAGCAGAGTCAGGGCTCTGCCACTGCCGGCTGTAGATGTCAAATTATTCTACGCTTACACCAAGTGTACAGCTCTGCAAAACTGCCCTGCAGCAGGGTCTACATGCCCGGACTATCGGTAATTTTATTCAACACTGATGAAAAGATGCAGGAATCAGCCTGGCAGGGGAGGGACAGGGACGGACAAGTGCCCAGGACAGACACTGGGACACGCTCAGCTGCTGCAGGCACAGCTGATGGTGGGGAGAAGGAAATCTGGGGGGAGGAAAAAAAGAAAGGAAAGATCAGAGAGGAAGCAAGCATGAGAAAAAAATGAGCAAAAAAGAAGCAGAGCACAGCTCCTTTCGCTGGTATTCCCCTAGCACCCGCAGGCAGCCGAAAAGTTGGGGGGAAAAAAGCGGTGTTGTCTTTCAGCGACTAATCCTTTGAGGGAGAAAATCAAATTGATGTATTGCCCAGGGAAAATAGGAGCCCACCAGCAGCACCAGAGGAATTCGATCGTAGGAGGGCTAAGTGAAGAAAATGCTTTTATATTTTATTCAATTTGAAGACGTCTTTTCCAGAAAAAGGGGGGGGATCCCATTGTTAAGTTACATCAGTGCTCTCCCCGAGTCCCATGAAAGCCTTCTGTTGCCATCCACAAGTGTGGGAATGGGTCATCTGGGGCACGTCCCAGCCAAGGAGAGATCCCCTTGCCAGATACCCACCAGATGGGGTTGGGCTCCCCATGGGACCCTTGTGCTTTATGTTTCAAGTCTAAGGATGCTCAGCCTGCACCGTTACCAGATAGTTATTCTGGCCAATTTATTGCCGTTTTGTTGAAATGGGACCTTCTTGCTCCCAGAGCTGGAGGTGCCTTCACCCTTTGACACATTCCGAGTCACTTGGGCACTTTTTCTGAGCTCCACCCTTGCATGTGCTACAGGTTACTGTTGATATTTTATCTGCTATGTGATGACTGAGTTGGGTAGTGCTCGGGTTTCACCAAGGCATCTAACACAGTTACACTAGCTAGCACAAGAAACACACTGCCGTAGACAAGAGCAAGAAAACACCTTGATACGTTCACCTGCCTCAAACCTCAGCTTATAAAACAAAAGGCAGGCAGGAAAAGGTTACCTTAGCAGTTGATAGCAGGGCTGAAAATCAGCTCGGTTTCCAGCTGGTGCCAAGGAAAGCTGCTCCCAAACCTCTCTCTTGCAGTGCAGATGAGGAACACAACGAAGTTGAACCTGCTCCAAAATGTGGTTATAGGGCCAGGGTCCAACATGTGCTCAGGACTGGGTAAAGGAGTGCTTTGCCTTCAATGGATTGGTAGGAGCCCACGGAAATGGCTGCAAAGGTGACCTCAGCCAGGCAGCAGAGCACTCGTCTCTTCCCCCACGCTTCTTGACCCTCAAGAGACATAGAAAGAAACACCAGTCAGACTGTATTTATGGCAAATTCACAGCTCTCAATAGGTCTTGTGCAGCCCAATGGGTCAAGCATCGGCAACTCTTGCCCTTGGCTACAACACAAAGCCACCACAGGTGAGACCAGCTCTTTGCAGGTCCCCTGGCTAGCTTTTCCTGCAAAGCTCTGCCGAGTGTTTGGTCCCTAGGAGAACAAATTATCCTTCTGCCCTTTCTGTGCGGATACATCCCGCTGGGAGCAGGGAGCACTGGGACTGACATTTGCAAACTCTGGCTTGAAATCCCTTTTTTTTTTTTTGACCATCATTTTTAGTGATGGCATCATTATTTGCAAAGAGCACCAGGGAGACTCGGCCACGACACCCACACTCACCCAGTCTCAAGGATGCCCAGCCTTACGGGCAAAGCAGCCCCCAGAAATGCAGCACATGGTCACTGGGGGCCTCCCATTTGCACTGCTCCAGGTGGCCATGCTCCACAGCGAGCACAGGGCTCGGGGAGAAGAAAGGCTTTTGCATGGTTCATGTGTCAGGCACATCCCAGCAAGGTCAATCGGTTTTGCAGGGGTAGCCAAAGGAGAGGGAAAACTGCAGCTGATCCGGAGGAAAGGGGGGAAGGGGAGAAGGAATCCGGGGCTGTGCCAAGAGCTCTGCAAACAAACCTCGCTGCAGCCTCGCAGATGAAAGAGCAGCGCCCGGCAAGGGGGCTCCGCTTCCTAGGCATAAATCAGGAGCCGCTCAAACCGAACCAGGGACACCCCGCTGGCACAGGCAGGAGAAGAATCACCCCCTCCTGGTCCCAAACAACAGCCCTGGGCCCCCGAACACACTGCCCACATCCCCGACGGGAGCAGCTCTCTCGGATGGCAGTGTGGCCACGGTGTTGGAGGAGATGCAAGCCCCCAGTGCCATCTTTGCTTGGGTTTGGGGAGCCATCGAGCTGCAGCCACCCATGGGAGGCATCCAGGGAGGCACCTCCAGCCTTTGTTTCATCCTCCCAGCCTCACCGAGGCTCCCTGGACATCCAGCATCGTGCACAGATGCCCGGGAAGGGAAAAGGATGGCTTTCCCAAGAGGAGACGAGCGGTGACAAAGACCGTGACTCGCTGACAGCACGCTGAGCCACAAGCCACTTTTTACACCCTTTTTACAATAAATATTAGCTGGAGGGGGCTGCGCTTTTCCCACTCTCCCGCCAACACAGCCTCTCATTGTTTACTCTCCCCCAGCAGCCCAGGCGCTCTTGTTAATGTGCTGTGATTGAGCACTTCGGAGGGGACGGGTTTGGGGTTAGCTCCCGGCTCCCTTCGGAGAGCTGTTTACTCTTTAGTGATGCCTATGGCCCGCTGAAGACAGCGCTCCTCCACCCCTGCTGGGCCCATCTGCTTTGTCTGCCTGTTTTCCTGCTGCCACCGGCAGGCAGCTGGCCTGCGCGTTTCAGCGAGCGCTCGCAAACCCCTGGAGGGAAAAATAAAATTAACCCGGTGAAGAAGGGGGCTGGGGAGGACGTGGAGGAAGGAGAGAGCAGGGCGGCTGGGGAGCCTGCAAGGACAGGACCCAGCTGATATCAGGATGCTGCTGGCACGTGGTGAGGGTTTGGCCAGGTTTTTTTGTCTCATTTTGTGTGTTTTGACCTGGAGCAGACAGTGTGCAAGAAGGCTTCAGCTCTTCCTGGGTCCTAACATCCCTGCCCGATAGCAAGAGGGCTTCGGACCCTATTTCTCCTGGTCATTGTGTTGTGCCCTGGGTCTCCTCTGGTTGTCCTACCCCTGCACCTCTGTCACATCTGGCACAGGCCACCTACAGGCACCCATCCTTTCCCCAAAAAGAGCCCAGCACAAGAACATGGCCATGGGGCTGGCCTGCTCCCCCCTGCTGTCACCCCAGCTGTGCCTCCGTCATTGTCCTGCCAAAACGCCGCACCTGGCTGCAGCCACAGCTCCCTGGGAACCCACATGTGGTCTCAAGGCTCATAAAAAAAAGGTCTAAAGAGAGCCGTGACCACAGCCACAGCTGGCACAAGCCCCGGGGCCGCGTCCATAGGCACAGAGATTTCCTGATCGATGCCTTTGGAAATTCTGGCTCTGCCTCCTCCCACAAATGAGACCCTTTGCAACTCAGGTGGAGATGTCAGCAGAAAATAAAAATGGCAATTGAGTAGAGGTCTGTCCAGGGAACCCCCCTTCCCACATTACAGCCACGTGCTGGGGGCAGGCGGGCTGATGCAGGCGCATACGTACGTGCAGAAATGAAGGCACTGCCTACACTTCACGTGCACCCTGCAGAGCTCACTGAGGGGGGGGGGTCTTCACCTGGCGTTTCCTCTGAAGCCCCCAGGTCTGAACACTGAGAGCGACCAGGAACCAGGGAGGTCTCTGGTTTGCCTTTGTCCTGCCTCAGATCCACAGGCAAAAAACACGATCTGCACTTCCCCTCCCGGCTAACGGGGAAAGTAAGTGGAACCAGAAGTTGGCCACAGTTGTCAAACCGATATTACATGCTTGGGAAACCGGCAAGTGTCACTAATCTCCAGGGAAAACTGAAAGTCCCTGTGCACACAAACACCTATGGATAAATAGGTGTGTAGGATCAAGCATCCCCCAGGGGGTCTCAGCTCCCGAGCCTGCTCGTTGGGTGTCCTGCTAAAGCATCTTTTCTTCAGCTTCATGCCACCCACTAGGCACACAATCCCCTCTCCTTTGGGGCAAGGTAGCTGTGGCAGAGGGAATGGGCAGCGTGGTGCTCATCAGGGCTCCAGCTCATGCATGTGCACTGCTGCTTGCTGCCACTACAACCAAAAGACCTTTGCAAAATTTGAGCCCCCATACCATGCCCCCTCCCCAGCATGAAGAGGTGAGCGATCAACACGGCCTGCACGGCACATTTACCCACGTCCTCCTCTCCGGGTGTGAACAGCTCCTGCTGACATTAAAGAGAGATGCTCCCGTGCCTGCAGCAGAAAATAGACCCCCCTCATTGTCTGAGCTGTATTTACAACAGGCAAAGTCTCTGTAAATTACAGTTATCTGAACGTTCTGCTGGTCTGGATCCACTGGTGACACTTATTTTTCCCTTCTCTCCTTCCACATACTAGGCTTTGCCAGCACTGGTCCCATTGTGCTGCCCATCAGAAAGAGCTGCAGAGGGGAGAGGCTGAGGACATTCACTCCCCAGAGCCTTTGACAGCACAGAAAAGGGAGAAAATGCCACCTGCTACCTGATGGGGACTAATTTCCTACCTGGAAAATCTGGTTGCTAAACATCTGGCCTGACAGGCCAGCGAGATGGCTTCCAGCAGAGCTGGGGAAGGCGGCAGCAGCATGCACTACACTGGAGCCCTCGACCACAACTCAGCAGCACCAGGCTGCCCACAGAGAGAGCAACAGCAACAAACCCCCTCATTTATCCTAAACCTCTCGTACCATAATCCTCTGCAAACCGTGCCCAGGGAGCTCAGCAGCACCTGTGTGTAGGGGAGGGAGGAAAAGCTCTTCCCCAGGTGAGAACCATCCCAAAATGATGGGTGCGTTGTGCGAGTCAGGACCTCAAGCTGCATCGTGGCAGCCTATGTTCTGCAACACAGCTGCATGCTCAGAAATGAATAATTTTGCATTATGAACTAATTGTTGTAAGCTGGAGGTTGTGAGGGGATGGTCTGGGAGATGGGGAAGCTAACAGAGCAGTGCACACACATGAGACAGCACGAGGACCCCTGGGTGTTGCAGCTCAGCCTCCTGCCCCTGTTTCTTCCTCTAAGGCACATCACAAAAAGAGACACAACCTCCATCCATACTTTCGAAACAAGGAGACTGATCTGATTTTGCCTTTTTTTTTTTTTTTCATGAAATTGAATGAGCTTTTTTAGCAGTCTGACAACAGAGGCTTGGCATTGTCACCATGAAGCATGAGAAAAACCATGAGCCAGGTTTGGAAATCATGAGATTGGCTTAAAAAGCAGAAGACTTTTTTTTTTCCTTATTATTCATGCATCTGTTTAGAAACAATACACATTCTTTGTGTTCAGCTCCAGCCCTCTGAAATGTCAGGGACTGGGCTTTTAAGGAAATTTATCTTTTTCAGCCAGAAGGAATAAGAACTTACTTCTTTTCTCTTCTGCGATTCTTGTGTGGTTGCACGATACAGAGCTCTGGGCTTTGGGGTGGGGGAAGGAATAAAGACTTCCATGGGGCTCACTGTCAAATGACCGAGCTCCCTGCTCTCACCACGTGGCTGCAGAAGCCAAGAGCATCCACACTGCATGCACACACACAGGGCACACGGGGAAATCAGGGCCTGCCTTCCTATCTGTCTGCAGCGTGCATTATGTGAGGTTATCCTCCTGCACAAGGCGAATTTCTGCCCAGATTTGTCAGAACTGAGCATCCAGACACGAGGAAACGTGGAGCCACAGTGGAGCCCACCAGCAACCCTGTGTGGAAAGGCAGTTGTCAGGCTTGAGGTCTGCATCTCACCAGTCTCAAAAATGAGGTGCTAAAGCCTTCCTGTTGCTTTGATGTAAATGTCGTGGCTGAGAGTCATTGCAATGGGTCGTGATATAAACGACCCCAAAACATTTATCTGCCCAGGAGAAACCCCACTACAGTTCTGGTGTTAGGCAGAGCCCATCCCCTGACACCAGCTAATGCATACAAGCAGGACCAGAGTCAGGCCCTTCATCAAAGAAGTGGGCAGTTTTCTCCAAGTCTTGCAGTAAAAAAAAAAAAATAAAAATAAAAAATGACCATTGGTTTGCATTAAAAAGAAAACGTAAACTTCTTCTGAAGCATTCAGCCATGGAAAAGCGCTTATGTGGCTCCTGGGATCCCTTTCCTTTCGTCAGACTTCACATGAAAAGCCCTCTCGCTGCTTCCCATGTCAGCATTAACTCCTCCAAATCAATCGGCACCAAGGGTGGAAAGCAGAGCTGACGGGAAGGGAGCAGCAGTCGGTGACTTACAAGAGTGCTCGGGATCCTGCCTCGTGAAAGGTAGACAAAACCTGAAGGTTTTCTGCAGGTCTACCTGCACGGGCGTTTCTGCCTCTGATTATCCACTGCGCCGGTCTTCCAATAGCACTGGAATTGCAAAGCTAATTGCACTGTAAAAGTAACGGCCTATGAAATTTTTAATGGAGCAGATTGCACTTATATTTTTTTCCTCTGTGGTTCAATATACTTTGATATCTTTTCTCTCTCGCAGCATTTCATTCAGGCTTACAGTGGATTTATACAATTGCTTTCCTCAGCGCCATAAAGGCTGGACCGCAGGACGGCACCAGCTTGTTTTCCAGCTGGACCCAGGCAGCCGAAGCCCACAGCTGGGCACTCAAGTGTTTTGAGGAGCATCCAAAAATACATCCTCACCCCCGAACCACTGATACATAGATAGGTGGAGCAGTCATCACAACACAGCTGGCATGGCATAGCGCAGGCTGGGGACGAGAGGCACAGGAAGGCATGGCTGCTGGGCTCCTCCTGCTCCTCCGCTGAAAATACTGAAAATACAACCGGGAAAGGGAAAAGCAGGGGAAAAAACAAAACAAAAAAAAAAGTAAGAGCATGTATGAGGGACAGAAGCCAAGCAACATTTAAGGTAGGATGAGGATAAGTTTTAAAAGTCACAAGGAGCACTGTGCTAGAACGCAGAAATAAGAGGTGGGGGCATAGTGATGGCAACAAGTTCTGTGCCAACCACAGCACTCAGGGTCACATGAATACAAAAAAAACAGGGCCAACGGAGGAGGAGAAGGAGGAGAAGTACGTGAGGTATTGGAGCTCTGCATATGGGGTGAGGACAGCCAAGCAGCACAGGGATCCAGGGATGTTCCTTAGAAGACATCAAAATGAAACATTCTCTTAGTTGTTTCATATCAATGTTGTGAAATTCCTGTTCCCTCTGAGATAACAAAGTGTTCCATCTTCCATGTTGCCTCGGAGAATTCCTGGGTGAAGAATTCCAGCTCCAGCCAGTCCTAAATATCAGCAGACAGGCTGTGAAGCACCTGCCGAACCCACTAGAAGAGATGGGACCTCCTCAGTGCAGTGTGTCGGCTGAGATAAAGAGCACGGAGAAAGAATGAATAGAAGAACTGTAGAATGCCCACACTCCAAAATTAGCCATCACCCTAAGCATGATCAGCCCCAGCCTGAGCTGAACACGTCACCCGATGAGGATGATGTTCAGTCCAGTGCTCCAGTCCCAGAGCCACCTATCTCTGTCACATTTGCAGAGAGCATCAATTTTAACAGTATAGCATGAAGCTTGCATTACTAGCGCACGCAAACACGTGTGCGATTCAGATATATTCTAATAGACAGCTCTGGCCCATGACATTCCTGCAGGTCAAAATTAAAATAAAAGGGAGAGACGCGCCGTGAGCCTCTGGTTAGACTCTGGGCTGGCTCGGCGCAGAGGCAGCCTGCAGTTAATCAGCCTTCTTTCTCCACTAACTGTCACTGCAAACAAAGGAATTAGCAGAAGGTCTGTAGGGAGCATTGAGATAATTTGGCTGGCTGAAGAAAAGAGAAAGAAAAGAAAAGCAAAACAAAATTACTGAGAAATTTACTCGCGCTGACCTCTCCATAAATATTTAGATATAATCATCATTACCTTGGAGTAAATTAAGTTATAAACAGTCTCCACAATTGCTCATGATGAATGCGTATCGGCATCAGAGAGCACTTTATTGCAAGTTAATGTGGAAACGGAGCACCTCAATCAATCAGGACGCAGAAATGCTGCCGGATGATATCAGCCTGTCTCACCCTATTCACGCTGGGCACCGTACGCTCGCCCACCCGGCCCCCCTGCCCCCGATGTGTTATGTTAACAAATACACATCGAACCGATGGCAAGGGGTACGTATGTGGAGCCAGAACAACAGGGGAAGTACAATACGTGTCCTAGGATGTGTTAGCGGTACTATTTATGCTACAGTAATGTCTACAGGGACCGAGGATGTGCCCCCCTGGTGCTGAGCTCTGTACATAAACACAGCCAGCAGCTTCCTTGGGGGGATCCATCCAACCCGACCCAGGCACCCACAATGGGGATGTCCATGGCCAAGCTAACCAACCGCCGTCAGCCCCCTTCACAGCCAGCAGACAGAAATCGGCACTTTCGGAGCTCGGCTTTCCAGACCTATTTGAGACGTCTAGTGGAAGCAGAGACCAATCGTGCCCCGGGCTCCTTCGGTGCCTTGGCTCCATCTCCGTTTGGGAGCCCCGGGTGACTGCTGCTGAAGTCAGCATCTGCTCTGCGGATGCCGATTTGATGAGACGAGTCCCATCCGCTCCGACCGAGAGGTTTAGAAAAAGCAGACAACCACACGGCAGGCAAACGGGAATCGTCTCTGGGCTGCGTTTTTGGACGTGAAACCCATGGAGCCTCGCAGGGCCGATGACTTCCCCGAGAGGTTTTTCAGAGCCCAGCTGCCAAAGAGGAGAACAGCAGAGGGAGCGTGCTGCAGAGGAACTCCTTCGTTTTCAGAGTGAGAGCTGAGCAGTCAGGAGCTTTGTTTTCCATTCCAGCCAGCACGTATGAGAAAAATCAAAATTGTTTCACACTCTGCCCCCTTGGGTCACCCACCTCCATCTCCTTCCCACCCAAGCCAGCGCAGTGGCACTTGCATGGCAGGTCACCCAGTGAGCTGTGCAGTGGCATCGCCTGGTAAAGGCAAGATTTAGGATTTGACTACTTCATGACACCTACCAATCACCCTCACTTTCTCATCGCCACCACCCACAGCACCCAGAACCTAGAGGTGCTGCACACACAAGACTAGAAAGGGATTTCCATGTTACAAGGTAGGAAGGAATGGCGTATAAGACAACCGGTGATAAAAGTGTTTCTAAAAAAAGGAGCAAGATCAGAGATTTCATTAAGGCTCTTGACTTCAGCAAGATGGTGAAACTTGTGAGAGAACAAAGATTTTAAAATGGAGGGTACGTGTGCCTAAACTTCTTAAGAAAGTCATTGAAATAGGCCCTAATAACGCAAAGAGCTGAACTGGGGTCAATTCAAGAAATCAGTGCATCATGCTGTGCTAAGGTTCTTAGGAAAAACCATCTTCATCTGGTCTTCATCTCACTTCAGGGCTTTTTCTTATGGAAAAACTTTTATTTCCATTTCCCATTTAAAAAAAAAAAAAGTTATGATGTCCAGTTCATGGTGCTGCTTGGCTCGAATTTAGTGTTGGGAAACAACAACAGCAACAGACTCAACAGATGAAAAGCGCCAGACAGAGAAAATAATTAAAATGCAAACAAAGTGGGCTGTGAAGATCCTTCTCGCAAGCAGGTATTTATAGCAAGAGGTGAAAGAGAGACAGCGTAGCACTGACTGTCTCTACCCTGTTGCAAGGTGAAATAAAAATACTCCTCCTCTTATCCTTCTTGAACATAGCCTAAATAGAATGAAATAAAACTTTGCTGGTAGCTACCTCGTTCTCTGAGCTGTGGGAACTTTCAAAAAGAAGGATCATGGATGAGTTTGCCACTTTTCCTCCAACATTACGAATTTCTCCTGACAAGACCTTATCTGCTGTCAGTGCTTCCCTCAGTGCTACAACACCGACCTCCATCTGACAATTTCCCAGCCCAGGACAATTAAGCCCCCTTCCTGGCCGAGGACAGCCTCCGACAGGACTCCCACCAAGGCTCGTTTTGTCACCCGTGTCTCATCCCCACCGAGCCTTAGTCAGAGGGGAAAGAAAGAAATCTCTAAATCTTTTGACACAAGGCAAAGATTTCTATAGATACCAAAAACCTATTGACTGGCTCAGATCAAGGGGTTTTTAATTGAGTGAGCAACGTTAATTAGTAAATCTACTGACTTCTAAACACCACGAGGCCCAGGGCTTCAGATTGCCATTGTGCGAGGACAATGCAGCTTTCAAGGTCTAGAGAGCATTTTCCCTGGGCTGCCCTGCCCCCAGACACCAAAAAGTTTTGCAGCTAATTGTGGAGGCATTTGGGTGGTGGCAATCAGACATCTCTTCAGCTGAGGGAAAGGCTCAAAGGAGTCTTCAGGGATGTTTATCTTTGAAAGAAGTCTGAAAAAGAAACACAAGGTGTTTCTCGAAAACAGAAAGATCAAAGGTAAAAGCATTTGGACGGATAAAATGGCTGCAAAGATTATTACTTCTTAACATAAAAATTACTCAAATCGCTCCCATCTGTCTGCCTCCACTGCCATATGAGAAAGGAGACCAAAGGCTTAGCTCCCAATACATTAAATCCTAATAAATCCACCCATGTTTTAAGTTGTAATACATGAAACACTTTTCCTGGAAAAACTGTCTGCAGACCAGCAGCAAAGGCTTTAAAACATGTTTGTTATGGAATCAGGAAAAAGAAGGGATCAAACTATAGCAGCTCAGCAGTGAAGGATTGCTGGAAAAGCAGAAACTAAAAATGTAATAACGGGAACATGAAGTCAGGAGGAAGAAGCTTAGCAGAAGGAATGGCCTTGCTGGGGAAAACGCACCAGAGTTTATGGCCCCGCTCTTTATTAGCTGAGGAAGTCAATGCAGGCTTCTGGGGAAAAAATAGGAAAGGAAATAAAAAGGAGTTTAAGATCATTTTAATGGTTCGAGGCCAGATTCATAGCAGACCTGTGCTGTGCCCGGGGATCTCACCTCTATTTTTAACATTCCCTGAAGTCTTCCCACGAAGCGATGACCAGGATTCTGACAATGGCCACATTTATCCTGTGCATCCGCCACCGTGCCAGCCCACGAGATCCCACCAGTGGCACACAGCAAACGTTCAAACCATCCTCTGCTTTCAGAGGTCCTGGCCCCCTTTCTGGAGACATCAGCAGCCCTTTTACATCGCAGCAGTGAGTGATGTGACATGGCTGCACATACGAGACACATTTCCCCACCTGGAGACACCCCTTTGCCAAACCGTGGTGCCTTCGTGGTCTTACACAAACTCACACGGGGACATGGATGGGCAGGGGACGTATCTCGGCATTCAGCCCTGGGTGAGGGCAGCCTGAGAATTTTTCGATGGCCACAACATCTTTGGATTTCAGCTCAAAACTCAGAAGTAGATCCAGGGATTTGACAAAATACTTGTTCACATTTCTGTGCAGGGCTACAACACATTACGCCCCTGGTCCCTGCAAGGTCAGCATTTACAGAGTGCAGCAAAAACAGGACAGTGTGAGTGACACCCTTCCTAGACGTGGCTCTTGCAGCGACACGTTTTTGCCTTGGTGAAGTCAGAGCCCGAAGGAGAGATACCTCCTAAGTCACAGACAGTTTGCAGCCTCTGGTGGCATGGTGGCACTTCACCGAGACGCAAAAACATTATTTTATTGGAATTCTTTTGCAGGGTTTTGTTCTCTTGACAAGAAGAACAGCTACTGGCGCAGCAAAAGGTTCTGCTGGGCTGTTTAACATAATCTAGAGTTAAACCTCACAAGTGGTGTTTCCTATGTCAGCTCACTGCTTCAAATCTTACCTGACGTCCTGCATCATGTATGAGACATCTGCACGACACGTCGGTGGAACAAATCCGTCAGCAGCACGAACTTGCAGGGACAAATCCATCCCTGCTCCAACAGCAGTGGCCTTACCCCAGGGGACCACTTTTGGCCTGCTGGAGTCAAATCGGATTCAGAGCAAGTAGGTCCCTATGTGCAGCTTGGAAGACAAAATGAACGACTAAAATAGCATTAGTGGAGGCAGGAGTGCCTGCTCGGTATGCCAAGATACATCGGCTCGGCTGCGGCTGTGGCAGTCACACTATGTTTAGATTCAGATTGCCACCAATCAGTTATGTCCTATGCAAATCCCTCCCCCAGTATAAAAATAAATAAATAAATAAAATAGAAGAAAAACTTCTTAAAACCTATCTTGTGTTATGCCTTCAGGGCAAATTTGCTTTTATGAGCATAAATAATTCATGCATGTTCATTTATTATTAATTAATATTCCATGAACATGCATGGTTTATCCACCCAAACAAAGCCCCACGCCCCGCGCGCCTTCCCTGCAGCCTGACATCAGCTGCTGGCTGCAGCCCGGCTGACCAAGGCATTAGATCAGTACCATTTATCACCTCTTTCTCCCCAGAAGCTGCTGAAAACTTTCTGAGCCTCCTTGCTGGTCACTGGCTTGCTCCATTCCCGGGGCCAGAATAGGGCGATTCGACTCTTCTAGGCTTAAATATTTGGGAGAAGGTGGAAATGTGGTGGCAAGAGGGAGGCATGAGGAGGAGTTAGGATTTTGGGGCTTTTTTCCATTTCAGGGAGCATGGGTGACTGGTGAGCACGGCTGCTGGGGGTACCAGTTTCACACTCGGTACCCCATCACCAACACCCCCAGCAGCATCACCCAGGTGGAAATATCTCCCATCATGGGGACTCTTGCACGTGCCTCCGGCAACCCTGGTCATCTGCAATTGGGGTCCCCCTCTGTGCTGAATATAAATTTGCCATATAAACATGGCAATTTGCCATATAAACATGGCAAAAGAGAAATCCCTGCCCCAAAGCCTTATTTTTTGGATAAAAAATTGAAGCAATTTGGAAAAAAAATAGATTTACAATGACTTTTTTTCCCTTTTGCAGTGGAATGAGTTAAAGGATCTTTTCTGTTACATTTAAGGTCCGGTGTGTCAGGTATGAAAATAGGGAGAAGGGTTGGAGGAGGCAGGCTCAGCACCATTTCATTGCTTATGGCAGGACTCGTGCCAACCATGTTTCCCTGCTGTGCAGGCAGCTGGCTGAGAGCACACAGGGATTCCCCAGCAAAGCCAGGAAACTAATGAAAATCTCTTCCATCTCAATATAGATCCTCATGCGTTTTGACTCCGGCATCAGTCCACGCCAGAGAGAGGCAGCCGGATTTTTCTTCTTGGTGCCTATCCTCTGCAGATCCCACGCTCGGTGGATTGGCTCTGATGCCTGGATCAGCCCTCGGTGCATGAGCAATGCCTGCAGAGGCAGCACGCATCCTGGTCTGAGGAACCTCTGCTGAGCCCCTCCAAGCAGGGTCAGAGCTGCAGACTCAGGTCCCTGCCAGCACCCACAGGACCCCACACAGGAGATATTCAGCTCTCAAATCTTCACCGGGAAGCAGCAGACTTGTCACAAGCCTCTCCTGGATGCTCCATTCATGTCCCAGGTCTCCAAACGCCCATCTCACCTGCATCCTGGGTTACAGACATGAGGATGCAAGGCCAAGAGCTGGATTTTCTTTATTTGGGCTGAAACATTTCAATCTCTTTATACGGTCCTATGTGAGTCCCAATTTCAAGCACAGGAATGCTGCGAGGAGATAGTAGAAAACTCCCTGTGCGTTAGACACTGGAACAGCTTCAAACCAAGAGTGAGCTGAGGCAAACAGAGACACGATTTTGGCATTTGCTAAGGGCTGAAGCAGAGCGCACGGGGAGAGGTGGAGAAGAAAGCATCACTTACAGGAGATGTTCCCATGGCACTCAGCACAACGGGGACCCAAATCCCTTGATAGTCCTCAGGTGGCAAGTGGAGGAAGAGAGAAATGAGAATTTACAGCGATCTATGCACAGTTAGTGCTGGGTCCAAACCTCAGGTCTAGAGCCAGATCTCCTCCTCATCTTCGAGGACCTGCAGAAGGGAGAGGAGTTGGTCTCCAGTGGGTGTGAATTGCCCAATTTCTCCTGTTTCTCTGTAATGTTTTACACCAAAGGCCTGGGTCCAAATTCCCCCAACCTTCACGTGTTTCACAACCAGACCTGAAGTGTGTGACTCCAGCAAATACCCCGGGCACCCGCCTATCGCCTCGTATTGTTTTACAAATAGAGATACGTTCTATAACACCGAGAGTTACAGACAATTTAACACAGAGGGGCTGCTCTGGGAAAACTTAAAACTGTCATAATTCATCCTCCCCTTCCCCCAGTACAGAAATGAAAGATTAAACCTTGGAAGATTTATTAAACTGACATTTTAATAGAATTTTTAGACTTTCCCTGTTAATAGTTTAAATATAATTGAATTCCATGAAAGGGAGGAATATGGGATAAAGTCGGTGTCTCCCAACAATAAGAGCATTTTAAACACTGTGGCATATCACTACTGCATAATTTAGTCTTATTTGCATGGCCCTTAGAACTGGGACTAACGAAAACACAAATCTAATTAAGAAAGTGAAAGAATTGCCTCTACCAGCAAACTTCATCACAAGCTCCACTACCACACACCCACCCTCCCTGAGTTACAAACACGAAACAGATGGCAAGAAGGAGAAAAAAAGAAAAGACATCACATGTCAGCTCTTGGAGAGGAAGAAGGGGGGGAGGAAAAAGAGAGAGAAAGCAGAAGGGACAGGATGGATAACTATGCTACTTGACGATGCAGCAATTAACTTGCTGAGGGTGGAATAATTCTTGCGCTGCCTCTCCGGTCGGAGCACTCTCCCAACTTAGCCAAGTAGTAGATGTATTGAGTGCAGCGGAGAGTAAACTAGTTTTCATAAATCCCAGCAGGACTCCGTTTCGCTTTATGAGATTCGTGTGAAAAATTGAAAATTCAGGTTTTTCCAAATGCATCTGTAATCAGCAGCCTGAGCTCTGCGGGTCCCCGGAGGTAACTGATCACAGACAGCACAAAGTAGGGTTTCACAATCACACTGAGCTTCTACACTGCATTTTTAAAGGTTAGACATTAATTCCTGATCAATACAAGGAACAGCAGGCTATCCCCTACCCCCATTCTCAGAATTGTCTTACGTTATTAACTGAGCCATGGCTTTGTCCTAGAATTATTTCAAATCACAACTTGGGGCTGTAAGACTCAAAGTCCCTTTGGATGCTGAGCAGAGGGGGGTGAGAAAGACCCCCAGTACCTTCTTCCCCCATACAAATCCACCAGGTCTTAGTTCTGAGTGGCATCCACATTTTGTTGCAGCCCCATTTTATTAATATACTTTTATCCTGCTGCAGGTTCGCTCAGGTCACTGATGGGTTTTGTCTTCTTCACTCAAGAGGTATCCCCTTGCTGGACTGTTGAAGGCAACAAGGCTTGCTGTGCTTGGCATGGCCCAGGCTGTCACCCAGTTAAACACAGACGGCAATGAAGACCTTTAAAGCTCAGCCATAACCACAGACCTCCTTCTAGTCAATATTAAAACAGCCATGAAATCGAGGGCACAATTCATCCTATTCTAAAAGAAACAGCTAAGTTTAATCAGATGAATCACCCCCTAAAGGTCTGTGTTTCTGTCCATTGTAAGATACATTTGGACCAAATATTGAGAGGCTTTCTTATTCAATCCCCAGAGCACATTCACATGCATACACATCCATAAACACAGATTTCATATTTTGCACTCAAAAATAAAACCAGAATTTGAAGCTTCTCCATGCCCAACAGTTCTAGCTGGATGATGTACAAACAAGCCACTCAAAGTTATTCTTCATGTCTGAGTATCCCTCCCTTAACAATGTGCCACACTAAACCTATTTTTGCTGGGTTCCTCTGTGCCGTTACCATTGCAAATTTCATTGACACCCAGAGAACTCCCTTGAGCTCTGAAAACAAACAGTGTGTCCCAAGCATCCAGTTTTCCAGCAGCTTAAGAAAAAGCAATCCAGGCTGCTCAGCAGCCTGTAGGGATCAAAAATGTTCTGGTCTTCTCCACACTTGCATATTGGGCTGTTATTTCTTTCCACTCGTGTGATAGATAGGTGGTGGCTGCTTTTATGTGAAGACCTGATGCAGTTTGACATGGTCTAGGTCGGTGGCAAGAGGGATGCAAGCAGGTCAATCAATTAGATTTAGGATCAATGTTTGACTGTTGGCTATGATCCTCCACCTTCCTTTCCCCTGTGGCAAAACTCCTGGAGCTCTGAAGTTCTCAGCTGGAGACCTGGAGAGAGTCTTGGAGGAGAGTCTTGGACTTCAGGCAGCCTTCTGGGGAGGTTTTGGAAATCTTCACAGATTTCTAGGCAGGCACAGATTCATTAGCATGCACTCATGGTCTCATATTTTTACTGTCTCTCTTCAGGGCTCATTTATTCCACTGAAATCAAACACAAGAATTCCCCCAAGGCATCCTTGTCAGATATGAAGTGACTGGGCTACACAATGCACTCTTTCCAGGTACTGCAACAGGTACAGGAAGGTTTATTGCGGTTTTCGGTGTCATATCAATTCATTATCAAAGGGAAATTGATGAATATCCACTTTTGCTGAATTAGAGAGTCTCCTGATGGTTAATGAGCGTGAATAAAACGTTATGCAAATTAGCGGCTGAGAAGGGACTTCTGGATCCGAACTTGAATATGAAACAGGTCATTAATATGACATGTTTTTAACATCTGTTGATTGTTTCAAGTGTTACATTTGTGGAGAAAATGCCTAAGATTCAGTGAGAAGAACATAAGATACCTCTGTGCTCATGTGTGCACCACTCTGAGACCTGTGCCACTCTAGGTGTGAGAAAACAGAGAAATTCTGGAAAAACAAGCAGGCCCCTGCTCCTAGCGAGGAAACTCAGTTTATAGCCCAGATTGCTATTTGCTCACCTGTTCAGCACAGCTCAGTATTGTGTGTGCCTAGCCAGCTGTGCAGAGATCCTCATAAAATATGAATACTTCTTCCAGATACGGCTGGTTCTTAACTTGCGTTTATAGTATGAACAGTTATTGGGTTCTATTATTATTTATAAGCCTACGGTGTGAGAAACCTTTCTCTAATGCTTAAAAAGTGGCAGCTTCCCTCTTGCCCTGAGCAGAAAGACAAGGGGACACAGTAAACCAAAGTGGAACAAAAAATGAGATGTGTAGACATGACAGCCTAGATTTTCTGTAAGCCGTACAGGCAGTCTAAGTGTTTAAAAACAATTAAAACCGGGATGGATTCGGGCTTTGTGGGCTTGGCAGTGTAAGGTACAGTCTGTGTCTTATCCTGTTGGTACAATCCAGTCTGTCTGGGTTCCTTCTCTTGGGGTTGCTTGTTTTTTTTTTGTTTTGTTTTGTTTTAAGGTTGAAGAACAAGTGACAAGAGCCAGGTAAAACAGAAAAAACACAGTTTCTTTGAACTCAATCTGTGGTGTTAGTAGCTGCGTCCAAAGGGTCCCCGACACATCAGACAGGAGGAGTGGCAAGGTAATATTTTGAGGGAACCTTGCAGTGGTTTTTAAAAATGAGAAATGATTACTGTGACATTCAAAAAAAAAAAAAAAGACAAAATTGTCAGACTAACAGAAATGTTCCTTTGTGAAAAACAGACATTTGGACACACAGTTGTATTCACATCCCTCACCTCCCCTGCAGCAGGATCAAGACCTCCCAGGAGGGCTAAGTCTGGGTAGGAAATGGTTATCATTACAGGACATTTTAAAATCTGGTTCTCCAAATCTGCAACCATATGGTCTTGCAGACATTCGGAGGGAAGAGGGTAGGCGGGTGGAAATGAAGGAAAGCTCCTTTCTACCTTCTCCCTGGGCAATGGTTATTGAGCTACCCATATGAAGTGGGCAAGGTACAAGAGGAGAAAAATAATCCATCCAATAAATTGCGAGCAGGGCAATATTCACAGGCTGCAGAAAAAGTGAGTTTCAAGCCACGGTAGTGACACAAGCTTCCATTTCTCCCGTCTGAGGTGACCACCCAACTCATTCCCACTTCAGGTATTTTAGGTGAGGATATTTCTCTCTGACCAGAAATTCTACACATCCAACATAAAGTTTCAGCTTCCCCAAACTACTTTCTACTATCCTGTCAGAAATTTCTACACAAACTCTAAACAGAACAGCATAGGAGCTCTCATGCAAATGAGGACCATCCTCAGGAGAATATAAAAATGGCTTTGTTCTCCTGTCATTGCTTCAGATCCAGATCTTCATTCACATTCGCCATTTACGAAAAAGAAAAGTAAATCAAGTCTTTTGCCAACAGATTTTAAAAGCTGGCACAAGTGGCCCATGCAAACCATGGTCTAGAGGCCATGACACTGATATTGGTCAGCAAAAGGAGGAAAGCAAAATACGACAATCATTTCAACCTGAGGCACATATCCAAGGAGACACAAATAGAATGACTCTGCAAGAGAAGGCTGGGATGTGCTTCTTCGGAGACAATGCATGAAATGGCATCGAAATGAAAATTCGAGGAAAGAGGAATAAAAAGGAATGACATTTTGACATCTTCCCAGCCAGGCTCTGTGTAGTATCTGCACTTGCCCATTAGGTATGAAATCTCAATCACTGCATGATGTAGGAGTATTGATCCAATGTGTTGGTCTCCCAGCTGATAAGATGTGCCCAAGTCTTCTATCTCACATGGATAAAGATCACAAAACATACCCTTCACCAGAGCAAGTGAGAGAGCAGAAGAATAGCAATGCAGGTACTTGGGTTGTAGAGTTCTCCAAACAGCGAAGGATTCAGGTCGTAGAGATTCTCCTCAAAATCCAGGGTAGTGTTCTCAAAGCCCTCATTCCAGGTCAGACCCACCTCAATAAACAAGGGTCAAGAAGAGACGGTAACAGAGTTTTTCCATCCAAGGTGCATTGCAGCCCTCTGGATTGACAATCCAGGTTGACATAAGGAATGACAAGTCGTGATAAGGTAATGAAACCTGCAAGTCATGCATCTCAACCATGGCCCAGGAGGTGCTGAGATATCAGGCTACCAAGACCGAGAGTCACCTTATTTCTTGCAAGAGGACGCACAACCAAGTTCAGATGATCCTTTCCAGGGCCCTCTATTTCTCATTCATTGCCTGCCAGCAGTCACCTCAGCAGCTTCATCTCCAGCCTGCAAACCACAGTGGTGGGCTACTATATTTATTTTCCCATCACAATTAACCACTTCTGATTAGTTCAACTAATTACTGGGTGCAAGCAATTATTCTCTGACAGGCCTCCTCAGTCTTTAATGCCTGTTCCCACAAGATCAAACAGGTGAAGGCCAAAAGAAGTAAAAAAACTAAACAAGTGGGAAATGAGGGAAAGAATTAAGAAATCCCTGAACAGATCCAGGTCCTTTGAGACCCCGAGTAGCAAACAGCCGAGCTAATTAGCATGCCTGTTGCCTTGCCAGCATGCATGGAAATTTCCCCTCCAGCCCTTTTTCCTGCAGAAGTTCATGATCTGGGATACCTCCACAATACAAGCACAAGACAAGATGCATTTGTGCATTCTCATTTCAACACCGCAATGCCTCTTCTTTGAGCAAAATCCAAAGCACTAAATCATGTCTGAGAAATTTTGTTTAGAGGGTGAATTTTGGATCCTAGTCCTCCAAGTGGGGGGATTTTCTTTGCAGCTGAATGAAGACCACTGACAATGGGAGGGATTAGGAGAGAATGGAAATGCTGACAAAGGGATAGCCTTAACTGATGGGGAGCATACTTTTATGGATCTCAGAGGCAAAATCTTTAGGAGGATGCTCTAAACATTTTAATGGCAACTGTATGTTTTCTGCCTCGGATCGTGCTAACAGAATTGAATAGAAAACAAAGTGTTAAAGACATTCATAGAAGTGAGTTTGATCTGTATCAGATTCTGTAGGATACAAGAAAAAAATCCATAGCATGTTTGACAGAGGAGCATATTTGACAGAGAATACTCGTTCCTATCGCCATTGAATTTCATGTAATTTTCCCCAAAGAAGACTGCATCCAAATAATAATAACGTGGTTTCCAACTGTGTCTTTTTGCACCTCTGGTGGGGTTTTCAGATGGCTGGTGAGGTCGGCTGAGGTGCCAGCACCACCTTTAACTGTGTCTCAAGTCAGTCCTCTTAGAACACCCTTGTCCATGGTAGCCATGGACACGATGGTTTCTTTGTGATGCAGATGCTTGTTTTCAGAGGGAAACGTTCAACTCTTTGAGCCTAGTAATGCCACGTGTGCCATGGAAGGTTGGACATGGAAAAGGTTTTCTTAAGGAAATCGGTAGAAAACATCATCCCCTTTGGAAAACAAGCTTCCTGAGCACAGCCCTCGTCCCTGGGGATAGGCATCAGACTTGGGTATCTGTGTGGGGTGTGATGAATCCCACCCAAAGCCGATAAATGCAGGCAGGATCATCCGCAGACCAGTAGAAGAAACACCAATCCTGCATGCACACAACTTTAGTACGCCAAATGCACACCCTGCTCGAGAGGGGAAGGGCAGCGAGCGTGGCCAGGAGAGCTCAGCCCCTGGCAAACAGCACCAGGCAGGTCCTCCTGCTTTTTGAAGAAAGACAAGGGGAAGAGGGGGAGGGTTACGGCTAAAGCTAAATTGTCCCATAAAACATTTTACTACAACAAACCGATTAACATTTGACTCTGCTGTAGAATGCTGAACAATGCTACAGGCTGCAAAATGCCTCTCTGAAAAGGCGATGCCAAACAATGCGGTCACACAAAGAGCCCTTGGGGAGGCAGAGGGGCCCCTCTACGGCCCCACCACCCAGCCCATGCCTGCTTTCATCTTCACGCTAGCTACCCATGCTGAAAAGGCACAGGAAAGGTGTTTTGTTTCAAAGTAAAATCCTTCTGTAGGAAGCGTGTGCTGCAGAAAGGCAGGGCACAGCCCCCGTCACGATGGCGTTCTGCTTTCACTGCACTGACGGGAGGCATTCATTCTTGCAAATCAAAAATACTCCTGGTGTCCTGCTTTCTGCTTTCAAAGCTCTCTACCCATGCATGAACCCCAACAGGCTCAGCCCCGGGAGTCCCTCCTGCCCCGCTCGCGTGGAGGTCAGAAGCACATGGGGTCCAGGGGAAGCAACCGTGCAGCAACCCTGAGCTCAGACAGACCATTGCTCCCTCTCTCTTTTCTCCACCTCTGCTGGTACATTAATCTTCACAGAATCACAGCCTGGTGAGGCTGGCAGCACCTCGGGGTCCCTCCATCCCATCCCCTGCCCCAGCAGGGCCACCCAGAGCAGGGTGCCCAGGCCCATGGCCAGGCGGCTTTTGGAGCTCTCCAAGGAGAACCCACAGCCTCTCTGGGCAACCTTATACACTTATAACACTTATATTATACAACTTACATTCTTCTACACTACTGGATGAGTTTCCTAGACCTAGTGAGGAGATTATCCTGTGAACTGGACTGGGGAAGACTAAGTTTGAACTCATAGACTTTTGTAAATATATTCATTGTTGGAAATCAGCTGAGCAGCTACAAGAGTCTCTGATGTTAGACTTGATATTTTCAGTCAGTTATAAGCAATATATTTTCCTACAAACACATATGCACATAACACTTTTCATCAAAACTCTATTCATACCTTTCCTCCTTTTTCCTTTTTTTCTGCTTGCCGTTTCGGATCACAGAGCTGATCCCCACATGGGTATTGCCAGTAGCCTCTGACATTTGGGGACCCAACAGGAAAGCAACAAGTGGCTGATGTGCTGCCATTTCACCCACCTTCCAAAACACAGCAGGCTCAGATGTCCAAGAATTTCCAAGGAAATCCACACATATGGCTGACATCCAGGAGCAGCAAGCCATGGCCATGGTGGGCACAGGAGTGTCTGAGAGCGGCTGCCATCAGAAAATCAGCATCACTTGGGAGCCTCCTGGGTGGGAGAACATCAGACCCGCTTGTTTGTCAGAGGGCAAAGGCTGGTGAAGGCAAGTTTCTTGATGTGTTTTACTGGGGATTTTTTTGTGTGTGTGTACTCACAAGTAGAAATTCTGGCTTTATCACAGTCACGAGATGCCTCTTGCAGAGCATCCCCTCCGCTCCCCCCAGGCAGGCAGCAACCCAACAGCGATCAAGTCCAACCTACGGCTCCAGGTCCACCAGAAGCAACCACCATGTCATGGGCAGGTCAAGCAGCACTGGATGGGGGCTTGTTTTCAGGGCTCTGTGTCTGCAGGAAGGGGACTTGCTGTTCATCAGGAGGGAGAGGTACCCGAAGGAACCCCCTCCACCAAGGGGAGCATGAATATCCACACAGGTCTGGGGTGTTTAACATCAAACGGAGAGGGAATTAAGGTGCTTGTGTCTGTGGCTGCTTTACACACTAACTTTTGACAGGATGAAAACATAACCCCCTGTTTTTGCCTTTATAAGCGATACTTGGCTTTTTCTGCTCCCAAGCTTGTCTACTGTGCAGCGTATTTCTTCTGCTGATAAATATTTATGCTCCATGATTTTGATTTATACGAAGGGCTTAAATATCGTAAAGTTGGATATAACCAGCATAAAATAACATAAAACAAAGCACTAGTATCCAGAATGGGGTGGACTAAAAAGGCATGGCTCCCATGGCAGCCAAATTTTGCCCCAGAAATGACCTCTTTCCCCCCAGGAATGGCACAACTTGGCAGCTTCCCGCTCTCTGCATTACAATTGAGATTCCAAAACTGTGTGTATCAAACAGGAAAGGTGTTTGCAGTATTGCCAAGGTTACTAGAGTGAAAACATTGCAAATGTCATTTGCATGATTGTACTTTCAAATCCTAACTTGTAGCAACAGTGCATTTTAAATGAAGGTGATTTATAACTCCAACCAGAACACTAATCATATTTTGGAGTAATAGGATTTATTTGTTGGTTGTTTGGTGGTTGTGTTCTTTAAGCTCAGAGACAACAAGCTATGTTCATGAAAAGGGACATGGCTGGGCTTAAACCCTACCCCAACAACATTTTGAGAGGATTAGAAAATAAACACAAATGAACTCTATTTTCAATATGCAGTTCAGAGTCTGGGTAGTCTTTAATGTTTCCTTGCTATGAGAACATCCTAAATTGCTAAGCAAGTTCAGACAATTTCCATTTTAAATGAAAAACTCAGATTAACACAAAAAAGAAGTCGTCGTTTGGGGATCAAGAATGGATGTTTAACAGCGCCCAGCTGTTCTCCAGCTCTGAAACTCCTTACCCAAAGCACACTGGGCTCATTACAAAGCAACATTCAGTCCTACACCAAGACTAGGATTTACTGCTCAATATCTTGACCAAAGCTAAAGCTGGAAGCAGTTGCCATGTTCTCTATGACACTGGATTTTTGGGACTGACCGTTAGGTGCAGGGGCACCTATCTTTGAGTCATGCAGTATTTATGGGGAGAAACAGCTTGTTTAGGCCATAATTTAGGAGGTGCATTAAATCTCATCTCATGGCCCATATCCTTACATCGAACAAATGGATTAGATCAATATATACCACCCAAAGAGCTTGACTTTAACCTCCATGCGCACCAGACTTACAGGAACAAAAGTGCTCCGTGAGGGACTAAAAGTTACAAGAAATAGTTCCAACAAATTCCCTCCCACACCTTTTTTTAAAAAAAAAAAAATCTTTTCCAGACATTTCTGACATATCTCTGTAAAAAAAAAAAAAAAATGAAACAACCACATTTAAGCCACCTTCTAGGACTTGTTTTAATATAACTATTCTCAGTGGAAGCCTGTTAAGCTAACCCGGTAGACGTGGGAATCCAGGAGTGCTCATGTGGTCTGTTCATGCAGCCCAGCCGAAGGGATGATAAACTTCATCTGACCACTGGGAACTTCATAAAACACGCGCTAACGTGGCCACTTAAACTACATGATCATACACTTATTGGCAATTGAGTTTGGGCTAGTTAAAGGGGTTTCAAGTTAAACATCTAGAAACAGCACCTAAAGACTCCAGTTGTGCTTGGAAATTTTGACCTTGAGTATGTTCACACACACACACTGATTTTATACAGTGTGTATATATATATGTGTGTGTATATATATGTATAATTTCACATGTTCTTATACCCACATCTATAAATGAAAAAATTAATCTAAAATATGTCGCCCTGCAATCTGTCAAATAAAGCTGATATAATAAATATGTCACTTTATTTAACAACTGATGCTGAAGAGAACGAGGCAGAATGAAACAAATCAAGACAAGGCTTAGTAAAAACACTGAGGAAGGCAGAAATTAAAGCAATCAATCACATTCTCGTGGAACGTCTACACCACTCGAAATAATATTTTATTGTCTGCTATTGATTGGATGCCACTGAACAAAATTGCAAACAATGAATCTGGTGTTATAAGCAAGAATCACAATAAGAATAACTTATTTCAAAGCCTCGGCCGCACAACAGTTTGCAGTTCCAGGCATGGAGCATTGGACTTCTTCTTGCTCTACCACTTAAACCTAGGAGAACATCCCTGTTCATTAACTACTGAAAGGTTCTTCTGCAACTCTGCCAGAAATAAGGGCACATTCCCCTTTTGCTCTCCTTTGTATTTTGTATGTGAACGTGCAAACTGGCAAACTTTGGTAGAATTAGAGGGAAGGACAAGGAAGCCAGGGAGAAGTGGCACTGCTTTTTCAAATGGTGAGCTCTCCATTCAAGGAGGAGGAGGAGAACACCCCGAAGGAAAATACACTACCAGAGCAAGGCTTGGCTGTGGTGCATTCACCAGCAGCTACATAGTTCAAACCCAGGCAATTTTGTGGAAATGAAAATTTCCATGGGCCTTCCAGCAGCCCAAGTCCCTTCCCAGGTGCTTTGCCCTTCCTTGGATGGGATGCTGCCACACTGAGCTGTGCAGGATGAAGGGATGCAGGCAGGGACTTGGGCTCTCATTCAACCCTGACGGAGAGAACTGGGTGCAGGACAAGCCACAAGAGGCCATATCTCGCTGCTAACCAAGCCACACAATTCTCATTGAACACCCCACCTGAAGCCACCAGGATGACCCAAGAAGGTCTGAAGGATTCAGCTCCAGAAGGGATGAGTTGCCACAATGCAGTGCTTTACAGCAGCAAGAAGTACATCCAAAGCTGGTATCCAAGCCCTTCTGAGCTTGGCTTGCTGTAAGGTGCAGTGAATACGTGGCAGGGCTCTTTGTTCAACAGGGAGAAAGCCCCACTTCATTCTTTCCTCTCAAAACTCACAGCCTGTGCCACCTCTACGAATGGTTAAACAGAGTACAACTCACACAGCTAGGAAAATCAAAGGGGGTGGTCTCTGTGTGTGCCATCCAATCCTGATAATATCCAGACTCTAAAACAAAGGCAGGCAGTTGTGAATGCAATAGGCTGGACGAAGGAGCAGGCAGCCAGGCTGGATTAGGAGGACACATCCCTCCCTGGGTTGTCTTATGGTCACGTTAGCCATTTGCATACACGTGTGAATGGCACGAAAACACTGGGCCAGATCCATCCACGGTGCAAACTCATTCAGTTCCAGTGGCTCTGCCCTGGGTGCTAATTGACATTTTTGATTACATCTCATATCACGTCTCTAATTTGCCGACAAGGAGTAAAAAAGACGTAACACACAGATTAGGGTCTGGCTCCAAGTGTGACAGAAACAGGAGGGAAAAGGAAAATCATCCCCGGACCTGTGCAATATGGCAAGAGGAAGAGGTGGAGGCTTCCCCTTGCTGAAGAAGCTCTTTACTCTGCTGGTATCCAGGAATCAGGTTGTTTCTAATTTACTGTTACTCAGCTGTACCAACCCAATAGATTTTACCCACCCCTAATATATTTAGTCTCTGCAATTACAACAGGAGTGGGAGTCCCTGTGGGCATTCTGGGGGTAAAATCTCTGCTTGGTATTTGGGGGAGTGTTTGTGCATGGGCAGGAAGGATTACAGCTTGGGGCATTTGGAGTTTAGAGCTATTTTCTCCTACCTGTCTCGTATACTCCCCCTTCTCTTTCAGACTCTGTTTCACATTAGGAGACAATTGTGCACCCATGGGGATCAGCAGCAGCAGTGCCACCTTTGTGGGGCGGAGAAGTATTCCCAAGGGGCTTCCAGTTAATCTGGAGGAGGTTTTGGTACTCTCAATACACCCACAAGCCACTTTGGGAGGAAAAGCTCTTTTCTAATGAATTATAGTTACTTGAAAGGTTGCCTGGGACTTCACAGTAGTGCCCACAGGCAGATCCGTGGATCCCGGTGAATATGGACTGCGGATGCTTAGGGCCCAGAAATCACAATAACCTCAGGCTGTGGGAAAAGCTAAGGGGGAAAGGATACCAGTGGTTGAAAGACAGCATGCAAAGTGGTTAGTGATGGCTCACTCCCAAACCTGCAGAGGCTTGCCTCAAATCCGGGCCTGGCCAACATTTTAATTGATGCCTTTGAGGAAGGGTAGAGAAAATGTTTGTGAAATGCGTGATAGAACCCAGACTGAAAGGGGAGCGAGTGCTCAAGAGGTGAGGAGCAGGACTCAGACCAACCACGATCTGCAAGGCAGCAGTCTGGGAGAAGCAAGGAGAAATGTAGAGGGGAGAGCTGAACCTCCTGCCCCCCGGGAAGGACATGTCCAGAGCACAGGCATGAAATGAGATGCTGGTTTGTAGTCTCGGGGCAGGCAGAAGGCCACAAAGAGCCAGCCATGGGAGTGACAACCCAGTGAGAGGGCTGCAGGGAAGGGGTACACGGGAGGCAGGTGGGGTTGGGGGGGAGTAGCCCCAAACCTCCCCAGCGGGAGAGCTGAGAGCAGCTGCTGCTATTCCAGCCTCCGGGCTCACTACCCAAGCCCAGGGATTATTCCTGCTGTCAGATCAATGCACCTCCTATGATCAACACGATTTTTTCCGTGCCCGCCACCCAATTCCAGGAAGCAGCTCTGGCTTTCGGACCAAGCCAGCCCGAGCCGAGGAGGGCACCGCAAGGATCTGGGGGCGCCCGGCGGACTCGCGGCAAGGCTGTGGCTCGTACAACGAGCTATTAAAGAGGGAGGAAGGAGCCAGCGAGGTGCACAAAGCCAAACCCCTCCAAACCTGGGCAGGGGTTTGCGTGCAAGGCAGGCGCGGAGGGAAGCGATCTGGCACCCTCTAGCGCGATGCTCCGGGAAGCGCTCGTCACCCGGCACCCATCGCCGGGCCCCAGCCGTGTCCCCTCGCCCTGCAGCCCCCCAGGCAGTCCGAGCCCATCTCTCCAGCCCAGCAGCCCCCTTTCTATGCCATCTGCTGTCCCAAGGCACCCTATCTCCCCAGCAGAGGAGGCGCAGCTACGGCCGCCCACGAATATTTTGCCTTTTACGACTTGGCTCTCGAGCCATTGGAAAGGAAACAGCTTTCTTCCCGTCCTCCTCACCTTCACCGTCCTCCGGTGAAATTTTGGGTAATGTATGCTGCGTCACCGGAGCAGCACCAGCCTGTGAATGGCAAACAGGCACCCGCACGTTTCCCAGGAGGACATCTCACATCATCTCCGAAGCCGAGGAGCCCGCACGAAGCACGGGCAGGAGGAAAGAAGATCACCCCAGCCCAGGGCACGCCAGTCCCTCCCAGGGGTTCGGACCAATTCCACAAAGCCTCCTGAACAAAACCTGCTCCTTTCCCGTGTTGTCACAAGCAGCATGGTTTGAGGGGCAGATGGGGAGTGGTGGCCTCAGCATCACCACCTGGGAAGGTGCAGGTGGGACCATGCAGAAGCCACCACCACCAGGACAGCCACCTCTGTGAGCCCTGAGACAGGGCAGGGCCAAGCCCCAATACGTTGCTGCTGGTAAATGTTGCTGCTGGTCTTGCAAGCACATAAATGTGAGAGCTCCCCTTGGACCCGGAGAGCTGGCATCTCACCAACCTTCACGTCATTGAAAAACACCCTTCCTAGTTACCTAGTCACTGACATTTTTGTTGAAGGTTTCTATTATCTGGGGAGAAATGAGTATTTTGTGCTCAGTGCAGGGCAAGCTTGCCATCCCAAAACACACAGTCCACTTTATCAACCCCTCTTCCATGCTCTTTCTTGTCCCCTTAGTCCAAAACCAAAGGACTGCTTGGGCAGAAGGCAACCCACGTATCTCCTGCCCCACTCTCCCCCCAAACCTTCCTCCTCCAGGTCCTGTGCTCCTCTGCACCAGCCAGATGCTTCCCATGAAAACCAGCTGCCAGTAATGCAAGCCACGGGTCTGGCTCAGCTCTGGTTCAAGCTGGATCTGATTTTACAATATTCATCTCGCAAGCAAGTTCATCTCCTATAAATAAACATAAAACCTGGGATGTTTGCCTGGCCCCTGAAACAAAAGGACTTTTGCTACACAGCTTAAATTTTTATTGCTAGTTAGTGTAAGAGAGGGGGAAACACAAAAGCGAGGGCTGAGCCAGGATCTGTGCACGTTTTTGCAGGCAGACCAGCCAGTGAATCCCCTTAACGACCTTTAAAACGCTTCTTGCCTGTCGTGCTAATTGCGTGGTCACTTTGTGATGTGGACACATGTTCACAGGATACTCAGCCGAGACCATCAGCGAGACAGATTGCTCTCAATTTATGCACATATTCTGAAAAGTGTGATTTTTCCCTCTTAAAGATGTAAGAAGCCTTTTTAAAATCAGCTTACATTTCCAAACCATAGACCCACCAAACTGAATAAGCCGAATTCAGCGAGCCAGAGCTATCAGCGAGGAGACTTGAGCCCTGGTCAGTGTGTTGGGATTATGACCGGATCACTTGCCCCCATCAGAAGCAGCAATATTTATTTTTTGGAGGCAGGGCAGAAGGATAAACATTAAAGCAACTCACTCACACTGGCTTTTCCACTTGCAAACCACAGCTTCCGCGGCACGTGCAATGCTTGCATCCTTTTAGAAGACCACAGAAGGATTCAGCATTGCCATAAAACCAGTACAAGAGCAGTGGCTTGCAGGAAATTACTAAAAAATGGTCTTGGCAAAATGCTAAGGGATTGAGTATTGCCTTCCCCACTGCAAAACAGCCAGCTAAGACTGTTAAATCAGGTTGCATTTTTTAATTATGGCTTACAGAAGACACAAAAGGAAGAGAAACAGGGGCCCGGGCAGGATGCTTGGTCCCCGTTTGAAGAGCAGGGCAACATCGTACTTGTCCGTGCACACAGACTTTAAGTGCAAGTGTGGTGGAAAACCTAATGCAATAATACCCAAATCACTTGAGACGCCCTGTGCTCCCCCCTCCCTTGGAGCTTTAAATAAGAAGCATTAAATGAAAGCCGGAGGGCAGGTTGTTGCTCGGGGTCAATCAATGCTTCTCCCGCACGGTCGGTGACGTTGCAACTGGCGAGGGCTCGGCCCCGGGGTTTCAGGGGCTGCGTTGGCGAGAGCAAAGTCAGAGACAAGGAGAGAAGCAGCCTGGGCTGTGGGAGCACCGAGCAGCTGAAACCACCACCTCTCTGCCCATCCTGGGGAAAGAGAAGTGCACGAGCAATGGCACATATCTGTGTTGGCACCACTGGGGGAAAGCTTGAGAGTTAACACATTATTTCTTGGTTTCAAATGATAAGTGAATCATAAATGGATTTTTTTCCTAAATAACCCTATTACCCTACTTTTCTTGACTGCTCTTTAGTCATTACTTAGTTAACTCAAACTTGCTGGTGAATGTACTCACATCAATGCTGGTCAAAAAAAGCATTTAGGCACGTGCTTAACTCAAAGCAGATAACTAAGGTGCATTCAGTGAAACTCACCCATCTGCCTCAGTGTTTTTTTTTCTCTGAATAGGGCCCCTCCGTCGTTTTAAAAGCTATATTTCTTTTCAGCATAAAGTACTGCAGCAGCGAAAATCAATGCGTCGTGCTCCATCAGTGTGCATCTGTCACTCAACTCCCAGCGCGGGGAAAGGAAGCAACGCACGGAGAAAACACTCACCCTGTCCCCTTCCTTTAAGAACAGCCAAGAGTAAAAAGATGCATAATTTAGTGGAATGGCTTTATTTGTGTATTGGGTTATATTCAACGTCAGCCGAGGTTATGTTCTTGTCTTCAGTTGCTGCTGGGTGTTGCTTCAAAGTCATTCTGAGTCACTGCTCTCCGTCTTCATCTGCTGATGGGCCCCCAGGTAGTGATGGAAACATAACTTCCCTTGACATGGATAACCTCCAATAAAGGAGTGACTTCTCTTTTGACATGCTGATTAGAATAAATGGGGGGAGGCTGAAGGGAGGAGGAAGGGGGCCGTAGCTCTTGGAAAGCAAAGAAAATGGGTCACATCCTGCTCTGCCTCTGTGGCCGCAGATTCACTCCGAGCTATTTGCAAGGAACTCGTTAGACTTACTGCTAGGGCTATTGATGGAAATGCAAATCTTTACCTACAGTACCTTATTCCACAGAAAATGAACAGCAGCCTGGGGAAAACCAGAGAGCTGTAGTCTAGGGAATGCAAACCTCCCGGTCCCAGAGTCCGGCAGGTTGAGGCATCACCTCTCTTTTTCAGATCTTAGCCTGAAAAACAAACCCCGAGGTCTGACTTCACTCAGATTTTCCATTAGCTGTGTCAATACTGACTTTAAAGAAATTCCTCCAGGTTTCCACGAGCCTCAGTAAGGTGAGAATCAGAGCCCGAGCATTCGGTAAATCAGCCTTGGCTGGTGCAAAGGGAAAGGGCTGTGCTCAGAGGGACGCGGTCTGGCTGGCACTTTGCAAGACCAAGGGAAGTCTCCTCTGGAGCCGAGCTTTTGTTTCAGCCTGACACGAGGCTTGCCAAGGCCAGTAATTCTTTCCATTACGTTCAATGGGCTTTGGGTCAGGTTGTTTATAGCGAATTCAGCTTTGGCTGCCTAGAGCAATACGTTGTGAGATCAGCTCGCTCAGAAACCAGGTGGGAGGCTTCCAGAAAAATCCCGCCCTGGTCTTCCAAAGGATCCTGCTGCGACTACGGCCCCGTGGCTGTACTGGTCCCAGTAATGCTACCTGCAATGGGATCACACGGCCAAGGGCTTCCCCTCTCTAGGAAAGAGCATTAACGCTCCCCATCTCGACCCCTCAGTGGGGTCTGCACTTGCTGTCACATGCAGGCTTTCCACCGAGCACCAAACATTGTCATTTACACCTATAAAAAGCTGAATTCAGCACTCTTTCCATAAAACGGATCGTGAACCCTTACCACCACTTGCCTCTCCTTGGAATAATAAATTATGAGGACAAATGGCAGAATCATTATCAGTTTCAATACCCAGTCATAAATAGTCTTGTAAGAACACTGAAATGATGGTGTTTTATTGCGTTAGATATCACTTGCCATTAATTACAGCATGAAACTTTTGTACTTTGATGAAAAGCATTTTAGCCAGCTCAGTTATAAATTTAAAACAGCCTTAAAACAAAAGTCACCTCAAGATGTGTTGGTCTTTTTTTTTTTTTTTTTTCTCTCTATAGATCTAAACCCGAAATAGCATTTTAAGCTTGGACAGACACAAAAGCAAGATTTTATAAAGCTATTTTATTGCATGCACATTCAGCTTTTGCATTTACGGCAAACTAACAGTACCCATGGCTATTTTTTACAGTAACATCGTTGGCAGATGGATTTCACTGGTGCAGATACTTCACACTTGGCTTGGTTTAGTACGGGTTTTCTTCGTAATGATCAAGTGCTGTTGTGAATCAACGTGATCTAGTTTACATTTCTGCCCTGTTTCTTCTGTTTGGATCATTTCTCTTCCCTTCTGTAACTGTACCCACAGAGGACAGAAACAGCTGAGTGCAGAGCAAGCTTGAAGTCAACAGAAGCTGGTGGGTTCAGCTCCTAACAAATCTGGGGGACTCCCAAGAGCTCACATAAAGAAGTTGACTTCAGCCTAACTTTAGCACAACAAACCACAGGAGTGAGGTTAAAAACCTACATTTTCAAACATTTGTGGGATCGGCCTTTTTGATGCAGAGGTCGAAGGGCTTCCTGCTGTAGCAGTTTAAGTCGCTGCCACCGTGGAAGAGGTTATCAGCCCGTGGCATTGATCCCATTTTGCATTTGTTTACAGAAGGGATTATTCCACCCCGCTTTGGGATGGGTAATCTTACAGACACTGCAGCCAAATCCCACAGAGACCAAGATTCTGTCCTAAACTAATCCCAGCGGGACTGCTCACGTCCATACGCGAATTTACCTTGCCTAATCCAGATGCGCAGCACCATCTGTACCGACTCCCATATTTTGAGTAGACTTGGAGAAGACCTTGGAGAAGACCTCTTTCCTTTCCCAACCCTCCACGGTGGATGCTGTGAGGCCCAGAATTTGAGTTAGTCTCATGAGACCTGGCAGGCCAAGGTTTGGCTTTTGCCCTGCCAAAGGCTCTTGTTTTGCTCAGGCACACCACAAGAACCTCCTCAGAGGTATGGTGGGAATCAGCTCAAGTTTAAAACAAGCCTAGGAGTCAAATTGCCTTGATAGTCAATGGAGATGTGGTCCCTGCATTCAGCGGTGTCTTCTCGTCCTTCACATGCCTGGAAATGGCTCCCAGGAAGATTTGCTCTGTCACCTTCCTGGAGACAGGTGGAGCTGACCTGCTTGCAGTTCCCTTACTCAGACACATCTCTGTCTGATCCCACACACCCACGTGTGCCCATTTTACTTCACTAGCCCCTAAATTGACCCTCCTATCCTATAGGTAATGCCCATCTTCCCCAAAATCTGCCACTGGACCTAAAGAGGCTTAGCAGCACATCTTGCCAGTAAAGACAAAAGCAAAGCTTTTTCCATGCTCTTTCTGACTAGGTTGGCCAACCCAGTCAGCAGCAGATCAATATATTTCCTGGTTTTCCTTTTTCTGATGATTTACCTATAGAAAACCTTATTCTTGCCCCTCGCATCCCTCATCATCAGTTTCAACTTGCTTCTGGCTTTTCTAATTTCATCCATGTTGGACGATATCTGAGCTCTGAGGACAAGTGACATTCTCCAGGACTGATGAGCACCTGTAAAAACAGATGTCATTATAGCAACTGAACTGTTACTTGAAATGGTGACCATTTGCTTTTTGACACAAAAGTGAGAAATTGGAAAAAGAAAAAAACCAACAGCCTAATTGCTCATTTAAAGCAGCCTGTTCTTTCCCTTCTGCTTAGCCTCATTTGACAATCTGAGAGTTTAGCTCCCAGTGCTCTTGCTTAAAATATAACAGATGGCCTCTAATAAGTAAATTGAAAAGTGCAAATAAGGTTAAAACAATTTTTCTTTATTGAATATCATTAACTTCAAGGCTGTCCACTTTAAAATGCTAATTAAACCTCACTTCCTTTTGCAGGGTTCTAGTGAAGAAAGATTGCCACGGGGTAAATTCCTCTTGCTTGCAGAGGACTAACCCAGCAAGCTGATAGCAAACGGGGCTGTTACGTGCCCCACTGTTACGAAGCAGAGTTGGAACCTTTCAATTTATCTGCCCCTTCCGTGCTCCTTCCTTCCCACAAGTCTCATGCAGTCAAGAGGAAATTCAAAAAGAGGTGTAGCGTGAAACCCCGCTCTGCCCACACGGCAAACAGCAGTTTCTCCCAAGGTCACTTCTGGTCCAAGGCTAATGCAGGTTTCTGCAGGAGCACGGGATTGCTGACACGGTGCTACAGCCCTGCCACGCGTCATGCTGCAAGCTCGCAGCTCCGTGCTGCTGGCACCACGCTCAGGGTACGGGAGGTCCTCCAGCACCTTCCCCCTGCCTCGCTCCTAATTTCCAGTCCAAATTTATTCCCAGTGCGTGTCGTTTACTTGTGTGCCAGCACTGTCCTTTGGCTTGAACAGCTCTTCTCCTGCTCTTTACCCCCAACCTGAAGGATTTATGCTGCGCGATGGTATTACCTCTCAGCTTCCACTTGGTAGGTTAAGCAAGCCAAGCTTTTAGTCTCCTCTGCTAGGACAGCATTTCTCTTCCCCTGATCAACACATCAGCCCTCTTCCTCACTTGTTCCAGTTTAAATTCTGTCTTGAACACAAGAGAATCGATTTGCAAATGCCCTCCCCGATGGGGTCCCACCAGTGCCTTGCACGAGGCAATGCTCCTACCTCAACTGGAAAGGCGCCCAGCTGAGCTCAAGGACAACACTTAACCTTCATGGCCAGTTCACACTCTATATTCTAGTCACCATGTGGAGAAAAAAAGAAAAAGAAAGAAAAAAGTATGTCGAAATCTTTCACTTCCTTTGTCACTGCTGAAGGCTGAGCTCCCAGTCCAACACGAGGCCCTGGAGACACCACAACTCCACGGCTAGCCCCATGTACACTGAAAGCAGTGGCCATGGGGCATTCAGCCTTTTGGACAACAGCCTTGAGGTGCTACCCCACCACTGGGAGCTCTGATGCTACCTCTGCCTGGTGTGTTTGACCCCAGTTCCCAGTTTTCAGGCTGGAGGAAGCTCAGGGAGAGAGTCATGTCCACGTCCCCTGGGAGCCTGGAGCACTGTACAGAAACACAGCAAGATGCACCAGGGCAGAGGAGGGGTCCCCTCCCCGAGCAATTCCCAAATCCCTCCCCCTCCAAACACAGCATTCTCACTCATCTGAGAAATTTAATTTACTTCTTCATTTAAAGACTCAGAGCGTAAATTACAAAATGCTGAACTTGGTATACAAAACACAGAACTTGATACAAATTACCTGGCCAGTCTCACCTCAGTGATTTCTCATCTAGACAATCTGGCTCGCCATCAGCACACGGGAGTCCACCCCCTACTCCAAAATACTCATGCTCTGGACAATCCAACAGTGCCTGTCCCCTGAGTTCCAGCAATGTTTCTAGGCCAGGAAAGAAGGGAAAGATTTTTTTGACGTTCCTCCTGGCCTGTACTGTGAGCACTTGTCCCAACGGTGGCTCTTCTTTTTTGCTATGGAAAGCCCCTGAGTGATAGGAGTGACTACTGACAGGCAGGGGAAGCTGTTAGCAACAGTTGTTTAACTAAGAAGCATGCCAAAACTGCACACGGTACAGATCAAAGTCAAAAATCTACATTCACTGGGCAAACAGCAAAAGGAGACTTTGCAGAAAAGCATTTGGGAGAGTTTGCCACGCTGCAAACACGGTGAAATAGAATCAAATAAAACACCACGGACATATCTTCTGAGCCAAGAGTCACTGTGAGAAAAAAAGATGCATTCACGCCAAAGGAAGTCTTGAAATGCAGTTTATTTGCTTATTCATCCACATGAACTGACTAAATCACGTATTGGATTAGCTACATTCAATGCCTTCTTTCTCCCTCTGCTTAAGTAGGCATTTCTTCTAAGGGGCAACAATGGCAGGCACCAGAATAATTAAGCTGAGAAATTGAAATTAGGGAAACGTATTGTTGCCTTTCAACAGTATCTTTCTTGATCAAAAGGGTCTTTTTGCAATAAGCAACTGTCCTCAGGTTGAGTCATTTAGGGCAGGAATCTAACAAAGAAACGTTATCAGGAGTGACAGGAGAATGTCCCGTCCTAGCCTAACAAGCTATGGCAGCAGTGCAAAGAGATGCTCTCAGGAGACATAAGCTGTGACATCAAAGTTGTGTGAGAATCCTTTGCTCCATATTTGTTTTCTCTAATGTGTTTTATTTTAAGATGAAAGTCCTCAGCTAAGAAGCAGCTCCGTTTCTGCCCTGTTTCTCTAAGCCCTTCTTTTATGCAACATGGTTCAGGCTGTTTTCAAGGAGAATGCCATCTTCTGACACACCGGTACTGGAACAGAGCTGAGGTTTCAGGAGGGTAGTGCATACATGTCAGTCAGAGAGTAAATATTGTCTCCCAACAGCAAGTTGAACAGAACTTTGTTTTCCTCTGTAATGCTTGTCTAAGTCTTAAGGGAGCTGTCTTTTACTGTACCAGAGTACTGAGCTTGCAGGCATAATACAAATGCCTGAAAGAGTCCAGCTTGAAGGGATAAACACGAGCAAAGGCATGCAACAAAGGACAAAAAGCAGAAACGTAACGAAGCTCCCAGCCCACGTCCGTTGGATATCTCCATGCAGGTGTACAAAGAGTGCTGCCTGAAGGGAGCTGGGGAGGTCAATCTCATGGATTTGACAGTAAAAACAGAGCAGTCCTGGAACAAGAAAACTTTCTCGCTGTACAATGGCAACTGGGGACAACTCCTGCCTCCAAAGCTGAGAGCAGCTTTCAATCAAGTCTTCAAGAGTTTTGACACAACCTGAAAAACTGGCTTTTTCTGCCCTTTCTCCAGAAAACTGCCTTTCTACTCCCCGTGCCAGCAGAGAGGAAGGGCTCACTCAGGAGACAATTCACCTGATCTCTTGTAGACATCAGCTGTAAGATAAGAAGAGCAGCAGTCAAGAACTCCTTTCCCTTGTCACCCTCTCCTTTGATTACAAAGAGAGCCCCTATCATAGGAGACAGATGTCTCCTATATCTGGTCAGACAAATCCCACCCCAAACATAACCAAAGACCTCTGTCTGATCAGATGCTAAGAGGGAAAGGACAACCAGAGAGATGCATCCCATAGGACTAAGACACAATTTACCCAATAAAAGCAGAGTTTGTAGCAGCATCTCAACAAAAAAACATAGCACAAATTTCTGTCATCCAAAGGTCTCAGAGCAAGAAATGCATGCATTTAATAATATCCTCAGTTGTTCTAAGGGATAGGTTGAATTATTGAGAACTGAGGCAAACAAGATCATCTAATCTCAGAAAACCAAGAGCAGAAAACCAAGTGAAGAGTGTTGGGTTGACTTTCAGCAGGAGACAAGCTCAGTCGGGAAAGTATCATGTAAGAGAAGTTCTTAGCATCCCTCAGAAGTGGAAACAGCGGTACAGGCAAACCGTGTACAAGGAAAGATCATATCTGCTGCTGAAGGAATGAGGAAAAAAAGGGTTGTGTGGAAAAAAAAGTCTAAAAATCTTATATTCTCGTAGTGTAAGCTTTGATGACTGAAAGCTAAACCACTTGAAGAGGCTAACCAAAGAGATTTGACCTAGGCTGCAATCAAAGCACAGAGGGTGAGCAGGAGCTGTAACTGCTCTGAATAACCATGCTGAAGATGTCGTATTAGCACACTTCAGAGACATACTCAGAAAGAAGCTGGTTACCAAAAAAAATCATCCCAAATTCTTTTGCCTGGCACATCACATTGCAATTTTGACCTGCACCAAAGGAACAAAGTAATAAGATCCTTTGGTGCAGATATGATTTTATGCCCAATTCACATGTGTGAACTGTACTGAAACTTCACTGTACTAAAAGTTCAAGTCATGCAGGATTAGGACTACAGTCACCTCTAGTGAAGCTTTGCAAGGAAACACTCCTCACGGGACAGTGATCCCCTGCTATCGGAGGGAATATCCACCTAGCTGTTCATCATCCCTAGCCATATTTTTAACCATTTCCCAATTTCAACCCAATTTATCCAAGGGTTGAGATCTAAAATCCAAATCCTGAAGGTCACATGAAAAACATCAGCGGCTGAGGAAAAGAAAAATCAGAATTAGCAGCTTTCAGATAGAAAGTGGTTACAACTTGGACATGTATTCATGACATGCACCAAAAGCAGAGAGTTTAGTTCTCTAAAACAACTGTGCTTTTCTTCCACACCCTCTAAGCTGCATACAGAAGTCTGGGGATGACAGCAAGAGAAATGCGGATAAAAGAAATTCTGCTTTGACTTTTTGCAGCTTTAGATACACTGTGCTGCTCTGTGATCTGTGGTGGTAGCCACGACTCCAAAGGAAAAGAAAGCTGAAAAACAAAAAGGTCCCACCGGGATCACACACGGCGCTACTCAGTTCAATTACTTATTAAAGCACCGACAGAGCGTGGACTTTTTCAGCACATCACTTATTCAATCAGAGCTCCAGCTCTCTCAGACCGATCCCTTAAGAAAACCCAAGCATCTTTCCCTGTTTGTTTCCAGTTGCATCACAAAAGACTTTAAAGACTTCAGGCTGCCAAGAAAAGCGTCTCTGGGTCACGGTACACCAAGAGCTTGTGGGCGAATCCTCTGCAGCTCTGACTGACTGACGAGGGCACAGGGCCATCGAGCTAAGGAAGCTGCTCGGATTTTTCCATGTAACTCCACGACCCACCTGCAACCTAAAGGGGCTCTGCTCCTGCCAGGTGGGAGCTGCGGATCAGACAGCACCGAAAAACTTCCTTGTGGCTATCGAGTGTTTTTCTTGTTTTGTTTTGTTTGTGGTTTTTGTTTTGTTTGTGGTTTTTGTTTTTTTTTGTCCAGCAGGTGAGATCAATCTTCCATACAAGTTCCAGCAGATTAATCTGGACTGGGAATAGCTCAGCAGGTCTTTAAACACAGAAGCTAGCCTTTCCTCTAGACCAGGTGGGGATACCTTGTGGCTAACCTTGAAGAACAGCAAGGCCCCTTGTTGCTAACCTTGAAGGTCCCTTGAGATGGAGGGAGGACATCAATCCACGAAATACGTTGAGGTAGAATACATTGCCTTTAGATTTGTGCTCACTAAGATGTTAATTAATTGGGTAACCTCTTTACTCCAGCCAGCCAGAACAACATGAGGTAGACAAGCTGGCAAAATGAAAACAAAACAAACAAACAAAAAAACACTTGATTTTTGAAACTACAGTGCACCAGAGTCTTCCATCACTGTGGGCTCCTTTACAGGGATGTGCACATGAGAGCAAGAAACCTGTGGTTCCTTGACAGGCTAATGTGCATTTCTAGGAAAGACAAAAAGAAAACAGTGGTAGAAGTCTTCACCAAGGGAAAATCGTGTTCGACCAAACCGATAGCCTTCTATGATGGCATTACCAGCTGGGTAGATGGGGTGAGAGCAGTGGATGTCATCTACCTTGACTAGCAAGGCTTTTGATACTGTCTCCCAGGACATCCTGCTACCACAGCTGAGAAAGTGTGGGATAGATGAGTGGACAGTAAGGTGGGTTGGGAACTGGCTGACTGGCCGAGCTCAGAGGGTTTTATTGGGCAACGTCAGTGTGCCCTACACGATGACCTACACCTCTGCCACCTCGCTGGAGCAGTTTGCGTGCTCCTAGCGTAAAAACCCGTCTCTTGGAGGGCCAAGGGGCAAGGCGAGGCAGAGCTGGAGGTGGTGTCAGGGAGGCCTCAGCCCTGGGAGGCCGGCACCGCCCTGCAGCCTCCTGGCGCCCACTGGGTGCCACAGCTCCATGCCGCCTAGCAACAAGCGCAAGCTGCCTCGCTATTGGCTGCGCCCAGAGGCGCCAAGGCAGGTGGCCAATGGGGCGGCGGCTGGCTGTGAGGGAGCAGAGGTGTCACAGGGCAGGGTGGGTGGCAGGGTGCTGGGTGTGCTGGGGCTGCGGCACTCCAGTGATGGCAGCGCGCAGGCGAGGCACGGCCGGTGGGCTGCTTGTGGCCCCTGAGGAGTGCTTCTGGGGGCAGCTTTTTTTTTTTTTTTTTTCCTTCACTGTGTTTTCCTGAGGACGTCTTCACCATGCAGCTTTTGGGGTTCTCCACACCACGTTTCCCCCAAGGAGTGCTTCATCATTCTGCTTTTCGTGTCTTGTTTTTTTTTTTTTTTTTTTACTATGGCACTTCAGGAGTCATTTTTCGCGGAGCTTTTTGTGTTTTCCTCACCTTGTGATCCCTGAGGAGTTCTTCATCATGCAGCTTTTGGGGTTCTCTTCACTTTGGGACCCTGAGGAGTGCGTCATCATGCAGATTTTGATGTTTTCTTCACTACAGCCCTGAGGAGTTCATTATGCAGCTTTTGGTGTTTTCATCACTGCGACCCTGAGGAGTTCTGCACCATCCAGCTTTTGGGGTTCTCCTCACCATGTTTTCCCTGAGGAGAGCTTCGTCATGCAGCTTTTGGTGATGTTTTCACCTTGTTGCCCCTGAGAAGTGCTTCATCTTCCAACATTTGGTGTGGTGTTTTTTTCTCATTCCAGGCCCTGAGGAGTCCTGCGTGCAGCTTTTGGTGTTTTCTTCACTATGGCCCATGAGGAGTTCTGCATCGTCCAGCTTTTGGGGTTCTCTTCACCATGTTTACCCAGAGGAATTCTTCGTCATGCAGCTTTTGGTGTTTTCTTCACTGAGGCCCTTGAGGAGTTCTGCACCATACAGTTTTGTAGTTCTCATCACCACGTTTTCCCTGAGGAGAGCTTCATCATGCAGCTTTTAGTGATGTTTTCACCTTGTTGCCCCTGAGAAGTGCTTCATCTTCCAACTTTTTTTATTTTTTTTTCCTGAGGAGTTCTTCATCGTACAGCTTTTGGGGGTTTTCCCCACACCACGTTTCCCCTGAAGAGGGCTTCAGCATTCAGCTCTTCGTGTTTTCTTCACTATGGCGCTTCAGGAGTAATTCGTCGTGGAGCTTTTTGTGTTTTCTTCTCCTTGTTGCCCTGAGGAGTGTTTCTGTGTGCAGCTTTTGGTGTTTTCTTCACTACGGCCCTGAGGAGTTCTTTATTGTGCGGCTTTTGGGGTTCTCTTCACGACATTTACCCTGGGGAGTTCTTCATCATGCAGCTTTGGGATTTTTCTTCACTATGGCCCTGTGGAGTTCTGCATCGTCCAGCTTTTGGAGTTCTCCTCACCACGTTTACCCAGAGGAGTTCTTCATCATGCAGCTTTTGGTGTTGTTTTCACCTTGTTGCCCCTGAGAACTGCTTTAACTTCCAACATTTTTTTTTTATTTTTTTTTTTCCTGAGGAGTTCTTCATCGTGCAGCTTTTGGGGGTTTTCCCCACACCATGTTTCCCCTGAGGAGGGCTTCAGCATTCAGCTCTTCGTGTTTTCTTCACTATGGCGCTTGAGGAGTAATTCTTCGTGGAGCTTTTTGTGTTTTCATCTCCTTGTTGCCCTGAGGAGTGTTTCTGCGTGCAGCTTTTGGTGTTTTCTTCACTACGGCCCTGAGGAGTTCTTCATTGTGCAGCTTTTGGGGGTTTTCCCCACACCATGTTTACCCTGAGGAGGGCTTCATCACTCAGCTCTTCGTGTTTTCTTCACTATGGCGCTTGAGGAGTAATTCTTCGTGGAGTTGTTTGTGTTTTCTTCTCCTTGTTGCTCTGAGGAGTGCTTCTGCGTGCAGCTTTTGGTGTTTTCTTCACTGCGACCCTGAGGAGTTCTGCACCGTCCACCTTCTGGGGTTCTCTTCACCATGTTTTCCCTGAGGAGAGCTTCGTCATGCAGCTTTTGGTGATGTTTTCACCTTGTTGCCCCAGAGAAGTGCTTCATCTTCCAACTTTTGGTGTGGTGTTTTTTCTTTCTCGTTCCAGGCCCTGAGGAGTGCTTCTGCGTGCAGCTTTTGGTGTTTTCTTCATTGCGGCCCATGAGGAGTTCTTCATCATCCCGCTTTTGGGGATCTCTTTACCACGTTTTCCCTGAGGAGAGCTTCATCGTCCAGCTCTTGTGCTTCTTCACTGCAGCCTCTGAGGAATGCTTTGTTGGGCAACTTTTGGTGTTTTCTTCACTACGGTCCTGAGGAGTTCTTCATCGTGCAGCTTTTGGGGGTTTTCCCCACACCACGTTTCCCCTGAAGAGGGCTTCAGCATTCAGCTCTTCGTGTTTTCTTCACTATGGCGCTTGAGGAGAAATTCTTCGTGGAGCTTTTTGTGTTTTCTTCTCCTTGTTGCCCTGAGGAGTGCTTCTGTCTGCAGCTTTGGGTGTTTTCTTCACTACAGCCCTGAGGAGTTCTTCATCATTGATCTTTTGGGGTTCTCTTCACTTCGGCCCCTTAGGTTTGCTTTGTCAAGCAGCATTTGGTATTTTCTTCACTGCAGCCCTTTAAGGAGTTCTGCATCGTCCAGCTTTTGGGTTTCTCTTCACCATGTTTACTCACAGGAGTTCTTCATCGTGCAGCTTTTGGTGTTTTCTTCACTACAGCCCTGAGGAGTTCTTCACCATCCAACTTTTGGGGTTCTCTTCACTTCGGCTCCTGAGGAGTTCCTCATCATGCAGTGTTTGGTATTTTCTTCACAGCGGCCCTGAGGAGTTCTGCACCGTCCAGCTTTTGGGGTTCTCCTCACCATGTTTTCCCTGAGGAGAGCTTCATCATGCAGCTTTTGGTGGTGTTTTCACCTTGTTGCCCCTGACAAGTGCTTCATCTTCCAACTTTTTTTTTCATTTTTTTTTTTCTGAGGAGTTCTTCATCGTGCAGCTTTTGGGGGTTTTCCCCACACCACTTTTCCCCTGAAGAGGGCTTCAGCATTCAGCTCTTCGTGTTTTCTTCACTACGGCGCTTGAGGAGTAATTCTTCGTGGAGCTTTTTATGTTTTCTTCTCCTTGTTGCCCTGAGGAGTGTTTCTGCGTGCAGCTTTTGGTGTTTTCTTCACTACGGCCCTGAGGAGTTCTTCATTGTGCGGCTTTTGGGGTTCTCTTCATGACATTTACCCTGGGGAGTTCTTCATCATGCAGCTTTGGGATTTTTCTTCACTATGGCCCTGTGGAGTTCTGCATCGTCCAGCTTTTGGAGTTCTCCTCACCACGTTTACCCAGAGGAGTTCTTCATCATGCAGCTTTTTGTGTTGTTTTCACCTTGTTGCCCCTGAGAACTGCTTCAACTTCCAACATTTTTTTTTTATTTTTTTTTTCCTGAGGAGTTCTTCATCGTACAGCTTTTGGGGGTTTTCCCCACACCACGTTTCCCCTGAGGAGGGCTTCAGCATTCAGCTCTTCGTGTTTTTTTCATTATGGCGCTTGAGGAGTAATTCTTCATGGAGCTTTTTGTGTTTTCTTCTCCTTGTTGCCCTGAGGAGTGTTTCTGCGTGCAGCTTTTGGTGTTTTCTTCACTACGGCCCTGAGGAGTTCTTCACTGTGCAGCTTTTGGGGGTTTTCCCCACACCATATTTACCCTGAGGAGGGCTTCATCACTCAGCTCTTCGTGTTTTCTTCACTATGGCGCTTGAGGAGTAATTCTTCGTGGAGTTGTTTGTGTTTTCTTCTCCTTGTTGCTCTGAGGAGTGCTTCTGCGTGCAGCTTTTGGTGTTTTCTTCACTACGGCCCTGAGAAGTTCTGCACCGTCCACCTTCTGGGGTTCTCTTCAACACGTTTTCCCTGAGGAGAGCTTCGTCATGCAGCTTTTGGTGATGTTTTCACCTTGTTGCCCCAGAGAAGTGCTTCATCTTCCAGCTTTTGGTGTGGTGTTTTTTCTTTCTCGTTCCAGGCCCTGAGGAGTGCTTCTGCGTGCAGCTTTTGGTGTTTTCTTCATTGCGGCCCATGAGGAGTTCTTCATCGTCCAGCTTTTGGGGATCTCTTCACCACGTTTTCCCTGAGGAGAGCTTCATCGTCCAGCTTTTGTGCTTCTTCACTGCAGCCTCTGAGGAATGCTTTGCTGGGCAACTTTTGGTGTTTTCTTCACTACGGTCCTGAGGAGTTCGTCATCGTGCAGCTTTTGGGGGTTTTCCCCACACCACGTTTCCCCTGAAGAGGGCTTCAGCATTCAGCTCTTCGTGTTTTCTTCACTATGGCGCTTGAGGAGAAATTCTTCGTGGAGCTTTTTGTGTTTTCTTCTCCTTGTTGCCCTGAGGAGTGCTTCTGTGTGCAGCTTTTGGTGTTTTCTTCACTACGGCCCTGAGGAGTTCTTCATCATTGATCTTTTGGGGTTCTCTTCACTTCGGCCCCTTATGTTTGCTTTGTCGAGCAGCATTTGGTATTTTCTTCACTGCAGCCCTTGAGGAGTTCTACATTGTCCAGCTTTTGGGTTTCTCTTCACCATGCTTACCCTGAAGGGTTCTTCATCGTGCAGCTTTTTGTGTTTTCTTCTTTATGGCCCTGAGGAGTTCTGCACCATCCAGCTTTTTGGGGTTTTTCCCAAACCACGTTTCACCTGAAGAGGGCTTCATCATTCAGCTCTTCGTGTTTTCTTCACTATGGCGCTTGAGGATTAATTCTTCGTGGAGCTTTTCATCTTTTCTCCTTGTGGCCCCTGAGGAGTGCTTCTGTGTGCAGCTTCTGGTGTTTTCTTCACTACAGCCCTGAGGAGTTCTTCACCATCCAACTTTTGGGGTTCTCTTCACTTCGGCTCCTGAGGAGTTCCTCATCATGCAGTGTTTGTTATTTTCTTCACAGCGGCCCTGAGGAGTTCTGCACCGTCCAGCTTTTGGGGTTCTCCTCACCATGTTTTCCCTGAGGAGAGCTTCATCATGCAGCTTTTGGTGGGTTTTTCACCTTGTTGCCACTGACAAGTGCTTCATCTTTTAACTTTTGGTGTTTTCCTCTCATTCCAGGTCCTGAGGAGTTTTTCATCATGCAGCTATTCATGTTCTCTTCACTGCGGCCCCTGAGGACTTCTTCATTGTGCAGCTTTGGGTGTTTTCTTCACTGCGGCCCCTGAGGACTTCTTCATTGTGCAGCTTTGGGTGTTTTCTTCACTGCGGCCCTTTTTGGCATCTGCCATGTCTGCAGCCAGACCGACAGCTCAGCTACATGAAGTGTGAAGAAGGACATTCTTCTTGTTTTCAATTTGCCAACCAATCCTTTCATGTAGAGCTCTTTCTTTTTTGTACTAGGAGGTGTCATGTGTAATTCTTTCTTCTCCTCCTTTTCAGTCATGCTGCTATAAATCTCTTTCAAACCATTTATGAGTTCTCTTGCCTTATTCTGTTTCAAACCGTTTATGAGTTCTCTTGAACAGGCTGCCCAGGGAGGTTGTGGAGTCTCCTCCTCTGGAGATATTCAAGGGCCATCTGGACGCCTACCTAAGCAACCTGCTCTAGGGAACCTGCTTTGGCAGGGGGGCTGGACCCGATGATCTCTGGAGGTCCCTTCCAACCCCTACAATTCTGTGATTCTGTGAATTCTTACAGCTGCATCTTTTCAAAGGACTTTTCTAGGGGGAGATTTATTGAGTCTTATTCTATCTGACACTAGTCAGTGAACATGTGCAACTTTGGTGAGCTAGAAAAAGAAAAAAAAAAGAGGTTGTCTATAAATTCTTATACTCCAGACACTGCTCCTCAGCGGCCAGCCCTAATAAACCCATCACCACAGCAATACTATAATTCAGTGGTGCTCAGCTCCTGGTCTTTCGGAGTCTTGCATCCGAGTCTTTTCGCAGAGACTCCTGCAGCAAGCACACAGTGCATCAGTTACCCTGAGGAAAGCATTTTAATGCTGACACGGTACACATCAGAGAGCCCCAGCCCAGCCCAACATGACTTACCGTGGCTGGGAATGGACATACGTGGCTGCAATACAGCCTTGAACACAGAGAAGAGCTCAGGCCCTGAAAGTAGCTAAACCACCTAAGCAATACCCCACTAACAGTACTGCTAATAATCTAGAGATGCTCTGACTACCAAAAAAAAAAAAAAAAAGTCCTTGTGCCTAGTAGTACTGTGCTATGAGCTGGGAGACGTGAGCTTGCTTACTTTCTTCAGCTAAGCAAGGAATTGGATCTCTTATTTCACTGGCAAAGCCACAAAGCTGTACGAGGCATCAGTCTTCTCGCTCTGGTAAGCCAGCTGAGCTACTCAAACTGTCAGCAAAACCAGACAAACCTAAAACACCTCTGAAACCCACCTCTATCAATTAGTAACCAGCTAATGATTAATGATGACAAACTAGTAGGCATCGCTTAACTTGCATTCACAAATTCCTCGGTGCCTTTCCACAGTCTTTCTCAATGACAGAGCGACTGCTGAAGGTGGAGGCTTGTAAGAAGTATTACATGTTTTAGCACTGTACCTTGGGACTCAGAATAATAAGCACATAAAAGAGATAAATGTGTATTTATAATGCCACCTTTTAAAGCAATTGCTTAAAAGAAACCTACTTTAGAAACTCGGAAATGTAATTCTTGACCCCACTGAGTAATCTTGCTAATATCAAGCGAAGTTACAATTATTCAGTTATGAACAAAAAAGGCACTGTTCATACTCACAATGTTCCTACTCATATATAAAAGGGAGAGCAAAGGAGGAACGTGCTTATTCCCCCTCCCCTCACGAGGTGAGTCATTGCAAAGGGTTCCCACTCCCACCGCAGAGATGCGGCAGGGACAAGGTGAGTGCTCCTACCCCGCTGTAAGGTGAAGAACACAAATCTGAGTCACCCATCTCCAGCAAATACTCAATAGAGAGATCTCCTCCCTACAGCTCCCTGCCTTGCTCCCTAGGCACTTTACAACTTCTGCAAGAACAGAAGAAAGACTTCAGTCATTTACATTAAAACAAGCCTACTTTATTCCCAGAAGAAATTTTATCCTAAGGGGAAAATATTGGCACTGTACAATGGTGCAGTAAAGTGTTCCCACTTGCAGAGGGTGATTTAGGATGTTCACTCGAATTCTGTGACTTCCACACACCTCTGTAGAAAGATCTGTATTTTCTCTGAGATTTTCCTCAGCTAGCATCTACTTAATCTGGACTGAAACATTTGAAGTGGAAGAGTAGCATCAGAGCAAGACAGCTCAGCATTCTGCTCAGCACTTCCAAGAAAGAAAAATGGCATACTGCTGGTATAAAAAAATAAATAAATAAACAACAAACAAAAACAAACAAACAAAAAAAACCCACAAAACCGTGACCTTCCTGCCCTGTTTCTTCTGCACACACACTCAGCATGAAACGAAGAACTTCATGGCCGTGACACCTGAAGGAGGAAAGGAAAACAGCGTAACTGCAAACAATTATGGAGATGAAACTGACTCTTTATGAAACAGAAAGAAAGCATCTAAATCTTTTCACATCTGACCCTTATTTTCATCTTTTCAAAACTGTTGTCAGATAAAACTTTGTGCAGCTATGTGGGCATCACACAGGGCAAATTCAATGTGTCTACAAATGCCTCTGCGATTTCCAGTTTCTAAAACCCAGTCACATCACGTTCCATCACACAGCAGACTTTCCATAGTGTCAGGTAACAATAATTCCCCTTTTCTGAGGATCCCAGGGAGCGGTCAAAAGCTTTAATCAGCCTTCACAGAACACATCCCCTACGTACTGAAGAAAAACGGGATGGAGTATGCTTCAGCTTTCTGTTGGTATTATGTGGGCAAAGATGTAAACATAGATAAATTATGTAGGTGGAAGAGGTTGTGGAATTTAGATACTGTACTAGATGGGTACGTAGAGAGTCTAGCACACTGAACACATGGAATCGAAGCTGATGGAGATGGGTGGAGTGATTCGTATACACAAGGGACGTGACTTGGTCAGCCAGCTATTCCAAAACAGCAAGCACCATCTGAAAAGCACTCAGGAAAAACTGAAGTCACACACTCAGAACAATAAGATATTTTTTTAATTAGGGTTTTGATCACAATGTAACTTTTTCCATCAACACACTCCAACTCAGCCACTTAAAAATTATTCATCTACAATGAGGAAAAAATGATTTAAACAACTCCAGTAAATTCTGAGCAAATCTCTTTTGATCTCCTTGGGAGTCCACTGCAGCCAACGTATAAATTTTGTTTGCTTATTATTTCGCAGGACAAGAAGAGGTTGGGTTGTAGATCACCTTCTGCTCAAGCTCTGCATATCTTTTCAGAAGTGGACGATAGAGCTAGAAAAGAAAAAGAAACAAATACGTCTAATTTGAAAAATCAGATTTTTAAATCACACTGCAGTTAAAAATATCTTCAGACCTGAGAAATGTAGCATCTTCATAGGCACCTGAAGGTTTCAAGTCTTTTTCCCCCAATTTACCAAAGAAAACGCTGCAGCGTCTTCCTTCTTCAAATGTCACCGTCCTTTTTACCGTCTCCTTTATAGCCTAATTTTATGACACATGCAGGTTGTTCTTATTGTGATTGCGTTCTTGCTATAAGCAGAAGTCATTGGTTCCAGAGGAAGCAGCTCTGATAAAGTCACCTCTCCGAGCCTGGCGTGCCCCCCCAGTTATAGCTGTCCTGACCACCCAGGCAGAACTCTGTCCTTGCCTCCCTCCCTCGGGACGGATCGCTGCCTCTGTCCCCTCCTCCTCTGCCTTGCTAATAGGCACGCCGCCACCCCCTAGCACACTGAAATACCACTGCAAAAAGGTCCTCCCTGGCCAATGTGCTGACTGGGGCTTTCTAAAGTACACTTCCCACTCCCTCTCCCACCCCTCTTGTACTCTCTTATCTCCTTCAGCTTCTCCTCTCCCTCACGCCTTCCAACACCACAGTCCTCCCCATCTACAATGTGCTCATGGCCTGGCTCCTTGCCCTGCAATCCCAGGGCACAAACGAAGACCCAGCTCCTTTCCACAACCACACCGAGCACACAAATAGCTTTCTCCTATTTCTTTAGCTGGAATCCACCAGGAATTTTTAGATCCAGAATTGTTCCGGCTATGAAAAGTACAATCAAGAATCAAACATATTCAAAACCCCACACTGAATCATGTCTTGGGCTTTTGGATATGGGCAAGATCCATGCTGGGATTTGCTTCACTCATCTCCCCCCCCCGCCCCTTTTATTTTTTTTTTCCTTCTGTTTCAAATTCATCACAGGACATATCTTAGAAGATGAGCTGCTTGTACATGACCGGGTTACATAGCAGAAATCCCAAATAAAGCCTAGCCCTACTGTAGGCTCCAACCTAAAACTATGATGCTTCCAGATCTGCTAAATAAACCGCTTCATTATCTCCTATGTCTAGTTTTAACTGTCTAATAAAAATGTAATTTGACATGCCACGCCAGGACAGCTTCCCTCATTCACTGGCCTTAGCATAAAGAAGGGACAGCCAGGAGCCGGTGTAGGGTCTGGTACAAGCTCGAGCAGTCCTTAGGAGGATGCCATAAGGTCACATCCCTGCTGCACTGAATCCTATGGGCCGCCAGTCTAGCCTACGAGCCCTCTGCACTGATGCTATACATAATCAGGACAGTCTCGCTCCTGGCTCCGGGATCAGAGAGGTTACAGAGCCACAATGAATCATACCCAGTAAACTGAATTACTGCTCTCATCAATAAGTGAGATCCAGCATTTAAAGGCATGTTATCCTCTTCCACATAAGAGCCACAACCAACAACTGTATGTGCATGAAAAATTCAGGAGGGAGATGTTTTGAGTGCAAACTGTGAGGCTGTAGGAGAAGACAGTGCTGCTCTTGCGGGGTTTTGTGCACAGTCCTGCACTGGCCTCAGTATCCGCACCAGTCATTTTCTCAGATGAAAGAAAAGAAACATGAAGCGTTTGCAGAATTTTCTCATCTAAGAAATAAAGAACTGGAGCGTTTTGTTCTTGTGATCCAGTTATATAATGCAGTTCTTGCTTCCCTCTTCCTAAAGGGTAGTGTCAGTCTGCTCAGTGAAACCTGGAGGCACTGCTTCAGTCCCACTTCCACCTTCCTCTAGGGCAGGTGAGAGAGACCTAATAGACACGTTCTGCAGCAGGAGCCTGTTTTGATCAACTTCTCCCTTTCGCCAACATGATGTTGCAGCAGGTAAAGTACATTTCTTCAACAGATGAAGTACATCAAGGGGAAGAAGAGAAGAAGCACGTACAGCAAGCAAGCACCGTTCTCTAGCCGTGACCTCTTCAGGACAGTTTTTCCAATCCATCTCACAGTGATTACCAGAGTCTTACAATGCCTTAAACTTAAGATTAAAATAGATTAAATTTAGATTAAAATAGAGAAATCTACTCCCTCTTTCCTGTGCAACAGGCTAACTCGGTGGCCTCGGGCAAGTCATTTAACATGCACGTGCCCCAGCTCCTCTTCTCTACAGGACAGTGATGTTGAGGCCCGTGGAGGTTTATGCAGATTACGGAGTTAGCAAATAAAACCAATACTATTATTAAATGCCACATGACTCAGCATGCCGTTTTTAACTGACTACACGGGGACCTTCGGTGTTCAGTGAAGTACATACACATATTCTTTTTCATGTTCCCAAAGAATATTGTTGCTCCCATTTCTGCTAAATGCGCACATCACAGTAAACAAAATATTGAGCAGGCAACTACAGCTGTACCAGGAGTATCAGCATACCAGACAAAACCAGCTCTTTTATTCACTGAAGCATTTATAATCAAGCTTCGCTATTTCTTACTTTGCTGTTCTGTAAATTTGGAAAACCCTCGGTGTTTCTCAACAAGGTTTCAGCACCACAGAGATGCATGGGCAAGTGTGCTCAGCTGCTAAGAAAGGAGGCTCCTTATTACCTACCCAGCAGTGTTTTTACAAAATATACAACAGCACATTCACTGGAAGGCTGGGAAGTATTATTGTTAATACATCACTCTAAATTAAAATGTGTCAAAATAAATGAACAACCGCGTTTACTGATAACAGTTCCTTTTCCTGTTTATTGGACTTAAGCACTTAGCCTGCTAATTGACAAAATTCAGGCATTGGCAATAACCTTCCCAGCCATTAGTGTAAATGAATGTTGCATTGTGTACCATCTGAAAAAAATGCAGACAACAACTAAATTCAAGACCATTTCTTGTACTCTACTTATTTTCAATTGGGGTTAGAGGAAAAAAAAGAAAAAAACAGCAGCACAGTTCAAAGGGCTAGCACAAAGTTTTAAATTCCTCTTCATTAGGGAATTTGGCTGCAATACCTCATGGCTGGTAAGGGCAGCAGTGCTTCAAGCTTTTCATAAGCTGTGCTTTTCATGCCAGCCTTACAGCAGATGAAGTTTGGGGCCGAAGCAGCACTGCTCCCATGAAGCACATGCAAGAAATGCCAAAGCATCAGCTGAGAACCTGGCCTGAGCATGCAGCCAGCTACATTTGTGAAAGATGCATCTCCATATCTGCCACGACTGAACTGCCTCTGCAAAACCTCAGGCAACTCCTCCTAAGCGATTCCAGGACCCTTCTTCCTGAGGCAATTATATAGATTTATTTTTCTCATTGAGGTCCAAAGGGAATAAAGAACTCTCAATGATGCATAAAAACTCAAGTACATAAATTCCCTCTCTGTCATAGCTTCAAACCTAATATATCAGAGCATGATATTTAACGAAAGTAATTACATGTATCACAACATGAACCTTATTATTGTCCATAATTTAATTGTCCTTGCTATATTATGGCCTTTTCTCCTGCTTATCTCTATAGCCTACTCTGCAACATTAGCAATACTCCGATGGCTTCATTTACAAACCCTAAACTTCACTCCTGGGACAACTTGGCCACACTCCGACAATCCCACAAATAAATAAGAAAACAGTAATGATACATATTACATTGTGTAACAGAGGAAAAACTTGACCTGCCTTTCCTGGAAAATATGTTCAAATAAATGTACCTTGCTCTCTAGTCCAAATCAAGTATGTCATCCTCGTATTTTATCTCACCACAGTACTAGCCTATAAACTTAATGCGGCTGTTAATATTTCCTCATGCAACGTCTAGAAGAATGGGACTTTGTCCCTCTACAAGCAAAACCAGCTACAAATTATTACAAGTGACAATCCTCACGGATCCTTCTGTCTCCGGCAATGCTGTGTTAGCCAATGATTGGAGCAATTCAAAATTTACAAATTACAAAGATGATGCTGATGATTATCTAATTTTAATCTACCCAAGTACATTTAATCTACCCTGAATAGATTAAAATCAATCAGTCCCTTGCAAACACTTGCTACTTTTGATAGGTTCCTTTTTTTTCTTTAAACCACGTTCAAATTACTTCAGCATCAGAGAATTGCTTAAAAAAATCAAGAGAGACAGATATTTTATTTTTAAAATCATGGCAGTTGTTCACCTTTTTTAACACAGAACGAATATGCTTAAAGCAGAACGGATATGACAGTGTCTAGAAATACCCCGAAGACGACTCCAAGGAACCACACCCCAGTCTCTTTATCTACTTCATATATTCATTCTATAAGCATATCTGAATCAGTTTAACAGGTTAAAAAATTTACTGGCTTCACAAATCACTTTAATCAAACTTCCATCGATACCTATTATCATATTTCCATAGCTGTATTATTATTACCTACTTTGCACTAAATTACCAACCTACACCAATCCTGGAAAATAACCATCCCCCTCCAAAATCTAACTCAACAAAAAATATCATTATTTCAAATCAATAAATAGGTCATTATAACTTTCCTGGGTAACAGGGTCACTTCCATAAATACACACGCTTACAAGGCAGTTCACCAAAGTCAAGAAAACCTGTTAGGCCCACATTTTCCCACGTTTTTCCTCCTTGAATTTTTGTAGAATTAATACATCTCAGTACAGTCGATAATGCAATCAAAAAATACATATCCAGAGGTAGTGAACTGCACCATGCCTTCCCCCTACATAGCCCTACACAGTATTACAATAAATCTGATGCTATGTCATAGGGACATGGTTTGTATAAACACAAGCAATCAACTCCAGATAACCATGTTCCCCTCTCATGCTTTTTTGTTAATTAACCAACAAGCTGAACAACTCCATTTTAATAGATTACCAAAATACAGCTGAATTCTAATGCCATAATAAGGCATTCTTTTGGTCTTTTAATATATATCTATTGCTCTAGAATCTCCTGGTTATTTCTGTCGTGCTTAGTGGGTTCTGATTAATCTTTTTCCTTGGGGGATGAGACAGCTCCAAAGAGGTGAGATGACTAATTTTTGTTGTTCTGAAAATAGGGAAGGAAATTCATCAGGTTAACCCACAGATAGCTGACTTCAGCTAGCCAGGTTGAGTCATGACCAAGGATTATTGGCACAGTGATTACCACCAGAATTCTTTATGACCTGTTTGGGTATCTACAGAATTATAAATAAGCTCAAGGTGGTGAGCCCCCACACTCTACAAATATTCTGTGAAATCATGTTCAGCTAAGAGGCTTAGGGTCAGCCACAAAGAGGAATTTATCCTCTTTGGAATAGTCTCTTCCACAGCAAAAAGTGACATTTTTGCCAGACAAGTTGCAACTTACGGGACCTCGGTTTCCACTGCTATCTCACCACACATCACAAGCTCTCTACTTCTCATCTCGTGACTTTACCTGCTCATCAGCTTAACTGAACTGGAAGAATTGTTTTGTGTGTCCTGCTCCTCCCTTCAAAAGAAATCACTTTCATTATTACAAACAATCCTGTGGCAATCAAAGAAACACTTTTTGCGTTTTTGGTTCCTGAAAAGTCCTACTGCATGGATAAGCCTTGGCACCGAAGAAGCAGCCACATCAAACTGTCGCATTTGACCTCTGTCTATAGGAGGTTTTCCTCCTTCCAAGGATGTAGCACATGTTGCCTCCAACCTCCACCAGGAAGAAAGGACAAAAACCAGACCAGATTGCTGTGTTATGACTGTTTTTTCTCCGCACTGCCAAGATTTAGCTGTAGCTGTCCAGAAAATGTAGGGAAGTGGTCCAGGCAATTTCACATTGGTTAGCCAGACTCTTTCAGAAGAGCTCCTCAGTGAGACAGAACCTAACCTCAGGATGACTTTGAAGTTTATAAAAAGAACCGTCATTTAAGTGAAAGCCTCTAAACTCAACAGAATTAAATCGGAGGGACAGGGAGATGCAGCTCTGTAAGAAACAGAATCAAACTGACTCATCACATTATGAATTTTTACTGCACTGTTCATGCTAACACACTATTACTGACAGGCCCTCTGGCTTTCTGCAGTTTCACAGCCATGAAACTAGCCAGGGAATCCACCATCAACTGTAAAATTGTAAGACAGGAAGGAAAAAAACGGTGTGGAATACATAATTGCAAGAAGCTCCTTTTAATGGAAGGAAGCTGGCAAGCAAAGCTAAAGCAGAGGCACGGTTATTCCTTTGCATGCTGTTTGGTCACTACCTTCTCTATCATTCACTCCTATCCATTGGGGCAATAATTCACTGCTGTACATCATTTAAAACCAATAAAAAGATGTGCTATGAGAGCCAGGTTTAACCAAGTGGAAAAGGAGAAGAAAAGTATCGAGAGGGAGATAATTAACTCTTTTAGCTTCCAGGCCATTTTATGCAGACAGTAAAATAGAAAGAGGTAAATGAATTCCCCACTGATCCTTCCAGCTAGGTTAGCCTGGCCCCTGCAGGGGCACAAGGTGCTTGCTGCTCTTGCAAGGCCTCTGTGAGTGACAGCTGTATTCCCTGCCCTTGAGCTTTCTAGCTGAAGCAGCACTGGGGGGTCAAAAGCAGGTCTCCGAGCACTCTCCACCTCCACCAAAGGCAGCCTGTCAGCTTTTCAGCAGAGAGAGTTTTGGGGGAAAACAAGGCAGCGACGGGAGGCTGAACCAGACACCAGGGAGCTGCTCCCGAAGCCCCTGCAGGAGCCTTCAGCTGCAACACATGCGGCACAGGCCACTGCTGTTAATTATTTTATCTTTCAAAATGAGGGGGGAAGGTTGAGCAAATGAGATCAGATCAATCAAGTTTAAATTATTCAATGTCTTAATATTTCTGAAGGGGACTTCTATTCGATTACTGAGCTCCTTCATCTCAGTTAATAATTAAATAATATGCTGGCAGGCACAATGCAGCATGATCATTTCTATTATTACTCATGATGATATCTGGTGCTCCACTACACATGTAGCTGGGAGTTAGTACCTTTGGCAGATCATTAATTTCCCAGTTTAAATAAAAGCTTTAAAACCTTGTTGCCTGTAGTTAGGGCACAGCCAAATCTCATAAATGAAGAGTGTAAGGCTGTCTTGATTTAAAAAGTTTCTACACAGCTGAAGATGGGGGCTTTCTAATTTAAACTCGAATTCTCTAGGAATCTTGCTATATCCTACTGTTAATTTATTATCTGGCTTTGTATTTCAGAAGCTGTTGTAAACTAAGGCCTTTGGCACTCAGTAGTGAGAGGTACGGGGTTGCACTGGAGGGCCCAAGACTGCAATTCCTTCCTTGGCAGGGATATGGGCAAGAACCGTGCTGTTAGCAACAGTGACTGTTTTGCTTTATCTCTGAAGCACAAGCTTCACCTTCAGATATGCTGAAATTCCCAGGGTGGGCAAGGTCCCAAGAAGACCTGTGACTACTGAATCCTCCCGGCTAGCACGCTATTAGCTGTTCCAACTTCAAGCGACAAGCGAAGACACAGAATTGCTGTCCTCTCTTTCAGACTGGAAGGGTTTTTCTGATGTTTTCCACCACCATGCTTTTTTCAATGCTGCTTGCTGCAAGCAAGTAAAGACTGTTTTGTCAATTATTATCAGTTACAACCTGACCTGTATCTAAAGTCTACCTATTCTATAACTTTTTCTGTCCCTTAAGGAGCAGATTCTGCTCTCTGATCACACCCAGTTAGGAGAACACGTCTCAGACCTGGATGGAGTGATCACGAAGATTACTACATTGTTACAACACTAGGCATCTCCCAGAATGAAATCAATCTTTACAATAAGACCTGTGCAACAAAATAATTCTTAAATTAATCTATTGTATTAGAAAAAAAATTAGTTAACGACTACATTTTGAAGCAGACAGGAAATGAAAAGGAAAATGACATTTCCAAGCTTGCTCACCTCCTCAGCTCCGGTGGTTGGTGTAACAGCCAATCTAGGCTCCGGTGCTAATTTCACAACATCAGCCAAGGACACATTTGTCTCAGCTACAAGTCCTGCAATGAGAATCACAATCCTGATCAATGCAAAAAGCAAGATGAGGGATGTGCCTTGACTCCCTGGCAAATTAATACTTTATATTGATCTTCCCTGTTCAGGTCAGCATTCAGGATTGAAGGATAAATGGCGAAAGATCTTACATTCCAATGCAGTGGGAAGTAGGGACTCTGTGATTGAGGTTTTTGCCAATCACTCAATTCGTACCCTGGAGAATAGGCAGGCAGCAGAAACACTACTCAACAATATCAGTAATTATTTATGGTTACAACAATACAGTAAGCAGCAGTGGAAGTATGTGGAAGCAAGGGATTCAAGGACAAAATGTGATCCAAAAAAAAGGAAGTGAAAACAGCATCAAGAAAACCTGCTACAAGTCATTAAATATATTGATATATAACAAAGCAGAATAATAGCGGGGTCCCTCTACCATAGCATTTGGCTTTGTAAGTGAATCACAGCATTTCAGGAGTTCCTTGCTGTACCTGCTAAGAACCCCAGGCTAACTGTGGAAAACCCTGCTTGCAGATGTACACTCTAATGTTATTAAGGAGCCCCTGTCATCAATATTTCATTTATATTAACTAGTCTTTGCTTTTACCCAATTCCTTTGCCTGGCCAACAGTGAGTCAGCTGAAGGCATCAATCAAAAATGCCATTTAGAAGCACACACAGCATGCCCCGGGGGCTTGGCTGGCAGAGTACCTGAGCGAAGGAGTCCCTCTGTCAGCATGGCATCCAAAATCTTCCCTCAAACGCTCTGTCAACCAAGCCCCAAGATTTCACATGCCAACTGGCAGAGGGAATTTACATCTTCCATACATATGAAATAACTGCAGAAACTTTAACGACGGCTCTGCAGCTCGCTTCTATTCGTGGACAAGGAGTTTGCCTGTGGCATTACGAACGGGAAAGATTCCGGTGGCTTCTGAAGCAGTAGGCAAATTTTGAGTAAAGAGTTTGGAGATTTGGCCCCCAAAGTGCAAAAAGGAACCCATTATGGCCTCAAACATAGCGATAACCTAACAGTAGTGTTTTCACAGTCCTGCCATACTTTGCCTGACGGAACCCTTGTGTCTTTTCTGGAAATAAAGCGGAGAGCATGCTGTTTGTGTTAAACACATTGACTCAAGCTTTTGGCTGTGCTGCTTTCAGATGCACGAGAGCATGTAGTCTTCAGATGTTCTAATGTGACAGCAGAATTGGCTTCTAAAATTAAAACTTGGCTGATTTTTCCTGATGGCTGATGTTATCTTTTCCATGCTTGCTGCAATGCCATGGATTTTGTATGAACCTGTGCAGAATCTATCCATTTCTTAAGGGTCAAATCCTAAAGCTTCTTAGCAGAAATACTGAGGCTAAACTGAGTTGGCCTAAACAAGGACTTTACAATTTCATCCACGTTCCTCAACTTGTTTAGCACTAAGGTATTAGAAACTTTTAAAAACACTTTAATAAAGTGTCCCGTCTGGGACTGAACTCTTAAATGGCTGAGGGCCTACCCTGAACATACAACTGCATGCATTAATAAATACAACTTCATTAACCCTTCAAATTTGGGACTTGGACGACTGTGGTACAGTGAGTGATGTAGTACAACTAACAAAATGACTGTATAACCTAACATATCCCAAGATTTATTCTTTTACAAGACAAAGTGCACACAGTTGAGCATGAAGCCCAATATGCCTTGTATATCCTACGTCTTGACGTTTAAAAGCTGGAAGATATATATAGGTTTAATAACATTTACTCAGCTACCAGTATTACTAGTCCTGTCATCCCTGCCCTCTTGGATCTTATTTGCTAGGACTGGTCCTTTGTTTGGTTTGTCCATTTCAGCAGCCCAGTTTACAGCCTGGTCCACGATCCATCGCTGCAGGAGACACTGACATCTTCAGATTGCTGTATTCTTCTTCGGAAAAGACACACGGAGATCATAACTTAATGCATTAAGCTTCTAGACCCTACCCTGCCGATCTCAGTTTCCAGGCCCTATTCCCCTGGTTGAGAAGCAGCCTTGAATCAGACTTGAATTATAATGTAAATGCTATTCTTGGGCCTGATCCAAGTGTATTAAACTAAAAAAAAAATACCCTTTGACCTCAGTGACCTTCCAGTCAGATCCACACAGCTTTATTCTCCCCTTATTTTCAGTAATGTTAATCCCACGTATTAACCAGCTGAAATTAAACGCCCAGACTGCTCAGAAGTATCTCCTTACAGTCTTACCGTGAATTGCTCTGTAAGCACTTCCCAAACAAGCAGAGTTGGCGGTATCAATAGTGTACACCGGTGCGTTGAACACGTCAGACAGGACCTGAGAAGTATCAAAGCTTCAGTTATGCATGCCCGTGAAAGACAAAGGACAGGCAATCCCCTATCACTGCACGGAAAAACAACTGACTTCTGTACACTCCAGCCAAGCATTTGGGTACCCATGGAAAGAGGCACCACAAGCAACGAGTCCTGAACTTGTCACACAATGGGGTATTGGTAAATCTGACCCAGAGGTGTAACTGCAGCCAGGAAATGAAGACCCATTTCTCTCCAGATCTCATTACTACAAGTTCAGAGGACTCTAAATTCGAGCATCATCTCCTTCATAAGCCCACACAATCTACCTGTGCCAAAGGCTTACATCAGGGCAAAGACATTCACCGAGGAACCCACAACTGGGTCCTCTTTTCCGCCATCCAGTTTATGGCTGATCCAAGGGGAAAGGAAGGAGAGAGGAGCCAGTTGTATCTCCTCAGTTCTCAGCTTTAATACAACAAAAGCTACAGCAATATGAAGGTCTACATTTGTCATCTTTGCCTCCAGCACTCCCACCACATTATGGTTAGCAGGAAAAATGACACAGGAGCTGGTTACACAGGCTTTATACGCACTAGGAATCCTCCTGCACTTGTGGAATCCTTAGCTACGAAGACAAAGCAAGACTGCATGTTCTCAACTTTGCTTTGCAATACAAAGAAAATTGTACAGACAAAGAATTTGCTATGATATCCGACAGACACTACAGTTATTCCACCACGCACCATTCCACCCACTGCACTGAAATCTACACCAGGCATCTCACATTTAATGAATATATGCTCTATTCCCCACAGCGTAGGTATAAGAAAAAAAGATACAGAAGAGGAAAAATGAAGACAAATGTGGGTAGGGACAAAAGAGGTTCAAGAACTCTTTTTCTGAAAACACTGCCAATAAATTCATTCCAAATTAAACAGACATTTTGGTTTCATCACCCTGAGGTCTGCAGGTGTCCCTCAGGCTAGGCAATGCAAAAAGCAGGTAGCAATTGAGATTTAACTTGTGATGGTTATTACTTTTATCAAAGGCAACAGTGTATCACCCAATTTACATCGGTATATAAGAGGCTGAAATAAGGCCAGTGTCCAAGAATCCAAACCATTCAGATTCATCATCTGCAAACCCCAATCCAGGAATTAACAGCCCCACCAACCATGGGCCCTAGGGCTTCATAAAAAAATGAGTAAAGAATTCAATTCATATATGCTATAGGAAAAATTGCATATGACATTTCTAAAGGATTTTGCCTCTTTCTCTGAAAGGTTGGGTCAAATCTGCAAATCAAAACCTTAGAAAATAATCTATTTTGGGAATTTTAAACAAAAGTGACTTGTTGCTAATAGGATTCATTGAAAGCCTGAGCTTATACGCTTAACACTCATATATACCTAACTTCAGTTGCAAGCAAGCATTGAGCAGTATGTGAGCTTCAGTGCTAGAGGACAAGTAGAAAATTAATCACAGTATCTATTAAAAGGTCCTCTGGAAATCATAAGGCCATAGAGTGCTGGTTCCACTGCCCATCCTGATGGCCAGTAATATTGTATGGTTTCAACATATCCCCCATCTGCTTCTCTCCATCCCAAACAGGTGTTCCTTGTCTTATGCTTGAATTGTAAATTCCTGTGGACAACAGAGGTCTTTTGTTTTGCATAGCTGCAGAGCCTTACACAATGCAGCTCTACTCTATCCTGAATGCTAACATGTACTGTAATACTACAAATAATAACTATCTTGTGCCACATGATTATCAAATTAAAATTATTCAAAGTTCATATTTTTAGTATGTCATTTGAAACCACGATCTCCCTCATGAATAGTTTTAAAAGAAACTGTTAGAGGTTTTACTATTAAAAATATTTCATTGTGTTTCATGTGGTCATTAATCAAGCACCAGGTAAGTTATAAAAAGCTTCCCAGAACAGTGGAAAAAAGCTGCCCTACTATGGCTATATTTTTAAAGCACATTTTCCTAAGTTGCCTCCTTTACTACATAAAATATAGGAGTTACTGAATGTTGATTAATTAAATGATACTCTTTTGTAGCCCTGGAACAAATTATCCAAAATTGAACACGATAAGGGGGGAAGCTGTTATTCTTCATGCAACTGATATGGTTTCTGAGGTTTTGATTAAATTAAAAAGGAGGACCCAATTAACCAGTGATTGAATTAAGTGGATGACACTGTATTGATCATATTATTTTAAGACACCTCTAATGAGTTTTAAAAGCAGCTCCATTGTTACACTTAAGAGCAAGCACCACAGCAGTCACTCTCTCATCCCCACAATTTTCAGCTCTGTTTTAAAATCCCATGTTATAAAAACATCCTGTTCTCTGCCTTCATTCCACGGCAAGGAGAACCCCTTGCACCTAAACACTGCTTGAAAAACAAACTCAAACTAAACTAAATTCAAAGCAAACCCTACTAATTCGATCTCTTCCTTGACATACTCTTAGTAGAACTACTTCAGCAGGGACCAATGTTTTAAGCAATTAACCCATCAGCTAATTTCCCAATGTCAAGTTCCTGAGCAAAATAACCAAAGCAGAGGAAGAGAAGTGACATCTACACGCAAAACATGCCAAATCTGTTGTGTCCCAATCAGCTCTACACCCTATGGTTACACAAACGTGCATTTTAGATGACTGAGGAGAAAGTGGGCTCTTTGCTCTTCAACCTCCATTTATTCCAACTCGGGTTTCGGAGAATGGAGGCATTCACTTTGTACAACTGCAATTGTCAAAGACTGTGGTGCACAGCTGACTTGCTGTAGCTGATGGAAAAGGATTGGTATCCACAGAAAGCAAACACCCTGTCTCTGACTAACTTCAGGGCCAGGACTCAGCCCAAGACTAAGACAGGTGCTTTTTGGTGCAGATGCCTACCTCCAGCCTCAGTGTGTGAGGCTCTAGTCAAAAGGAAGCTTGTCAGTGCAGTCAGCGAAGTACAGAAAGCTCTTCGGCTCACCCAGAGGGAGACACCTGCATCTGATAAGTTAAAACAGCGTTTTCTTTGCACTGTAACTGACTGGCTCTCCCCTGGCTATTACAGGATTTTCAGTGACAGACCGCATACAGACATCACATCACAGATGACTGGATTCGGGCAACATGAATCCTAACCCAGAGGTCTAATTCTGCAATAGCAAAATCTAGGTGAGAGGCCTCTCGCCATCAGCAAGAGGCTTTGCTAAATCTCAGTGCTCATTTCTGCAAAGTAAAAAAACTACTCAAATATGTTGTTAGCGGCTAAGTGCCCCCACCCTAAATCCAATGCCATCCCTCTAACGCTGATTTCACAAGGGAGGCCAACAATTAAACAGTCTGTAGAGACTAAACAACCTTCCCATCCCTTGGGAGGGTCCCTACAGGACAGGGCCAAAGTGCAGAAGCAGAGCACGCAGTACTCTGCTCCCAAGACATCTTCTTGAGACAAAGGATTTTAACCAGGGCTGGACGTGCAGCAACTGCAGCAGACGAGGAAGGTGGGAAGATGGAAGAGAGACTATACAGAAGCATAGCCTCCCCCACGATATGTGGCACACTGCTAATAGGTAACAGCTGCTCAAAACAACAGGGACAGGGTTTATAGCGTGTTTTGTTGGTGGTGGTTTTTTTTCCTGTTACTTTCGCTGTTTTTTTCTGAGTGTTTAGCACCAGCACAATCCCCCCCCAGATTAAATCTAAGGTCCAACTCTGACTTTAATGACAAAAACTAGAAAAATCTCAATTATCTTAGCAAGTCTCTTCTTGATTTCTTTGCTGATTGATTTGACGTAAGTGATGAGATCTGGAAATCACCAGTGTTCCAGATACACGTTCATCAAACTAGTCAAGTATAAAAAAAAAATAAAGTTCAATACAAAATTAGCACTTGGCTAACGGTCTCTCCACATTAAATCTGAGGAAGAATCCCAAAGACCTGAAGCAGATTCATAATCTCATACCCACACCTTCCTGTGCAGCTGCAGTGGTTTGGATTCTGTACATCAAAATAAAAAAGCAGATAAAACTGTGCGTTGAGTTCAATGGATTTAATTTCCTACTTACCTGTAATATCTTCTTATTGTGGGATGCACCACCAGTAGCCAAAATCCTTGTTCTGGGCACTGCAATGCAATACAACATATAGATCAGCCTGAAATTGCATATTGTCGAGATTTGCACTACCGAACCAAGCAATGAGAACAAGGTGGTGGGAGTCAAATGGCCTGGGCTCTCTCTCTGTACCTCTAATCTACTTTCTGTAAAAAAGGAGATAAGACTAATTACCCACCTTTCCAAGCCACATTAGAACACTTCTTTAGACGAGGCAATATAAGTTTTGCTGATCTATTATTATTATAGTGCTATCAAAGTCTGGGAGATTTGCAAAAGAGATATCCAATACGAAAGGCTGAGTGTTATTATACTACAGCTCTGGTTTGAGGTCAGATTGGTTTGGCTCATAGCTGTATATATACAAGCTGACAGATAACCTTTAAAATCAGCAGTATTTTCCAAACTTGTCTCCTCGTGACGTTCACAATCAGAGTTCACGGAAACCTGCGCAATCTCTATCTGCTTGAATGACAAGGAAGTGTGTCAAAAGGCAATTGGAGATAGTCTAAGTCAATTCAACAAAATAAAAAATGATCTGAATCTTCATCCAATTCAAAAACATAGATTTGGAGGTATTGAGAAAAAAAATTACCCTGCATTCTTTAGTCTTTAAGGAAACCCACCCTTCCTCATCATGTTCTCGAATTTCTGTCCAATGCCTCATTATTTATTTGTGCGCATGCTCCTCTGGAGTACAACATGCAACAAGCCATACATCTATTCACAACCACAATTCAGCAAGGTGTTATAAGCATCAGTAGTCCAAATATCTCACTGAAATTCTTTAAAGGCTTACAACTAAATAAATGCGTAAATACTTCAATATATTATATTTTTAAAAAAACATTAAAAAAAAGACATCAATTATCCTAATCTGTGACAATAATAACACCATCCTCCTGAAAGGGGAATTTTAGCGTGATATTATTATGTTATTTTAACCTCATTTTTAATGAAAGCTAAAGATAATTTATTTCACAGAAAGAAAACTTGGTCAACTTATACTGAGGCCCTAAATGACTTGTTGTCATTTATCTTTTCAAGTACCTTAATGACCAGGTCTCTGAAGACAAAACCAGCAACAAAGAAGATGCAGCTCACAAAGGTTCCTCATGCCATTTCTTGACCCACTACTAGATTCTCAGGTGGAGTCTAAGACCCAGCTGAAGCATGGAGGACCCTATTTTGCTGATAAATTTAATTTTATTTTCCTCTTTGGAGGATATTCAGAGATGCACAAATTGGGTTTTAAAAGCCATTAGGATCTCTGTCAATGTCAGTAAACAAATAAAACAAACAGCAGAGCGATTCCTCAGGGAAAACAAGTTTCAATTATACCAACACATAGTGACAGATCCCTGCCAAGATTATCACAACAACATAATAGCACAGAAACCAGTGAAAAATAACTGGTAAGCCTCTGTTCCTAGAGACCAAACTGAACTCTGAATGATTTGCCTAGTAGTTGCAATTCTGTCTTGCTAAAACCTTGTTGTGAATATAAATTCTTGCCAAAGTACCATATCCAACACGAAACCACAGTTCAAAGACAGCCAGCAAGACAGAATTAGAAATAAATGTTTGCTACACTTCACAGCGACTGAACAAACCGAATGAATGAGGCATGCTTACTACCCCTTGCCTCTGGAAAGGGGCTTTGTAAACTGCTGGGATATCCCCATCTGGAAAGGATGGTGCATAAGACATTGGTGGTAAAGCCAGGCAGTGGCCACCCCTGTGAAAACTGCAAACAAATCCTAGCTCAGCTGCTTCTGGTACTTCTACCTGCATGCCAGCTCTCTGTCTTAGGGCTGCTGCTACCCAACTTTCCAAAAGTTTGGGGGTTCTGTCAGTAGGTACTGCATCTTCTTTCACTGGCACAGTAACTGATAGGCCAGGTAGGGCTGACTTGTGCCTTCAAGCTGACTTCACTGTCCCTGTAACAGATAACATATCTGCATTAGGAATTGAGGACTGGACAAGAGACTTCTACTCCTTGCTAGGTCAGAAGATTCAGGTTTTGTATATGTTACCATTTTATGCCATAACTGTATCTCAGGATATTTCTATATAAATGTTTCCCTACGAAAAACAGGGGTAAAAAAAATAGGGGTAAAATTACACTACATGTACACTTCATTCTACAGAAACCACCCATGAACCTACGTTTACCCTACTTTTAGTTGAGGTAAATACCTAACAAGAGAGGAGACAGAACTTAAGCCTAGAAGTGCTTAACATCCCGGATTATCTGCACACCTATCTTAATCCAGACTAATTCTTTTGTAGGTAAACACTAAGAATTATTTCAGTAAATGGCTAGCCTACTTGATAAAAGGAAATGATGTAGTTTATGCAATGAAGTTTCTGATGTTGGTTGGACATCTCAAGTTCTGAATGGGGTCAGCTTATGAGTACAAAAACACATAGCTACACAGAAAAAATAAATAAATAAATTCTATGCTGAAGCTACATAAGGGGCAAAACCATTCATTCTTCTCCACTTCGAATAACTAGGATGGTTTGCTTCACCAAAACATATCCCAGTAGGTAGCAGCCTAGTGAACCGTAGCCATCAATATCTGACAACAGAATCTGACCCAGTGTGCTGGTGGGACTGGTCCATCAGAGCACGTGGAAGACAGATCTCAAGCGAACCCGGTGCTCCACGCTTCCAGCAGCAGCTCTGCGTATGTCCAGAGCTGAGACAACAGCTTCACTGGTTGAGTTTTATTACAAACAAGAAGGTCCCAAAAGAACCCATCCGAATTCACTGAATTTTAGGTTTATTCCTTATTTCAATCTCTCCCTTGAGACTGGGGAAAAGGCATTGATCACTGATTTCAGGATTGCCTTTTTAACGCCAATACTGTGTGCTTTACTGAACGGTGGACATTTGCTCTGAGGTGTGTAATTGGATACATCTTATAAATAAATAAAGCCCATCATTTATGTATACAGGGGCATTAACAAAGACATCGTTCATCCATCACTAGTGGTGTTCTCAGCCAGCTGTGTTTGAATCTGTCGGGAGCTACCATCTATCCCCTACGGCAGTGCACAGAAAGAACTTAAACACAGTGCTACTAAAAAAAAAACCAAACAACTGTAGCAAACATAATTCATGAATTCAGTTCTTTGACAGTTGAGAGAATCAGTTTAAACATCTTTTAATTAAAAGCTCCCTGCATAGTACCTAACCAACCAGTTTATTTCCTTCCTATTTAAAATTTTATGATTTTTTGAGAGCTGATACAGATTTTTAACCCTGTCTAGAAAGTGTTCACAGGGCATGGTGTCATCTTGCAACATGCACATCTTCCACAGATCTATTACCTGCTGCGGAATGGGGTGACTAATTTAATGAAATTCAGTTAAAATAGTAACTCCCATGGCAGCAGACAGAGCGAGGGGGAAAAGAGACAAGTAAAGAAGTTCAGTTGCACAGCAAGATGGAGCATAAGGCACTTTCCCAAACACGACTGAGATGTTAGCCCTCTGAATGTGTTACTGCTCACACAACCACCCCCACTCTGCCTTTCAGAGATCCAGTAAGAAGAACTGAATGATGTTAAAGTTCACCTCCTGGCTCTTGTTTTCAGTCAAAATACTGTTTTCACTGAAAGGCACAAGGGGGAACAAAAATCTGTCACTGAGAAGACAGGGAAACTACTGTGGTTTGTGTTACAGCAGTTTCAGTGCTCCCCAAAAGACTGAAGTTCTGTACTGATGATGCCTTCCCAGAAAAGCAAGCAGCTTCATCGCATTAAGACAAAAAGCTGGGGGGTGTGGAAGCAGCAGGACAAAAGTTTTAGAAAGTACAAACTCAAAGAGCATCGCCCACGTGGATTCAGCACATGAAACAGGAACCAGTGGCACAGGGAGAGTCCCTCCAGAGCAGCCCAACATCCCCTCCAATGGTCTTGGCGCATAACCATAGACATTAAGAAAAATAATCACGTGAGCAAACTCACATCAATCAGCAGGTTAGCACCGATGATCAGCACAAAGGAGGCTGGAGGTAGAAATTCACGCTCCTGTTCCACCAGGAGCGGAGTCAGATCACAGTGCTAACAGGTCCAGGTGCTGAAATCGATGGGAAGACTCCTGACCTCAAGGCTTTGGCTGTATTTCAGCTGACAGCAACAACATGCCCATATCAGTCCTGAATTTCACTAGCTCATGCACCGCGAAGTCAGCAAGCAGGAGCTAAGGATGAAAACCCTCCAACTTTTTCACCTAAATTTCCATTTCTATGCCCAGCCCTGATTTGTACCCCAAACTCCAAGCGCTAGCTGACATTCAAAACTCCTAAAAGACATTTCCAAGGCTTCATTCAAACAACTTCATAATGTCTTTCTCATCACAAATGAATCCATAAATAAAACAGAACAATAGAACATGCATTCAAAAAGCAGCTGATTACGCACACGAACCCACGCCAGCTATAAGCGTGATTGCGAATAACTGCAATTTACAATTTGTAAGCAACAAGAAAAGTGTCAGCCCCTCCTTTATTTCTCTGATTAACTCCAAACACTATAATTTTAAAAAATATATTTTCTTGCTTTTCATTCAAGAAAAACAAAACAAAAATACATCATTATTTTGCCCCATTTATAAAACCAATGTTCCAAAATCTTCCTCCTTACAAATTAACTCTTCAAAAACTCATGCTAATCATTCTTATTCAAATAAGCACCGTGAACTGAACTCCCACTATTGCAAAAGGTTTTTGTTGTCTATACCTTTTCAAATATGAAAATATTCAAGTTACAGGTTACCAAACGGCTCTTACATCCCTGTGACTTCTAGGATTGAGTCCAAATGCACTTGCTTCTCTACCTTGTTGTGCTCTGTTACTTCTGACATCTCCAAGCATTTCATAACACAGAAGAAACAGACTGCCACAGTCTTCAGCACGTTAGACAGCATCTGATTTTTAACTTTTTTTTTTTAATTTAGAGATCCGTACAACTGCCCCAGTGAAAAAAACTACAGGCTTGAAGCCAAATAATAAAACAAATTCATCCATCTTTGCAATACTAAAAAGAAGGCAGTAATTCATAAAAGCTATTCAAAATCTGTTTTTTAAAAGGCCTTTTTACTTGTACTTTGAAGTGTCAGCTAATTTATTACAGAGAGAAGCAAGCCATATTTGCCATACAGGTTGGCCTTTTCCTTGCTTATAAGCAAAGCTTTCATATTTCGTTAAGACTTTTAATTTCATTGAGGGTTTCAATTGCTCAACTGCATGTTAGAAGTTTTCCAGGCACAGAATTTATTTTTATTTTTTTTTAAATGCAGTGCCTGGGGAAGAAAAATAACTTTTAAGGACAGAATTGATCATCAGCCTGTATGGCTACAGCTCCCATCAAACCAGCTGTAATTCAACAGGAGAAAATAAAAGCCTTGATTTTCTCAGCAGCAATGACAAATATGCCTAATATCCTCAACATTTACACTGCTTACATAGACAAAGTCTCTACAATGATGTAGGGAAGAACGAGCATGATTCTTCTTGATCACACTGCTGCAAGGCAAGAATAATACCACTGCTATGAGCTGATGTGCACATGCCTAAGTAAAACAGAGTAGAAATGTTACCCAGAGTCAAGATTCATATGCTACTGCTAGTCTAGATCGCCTCGTGTTCTCAAGCAACAATGTTGACTACTAATAGCAGAGATTGTTCTTCATGAAGATGCCAAATTCAGCTTTCCTAAGACCTTGCTTCAATAAAGACAAAACTTTGTATTTCACAACCTGAAACTGAAAGACACCAAATCACCTAACTCTAAAATTCTTCTTAATCTAACTCACTTCAGACAGGAAGAAGCCTTCCCCGTTTTAATGGATTTCAGGAAAAATAAACGTAGAAAAAACGCGTACAAAAATTATCTTTTTAACCGCACCTCACAACATTGCAAATAACCCCAAAAACACAAATAGTCCAAGACGTACTATAGGGAACCAGAAAAAAAAATTTACGATACAACACTACTGACAATTCAGCTTCATTGACTTCAGCAGAGTTATGCAGCAAGGAAAAGTTTGGTTCATGAACGTTAAAGACTTATTTGGGAACAGGCTGATCAATAGTCATAACAGCGCTATCGCATATACATTGACAAGTGCACTATGAGACCTCTGGAATATTTGCACTTCTTGTAGAAATACTGCAGAGCTCAATTGCTTATCAATTCACTGTGATTTTTTTTTTTTTTGAAGACATGGATCTCCATTTGACAGAGTATTTTCTTGAAGCCTGGGCTAAATTCCAAGTGTAACGTATAAAAAATATACCCACAACTCAACACTAGAGTTTACAGGAAGCAGTTAAAAAAAAAAAAAAAAAGCAGACGATTCAGACCAGAAGTTTTCATAGGTACAGGCTGAATAATTTGGAAAAACCTTCCTGCAGAAGCTTTTAAGGAAAGAGGCAGAAAGCAAACGAGAAGGAAACACTTAAAATCTATTTGGTCAAGACTCAAAATGTACTTGGGGAAAAGTCCTCTCCTGAAGACATTACTACTAGACGTAATTTAATAAATACTTGTTATCTCTCTGACTTGTATAAATTCTTGGTTCTGAATTAATTCCTTATAGAAAAAATCAGTCACCAGGAATTAGTGAGGTAAAATGCACTCACCAACAGAACTGGTTTACTTCAGCTTGAATGTTTTTTTTTTTGGCACTCAAAGTTTTCATCTTTTCTTTAACCAAAGTTTAAATATGGCAAGAACTGTGGAACTTAAAAATAGTGTCTTGGGAAAAATACTAATCACCACAAAAACTGTTCAGCAGTTGTCCAAACATCCATGAGGTAGCCAAGGTTTCAATTAAAGGCTCAACGAAGTGTCACCTGCTTTGATTTACACCATGCCTCCGTTAATTATTCAGAGACCCTTGGCAACACCTCTATCTTCACTCCCCACTTCAGAATTGCTGTCCTTCAGCAGATAAACAGGAAATCTGGAACCAACGGGACAAATTAACTGATTCTTAAAAAATGTTCTGAAGCAGAACTTAGAGGAGACCAAACCTTAGAGGAGACCAAAGCTGCGTGTTTGAAATCTAGCCATTACATCCAGCTATTTAATAATCTACCTACAGAGAGCTCCAGAAGCGTTAAAGGTCAGAAGAGACCATCTGCTTTATCGAGGTCACATAACTTTAACACCACGATCCCACCATCCAACCCAGCAGTGCATTTGCTCAAGGACAGTAATGCGAAGAAGATACAGAGCCTCTCAGCTGAGAGAGGCAAAGTGACAGAGAATTTACTGCGACTACTGGCTATTTTCATGCTGAATGAGACTTTAAATATTTATACTTTTCCCATCATTTAGATTTTTATCTTTTAAACTTCTAGCCAGTTGATCTTTCTGGGTTCAGCCTTCCAATTAAAACATTAGTGTAGAGCTGGGCTTCCCCTTCATGTCTTGGCACTTATAGACCACAATTAAATTACATCTTGTCTTTCTTTTTTTGATAAGCTAAGTATATTAAGTTCTGCTACTCATTAAAAGGCATATTTCCAAGACCACAAACCGCTGATGCTTAGAGCCGCTGGTACGCTACCAGTACCTAGCAGAAATGTCTTCACCACTAAAACCACTAGAAAAAAAGAGCAGGGTCAGTAAGAGCACTGAAAACATCTACCCTAGAATTACTTGATGCTGCATGTTGTCAGTTTGCCTGGCCAAATATTTAGTAGGAAGGTGCCAGTGTATAAAATGGTTGTGCAGAGAGGTGGCGGAGTCTCCATCCTTGGAGATATTTAAAAGCCGCCTCGATGTGGTCTTGGGCGACCTGCTCTGGGTGGCCCAGCTTGAGGGGGGGGTTGGATGAGGTGAGCTCCAGAGGTGCCCTCCAACCACAGAACCATAGAACAGTTGGGTTGGAATGGACCTTTACAGATCATCCAGTTTCAGCCTTAACCATTCTGTGAAAAACTCTTGATTAATCAGAAAAACTTTTGCTTGAAATCTGCCAGGATTCTTGGGAGCATGTGTCAGCTTTGAAGGTGTGCAGCTCTGGAAGACGTGCTGTGCAGAGTACCACAGGAGGAGGGCAGGCATCCTGTGCTCACCGTCACCAGAAGCACCAGAGTTTGGGAGAGCTCTCCACCAATCCATGCAGCAGTGCCGCTGGGAACGCTGGAGATGCAAACCAAGAATTCCTGCTGCTCAGTTCCCTGGGCCAGAGGCGAGACGTTCACCTACAGTCAGGACCACGCAAGATGTTCCCAGAAATAGGTTTAAAAAAGAAATAAGTAAATAAAGTGACCACTACTATGATTTTCTTCAACGTGCTCTGTTGCTAGCATTGCAGCACGTCTCAGTATTTCTTCAAAATATTCCAACGTACGAAAAACTCATGCCTGAACCTGAGCAAAACATATACCCTCCCATGCCTATCCCAACTCTGACATGGGTAATCACCATGTGGCTTTAGAGACCACACAGCAATGTATAGTGCTGCTGAGTTATTTAGAAACATAAACCCACCATTGTTTCATTTGTAAAAACTATTAGTCCTCACACACAGCAATATTCATCCTTGCAAATCTTTTAAGGGAACTAACAAATTACTTTGGCAAATCAACATAGGACACCATCCATGGAAGGTTAAAATGGGAAAAGCAAGGAAGGAGATAAATGAGCTGCCCAAGGTCGCACAAAATCAGTGGAACAACCAAGAATAGAACAAAGGCCCCTTCATTACTTAGATCACAAATGCATTCGATTCTGCATTAGTTAATCTGCACAGTCTGCGCATCAGTAGCAAGACATGTCCACAGGAGAAAATATAATAATAATCAGCTGCAAGTTCAGCATTACCTAAAGCCACAGAATATAATTAAAAGGCACAGGGTGCGACGACTTGACCTTGAATGCCACTTGAGGGAAGAGAGGAAAGAACATCCTACAGGGTATTTTGATTTTAGAGAAACCCAAAGCATGATGAACTTTGGCAAGAAACGGCTTATGATCTAGATTTGCAAACCAGATCTCTAGGAGATTTCAAATCTACTCTGCTTCTTTACAAGTTATCTAAAAAACATTAACAAAGGCCTACAAACAACAGGAAAGAGTCAATGTCCAGGGATCATCTTATTTTTGCAAAGGATAAGCCAGATGAGGAAAAGAAAATATAAAACAAGGCAACTTTGGTGTTTTCTTCACAAGATATATATTAAAAAAAAAAGTATTATGTTTGGTACTCACAAACGTTGCCTGTACCTCTCATTCTCCTAGTCCTGTAAGACTGTTTTGTGCTGGTGAAGAAATTTTCTTCTTGATTTTTCCTTTTAATACCTCCTGTTCCTCTCACTAGATATAACCTACAGGCCATAATGGACTTCAGAAGAATAATTAATAAGAGGGGTTCACCTGCTCGCAAAACACCAGGCAAGTTTTCTGAGGAAGGCAGAAAATCTGCTTATTTGTTTCATATACCAAGAAGGGGAGCACACAGAGTGACTTGGAAACAGTTTGTCCTTTTTCTCCCGAAGAACTATACAGAACTTAGTATCAGGGAAAAAAATAATAATAACCAACACTAATCTTCCTTATATGACTATGGTGGGTCACTTCACAGCCCAGAACCTCCTCCTTTCCGTACCGACAGCACACAGCACTGGGGACCGCTTGCATCGGCTGAGGCTCTGAACACTACTAAACTCCTCTGTTATTAATAAACCTCCTCCTTTCCGAGAGGATTACTTATAAATGAATTTTGTGACCTCTGGCGGACTGGAACTAAACAGAGAACGGAGGGTTTTTTTGCCTTTAACTAAAAAATAAAGGCTATAGGAAGATGAATAGAGAGGACCAATTAATACTTCCTAATAATTGTCATAGCGAATGGGAGAAGCACTACGTTTCTCGGGGTTTCGGAGCAGAAAGGTTCCAGGTAGCTGTTCCTTCCTGGGCTGGGTTCATGTAAATCGGATGCAGTTGCCAAGCAACAATAGGTGCTAAGGAATGAAATACAGGCTGCAGAAACCTAATAGCCTGGAGAGAACAAGAACTACAAGCTGAGATTTATGGCAGATATAAAAGGAAAAGAATCATTCTCCCACACACAAAGAACACAGATACTTTATTATCAATGTCCTTAGCATGTTTTTTCTAAGGCATAATTAAGTAATAAAATCCCCACTCCACCCAAAATCAAACAGGTGTGTTTTTTTTTTTTTTAATGCTTTGCTCATTAAGCTTTTTCGAAAAGGACCTTGAGAAATTAGCTACCAAGACAAAAGCTGAAATTTAACCCAAAAAGCTTTCCTTCACACGAGAAAGATGTCAGCTACACAGACAGCGCTGCAACTGCCAATCAGCGATCCACGTTACCTTCTTGTGTTTTTATACCCTGCTCATTAACATTGCATCTGATCATCAGAAATTCTCTTTAAGCTTATTAAGATTTTAAAATATTTTTAGCAAGTTAATTAGAATACATTAACAGAGCTCATCTGTGTTCACCCATCATGCATATTTTATTTTATTCAGGCAAATTGCTTTTAAATGAAATATTAGACCCGGGAAGGGTACGCTGTTGGGCACTGTACCAAGGGGTTGTACCGTTCGATATTCCATTCCCAAACACCCCCAAAACTTCATGCCGCTGGAAATGGGGAGATCTGGTGGCAAATGGTGGGGTTTTGTGGTGCCTGCTGTATCACATTCCCCTCTAGGTGGGGCGTGGGTACATCAACCTGATGGATCTTCCTAGTACCTGAACCATCCTTAGCTGCCATCACATTGCTGCACAGTTTCCAGGGGTCAATATAAATTAAAGGCATCAAGAGAGCACTTGAATGGGAACCAAAGGCACACACAACGAGTGCCTTCAACCCCTCACTCTGTAGTGGAACTGCTCTTACAGATTCATGTATTTATTTTTCCTGTTGATGGTTGCTGAAGATGTTATTTTACCTTGAGGAAGGAGCCCAACCAGAAGCTCGGGCATGGTGTGGCACAGGTTTCTAGCAGGCAGAGGTGCACATGGACTTGGCAGAATAGCAAGAAAAGCTCACAAAGAACAAGCCTGAAATATACTTTGCCTTAGCTGGAGTTATAAATTCTTCCCTTTAATGTGCACTAAATGTCACCAAATTCAATCACCTAAAATTAAATAACAGTTTATGAGGAAAAGGGAAACAGCAAAACTTACCTTGGGGTATTTTGGGCATGCCAATTCCAGATTTTTGCTCTAGTGAGATAAAATCCATCACCAGACAGTGAAAAGTATAATAATACTATAATAAGGCGTTCCTCAAGATCTGCTATTCATTCACTCAATCCAATCAAGTGTGACATGGTATATTTCAAATTGTTCCTTCAGACTCCATCTGGCCCAAGTCCTTCCCATGTAAAGAAGGATGGAGAATGTCACTAATTTCATCAACAGTTCTCAAGCTAAGCACTTACTTTTAGAGGTCTGCTCACAGAAAAGGATGAATGAAGTTTGCCAGCCTCGCGCTTGATCCAGATTTTGCACTCTCACCGCATTTCAATTAACCGACCCCAGATTGCAGAGCTGACATGTTTGATTCAGATAGTAAAGAAAACATCCTTTAAAAAGCAACAGGTCTGAAGCTTTTGATGAGTGATTGTACAATTCATATCAAAACACATATTTAAATCTCAGCCATGGCACATTTCAAGATCTGCATCATTAACATGGCCTGGTTTGAAGGATTTCAATAATCTCGTTTACAGCCTATAAAAGTTTTTTTCTTTATCTCCAAGGCACTTACTACTTTTAACCAATTACCATTATTTAGGTACGTGTTATTCCTGTAACCTTTCCTGACACGTTAACCTCTTCAATTCCAGTGGCTGCTCTTTCATGAACTGATGCCCTATTCGCAGTTTTCTCCCACTGAGGAACCCCAAAACTAGATGCTTTTCATTTAGCACATGGCTGAACACATCAACTGTGCTGGCATAGGGAACCTGAATCACAGCTGGGCAATTCTATGGCAAGCTCTTCCAAATGCCAAAAGACAACACCTGTATGGATGGGTGGAGTCCCTTTTCTCTGACAATAAACCTATCGATTGCATTGAACCCAAAACTACCCCATCATAACCTTCTCCTTTTATTTCTGCATTCATTAACTCCAACACCCAAAGCACACGCTCCACCCTACCCTTTCTCCTCCAGCTTGGCTGGGCAGAAGTTTTGCTGTACGAAGGAATTCTCTGCTTCAGGAAGAGATTTCGCCTCCCTGCCACGGAGCTGGCAGCAGGCAGCTGCCATGGCCAACAACGCCAACAACCTACGCCTTTGCATTAAAGGACACAAACTGTGTTGGTTTATTTTGTAACATTTAAGCAGAAATATGCCCTATCCTAGGGAAAGCACCCACCTGGAAATCGATGCACGTTTCTAACAACACCCTAATTGCAAAAGAGTAAAACAAGAACGAGCAATGAAAGCAAGCTGACATTTTAATGCCATTTGGAGTGACCAAAGACACTGAAATATGTGGACAATTAAAAACACTCACTAAAAAAAAAAAAAAGCATAACTAGTAGACAACAGTAAAAAAAAAAAAAGCATAACTAGCAGACAACAGTACAATAAAATGCAATTTAACAAAGCACGTGTTGCCACTGGCCTACCCTGGCGAGCATATGCTGTTCATAGAATGAAATCTGTGGCTCAGCTACGCAGGCCAGCATGATGTTAGCAAAACCCTACAATAACCCCACTAGAGCTGCACCTGTAATGCAGCTATGCTCCAGTTTTGCAGCCTCAGGATTTAAATGAAAACCTGAAACCCTCCGGTGCTTGCAGAAACCTCCCTGTCAACCCAACGATCCCCAGAGCAGCTCAGAGCACATTACCCACCCCAATCCCCAGCTGACTGCCTCTCCTCCAGAGAAGTCCCAGCTACCTTTACTGCAGGGCTGCAAAACTCCTCCTGTCCATCCTCTCCTCCCCTCCTCCCAAACCCATACTCAGCAGAGAGGTTTCACGATCAGTTCTTTAGGTTTTCTTCTGCAGAAGCCAAAATCTTTTGCCACCAAAAACCCAGACCCACCTAAATATGCAATGTCTCTGCAACAGCCACTGACCCTATAAATTATTCCCCGGTCTGGGTCCGTCCTCGGGGTACCTGAGATGAGTTCACCACGTAGACTTGAACACAGCATATTGCAAATCCCATCCACATTACATCCAACCCTGACATAAAAACAGCAGTCGCCAAAAACGCACGACGCCTTTTCCCAATTCCTCACCCTTAACACATCAAGCAGCAATAACGGGTGCAATGACTTTCCAAGGGCATGTACCTGTTTAATTATTCAAAAGCAAATTGACTCAGGCACCACGGTATGAAACACTAAAATATGCAAACGAAGGAAATTATGGGGGAAAGCAACAAAAGAGGGAAAACGATCATGGTGAGAGGAACACATGGGGGCCCATTCTGATCTCCTTGCATGCTTGAGTGTCTCTGTATGTTTCCACAGAAGAAGAAAAGGTTGTGAAGTAACAGAGTAATTATTATTTACTCCTTTCAGCACACTGACTAGGATCTCGAAACCAGCTAACCATGCCAACAGCACCCTAAATAGAGTGACATTTTCACCTATAGACATGAAGCAATTTCTGAAAAAGGGAAGTTTACACCTTTCTAGGCAATCAAATCTTATTGCTGGGAAAACACTTGTTTCAACAGAGGCTGTATATATCAGATGCAGGATCTGATCCATCAGTGATTCTTGTTTATTCTATATTAAGGTCCTGAAATACCTCATTAAATAATAAGAACAGGTTAACTGAGAGATACTTTAACATAACTTCTAGTTATTTTTCCATAAAACATGAATATCCCGTTAAAACAAAGAGCATTTGATTTTGGCTTGGACCGAAACAAATGTCTTTCCAATCAAGACCTCCAGTGAATTGAATGTCTCTTGTAAGCAGGTGCCACTGTGCTATATTTTCATCCAAACTGCTGAGAATAAGCTAGAAGAAAATGACAAAGTAAATTGAACAAGAAAAGTGTCTGATCTTGATGAATAATTCAATGATGCAATGCAACAAATACGGATTTTTTTGTTCTGGTAAATGCAGTTTACAACTGTCCTTTGCTTAGAAAAATGACCTTCTCCTTGTAATTATGCTTTTGTCTTTAGGCACTGAATCATGGTCTTGGTAATACTTGCGATTCCAGTTCACAGCTCTGACTGACCTCAAAGCACGCCACTCCTGCTACGTATCTAATCGTTCTTTAAAAAAAGTAATACAACGTACAAAGATCTTCAGCTATAGTATTAGGCACCCTGCTCGCTGACTGTTCTTTAATTTATTTGGTCACTTTCCTTGGGTCTTGAAAAGCATGAGAGTATCTTTTAACAGAGATTGTAGAGTGACAACCTGCACATGGACTCGAGCCACGGTAACTGCAGCGTGATGGACTGGTCAAGGCAGGAACGACGCCATCTGCCAGGGATGCGGCAGCTGAGCGGACACCTAACTTCTTACAGCAGCAGCCAGAACCTGAAAGGTGAGGATTTTGAGATCCATATTCAGCATTAGCTGAAGTCTACTAAAAGTACATTACGTCTACTTTTGCCTGTTAAAGGTTTTAGACCAGACCCACAGGAGGAAAGCAGAACCCAGGGCTGTTGGACTGTATTTCTGCCTTACACCATCACTGACTTCTTGCATTACACTGGGCAACCTTTCCTCACCCTTAAGGGTAAAACTTGTACGCTTATAAACAGGCAGTGCTAACACTAAAACTAGTGGAAACATGATTAAAAAAGCATCCACAAGGAGAAGGGGAATCAGCTCTTCTCCGTGGAGAGAACAAAGACTGGCAATATTAAACTGTGGCATGCCAAAGTTCAGTTTGTTGTGAGAAAAGCTTTTTAAGAGTCAAGGTTGCAAGACGTGGGCATAGGTTAAGCACCACTCCCATTCCCCAGGGTACTGACCTGACTCCTTGGATAATAGCATGAACAGACACCCATCGCTCTTACCCTTACAGAAAAGTCACCATGCAGACAGGACTGCCAGAGTCACAGCTCCAGAATAACCACGGCCACGTAGTCTAATAAGAGAATTCACTGGGGAAAGACCTGAGCTGCTTGCGAATCTGTTCCCAGAAATATGTCCTTTATTCTTGACAATTAGAAAAATATAAATAAGAATTCACCTGTCAGCCTTGTTGTATCCACAGCAAAGACGGCAGCAGAAGAACCCCACTCGATGGGGAGGTGGGCACAGCTGGATGATCTAATAGCCACAGACCCTGAGAAATCCTCCTTAGAGCTGTGGTACGACACAGTGCATTCAGGTCCTTGTGTAAGTCACACCTGGCATATCAGCATTAGAAGTGGACACCACATGATCATGACTTAAAAAGACTCTTTTTGCCTTTTTTTCATTTATTTTTCACCATTTCTGCTGTATGACTCTTTCTTGATGCATAGCCTTATTATAACCAAAATATATAGGAAAGAATCCAGATAGGCACAAAACAAAAACAAACAAACAAAATTAACCTTACCAAACTCTACGATACGAGACATATAGTGAGTAAGACTAGCTTAAACACAAGTAAGGACACAGGAACTCAGGTGCATATTTTCTGTCCCCTGCAATATATCAGCATCTCTTGCTCATGAATACTCAGATTGCATTTGGCCAGTTGGCAGCACTTCCTAACACCTAACAATCTAATAAAAATATATTTTTTCTCTGCGCTAGACAGATCTGCCCACCTTCAACCTCTGCTACCCATAAAACACACAATTTATTCTAGTACCTTTACTCAGAGTATAATTAACCTTTTCAACGTACAAAAGCTTCTGTGCCTCTTAAATGAACAAAGAGCTATTAATGAACAAAAATACTTTCCTGATCAAATGTTTAATACTAGTTCTGGGAATACAGAGTATAATATTACTACACACACATTGTATATTATATAGTATATAGTTCACACATTCTCTTCCAGAAGGTTTCTGTTTTCTGAGTATCATCATATTAGACTGATTTTTATACGCCATGAGGATACTTCAGTCAGGTTACTGTACACACTCACAATATGAAACTGCACAACACAGTCATGAGAAAGAAGTCTTATCTGCCTTAATTTTAAGGTAAAGAATAAGAATAAGATGAATTTGATTTTATTAATTTCAAGGTTAGACTGTAAGGAGCCTTAACATCACACACGGACATAAGTTTTCAAGGCACAGGCCATGAGCTCTTGACAGCCCATAATATAGAGAAACAGGCCTGTTGTGTAGGAGACTTGAATCTTCCACATAAGAGATCCAAGCCCATACTGAAAAATTTATGGAACTCACAAATTTTACGTCGGCAAATCAGTGACCAAGAGGAAAGAAGGCATGTGAGTTGTTCTCATCTTCTTTCCCTGGTGCTAATTTCTTACAGGGATGAGAGATCAGGATTGGAATGAAGGCTTGAACTCACCAGTGCCCCACATCTTCTGGTGTGCATGTTGTGCGCTTTCCATCAAGGCAAATGCTAGCTTTAGTTCTGTAATTTTAGCTGTGTTTTAAATGAAAAGATGCCCTGAATCCTGCAGCAATGCAACTGTTGATCACACTCTGTTCGGTAACAGAAGTCCTGTCAGATATTTAGCCTTAGTTACCAAAAACTACCTTCAGGGAGTACAAACATTTCCCCTCTGGCATCCTGTCAGTCACAGCGAATCTGTAAATAAACTGTCAAACTCCATTCCAATCATTCCTGAATCTGCAAGGGAAAAAGTAGTAAAATTGGTGCAGCTGGTTGGAGTCCCTGTAGAACAGGGCTGATTTCACAGCTTTAATATGGTTCACTACTTCACAGCAAGTCCGATCTGATATACAGCATGCAGAAATGAGTGACACCTTTGCTAATCATTTTCTTAAACTTATCACATGTGGAGGTAATAATGGATGCAATGACTTTTCAAGGGCACGGCCTGGTTAATTTTTCAAAAGCAAACTGATTCAAGTTCTGCAAAATTAAAAATCCACTAAGACACACCGTAAAGCTATCTAAATTATGGAAAATCACAAGAATAAAGGGGGAAAAAAAAAAAGCTCTGGTCACGAGAGTCTTAGACTCTTATACCAGCATATAGAAAGTAGGAATACAGCAACTGCATACAAGCCAAGGATTTAACTAGAGATGCTGACTATAGCAAAGACTAGTTAAATAAAAGGGGAAAACCCATGCATTATTACCTAGAACATATTGGCACCCTTGTTTTATAATTCATAACTTACGAAGTAGTTCTGAGAGAGCTGGTCAAGAATTTTTCTGCGAGATATTTTTTGTTGGACCATGACAGCTAATCAAAGAATTTTTCAGGGCCATGACAGAAAATTAATAACTGAAGAAAGATCAGAAAAAGAATAAACATTATCACCCCACTGCCCATGGACTCACCTAGGATGTAAATCACCTGATTTAGAGTAGGAACAGAACCTGAACCGGGGTCTGCTTTATCCCACAAATTTTCCTTCACCATCAAGTTATACAAAGTCACATTGTCTCTCTGGACCAGTGAATATTTCATAAGAAGTAGAATAGCCCCAAGCAGAAGCCAGGCTGCCTCTCAGCCCAAAAGCAAATACACTGGCTTGATTTATGTCAAATCCAGGTTCAAGACGCAGTCCTGTTATCAGTCAGAAAAAGGGATTTCAATCGCCATCTCCAAAAGGAGATGTTTCATGTTTCTTCACAAAAGCCCCCTGAAGTGTAATTTTAATTCTGTGACAGCTTGAAAACAGATTTTGAAAGCATAACTTCTTATGAAACAAAAAGGTAGGTATTTGATTGCACACGCTTCCTCAGCCTCCTGCTCTTGGGACAAAAACTTTTCATGGCAATAGCTGAACACACCAGAGGAAAGGATTAGGGGTAGTTGTTAAGGTCAGTATGACTGCAATGAGTATGACGATGAAAAAAATAACATCAGCCCCTTAATTAGGGTCACCGTATGTTCAGACTTCTATACTCATCCTGTCTTTTTCAAGCTCAAAAGTTGGCTGGCTGGAAAGAGAGGAATACAAAATGCATCATGATTTACCCTATGTGCCCTGGCCTCCTGTGTGCTACATGTGTCAGATCTGACGTATCAGAGACACGCTCACCAGGCAGACTACATGGCCTGTCACCTCCTAGCTTCTTTCATAACCTCCCAGAATAAACAATAGAAATGCTACCCCACATCCATATCCTACATAAGTTTTAAGCAAAAGCAACGATTCCAGCCCTCCAGAACCATGCAGCAAACTGGTTTATTCTCCTCTTTGTGTATCCAAGTATCTCATCCAAGGCACAAATAAATCACTGTGAACCTGAAAACATCAGTGACTCTGGACTAGACCTCTGTTGGTGTACAGGGTCCATAAGAAGTTTTTCCATCAGAGGATTAACCACAAAAAAAAAGGAAATCTCCGACCCGAATTTTATTTCCCATATAACAGCTGAGTTAGTTTATAATCCCAATCTGATAATAATCAATTCATCCTCAGAACACCCTTAACAGCCAGGAATTATCATCGTCTGTATTTTAGAGGTAGAAAACTATTCACCTACATGAAGCAGGGCTGCGTGCCATGTCTTGTGAGCGAGAAAGCAGCACCCATATCACACCACCTTTTCACTGCGAACCACAGTCAATGCTTTGCTTTAAAATCAATGAGACGTCAAAATCCAGCCTGTACACTTCTTTCCATCCAAACAAAGCAATATCGTTTCAATTTCCAATAAGAAAGAAAATGGTTTATTGGATTGTCCTTTCGGTATCAAAATAAATAAATAAATAAATTTACTTCGCATACCGAAGTTTCAGTCCTAAAAGCCAGCAGTAAAACACAATCCTCTGGCAGACAGCACAACAGCTCGTGACATGACATGACCCCTAAGAAAACAGCTGACAAAAAGGGGACTTTAGGTAAAAAGAATGAAATGGTCCCAGTGGGAGTTGCTCCGGGGCACCTGTGCTAACTCCCCTGCCAAAAGCATTTTCAACTCTCCAATGGCCACAAACGATAAGAAAAACCTATGATGAAAGAAAGTCCACAAGGCTACACCTGCGAAGTGAAGTATTTTCTCAAAAATACTTCAGATACAGAGGCGGAAGCAATCAAAAAACAAAAGAAAAAACGTGTGCTGCTGTCTTTGTTTTCACCCAAGCCGAACTTCCCCTGCGATTGAATCGCTGGCTCGCCGGGGCAGCTGGCCGGGATCCTGAGCCGCGGGCAGGAAGAGCTTGTCTGGGAAATCGGTGCGGGCCTCAGGCCTGCCTCTCTGGAGACGTGCCCACAGGGACACGCTCACCCAGCCTCGCAGACCAAGGCCTGCGCCACGCTACGGCAAACTGGACCTGGTGATGAAGGAGCAAAGCTCCCGATGCCTCCCTCACCTGTCTTTACTGCTAAGGCGTGCTTTCAGGTCCCTGAGACTGGAGGAGGGAAGACTTCCTCTCAGGGGAAAAGACCACACAAGGGGAACGTTTAAATAAACTAAATAGACATATATAAGGCCATGGGACCTCGTGGGATGCACCCATCGGCGCTTAGGCAGCCTGTTGGTATCGTTGTGAGGCCACCCTTGACCATCTCTGGAGGTCATGGCAACTGGGGGAGGCTCCTGAGGAGTGGAAGGAAGCAAATGTCACTATCTTCAACAGGGGGAGGAGGATAAAGGGAACTACAGGCCACTCAGGCTCACCTCAATCTTTGTAAGGTGATGGAGTAAATCCTCCTGAAGACCACTTCCAAACGTGATAAAAAGGTTATTGGGATTAGCAAGCATAGCCTTCTAAGGCGAGGTGACTGGTTTGGTGGGTGAGGGGAAAGCAGCGGATGTTATTTACCTCAACTTCAGCAAGGCTTTTGGCACTGTCTCCCACAACATCCTCACTGACAAACTGATCAAGTACAGACTGGATAAGCGGTCAGTGAGGTGGATGGAAACTGGCTGAGCTGCTGGACTCAAAGGTGGTGATCAGCAGCACAAAGCCCCGCTGGAGGCAACTCAGTGGTGGCGTACCCCAGGGGTCGATACTGGAGCTGATACTGTTCAACACTAACAGCCTTAGATGATGGGACAGAGTGCATCCTCAGCAACTTTGGAGACCATACAAAAATGGGAAGGGTTGATAAAGAAGAGGGTTTTGCTGCCATCAAAGGGACCTCAAAAGACTGAAGAGAAGGGCCAACAGGAACCTCACGAAGTTCAACAAATGGAAATGCAAAGTCCTGCACTTGGGGAGAAACAACCGAGAGCCGACTGGCTAGAGGCCATCAGCTGGAAAGCAGCTTGGAAGCAAAAGGCCTGTGGTATCAGCATGTAAAAGAGTGATATCAGCACATCAAGGGAGCACTGCTCAGCACAGACAAGACATCTGGAGTGCTGGGTCCAGTTCTGGGCAAGAGCACAAGAGAAACATGGACATACTGGAGCAAGTCCCATATAGGGCCGTGAAGATGATTATGGGATTGGAACATCTAACCTGTGAGGAAAGGCTGAGAGGGCTGGGAGTCTTCAGGCTGGAGAAGAGAAGGCTCCTGGAGGATCTTGTCAACATGCATTAATTGTGGGGGACAGGAGGAAAGCATCCAGGCAACAAAGACAGATTCTTCTCAGTGCCATCCAGTGACAGGACAAGTGGCAAAGGCCACAAACAAATACAAGAAATTCAAGAAACTCCTTCCAAATTATTTTTTTTGAACTGTATAGGTGATCAAACACTCCAATAACTTTCACAGAGAACCTGTGGAGCTGCCATCCCTAGAGATATTCCAAACTCAACTGGACACTCTCCTGGGCCATCTCCTCCAGCTGGGCCTCCTCTGAGCAGGGGATTTGGACTGGATGATCTTCAGAGCTCCTTTCTAACCTCACCCATTTTACAATTCTAACTACCTATAAGCTAAAACACAGAACCATGAACAGTTTAAAAAACCCTAAAGACGACTTTAAAAAAAATCAGCCTGAAGTGTGAGATACTCATTTACAAATATTTATTTTTCATCATTAAATGCTTCAGTTTGTACAGATGAAATACTAAGCAGCACATAAAAACCTACTTTGAAATAGAGAAACTAAATAGGGAGAAGGGAGTAGCAGCAAAACAGAAATCTGGTCATATGCCTGTAATTAGAAGTGCATCTTCAGTAGTCAGGGAAGAACAAACTCGAGATTATAAAATAACTCAAGAAAGCACTATTATGAAGGTTTATTTTTGACTAGTAAGTAAAGAAATTCTTGAAGACATGACAACTATTTTGCAGAGCAGAAGCTTGTGAAGGTAGCCAACTCTGCTTTGTGGGAGCCTATTTGACCCCAGCTAAGCCACCTGATTTCAACAGGAATTGGATAGGATCAAGGCAACACAGCGCAACTTCAACTTGTGATAATCTAGCCCTAAAGACTTTAACAAGAAACAAATGTGTCTGAAGCTACAGACCACAACAACAGCTAATTTACAACTACAGAATTGAGATAACTTTCTATCCCTCACTACAAAGGCCGTAGATGTTCCATTCAAGTTTTTTATATAAATTTCTTCAGAAAAATAACAGTACATCCCAGCATACATAGTAATTTGTTTTTCCAGTGAGGAAAAGAAGAATATATAGACAGGACATGACTAAATTAATTTTGAAAAACTCCTGATTTTAAAGTGCCTGGTATTTAACATTGTGATAATTGCAGGGAGGAGAGTTGTCCCCGCGTATATGAGGAGGAGAGAAAAGGAAGCTCTCAGATACTGCAGAGAAAGAGGCAGACGGACAGATTTACTTGACACGCTCTCTCGAAGCCCTGCAGGCTTCATCAGCGGTGCTTGTAAGGCCTTTGAAGTGTAGCTGTTGCACAGCTTGTAAGTCCCTTCCTCTGGAGCTGCCGAGGTTGTGGTGTTATAAGCTACTTAAGCTCCTTACTCCAGATCTAAGCAAACGGCTTGACGCACTTACAAGCTTCACTCCCTCTTATTCTGAAGATTTTAAGCTGCTTAGCTTACTGCCTTCAACTTTCAAATTCCTACAGCCAAATCCTACCCATGCACCACGCACCCACCTTTATTAACCTGCTTCTCTTCTCCTGCTCAGGATCCTGACTCTCTTGTGCCAAGTCGACGGCAGAACAAAATCATCTTTTACAAGCTTAGCCCTCCCAAAGTCACAGCCAACACCTGAATCCTATTGTTTGGCAGCTACCACTCTGCATTTTCAGGATTCACGGATTTACTGTAAAGCAAACAGGTTTTCTATCCTAACAAAGCTTTTTGTCAAGGAAGTCTATTTTTTGGTTATGGTTTTCAAAAAAAAAAAATCTGCACTGGCATAACTTTGCTCTCGTAAATGTGAGCTTTTACTGTTAATTTTAGATTCAGGAGGAACTGCAGAAGCTTTTGGAAGAAGGGCTGCTTATACAGGAGAGATGAGCTTCATCTAAATCAAGCTGGTACCAGACTGCTGGCATTTACAGTTAATAACATTACAGGAGAGCCTTTAAACTAAGAAGCGTAGTAAGGCTGGCACAAATGGACATGACACGTTTTCTAGGCCTGAAATCAGACATTAATAAATCCGAATAAGAAACCGCAAAAAAAAAGTAATTCCATTTTAATCACAGCACAGAAAATAAGCTACTGAGCCAACTGTGTAAGTGCTGCTATACAGACACTAGAAATCTAAAAAATACGATAGAAAACCTTAAGTGTTTAGTTTTCAGTGAGGATATTGACAGAAGCAGCAGAGTAGTGAAAGGCAGATAATCATTGCCATGCTGTAAAATAAAAGAACAAATCTTATTGCAAAGCTATAGAAAATCACAGCAGTGAGGTTGTTGCTATACATTAATGAAAACCTGAAGCCTAAACAGACAAGCAAGCTATCTGTACCAACTTGTAACAGCATCACAGAGTCACAGGGATGGTCTGGGCTGGCAGGGACCTTAAGGACCATCCAGTGCCACCCCCTGCCACGGGCAGGGACCCCTCCCACCAGCCCAGGTTGCCCAAAGCCCCACCCAGCCTGGCCTTGGGCACTGGAGAATGCCCTCCCTTGCCCTGCTGCCCATGCTGCTGTTGGTGCAGCCCAGGACATGGCTGGCCAAGCACACGTTGCTGGCTCACGTTCAGTTTTTCATCCACCAGCACCCCTAGGTCCTTCTCTGCAGAGCTGCTCCCAATCCACTCATCTCCCAGCCTGAATTCCTGCTTGGGATTGCTATCCGTGGAATCCATGTGGTTTGAATATCACACCAATACTGGGATCATACAACAAGACCAGAATTGCCCAGAATGATGACAGTGACAAACACAAAGAGACCGGAGAGACTACCTGGACAGAAAATACAGGAACACTGAGAGACTATAGTTAGCCCTTTATGAGTTAGGATAAACATCACACTCATGTATCTACATGGTATATATGCTTTGCGCTATGGTATATATGTTAAATATGCTACAATTACTCAAGAAACCTAGAAGAAGAAAAAAAAAAGAGATGGGTTCAGAAAGTTACTACTCAAGAACCCCTTTGTAATAGTTACCGTGAAATATTTTGGTATATTGGTCTAGGAAGAGCCAATAAATCAAAATAAATAAATAGAATAAAAACCCACAACAGAAATATTATTTCAGTGAAATGGAGTACCATAAAAAGGAGAGAGCACATTAAAAATAAAGGCAGCAGACGAGAGCCTAAAATGCTCATAAAGTAACCCGGACTATTAAAGACCAATATATGAAGAAGCTCTTAATTCAGGATGTGTTTGAAGACATGTCCCAGAATGAGGTGTCAACAAGGGAGGCACAAGAACAAATAAAATAAATAAATGAGGAGAAATAGATAAGATCCTATGTTACCCATACAGAGGGTGCATAGGAATCAAGTGTAAAATTGTTAAAATGTTCCCTGTGGGAAATAAAACCTAAAGAAATGGCGAAGGGGATACAGGGGGAGGCCAGGAGAGCACAGCATTCAAGGGGATCAATAGGGAATAACTATTCCCTGTTTCTCGTAGTAGAAAATGAAATTATCAGGTGAGATGTTCAACACAAAAAATAGGGGCTTCTCACACAATGTGCAGCTGAGCTGAAGAGCTCAGTGCTACAGGATACCACGGGTGCCAAAAATCTACATGCCTTTAAAAAGCCATTAGAGAAGTTCATGGGGAAAAGTTTGTCAACAACCATTAGTTTGTCAACAACCATTAAATGATGATTAAAAACACCCTCAGGCTCAGGATGTTGCTAAATTGCAGAATGATGGAAGCTGAGAGGATATAGTAGATGTTGTAGCCTTCCCCATGTATTAGAGACCGGCCACCGTCAAACGAGGAGTCTCACCTTGCTCGTCCTTTGGCCTGACTCAAGACAGCCTTTTTAACCTTCACATTTTTCACTCTCAAATTTTTAACCTTCGCATTTTTAACCCTCGCTCATTTTTCCTTTCCCCATCACAAAGTCTTTTACGTCGTCCCCATCACATGAAAGTCTGTTACACCAAGCATTTAAAAAATCCACCATCAAGTCAACAAATAAGGCAGCCTCAAATCTTGCAGACACTTAACTGTACCGTGCCTAAATTTCCAGGTATAGCCATTTTCCCCTGGATGTGTTTGTTTTAAAAGTTATGACAAGTCTCACAACCTTTATTATATTTATCATGGTTCTGGAGATTGCAACAATCTTGACCTTTTTTCCCACATCCTAATGCAATTTCAAATTAATCTTCTCTGTGTAACAAGAGTTATCAAATGCCACGGAGCATGTAAACCACATCTTGACTGCTGAGAAAACATCTCTTAACAGAACATTATTTAGGCAAGCATTTAAGCTTCATTGACCTCGCAGGTACCTGAGCACTTCCTTGCATCAACCATTTCTAATCCTGACAGCACCAAGAGTTGATGTGAGCTGGAAGTTTGCACTTCAGCCGCGAGACTTTCACTCCATCGCATCCTACTGAAAGGGCGGCTGGTCAAGATGCAGTTTTGCCTTTTTCCACCGTCATGAAGGGCATAACACAATAAAGCTAAAAGAGAAAGCATTCTTTATTTGTCAGAAGTAATTAAACGTCACTGACTTTCTGCAAAGCTCAGGAGTCATCTGGGAAAAGAGCAGTATGTCCCCTCATCCATCTGAGTGACAAGGTCAGAGCAGCCCTCACTTTCTTGGTTGCATCTCCATCACTGACTCTGTTCATCATGCTGTAAATTAATCTGTAAAAATTTGGAGAGAGTACCTAGTGTAATTAGCCCTATCTGTCCGAATGAGGCAAAACGAGATGGGGTGGCAGCTGAGGGCTCCAATTGGCTTGTGGCTGCTGAGTGACAGAACTAGGTCAACACACCAACTTGATTTGGAAAGAGAACAACATAAAATTAACTTTGAGTCTTGTTACATTTCTGAGACAAGGCTTCAAGACCTTCCGTTACCAAGAGGCCAGCGATAAGATGCTTTATATTTTTATTCCTCCTTGCGAAAATTTTGGTTTGCATATCCAGTTAGAATCCCTCATCCGTTGTCACACATTCTTCTGCCATGCACCTCAGCCTCCCTAAAGACTCCTCTTCTCCAGGCTAAACTACTCCAGCTTTCCCAGCCCTTTCTGCTCAGGGCAGCTCCCTCTAGCCCTCAACCACTTTGGTCGCCCTCCGCTGTGGTTGCTCCAGTTTATCAATGCATTTCTTGTATTTAGTGGCCCAAAACTGGGTGCAGTAGCTCTGAATGTGGTCTAATACATGCTGAATAGAAGACTAGCTCACTTCCCTCGATAGCCAGCTGTGATGTTGATGCAGTCCGTAAGCTGTCAGCCTTCATTGCTGCAAGGAAGCATTGTTGGCTCTTTTCTAGCTAGACCTCCCAGGTTCCTTTCAGCAGTTTTTCCCCCCAGCCTCTTATCGATGCAGGGAGTTCGTGTGCCCCAGGTGCAAGACTTGACATTTTTCCTTGTTGAATTTGATGAGGCTCCTGACAGACCATTCCCCTATTTAACATGCAACTTACGTGATTTATTCAAGTCACAGGCATGAGCTTCTCATCATCATATCAGAGGATAATCCTGGAGATAGAGCTGAATGTGTAAAACAGGATTAAGCGCAGATAGGATGAAGTAGCGTGATGCACAGCTCACCTCTTTGGCCTTTTCTCATTATATCATAAGACCTTTCCCAATGTTTATATTCACAGCTACTAATATGCTACACTAATAGTTCTCAATTCTGAGAAATTTGGCCCAAGCTACATCCCCGTTCAAGGGATTTCTGCAAGGAATTGCTAAGCATGCACTGGGTCACAATGACATGACTCAGTTTTTTTGCTGGCTCTCAGCAGGAGGAGAAAAATTAAAGCTAGGAGCTCAGGAAACCACCTCAGAGCATGCCTAAACATAAGTAGCATCGCTAGCGTAAGCAAGACAGTGGGATGAAAATCTCTGTAGTTAAATCTACACACAAAAAATTAGTTGAACTAGAAATAAAGCCCATAAATAAATGCATACACTTTTTTTCCAAAGGTACTTTCTTGAGTCGGAGTTGGGATTGATGGGTAAAGAAATTTTCATTGCTCGTGTCTGCACAGAACCTGTCCTGCAACTGAAGAAGCAGTTACAACTTCCACCACTACTGAGCCTGTTTTCTCTTGGGTTTGTTTCCTTCTAAATTTTCTGTGGACCTTTGAGGGAGACAGAAGCAGTTCGGGACTGGCTGCCTGAACTGGTAAAGTCAAGTAAAAGAACATAGGGAATCTCTTTTTTATTTTTTTGTGGGGGGGGGAGGGGAGGGGAGGGTCTAGAAGACTTACCCTATTACATATGAGAGAAGTGCAACTAAAATGACAAGTCAAGGAAGTGTATTTATTTGGATTTTTGTATTTATATAAACCTATGTATACTTATGGATACGAATCAAGTATGTCCTGAGGTAAAATAATTTCCGCCTCTAAGATCTGAATAGCAGGACATCTGTGTAATTAAATAAATAAATAAATAAAAAGAAAAAAGAAAAAAGAAATAAACATACCAAATCTCAGAAGTTCTAAAGACAGACTTTTCACTAAAAAAATGTTCCAAAACAACTTCTCTATGGTTATTTATTAAAATTTTTAATAATATTCATAAACTTGTGCATTCCTCTTTGAATCTTGTCAATTCCAATATATTAGACAACTGGTACACTTGCCACCCAGAAGCACTTGGGGTTTTCATGTATGAGTAGCACTAGAAGGTCAGGGAGAAGTTCGTTTGTGGACACAGAAAATGGATTTGTTGAGGAAGAAGAGGAGGAAACACTGCACTGCTGCGGAAGAACATGGCATTTCAGCACACGTGGATACATCAGCTATTTTCTTTCTAGGCAACAAGGGAAGCGCACTGCCTGATGCTCCATATCTTGGCAAACTGAGTGTTATAATTTTCACAAAACACAGAAGGGAACGAGGGAATCACTTCTCAGTACAGTGCGGGATTTGGTAAAGGATGAGCTGCTGTCCTCTAAGGGTCTGGACATGCCTTTTTTCCTCTCCTGGTTACAAAACAATTTTAATCACGGTGGGAAGGAAACAGTTATTCCATCCTGTTCTGTAGCTGAACCATGAATCAAGATCTGAGCTATCAATTTACCCTCAGGAATCCTTTGTTGCACAAGTTAATTTACCTCTCCTCTTATGTAAACCTGGTGTCACCTTACTGTTTAATATTGAAAGTTATTGACAAGGGAAACGCTGATTCATGAAAGTGAGATTTTGTTCTAATGCATTCATGTGAAAACAAATGAGCCAGCACCGTTACACGGCCGTTCCTCTCGCTCACATTTCATTCCAGCCCTGTCAGAATTTCCAATGGGGTGAGCGAATCCTGAGCAAATCCTGCGGCAAGTTCTTCTCAGTCAGGGGCCAATGAATTGGTTTTCAAAGAAAAGCTTCGTCCTTAGTGCAGTAAGAGCTGCCCTTGGAGTGTAAAAGGGCACTACCGCTTACAGACTGCAGCTGAGCTATCTGAAATTGGGGAATTTGTTTATCTAGTTAGTTTCCTATTAATATTTCCTCCTGTCTGGTGACCAGAGATAGGATACAAGGGAACACCATGAATCAGAGGAGGGTCAGGCTGGGCGTTAGGGAAAGGATTTGCACCCAGAGGTGGTCGGGCACTGGGACAGGCTGCCCAGGGCAGTGGTCACGGCACCGAGCTGCAGGAGTTCAAGGAGCATTTGGACAGTGCTCTCAGACACAGGGTCTAGTTTTGGGGTGGTTTTGTGAGAAGCCAGGAGTTGGACTGAGTGATCCTTGGGGGTCCCTGCCAAGTCAGGATATTCTGTGATTCTATAGAGCAAAATGTGCCATGTTATGTTTGCTGTAGCCTAATCCTGATTAATATTTATACTCTAATCCAGCACTACTTATCCTCACTATTCATACACCTGCACTGGGCCCAATCATAGCCTACCAACCGCTTCAGCCACCCTGAAACCACCCAGCCATTGCAACATGAAATCCTCAGGTGGCCAGAGGACTACTCAGGAACTCTAGACATCCTCTGACAGTAAAAAGATTCACAAGTCTGGAAGAAGCACCCGAAAACATCTATGTAAGAGCATTTTCAAAATCTTCCAGAAGAGAAGCCCAAGTACCATCAGCCTCAAAACCACAGCCTACCTCCTGCCAGGGAAAGCTCTCTGTTCCTAACCCAGGAACTCCCCATCTACACGCCACCACTGCAGGCAGGCACTCGATAGCTGGCAACACCCTCTCCAAAGGGTGATGTATGGCAGGTTTTTGAGCTAGAATGATCTCATTTTTAGACCAGGCACAGAATGAGGACCCCAATGGCCAAGGGAATGGAGGAGCATAGATAAAGTACACCGACAGGCAGAGATGCTTGAGGGTGATGTTCTGGAGCCATGTTCTAAGGGTTTGTGAAGTAATGGGTATGAGAGCAAAGTTTAAACAAAGGAAGGAAGCGTTTTGCAAACTCTACAGTAGCAATTATTGAGCAGTCAAATGCGTGAAACAGCACCATGGCATGATGGTCATCATCATGGTGAGGAAAAAAAAAAAGTTTTTTCATTCATTCCAGTGACTAAACATTACAACCTCTTTCAGTGCCTTCACAGGACTATCTTCAGTGACTCTGGATGCAGGTTGACCCAGAGACTGGAATCCCATCTCCCAAAGCCAAGTAGTACTTTGGTAGTCCAGCTACATCCTCCAAGATGTAGGGAACGAGAGACAGTAAACACCTCACAAGCCTCCGTCACGTCGCCTCCAACAGTTATCCTGCCAGAGACAGACAGCTTAACCACCGACTGAAGATGTATCAATCTGACTCACAGGGATGCTAATGAAACTAATAGTGCTGCTTATCTCGTACATTGGCAAAAAGAAGCATCTATATATAGGGAAACCAGAGCAACAGCTGTAAGCATCAGCATCTCCACTGCTTTGTCAGCATCCCACTTGTACGGTTTCCTCACCGAAGTCCAACAGTGCCTTCCAAAAGGTTGTAAACCAGTGCTGAGGTCTCATATTCTCTCTCAACACCCTGCTGCAAATGCAGCAACGCCAGAAACAGTCGCAGCTCATCCACTTATGCTAGACCCATGCTCTGACACTGCTGGAATAAAATGAAGCGAGGAGTGTGCTAAGCTGAAAGTATTTTATCCTGGAGTACTGCTAAGCTAGGAACACTTCAGTATGGGCGCTCAGAAGGGCAGCCAACTTCTTCCACAATACAGGAGGATACGATTCCTCTAGCAGCTCAAACACGAAACCTGAAGAATACCCCAGAAAGATTGGTAATTACATGTTATCCAGGGCAACGCAGCACCAGGACAGATGCAGGGGCACAGGCACGAATCATACCCAGCTGTGCAACGCAGCACTGCCACGTGTGCTTGGCTTACCCAGAGCTGCGCTGGGCCAGCCACGCAGCAAGGTGTGCTCTCCCTCTACGGTGTCCTCTCTCCAGGTGAGACTGCCACAGGGCAGCTTTGACTACTTGGCTCCATTTCACCTCTCTGGATGAATTCTGAAGAAAACACTAGCTTAAAAACGAAAAATGAATGTTTATACAGATGAGTACCCTGCCTGTGCACAAAGCGGGCTAGCCCAGGATGGCACCCAGCCTTTCCTCTTCCTTAACTAGATTTCTACTGATTTCAGTCTGTTTAGGATACAGCATCTTCAAAAATACACACCAAAGCATAAAGAACAACTCGGAAGGAGCCAGTTCTGGTGCTAGAAAATATGCTTCATTTATTTTGGATGTTTTAATCACACGGGGAGATAAATCATCTGAAACTGGCATTTTCCTCGCTAGCTACCAGTATTTTAAGTAAGCATAGCAGAAGCCAGTGAACATTTATTCAGGTGAACTCATGTATGTAATGGAGTTGCCTTTAGCAACTCTCCCTCGCTTGTGGGCCTCCTGTGACTACGCTGCCTAAAGTTTACCTTTATACTTCTCTGATGATCACAGCTGGGCAGGATTTGTAGAACTTCAGACTAGAAGGCCTTGCAGCCTGCATTATACACAGTGCTAAGAGGCCAAACGAAGAGGCAAAAGCGGCAAGAGGTTTATTGTAATGCTGATATTTTCCTAGCTCTTATCGAGCACAGCATTTAATCTGATGTATTACACTTAATGAAGAGTCAGGAACTTGTACTGCAAATAACAGATCAGATATAATTGGAATTTGTTCCACACCACTAGCCTACATACATCAATAAAAACAATAACCACATTGGATTTTGGGCTCACTTCATTTGCATTTCTTAATTTAGTGTTTAACTAATTTAACAATAGTAATGATTTAATTCAAATTAAAATCTAAGGAAAATAAAACAATTTTAAAAAGCCATTAAAGATTTCATTAAGTTCCATCTAAATTAATATTAGCTTTCTTAGTATTTTCAGTAAATGATTTTTTTCTCTCACCGCTGAAACAAACATGAAGTTTCCTCTGTGCAGTCAAGCTTTAGACAAACCTTGTTAGATTTATTGGTATTATTTCAAGCAATTAATTAATATACATTGGAGTTATTCAGAGGAAAAGCACAGAAATGGCAGGAAAATGGATGAAGCTGTTTTTAAAACACAGCGTTCAACTTAGATAATTGTTCTTTGAGCCTTTTATGCAGAGCTCTTAGGTATACACCGTCTGTTAGATCACATTTCCCATACATTTGCGGTACTGCTCCTAAGCAGCAGATGCACAGGAGTTATCCAAGCCACACTAGTTTTACAAGACATTTTTCTGCATCTCCACATGCAGCAGTCACTTGCACATGAGTGGCTTTTCAGACAAAAGAATTCATTACAGGAATACGTCAGTTATACTAATTAAAAGGGAAGTTCTGTAAGTATCCAGTCCTGCTTCCCAGCCTCTACATGGTACAGAAAAGTTATTTATATAATACCAGCTATATAGATTACCAGCTATCTAAATCTATATAGATTTAAATAAATAAATCTATTAAAAAATCTAAATCTATATAGATTTAGATAAATCCATATAGATTTAGATAGATACAGATATACAGCATATCTATAGAAACTTTCCTGTTTTCATCAGTAGAATAAAAACACCAGTCCTAAACGTATTTTTGCTCTTGCAGTCTCCAGGAATCTGCAGCTGATTTTGGAGAGTTGGATGTGCCATCACGAAGGATATATGGAGGAGGTAAGTGCAAGAAGTCAAACCAAGACCTCTCTAAACCAGAACTGCTCACTACATCAGTTTAATCCCTTGGTTAAAGCAAAAAATGGTGAAATGCTAAGGCCTCTGAAGAGCTACCGAGCTCATTTTCAAAGCATATAGAAGTGTTGGAAATTAGGTTTATAGTCCTGCACTCTCCTGGTTCTCATGATTAACCTTTATTCATGCAAATGGCAGCAGTGATATCAACAGGAACACTCCTGCAGTGATTATGCTTGCAAGTAACAGCTTAGCTAACATTTAAAATTTGCACTGGACTGTATTACAGCTCATAACAGCAACTGTAGTTGAAAGAATTTATTAATACTCGTAAGACCTGAGTAAAAAAGGAGGTTAAAAGAAAAATAAACAAGAAGCCTTAGTCCTCCCAATTTACTTAAAAAGACTATTTCACCTTTTCAAATAGATATGCCAGCAGTTTTTTATTCTAATGTGCCACACTTCAGAAACAATGGCTCCAGATTTTCACCTGCATTTCCCTGGGTATCAGGCTTTTGCATTCAAAGACAAAATTAGGTAGGAAATACAAAGCTTTGTATCACTTTCTCTGAAGCACAAGTGTTCACTTGCAGGTAAACTTAAGTCATCTAACTAGAAGTGCACTTAATTTGAAGAGATTACTCAAGCAGCTCTCCACTTGTACACTTGTATTACCATTATAATTAGAACTACTTCAAAACAACAAAAAGTTCAATTTTGACCACAATAAACACAGAGGAAAAAGATCAAGAGCACCTTGACTGAAGAGGATGAATGCTTCTGAAAAATATCCTTTAAAATCCCTCCAGCTCTGTGACCAGTGACCGCCTTCATTCCAACGCTACTTACAGGGCTGCAACTACACAGGCTAATATATGACATTATTTTCTGCTGTTTTGTATGCTTTAAGTAGCCATTGAGAGGCCTGAAATACATCACTGATTGGCAACAATGCTGAGTGCCCTCCAGCTTTCCATAATTACCACTTCTTGAGATGCATACGTGAAAATTGCTATGTACATATAAATATTGACATTTACCTGTTAGCTAGCAGATACCAGCAAGGGAGAGAGAAGGCACTGAGTAACTGAGTAACCCAGCCCTGGAAAAACTGAGGAAAAGGTCAAGGATGTGCTGGAATAGAGCTTTCAGAAGCCTTCCTCCATAACATGAGTACCTCTCTGCAGCAGCCTTGAAGAGCAGACCACCAGGTGCACAGTGACAAACGCTGTGAAGAGCAAGTCTCAGACCTACAGGTTTCATGGAGAGGAAAACACCAGCTCCAAAACTTGCCTAGAAGACAAACTGCGCACTGTTTTCAGCCAAACTCTCTCTCTGCTCATTGATCAAAAGGTCTAGAGGCTTCAGAGCACTAACATTAACTTCAGTTCTTGTCTTAGGAAATCAGCTGCAGACTGTCCTTTTGGCATGAAGCAGTCCTTTGAAGCATGTCTTTTTGGCAGTGCCTAGTAGGGTCAAAATATAATCCTAAACCTTCTACCAACTAAGCTCACGAGAGTAATCTTTATCTATTAAAAAAAGTACATGAGAATGTCCTGAAAAAAGCTTCTATCATCGATGGAGGACTTACCTAAGAACACTGAAACTTTGGCTACCAACTTTACGCTAATGAAGTCCAATGTATATTCAGGTCAGTTAATCTGTTGTCCAAAATATTACTGGCATTTTATACTGCATATATAATACATCTGTATTGTTTAGCATTGTTACCTTCCATGACATTGTTGGCTTGTAAAAAGAAAGAATTCACTATTACGTGTTTGTGCATACCAAGCACTTTCAAGTGGAGTTTTCCAGACAAGGCACTCAGCTCGGTCACACTCCTACGCAGCTGTTCCTTTCAGTTTGTGTTACTGCAAAAGTAAAAGTACAAAAGCACGCAGATTTGTATTTCAGTAAGATGCTAGCTGATTTCTACAACCAGGAGTGAGTTGAACTTTCCTCCACCAAAGCTTCCAAAGACTTCTAAAAAGTATGCATTTCAAAAGAATCGACAGAGATAAGCACACCTAGAGGTGAAATATTAAAGAGTTAAGTCTCATTTCAGTAACATTTCATATAGAGATTAACAAGCACATTTATATGCAGTAGTTATCCTCTAAAAAACTTCAAAGTTCATTCTGAGATACTACCAAAAATAAAACCATCACAAGCCCACCCTCTGTTTATATATGTGTGTATATATATACACACACTTCTATTTTCAATTTCAAATTTCCAACTTTCAGAAATTTCTTGATATGATCTTATTAAGCTTCAAATATTGTCAGATGGAAAAGAAATACTTCAAACCAACATTAGTGATAGAGAAGAGGTTGTTTTTAAACTCACTCTCTACTTGAGTAGTAACTGATGAACAATGCTTAGCAGGTGCTCCTGGATTTAGTTTTAAGTCTGTCAGATGCTGTACAATCACTGTAAGAGCTGCAGGAAAGAGACAATTTCAGATTCAAGCAAACTTTTTTCTCTTTGCTCTTTTATCTATTCTTTAGATTTTCCAGCTTGGAGAAGTATAGCACTGATGAGCCAAAGGGACACTGCAAAAGATCATGAAGTCCAGGCTTTCAAACATTAAAGAGAGAAATTATATCACTGTCCAGAAACTGGGATCAGGAATTTCATGTCACCTACCATATCAGCAGTGGATTTAATTCTGTGGATGCTCTAATCCCACTCTTCTGCACATCCAACCTTCCTACTTGAGGTCAGTTTTGTCACTGATCCCAAATTTCAGTCTTTAAGTGCAAAGCTAAAAAACTTTCTGCTCCTATTTTCAAAGTTCTCTCTTTGACATGAGTAAGTACTGCACTTGAAACTTATTTTCACAAACTTCCCATCCTTTGCCACACTTTACACTTGGACTAAACCGGCACTGTGAGAGCCCTGGGGCTGAGACTTGTCACTTCACGTGCACTATGCATACCTGTTCTAGTGCATAGATTAGACAAAACATATACAGGCTAAAAAGCGTTACATTTTAAAGGTGGAAAAAGAATACCCTCCATATGCATTCTTAGGATCCACAGACCAGAAATAAGAAAGAAAAGCTGCCCAAATTAATCCTTTCATGTCTCAAGAGAATTAGGTATACAAGTAGACTGCAAAATTCCACCTGTCCAAAGAAACGGGAACTTTTATTTGGTTTTTACTTACACAAGAAATTGGGGGAGGGAGTATTTTTTTTCTTGATATCATTTAAATAAGCACTGAGTAACTGCCCTCTAGAAATCAAAGTCTGGAGGGAACCAAAGCTTTAGATACTTAAAGCTGTTTTAAAAACATAGGCTCTACTCTGTTTTAAAGCAGGTTAAATCTGTCTTGCCTAACCTCATCCAACAAACACAATCATAGCTAAAAAATCACCATACATGTAGACAAATAGAGTAGGTAGGGAAAGAATGACTTATCTAGTAGAACCCTGTTAACGCTGAAAAACTCGAGTGTGGGTTGATGCAGCTGAAAGCATTGAGACACTTAGTGCTCAGAGCTGATGCATAACATGAGATGTGCAAGAGAAGCTGAATCACCTTAAATCAGAAAAAAGGAAAGACAGGATCTAGGGAATCTTGGAAGAGCTGATTAGAGTTCGCTAACAGGCCTGTCACATTTGAGCAACAAAAAGGAAAATATGGAAAGACAGAGAGAGAGAGAGATTTAAAATAATAAATATCTAACATTTGACTCAGTGTTAACAAAGGTAAATGTAGGATTTTACGAGCAGAATGATCATCAAAACAGGGGATCACTTAGGGTGATAACAGCATTTGGTATAAATGATTAATACAAAGCAATGTTTGGATAGCTATGAATCAGATGAGCTTCCCAACAACTGCATCTCCTACAGATTCACATTTCTGAGACAGAACGAACAACTCTGATCCTTCAAACTCACCCTTCAATAGCATAAATGATCCCTTTACTAAAAACAGGATACCTATTTTTAGTAAAAAATCCATCTTGTTCTTAAAACTGTCAGAGCTTCAGAATCTACTATCGCACTGTCAATTGCTGCATTGTTTGATTTCAGTCTCTGTTAACAATCTGCACCTTGCTTGTCATTTGAGGTTTGCCTACCTTCAGCTTCCAGTTATTGAACCATAATGTTTCTGCCTGTAAGGCTCTAGAGTCCTATACTGTCAAGTTTCCTTTCCCAAAGAAGGTACTTAAGGACTGCAATCATGTCATTCCTTTGCTAATCTAAATGGATTTAAAACTATAGATCAGTCTCAAAAAACAAGTGATAGAAGGTGATTTATTAGATAACCCAACTGATCTCCAAATCCCTAGCTTCTAGAGATCCATGAAGCTCTAACAAAACCAGTCAACTGACAGCTTAACTATTTTTCAGAATACTGCTTGAACAGTACAACCACTGGAACAGCTATAAACAATCTCTCCCCCCATCAGGGTACAGGAATTGAACCATTTAAATACTTGGTCTTTTGCTGACCAAACATTAAAAGTGATTGTTCAAACAATGACAACATTTCATCATTGTGTCAGGAAAGAAAGACAGATAGTGCCCCTTCCAACATTTTTATTAACTCTTCGGATTTTCTGTCTTCATTGTGTTTCCTGTATATGTATAACAACAATAAAACAAACTAAAAGCAAGACAATAGCCACTACATGAAAAAGCCTAGAGCACGTAAGCAACTTCCTTATGGCATATTAGGTCATTTCCTTCAGAGACACTTTATCTAACCCGTTTAAAAACTAGCTAGACTAATACTGTACTCTCCTGAGCCAAGCAATAATAAAAAGCCCTTTTTGTAAAAGACTTGGTCAGGGAGTTGGTAATGAGCTAACCAACCTCTCACTCCAGATCACTGGCTTAAAACCAAACCTTGCTTGATGGTGCTTAAAACCAAGCCTTGTTTGATCGTGCCTAAATGCTTGGCTGCAGGACGGCGACGCAAGCCCGATGCTCTGTGGGAAACAAGAAGAGCTGCAATAAAGTTCTTGGCAAGGCACTGCCCATCTCAGGCTAGCATTCTTTTCAGCCAGAAGTTTCATCAGAAAATACAGATATCCTCTGCAGCAGTATCAATGACTTATCTGGGAGGAATATCCTGCCTTTGATGAATTCGAAAGTACTTTTTGAGCCAACACTCCTCCCTCAAATATGCATGCCCAGTGGCCCAGGGTGTTTACACTTTGTACCACATACTAAGCAGTTCACTCTGCCCCATCACTATTCATGTATGTTCCAATCTGACCATTACCACCATTCACTACTATATTAAACATAGGACTTCAACCTCCTGTCAAGGGCACTGTCCCCTAATTATTTTTAAACTGTTTTCACTCACTTGCTGAAGCAAAAGGCCCCTAACAAAGCCATCACCCTCGTGCTGCTGAAACCCCATCAGCACTCTTGGCAGCAAACATCAAGAGACAAGCATGAAGCCAACACAACATTTTAGTATTGATTCCTCTAAGAAATTTAAATCCCATAGGGCATAAACATCAATTTAATCTGTATGCATCTACAAAAATGCTTCACTCGCAGCGTTCCTCATTTCGGCCAAAACACTGCTACAACTCGAGTAGAAACACACTCAGCAGTGAAGACAAAGACTGACAGAACAAGTACCCCAAAGCTGCTGCTAATTTGTAAGAGAATTGGAGACTACAGCCATAGAAGCCATTCCTGTGAGGGTCCCAAAATCCGTGGCACCTCGCCTTGCCAAACCGGAGAGCCACTTATCATCAAGCAGACTAGTGACAGCCTCACGCCTCACACCTTTGGGCTGCTGTGCCTCCACCTGACAAGGTGAACAATGAAACACAACAGCTCCACGTTACACTAATTGATATTTTCTGAGGTCCCTTCGCTCCATTAGACTGCTCTCCCTGCAGACAAAGAGGCACACGTTATTACTACCGTCAACCTGCTGAAAAGAACATCAGATGAAAACATCACCCGAAGAAAAAAGGAAATTGGGGAACGTGGGGTTTGCCCTTGTGCAATCTTAGACTGAGCTCTTCAGAGTGAGAACGTATATTTTCTGACTGCTGGAAAGTCAGGCCCAGCATGCTCTGACATTTCCTCATTTTTCTAGCACTGTATGACTGCCGTTTTGTGTAAGGATGCATCCCATTGTACACGTGACCAGCAAGATGCATTTTCACACGCTTGAAACAGCAGTAACATACGGCACTTAAAGAAAAAAAAGCATCTCATTCTTCTAACGGTGCAAAAACACAGGCATGTCTGCGTCACCCCAGCCAATACACAGGCACCAAGTGCTGTCAGTAGAATTCAGGGCACCACCGTTATTTGCAAGTGATGGATTTATGTACGTAACAAACTGTAAATTCCATAATAAACACGGACGCAGGATTTTATGGACAATGCTTTCGCTTGTAAAACTTGGCACCTTCTATCCACCTCTCCCTGCTGATGGTAGTTAGGTGGCAGAATCAGATTCCTGAAGGTACAAACATGACACAAACGGCACAGGGGGCACCTAAGAGTATTAAGAACCCACCAATGGAGGTACACACCATGAACAGAGAGCCATGCCCAAAGCTAGCAGCTTCTACACACCCGCCCCAGAGAATTCTTTTTTTACCTACAAGGCAGGATTTATTAATTACTGTTGCAGTTCCACGGCTCTGGCACAGGTGACCTAGTATTCATGCACAGATTGCCATCAACACAAAGGTTTCTATACTACCAGCACATCATTTCAACATCTATTGGCTGCACGTGCAAACACCTACTTGTGTACTGCCTTCCTTCAGCATACACAACCCACACCATGGCAATGTTTACTTCACCCACCGGTGGCCAGCAGGGCAGATTTTGCTCCCAAAAATAATCAGTTTTGTAGGTCTTCACCAGGACAGCTTCACTGGGTGCGAGCAAGGACCACCATAACGTTCTCTGGCCAGTATCAACATGAAGTTTAGGACTGCTTGGTCAGGAGTAGAATCAACTCTTAAGTTTATTAACGATTATTATGAAGATTATTAACGCATGTACTGGCAGATCACTCTAAGCCACTGACAGTTTTATAGCTGCTGTGATCACCTGTGTCACCGAGCTGCACACGCTGTCATTTCTCTGTAAAGTTGCCATGGTTTTGACCAACGAGGATGGGTATGTTCCTTACTACAATAGGTCCCCAAACCAGGCAACAAGCATGTTTACACAGTCAGCATCTGAATTCCAGTTGCGAGCTTAGCTTTCAAAAAGGGATGGCTGTAAGCACAAGAAGGAAGTGACAAAACAGAAGGTGTTTATGATATAATCAAAATCCAGGAAAATAAAGGCAAAACAGCAAACCTTCCCCCTTATCTGCATGAATCTCTGAATGAGAGGATGTAAACAACAGGCACAGACCAAACTTTGCTTGTTTGTTTCTAGATCACAACGCTCTATCCAGCCCTTAAGCAAAACAGGATACAGGGTGTTACTGAATGATTTCCCCTGAAATCTGATTGAGAAAGATTAGAGCAATTAGAGCAAAGTGACACACACTTTTAAAAGCCTTAAATCACGATTAATGTACGGTCTAACTTTTCTCTCAAGGATTATCTGGTGACTCTGAGCCATTTTCGGAACAAGGCTGACACACACATTCCAGCCTCAAAGAAAAAAAAATCATGAGGCAGAATCCCCTGCCCTCTACTGGCACACGAGATGCACTGAAGCCTGTTCACACACCCACAGCCGAGCACAAACACAGCAGCTGAAAACCTGTTTTAATTTTTTTCGTACTATGATTTGTAATTTGTGAAAGATCTATAATGTACCGGACACACCAAACTGGCTGCAAAACCATACACGTGAGATAATATTTCGGCATCACTGCACTTCTTCCTGCAGAGCCGGGCAGACCGAGGAGATTTAAAATACTGCTACTAGCAAGATAATACATTCTTTAGCCAAAAATAAATTCTAAGGGATTATCTGATATTCCTGATGCTTGCAGTGCATATCCAAGAACTCTGAAAAACAGAAATATATTCTACAAAATTCTCTTCCACGCACATGGCTTTCTGGCTTACCTGCTGCCTTCCGGATCACAGTCAGCCAAAGAGTGTTTGGCCCAGGAACTGAGAGGCAGGTTCATGACTCTGCAGAAAGGATTTTCCAGCACCTCGGTACCAGAGCTAGGAAAATTCTCAGCCATGATTCTGGCTCATTTGCACCACTGAGATGGTACCACATAAACCTCGGGATACCACAGGGAATTGCTTGTTGTGACTGACCACGTCACTTCCATCTTCTGTGCAGACCAATTTAATAAGTATCATCATGTAACTTTCTGGATCTTGTGAGCAGTTATTACTGTATTCTCTTATTGGTGAAAACAACAAACAAACAAACAAACACACACAAAAGGTTTACACTGCTGTACTTATATTTTTGAATGCAAATCTTGATTTCTGGAAAAAATAAATTGCCCATATAGACAAAGCCTAACAGGAATTGAATAAACACAAGGGTCCTGACTGTATCTTTCATCCAAATGATAAATAAGCTTTTAAATCACATTAAAAACAAAAAAGCAGCCTGACACAGAGCAGCTATTAAACAAGAGAAAGTCTGGTAATATCAGAGTAATTCCCACAATGCTCATCCGTACCCTGAAACACGTTCAGAACACACCCTGTTTTCAGAGCTGTCACACAACAAATGCAGATGTAAGCCTGCCACCACCACACAAACAACAGAATATGACATTTAAATAATACCACTAAGGAAAAGTGGGAGATGTATCCAGCCTACACTACGTACAGCAGTTCTTTCTTAAAGCAACTCATCTGTTAGTTACCAAATAGCTAGACCCTTGGGGATGAAACAAAACAAAAGCATACAAGGTTCCAAGGAAACTACAGGAATACAATGCAATCACACCCATCTCCTTTTTGCTGTAGATACCTACAACACTAAAAAAATAAAGCTCTAGAATTTTCTTTATTTTATGAAGCCACATCCTAAAACTAGTTAGGTTTTAACATGTTCTACTAAGCTTAAATGTATTTACAGATCATTTCTACCCATTTGTTTCTGTGTCAGAGTTGCCTGGTATCTTAAATCATTCTCCTCCTACTCTGGTGTTTGTCTAACCCCTGACCATTTAAAAATTACAAATGTATCCTCTTCAGCCATGAGCTTTCTAGCCTATATAAGCCAATCTTTTGGTACAGCAGAATCTACGATTGAAGGATAAACGGGTATTTTAAACATGATGTATTTGAATCTCTGTCTCCATAAATAACCTCCTCAATTAAATACTGTTTCAAGTATATAAGAAAACACGTAACAGGAAAATCTTTACAGTGTAAATTTATGAGGTGGTGTTGCCACGCCTTGTGATTTGTTCCAGTGTCTCTATATTTTCTTAACTTGCAGCTCCTGGAGTTCTCTCTTCACAAACAAACAAACAAAAAAAAAAGCACTGTCTTTCATGGTTATGAATAAAAGTAAGAGATTCAAGCAAATAAATGGCTCCAAGCATTAGGTCAGGATTGGCTTGTAAATTACATAAATAACCAACATTTTATTTTGTAAAGTCATATGATTTCAAAAAGCCATCAAGAAAAGGTAATTCAATGTTTTTAAGATGCCACTGGCTGACATACTGGCAGACAAATCCAACAAAACAGCTTACCAGATCTCCTATTTTTTTTTCCTAGAATTTCACATCACACTTATTTAAGTAAAATGCTAGCCTATTTTGCTGTTTCAATGTGCTAAAAACTATATTATTAATTCTGGGGAGCAGGATGTCTTACTTTCTAAATCACAAGACAGAGAAAGGGCTTCTGCTTTATTAACAGAAAACTATGGTGAAGAGGTAAGTGACCATTTTATGGCAGGTCCAGGAACTGAACATAGATTTCAGATTTTCAGAGTTACGGTCTTGTGCTTCAGGCAGAAGGCTGTTCTTCTTTTCACTTAACAAGCTATCGAAAATCCAAACTCTTATTTAAAAATTGACAATGCAGCTCAGTAACAATGAAATAGCAAGAACACGTAAAAAGAAGTAATCAAAGCTAAATCACCAGTCCTTCTAAATTTAACATCTGCAAAAATTTGTCCCCAGCATACTGTCAAAAATGTTTCCAAGAGGCTAGTTTAGAATTCATACCACTTTCTGTATCCGTTAGGGCATGAATCACGATACTGACATTACTGTCAGAACTCCTATCTTTGTGTTTGAACTCTAGTGCCATTAGTTCTGCAGCTTTTTCATCATACTTACTGACTTTATATCCCAGCTTTTCAGCATGAATCCTCTTGGCCATGAACTGCCCTTCAATCAAGGCTCGTATTTCCACCTCCTTTGGAAAGTCTGAAACCTGTATCAAAGAATGAATACATTAAGTTAACCAGCACCTTGCACAGTACACAATGCCAAGTTGGAGACAGGTTAAAAGTACGAGACAGATTTATAGTTCATTATCCTTGTCTTCACCCTGAAGTCAGCTTTCAACTAGGCCCAGCTCTGCAGTCACACACAAAAGGCACACCTAAAGACTCAAACGCAACCCATAACCGCAGAACTGTTGGCAAATCCATCAGTCTTGAAATCAATGCCGGATGGATGGGAAGAGGTGCTACTGTGAGTTGTAAACTCTTGGCATTTCTCGGCACAAAAAGCTGCTTAAAGATCAGTATCTCAAAAACGTTAAATTAAAGCAAGTAGATAAAATTCAAATGCATTAAGCAATGTCACAGGAGTTTAAATCCATTTCTGTCTGCAGAGAAGCAAAACAATCTTTTCATTAATTGCTATTTATAACATTTTTCTGTCCTTCTGTTAACTAGAAGAAAGGCAAAAGAGGTAGGAAAATGCTGAACTACAAACCAATACAAAAAACATCTCACAAAAAGTTGAGTTTTTTCATACACTACAAAAACAGCAAGAAGTGACTAAGCATTCATTTAAGCAGTAAGTGTTTAAAAGACCAGCGCTACACTGCAAACACAAGATAGTATCAATCTCTGTTCACCTAAGTGAGGTCTAATCAACGGGGAGTCATGATTGATTAGAAACATCTGTTGAGTTCCAATACCACCCAGAAAGCCAGACATTTAAACAACATCCATTTCTCAAAAGAAAAAAAAAATACGAACATAAAAAGAACTTTTCTTTTCATAACATAATTTTTATTTTAATTCCTGTTGTACTTGAGCTTGTGTTTACTTACTTACCACCATGGGGCCTGTAGGTTAACCAAAGACATGCAGGACAGCCAAATGAGGTCTTTGCACTCACATTTAGAGCAAGATAAAAGGAAATACTATAGCCCAATGTTTCAACACATTCTTATCTGTGTCCAATATTTAGAAGCTGGGGACTAAGTGATACAAGTTTACCAAGCTCTCAATAACCCTAAAGCTAACCTCTTTTCAAAAATAGCATTGGCTTTAGTAAATCCACATTTTCTAGTAAAAAAAAATTTATATTTCCTTAAAAAAAAAAACAACATTTAAGTTCTAGTTCCAACTTTGTATTGTGGATGTTCTCTAGCTACAAACCAAATCTTATGTAAATCATCCCTTGGACTTGCATCAATCAATGAAATTCAAAAGCAAGCATCTCAGACCAAAAAAAAAGATAATGGCAAAGGTTTTGAGCTTTGAGAGTACTCCTTCAAGCTTTTGGACATTAGATTATTACTACCTTTTGGTTGTCACTGTTGAATCTGTGAATCCCAACTGCTTCAGGAGTAATTTCCATCACATCAAAGTAGAAACCTGCATCAAGGAACATTAAAGAGTGTCATGTTTTCTCCTAGCCCAAAGTTGTAATCTTATTTCAGCACACAGCTAAAATGATAATAAATGCATGTCATATATTTGGAAAGACATTTGAGACACCGCACAGCTTGTTTCTTAACTCATTTCAGTCCAGATACTTACTAAATTTAATTACTTTCAGTTCACAAAATAAGAGGATCTTAAACATATCTGGCTCAATGCCTCTAATACTTCATTAGAAATCCAAACAATATAATAAAAGACAAGTCTACAAAAAAGCACATGCCCACCAAAACATGCACACATGCAAGTAATATAGTAATAAGATAATATATAACATCTCAGAAATAGTTTCAATAAATTATGTGCAAGAGTGAAAGAAAAAAATGGAAAAAGTGAAAGGTTAGTAAGAAGAGTACAGGAATAGGGGAACACTTCATGCACTGGATAAGATTTCATGAGTTTATTAGAGAGCATCAGATATTTTAAGTCATGAAGCAGAGCCGGTCTCTGAATAATTTTGATGAGATCTAAAGAAATACAGTAACGCTTTGCAGGCAGCTAGACAAAAAGTGAGAAAAAGATTTCCCTTGTGTTGATGGCAAGTTGGTCAGAAAAGATATTCAAAAAAAAGAGACAAAAAAAAAAAGAAAATGAGAACAGAAAAACTGAACAGAATAGCTAAGAAACTAAGGGCAGTCAGCACAGCCTGTAAGACTCAGATCTTCGGAAGAAGACTATGCTGCCCTAGCAGCCCCATGAGTATTACCCCTCAAAAAAAAAGAAAAAAAAACAGAAATAGCACTGTGCTTTAGCGCACACAACCTTTTTGATTAAACATTCTGAAAGCCTGCCAGCAAGGAACACTGTGGGTTACAGATCTGCAGGCCCTACCAGGGAATTTATATCCCGAAATTTCCTTCTTGAACCTGCTGCCACCTGGCATATGAGGTGTTCGGGTAAACTTGCTGTTTTAATAGCTTTCTCAGGGACCTCCCAGATGTGACAGGACCTTCGCCTGTTCACCACTCTTCTTTCTCCATTTGTTACCCCCGTTACTCTCGTTATCCCAGCCTCACCCTAGCCACTGCCTCCGCTCATCTCCAGATCTCCAAAGCTTCCAGTGGCATCTTCTTGCACAATAAAGGGTGCAGGGAACAAGTGTCAAAAGGGAGGATGTCTAACCAGGTCCTTCTTCACTCTGCTTCCCTCAGGAACTCGGAGATTCCTGTATTTTTACGTGTATACTGTATCTTCAAGTAACACAGAAGTTAACCAAGGATACCAGTTATTGAACATGACTTTCAGGAAACAAATTTTTACAGGGTACTGAGTTATCCGAAGGAATATACAATAACACAAATTTTAAGACTTAAAGACAGTGTCCTGGTATCCTTGAAATCACTAACAAGATTTCCATCAACTTCCAATTTTTTACTTTTTTTTTTTTTTTAAATATTGTCTAAAGTGGCTGACTTCTGGGTTTTAAAATAACATCTTCCCATTTTCTGAAACACCTGAATCGATTTGTCTTCTAGCGAAAAGAGATGCCTGGCCATTTTAATACCCCACAGAGACTGGATTTGACAGACAACATAACAGAGCATCTAAAAATGAAAACAGTGCTAACCTCACTCTGTCAAGAAACTCTGTCTTTAATTCGCTTTTCTAAGGAGTAGAGTCTTCTATAGCTTAATTATCCTACTTTTTTTTTTAATTAATTTTAACATATCAATTCAGATCTAGTATGATTGCAATGATTTCAAATCCAGTTCTGCAATGGTTAAATTTTAATCTTGATTATGCTCACCTTCCAATAACTTATTTCAGAACTATATAATACACCCATGAAATGTTAAGCCTTAGGAAAAAAATAATGTAAAACTACAAATACATGGATTTATTAGTATTTTTTAAATGTTTGCATCACTGTTTTACTTCATTCACTTAACAAAATGTGGGAGAAAACAGGGATGAAATGACTCTGTGACATACACTGGGGAAAATGTAGGACATCTGGGTACGATTTGATACTTCTGCTTTGTTCACATGCACAGAGCATGATTCTAGAGTAATGTGCAGAGAGCAAAACCATTGAAGACAGAGAGAAACAGCATGGAGCTACTTAACCCACTTGATTTGAATTTCAGCAAAAAGCAACAAACTTTCATGAAAGCCTCCTTCAGAAATTAGTAGTTCTAAACATTCCTTAGATAAAATGCCGCTAACCCCTTTTTAATGACCAAAAGAGCTCTATAAATACCATTTTCTTATTTAGTGAACACTGCAGAAAAATACTCTTATGACACCCACCACCAGAGTATTTCTGAGTACACATTAGAAATTTACCTTGCTTGGCTTAATTCTTGGCCTTTATCACAACCCAAATAAAAAGTAGGTGCAACTCCCACCAAATTATGTCTCCAAGCCAACCCTGGAATTCCCAGCCCTGCTAAGGCTCATACCCAAGTTTCCGTTGTTTCCAGCAACAGTAGATGATAAGGCTTTGGAGAATTCATCCCAGGAGCCTGAAGCACAGTCATCTCTGATCCTCTCTCTCATCAGAGAGCCATTCTTAAAACTAAAACACACAAACATACCACATGCATTTTTCAAACCATTTGGCTATTTTTTAAGCAACTTGATGTTTTACTTAATACTGCTGCTCGTTGTATCACCTGAATACAGCCAGGCAAGCAAAAAGATACAATCATCTCTTCATTATGGAAAGAAAGACAGAGGAAGGAAAGTAAATAAAACAACCGTAACAAGACATGCTAAGGAAAACAGCGCAGAGATGCTCTTCTACGTAGATCTCTCCAACGAGTGAATGGCTTAGATCTACTCTGGCAGGCCATGCCAAACACAAGCTAGCTCTGAACAGCTAACATCTCCCCAGAGCTCCACGTGCAGGAGTTGCAGCCCAGAGCCTGACTTGTTGCAATTTCCTGGAGCCCAAAGCCTTGAAGAATACACACCGTGCACTGTTGGAGCAGCAGCAGGAGCTCCAATCATGCTGGCCGTGAAGCAGGACCCGTGGAGCTGCGTTTCTGCACTGTGCCAGCACTCTCATCAAGGGCTTCACTGAGTCTGGTTGCACCCAAGAGCAAAGACAAACACCTGCTTTTGGACATCCCCCAGCTGGACCCAGTAACTGCTTTCAAGCGAAACGGTCCGTGCTGCAGGTGCACAGGTAGCACTCGTATGCACTGCCAGCAGTACTCTGACGCAGCACTGAAAGCTCACTGTGAGATGGCTGCAAGGAGGAACAAGAGCATCTCCACACTGCATTACATCGTTTATGATTTCAGGAGCCAGCTTGGGTCCAGTAAAACTTACGAGGTCTAGATCCGTGCCAGCATCTGGCGAAGGGAAGCAGCACAGCTGCATCTACATGGTTCTGTCCCAGAGCCAGTAAGACATGCTGTAAAATATGCATCTGTTGAGTGTGCACGATCTGTGCGCCCTTTATGCCATCTCCTCCTTTGTCTCCTCTGTGAATATAACACTCCTGCAACATACTGCAGCACTGGACTCAGACCCGAAGGAAAGCAGTCTGAATACTCTCCAACACGGAGTTATCACACCAACTCAGCAGGAGAGGCACAGAAATATCCAGAAAGAGGGCAAGGAAATTATTGAACATGCTCCATAGCAGCAACTGAAAGCATTCAAGTTTTCTATACGTATATTCTGCCTGGGAGTTCAGGCACTTTTCCTACTAAACCAGGCAAGTCCCCTATTAATTACACTGCTCCATTAGTAAAGGGGTGCCAAAGGAGCAGTGTCAGGGCAGGACCAGCTAGACTGGCAGAACAGGAACTCTTTACATCTGCATGGCTACAGAAGTAGCCTGTGTTCTGAAGGACAAAGATTTGGCCCTCTGCGCGTGCTAAGCTGCAGTAGAAGAATGACAGCAGAGCAGTTATTCAGAAAAACGTCTCAGTGCCTCCTATTACAAACAGGTTGTTTATAGAGCTCTTTCACACAGCAACAGTGGGAAATAGAGAAAAATTGGGAAAAAGGAAAACTTGAATGCAAAGCTTCAAAAATAACCAGCTGCTGGGAAATCACATTATGAAACTCAGTAACTTGCAGTTGACATCACCCTTTTAAGCTCCACTTCACAACACAGTTCCCACTGTCATCTACAGCATCCTTTCACCGTAAAGGTAAGGCTCAACATCACAGCTAAAAGGCAGATTTGAGCTCTGTTGAAGTTTTCAGTTACAATCACCTACAGTTTGATGTTGTAGTGTTAGAGATACGAGGTAATCTCAGGATCCACAGGGAATGGGGTGAGTTAATCACTAATGCCATCAAATCTCCGCTTCGGAAAATGCTACCTTATAGATCTGATCATTTGTAATAATTGAAACAATATTACTACTGTGACTTATAAGAGACAGTCCAAGCAGGGGAAAAAATAATAATCCCTCTTAAGTCCTTAAGAGGGTTTTATGTGCACACTCGTAATTAACAGGCCTGTTACAGAAGTGCTGTCCACTTCCGAAAGCCTTCCCGAGGAACAGCCCTACCCATTCCTGCCAATAACTGCTGTGCTGTGCTCTGTGCAATCCCAGGGATTTAGACACTAAATGTATCTGTGTATTGTGTAAATATTTGCCTCTGACTTCTTTTGGAAGCTTTTCTGGTGAACACAGGGACTCAGTGAGGGACAGCGCAGCTTCAGGCCTTCCTTCCACCTACTTGGCTGGCAAGGGGCCAAACCATTCCCACATCACAGCAGCCAAAAGCTACCAGGAGAATCATTCTGTCAGCTGGGTTTCTTGAGATCTCAGTATTTTCCACATGCGCAGTCTAATATGTCCCTGAACAGCACTGATTATACTCGTCTATGAAAAGGAAGTCTTCACCTGCCCCATTATGTCCCCTCTGGACCACTAGAAGAGCACCGAAGTTACACAGCCCGGTCAAGCTTCTGACATTTCAGATTATTACATTTCAGAAGACTGCTACTCCTGTACATTAAATATATTACCTTCGATTCACAGCGAACTGGCCCTATGTATACATAAAAATAATTTTGTCTTTTTATCGCCATGAGAATTTATCCTTCACAACTCTGCAGTTACCCACACTGAACAACGGGAATGCCATAATCTTGATGCAGATGTTTCAGCAATAGGTTGCCATATACCGTACAGAATGCTGAACATTCTTTTCATTAACGTTTTGCAAAAGAAATAAACCACTAATACAAAGAAAGAATTATGTTATTGGTCCCAGATGTACAAAAAAAAATGGTATTACCATAAAAGTGCCATAAACGTTTGCGAATCAACAGGATTGCAGAGGATATGACCTTCTAAGGCAGGAGTCGGTTCCTGGATCCACAGAAACAATGTGTCACTTGTGCCAAGGCTAATCTGGAAGGAGAAAAAAAAAGTAATTGAAGCGTTATCACAACGTGCACGGAAAGCAATACAGAAATTAAATTAAAACCATTTGTTATTACCACTAATTGTTTTTAAATTACACATTAAGTCAATTGGATTCGTATTGAAGCTAGCTCTGACTTTTAGGTTGTCACATCAGTGAAATACATAGCAGACAGAGACTTGGGCTTTAGGGTCTAGAGCATTAGTTAAAAATAGTTGCAGTTTACTTAAAATCTTTCAGGCAGCTTGCAGATTGATAGAAATAAAACAAGCATGAAGGCAATAAAAAGAAAATCAACACTAGCAGATTAATTTAACTGATAACCTACAGCTATCGTCCTTGTTACCATTTCACATTTCATGTATCCCATTTATTCAGGGATACGGACAGTTTTCAGGAATGTTTTGACTTACTGCAATATCTCCTTCTTGCAGTCTCATCCCTGCCAATGATGCTGAAAGCAGAAGTCAGAATAACAGAGAGAAAGTTACTCATATGACTTAATTTTAGCATGCCACTTGGCACATCATAGTACACTGCACTCACTGTCTCAAAGTAGAAAAAATGGGAATTATGTTCATGATAACCTTGGCCTATACGTTGCAAAAGAGGAGCCAAGAGTTTGGGTGAGAGAGTTATTTTTAACACTTAATCAAAACGCTCAAAACAAACAACTGCAGAACTACAGGATTCTCTGAAGTTTTGTATGTTCGAGTTTGAAATGCTGCGGACCCTTATTTAACAACACACTTTTTAGTACAAAGCCTCCCACCTGCATCAGACTACTCACATATTCACATATTTATCGAACTAAACCGGACTCGAATTTCTAGAGGAAAAATTTGACTTTCAAGAAATTCAGAGCTTAATCATGCCCCATAATACACATGGGAAACATACCATGATGAAGCCTACATCTTTATTCAAACCTGAATATGCTACTTTTATATGGATAAGTATTTTATTTTCATATTCTTGAGAAAAGATGACTGCTCTGCATTGAAACAGTCAAGAGGATTCCAAAAACTGATCCTAAATTAACACCTTTCCTTACACTGGGATATATCAGTCTGACAAAAGGACAGCTCTAATTCTTAGGGAAAGGCTCTTTGATTCAAAAGATACAACAGCAGGTTTTGAATTCACATTTCCTAAGTTAAAAATTGAAGTAATTCGTATTACAAATAGTTTATTCTCTTAGGTGGAGACAAACCAAAACCTAAAGTCACCTCTAATTACTAGGCTACGGGGAATTCATTTGCAGTACCCAGCTTATCCAAGATGCCTACACCTCAGAAGAGCCAGTGATGGATGGCTGTTGGAAAAAGCTATTAATGCTGATAAACATGATATTCTTTCGCTGTATAAGGGAGCATCTGAGAATTAATGAGATTGATCTAGAATTTCAGTACATGCATAATGATATTCACTGAATCTTATACATTTAATCATCTCACCTGGATTGTCTCCTGTAAAGGCTACTACTTTACAGTCTGGGCTAAACCCATATCGCTGAATATAATACGGAGAAATGGACCCCTAAGGAAAGAAATACGGAGTGAAAAAAAAAGCTTAAAAAATGGAAAATGATCTTGCAATGTATGATACAATTGGTCGTAACGTAGAGCTGAAAAACCCTGGAGCAGCTGCAATAACCATTTCTGTATATTTAAGGCAGGAATATTTCATAGATTTTGAATCTTTTTTTTTTTGTCGGAGAACCTCATAGAAATATCCCGAGATTAGATTTTGAAATACATTAAGTAAATAGTAGCATTTTAGCTCTGGGTCACTCTGGAATTATTCACATCAAGTAATATAAACATATCCATCTATTTTGCACAGATACATGAATATTAATACATAAAAATTAGAAATTCAATGCAAACAAAAGAGGAAACAACATTAATATACATCACAACATTAAATGTGAAATAGGACATCTATTATTTTAGGGGTCAAGAACCATATTCTTTTAAGCCACAGAGAAAACATAGGAGAAGAAAACTATCCTTAAAAAATACATGGACATTTATGCGGACTTTTGATTTGTTCCTCTCCATTACACGTGATCAGCATAGGAATCGTAAGTCAGCTACTTCACTAGCACTGAATTGAGAGGGATCAGGTGACAGATATCTACCCTGTTTTACACGTGTACCACCTAAAGCAGTAGCTCTTTCTGTGCTGGACGGTAAGACTAAATTCATTTACTCTAAGAGGTGCGGGCCTTGATTTCATCGTTCTGCTACATGAAACGAGGAGCTCTAAACATCCCAAATGATTCAGGAAGATTAACTTATTAACTCTACAAACAGTATAAAACAAGGTCCCTGTTAAGCAACGCAAATGTTGGGTTCTGTTTCTGCAGTAATAAATACTGTGCATAGTTCTGCAGTCACCAGGTACTTGTGGGCATATGGGAAGTCGGAGGGAAGAACCCCAGTGATTCTTATCATTGCAGCATCTGCCAAAACCTTTATTTTCATAGCCCAGGGTGTGCGAGAACCCCAAGTGATCCATGGTGAAAACTATGGCAGATACAAGGTACCAGTTTTCAAAAATGTCCATTTCTGCTCTGGCATATGCATCTGGAATATCAACTAGCATAACTCTCAGGGTAATTGTACATGCATGCACACACACACACACAAATATACTCTAAGAAAGTACCATCAGCAGGACTCTCAGCACAAAGCCCTATTTCTTCCAGTAAGTTTGTGGTTGTTTTTTTTTTTTTAACTCTTCAAGACGGGCACATACCAGGACTGAATGGGATGGTACAGGGCTTCCCAGTTTCTCTTCCAACCCTGGTGCACAGGCATCAAGGCAGGACGCTGACCATACCTTTTCCCAAATCTGTAGCAGATTCATACCAGAACCTACAAGACACAGACCAAACCAAGAATCATAGATCGTTAAACACAAAACTAGAGTAAAGAAAACAAACAATATTGCATCAGAAAATTCCACCTTGTTACAGGTAACAGAAAGTTTACAGAAGTATATTTTACATTCAAATAGAACAGTTTCAGCTATTCTAAGCATAAAGGATACTGGTTATTCAACCTCTAGATAGCTTTCACCTGTAAAGTTATCAGAAGAGTCTTCCCCGATGCACAATGCACCAGACAAACCAGTTATACCCACATGAAAAGCAAAATAAAGAACACACACTTCCCCATCAACTCCCCCTCAACCTTTCCACCTTATACAGAGACTTCACTACAGCTACTAGAGGTGACGCAGCACTGTCACTTGCAGGTGTGCTGTGCTCATCTGAGACCTAAGCCTCTAATTTTGGGGCTAGCTGCGAGGATCAAGCTTTGAATATTAAAGTCGTGATTTTCAAAAATGCTGAACAACCCACCCGAACCCTGAAACACCTCCAAAGTCTAGATGCTGTGAACTAATTACCGGTTGCAGAAATTCAGATTTGGCCACCTAGGTCCACACCAGAACTATCACTGAATCTGAGGAAGAGCTGGGCATTTTCTGTTTCACTTCCCACTGCTTTTTTGTCACAGTCTCATTTGCGTTGTCCTGGTTTATAAAGTGAACTCAAGTTGGTTAGTGGCCAAATCTATGTAACTTCCTGAGCACTCCACATCCCTTGCTTGCATTTCTAAGATGCATTTAATTGCACATTTCATTAGACTTGAAAAATCCGTGCGCACTTCTGGTTAGTGCTGTTCAGGGACATATTAGTCTTACTCTGGATTAACAACATTTTCATTTCAAAGACTGTTTAGCCCGTGACTTATTTATCCCAGAAACACAGCCACGTTCTCAGCCGAGCACGGTGGAAAACTTCAAATTCACTTCAATTCAATACATCTTTAAACTCAGCGTAACACAAAGAAGGTGAAGCTGACCAACATGTAGAGTTTGTGGAGTACGGCTACGCTTGCAATGCTGGGACACAGAGGAAGAGAAGGGTCATAATCACATCTCAGCCAGCACATTACAAGGCTCTAGCAGAACTCTTATTCTCAACAAGAGCATAAGCCTGCCATATTCCCTGCACATACCCTACTGTTGGTTACACACGCACAAATAAGCTTACACTATCAATTCCCAGTAGCCTTTTTCACTTAATAATGAGTTTAATAATGTTTATTAACAAAATACCTATCTGTACAGTCGAATCCTAAGCACCAACAGCACGGTCTGGACCCAGTGCTTTGCACGGCGCTGTAAATAGAAAAAGTGTCGCACGCTCCAGCTGAGACACCAGAATAAACCAAGCCAAACAGCAGGAAATTTGGACTATACTTAGTAACACAGAAAATAGAATTACATTTATTAAATTCAATCAATCCCATTTCATGCAAATTAAACACTTAAATTATGCACTGGTAAATTTGGCCTGTGATGCGACAGCAGGAATTTGACAGAGCACAAAGCGTGCTTGCTCCCACAGGCAAAGGGTGCGTTTCCCTTTTCTGCTGCCAAAGTCACTACCAGCAACAGGAGAAGGAAAGATGGCAAGATTTAGTCCAGCTTCTCTCAATTCACTCTTACATCTAGCCACCCTCCTGCCTCGGTAAACTGTGTCCAGAATTGTTATCTGCACTTCCAAGACATGGAGCCTCTTCCCAAGCCTCTTAGGCTTAACGAGGCTTTCTATGAGAAAATATACGAAGCTAGAAAGTTTCCTAGAAAAGAGCCTAATGTAAAAGGCCAAGAACACCTTAGCCAAATTAATCAGTGAGCAAGAGAGTCTTTAAATAAAGAGGAATTTCATTAGAAAAGGGTTAGCTGTTGTTTTTTCTTCTTTTTTTTGGTGGTTTTCCTTGTTTGTTTTCTTTTAAATCCTTCATCCCCACATCCTGCAAGCCTAGAGAAGCATTTAACCAGTGTCCTCCAATGTAATTCTGGAAGAATAGGCACAGCCTCCCATCTTTCCTCCTTAAACCAGGCAAAACACTAACCTTTGTAACTGAAAAAGTCTAAGCTTATATAGAAGCTGAAACAACACTTCAGTTTTATTGACTGGTAGATATAGTTGCAAAGAGACTTTAATATGCCCTGAGAAGAGAAAGATGAACTAATTTATCCCACCCTCAAAAACTCATTTAAAAGACGTGAAACAACTATTTTACAAGAACTACTCGTCTGTTGCCCTGGATTCATCCTATCCAGCTGCAGGCACGTGAATGAGAATCTCTAGTCAGCAGAAAACCAAGACCAGAGAGCTGAAAGCTCCCTGGAACTGCTTCTCTTTCTCCTTCAGTCACACAGGGAGCGATGCACAGTGAGTTCCTAACTCACACATGTCCGGTCATGCATGATCTATGCCGCTTCTAGAAGTTAGTAAAAAAAAAAAAATGGCTTAAGCACACCATTGTGAGTTTAACATAAAAATAAACAACAACCTTAGAACTAAGATCACAGGAAAAAAACAAAGGCAGTCTTTAGACTCGTCACTCCAACTAGGTACCCCATCAGCAACGAAGGTCAATAGCCAAGCCCATGGTCTAGTAAGGATTGAGGAAAGGATTAACACGTGGATGAGTAGGATTCAGTATTTCACTGCAAGCATCGCTGACTTCAAGTGACCAAGGAGCACAACTGGGACTTGCTAATATATACTGCTTATACAAAAATATAATTATTTCAAGACTGGAAAAAAAAAATCATTACAAAGACCAAAAGACACTGACTAACTGGCTTTATCAATCAGCAAGCTAAAGATCAATATTTGCATCCATTTAGAAATGGGTAAGTGCATCTATATTACAGCATTCTGGATTGCCTTTTCAGTGAGCAGTGCAGCTCTGCTGACACCAAACAAGCTACAGAAGGAGTAAATTCAGCCCAACAGGCTTCCTTCTGAAAAGGCTTCAGTTCAAAACAGCCTTAGTTGAGACAACAACAGAAACAAATATGCTAAGCTATGATTTGCCTAAGGCTCTTGGAAAATCATTTCAAAAGATAAAGCTTCTGTAGGTCAAGAGCTGAATAGCTGTTCTTTAAGGCGTCTTCTAAAAGAAACAATGCCTCGAGTGTTCGAGTTATTTAGGTCCCAGATGTATCTTACTTTTACCACCTGCACAATATAAATGAAAATCATTCTTCGTTCCACCAGAACGTAATTTGATTTTTTTTTTTTTAAATCAATCACACAAGGTGCTCAGCCATTCATAAGCAGTGGTTTGAACCTTGCAATATTGGACCTTTAAGAAGAAAAATTCCTGAAACTGAGTAGCACATTTCCTACAATAACCCGCAAATTTAAAGAGAGAAGTTATTGTGTAGAGCTAAACAATTTGACAGGGTCTTTTAAAGACGATATGACCTGAAGTTAAACCTACAGAAATGAAGAATAGGTCTATTATCTGAGTATTATTTTGAGATGCATTTCAAACTACAATATACAGGTGCAACGTAAAAGATCAAGTGAATTGCAAGAAATCATATATGACAAAAAAACAGGTTTTTAAGATGGATCCAAAAAACTATTGCATGCATTATAATTACATTTTATTACTGGAATTAGAATTCGCTCTCATTATGTTAACAGAAGAAAAGAACGTACAAGACAAAATATAGCTTACAACGCTGAAAAATCTGTTGTCTTGTAAAAAGAACTGTAACATCCTGCTTAGTTCCCTTATCTTTTTTCACACAAAAATTTAATAATCTTACATGCTCTGAACAGCAGATAACATTGATTCAAGTTATGTAAATAGCCAGAGGTGTAACAGAACAGGCTCGCCTTAGAGCTGTTTGAAAAATGCAACACATTTTCTATGGAAGTTTTCCAACGAAGCAAACTTTTGTTTTGTTTATAGTTTAAAATGTTTTGGTTTCCAACCAAACTGAAATGATCATGTTCCAAAACAGAAGAAGCACAGATTTCCCTCACTCGCTTCCAACTAGAAAAGTCAGAGATAGCATTACCAAAAAAAAAAAAAAAAGGATTTATTATTTGCTTGTGTTTTAAACAAAATTTGAATTAAAATAAACACTCACTGAAAAAATATCAACAACCAACATATTTCTTTGTCAGAAAAAAGGATCTTGGAGCTCTCACCATCTCTATTTGAAATACAGTACATAGAGCTAGTTCTGTAGGTTGGTGAGTGGCCGAAATGCTCAGCACTTGGGCCCACTGAGGAGCAAAGTGCAACTCTCAACAGGTATTGTGGGCAATAATTCATAAAAAAAAAAAATAAAATTTAGTTGTGAAAATACATGGCTAACAGAACAAGACCAGAAGACAAATGTAATAATCTCACAATTGCTGCAAAATAAGCGTGGATTGCCTTGCAATTTTTAAGGTCTCAAATATAAATGGGAAATCTAGTATTGAATAAGTTGTCCATTACCTAAAATTGAGGTGTCTTGCCTTTTCCTGTGAGCTTTGATGGAACAATGAAGGAGAAAAAATAAGATCGTCTTCAGACATGGGTGTCAACTATGGCTCTATAATGCAAAATTTCCTTAGAGAGCCTTGTTATCTAACCTTTCAGCTCTGAAATATATCTCCTCTTATTTTCAGAGAAGGAATCAAAAATGCTATTTAGATATAACAGCACAGCTCCCAGGAAGAAGGTATCCCTCATAAAGGCTGTTTAAATTTGCCATTTAAAAGCTGGATAGCTGAGATAACACACAACAGAAAAGAGAGACACGTGTCCGGTCACTTTTTGGTCTTTGTTATGATGAATGAAGAGATAAAAAAAAGGTTAGATTTTATTCTTTTTAACTGAGCTTGCTTGTTTGTTTGTGTTTTTTGTTGTTGTTGTTGTTTTTGCTTTGTTTTTTCTGGCTTGGCTTTGCTTATCCTGTCAAAATGAACCAGCAGAAATTTCTCTTACAGATCCTTACTCCAGTTAGGTGTGGGGGCGTGTGGAATAATCACAGTATACATCTTGTTTGCATCCTGTGCAACTCAGAGCTAAACCAGCAAAAACAAAGAATATCAGAACTATGAAGTCTACCTGGAAATCCACAACTTTTTCATGCTTTTAAATAGATACGTCAACATTCCTTTCACATCAGAAAGTAATGAAAAAGGTACACTTTCATTTAAGAACTTTTTCTCTGGATCCATTTTATAGAAATTGGAATCATGGCACGCTGGGGATAAATAAGCAGAGCTGACAACACTATCAAGAGTAGCAACAAACCAAAAGGAATAACTTAGTTGAAAATCTAATATACTTGTAATTAAAGTTTAAAGATTGAAAATAAATGGCAGAGAGCCTGTCCCCCCTTTTATGTAAGGTGGGGAGGGATAGAGAGGAAAATTTCCTTCTTGACTTGTCACTACCAGAAAAGCCCACACACTTACCATCACTGTAATCGATGGGCGCATAAGCTCCTAGGAAAAGGGAAGCTGCGAAACTACTAACCAAAGAGATTCTCTGAAAGGAAAAAAAAAAGAAGTGTGAGAGTGATTCCCATCAGTACTCACTTCAAAGAAAATAAATAAGTAATTGGAAGCAGCAAATGTTAATAGATGCTTTATGTTAGACACAGAATGCACACAGAAATACACCTAGAAGGATTATTCAGTTTTATATTCCTGCCTAAGTAACGCAGCAGATATCATTCTAAAAGTAACCCCATGATAAAAGCTGTTAATAGCTCTGCTTTCTGAAACATGCAAAATATACCTAGTATATTAGCGTATTCTATGTTATCATGAATTAATTCACAACTGTGGTGTATCACAGGACCTCGTTTAAGGAAAAATACTCACCGAGAAAAAAACTGTGTGTGGATGACCGGGGAAATGCCCAGAAGACATGAATTGGTCAACCCTGGGTACAGGTCTGAGAGCTTTTCTAGTCACTCTGGCAAGGTTCTGATAGCACCTTTACGTGAGCTCTTACCTTCCTCCCACCTGTGACCTCCTCCCAGCTGAGACCCCAGCCCTCCCAGGAGTTAATCCTAGGAGCTGGTAATAACCAGCTCTGCACTAAACCACTGCCTGCAGCTCTGCCTCAGGATATGTTCCAACAATGCATGAAATCCAGCTGCAGGGCTCCTAGTACTGGCCCCTAAACGCCCTGGCCGTGTAACACAAAGCACTGATCCAACACGAACTCACCTCCATTTCAAGCCTGCTAGAGAAACTACCGAGTTAAGCAGCCAAGCTTTCTGCAGGATCAAGTATTGTTCGTCCCCCAGAAGCTGGTATAAAAGCTGTCAAATTCCTTATTGTGTGCTCTAATTCAAAAGAAATATGATTGTCACCCAGTAACTAATGAGAATCAAATCTCTACTGGTGAAGTGAGCCTGCAGTGACAGGTTTTTGTATTAGCGATTATGAAACCACTGCTTCACACAGCATTCAGAGACGGACTATAGCCAGAGCTCTAAGAAGTGGTTACAATGGCCAGGAAACTTAATGATGCACTTGCTCTTCATGTGTCTCTCCCCAAGAATATGTCACATTGTGCTTAGATAACGAAGGCCTACCTTCTCTGGTGCCCCAATGGGCACTAGCTGCCTGAAACGGAAGGAAAAAGGATGAAGTTAAACTGTGAATCAGCCAGTTCAGCAAGCTGACCTAGAGGAGGAAAAACATCCACCTTCCACGTGCCACTCAGACTGCCAGGCTGCTAAGTGCTGCTTGAAGGTCCCCAAAAGCAATTCTGGCACTGAAATATTTGTGCTAGAACACAACTTCTTGCATATCCTTATTGCCAAAAGGTGCCATCAGTGCCAACCAGTCCTCAAAGTCTTAGCGTACTTAGTCTGACCAGTTCTCAGTTCCCAGGGACTTGCTCCCCACCCTGCCCCTGCTATTCATGCATCTTTCTCTAAACTTACTCTTAAACTTGTGAGCAGACTGTATTAGTGTTCTGTTTCGTCCCATCCCTTACTAGCATAAAGGTTACACAACGAAAAGAGAGAAAAAGAAATTTTTAAAAATGAAGCATTCTCCCCAGAAAACTTTGTAACCCATTTCCCCATGAAATTAAATGTTCCATGTAGAGGTGAGATTCTAAAAAACAGAAAAATTATGATCAATACTAACAAGAACTGCAGTAATATAAAAACACAAGCCACCTGACTTCACAGGTCAGGATGTTTGGTGTTTTCTAACCACAGGGCAGGAGCCTTTCCTCATGTATATCATACCTGCATGGAGGTTTCACCTTGCTTCAAACCATTTTTGTTGCAGCTAGATGCAGACTTAAATTGAAACAATACAATTGCACATTGATTTCTAAAAATTAAAAATCAGAAGGAAACTACACAATGCAATTCATTTGTACTAACAGAATCAAAGTAGCTCCTCAAGGGAAAATCTATGAAAAAAAATCTAGAATTGATTGCAGTTTTTTTCCTATGCACATCTGCAGGGACGCCAGCTTTGTATGGCAGAGCAACCACATTTCTGTATGCAGACAGACAATTCTGAGCGCTAAAATTTCAGTTGTGTGCTTAGTTACCCACTTGTATTTGAATTGCTGAACATACAACTTACTGCCACCCAAACGAAAGCCTGTTTTGAAAAACTTCTTCCACAAATGCAAGATTCAATGGAGCCTGCTGTGGTAAATATAACATTCAAAATGGAACTGATGCCCGATTATTATCCGCCTAATGACTACGAATATAACCAAAAAAAAAGCATTTTTTTATTTCAATTTTAAAAGCAAACACAAGAATAAAAATATTTTTAGCCAAAAAAAGTAATAATCTGACATCTGCACAAAATTCTTTTTAAAAGATTTTCAACTGTGATTTCCAATAAGTATATTGAAGTTGAGCCAACCTCAGTTTGCGTGTAGACCTCAGGATTCTGGCTGTAAATCTTTGCTATCTGGTTTCCTGTAAAACGCTGAGAAAGAAATGCAAATGCTTAGAAACACAAACCCTAAATGGAGTCAATAATCATTAACTCTGTGTAATGAGTTCAGTACATTGCACTTTGGATATTTAATTTGCCTGATGCATGATGAAAGTCAGTGCACAGCAGGCAATCTGCACTAAACAGGCTATAACACATAGTCTCATTATGAGAATTTTGCTCACCTTTTGAAAAAAAAAAGCTTGTGAAAAAGCATTACTATCCATAATTTACACTTCAGAAATGACAGTTCAATGGAATGAATCATTCTTATTACATGCCCAGGAACCAACACTATTCAAATGCTGCCTTCGAATTCTTTAAAAGATTTAGGCTACCCAACCTATGCACCTCTCTGCGAGGAAGGTGAATGGAAGCAGGCAGCAAGTTTCATACTCAAAGAAGCAACTCCAGCAGAAGCTAATGGCAGTTTTAAGAATAATTATTTTTCATTCATATATTGTATCAAACAACAAAAATCTTCTTAACACCAAACTTCTGAAACCTTAACCTTTGGTAAGTTAAAAATAAACTGTTAGTGGTATGCAAAGTCTGATTTCAAACACTGGCCTTACGGCCAGCGCACGATGATTCAAAAACCGAATCAGCAATTTAGGAGATTAGAGCCTTATTCTCTTAAACCAACAGTAAGAGCAGCCAGGTGCCAAGATGCCTGGAGGGCAGCCCCGATCCCACTCAATGTCATAGTTAAAAGAGAGGGAAGGGTTGGGAAGAGGAGATGAGTGACTGAGTACTCTCTGATAGGGTCCCAAACTTCGGAAACTCATTTCTCTCTTAGGTCGACAGCTACTTGTTAGCCTTCAAGGAACATTAAAAGGCTAATTCTTTTAACTACGGAAGTAACCTAGAGCAGCTATCCCCAGACATTGAGTCATAACCCCAAGTAAGCCTGTAACACAAATTAAATTGTCATCTCAATTGAAAATTGGCTGTACAGGAGCTCCCAGTGGAGAACTGGGCCCTGGGAACCACAGGCCAAGTGCAACAGCTCAGTACAGTCACTGTTTCTACAATGGTTCCTGCAGCAAAATTGCCAGTTTTGCCTAATTTCACCTTAAAATTACCATAGAATACGATTTCCACCTCTTCCTTTGTGAGGCTACTACAAAGCACAGTACCGTCGGAGGTTCTTCAAAAACACTGAATAAAATTATCTCTTTCATAGCTAATGCCTGCTCATTATCTGCTGTGGTCGACTTAACAGCAGAATTGTTTCCGTCACCCAGCTCTGCCGAGGACTTTCTTCTCACTGCTCCTCACCTCATAGGCTCGAGATCCAGTGATAGCCGCTAGGCGCTGTGCTCCTCCCACAGCCTTCTCCAGATTGCTGCACTGGGAAGCTGTGCTCGAATCCATCCAGATGGGGCTGTTACTGACAGCAAAACAAGCCTGGAACAAACAATATTCGTTATTAAGAACATCTGAGCTCTTAGAAGTCCCTGCTGGAACAATAACAATCCAGCAGACCTAGCTGTCAACTCACAGTTCAGTGCTCTGAGGTGCCTTCTGTTCCCCTCTCGATAATTACAGGAAAACAGATACTGGACAACACGTTGGTCAGCAGTGGAAAGCCTAACCCAACCTTCACACTCAAGGGAAGCAGCAGGCTCCACCTGCCAGTAATTCACACATGCCCTGCAGCAGGATGTGCTGTGGCAATGTATCAGTACACTCCTTTAGTAGCCAAAGCCCCAGGTCATTTTATACAAGTTTAGACCCATTTTTCAGAACTTCTCTTCAAATATTTAAGACTATCCAGAGCTGTTCTAAAAGATTTCTCTTCAGTGACTGGCATAACCAATGCAAGTGAGGCTTGCCATAAGCAATGCATGTGAGGCTTCGTACATCACCAGAGAGTATTTTAATTCCATTCCCAAGAGTTTTACATAGATGAGATTATTTCCAAAAGTAATCATTTAATAGATCGTTTACACGAATGCCTCCTTTTCAATATACAACTGTTGTTTCTGATCTCAGAATCACAGAACATCCTGAGTTGGGAGGGACCCACAAGGACCATCGAGTCCAGCTCCTGGCTCCACACAGAACAACCCCAAAACCAGACCCTATGTCTGAGAGTGTTGTCCAAAAGCTTTTTGAACTCCTGCAGCTCAGTGTCGTGCCCACTGCCCTGGGCAGCCTGTCCCAGTGCCCGACCACCTCTGGGTGCAGAACCTTTCCCTAACCCCCAGCCTGACCCTCCCCTGTCCCAGCTCCATGCCGTTCCCTCGGGTCCTGTCACTGTCCCCAGAGAGCAGAGCTCAGCGCCTGCCCCTCCGCTCCCCTCGTGAGGGAGCTGCAGGCCGCCATGAGGCCTCCCCTCGGCCTGCTCTGCTCTGGGCTGAGCAAACCCAGGGACCTCAGCCGCTCCTCACAAGTCTAGCACTCCAGACCCTTCAACATCTTTGTAACCCTCCTTTGGACATTCTCTGATAGTTTTACATCCTTCTTATATTGTGACACACAAAACTGCACCCAGTACTCGAGGTGAGGCCACACAGCGCAGAGTAGTGCGGGACAATCCCTTCCCCTCCAGCAGCTAGCCATGCCGTGCGTGATGCACCCCAGGGTACGGCTGGATACAGATCTTGAAGTAAGGAAGGTCAGGGACTTTGAAAGGAAAGCTGTTTTCTCCCTACTTCTCTTTTCAAACAAAACTCTGTCAAGTCTATATTCAAAACATACCAAACACAACAAAAATAGCATTGAGGTTCAACAGTTTACTTGTTAGGAGGTTCTGTCCTCACAGCATTACACTTCCATTGTTTAAGGGGAAATGTAAATTGATTTTTTTTTTTTTAATATTTTCTAAAGAAATCTCAGGCATTTCAAGGAAACTCAGGTGCAATAATATTCTTCATCGCAATTTTTTTGTTAATACAAATTAGAAAAAAATACTTACAGGTTGTTAACAAAAATATTATGTTTCCTAAAAGAACAAACAGGTTGTTACTCTGACATGAAAAGATTGTGGAATGCCCACTGACACCTGTAAGCTTTTAAAGCAGTACACACTGTCGCTCAGGAGAACAGGAAATGTCAAAAGCCCTGGAGCTGAAGGAGTAACCTGTATATTTCCCTTCATGCTGCAGGGACACGCAACTCAGCTAAACATGAGGAAAGGTTGGCAATGAAAAAAGCAATGCCTAAGTATCAGAAAAACTGTAGCTCTCCCTTCAGAGCTTTTTTATGCACATTACCTTTAGTAACTGATGTAAAGGCAGTTCAGGTGATGCATTCTTTAAAATCTGGATGCTTCCTTTCTTCCAATACACACTCCCGTGTTGCTGTAGGAATGTACAGAAACCGAAGTTGGAGATGGCCTGTCAGGCTACAAAGTTCATACCCTGATCTGAATTTCAAGCTCTAAGGGACAGAGAACTCTCTCCAAACTAGGAGAAAAAAATGCACTTTTTCAAATCAAGTGTCCCATTAGAAGACAATTCAAGACTGAGCAAATCATATACTGAAACAGAAAACACAGGAGTCAATACAATAATGGCCTTGAATTATACCAACTACACCAATGAAACTAGATGTACACAAAGAAAACCAAGCCCATAGTTCTTGACCCACAGCTTCATCCAGATTGCTTCAACACCTCTCTTCTGGTTCTTCTGACAATTGAAACCTGTTTGCCCCTTCTTCTGGGGCAAAAACTGGCACATCAGTGCACCTCTGCTGTCTGATCTGCAGCACAGAAACAAGGTCCTTAACAGAGAAAAGGGAGAGAGACGATGTGTGTTGGCAGGTGACAGTTAAGTGAAATCTGTTCTACCTGAAAAAATCTGAATATAGCACCAAGTTGATACCCCAACTTGTTGAATTAAGAGGAAAACAAAGGGAATGCTGGTAGTCTGGAAAAAAAACCTTCCTACCTTCACTTGAGTGAGTTGGGGTTGCCTGGCAGTCCCTAACTTCTGTTCCACTGAGGAATTCTTAACAGAGCCTTGATACAAACTATGACTTTCAGACATGTTGCTCAGACTTTCAACTGAAAGCAATGAAACATGGAGATTAAAGCAAAAATTTTGATTAATTAGCCCTAGATATATCAAGATGATTAACTAAACCTCATGCATCACAATCAGCTATCATTTCGGTGCTGTCCTTACCCTGAATATAATTTTTAAGTCTGTAAATGGAATAAAGGACTTCCTTATCTCACCACAGCACTAGGAGACTGGAGAACTGACTTAGTATCAGAATGGGTTTTATAAACCTCAAAAAATGTACTTAAAGGATAAGAAATGGCCAAGCAGCATATTTGTCCTCTTTGCATCAAAGACTATCATAATTTGTTTTCTTTTGTTCCTAGGCAGATCTCCATCCTAGCCAACAAAAACAGTGCTCAACAGGACTTTACTATGCCTTCAGCAATGTCAGCTAGTCACTGTTTTTCTACCCTATTTCCACTGCACCTGGATAAAGTGAAATTCAAAATGACCCCAGTCATTTCAGAATCTACACGTATAAAGAATTTAAGCAACAGGAGAACAACTAGTTATGCACTATACTGATCTAAACAATTACTATGTAAACCTCATCCTCCCCTCTTACTACCTGCTGTAGATTGCTCTGTATGCTTCAGGTTTTAGGTTACCTTGAGTAACATGTGTCTTTTAATGGATGCTTACATAGAAGCTTTGATCTTACTTGATGTCTTTAAGGTCTTCTGCAATACAACTATTTAAAATTTATCAGTATACCTTGTACTATATTGAAGAAATACAGTAAGATGGATTTATTTCTTTATAAACTAACCTGGCCAGCACCAGACAAAGCTCTGACTTGAGCGAAGTTAAAACCCGAAGATTTCATCTTTTCTAAAATCATATCCAGAGCCTACAAGAACAAACAAAATCAAGAATGACTGTAACGAGCTACCAAATTATGCATACTCACAATCCTTGGAATTAAAGAGTAAATTCATGTCATCACTGATAAGAGTTCATTGGCAGATAATGAAAAATTAGCTAATGACTATGGACTTTTCAAGAAGCTGCATAAATTAATTTACTAAGTAAGAGTCCATAAAAGAAAAGTTGAATCACACAAAGGAGGAAAAAAAATCTTTAAACAAGCTCAATCACAAAGAATCATTCTTTGAAACCTAAACAAGCGGCAAGATTTAAAGAATTCCAATTCATTAAAAAACATCTATTAAGAGTGCCAGACACAAGACATGATTATCTTTGTCTGTTCTTACTTTTGGAAATCTATGAAATCTTTAATGGTGTGCACCCTGCACCCCATTCCACAAGATGCTAGGAATCCTCAATACTGCTGACTGTCGTGTCTGCTGAAAACTCAGGACCTCTTTAATTCAAGTGAATTTTTGCACTTTAAGCCCCTAGGTTACTTTTGTTCTTGCCACATTTTACTGGATTTTAAAACCAAAAAGTAATCTATCTTTATATAGTCCCATTCAGATCACCTTTTGCCAGACTTTCTTGACAAATGGACCACTGTAAGGCTTCAGAACTTCCCAAGAAACCATATTCCTTTATCATATACCTATATCATCATATTATTAATTTAATAAATACAGCTGTTCCTGTTTATTACGGTTCAAAAGACCAACTGCGAACAATTTACCAAATCTTTATGGATCATCAGACAGAACTACAGTGGAACACCAACTGGGGATTCCATGACCTTTTACATGTCTTAACTATTCAAATCATGCTAGTAAAACAGATTGACGTAGCACCATGTGAGAGCAAGGGTTGCAGAATCTGCACAGAGGCAAAAAAGGCCTGCTTTTAAAACAGAAGAGAATGTTATCTGTATTTCAAAATAAACAGCAGTCAAAGTGACTGGGAATTACTGAATAAATTGCTCTTTAAACACCTGCCATTTGAGAAATCAATTTGTTAGCACAGCTTATTCTAAAAAGATAGTGCGAGTAACCTGGATGCTGCAAAAAAACCAGAATTAAGCTAGGCAAAGCTACAGTGGTCCATTTTGCATATGAAACAGGAAGATGGAGGGAAAAAAAAGAAAAAAAATGGCATTTTAAAAATAGGGGAAATCCAGGAAAGGATTTTTCATGCATATAATGCTATAAATAGCAGAGAGTGAAAAAAGAAACAAAGAAACGAAATATTATGCATAACCAAAGTGGAAGTTGTTTACATTAACATCTGCATCCCAAAGACATAGAATAGCACTTTAAAAAGCAAAAAATAAGCAAAAGGACTGTAATGATTTTAATGATGAATTTCACTGTTGTTCGCAATACATATCCATTTCAATAAGAGCAAGGAAGAAGTTGAACCATACACTACAGATACTTCCAAAAGGCTGACAATAAAGCTCGTTCATACCTTGACCCACATTAGCACAGGAGAAGTGACTGTCAGCCTGTCACTGTGAACATAGGCTCCACCTTGAGTCCTACAGAAAAATGGTATTTTCTCTTGGTAAATTCAGTCACTTTTCCCCACCAAGCAAAGTTCTTTAAGTTTAGTAATAACCAAGGAGAGCTTGCAATGTTTTTTGGTTTTTTTTTGTTAGGAGCAAAGATAAGATCGGTGTTTGAAACCTTAAAAACTAAAAGCCAGCTCCTAGGAAATGGCATTAGAGACGTTTGACTCAATTGCAAAGAAAACAAATTGGAAGGAAGGGCTGTGGTCCCGAAGTAAGACCTGTGACAGACTCCAGTGCTGACGCTGCTCATTGGCTCCATGCAAGTCACGGTTATCTCTAAGTTTCCTAACTGTCACCATTAGTGGCTTGAATCTAGAAGATGAAATTCAATTTTTGCTGTTAAACCATCAAGTAGATAAATGTATTTTATTGGCACTTGTGACTATGATGGAAGAAATCTGTAAATCTGTAAATTCTAGTCTATAAATTGAGTTTATACATCTTAATGTGCCATTTGGAGCCACTGAATTTGTCTCCAAATGCCTTTCAGAAGTTTCCCTCATGCAATTTATTTCCTGTTATCATAACATTCCATCCTGACATAAAGGCGGTGCTTACTTCTGTGTCCCAAAAAGAAACAGCCAAGTCCAAAAGTCTGAAGTTCCAAAAGAAAAAAATGTTGGTTAATTTACACCATGTTGGTTAATAATACTTCACGATGGGAGGGTCTTTTTATTTTCTATTGGGAGTTCTTGCCATGCTTACACACAAAGCAAGGCAAAAGGACATACTTCCATTGCCAAGTATAAAACACAAACACAGCATTAACTTTTTCCATGCCTCCACACGTATCAAGAAGACCAAAGTAGGGAACAGCCCCTCATCCTAATCCCCAAAGTTTTACATTTTATTATCCAAGTAAAACATAAAAAAACTTACTTAAATTCTGGAAGGTCTTTATCAAAATGAACACTATCCTCATAAATGACTCTCAGATGTTCATCAATTGCAATGACTTTCAGCTAGAAGAAATAAAACAGGATATTAACAAAAACCATCTAGAACAATAACTAGAGAGTACTGATAATTCATTTATAATAATTCAATTCTCATGGATGAAATGGGAAGGAAGAAGTGGGGATCACCCCAATCCATGTAACTAACTGTAAGTATGGACACAATTTTACACAAAACAAGTTATTATGCGAGTTTACAGCACTGATGTACGCTTATCCAGCAACATGTGTATTTGCTTGCTACATTTTCTCCCTCCTTAATCACGCAAGAACCAGATGCTTTGCTAAAGATCACCAAGCAAGTTATATAGTTCCCAGTTTGCATCACAGTAACCAAGCTCTCCAAAGAGCACAGTATCTTAGGTTAAAGATGTCATGCGTTGTTGGTTCTGTTTTCTTAAGAGCCTCATCTTACCAAGGAAACTAGCAGACATTCGGGATACCTTGAGGACCTTCCCTCCTGCCCAGAGTGTCTGAACTGCACTCTACCAGCCTGGCAAAGCTCGGAGGGCATTTCACAGCTTCATGCTTGGCTTCTGCGGCCTGTGCAGAGCTACATCCAAATCCCAATTCCATCAAGCCGAGCTTTCTTGCAAGCACTGACTAGAAGAGTACCACAAACTAGCTTTTCTCAAAGTCACCTGGCGCAGAAGAAAAGCGTTAACAGCCTCAAAGAAAAGCAAGAACGTCGTTCACATCCTGCATGCGTTTTAACAAGGGAGAGTGCAAACTGCCGCTAAAGGAACAGACTGAAAAAACCTACAAAGAGCGAGTCAACTCAAAGGAGCTCTATTCAAATAATAAAACCATCCCCATTTGGGGGCGGGCTACTTCAATTTTAGCCGTACTACTGTAGGGCCTCATTTATGCACTAGCACAACTCATTACCAGGCTGGTGCACGGAGCTAGCTTAAAAACGGCTCTGACCCACTGCGGTTTAATTGGCTTTCTGCTTGCGGTGCACCCCCTTCAAAAACAGTTGATCAACCTAACGTGGGTAACCTGGATATGTCTTGTCAAGCTCCCAAACTTCAGCACAGCTGTAACGAAGTGCTTTATGCCCGAGGAGGGGAGGGAAGAGGCCGCGGTACCTGCTGCGTGCTGAAATCCCAGCCCAGGAAGCAGGGGGCGGCCATGTCGCGGCCGGCGCCGGGGAAGCCCTCACAGGGCCGGCTGCTCGGGGCCCTTCCCCCGGCTTCCCGGAGCCCTCCCCCGGCTTCTCAGGGCCCTTCCCCCGGAAAGGAGCCGCCGGCCCGGCCCCGCTGTGGTGCCGTGGGTGGGGAAGGGCCTGCGGGCGGGCGGGTTAAAGGAGCTGGGCGAGGAGGAGCAGCCCCCTCGTCCCTCTCCAGCGCGAAGGGGTTTGTGAGAGAGTTGCGGCTGGGGAAGAGGCTCTCCGGAGCTGATCCCTTGGCAGCTCGCTGGGCTTTGCTCAGCTCCACGGCTCGGCTGAACTGCCGCTGTCTGGAGGAGAAAACGCCGAAGCAGTCGCACAGCGATCGGCCTAATCTGAGGCACAACGAACAGGGCAAATCTGCGCCACAGCCCGAAGCAATCCACTGAATTTTAATATATCATGTGTACGGGTCTTGGTGTAGTATCGCACCCTGGGTTTGTGTAAAAACACACAAAATTCTGCTTGGTTTTAGGACTTTGCATTTCCTCCTATAGCAACGTGACAGAGGCGTTGCCTAAGCAAAGGAGGGCTTATCTAAGAAATACTCCCATTCTGCAGTCCAGGCTGTATCTCAGCAGAGCCTTAACGAGGTTTTGCATGCCCAGGATCCTAAGCTGTTTTAAGAGTACAAATATTTAATTTGAAATGCCCTTCAAACTATAAAACATTACTACATTTTGTCACATACTGAACGTTTTGAAGATTCTGTAAGTATTCCCAATGATTTCTCAAAGGCCCAACTCCTTAAGCTTATGCTTCAAGGTTTCTAGTGATTATTGCAAAGAAAAACCTTTAAAAAAATAATACAGATTTAAATCTATAATGCAGCCGCCATTCTAATATACTGACTTTTAAACAAATCCTACACCATCACGTCACCTTTGAATACTCTGTGTTGACAGTGCCTGTATTAGAACTCCCAAAGACATGGAATCATAAAATCTTTAAATAAGAATTTAATTTAAAGTGGTCTGGGAAACATTTATAGTGTGGGGATCCCTTCAAATGCATACAGTGGTGTTGTCCAACACTTCACAGTTTAATCCTGCAAATATATCTAAATAGTTCGCAATCAGGAAATGTCCGAATGAAGAAAGCACTAACAGTCCACTTGAAAACAAAGGCATGTAGAATTGTCACCCAGTTTGTAGTTTGGTTTCCTTAAATCAGATGGCTTCCAGTGTCTGGTGTTGGTGGTTTTTCCCTGCCCTGAAGGAGTTCATGCTGGATGGACCTGTCCCGGACAAAGGTCTCATTTAAGCAAGAAGAGACTGTGAAGAAAATACAGTTTTTAAAATGTTACCAAGAACTGTTTCCTTAGTATAACTCTTACCAGAAGAGAAAGGATCAAGTAACACACCCAGGCTTCTCCATTAATGCAGAATGTGACGGGTGAGCCAGGGAGGAGAAGCTTGCTTTGCCCTTTAACTTACTGCATATTTCTGATAAATAAGTAACAGATATGGAATTTGAAGGCTTGAAGTGCTGCAGTTTTCAAAGTACAACTACTCGCAAAAAGTAAGAGAAATTGAAGTCGGTCCTGAAGAAAGCCATAAAAATAATACATGACTTCAGAAAGAGACAGCTGTGCAACTTTTGAAAAGATAATAGAAGGAGGTGGTAGTTATGCGAAAGGAAACAATAGTTTATAAATACGTAAAGCAATCCTGTGGGGAGGTAAGAATCCATTATATTATTCGGCAATGAGATCATTCAATGGACAGATTGCTGCATGAAATACTTCATTTTAAACAGCACGGAAGAGTTATGGGATTGGGATAACAACCCACGTGTTATCAGATCTCCTTAAACTGGAACAACAGTGCAAGTTTGGTAGAATCCACTCAAGGACAGAATGGGAAAGTTAATGTTACTTTTACTCCTTAGGTTTTTCTAAAGAAAAGAGGGAAGTTTAGAGAATCGTTGTCTCATCCTGTCACTCTGTTGCACATCCTTCCATCAAGTCAAATTCTCTCAAATGTAGTAGTTTGTGTGCAGAAAATTTGCATTGCTGTTGTTCTTTCTGCATTAAAGCTCCTGCTGACAGTTACTACCATAACCTCTAAAATTGTTTCTTGAAAGCAAACAAAGCTTAACTGTACAGTTACCAGTGAAGTTGCATTCACGTACCATTGATGTTTTAGCACTGACAAATCCAAAATTTCCAGAGGGGATGGACAGAATGCCATTTATAATTGAAATGTCACGATCAGAGATTAACAGCTTGAGGCAAAGCACAGATTAATCACACAGGACACATAGAGCAGGGTAAAGGGAAAAGCGAGTTTCTTCCCCTTTTCCTATCAACCAGTTTCTGCAGTTATGCCCAGACCTGACAGAGAAGCAATACCTTTATGCTCTGCTAGGCCATTGGATCTTTTAGTAAGTTATAACTGTTAAGCTAATTGATGTGTTTGTTTTTTTCTTCCTGACTGTCAAGTTAACTTCAACCCCACACTCATTTCAATTCATTGCAAAACAAATTATTTTAACTGTATTGCATAATCCTACATACAAGGAGTTTTCACTTTTTATTCTCACTTTGTTTCAAACTCTGCCTCTGATCCCGGTTTTACCCTGATATAAAAACTTAGATTTAACTGCACCCTTCAGCTTTGCACAGGTGTGCAGGTAACAAAGAAATCATACAAATTAGAGCAGTGAACTCTTTCAAAAACAGTGCCAGCCTAATTACCATGCTTTGATATCATCACATCATCTTAGATGTGCCAACAAACTAGGGAACAGCTAGACCAGACCTTTGTTTGATATAAGTTAGGATTAGCATACTGACTGTAGTCCAGCTATCCTGATTTATGCAGGCCATATAAAATACTTGTACCTGCCTACAAAGGTACGAGAAGTCCATGAACAGCTACAAAGCGACCGATCCGTCTGCTTCCAGCAGATCTGGGGCCTCTACCTAGCTATTTTATGTAGTGGGGCAGCCAAATATTCTCGAGTCCCAAACTGATAGTTCACATTTGTACATCAACAGAGGTTGGCGCAGCAGAAACAAGAAGACAGCTAAGAATCACTGCACAGCCATCAGTTATGCACATGCAATACGAAGGCAGCCCATGTTAGACCTGGCACTGTTAGGCCTGCTGGCACAGTTATCCTTTTCCCAGTAAGAATTCTCATGGGTCTTTAATTAGCCTCAGAAACATTAAACATACTAAGCTGGGTCAGATAAATTCCTGTGTATTTGCCAAGTAATCTGACAGTCACATGCAATGCTGCTAATTAAGTGGGAGATGTTTACAACGTTAAGCTCCGCATAACACAACAATAAAACATCACCTAAACAAAAACCTCAGCATGAGCACTAGACCTACCTACTGGAAAGATATCTGAACAATAACAATTCTCTAAAGGTCATCCCTTTTCTGCTTAGCACCGCTGGTACTCTGTTATCACACAATCTCCAGCAATGTTCAACCAAGTACTGATAACGCGGCATACCACAGTACCATAAATTAAATACAAAGTTGCTGTTCTTTCTAATGAGATGGCTCTGTAGCATTTAAAATGTTTTCCTTTCTGTAAATATGCACTTTTTTCTGGAAGTTACTTTTGCACTTGATTTTGTGGTAACCATTTTATTTGATCATACCTCCAAATGCTGTGGAGAGTCTCATTATTCGCTCTAAGAATAAATACTTAATGTTTAAAAGCAATGTATCTAGACAGCTGTTACCTACTTTAATTTTACTGATTGTCCTGTGAATGGGTGAAAATCTGTAAAACAAAGATCTAGCAAAAATCTTATGTACGAGTTCCACTAGAGGAAGCCCAAACCAGTTACTGAGACATAGTTGTTACATTGAGACTGAAAACATACCTTATTTAGGTGTAATCATTCCACAATCTTACTGGATAATTTAGTTCCTTATCTGCATATTGACATGCACCTGGTGCTGCATTCAGCTCTGGGCCCCAGCACCAGAAGGACAGGGACCTGTTGGGGTGAGTCCAGAGGAGGCCACGAGGATGCTCAGAGGCTGGAGCACCTCTGCTGTGGAGCCAGGCTGAGGGAGTTGGGGTTGTTCAGCCTGGAGAGGAGAAGGCTCCGGGGAGACCTCACAGCGGCCTGCCAGGGCCTAGAGGGGGCTGCAGGAGAGCTGGGGAGGGACTCTTGGTCAGGGGCTGTAGATTCCCTGGGAGTGTTTAAGGAAAGGTTGGACGTGGTACTTAGGGACATGGGTTAGTGGGTAATATTGGTAGTAGGGGGATCATTGGACCATTCGGGTTCTTGGAGGTGTTTTCCAACCTTAATCATCCTATGATTCTATGATAGGATAGCGGTAACAGCTTTAAATTAAAAAAAAAAAAATGTAGGTTTAGATTAGAAATTAGGAGGAAATTCTTTACTGGGAGGGAGCTGAGGCCCTGTCCCAGGCTGCCCAGAGGAGCTGTGGCTGCCCCATCCCTGGCAGTGCCCAAGGCCAGGCTGGATGGGGCTGGGGGCAGCCTGGGCTGGTGGGAGGGGTCCCTGCCCATCGCAGGGGACTGGAATTAGATGGGCTTTAAGGACCCTTCCAACCCAAACCATTCTGTGATTCTATGCTATTAAAGCTTTTAGGCATTGGACTGCATTAACTAATTAAGGTGCTTTAATGAAGAGGAGCCTCTCATGAAGAATTGGCACAGGATTCCATATAACAGCACATGAATGTACAGGAACAAAAGATATAAGCAAAGAATTCAGATGATGGCTCAACTGCACAGTCTCAGTTACATTGTCAGTTTCATGTGTTTGGGTCAATTTGCAGCTTGTATTTAATCAAGTACATAAAATCCTCCAATTTCACTTCTACTGAATTCAACAGAAGATGTTGACTTCGGGAGGTACTGAATCAGGCACTGTGAAATTGTTTCTGGTTTTACATACTCCAGTTTTACAGATGTAATGTCATTGACTTCAGTTAGGTTACTAGTGATTATGAAGCGCAGTACAAACTCCTCATGAGATCTCTGCATGGAAGTGAAGTGAAGAACGTTTCTGAATAGCAACTTATTTTTAGGACGCTTTTCTCCCCTGTCTGTACAATTTCAAGTCCATATTCATTCTCACAATAGCAGTGGCACTTAACCATCCTCTTCAGAGAACTACCTTAACTAGCGTCATTTGCAAGGCCTATTAAAACTTACACACCTGCAGATTTCCTTGAAGATGAATTCTTAAGTTGTTTGTGTCCTAAAGCTCAAAAGCAAGATGTTGTCATCCAGATAAAACTTTTCATTAACAAGAGATTAACCGGTTCTTTTATGCTGCATTTGATTCTTATCAAACTCCACTTACAGATAAGTACATTTTATTGATTGAAAACAATCAAAGATCAATTCATTCTTACTGAAACAATGCCTTAAGTGGAAAATAATAAGGGCCAAGCCTCACACTGTTCAGCATTAACCTGCAAGGATCAAAAAGCATTTTACAATCAAAAATAAATAAAAATCACATAGTTTACAGGTGGAAAAAATTGAGGCATAAAATTTACATAGCTTATCCAATTCTTTTTAGGCCCTACTTGAAATTAGAACTTCTCCCTGAGTTCCTCTATGGTTATGTCTGTTGCACGAACAAATAAACACAGGTTGATGTCATCTCAAAGAGCTATAGCCATCATAACTATATGGATAGGAAACACTCTTGAGAAGTAGCTGATATAGAAAAGACATTTAGATAGCAGTACCACAAACGTGAACGCTGCTCATCAGTAACTGGAATTTAAGACATCTGCAGAATCAAGGAAACTTCAATCAATTTCCAAAATCCTCTCAAGGTCTATTCTGAAGGCAACCCACCTTCCATCTCACCCTCTTCTCATGGATAGTTTTATGATGTCAAAACAGACTGAACATAACCATCTTGTTCATACTAATTTAAGAAAACCTAGAACCACGAAGGAAGGTAAACAGTGAAGGAAGATGTCAGGGTTCATTTGTTTAGAAAGTCTAAATCGTAAATAACTTCAGTTTCTTCTTTGACTTGCCTCTGCACACTGTCACTTCTAAACGGGCATCTCAGAAGTGCTCAGTGAGTAAGGACAACAAAACTACAAAATGAACACCAAAACCTGACCCTAAGTTTTGGATGCTGATTGTTCATACAGAGGGAGAAAGTCTAGTCCTAATGATGCAGGCAGCCAACAGAGCAAGTAGCCCTCTAACAGATCAAAGTTTAGCATTTTAATTTACTTTCCATAGCAGTTAACAATCTAAAGGAAAGTTGTTTAATCCTCAGCCCCAACAGAGTCAAGATGGAAGAAAAGGGGTTTTTAAATGCTGCCTGTGCCAGACACAAAAACAAACAAACAAACAAACAAAAACAGCACATACAGGACATCTGCTGCATTTAACTCCTCACAACCAGCACAATTTAATTTGACTTAGATGAACCCGGTGATTTCAGTGTGGCTGCATTTACCACCCACAAAAAAAAAAAAAAAAAAACAAAGAACAAAACCCGCTGTGGTTCTGCAAAGGGTACTGCACAGCACCGAGTACAGATGAAAGCATATACCTAAATACACACACATTACATAATTATATTTACCTAAAGTCCCCAAGAGATAACAAGGGAAAATAGAATCCTATCAAGGAAAGTTGAAGAAGGACTACCTAAGAACCGGGCTCACCAAACCTTCAGAGGGACTTGAGGACAGCTGGGCTGCTCTCCCTTTGATACGCTTGAACCCTTCATGTCTAAAAGCACATAAAAAGTCAGCAGATCAGATGAAACGTCTCAAAATCATTCTGAAAACTTGCATCATGGGCACCTTCATCCCATTAGCATGGACATACAAAGAACACCAAAAAAAGGTCTTGCATCATCAGAGAGTCCTGTGCTCAAACTACTTAAGCAATCCCGGACTGTAGCATGCTTTAAAGTTATGCTTTCAAATAACAGAAATACACGTGTCCTTATAAAAAAAAAAATCATTAAAAAGTAAATAATTACTATTGATTCTGATAATATTGTCTGGAGCACAAATAATAGCAGTCACCTTGTTTCTACCTTTTTTTTTGTTCTTACATTTTCTAACAATAGTCAGTTTCTAATACTTACATACTGTGTTTGAGTAAAAAAAAAAAAAGTATATAGAAAGTTACAGAAAGGGGATTATCATAGTAACTTTTTCCATCTCAGTGCTAGTTAAAATCTAGCTATTTGTATTCTACCTTTACAACCTGCACAAACAGTGTAGGACATATGCCTGTAATTCTCCACATGAACAGTCTGAATAATCATACATACCTCCAGTCCCAGGTGTGCAGGAAAATCCAGTGTTGCAGGAAGTGCATTCAGTCACAGTTAACTGTTAGGAGCATTTTTTAATTATCTTTAAATCAACAATTATTCCTATAAAATCCCCCAAACATTTTTTAATAAAAAATTAATTTACTACTCACAAATTAATTAGCCTGAGAATTAGTTGCATCTTTTTAAATGAGATTTTGCAACCAAGGTCAAGGGCAGTAAGCATCTACTTCGAGTTCTAAAAGCCATTGCTTTTGGATTATGAAGTACTCTCAAATTTATTTTGCCTCAAGGAAATGAAAAATTGCTTCCATTGTGTGGTGGAAGAACAGACTTAAGAGAAAATATAGCACTTCAGACTTCAGTGGATAATCAAATTAAAATCACTCAGACGATGTTTTTGAGAGGAGTTTGTTCAATTAGAGACAGACAAGTTTGTACAGAAACCTAATCATGGCAGTAAGTTTTCGAAACCTGTAGTATTGTTAGGAAATACATCTACCAGTGATAAGAAATGGCTCGACTGCTTCTATTCCTCAGCAACCTACAAACCAAATCTGGACCTCTAACATTTTAGGACTAAGGCAAGCCTGCAGCCATACCACTCCAATAGTGCCATCTGCTGCGTATTTTTAAAGCGTACAGGGGTCTGCAGATGCAAGTGTTTAAAGACTGAATGACTGATTTAAACCAGTGTCATGATTTCAATTTTGTGTGTGTATGTGACAAGATTTTTTTTCTTTTCATTAGCAGCACTTAAACAGGCTAGGGGTACGAAGGAAGTTGTTCCATTATGGCGTAAGAAGCCATGGGTAACCAGTTTGCAAGTTTATGTCAGTGGTGTAACAAGGATTAGTTACATCAACTCACCATACATCAAAAACACATCCCTATTTACTTTGTGAGCCTCTGCAAATTAGCCCTGCACCTCATTTTATGAATCATATCCTGGCTGCAACTTATTCACAAAACACACACACGTATGTATGCACATACACACCTTGAGAGCAAGCAAAGTACGGACCCACAAATACATACGTACACACGAGCACACCTCCTGAGACCGAATCAAGATGCCATGTTCACAAGCTTCCCCTGAAAAGAAAAAACTGCAACGTGTAAGGGATTGGCTCTGTAACACAAAACTTGTCCTATTCCTGGTTCCACTGATCTAACTATGCCACTTGGACTCATTTGCTGAATTTCACTGGGCTTCTGTTTTCTATTCCCTTTTTATATTTTTGCTATTTACCCTTGCAACCTGGGAAGAGACCGCCCTGTATAATGCATTTGCGTAGCCAAGAGCGATGGCTCTTCCACGAGCCTGAGGTGCTGGTATTGTACAAATGATTAAAAAATCATAATACTTTCTGATCAGATACAAACTCACACTTTACATGCTCTTCTAATGAGAAGTTAAATGTCTGTCTTTTAAGACAGAGCCCACATGTCACATCAAAGGATGTTACCACAGTAATTCTGTCTGCAACACACACTCGGGTTGTACAAGTCACTTTCTTAGGAGGGCAGTGAGTCAAACACTGTGCCTGGAATTTTAAAAAGCTTGGGTAACTTTTATGACCATTAATAATGTTTGTATCGAGTACCAGCTCAAAGTGTAACGGGGTTAATTAAATCTCCTGCCCCAATGTAAGGAACCAACTGCCTGAAGGTCCAAAGGGGGACTCCATGTGCCACCAAGTCAGAAGACTGAAAAAACAAGGCGGCAGAGGTATTCCTTTCCACAGACCACCGGGTGTTTGTCACTGCTGAAGGCAGGATATCCACGCAGATAATACCAGAGCCATGAAACATCAGAACATCTCTTAACACAACACATGATTTTTCAAGGGTCAAGAGAGAGAGGCTAACCTGAGGAGTATCCACAGTGTCTGACAGAGTATTGTGCTTACTTTTGTTTCCCTGGCAAGGTGTTGTGGTTTTAACCCGGCCGGCAGCTAAACACCACACAGCCGTTCGCTCACCCTCCCCCCTCCCTCTCTGGGATGGGGGAGAGAAACGAGAAAAACTGAGGCCTGTGGGTTGAGATAGAGACAGTTTATTAGGACAGAAAATTAATAATAATAATAATAATAATAATAATAATAATAATAATAATAATATGTGCAAAACAAGTGATGCACAATGCAATTGCTCACCACCCGCTGACCGATGCCCAGCCTATCCCCGAGCAGCCGGCCCCCCCACCCCGGCCAGCCACCCCTATATATTGTTTAGCATGACGCCAGATGGTATGGAATACCCCTTTGGCCAGTTTGGGTCAGCTGTCCTGGGTCTGTCCCCTCCCAGCTCCTGCTGCACCCCCAGCCTGCTCGCTGGCAGGACAGAGCGAGAAGCCGAAAAGTCCTTGGCTTGGTGTAAGCACTGCTCTGCAACGATTAAGACATCAGCATGTTATCAGCGCTCTTCTCATCCTAATCCAAAACATAGCACCCTACCAGCTACTAGGAGGAAAATTAACTCTGTCCTAACTGAAACCAGGACACAAGGGTAGAACAAGACGGCAGCTGAGGTAGGGAACGTGATTTGCAAGACACAAGCACTTTTGGAAGGCAGAAGTGAATTAAAGCAGATTTACACGAGTGTGTTGAGCCGTACCAGAACTCTATGCGCATAACTCTGTAGCCAGAGCTTTGTCACCTGTAAACACACAACTTCCAGACAGGTTCCTCAGATCTGTAGATTTCGAGCCTGATTCAGTCAATCATTTATAATGCAAACGAGAGCATAATTTCTGCCAGTAACTGGAAAAATACAGCACACAGGCGTTCCTTCCGCACACTGCCCTTTCACACTGTTTTTGTGTCATGTTTCTCACTGCAAGGAACCTAGCAGCTGAACAATTATATTGACACTGCTGTTTAACAGCATTATTTTCTCCCATGCGACTTTCTTGGACTCTTGTAACAGCATCAAGTGGACCTATTTCAGGGACAGAAACTTACAGCTGATACTTCAGACAGTCTCATACTTTCATTGACATGACCAAAAGCCATGCACTTTTTTTATATAATTATTAGATAACACTGTAACATGTAAGAATGTTTAAAATGTGACTCACCACATGTTCGAAGAGTTTATTCAGCTCTCAGTAAATAAATTATTATTTCTGCAGGTTATTTCATTTTATAGAAATGCAGAAAAACTGAATGAGTGCAAGGGAGGCATTCCTATCTCTGGCTTCCCAGTTTCAAGTGTCGTTGGCACACGCTGTTTTGGCTTTGCACCAGGGAATACTTCAAACACATTCTGAAAAGGGAGCAATAAGAACAAGGTTGTTATTAAGGTTCTCAGTCCAGTCCCCATCCCATTGCCCAAAGAAGCTGCAACAAGAATGAAGCTGGATGAAAATTAAGGAAGGGAGAGTAGAGGGGAAAAAGGCACAAAATACAGAAAGAAACCTGAAGAAAGATTTTTTTTCCCTGATGGAATTACTGTCATGGGCAGGTCACCACGACAGCACCCCTTTAAGAATTAACATTACTACATAAACCAGTATTATCCGGCCCTCTTTGCACCTGACTGTGTTCAATGAGGTTTTGTATTTCACTGTTTTTTTTGGCAAAGCCTCGTGTGCTCACAACCTTAAGTCAACATTAAATCCAACTATCCGGTTATAATCATGAACTCTGTATGCAGGAGCTCAAGACACGCTGCCCAAGAACAAGCTGACGGAAATCCACGACTTCAGAGAAGACAGCACAACTTCTGAAAGAAATCACCACACTCAGAAGAGAGTTACTTCTTCATTTAGGAAGATTTCAGATGCTTCATATTTGATTTGCTTTTTCTGCCAGCACAATGAAGGAAGTGGCCTGCTTTTGAATGAGTTTTTCTTCCTTGTGGGAACAGATGGTAAAGGCTTACAAATACATAACTGGTATTTTTTCAGTGACTCATACCTCAGAGCAACAAGCTTCAGATCGTGATAAGCAGCCAACCAAGATGGATGTAAGCTTACTTGAGGAGCAGTATGACCATATAAAACAGAAGCAAAAGCTGCAGTCACACATTATTGTATTTAAAACAGGTATGCTTAGATTTATAGGAAACGATGTGAATGTAGATGTAAAAACTTTTACTTTAAATATTGAATAACTTTGTTCTTTTCATTCTCATCTTCAAGAGAGGTACAAAGTGAATGCCTTTTCTGTCGTTTCGTTGTTTGGTTTTTTTTAATTCATTTCACTAAAAGGCAGTCTTAAACTAAATTAGTTTCACAGCAGTGAAACACTAACATGAATATGAAACAGATGAACGTATTTGGTATAAGGTTTTACAGATTTTAAGTCAGGAAAGTAAAGTTCTTAATACTGATGCTTACTCTTACAGGAGCCACGTACTTCACATCTATCATCAGTTTCTTTGTGCAATGTACCCAGCAACATTTCTGCTCTCTTGAATGCTTCCGTCAGAACAATCAATGCTGGGCTTCTCTCTCTTTTTCTCTTCTTCTTTACCTACGTAGAGAAATGCCTTTTACAAGACTACAAGAAGCAATACCAAATATCAGCCATAAGCTGGGCTTTTGAATTAAAAAAAAAAAAATCTACTAAGTCATAGTGGGTAACTAAGATACAATCTTTGAATAAAAGATTTTTGAAAGCATTTTCACTGCACATAGCTCAGAAAATATATTTTTAAAAGTAATGAAGTATCAATCATCTACCTGCTATGTCAGACAGCTTTTACAAAACAAACATTCAACTACTTTGAAGTTTTTAGTTAGACTACTCCTTACAATATTGCTCTGATATATTTTCATTCAATTTCTAAGTTAGTGGTATTGAGAATACTAAGTCCATTAATGAAGTTGTCTTTGAATGTAATATTATGTAATAATGAATGAATGTAATAATAATATGCAAAACCTGCTTCCTTCACCTCCAATATAAGTATTTAGCTCAACAAATGCAGAACTTAGGCTATTTCCACTCTTTACATTTTCTTCTACATTTTTCAGCAGTTCTTTATTTTTGCAGCCAGACCATATCATCAAAACAATTGAAAAAAAAAAAAAACACATAATGAGCCATAAAACAGATTAACTTCTTCAGTATCATTTCATTCAAATGTCTAGAAATTGTAATGTTAAAAGAATTTAAGCCTCTGTGAGGAAGAAAAGGATATGAATATACAGGGTTATTTTTATAAGGTATGAGAAGGCAACTAACTTGAGGACAGAACAGGCCATCTAGTCAACTATTGCAACAACATAAACCATGTAAAGAAAGGAAGCAGAGGTCTGTATTTAGGTGAAATTCAGACGAAACTTCAGATATAACGAATGTATCCTTTTTTTTTTTTTCTTCCAGTACAGCAATAGAAGATTAAAGAAAGATAAAGCAGGGCTGTACGGTTTCTAGGAAGTTTAAAATTTAGAAGTTCACATACATGTTTTCATGTATATACACATAACTCAAAACATTCACAAAAACACAAACCTCTGCATTGAACTTTTAAGCAAGCCATGTGGAAAGGATTAATGTTGCTGTTAGAAGCAGCTGATTTTTTGTTGTTGTTGTTATGCTGAGCTCTCTGTGTCCTGAAAGTTAATCTTAAACATTCCTATGGGTTGGAATTTGGAAAAACCTATTACATAGCCCAGCACTTTGAAGCTGTTACATGCATCGGTTTCCAAGAGCATGTCAAGCAGCAACAAACAGCACACATCGAGGCAGCATATTGCCCTCTGCTCCTTCAGTTACAAGCTTGAACAGAGCTGTTCAGAAATAATGTGAGTTACTAACTGATATGCCACCTGAAAACAACTTTCTTCTGTTCCTTCCCCAAAACACACAGCCGCATTCACACTTCTGCCTGTTCCTGATTATTTGAGAAAAAAAAGCTGACAAGACTTGAAACTCCCCAGGTAGGGGATGATACAGCAGTGCATTCATTATTCATTGGCTGCGAAGCAGAAAAGCAGTGTTTACTGTAGGAATTAAAATAGCATTCAGAGCACGCAGTGGCAACAGAGTAAACATTGGGCCTCTGGCTGCAGAAATCTCCAAGAATTTCCCAAGCTACCTTGAAGCAAGATCAACTTTTGTTACTTCACAACCGTAAAAGCACCTACGATGAGAGCACATGGAAAAGGCCACAAGGTAGACAACCTTGCAACAAGGCTATTATGTGCAATTTAAAAAATAATCCATTTTTTCAAATGACCAAAGATCTGATTCAAGCTTTCTTTAGAAGTTCAGAGTGCTGAATGTTTGTTAACTCAACAGAGGACTCTAACATTCCTATCAGAGCTCATTGCTCAATTTTGTGTGCCACACCTGTAGCCAAGGAATCAAATCAAACCTGAACCGAAAACCAGTTCAGGCTATTTGACTTGGACTGATGCACTACCCTGAACTCTCTGTTCAGCTCGAGCCAGCCTGGAATTCTTCCGATGACCAGTTCAAATGGTTTGAGATAAAACCTGATGTTGCCTATCAATGCCAGTTCATCCAAGAGTGTAGTTATATGCACAAAAAATGCGCAAAGCTGCATCCCTTCAGTCTCTCCATTCCTCCTTTCTCTCGCCTTTTCTCTCACATGTGAAGAACAAACCCAGCTTTGTAGGTTGGTGCTACACTGTGCTCTTCTGCAGACTTTAGAAGGATCTCCTTTGCAAGTGAACTTTTTGCAGCCCCCAAGCTGAGCTTTATTTCCTGGGAAAAGTCCAGTTGTAACTTTGATTCTCACTGTTCCACGAGAGAACACTGTGTGATCTTATCTGTAAGAATGGTTTCGCCCTAGGAAATTCCGTGAGCATATTTCACGGTATAGACACGTGCAGAGACACATCTATACCTCTACTCTGCGTGTCCTTTCATCTCTTCTCTCCTGGTGGCACTGCAGGAGAAGGGAAGACATGGGCTCACGTGGTTCTCACTGCCAAGAGCCACCAAAGCAGCTCGTATCGGATCAACCTTACTCGGCCAGCTGAGGGAGCAGAAAAAATTCTATGAAACTGTGCCGATGTCACTGCTTGAGCAGTGGGAGCCAAAGACAGTGATGGAAGCCCCTCCTCAGCTGAAGCCCTGTTGTACAGGGCCATTTACTGCCAGTATATCAGCTGGGTCTGGCATCTTCAAATAGGTCCTTGTAAAACGATATGAAAGGCAGCTATAAGGCTTTTTGTGTGCGCATGCATTTTTTAAGGCAAGATCCTATTCAAACTAGCTTCGTTTCAAATTCAAGGTGACAATTCTTTTGAACAGCTATTCAGCTCTCCTGTTTCAAAATACAATCACCACTCTGTTTTTTTCACTTCAATATGCTTTATAATTCATTTTGCAACAGACACAGGTCCTGTAACTCAACCCTGTAAATAAGGTCAGCATTCTCTTACTCCTACTCCTACTTTAAACTATATTTATAGTAACTGAAGTGTATTTCATTAGCACTTACAATGACAACAGTGCTGTTTGCTTATCTTTAGTATAATGGTTCAGCTTCTATTCATTTTCAAGGCACAGGCCAGTCATGTTCAGGAATCTGATGGCTGCTACATGTAATTAAGGTAGCATTAGCATTTCTATCCTTAATATCTTATACATTTCTAACAGTAACTTTCATACTGCATGAGAAATTAAGCCATAGGGATGGAAAACAATGTAATTAAAAAATAAAATACACACCTATATGCTAATGATCCCTTGTTCAGAAAAAGAAGAAAATTTCAGACTATTTTTAGGTTGTGAATACAAGCCTCAAGCAGTATCAAGTTAAACATTTTTCTCTCTCACATCACAGTACCTATCAACACACTGAGCAAGCCCCTGTTCACCTTAAGAATTTTTGCTTACAAGCAGTTAATTACTAAAAGTCAATTCTCAATCTGTGCTGTTAATGAGTCTTAGAGTAGTGCTTAGATCAATATTGACTTGATAAATCTCCATTATCTTTTGACCGATCCTATCGTAGCATTTATGTCCTCAAAACTGAACGTGAAATACTTCTACTCCGTAATTTGGCATCAAACGAACTTGTACTACTCTCAGTCAAAGATGGAAAGAGTACTGATAAACGCAGCTGAAGAGCTTTAATGGAGCAGTGTGTGCTACAGAAATTAGACCCTTAATTTCTGCCACAATAATAAATTGCATATATGCAATTCTCTTGCAGGTGCACAGGAATCTGTTCTCCCAGAATCAATGGTCAGCGCTGTTTTAATTAATAAAAAAGTTAGAAAATCGAAGTCATTTACAGAACATGTTCCCATCAGAAAGGTCAGACTGGAGGTGACCAGCAATGGCAATGTGCAAGACAACTCACCATGGCGCACTCACCTGGGAATTCACCGCCTGGCACAAGCCCCTTGTCAAGAAGTTCCCTGGGATCCTTCCGGCTGCAGGAACGGACCATGCAGTTTTGACAACCAGAGACTGATTTCAAAGGAAAACGGCCCACTGCAGCACCAGGAATTAGAAGGTGCGAGTGAACTATCCGTGCTCAGTCAGCTGGGAAGTTCGAGCATGTCGAACGGTTTCAGCAAAGAGAACGGCAGCAACGTTTCAGAAGGCTGCCAAAAGCCTCCACTGAAATCAGCCGCTTCGGCAGTTTGGATGCAGCAATACATTTCCTCTACAAAATGCACGCCAGCTTGCCACAAACTAGACTTTTACCCTTTCCCCAATAAAAAAGCACCCAGAATTTCCGAAGCAGCAAGGAGGCTTGGGTTGTATGTCTCACGATGAAGATCTTCAGTAACACCTAAAATTTAGTCAAAAAAAAAAAAAGAGTTAAACTTAAAACAGCAAAACAGTCTTCCTAGTTGCCCTGATCAACCTCCTGAAAGCCTAGTACTTTTATTAGTCAAGGAAGATCTTCTCTAAGTAATCGGTTGCTTTACAGCCCAATGTAAAGTGAGATTTTGTAACGAAGATCCTGGACTGCAACAGAAACTCACTTTGGCTGCTATTCCAGATACAGGAGCAATCTTCTGTTTGTTTGTTTCCTTCTCTATTTTCAGGTTACTTGTTTTAGAAACTAAAACTTTATCACAACAGCATTTGAAATACCTGAAAGAGCTAGAGCAAAGATTAGCAAAACTGCTAATGAAGCAACTTGGCTAAATTTCAATGCGGTACAATTTGACTAGACAAATAAGTAATGAAGCAGTATTGAAGGTGATTCATACAGTAAACATGATTTGAAAATTATCTTTCCTTTTGGAATGTTGAAAAGATATTCATGATACTTTCCAATGTATTTTTAAAATCAATGAATAAAACCTTTGCTCATTTCTATTGTTGTTTTAATGGGATATAGTAAATGGCACCTGTTCCCTATATATAAACCCTATAAAAACATACTGCTGGTTCCATTCCACCCTCAGAATTTCATTAGAAAAACAAAACTCTGAAATAGTTATTTAATTCCCCAATACCCTATAGCAACATACCTTCCTTACCAGAAATATAACGCACCTTTCTGCTGCTACAGCTGTATGCACTCAAAGGGGATATAACCATTTCACCTACACAAATATAACTGCAGCAATACAACTTCGTATGGGTAACTGCTGTTGTGGCACAACCACGCCACAAATCCATGCCTTTTTTTTTTTTTAAAGGAAATTATTTCTGGTCTCCCCTTCCTGCAAGACCTTTATCAAAGGAGACCCTCTGTCCCAGGTGCTTTCCAATGACAAAAACCACATGCTACATATCACCCACTTCTGGAGGCAAGTGTTAGGACAGGTCTCTCTGTCAAATGTAGGTTTCAGGAAAACTGAAGACTTGAGATGCCTCCTTTTTTCATGAGGACTGATTTTGAACTATCCCCCTGGCAGCCAGTGGCTCTTCTAAACTATTCCACATCTACCAGAGCCCTAAGAGGACAGCAAAACAAGGATCAGGTGGATGGCCCACAAACTTCATGACCCTACAAACAGCCTGCTGGCACATATCTCCCCTTACCACCACTGCCTTAAAATCACATCATCCACAGACAAGAAAAATGAACAATATAAAAAAAACACCAAAGTTGCTTAGCTGTGGTTTATGTCCTAGACACAAACTCTTCTAGGCCAGAAACAAACTATCCTCTTACAACATATCTTGGAAATATGTTGTATTAGTTAATACCCATGTGCTAACAAAATCTTTTCAGAGGCAGCAGTGTTATCCACTTGTAGGAGAAACTACCATTTTCTGTCCATCCAACACAACTTCAAATCACTTAAATTTTGTAAAATTCCACTGACTTTTATTGTGCTTCATGCAGGATACTACATCTGGAGATGTTTGCACACAGCCATCACAGCCTATGCTTCCACTGCAGGAGATTCACAGCCATAAGTGTACAATCAGAGAATGGTTTGGGTTGGAAGGGACCTCAAAGCCCATCTAATTCCAGTCCCCTGCCTTGGGCAGGGACCCCTCCCACCAGCCCAGGCTGCCCCCAGCCCCATCCAGCCTGGCCTTGGGCACTGCCAGGGATGGGGCAGCCACAGCTCCTCTGGGCAGCCTGGGACAGGGCCTCGCCGCCCTCATCATGAGGGATTTCTTCCTAATATCTAATCTAAATCTCCCCTTTCTTACTTTAAAGCCATTCCCCCTTGCCCTATCACCACACCCCCTGACCAAGAGTCCCTCCCCAGCTCTCCTGCAGCCCCCTCTAGGCCCTGGCAGGCCGCTGTGAGGTCTCCCCGGAGCCTTCTCCTCTCCAGGCTGAACAACCCCAACTCCCTCAGCCTGGCTCCACAGCAGAGGTGCTCCAGCCTCTGAGCATCCTCGTGGCCTCCTCTGGACTCACCCCAACAGGTCCCTGTCCTTCTGGTGCTGGGGCCTCAGAGCTGGATGCAGCAATCCATGTGAGAATACCCGAGTACCATGGCACACAGTACTACAGTATTTTGTAAGAGCACAGAAAAGGAAAGACTATCATGGAAAATAATGCTGTTCTAACCCCTCTTGCCAAGCCTCATTTTTTCTGTGCCATTCAACACAGTTCCAGACTTGAATTCAATCGTGTCTCACACTGATCCAGCCAACATCAGTAGACAGGCAGTGACTGTTCTTAAGGCAAAAGAATATCGAGGTTCCTTAACAAAATTCTCCAAAGATATACTTCAATAGCTTTTACTGATCTTCTTGTTCAGGACTTGCTTAGTAATGTACTTCGAGATGCCATGCTGAAAAGCACCAGCTATTACTGATAGTGATGAGTATGCCCCAGTAACTCCTGAAGAATTTTTCATTCATGTTTAGTAAAAGCACCAGACTGGAGACATCAGTTTGGTAGAAGCATTCATTGTGATTTTTCAATGTTTTCAATTTTTTTTTGATGTTTTCAATAAACTGGCTTGCCACAGACTCGTTTCCAGCTCAGATACTGATTCCTGTTTCAGTGTAGGCATGAAACATCAATAAGCAATCATAAACACTTAAAGAAACAAACTAAAACAACAGCAAAAAACAGTACTTAGAGTACTTAAAGAAAGATTAGAAAGAAAGAAAAAAAAAGAAGATAAAACAGATATGAATAACAGGTATAGGTATAACAGGAATGAAATACTAAATAACCAGACATAAGAAAGCACCTGAGAGAAATATCAAGGGACAATGAATTTTTTGAACTATGTGATACACATTAGCTTTCTATTTACCTGACTTGCTGATTACAGAGTATATTGATTTGTACTGCAGCCTTTCATTACACTGGAGTGTTATTTTTGTTGCATCTCCAAGTCCGTAGACCATAAGAGAATCACATAAAGCTAAAGGAATAACTGAAAAAAATCCCATGCTAGCAAGAAGCCACTATAACAACTATTAAAAATTTAATTTAAGATCATTTTGGCTAGGTACTTGCAGTAAAATAATTGAAAACATTTCAGTGAATGCAACTTAAGCTTTTAAATCAGTATCACAGAAATTTTAAAACCTTATCTAGCCACTTACCTACTCTATAAACCTATTTGACTAAACTAGTGATATTATTTTCTGCAAATACTTTTAAATTGTTTTTAAGGTGCTTTGAATTAGTTATCTTAATTAAACATGGACCTTGAATACCTTGATTTAAAACTCGGTGAAAGTTTATGCACGGACTAAGTAACTCAATCCTTTGTAGGCACTTTCATGCAAACATTTCACCCTTTCCTGAGTCTTCTCCAGCAAACTAGCTTGCTTTGTACTAGCTGGAGCTTAATTATGAAGGGCATTCTGCCTCTGGAGAAGTCTTTCAATTTAATTCCTAAGGACATTATGGAATATAAATTTCAACGAATTTTCATTTGTTAGTGGAGTATTTTTAGTTCTGAGAAAAGTTATATTTCAGGAGACTAAAATATTACACAGGTACATTGCCTGAGGAGAATTCTACTTTTTTTTTTTTTTCTCTAAAGCAGCCTTAGTATAAATGAAAAAAAAGGACACGTTCCATGAGAAAAATGGAAAACTTCAAATATTAGAAAGTCCCAATTCTCAAGTGCACCTGATTTGCAAAACCCTTTGCTGTTTGGAGCTTCTTCATGTTTGGAGATCATGGGGGACTAACCACCATCACTGCGTTACTCTGCTTTAGCAGAGTTTTAAGCACTGAACTCAAGACTGTCATAAAAGCAAGTTCAGTAACAACACCCTTATTTCACCCATGGGCAAACTTGAATGATTTATGCACATGGGGGAGCCTGGAATCCTGAAATTCTAGTTCAGAGTGGTGTTCACAAACCACGATACCTGTGAAGTTCCCATTTTCTAAGCTTCAGTATGCAGCACCCCCACCTAGTCCCCATGACTGGGTAAGGAATATGTTTTACATAAGGACTGACCTGCAGGGCCATCTATTCTGGAATAAGTAATACTCTTGGGCAGTGCTTTCACTCATGTATCAGAGCAGTTAGAAGAAAATCACTTAGCTGCTGGGACAACTGGGCACAGGAAAGAATTAACCCACAAGTTAAAGTATTCTTTTAATGGGTTACACCAAAAATAATGACATCTTTTACAGGCACCAAAAGGGTTCCAGGAGCAAGCTTTATTCTGATTTTGGGTAGATCCGTGTGGAGCCAGGAGTTGGAGTCGATAATCCTTGTGGGTTCCTTCCAACTCGGGATATTCTGTGTTTCTGTGAGCTGCAAACTTTTAGCAGTCTCTGGTACAAGTTTAACACCAGACAGCCCACCTGGCCTCACAGCCTGTTCCCAGCAAGGGGGCATTACAGGGACCGGAGCAGGAGGTACAATGCATGCACGCGGACCATGACACACAATGTATTTCTCCACTCAGGTCTCTGAATCCAGTTTAACACCCCCACAACAAGCACAAATCTGCTCTCCATCACCACAGGAGAAACTCAGACTCAGAGAGAAAAGTTCACCCTAGACACAGCAGCAGGGAAGAACCCCCCCCTCGGCCCTTCCCCAGCATCTCTCCACCTTTGGGGACAAGCTCCCTCTCAGAGCTGACGCAAACCGCTGTCCCTTTTGCCTCGAGAGCACAAGGGCTGCAGCTGAAAGAGCCTAGTTATCCCCTGGAAGGCCAGACTCGTGTAGCCATACTTCTTTCGAAGACCTAACACGGCTAAAACACACCACAGGGCAAAAACCAACACCGCCCCCCCCCCCAATCCCCTCCCAACTAAGGGCAAAGCGCTAAGATGGCGGCCGGGGCTCGGCTTCAACCACGTGACGCGCGCCCGTCTCCCCGGGCTCCTTCCGGCTTAGCGGAGGCAACCGGCCTCCAGCGGCCTCCGCCACCTCCCTGAGGCAGAGGAGGCGGCCGCCATCCCCCGGAGCCCCCGAGCGGGGCTGAGGGGCAGCCGAGCAGCTCCCCCGAGAGCCCCCCTGAGCCCCTCAGGGACCTGCTGGGCCCCGAGGCCCGGCCTCCGCCGTGGAGGCTCAGGTGGGTGCCCCTCCCCTTCTTGGGATGCGGGGAGATTTTAGGGTCGGGGGCTGTCGCCGTGGTGTCGTGACAGGGGGAGGCTGGGGGTGGTGGCGACAGGGGTTTGGGGTTCTGAAAGTGCTTCGTGTTTTTGCCCGTGGTGCTGCTTGAGGCTCTGCAGCCTCCCTTGAGCCGCGGGGGTACCAAGCAGATGCTCCGGGGAGCTCTGCTTGCCACTATTTAAGCCATATCTTTTTATTATAACCTCTATAATATTATTTACAGCTGCTGTGATATTTATCACTTACAACTGCGCTGAGAATCTTCTGTCCCTTCCCTTAAAAATTTCTTTTTTCACCCTTATTTCTATATTCGTTTGTGTCACCTATGAGGCCAGCTGGCCTCAGAGGACAACCCCCGAGCTACCAGAACCTCCCCCTTGCACCCCATAGCCCTGGGGAAATCCCCTCCGGTTGTTCACCAAAGCGGTTTTGAGAAAGTCCCTTTAAACCCTTACCGAAAGTGAAAGCATTTCAGGCACACTTGTGCTGGCTGGTGGCAAAGTAAGTCACAAAGGCTTTGTTAGAGATTCTCTTGCAATTTAGTTACGTTGAAATATTAATTTATGATAAACAGTAGATATTTTGCATATAGAGTGATAGATTTTCCTTTGTGAAGGGAAAACATATCTTTTTTTATGCAGGATGGGAAAGGGTAAGTTTAACTGGAGACTCCAGTGTTGTTTTCTGGCTTAATAGATGAGTAAGGAATCACAAATGTACAAAACTATAAAATATCATATTCGTAAAAAGATGAGTGTACAATTTGTAGCTTTATTTATGCATTGCAACTTCAGACTTTGTCTGGATGCCCCAAAGCTGTTGATACCTTTTTGTTTTTCAGGTGTATGTTATGTAGACTTACAGGTATGAGGTGCTTCTTCAGCGTACCCTAAATATGCAAAATCAGTGTTTAAAGTTATTAATGGGAATTATGAGACGTATTTTGGAAAAGGAGAACAGCTCTGTCAGTAACTTTAAGACAATCTTTGGAAAATGGAATGTGTTTGTTGCGTTCTGCTTGTAAATACTGTATTTTGCCTTGGCTGTAAGATGATAACAACATCTCAGCAAGAAAAAGCCGGGCTGCCTCACCTGGTTTGGCCAGATGCCATGCAAATTATAGGAAACAAAACAGAAGGGTTGTTAAAGTACCCACTCATACAGTTAGCCACTCTGGCTCTTCTCTGGAAGAGACTCATGTCTTTTTAGCATTCAAAGATTCTTTGTAGCTGGCTAAAGCTGGGGCTGAGATAAGGTTGACAAGTGAATTTAGGAGCTGTTGGATTTTTGCCTATTTTGTTTGTTTGTTTTTGTTTTCAGAAAGCGTGTCTTGAGCAAGGAACAGTCTCTGTGCAAATGGGTAGTAGCATCTTATTCCCATATTCTGTCTCCTTCTTCCTGAGTGCTCTGTGCTGATAAACAAGAATAAGAAAATGAAACCACTCTTAAAGAAAAATGAAACCATTTAATCAGTTTTGATGCCAGTCTCAGTGCATAAATGCCAACACTTTAAGTGCCTTTCTATATAAATTAAAAGATGTCTTGCATAGGATTCCAAATGTCCAAAAGCCAAGTGTTCCATGCTTTAATATCCAAATTGATTTTTTTTTTTTCTGTCGAGATCACTGCGTCTGGCTTTCCTTGCCCTCTCTCTGCCTTCCCTGTTTCTTGTTGTGGTTTTTGTTTGTTTTGCTTTGTTTTCAGGGACACGCTGATGCCCTCACAGAGGTTACTGCTTCCTCTCAGCTGAATAACCTCTGATGATGAATTCAGCCTAAACTATTACCCAGGAGACAGGGAACTGCTCTGTTCAGCCACAACCATCTTCTACCTAGTGATGGGAACTTTATTGCCTGGTGCAGATTTACAGTACACATCGCCTCTAATCTCAGCCTCTGTTCTTTATGTTGCTTGTGCTCAGTGTGCCTTTCCTAACTTTGCAGCGGGAGTGGGAAGAGCATCTCTTGGACTGTGACAAGTGATGCCCTGCTATGTCATTGTTATGATACCAGAATTTTACAGTTCCATTTAATGATACTGTTAAACGTGCTTTCTTGTCAAACGATTGAGATTGGGGAGACAAAGATCTCTCTCATCACTGTAGCAGATCTCACTTTGCTGGAGGGATGAGAACTTTATACTTACAGTTACTTACAGTACTGTAAGTAATACTTACAGTATTCTCATGGCGAGGCTTGTGGTACTGAGATGTTTCTTCATGATAGCTCCTTTCTGTCTTGCCAAAGAGAGTAATAATTCACGTTCAACCACCGCTGGTCTAGAAAGGCTGTTGAAGCAAGGAAGTAAGAGAAGCAGAAAGGCAGAGGTATAGCAAATACATGTTTTAAAAGGGGATTGGAATGAGCAGCCCTTTCCAGGGCAGGGCAGAAGAATTGTATCACAGAGTCTGATGAATCAGCACATTCTGTAATTCCATTTTACGTGAGAGGTTAGGAAGAGATTTAATTCCACTTGAAATACCAAGGTATTTCCAAATACCAAATCCAAAGCTTGAATTGCTCCTGAATTAGCTCTGTCTCGGTCCAGCTTTCACCTTCTTCCCAGGGTTTTTGATAATAGTGTGGTTTTCAGATTCCCCTCATCACCCAAATGCATAGGATGTATTTTATACTCAAGGGGATTGTTTGTTTGCTTTTGTTGTTTGTGTTGTTGTTTTTTCTTTCTTTGTTTTTACAGAGTTCTGCAATATTGTTTAGACTCAGTGAAAAACCACAATATCTTAATGCAGGAAAGCTATATGAAAAGACTGATTATTTTCCTTTCTTTTTCCTTCCAACAATGCTTTTGTTTTAAAAGAATGGCACAAAAGAAGTATTTAATAGCAAAACTGACAAGTTGCTTACGAGAAGACAAAATTCAGCTATGGAAACCACCATACACAAATGAGAATAAGGAAGCTGGTGAAGAGATGAAGGTAAATATTCTGTCTTGAGTTAGTGTCACGTGCTTTTCGTGTCGTATTACTGGTGTATTTTGCCATTTTTTTTCTTGCTCTTTCCTTAGGAGCTTGCACAGAAATATTCATCCAAGCTGAATATCAATGAGAATGATGCAGAGAATATGCTTGAAGAAATACGATGTAAAGCAGTTGAGCGTGGAACAGGAAATGAAAATTTTAAAGTGACTGGGATTGCAAGACTTGATATATATCTGCCTCGTAGAAAAGTAAGTGCCATTGCAGAAAAGTTAGGATAAGTACCTTTATTCTACAGCCTTTTGAGTTCAAGTTTTGCATCTAATTCAAATGTTTTCACTTCCTCAACTTTTTGGGGTGATTTGCATAAGAGATCTGTGTAGAGGTATAAAAAATATGTTGGGGAGAAGTTCTTTAGGTATATTTTAGTTTCCCAGATACACAGAAATAGCACAGCAAAGGAATATAATAGAATATAATATTGAGAGATTAGTAATTGTCTTCCCTTTAGGATTTAATGAGAAATGATCTTTCAATTAAGAAAAGTACATTAGATTTAAGTGTCTGTCTAGTTCAATTTGATTCCTTCTGACTTAAACACTCACATTAGCAGTAAAGAGCAGATATATTTTTTTCTGTTGTGAAATACCTAAAGTTGCATTAGCATATGAATATCACTTTATTACCACTATCATTGTTTGAATGACAGCTTTAATTTAAAAAAAAAAAAAAGAAAACTTTAAGTGCAATAAGCAACTTGAATGCAGTGTCATCTTAGGCTGTGTGTAGATGATGATATCAAAAAGAACTCCTCTGGCTTTTAACCGTGGCATTTGGCAGGGTTCTTACAGTGACTTTACATCATCCTCGTGTAAATCCTCCAGCCCAGGCAGCTAACTACACCTACTTTAAGGTACATCCGGTGTTTGAACTTGGAAACGAGAGGGGTGGTTTTCTGTTACGATGGTACACATCTATTCTAAGTCAGGACCAAAAAACTTGACATAGTTAGAACTGCACTAAGGGTTGCCCCTTTAAATCCAGGATTCAGCCTTTAGTTCATGCGTAGCACACACCAGAATAATGAAGTGAATCCGACTAAGTCGGTGTCATGCTACTCACCCTACTGGATTCTGTGGCTACGTCTACCCTAGTCAGCTCAGCCCCCATGGGGCCAGCTGGCTGCTGTTCCACAGTCAGACATCCTGTGGATTGGTAACATCATCTCTGATGCAGTTTTGCCCAGGCCTCCTGGTGTTCTGCCAAGCCATGACCAGGTGCAGTGTGAGGGCTGATGTGGGCCAGGGACTGATTTCCATCAGCTTGGACACAGCTGCTCGGCTTTGAAAGCTGAGAGGAATCACAAGTTGAACAGGCCTTTGGTTAGGGTTTTTAGCAGTGCAGACAAAGCCAGTCTCTGGCAACAACTGCGATCTCCAGGCAGTTCCCAGTTTTGATCCTGCTCTGTGGGAGCAGCATCTTCCCCAGTGCTCTATATCTTCATCTACTCTGATAACAGTAAAAGAGAACTCCCCTACTTAGGGACACTTAGATTGTAGTCATTGGCAACAGAAGTGAGTGGTCACTCTGGAAAAGGGCAATATTTTCTACTGAAGACAATGATCTTAGATAACATCTGCTTCAGAAGGATTTTTTTTGTTGTTGTTGTTACTGAATAATTTAAAAAACACAGCACAGTCATAATTGTTCTCTCTCCTGTAGTGAAAATTAATTACTAGGGGACGTGATGGGCAAAAGGGTAGAGGGTGTTAAGTGATTGCCATGCAGTTAAAGCAAACAAATAGTTTCATAATTCCTCTTTTCAATGCTACTGGGCATAAGGGAATTAATTCATTTAAAATTCCAGTTTATCTAATCTGGGGCCAGACACACTAATAAGGAATTAATCATAACTTAGCCAGTCACAGGTGAGTGGCATAATTACAAAGCAGAGTTCAGATTGGAAGTGCATAATTAAATTAGTCAGTTTAAATTGCTTGGTTCTGAATTTGGATTTATCTAATTCTCCATCTTCTGCCGTTGTAATGCTTATTTTTAGCACTGCATAGCAAGTGCAAGACTCCCTGGCCAGAAATTACTAATATGTATGCCAAGCCATAACCCTGTTAACATGATTATTATTTGAGGAAGAAATTGTAGTTGTTGTAAAACAGTTGATTAAGAAAATGTCCAAAGTATCTTGATATCATGCTCTTTTCCTTCCCTCCTCCTTACCCCACCCAATATAATTACTACAGAGCAGAAAAATCCCACTGGAAACTAGCCTGTTCATCACAGGCAAGGAGCTCAGATCACAGTAAGTGCAATCACCTTTGGTTCTTCTCTTCTGAAGTAGCATACTGTCATACGGTACTAAAAAATACAAATGGTGCGCTATTTATTGCGTTGTCTTGAGCGTTTTCTTAGCATTGAGTATGTCTGAATAGGATGTCCAGCAACCCTGTAGGGCAGTTCTTCATGTAAAAAGCAGTTGTTTAACAGATACAAAAAAAAGGAAATTTACAACTGAAAAAAGGAAAAACAACTGTGGAAGGAGACTCTCCTCTATAAATCACCAACAAGTACCTGGGAAGGCACCACTGATCAATACTCCAAATCTGTAACAGTTTTTTTGAACAGTGACCATCAGCTTCTCTCCCTTCTGTATGTTTAACCATACTAAAATCAGATCCTTTTCTGCCTGTTTTGCTTTTCCCATCTTGTATCCCATCTAAGCGATTTCGAAAGCTTTCTGATGCTATTTTTATTTTTAGCAGCCTTTTGTAGCAAAAGGTTAAACCAGTTATGAACATATTCATTTTCAAGTTTTGTCACTATTCTAATAGAAATATTGTTTATCCTTACAATTTTATATTAATGGGTGCAATGATTTATTTCACAGGATAGCACAGGAACATGCGTTAAAAGAAAATGCTATCAAAATAATCATAAATAAGAAGCAGCTTGACCTGGGTATGTATCTCTCTCTAGTTGAGTATACTTCTGTGTTTTCCATTTTATTGCTTCTCAGAAGCAAAGTTTCTTGCAATTTTATTAATTTCTAAAATCCCCAAGGAATAGCAGTTATATTTGTCAGGTTTTGCTCTACAGGAAATGTAAGAAATCATAATGATCAAAACCTCAGAAAGAATTAGAGTGATTATATGAATCCCTTCAGAAAGTAGATTTTCATCATTTATTAAGTGTTGAAACGCCCAAAGTATGTTTAAGAGGAACCATAAACTTCTCCAAAATCCATATTGTATAACAGCACATTCAAAAACTTTTTGTAATGTCTTACACATGTTCAACTTCACCTACTTTCTTTTTATTGATTCCCTAAGCATATTTAGTTCCCTTGGAAGAGGTCAGATGTAGTTAAAGCCATAAACTTGATAATAAGAACTTGGCTTCGATTCCCACTTCATCTGTCCTGGTACTGTTGTGGTGTATGATTCTGGACACGTTTAACCTCACATTATTCCACTTTTTTTCCTGGAGATCAACTAACTGAAACACTCATATTTCTTGAACGCTTTGGAAAAAAGCAAGCGAAGAAACATACCAGTCATTTTAAAAGCATTTTTAAAATGCCAGTCTGCTTCTGGTTTCTGAATTTCTGCTGAAGAGGTCAGCAGTTGTCAGTGGTTTTGACTGAGTACTTGGGTCTAGTAATTACTGTAGTTCTCCAGTACAGTGCAAGTAAGGCAAGGGGCTGTTTAGGTTGTTTTTTATTTTCCAGTGGCAGTACAACATAAAATGGTCTCTCTTCGTAAATCCGGTATTTGTATTTCATTCATCATGCTTTATTTTGCAGGAAGAACTCTTGAAGATCAAGGCGTAACACACAATGCGAAAGTGATGGTACTTCAGCTGGAACAGAGCGATGAGGAAACTAAAAGAAAGGTTCAGGAAGAAGAACTTCAACGCAAGAAAGAAAAGGACATAAGTGACAAGATGCAAAGAACTAAGAAGGGTTTGGAGATTCTAGCAGAGAGAGGTGAGGGAGAATTGGTTTGGAGGTGGAGAGCTAGGCACTTGTTAATTCTCGAAGATCAAAACCTGTCCTCTCAGTGGCCTTTCAGTTTAGAAGAGTACCTCTACCATGACGAGACTTCAACTTACACTGTTGTAGTTTTCTGACAACTCTAAAACTGACTTTTAAGTTGATTAAAACTTCCTCTTTACTCTAACTCCTATAAAACTGGAATGCTAGAAAATATTTGGCACTTTGAGACGGATATAAAATGAATCAATTATTATTTAATTGGCACTTGACAGTTAGGGGACTGACAATGCTGAGAACAGGCTTTAAATTTATTGTACACATAAGCACAGTGGAATAATGTATTAGCAGTCATTACACACTTTTTTGTAGTTTCCCTCAGATATGACTGTGCGTAACCATGGTTTCATTGTGCAGAACAGCTCACTTGTCATTTTGATCTATAATGTGGCTGTTCTTTTCTCACTGTGTTTGATGCTGATTGCTAGCAACCGTGGATTAAGTTAAAGGGATATAGTCAATTTAACAGTAATAATTTTTCAAAATGAGGTTAAGTGTGTCCATGAATTGCACTGCTAGATGGTGAGTTTAAATCATTTTGCTACTTTATTGTTTGAAAAATCCACAAACAAGAAACTGAAATTGAGTATGTAACGAATTCCTGCCAAATGCAAAAAAAAAATACGTGAACAAAGCTGCTTTTAACAGTCAATGACAGCCCGTTTCTTACTATAATGTCATATTTTGAACAAATTAAAAGAAGTGATTCCTTTTATTGACTTAAGGGGTAATTTAGATCCCAACCCTTGAATCCTGTATAGGGCATTTTAAAGATATTTACCACTGTCAGTTATAGCACAATGCCAGTGTGTGGCATGGAGTCCATAATGGCTTCATAGGCTCAAGGCTGTCTTCAAAGCTATGTGAAATTTAAAAAAGATTTAACAAACCTTTTGTAAACTTTTAATCTCAGCAAACTCCTCTTAATTGTCTTTTGTTTATAAGAAAAACATCATTTTAAATTAAATGTAGGTGAGAACAAAATTGATAGTTTGGTCATAAACATTAAATATATGGGGAATGGAAAACACTGAGCTGTATTTTTGTTTTGTTTTTTATCAACTGTGCTGAGGGTTTTCTTGTATTCTGTAGACTTTATTTGATAAAGGATTTCAAGTGTCATATAAAATGTAGGTGTTTTTGTCTTCTGCAAAAAAAATCTTTACAATTCATGTAAATTAAGTTGGGTCTAAATTTCTGGATGATGATAGCTCACTAAGTAAGAGGCCCTAAAAGTTTCTTGTGCCTGGCTGGTCGAGGCCATTGGTGGTAGGTCTGTCCAAAACCAGCCTTCATATGTAATTCAGATTTTTTTAGTTTTATTTGCTTTTTGTTTAACCATGCACTTAATGACGTAATCTTATGACAGCAATGTTATTTTGTTGGAAGGTGGTACTTGAAACTAAGACTGCTTTTTCTTATGTTTCAGAGGAGTACTTAGATCCAGATACTACTCCATATCTAGATATAGCTAATCAGACTGGGAGGTCAATCGAGATTCCTCCTCAAGCTAAAAAAGTAAGTAAAAATTACCTTATAAAGGTAATAAAATAGCTTTGTAAAGCCTAATTAGTGAAGTATGTCAAATGTGAGATTGAAATACTCAGGCTTTTGGGGGATTGTACACTGGGTCCAGTAGATGTATGCTTAATAGAAATAATTTTGAAATAAAAGTAGAACTCTATAACTGGGAATACTTTAGTCATCTCAAGACAGACCCCTAATTGCTGATATAATCGATGTAATCTTGCCTTATTTTTGTGTTTTAAGATGAGCTATAACTTTGTTATATCATACCACCTGTTGTTAATTTGAGTTGCCCTAGAACCACATGAAAATAACTTGTTCTTTAGGCTCAGTCGGTTTCAGTTGGAAACTTGCTGAGTTTCACAAAATTGGACTCTTCAAAAATAGTTTTGAGATCTTTGGCACTGTGACCTCTCTCAGATTTAAATCTGTTCACGTTCAAGGCCAACATTCTCAGCTGAAAATTTTTGGCTGGGTGCGTGCATTGAATTGTAGTAGAAGTGACGCACCTGATGTTGCGGTCTGAAGCAGAAGAGTGGTGGTAGATGCTGTCTTTTCAGCTTTTTGGATTTGAAGACAAATAAAAATTCTCTACAAAATGCTTGGAATTATGCCCAGTATAAAAAAAAAAGGGGGGGGGGAGGAATGAGCAGGCCCCAACATGTGTTAATTGCAGCTCTAGCATCAGTTTTCTGGTTCATCTCAAGTTTCTGGATGATTGGAAAAAATAACTGTCCATTTCTACAATGCATATTGTCGTGATGAAGTGCTGAAAGTAGTAACTCGCACTAAGAGTTGAAGCATCAAATGTGTAATCACACAAGCTTTCATCACTATTGAACATGGGTGAGAAGAACTATTGCAGATTGTTTCTATCAAGAAATATTATTTGTATTTCCATTTGTCATACTGCAGGAACTAGAGTGTTTTCCTGCCACGTTCAAGGTTTAATTTTCAATTCTGAGGTTTTGCAGGAGGTGAATTGTTAAAGTTTACAAGGTAGTGTTAATAACTAAGCGAAACAAATTTGATACTGGTAGGAAGTGTAGGACCTACAAAGTACTTAGCTTTTTATCAGTCATTATTGAAAATCTATCTAGGGTTTCGGTCTTAAATTTGGTACAGCATCTCATGTGTCAGCAGCATTCGTTGCTTAGAATTAGACAATACCTTAATATTAGTAGCTGGGAGGAAAGTATGAAGCAATGTTGAAATAGTGTTGATCTTACTGAACTGATAGAATGGTACTTTTTTAGAAGGAACAAGAGCACTATTGGATTTCCTAGATATCACTTTTCAGTTATAAAAGTGAGCTGGGGGGAGTGCAGAAATGTCTCAGTATGTTTTTCATAGGCACTTCATGTTTTCAGGCACTCGTGCTGGCAATGGGTTATCATGAGAAGGGCAGAGCGTTAATGAAGAAGAAAGAATATGAAATAGCACTGCCATATTTGTTGGATGCTGATAAACACTTCTGGTAAGAACCTTTTTGAGTCCTTATACCTGGCTTTCCTGTACTCTCAACCAAATATAGGAACGCCGTTAGGTCTTCCTGTGCCTGTAATTCAGGGCCTGTTTTGCCCAGGGTTACTTCACTCCCCCTTTGCAGATGGGAAATAGCAGACAAAGGCTCTGACTTTTGGTGACAGGTGGCTTCATGGAGAACAGCTGAAACAGATACTGCCACTGGGCAATTTAGTCTTTCATATAACATAAACCATCAATATTCATGTACTGGGCTATAGATTGCTGTTGCTGGACAAGCAGATACAGCTACTCTTTTGCAATTGCTCCTGTGAAGGAATAATTTCCTGCAAAGGGTGGAGCAGATAGCAGAGGTCAGTAAGCACTTCAGGGTTTCTGCAGGTAAACTATTTTGCTGTCAGCAGTCAGAACCTGAAGTTGCTCTTTTGAGAACACCAAAAGTATCATTGTCCCCATCTGCTTCTCATCTGTGTGGGCACGCAAGGAGACTGACACAGAACCCAGCATGATCACTTGCACTGAGGAAGATGATTGATCTCTGTCCTCTTAAAGGTTACATGGGGTTTAATTAATCCTGCATTTAAAGAGATGCTATCTTGAATAGTAACAAAATGAATTGTGACTGTTGTAATTCTTTGAGCTGTAGTGTTATCATTCATGTCCTATGTATTAGTGAATATGTTGGGAGATTGGTGTTTTATTAAAGTTCCATTGGTGTCAGTTTGCCTCAAATAAGAAGCACATGCTTCCTCAAATATGAGAGTATACATACTTCTAGCATGTTGCTTCATTAGTATTAAAAAAAAAAAAGTGTAAAAAAGCAAACAACCACCCCCCAAAAACTAAATTTTTGTTTTGCAGTGAGTGTAGCACAGAGCTGCTGAACACCGTCGATAATTATGCAGTGCTGCAGCTGGATATAGTGTGGTGCTACTTCCGCCTGGAGCAGCTGGACTGCTTGGATGATGCCGAGAAAAAGCTGACCACAGCCCATAGATGCTTCCAGAGGTGCTATGGGGAGAACCACGAAAGGCTGATTGATATCAAAGTACGATGGTTTGATTTAATTTAGATGGCTTTGGTTTTTTCTACATATATTCAGTTATTGCTCAAATATTACAAGGCCTTCTTGTAGAAGTTTAATGTTTTCTCATGCTTCCTTAGCTGGTTATCTAGTTGTGTCACTGCCAGCATGGTGAAAGTGTTGGACCTGACAACAAGATCACAGCAAACATGTGCTTAAATGCACAGACGTCCCTGTTCTAGATGTGATGCTTTCTCTGCATACTAAGTGCTGTATATTAGAGACTACATTTTCTTTGTATAGTCTTCTGTTGGTAACGGATTCACGTTCTTATTTATGTTTCCCCTTCTTCCTCCCTTTGTTTAACAATTCTTTAGGGAAGCTATGGTCGTGAGAAGGTTTTATTTCTACGGCTTTACCTTCTTCAGGGGATAGGACACTATCACAGCGGTAGAGAAAAGGAGGCTGCTGAGTACATTCAGAGGGTAAGATGCAACTAGGGAAAACTTTCAGGTTGTTCACACTAGGAACCTTATTCAAGGAAAAGTGCTCCTGTGTTTGGGTTCTGTGTTGCACCTACCTGTTGTTTGCTTGCTCAGAAAAATGGGGAGAAACTTTTTCTCCATTTGTATGTTAGCAACAGTGTTGGTAACACCACTTTGTGCCCTTTACATACAGGCATCTCGTTTATATGAAGAGCTGTACATAGATCCTGAAAAAGTCTATCGCCTGTCGCTCCTGGGATTCTCTGAACAGGAAGCTCGCCTTGCCCTGCGAGCGTGCCATGGGAATGTGGAGCATGCTGCCAATCTCATCACCAACAGGAGAGAGGTATGGTGCAGGACTGTATCTCTTGGGGTGTCTGTTAGATCGTGTCTTGCGTGACTAATGCACCGTGGTGCTAAATTAAGGACTTTGATTATTCTGCTTTGGCGCTGTTACTGTAACTAACAGCTTGACATCTGTTGCCACAAGTTTGAAACCAAAACTTAACAAAACAAGAGAACCTCTATCCCAAAACACATGGGATGAGAGAGCCAAAGACCTGTGGATATGCTACAGAGGTACATTGGAAGGGTTTGCCCCAGCGTTTGCTACTCAGCTCTTGCCCTGTATGCAAACAAAGCCACCATGGTCAAAGTTACCACTCCTGGCATGGGAGACAGGAGGCTGCACACTCAAGTGCTGTTAGGGAGACCGTGAGGCTGCACTGTATTGCTTTGGGTTTACAAGATCCATGAGGGGAAAAGGCTGTTCTCTGTTGGTGTGAAAGAGGCTGGGGGTGTTGTCTGGATTTGAAGCGCCTGAACTTACTTTTGGTATGTCAAGGTGGCACTTCTGGACTTCAGACACTGAAATGTGGATAGAAAGTCAAATGGCGAAGAGAACTTGCTGGCCACGTGCCCAGTTCTGACTGTATGTCCTTGGCAAGTCTTGTCTACAGGCCCATCTGCCAAATGGGTTTATCACTTACCACAGAGGGCCTATAATAGCTGTGATAGCATAAGAATCTGATCTGCTGAGACTTCAGAGCAGAAGTACAGCCACAGTGCTTGCTCATGGGAATACAACTTTATTTAGGGATGAGTGTCTGGCAGCAAAATCTATATTTAAAACAAGAAATCCTTTTTCCTCAAGAAATTCAAACACAAGTAAATCCAAGAAACCCTATGCACCAGAGGAAGGCTGAAGTATTGCCATGCACAGTTAGCTTTGTAATGCTGTGTTCTTGCAGGAAAAAGCACAGATAAGGAGGGAGGAGAGAGCTAAAAGAAGGCAGCGACTAGAAGACATAAACACCTTGAAAAGTATGGGCTATTCAGAGAGAGCTGCTCAAGTAGCTCTTCATCATGCACAAGGAAACCTGGACCAAGCCTTTAAGGTAAGTGGTTTTCAGGAGCAGTGCTTCCGTACCAAAGCAAATACATTTGGGGGGTGAATTGCTTAGCAGATTTTCTGCCTTCTGTATTGGTTAGCTCAGAGCAACCCTTTTTTGAACTGTAATGACTGAACTTCTTCCTGACCCAGTAAATCAAACATCAAAGATGGCTGAGGTTTTGCTTGTATCAACCGTAGGGCTAAACAAACATCCATACTGAGGGCTAATATGACTGCGTTGCTCTATTCTGACTGCTCTCTGTTTTACTGTAGTTTATTCTGGACAATCCAGAATTATTGTTGGAAAATGATGATGACGATGATCCCGTGGCCATGGACCAGTTTCAAGTATCCCAAGAAAGTATTGATCAAGTAAGTCAGACCTTTTTCTTTCTCGGGAGCTGGTAGTCATGTTTATGAATTATGCCTTCAGCCCCACCAGATCTTCCTTAAGCGAAGCTGTACAAATATTCTTTGTCCCGTGTCCCTCGTGAGCTGTCACACTTCCATTGTCTCACATCCGCCCCTCGCAGTGAACTCGCGCTCCGGCTGAATTGTAATTCCTGTTTACTTCCTGCCCCTCACACCAAGCTGTTGTGCACAAATGCTAAGGGAAGTGTGTGCACCCGAATGCTCTAACCCTAAAAGGACAGCAGATGAGAAATGCATTCAATTCTTTAAGCATATTGTAGTGCACAAGGGAAAGAGTTGGCATGTGCCTTTCTTACCACAGACCATCTGAAAAGCTCCACGATAGTTTGTGTGGCTCTGCAATTAGTGTCAGACAGGCAGGAAAACTATACTGCATAGAAAAAGTAAATAGCATTCCAGGAATGTGAATGTGCTGGAGTGCTTTGAAGTTTCCTTTTGAAAACAGACGGAAGAGTTGGTCTGATGTTAAACAAGAGGCTCTTGATTCTGCTCAACATCCCCACTCCTTTAATAGGTCACTGCCCTGTTGTTAACTGTTCCAGTAAGCCAGAGTCAGTGTCCTGGAATTCCTGGTATGCAACGCTTTCCTCTGTGCAAGAGGAGTGACTGTCAGACGCACAGTCAGATTCCTGTCAGTCACTGATGCTGAATGAGCTTGGATTTCTCCATATGTACTGATTTTTATTTTTTTTTCCCCTCCCTGTAGCTGATGTACATGGGCTTCAGCCACGAGTCGGCAAAGCAAGCTTTAAAGGTCTTTAAAGGCAACATCCACTTAGCTTCTCAGACCCTTGCTCACTATGGGGGAGTTCTGCCTGCCTCATTGCAGCTGTCTTCTGAAGGTTCCAGTCCATCAGAAGAATCTGCTTCATCTAAAGACTCGCCCACAGAGTCTGCAGGTAAGAATTCCTGCGTGCCCCAAGCACCTAACACTAAGCACTCCCACCTACCTGTACTCATCACGCCAATTAGGATTAAAACCAAACCAACCTCTCCCTGCCTGTACCCTTTCAGAGAGCGAGCAGTAAGTTAAGACTGTCATTCTTCCTGGACCTACACCACTGTAGGTGATGATTTTTGGCTTGCTAATACCTGATTTCTGATTGCTAAGAAGTTTTATTCCAAATTTGTGCTGTACAGTAGCTGATTTGACCGCGTATCCCATACTGTGATACAGCTGTAACCGATACTCACCACTTACCAGGGAGGAGCATTGCACACTCTCTCTCCCCCATGAGCTGTCAGAGCTCTAGGGATCCCCGTTGTACATCTAAGGGCTTTCCTACAGCCTTACACAGTAGGACAATTTGCCATCCTGTAACAGCTTCGGTAGAGCAATTTGAAACAAGAGGTGGTTTTACAGTAACTGGTTCTCGAAGAGCAGTGGTGGTGGCGAAAGGGGGAAAGTATAAACTTCTTCCAGCAATGAAATCACCGCTGTTTTCTGGGTTTTGTTTTTCTTTTTTAATTGAAGGTTCTTCTAGTTCACCGACAGACGAAGACATGGAGACCGATGCAGTCAATGAAATCCTAGAGGATATTCCTGAACATGAAGAGGATTATCTGGATTTAACACTGGAGGAGGAAGAACAGATCATTCATGAATACTTATCCTATATACAAGTACCACAGCATTAAATCTCATTACCTCTACTTCAGTTACATGCTTTTCCCCTGACAAATTGAGTTTGGATTATAAACGCATCTTCAGCTTATCTCTTACTAAATGCCTTGAATTTAGTTAAACTGTAGGTGAAACACTTAATTCCTGCGTATTTATAAATCTGCTTAAAGCCTACATTTGTGATACGTTGTAATTTATTGTCATAGCAGAAAAATAGAAGCGTTTATTTTCAGAAGAAAATTTAATAGAACTTAACTATATTTTTATTGTGAAATAAGTTGATTCACTTAGAATACAGGTAAATAAGCATTTCTATGCCATTTTAAAATACCAGCTTTAAAAATTGTTTGTAAATGAGAAACCTAGCTGATGAGGCTGTAGAGGTAACTATTTACAAACCGTTCTTTTCTTCTGAAAGATTTCTAAGAGTCATTTATGTATCCGTGCATGGATTTGTACTGCGTCTTGCTTGTCACTTCATGCAGGTGTTACACAGGCAATAAAGATAACTATATGCTGCTTCAGCTTTCCGTCAGTCTTGTGTTCTTTGCTCCTAAAAAGCTGCAGGAACCCTTCCGTAAGCTCTGCGTGTGTCTAGGGGGGGTATTTCAGTTTGTACCTAAATAACCAATTTTCCCAAGCAGCTGCCCCTCCTCTTGCAGGTACCTGACATACCTCAGATGGATCGAACTGTTTCATTTCATGCAGACCAGTTTCTTTAACTGGCTGTTGAACAAAACCCAGCTCAGCCACTATCGCAGTGGTTGTACCCAGCTAAATGGGTTCTCAACGTTGTGGAGAAGTACTTGGGTTTGAGTGCCTTTTTATAGCACCCAGGTTTCTGCTCTGTAAGCACTCCTCTCCGCGTGGAAGGCAAGTTCACCGTGCGTTAGCTCTTCTTAAAAAATGTTTTATTTACTTTCAGTAGCTCCAGTCTCGCGGTAGAGGGAGCTCATGTCCTACCTGCTCCAGGCAGAGGCGCTGAAGCTGGTGGGAACGCAGAAACTAGCCAGGCTCTTTGCTTAGAGGTAGGTCCAAAAAACCAAGAACCTTTTATGTGGTGCCAGTTTATTCTTACCCAGCACTTACTGATGGGGAAATGAGGGCTTGCAGTTGTGTTAGGGCGAACACAGTGCTGTAAGTAGAGCCACGGCCTGCAACACGACAGCACCATTCCAGTTACGGATTTGATAGGTCTCAGTAGTGGACTTTTTTTTTTCCTGGCTACTTTAGCCAAGGGCAGCAAAAAGCAGGGAATGATTATACCGTAAAGGAACTATTTGTGTTTACTTCACACTTGTGCATCAAGACAAATGCTACAAAAATGGGGTAGTTTTGTATCTTGTCCTCATAGGTTGAAGCGTTTCTAAAGCCAGTAATACAAACTTCTGAGGAAAAAAACAGCAACTGTTAAATCCCATTTCTCTTGGGGAGAGCAGTGAGGAACCCCTGAATGATACTGAGCAAAAAATATATATATACAACAAAATGGGGAAAAAAGTAAATAGAAAAAGCATGTAGTTTTGACAAGAAATAGGTGGGAAAGCATGAATTTATGCTTTCCTTCAGCTAAAAGGTTCACAAACCTCCTGGCATGACGGCATTGCCTTATGCTAGCCCATAGGCATGCGCTGAAGGCAGCGTTTGGCTGCACAGGGCTCGTTTCTCTTCTTTGAAGTGGCTCGCATAGCAAAGTGGCAATGACAGCTCAAGAAGTGCACGTTTGTCCTTGAGGAATTTAAAATTAGCATCACAACATGCAGTGTCTGCCAGAGAAGCCATTCCTCAGTGATGTAATTCTGCCAGCACTGCCCCCGAGTAACTGTGCGTGCAGTTTTAACCCGGGTGGGAAGCATTGGCTAAAAATGTAGTTAATTTTGAACCTGTACTTGAAGACACTGATATCTTTAGCAACAGGCAGAAATGGTACTGACTCATTAATTCCGCTCCAGGAGATCTACATCTATTAAATCCATTTGTGACCTCCCTGTGCAGCTGCTCGGTGACAGGCTCTCACGTCTGCCCCAAATGCCTGCAGTTCAAAGTTTTGAACAAAAACTACGTGCCGGGCCATCTGTGCAGCTCTGTCCAGCTCTGCTGAAGGCCTGCTACTTAGCATAGACTTAAAAGCAACATACAACTTAGCTGCATACCGAGCCCGCACCCCCAGCAACCAAGAGCCACCATCTCGTAAACGTTTCCCACAGGGCCAGCGCCGAGCTACAAAGAGGCCCGCCAGAGTTACAGGGGAATTAGCCTACAGTATGCAGATGCCCTCCAAAACTGGTCTCTTAGCAGGCATTTAACATAATTAAAGCGCTCTTTCCAACTAGATGCAGAAACCTGCCGGGTAAGAGCTAACGAAGCTGCTCAGCAGGAGAGGCGAGCAGCGTACGTAGCAGCAATGACAGCCCTGACCCAGCGATGCAAGGCAGGCCTTCAGCACACTGTAGCTGGTGTGCGTGGCTCTTCATCACGCACGATTTTTCCTTAATGTTTGTGGCTAGTCACCCCTTCCACCGGCTAGAGACACTGAGCTCCATCCGTCCGGTCGCTGGCAGGAGGCAGGATAGCTCTGCAGCACGCCTGACTGGCCCCAGCACTGAGGGAAAAGAAAGAAGTGTTTTCAAAAGTGTATGTTTGTTTTTCCATGTTCCAGCCATTCTTTGCTGCTGCGCTTCCGCAGACGGCTAAATCCCCTCCAAACGCGAATAACAACCAGACAGTTATCTGTAAATGCCACATGTTTATTAGTCCATTCTAAAAAGGAATTACAGCATTTTTATCTTGCTGTAGTACAGAATAAATAAAGCCATAAAAATAAAAACATGTGGTTAGCTATTTTTGTACTGGTTCTACAAAGAGTTATATCTGCAAATAGAAAAATATAAGAACCCTTGTTTATTCATGGCTCAGTGGTTATCGGAAAGGAATGAACCTGGAAAAAGACTGGGAGAAGTACCCTCGAATTCAACTGCTTAGCGACGCTGCCAGCAAACCAAGGCCTGGCATAACCGCATAAGGAGGGAAGATGACAAACCTAGCGCTCTTTCCTCCAGCACCCAATAAATCTTCCTCTTTCACCTCAAAAAAAACACGCTCAAAACACCCCGTGGATAGAAGGAACACCTTTTCCCCATGAGGACAGCCAGGCTGCCCACGGAGGTTGTGCAGCCGTAGAGGCGATGCCCGCTGACCAGCTTCCAGCCCCGGCCGTGCCGAGGCCCATCCCAGACGCACGTAAGGAGTTTCCCGTCTGGGAAACTGCGCCTGGGGAAAAACAGGTGGTTGGCAGCGTGCGTGCCCCTGGCAGCACGCACGAGATGCACACGAAGCCACTGAGGCTTCCTTTGCTGAAGCATGAGATCTTAAAGGAGGAACCCACGAGGCTGTTGGGAGGACAACTTGCTGTGCCTTGGCAATTGGCCTTGGTCCAAAAGGTCTGAGGTGTGGATTGTTCGCTCGTTTAGCGATTTAATCTCTGCCCTGATACGCTCAACTTCCCAGAGAGGCGTCCAGTCTACTTGAAACTCCTCCCTGCTAGGCCGTATCCTCCTGCCTTCGTCGGTCTGATCAGCAAAAAAAACCCGAGCCAAAGGTCAGCCTTGATAGTTGACCTCGTAGTCACGCTGCAAGGCACCTTCACTTTCTACATTCAGCTGAACAGAGGGCACATGAACAGGCGACAGGAACGGGAGGAAACGCTTCTCATTACATACCAGACAGGCGGAAGCGTGCAACACCTCTGTGCCAGAAAAAAATGGAAAAAAAAGCAGTCGTAAATCAAGTCCTTAATTACACACCCAGCACAGAGACATCACCTGACCCCCCCCCTGCAGCCCCTCCTGCCCCCAGTACTGCTCAGCTGAGAGTCAGCTGGAGGGGCAGCCTGACTTGAGTCCATCTGCCAGTCCCAGAGAATCAATCCCGGCTTCTAAAAGGTTCAAGCAAAGCAGTTTCCCGTCTCTTTCCAAGTTCCAGGTTACATGGACACAGTGGTGCAGAAAACAAAAGGTTCAGCTTTGGTCACCGATGAGAAGTCCCTTCCGGACAGTCACATTAGTTCAACGGTCTCGTGGTCGCCGTTCTCTTGCTGTACCATACAGCCGACTTTGTTGTTGAAAAGCCGAGACAGGCTTCCCTTCTGAGAGCTCCTGCCCTGCGCAGACCTCTCCTTCTTCAAGCGCCGCTTGTTTCTCTTGCATATTCCCCGGATGTCCCAAATCCTTAGCGTGCCGTCGTGGGAAGCCGTGTACAGCAACTCGTTGTGGATCTGCAACAACAGGGTCACACAGCATCAAACTGTACGGCTCAGAACGAGCACGATCAAAAATCAGAGCGAACGCAGCTTGAACCGATCCTTAAGACCTGATAGCTCATTGCAAGAGGCAGTATAAATTATCACGAAAGCTGCTGAAGTGGGATGAGATGTTACCAAGTCAGGCTTCGTTTCTCAGCCGCTTCCCAGAGCCATAAAATATAAACAGCAAGACTTATTTATAACTTAAATCTACCAGAAAAGCAATGGGGAGCTAACTTCTCAGTGTCAGAGTAGGCTGGAGCTGGGAATTTCTGTGCTGGTTTCAGACTGCTGGTTTTGAAGATGAAGCTGAAGGCAGCACCAAAATCAGCACCGGTGGGCGGGTCAGGAATTGCTCTCCTTACCACCTCCCTTCTTCCTCTGCAGTACATAATCTGCACAATTCCCCCTCTGAAATCTTTTGTTCTTGCAAACCTCCAGGAATTTAACCTCAATGCCCGCCTGTAGTTTAGGTTCCTCAATGCAACATTTGCTCCGTTGGCAGTGTTCCCAGTTGTCCCCTCATCCCCAGAAGAAAGCCATCGGTCTTGTTCATTCTCCCCTTCCCGGTCTCGTTCATCCTCCCTTCCTGTGTCTGCTTGCCTGCCAAAATGCTCGTGGTCTCCCTGCATGGGCACCGAGCCCCACAGGAGCCCTGCACGCAGCCCCCGTCCCCACCGCAGCCCTGCCTAGCACACCAGTTCAGATTAAGGTCGCCACTTCTCAGTCCTCTCCCTTCCCGGGATGTTTTGCCCTTGGGAATTAAATTACAAAAAAGTACAGAGGCAAGCTCTGCTCTCGTCAGTGCTGTGAAGTGATTCTCGCAGTTGTTACCCAACTTCACCTGCACCCAGGTGACCATCTGCTACGAAACCAAACTGCTCAACATCCAAGCATTTGCAGTTTAAGACCAGCTAGCCACGTGCTAATGCAGAAAAAACATACAAGAGGAGCATATTCACAAGTACGTACGCTTGGGATCAGCTCCAAAAGGAATTTCATCCCCTCTCATTTTTCTTTCGACCTTCAGCCTGCCAGAAATGCTGACAGAGTCTCACACTCTTCATCAAAATCCTCATCCTGTACTCGGCTTGTACTGAGATCCCCATGTGGGGAAATGTGGATTTCACAAAGCACCCAGGGATTCCAACTTTCCCTCCAGGACTCCTTGCAGCGTAACTTAAACCACAAAACTGGTCTTAGCACGGCCTGCAAGGATTACTAACTTCCCCACTTTTAAACCGAAATGCCCATAGCCCTTGAGGACAACGTGCGTGCAACTTTTGAAGGGCTTCAATAACTTCCAGAACATTTTTAACCCAGCAGCAGAGATTCTTCCATTTGTCTGGTGGGAGGTGGACCATATATCAATACAGAGCTGCTCTGTCATCTTCATACCTATAGAAAAATATATGCCGGAGGCAGTATTTTATGTAGGGTTTTATAAGGTTTCGCTTATCCTCACTGGGGCTTTTCTAAAATTGCACGGGGAACGTTTGAGTCTGTCACGCTTCATCTTATCCCAGCCCAACGTCACAGAGAGAACAGCCACACCAGCTCATGGAATCAACGAGGGAGAAATCAGAAGTTAAATCCCGGCAAAGAAACCCCTTTGGTACCTGGATGCAGTTGATGATGAACTTGTGTCCTCGGAAGATCTTCTGCAGGACACCGCTCCTGGAATTGAAAGCTCTCGCACAGGCATCACCGCTTCCTGTGAACACTGCAAAGCAACCACACGGTGCGGCACGCGGCCAGGCGTGAGCGGCCACGTAACACCAGCTCACACCATCTCACAAACCTTCCCAAAACCAGTTCACAAAGGACCGGGGCCTATCGTCATTTGGCCTGAGCCTCTTCTCTGGTAGAGCACGTTCTGATCGTTTTCATTTCAGCCCCCTGCATGCCTGACTTCATTTGTATTTTTCAAGCACCGAACTCCCTACACACATCAGCATTTCACTCTGCACATACTTCAGATATCTATTTCTGCTCTTCTTCGCCGTGAACGTTTCCCTGCCTAAACACGCCTCAATAATTCTAAGCAGGCAATTTATCTCAGGTGTGGTTTCAAGGCTTTCCTCTAAGCCTTCCCTTTGGTTTACCGTAGCTATTTCCCATTCTGATCATATGAATTTGGCCCTAGCTTCATCGTTTTACAAACCATATTTTCCCCCATTTTCAACCAGAAGCTTACTATCCGTAGCAGGGCTGTCTGTGTTGAAATACCATGGTTAGATCTGGCCTCGGAGGTGAGCAGCAGGTGCAGGCAGCTTTACAAGAAGCTTTATAAACTCCTCCAGCGTGGTAGATTTCTTCAGCTAAATCCTGCAGCTTAGGGTCTTTGCAAGCAGCAGAGCCTTTAAGCGACTCAAGGCCTAGGCTATACCCTGTTTCGGTACAGCACAGAACTATTTGAGGATTTGGGCCATAACTCTTCCATTCTAGGTGCTAGATATTGTAAATGTGCTGCCAGATTTGTGTTTTTAAACTAAATTAAGCATGAGCAGGGATTTTGACTGAGGATCAGGTTTCCGCAGGGTATCTTAACATGCTCAGAGAACAATTTCTCAGCTCTTCAGGAGCTTCATTGCTGCAGCCAGAAAGCGTAAGGCAGTATTGAATATTTAGGCTGTGTACTCAGCATTATTCCCCAAAGGGAGCACATCTGCATGCTTTAAGGGTTACAAACCGTCCTCATGAACACTTACTTTCCCTTCACTTACCCCCAAATTCCTCGAGTTTATCTAGAGATAAAAATTTCAGATGTGCAAAAAGCAACATACTCACTGCTCCCTGCCTTTCATGTCTCCGCAAAAGCCACGAGCGTGGAAAGACTTTTACAAAACTGAAATGCCTGAAAACAGATTTCTTATATTTTGGGAGAAGCTGGGCAATGAATTCCTAAATAGATGTGAAAAAATTAACACATGGTAAATTCGGGGCTACAGTGAGAAATGAGAACAGGCTACCTACTGCCACCAGCTTTTCAACTTCAAATTAAACAGCAGGAGGCTGGGTACTTCGGGGTACACCTTCAAGAAACATCTGGATATGGAAAAATCAGCCTCAGTTGATGTGGGCCTGCATAAACTCAGTTGCCGACACAATCCTGAAAAAGCATTCGTCCCATTCTGCAAAGCACTAACAACAATGTAAAGCACAGAACAAGATTTATTTTTTCAGTGCTCAGAAATCACTGAATACCTACTACACACACACACACACAGAGTAAAAACCAGTTAAGAGTTGTTTTCGCTGTGCAGCTGTCAGTTTATTTCAGCTATCAGGATTTTGCTTTTGACAAACATCCCTTACATCTTTTGAACTGCCACTCTAGATTTAAGGAGCTTCTCTGCAGCTCCGAGTTTTAAAGCAGAGCTGTTGATGTAACCCAGATTCAGCATTTAAATATATGGTTATATATGCACCTCTGTGAAACAAACAAGCAATTAATATATAAAAATAACAATTCATTTTTATATTTTACTTAACTTTCACAGTATCTTGGGAGGGTGGACAGGTTTTAAACATTCCCTTGGGAATTTTGTGTCATGAAAAAAAAATAATAAACTGAATTAAATTTTAAATGACCGTGCACCTACTGCAGGAGAGAAATAACCAAGACAATATCATTAAGTAAATGAAGCTGAGAACAAGCTTTAGTATTCCCCATGCTATTAATTACAGAAGCATACTGAGGAAAGCCACTAGAAACATATTCTGATTATTTTAGGCTTAGTTCTCAGATCTGTCTGGCCTCCCTATGTGATATAAAGCCATTTAGGAAACACGTGTATATTTTTCCTGCCCTCCTTTGACTGAATTTTCTTAATTACACTGTGAAATCTTCTTGGCAACAAGCCTGTGGGTACTGATCAGACAGCAAGCAAAAAAAAAAATGATATCTAAAAGAAAATTACCACTTCTCAGCTGAGATTCTTTCCATATTCTAGGGCAGGTGCACATGCGACATAAACCATAACAAAGTTAATTTATCTCGAAGTATTTTCTCCACGTTTTCGAAAAGCAGAGAATGCCCACACAGTGCCCATCTGTCCCAGGTGAGCAGCTTGAATTTCAAGCTACATTAACTCCAATATTTGGTATCGAGTGCATATGCCCTGAATCACTTACTTACACCGTACCTAATAGTTGTGTTTCAATCATAATTGCAGCTACTATAGAATTGCCTTACTGTAATACAACCAATCATAGTATATAAATTCATTTTTAGGGGGAAATTTCCTCTTTCAAGAATTAAAATGCATCTGGATTATTATTCGGTCACACCCCTACATTTTTCCATGACATGTATTCCACCCTTCAAGTGGAAGGATTCAATTTGCCCTGTTTGACACCTTTAGTATTTTTGCATTGGATTTAAAAATGAGATCTTAACTAACACTATGCACACTTCTCTCACACTATCAGGATGTTCTTCACAGGCCTGACTACACGCAGCAACACTGCCTGCATTTTGAGAGACTGTGAGGGAAGTGCAGCGATGTGTATGGCAGGGACAGGGCGTGGGGCTGAGGGGGAAGAGAAAGAAAGCTGCAGGGTTGGTGGGGGTGGCCCCAGATGATTAAACTTCTGTCTGAGCCTGACTTTCTTTAGGACGGTTTTATGGAGCCTGGTCAGGTCTGCACTGGTTGTCTCCTGTCTCCTCAGTAAGGATTCCTCGCTGGACCAGGCCACCATTATAGCTCAGCACAGTTATCTTGGTTTTGGGTACTCTCGATGAATTCAATGTTTTGGTTTATATTGGTTTAAAGGGTGAAAATAAGACAAAGGAAAAAAGAAAGAACACTGTTTGCCAGTGTTCCTCCTGGATTCAAATTTCAGGTTCATTTCCCCTGCCCCACCTGTCTGCATCTTTGAGCAATAACAACTTTGCAGCATAGGCTCGGACCCCTTTCCCTTCCATTTCAGCCTTTTAGCCACCTGCACAAGTTTAAATCAGCAGCAACTAGAGCACGGGGCAGTTCTGGGAGCTGAAATTAACCATCAGTTATGATTAACTATTTTAACGGAGGCTGGTAGTGCTGTGGGTCTACTGTTAAAAGGAAGGCCAAAAAAAACAGGGCTTACCTGTTAAAAATCTAAGTCTAGCTATGGGCTTGGTTTCGTGGTAAGTTTCCAAACACAATTAAGAAATCACTTCAGTTACTGGATTATGAGTGCAGTCAGATATTCGGTCATGTCAGACAGCCCATTTATCACCATCATACCAATAATCTCCGAAAAGAGATACTAAGGCCCAATACTGACCATTCACTTGGTCTTACGTGTTGGTTGCATAGCTGAAGTACAGAAATCACAAGCTCTGCAACTTCTAGATTAGCTTAAGACAGGTATTCCTTCACTGGGTGACGTGGATGGCAGAGAAATACTTGCTTGGGCAGTGAATGAAGGCTCATCAAGTCTGATGTCAGTGGCAGAAGAAGAACAGGCTGATAAAAGCAGAGGAGTAGTCTTGCAACCCAAACCCTGAAGTGTATCGATGACATGCAGAGGGAAAGCCAGCCAGGAGAGGGATTTAAAGAGACTTCTTGGTCAGAATATGTTATGTCAACAAGAGGCGGTTATGTAAAGATATCACTGTTATCAGAGTACTGAAGCTGAATCCCAAGCATTCGTAAGAAGGCAAGCAAGAGCTAGAGCAGAAAGGTAGTTTGGGGAACAACTACATGGAGGAAGGCAGATTAAGGGAAAAGGATTTGTGGAAAATGAGTCTTTGAGACAGTCAGGGTCTGAAGGGGAACCCTACCTGTTAGAACGAAGCAGCGAGGACTTGAGATGCGGTTCTGGTTTAGGACAATCCCTTACACAGTGCTGACAGGGTGGCAGAGGCAGGCACAGGGCTGTGCATCCAGCAGCAGCGCTTTGTGTCCACAGACTAGCAGCAGAAGCAGACTGACAGACATCAGACCGGTGAGGCCAAAGCGTGGCTGCACAAACAGCCCCCAGACAGCTCTGGATCCAAGCCACTTCCCTTCCTAACAGAAATAAAGCAGCTGCCCCTTCACATGCCAGAAGAGGGAGGTGGAAAATGGAGGGAAGATCTAAGCTTCTCACACGGAGCAGCGCAGCAGAGTTTGATACTGCACACAAAACATGCTGGAGCTGAAAAAAGTGACAGTTTCACAAGCCTTCGCAGTTACAGTATCCTCTATTAGCAATCTTTGATCAAAGACAAACATCCAAAAGGAGACAGGGGATTGCTGAACATAGGAAAGGCAACTTACAGATCCCAGCGTGGTATTTCAAAGTGCTAACGCTGTGCTTGTGAGCCTTGTACGTTTGGATTCGCTCCCCAGTGTCTACTAACCAGCACTTCACTGTCCTGTCCGCGCTTCCTGAATACAAGTGCCGATTCACTAGCTGAAGGGAAGAGAAAAAAAAACATCAGCAATAGTCTCTCAGGCCTGCTGGTGAGAGAGCTGCACCGAAGTGACTCATCTGAAGTCACGGCTTCTGACTGAACGGCCTCAAAAAAGGAAAAAAAAAAAAACAAACAAACCTGCATGGTAGTTTCTGCAGAGCGTAGCTGACAAGAACACTTAATTAAAACACTTTGTTTTAATTAAAACAAAAACCCCAGAACAATCTCGAGTAACGAAAAATGTAAATTAAACATTTCCACCCAACATAAACCAGAGAATAACAGGATCACTTTGCACAAGGTCAACATTTGGAAACACTAACTCTTCAACGGGTCTTGTGCCTTTGTTTCCAGAAGTCTTTTTGGACTGTTATCTAGAGATTAGTCCTATAAAACCCAAAGAACGGCACTTCGTGGATGGCCGTCATCCTCCACACTGTGTGAGCTCACCAGTGAGCGAGGTTGGTTTTTCCTTTCCACTCAGACACGGCAGAGGATGGCAAAGGGAAGGATTGCAGGAGGGAAACTGAGACAGCAAGAACGTTACTGACCTGTGCCGGGCTATAAAACTAGCTGGTACGCACCAACCAACTATCCGAACCTCCCAAAGCCTGGCAGCTTCGCAGGGAAACCCTTTGGTGCAAAGAAAAAAACTTGTATTCAATGTTCAACTACGGAAGATGAACCAAAGGCTTGAACAGCCACTGTTCTGCGGAGCTGTGAGCCCAGCCAGAGAGCTGGCCCAGCACCTGAAGGCAGGAGGACGAAGGCAGCCAGTCAGACACATGCTCTTCAAGGTTGTGGCAATTTGGTTCAAAGGCAGAGAGAGCCGGGAGGGAGCATCCCAACTCCCCAGGGAAACAGGATTCACGTAAGGAGTAACACCACCTTGGTTCCCCTCCTCATGCACAGATCAGAAGGCTCAAAGCGATGGGCAGAGCACTGACCCCTGAGGCTCCCCAGACGCCTCCAGGAAAGCAACTGGACCTGGGTCTTGCTCTGAGGTCGCTTTTAAGGGGCTGGTTCATCCACCACCTTGCATTATTATAAACGCTCAGTCTCCGCTCTTTACGCGCTGTTTCTGCCAGGTTGAAATGTTTTTCGCCCTCTCCCATCTCCATCCCCACTCCCAAAAGGCGTCGTTCCTGAACAGTGTCAAAGATGAGCAGAGCTTGGCCCAGGGGCAGTTTGCAGAGCTAAACGTCAGGGGGCTGTGAAACACACGCGCTGTTAAAAGCCAGCAGTACTCTGAAGCGTCACATCCTATTACTTCTCAGCTGTTGTAGCAACGGCATTAATACCATGTCTCCACCAGGGAAGAGAAGGAACGACCGGCTGAGACCTGTAACAGCCAGCCCGAGGAAGGGAACCTGACCCTTAATTTCCAGGCTCGACCCGAACGGGCATGAAGAACATTGTCTGATGGCACCTGCTGAATGCAAGAGGTTGTTTTGAGCCGAGATCCTGCTGGGTTGTTCTTGGCCAGGTCACTACATTTTTTTTTCCAGACATCCTGCTTGCAGAACAGGGGAAAAGTGCAGGTGACAGCCTCCTGCAGGCAAGTGCCACGCGGCGCTAGGTGCCCGTTAGGTCGTGCCGCTTGATTTCCGCCTTGAGGTGGGTGTACAAGTGCTGAAGTGAAACAGAACGGCAGCACCGTGCCCAGAGTTTCCTCTTCGCTAGATCTAAAACTCTTCTGAATGACCTGGGCTCACCCAGGTCATTTGCAGCACTGGGATCACAAGAGCTGTAACAGCTTCTGAGGCACGGAAGGTGATGAAGACAGTTGCTGAGCCAGCCACCTCTCCAAACCCAAAGCCTCCGAGCCACCCAGGCGGCCCTGTGAGTGCCCGTACACCTCCCTCCCACTCGCCAGTTTAAGCAGGTGAGCACGGCAGCAAAAAGGATTCTCAGCAGAGGCTGGGAACAGAAATACCGTCGGGTTGAACAGCCCACTGGATGTCACAGACCGAGCCTGCAGCAACACCAACAGCAAAGCCGTGGTGTTTGTAAAATGCAGAGCACGAAGTAACTGTTAGTGGGGAAACCTAGCAAGAGCCATAGCTCAGGGTGAAGACGCAAATCAGACCCGCCACCAGCAGTACGATGCGGGCATCTCCATCTAAATGGATGTAGATACTTACAGCTAAGATGGCTCCCTACAGTCACCGCAGCCTAGGGCACGACTCGTCTCATCCTGAAGCAGGCGTCTGAAACATTTTGTACCTTAAAACTGGGTATTTTGTCCCTGGACAAGGAAGGCTGCAGCCTTCTCAGCCGTAGCCATCTGTATCCAACTTCTGCGGCAAGGGCCAGGAAGCATTACACACCAACGGGCAGCTGTGATGGGCATCAGTGCCTGCAATTGCCCAAGAGAATATACGAAACCAGCCGGGATGCTCTCTGAAAAGAGCAAGACAGAGGCACCAGCCCAATCCGACCCGTGTCAAGGCAGCGTTTTTACTCCAGAGCTTGCTTTCAGAGCTTGCATCCAAAAGATGTGGTTATCCCCAGTGCAGACACAGCCTACGGGGAGCATTTAATCCAGATCCCGATGGACTGCAGACTACAGAGCATGCTGACTTCTTCACCAGAAGGCAAGACCATGCTGTAGCTTCGATGGAGGCCAGGCCTCCCCGGTGCCCCAAGTGGCACCCCATTTTGTGTCCGGGTAGCCGGGTGTGCTCATTTTCAGCAAATACTTGTGGGCTTACAACCCCCAGTCACAAACTACCAGGCCTTTTCCCTCCCCTCATCCCAAAAGGCTCCAAAACCCATACCCAATTCCCTATCCCCGGCCCTATTCTTAGTGAAGAGTTTAACTTCCTCATGATTTAAAAGGAAAAATGTAAAATTTCACCCAATAGATTTTCCGAATATACCCCAGCCTGTCAACTATTGGTTTCAAAACGATCAGGAGAAAGAGTTACACGTTCTAATCTGCAAGTGCCTGGAGAAGCAGTGATATTTTCAGAGCTGTATTTCCCTTGGCTGGCTTTTAAGCCCTTTGTTCCCTTTGGCTAAGAGCCCAACAAAGTTCCGGACGAGGCAAAGCATGGCAAGGCGAGGCAAGGCCACCTGTAGCAGAGCACACAGCACCCAAGGGATTCGCAGCTTGGATACTAACAAGCTGAGTGGGCATTTCAAACCCAAGGAGCTTCACAGGAATAAACAAAAAAGCTGATGACAATCAGATGCCCGGTTTTAAAGCCTGAGCCAGACAGAGAGAAAAAAAATCACGGTGCTGATATCTGTAATTCTGGACTGTTCGTTTTTCCTCGTTACTTTGAGGGACTTTGCTTTGCACCAGATGCAACCCAGACACCAGAAGGAAGAAAATTCGTCTTAGTGCTTAGGCCAAGGTCCTGGAGGTGTACTGCTCCATGAAGAAGTTCAGTCAGACTGGCCTTTAAGCTGCAGTGGCAAAATACAGGTTGCAAACACCAGAGCTGTTACAGGTTTTACTTTAAAAATGCTTATTTTATGCAACCCTGCTGTTGGTGGCAGCCCCTAGACATGCCACAGCTCAAGCAAATAGCAAACCAAGGGCTGGTCTCTCAAGGCAGTCCCAACCCTCTTGCTCCGCAGGCTTGGCTCAACTGAATACTTGCCGCAGCTTAAGACAGTTTCCACCTGTATGAACGCCAACGGCACAGCAGCAGAACTGTTTAGCAGGTATTTCAACCCGCAGCTTACAGGAACGGACTTTGCTCTCCCCATTGTGTCTCCCTAAATTGCGTGAGACACAATTCAGCCCCCGTCCACGGAGAGGCAATGAGCTCACCGGTCAGATTTGGGCACGTCCTCTTTCCGAAGACCAGGGCGCTCAGACCGGCTGCCAGGAACTCGAGTTCACGTCGACCCCGTTTCCCACTGCCAGCTCTTCCTCTTCGTGGGGGTCGGCGTTCCTACAACCTGTCAGCTGGGTCTTCTGTTCACAGCTGCTTCTAAGTTCGAAATCGCCAACTTGGAGCAGCCTCAAGTTACAACTATGCGAGCCTTCAGCCGAGTTAGACTTTCAGGATCCCATTCAAACCACATTCATTTTAATGAGCTAAAGAACTCCCTGTGGGCAAGGGATTGGTTTTTTTTTGTTTGTTTTGTTTTGTTTTTTAACTGAGAATCCATCTAGAGTGAGCTCTCTGGTCTGGCTGTTAAAGAGCGTTTTTCGGCTTCAGTGCAGTGCAAAGCAATGGTCCTAGAAACACGACCCTTTTCTGAAGGTGCTGTACACCTTCAGATCTCCCTAATTTGTATCTTCGCCCTCTGATGAATGATGCAACGAATTACAAAACGTGCGTGCACTTCATTCAGTTGATGTGACAAGGAAAACAATTCTGTCCCCGTGATCACAACAGTTAAGCGCACAAACAGAGTTCAGGCAATGGCTTTGCTCAAAGCATTCTTTTCTCCTAGCCAGCTCTAAGAGACAACCGAAGGGAATGCTCCCAACAAAGGATCCCTTGCAGGAAAACCAGAAGCAAGTCCTTGCCCGCTCTTGTTCATTTAAAACTCCTTTTGCAATTCTCATCCTCGTCAGAACGTTCACTGCAGCATCCAAGCTAAATACCAAGCTGGAGCGTTTTCTTTCTGCCAGCTTCTGGCAGCACAACTTTTACAAATACTCGGTCTGAACAATCAGCAAATGACAAAGCAATCCTTGTGACCGATCTGCAAAACCGCTTTGGAGGCATTTAGAACAACATACACAAGGAAATATTTAGGCCAGGGTTACTGCAGACGGCCGCGTTAAGGAAAAGCAAAAATCGATTATTAATTACAAATAGCAGGGCTCTGAATTTTTTAAGTGGAAGCAGCAGAACGAGCTGCGTGATTCCTCTCAGCCCACCCTTGCTTCTTCCCCGTTGCTTCCTACAAAACCTCGCCGCTGGCTCTCGGACGGTGAGGGAGCACGCAGAACAGCTGCTGGCCCTCGCCTGCCAAGCTCTCGACACGCTGCGGGAGAGCGGGGAGCGGAGCTCTGGCTGCCGCGCTGCCGGTTACCTCGCCTGACTGCCTGAGCACAGGCTGCCCCAGCACCGAGCTCAGCTGCAATCCTCGCAGCAGGCGGGAAGTCTTCTGGGAAAACGTCAGTCGAAGCAAGAGAAGTGGCAGGAGAGGAAGCTGGTACCTGCAGCAGAACGATGCGGGGGGCACAGCACGTGCAGGACCTTCAGCCGGGACAGGACAAGGAAAATGGGAGCAGCTCACTCTGTTCACTGCATCCTCCAGGATCACCAAGGAGAGGGGAAAAAGGAGAGCTAAAAGCTAACCAGGGCTTTCTCTCCTGCCATGCTAGTTTAGAATATTGAGGCTCCTCTAATCCATGCACCTAAAGGATCTCAGAGCAACTGAGGAACATTCAAAATCCAAACGTGCCCGTGGTATCACCTCTCTGCTCTCCATACAGCAGCCCTGCAGGAAGCAAGGTGGAAAACACAAGCGTGCTTTGTGGTATCTACCCAGAAAGGCCCCTCCAGGAAGCTCCACTCACACTACAGAAAGGCTACTGGTATTTACTGGAAAGCAATGGGAACAGCCCAGACCTAATTTCAGCAGTTCGGAGCATCCCGGGGCACTCCCGGTAACAACAGTGCATTTTAAAGTTGGGGAAAAATACGGTCTCGATATCCAAACTTTCCCTGTCCCCCGGCCAAAGTCATTTTCGCAAACTTTTTGAAAGGTCAGCCTCCCTTCGGAACCTTTATTTGCAAAAGTGAAATGAAAATAAGTACATTTTGCCCCATCGGTCTCTTCACACAAGCATATACCTCCTCACCAGCTGGTAACAACCACCTTTAATTGCTGGTACCAGCTCCGCTCCTCCAGGACAGGGGAGTAAAAATCTGGTGTAATTAGCAGCTCAGTCCTCTACCCCGAAGAAACTGAATTACTGCCAGTAATTAAAACTGCTGGCTACCGGGAGTGACTCACAACTACCTCCCAGCCCTTCCTGGCCCACTGTGTGAAAAATGCTACGCTAACTCACTGACACAGATTGCAACACTGACACAAAGAAGCCCTGGGCAAAGAAGGCTCCAAAAGCTTCGGGAGAACAAAAAGTCATTAGAACAAAGAGCAAAGCAAACAAACAAAAAGGAAAAAAAAAAGAAAGAAAAAAAATAAAACACACACACCTCTGTTCAGGAAGTTTCCCTTCTGTTGTACCATCTTTGTATGGGTTCTGGTGACTGACCCCTTTACAAAAGGCTGAAAATCCCACGTGGGCTGCACGGAGAGGCAGCCAAGCGGAACAGACGGGCTCGTGTTGAACCCAGGACGAAAGAGGAAGGAATTAGGAAAGATCGACGGGCTGAAGCTATTCACCAGCGACTGTTCAAGCTGGGGTAGGGTTTAGAGGCCTTAAAACCGAAGGCTCTCTGCGGGGCAGCGTGTACCCAGCTGGACTCTTCCAGCCTCAGACACCAACCGGCGATCGGAGCGGCTCCCAGTCACTCACAGCTCCGGGAAGAGGATTTGGCCAGGAGCGCTGCCAGCACAGCCTTGGCAGCAGCGGCCCTCGTCTACCCTGAATTGTTCAGGTTTGCCAAATAGATCTTTGGGGTCTGCCTTTCTTCTCTCCTACGAGAAGCTGTGTTTGTTTAAAGCCATTGTTTAACTCCGTGCTCACAAGCAGAGGAGCACTGCTCATTCTGGGGCGTTCAAAGAGCGTAATTGAATTTCCCAGGCTTCTGGGAGAGGGTCAAGCCAGTTTTGTCTAACAATTTTAGCGAGAGCCCAATTAAATTAAAGCAAGCTCTGTCGTCGCCAGTCTGTGCCTGGGAGAAGGGCAGCAATTAAACAGCAAAACATAGCGTGACACTAGGAACAGCAACAGCTTCACTTGAGCATCCTCAAAATACATTACCACGGTATCTCAAGACCAAGCTGTAACATCCAAGCAAGACAAACACTACTCCAGGGCATCACAATTTAGCTCTTTTTTCCTTTCTAAGACTGAAGGAAAACAGAATTCCTTCAGTACCGCTGGGTTTTCAGTCCGTTAGTGTCGGCTGCGACCATCTTCTTTAGAAACAAAGGCAACTTTTATTGAACAGCTATTAAAAACAGATACTGCAGCCTCCCTAAAGGAAAAGCTGGTAGGGCCACAAACAACAAGAGCAGCGAGAAAACTGTCGTCTGATGGAAGTTAATATGACACATCTATTCAAAAACATTTAGGTTTACTTACCTACAATTAAGTTACAGACCATCATTCACCTCCTTTAAACACTCCATTACTATTTTCTGGTGAATAACTGACTTTACAGGACAAGTACGTGTTCCGCGGTTCCCCTTTTCCTTCTTCATCTCCTTAGCCCCCTCCCCTCCCCTCCAACATTATCAAACTTGGCAACATTCACCAGACAAATACTGCAAACAGAAAAATAAGGTACAGTTTTTCAAGTCACACTAATTTTTTTCCCCCTCTTTCCCTCACTATTTCTGATTTCTCTCCCCCAAGCTCTATTTCTCTCTTCCATTTTCCTTGCCCGTTCTCCTGTTTGGCCATCTCCTTCTCAGAATATGTTTGCGTGGTTTTAAAAGCAGGATTTCTTTCAGCTTTATGCTCTCCTATTATCTCTTGCCCATAAATTCAGGTTGGTTTTTGGTGTTTTCTCCTTTTTTTTTTGGAAGGTATCTGGTTTACTCTGATTTTTACCCTCCCCCTTTTAAGTTATCCATCCCTGTGTCTGGGGGACAGGGCTCAGGTTAAGTTTCTTCGAAGTCTGGTGAACACAGACCCTATACAACCCTGCTCAGAAGAACAGTGCTCCCTGCTAATCTCACACAAATTGTGGGATCTAGGAGGCTTTGAATAGATACTGAGGTAGAAATTAGACCAAGAAACCAATAGAAGCCAAGAGGACACCAGAATGTGTTATAGAGAAAGAGAAGTTGTTCCAAGACTGCAGAGCAGGATTATTTTGTTATTACATGAATGTTTTACACTCACCATTTCTAACCTGTCTCAGAAGAGCGTCTCTGTGAATGAAAGAGACAACTGAGGCCCACACAATTAGGATATGGACACCCCCTTCGAGTGGCTCTTGACAAGGCCTCCATTCTTACCTCTAGACAAATTATGGATCCTTGATGCTCTTTGAACACTTTCAACTGCTCACCAGTGACAATGTTCCACGTTCGGATGGTGTAATCCGTGCTGCCAGAAAACAGCTCCCTGTTTGGTGCGTCAAGTATAAGGCATAAGACAGCCCCAGTGTGTCCCAGCAGAGTCTGGTAACAGCGCCCGCTGGACACCCACCAGACCTTAACAGTGCAGTCCGTGCTACCTGTCACCAGGAGGTCTCTGCTCACTTTCTCCTCCTCTTCCTCCTCCTCCTCCTCCTCCTCGAGGACATCCTTGGAGGAGTAGTGAGCTAGAGTCAGGACACAGTTCCGATGGCCCCGGAATTCCTGGATTTGTTTCTCCTTGTCCACACTCCAGCAGCGGGCTGTCCTGTCATAGGAGCCACTAAAGAGATAGTCTTTGGCAACCAGGATCCTGTCAAAAATAACATCTATATGTATTAACACTATCACTCTTTCGACATAATCTTATTTTTGTCACAATTTGAGTTCCAAGCGCACTGAAGTTAGCAAGAGTAGCATGAACACAACACATCTAACTCTGATTCAGCCTCTGTTTCAAGCACATTATTTATGAACAGACATTTTTCTACACTTCCCTGGTTTTACTTTTGAAAAGTAACACCCCTTATTCACGTACACCAATGTGGATATTTTTGCCCTGTAGCACTGCAGCTCTGAGTGTCTGTTTTTCTACAATCTTTTCCAGCAGCACTACTACTTTTCGTAAGTTATACGTGCCAATTAACAGATATTAATTTGTTAGGGGCAGCGTGGGGGCAGGTTGTGTTGTGGTTTTTCTGTGTGTTCTTGTAGTTGGCTGTGGGTTTTTGTTTTTACAAGAAAAATTATTTTTCTTGATGAGTACGTATTAGTATTTCTTTACAAATAATTACTTACAAACTGACCTACGAAAATCGCTTGGAATTAAAATACAAAATACATTCCAAGAACCTGAACTGTAACTAATGGTGTAGAAATACAAACATATTTCCATCAACAGATAGAGAGTGCAGAAAAAAATAAATTGTACAGCTAATTTCTCATACTGCAGGATCTTAAAAAAGGTAGAGCAAGAGCACCCCACTTCTAACAGTAAACTAGAGCTTGCAGCTCAAGAATTCAGCTTACTGGGCCTCCGCAATAACAAGCTGTAGCTGCACAAACACGTAACGGATAAGAGAACAATCTCTGCGGTTCACATTTCCCAACTGGAGATAGGTTATAATGTTCCCTATCTCCTTTGTCAGCTGAGTTTGGTCCTCTGGAATCTTTCAAACTGGCAACAAAGACTTATGAATAGGGAACACATTTCCCCATTTGCTGATTCAAGCAAAATCAGGCCAGTGCCAAAACACAGACAGAGCCAGCCCTCCTATTTACAGGATCCAGCTACACATCGTATGTGTTTTCTGTTCGGTAAAGAACAAAAAAACACACACAAAAAAAAAAAAAAAAATCAATCTTTGACTGATCTGTTTGTGATTAATTAAAACCATCCCAACTATTAAGAGGCACTTTACAACGGGCCGATCAGTCATGCACAATCAGCTTAATGCTAAACTTCATTTGCACGAGCAGGAATAGTAACTGCAGAAACAGCCCCGACTTTTTCCCTCTCAGTGACTCAAAGGCTTGACGTGATGTTTTTACATCTATTTATCAGAAGCATCTGTTATCAATTGAATAATTTCTTGTGGAATTTCATTCCTAGCACTGGATTCAATTCCCCGGCTGTGTGCCTTTCATTTCTCTCCTATCTGCTGTCTATGGATGTGTCAGCACTGTTGCTAGGAAAACTAATCATTACAGCACAGAACACGTGTAGCTTGCACTCAAAGGTTTACACAACCTATTTTATTAGCGCAGTAATGGAAAGTTGCAGTAAAACGACAACACACGTGATAACAGATTACAGGAACACAACGGAAGAACTCTGTGGAACCAACCTGTTAACAATTGAGGTGTGTCCTCGGTAAATGGCCAGGCACTGGCCTGTCACCACGTCCCACTTCCGAATGGTGTGGTCGGCGCTGCACGTGAAGGCAGCCTCGTTTTCTAAGTGGCAGAAGGTGATGTAGCTTTCGTGTCCTAGGAACAAGAACAGAGGTACAAACATTCAACCACAGCGCACACAGGCAGGGCAGACTAGGTGTGTTCTTCAGCTTAACTAAAAATACGAGAAACAAACAGACTAAAGCCCTAGTTTTAAATGCACAATCATGTTTTTCACATTTAAGGATTTGTGTAAAACACAACGTGTTTAATTAACAGTAGAAAACTCTGCTTCATTGATATAAGGATCAAGTGAAAGAATAAAACAGTACACTTCCACCAGTCAGGCAGCTCATATCATTTTATAAAAGCATAATGAGCTGAATTAGTATCGGTATAATAAAATTTAGACTACTGGAGTTTAAAACTCATTTTTGAAAGGGGGATGGGGGCTGTTTGTTTGTTTTAAATAAAAAAATGCTTTTGATTTCTTCTTCTGGTCAGGAAAAAAAGGCTGCATTTCAACCCAGCCTATTGATTGTCAGGACACAAACAATGTTCCTAAACTAAATCACGAAACTATGAAAAACAGAAGAGATGGAGCCTTACCAGCAAGTTCAGTTTCACTGTCCAAGCAGAATGAAACGCAAACAAAAAAAAAAACATAACTAATAAAATGTCAACCAGTAGTTTCCCCATTAGGAATGATAACATGAGTGAAAACAGAGCTTTCAAAACATTAGTATACTTTTAGGAGATGACACAGAAAGAAAGAATAAGAGCAGAATTATTTATACAGTAATCAGAGTATGTTGGGAATTTACTGTTATGATAGACAAAACCGCTACACTAAAATTGCATGCTGAAAAATATGGTAATGGTAGTGACGAGGAATCTATATTGCAACCCGAGGCTTCTGTTGCTGCTTAGCAAGATGCGCCTTTGTTTTATGAAACATACTGCATTTAAAACCACCTTAGGATTTGGGGCCCAGCTTTGTCCAAGATCTCGTGTGAAATATTGTCACCTATCTAGGTAACTGATGAGACAGTTACCTAGACTTTACCTCTTACACTTTTTCATTTTTATATATTCAAAGTTTTCAGTCCAGAACTGTTTCTTCTGAAGTGTCACAAGAGAGACCCAGACTTCGGCTGAAGCCAGTAGGCCTTACTGGGATTTAGAAAAGACAAAAATATAAAAAGGATGAGTGTGATTAAATGGAGAGAAGCGGACAAAGACACTAGAAAAACAGATCCGTGTTATACAATCAAGATACTAAAGAACTGAGGGAAAGCAGACTGTCCAGTAAAACACTTAGGTTCACTGACTGCAAAAATGTGATTTTGTTAAAATTCCTGTACTTCAAGAGCCTGTACTTCAAGTAATCAGCAAATCAGAATCCACATTACAAACACACAGTCTTGTTTTCTCTTAAGCAAATTCACCAGATGTCAAAAATTAAACAGGCCTGTAAGTAGGACTGTAAGTAAACTATACCCATCCTCATATTACTTGAAAACTTTTTGCAAAGCAGCTTAAACGGGGCAGGTTTCAACCACTGGCATTTTTCTTGCAGCAGCTTCTAATCCTGCTCTTAGAAGATCAAAACAGCATTTTGGTTACTGAAATAAAGTCTGTCAGTCAGATTTTAACCATCGATACTACTTGAGCCACACAAAGGATGCCAAAACCCCCTGTGGCAGACAAGGTCTGGTGATGGTCTGGTCAAAAGCAGCCACCACGGAAGTCTGGTCAGTTATGTTGTGGTAGAAGCTTGAAGCTGTGCTACAGATACAGTTTGATTAGTAATTATAGCTTTTATAACATGAATTTACACAAGAATTGTGTGAGTGCAGAGATATAAAATACATACAATTACATAAACAAAATACATACAATACATACAAACCATCTATCCAAACTTCTTTAAAGTTTACCCCCAAAACTAGCAGTTCACAGCCAGATTCTGAATATTATCCAATATACTCATCTTTCTAGTCAAAAGTTAATTAGTGCTTTAAATGGTTTTCTAATCCTGAAAAAGCAAATGCAGTGAGTTTTCCAGGACACAGAACTATGGCAGGATGTGGGGGAAAAGACAATACTCTATCATTAAAAACAAGCAGACAAACTAACAAAAAAAAAAAAACAATGTTTATTTTTGGAAGAAAAAACGATCAGAAATTCCAAATGTAAGAGCTTCCTTTTTTTTCCCCCGTTTTAAGAGAAAAAGAACACAAGTGAGTGAGAATACAAACATAATCTTTGGTCCACAGTGTGACCCTTGCATGACTGTGTTCTGCAGAGCTTTGCCTTTCTTTTTAATTATTCAGATGTTAGTCTAAGGACAACAAATTTTGTTAATAATGCAAAAACAATTTAGAATGAAAAAGCCCAGCAATTAACATTTCTGTGTCAAATGTAAAGTTCTGTGGGGAAAAAATATCCTACTTATTAAAGTTTCTTTCCAGAAACTTTAGTTTCTGGGTCAAAAGCTTCTAAATAAAGATCATCTGAAAAATGAGAAGATTAAAAGGACAAAAAAAATAGAGAGACAATAATAAGAAGTCAAGATTTCATCGGGTTGTAAAAGAGAAGGCTTCTGGAAAGAGACAGAAGTTAAACTGCTGTGTTCCACACCCTGAGATGAAAGGATCCGTGCCTTCAGTAGTGCTGGTAACCTGTTTTGGGTTGAAAGAGCTTCTGCTTAACATTACTGCAACCAACCCTCAGAAAAGCACAGAACAAAACAAGCATGATTTTGGCTGCACAGCAGGCAGCAGGGACTGAAAGAGACCAGAACACGCTGTGTGGCCTGTCCCAGGCTCCAGCCTCGAACAGCAGGCTAAAAGCAACCGCCGTACCTTGGAAGTGGCCGTGGCACTGGCTGTCGGCCGTGCTCCAGAGCCGCGCGGTGCCATCCTCGCTCCCCGTGAGCAGGCGCTGCCCGTCGGGGCTGAGGCTCAGCCAGTTGATGCCTCCTTGGTGATCTGCGCAGACCTTCACGGCGGAGCCGCTGTTCCCCATCCCGGCGGAGGCAGCAGAGGCTCGGGGTCAGCTCATGGGCGCTGGGCAGCCCCCTGGCACCGCCGTGGGCCTCCAGCTGTCTCCCACCGACCGACTTCAGCCATTACCTCGACTCCCAAAAAATCAGCCGGGTAGTCCTGACTCCTGCATGGGGACACAGAGCGGGGAGATAAGGACGCGCTGAATCCCATAACCTCCCCCACGGACACATCGCTGCCTCAAGCAGCATGCGGTCAGGTTCTCGAGCACCCCGTTCTCCACAGAAAGCCCTACCGTGGAAGACGGGTTTCCAACCCCTCGTGCACCTTCTCCGTGGGCATCCAAGCCCCTGGGAGAGGACCAAGCCCTCCCAGCCCCGCAGTGTGGGCACCTGGAGCCCTGTGCTGAGGCAGTGGGGCACGCTTCTTTTTAAACCACCTCAAGCCTGAAGAGGAGACGCCTCCAAGTGGGGGGGCCCAACCCCATGCAGCCCCCAGCGCCCAAAGGAGCCGCCTGTCCCCGTCTCCCTCGTCCCCCCCAGCTCCACGGCCACCACGAGCTCACCTCAGAGACCCCCCAGCCCTCCTCGCCATCCCTCCCACACGACCCCCGGCATCTCCGCCCCGGGCTCGGCTCCTTGCGAGGGGAACGGAGCCGGGGGGGGGCTCAGCTCCGGCAGGACGATCTGCTCTCACCCTGCAGCGGGAAGGGGGAAACCCTTCCCCGGCTCCCGCTGGGTTTTTTGAGGGGGTCAGAGGGGAAAAAACAACGGAGGCACTGCTCTGGGGGGAAGAGGGAAGGGCTCCCCCCGGCGCCCCGCCGCCGCCGTGCCCCCCTCAGGCCACCCCGGGGTGGGTCCCCGGCGCCGGCTCTCCCTCCATGTTAGAGCCGCTTCCCCCCGGGCGCGAACCGCGGCCTCTCCCCGGCCCAGTGCCGCTTCCTCGGAGCTCCCTCTTTGTGCTCCCGGCACGGCAGCCCCCTTTTTTCAAGAAAAAGAGGCACCCCCCCAAAAAATAGAGGCGCCCCGACGCACCCTCCCCGCCTCCCCCCGGGGCTGAAGCCGCCCCTTACCTCTCCTTCCAGTCACCCGGCGCTGAGGGGGAAGAGTCGCCGGGGCGGGAGGGTCGTTCCCAGCTGGGACCCTGTAATGACCGCCCTAAAACCGAACGGATCCGACAGCCCCCCCGACCGCACACACCCGCCGAGTCCCCGGGCTCGTCCTCGGGGGGAGGCAGCGCTTCCTGCGGCACGTTTCGCCCCCTCAGGCTGCCTCCCGGCTCCGCGGCGCGGCTGCGCCATTCCCCCCGCCTCAGGGCGACCCCCGGGGGGCAGCGGCCCCGCCGCGGGCTCCCCGGAGGGCAGCCGCGGTTCTTTTCCTCCTTCCCCTTCCGAATGGCTCCAGCCCTCGGTTCCCTCAGCCCCCTGTCCCCTTCCCCGTGCTGCCGAGCCGGGGGCTGGCTTTGAGGGAAGCCATCGCCTTTTGTTCCTCCTCTCGGCCCCCCCCCCCTCGCCTTCCCCGAGGACCAGCTGAGGTTGGGCTTCTCCTCACGGGAGCCCCAAACATCCACATCTTCCTCGGAGCTTTTGGGGCTGTTTCTCGTTTAACATGGTCCCTCGTCCTCTCTGACCCATGGGCAAGCCAGGCTGGCTGCAGAGCCCCTGGCTTCGTCCAGCCCCAAAGAGGGTGGTGGGGTGGGGATGCTACAAAATGGGGCTCCGCTGTGTCAGGAGCAATACAAAACAAACATAGGAAGGGTCCCATCCCACCACAATGTAATTAAATGTACAAAAGATAAGACCATCAGGCGGAGAAGGTGATAAGAGCCCCCAGCAAGGCAGTGGTGGGGATCAGACAGGGATCCTGTTGCCCAAACTAGTCAGCTATGAAATGGGCAGCTGAGGAACCCGTGCTGCTAAAAGCACACCTGCAAGGTAGGATATGTAGCAAAACCCACTTTTCTTGTCTCCCACTCCATTTAATCAGAGAAACACCGTTTCATGTCAAGTCACCAACCTTGAAATGGGCCCGCCGGCTCCATTTCAGGCTGTCGCGTTCAATCTAGAGGTTCACCAGACATTGAACAAGACAGCGGCCCCGCTTCTGCGTGATGTATTTCAGTGCGTGGGCTGTACAGAAATGCATGCATTAAATGGATACTTAATGGGATATTTTATTTTGCACAGCGCATTCTGGCAGACATGGAACAGAGCTAATACGTCCCGCCCAACACCAACACGAGATGGTCCTGACTCTGCTGCCGGCTGTAACCACACAACCATGGGGAGGCTCACTGGAGATGCAGCTGCAAATTTGAGTTTTGCGTGGCACGTTGTCGCAGGCCAGCCCTTTTCTGAAGGCATACCCTTCTGCACCATCCCTAGGATGAACGCTGTGCACTCAAGAAAGTAGCCAGGAACTTTTGGTGTGAGACATGAGCACTGGATTTCTTCCCTCCTGGATTTCTTCCCTCTGAAAATCACATTATCCGTGGAAAGATTTTTTTTTGGATATGTCGGCCTGGGAATCGGCTGCTCTCAGGGAGTGTCCCTCACCATCTGCTCGTACATCTGTCAAATCCACTCACAAACCACTGCCCGGAGTCCCTCTTTGGGAAACTGTAGGATAGATTAGCACTCCTTTTTGTTTTCCTGTGCTGCAATGATGTGAACACAAGGGAAAATTCAGATGGAAGGGGTATTTTGTTAGGTGGAAGGCAGGTACGGACATTTTAAACATACACATTTTAAATCTCCAGGGGAGGCTGAGCTGCAGGGGAAACCCTTGGCCACAGCTCAGGAGGCCGTGCATTGACTGCAGGAGCCTGTGGGAACAGAGGTTGTGCTGTTCCCTCCCCCTTTTTTTAAAAGCCCTTTTAAGGTTTTTTATTATTATTTCAAATGAATATTTCCTCCTGTGGTGACTGATGAAAGAATATGAGCTTTCAAACATTTTCATGAATATTTATTCATTTTCTTGGGGTTTTTAATATTCTTTTTCTATGACTTTAATCTGCTTGAATTTCAGATTATGTTTCTTTATTACATTTCTATACTCCTTTTTCGTTTTTAATTGTCATGAGGAAGGCAAAATAAAATTATCAGCCATTTGATTTTGCTCTTCAGGGCCCAGATCCTGCAATGAATCCTTCTTCATCCAGACACACAAGGATGGGCAAGCACAAAACTTAGTGTTGCTGGTATACATTTCACTTGTCATTCTCCAACAATTTTCTGTTAGCTATTTACATAAATATAGATATTTGCATACACAGCTGCTCCTGTAACATCCAGATAAATATAAACCTTTGAGAAGGCATCTAGACGTTTATGTCTAGATTTGTACTACATGATTTGAGGGATCCGATGGCTATTGCTAAGTTTAGAGCCAAGTTGTTTAAACTCTTTTACCAGTTACCAAGGAGAGGCAAGTGCCTTCCGAATAAGGGATTTAGAGTTCATTTACATTGTCTTTTGGAAGGGGAGGGGATACTTCCTCTCCTTCCACATGGACGATGCTATGGTTCCAATATGAGCAGGTTCCCAATTCTTTTCCATTAAGTAGGATGAACTGGGGCCTTTGCCTTTAAACCATGTTTTCTTTCCAGCACAGATTCAACTTGTTCTCACATCTCTGATCTGGTAACAACATAGTGCAGGGATACTCCTTACATCACCCCCAAGAGAGTAAATGGTCAGATGGAAAAGCCTCTACCAGCAACCTTCATCCCAAATTACTTGTATTTAGGGTCTCACTTGACAGACCTTGACAAGCAATGTAGGCTCCATCTTATGTATAGCTGTAAAATGTAAATGCTGAAGAACACTTCCCTTAATAAGACTTGAGTGATAATGCAAATGATTTCAGTAATCTTATTGATGTAACTTGTGGGGGACGGAGAACAGGCAGCTCTGCCACCTCCCCCTTCTCAGGCTTTGGGTATGTGGATGGAATTGCAATGGTCTTTAATGGACGACAAAGGCACTTTTGTTCTGTCAAAGAAGCAGAGCCAATAATGCCCCAAAGAAGTCAGCACCAGAGCTCCACTCACCCGACCAAAAACAAAAGAATAAAGTGTGCAGCAATGCAAATTATCTTTCTTAGAGGATTAACCCCTTCCTCCACACAAACCCCTCCGCATTCCCACAGAAGGGCCTCTATGTCTGCCAGCCTCTTTTCACTGAACACTATTGCTCCGCTTCAGGCTATCAACGCCACTCACCATCAGATTTGCAGATAATTAAGTATTTCTTCCTCTTTATTCACCTCAGAAAAATCACAAAAACCAACCAACTCTCTCCTGAAACTACTGTCTGGGTCCCAGAAAATTGATACTGGCATATCCCGCACTGATTTTTTTTTAATACCAACCACATCATTAAAGAGATTGAGAACAGTTAACCTCAAAAGGCCGTGTGGTGTCTCCAGTGGCAAAGTTCCTCACAGAGCAAACCTAGTCTATACTAAGAAAATTTCTCTAGTAGGGTTAAATTTGATTTTAAAATCGATCCAGTTACTCTGGTACAGTGTAAATAAAATTTAACCTTAAATAGATTTCAATGTAGCTTCCACTAGTTTGATTAAATTCAGAATGTCATCGACGTCTAAATAGCTTTGCTTGCATTAAGGGCTGATATTGGCAAAGGCAGATTGATTTTTACATGGATTTAATTATCAGAGCTTGAGCAGATGTAGCCTTACTCTGAAGGGAGGATGGGGGAGTAGAAGTCAGCATAGCTTCATTGGTACGTGGCCATGCCCCACAGACCCAGCAAGTGCATTGCTCAAAGGGAGTGGAGAAGCTACTCTCTCCTCTTCCCTGCATCCTTTTGTAGGTTCAGTAGGAGCAACATTCAGCTTTTCCTGGCAGAGCCATGCTGCAGCTAAAAGATGGGCACAGAGCTTTGCGTTAAAATGCAGCAGCATAGCTTTGTAGGATAAAATGTCTTGATTTCCCAGCCCGATGCCACAAGTATGAGGGCAAGTCAATGGAAGCCAGATAGTTCTCAGCTCTGAAAGGAAATACCTTTTAGGCAACATGTAATCAGTCTGTGGAACTCATTGCCACAGGATGCTGTTGTGGCCAAGAGTTTCACAAAGAAATTCCCTAACAATTCATACCAGCAGGACCCTGCCAGCCCTCAACATTTATCGGAGACCGCCATGTAGCTCCAGATCCATGTGGGGCCGTGCCCCCGGGGTCACAGCGCAGGGGAAGGCTGTGACCATGCCTTACATCTGGGCTGGGTGCAAGATTTCTTGGGGCCTCTTTGAAGGGAAGGGCTGGTTTGATCCACAGCCCAGCTGCAGTCTTCTTGCCATGGTAATGTCTATGTGTGGGACCACGAGCTCTTTAGAGCAGCCAGCCCTCTTACCACCCAAATAAGAAGCCCTATTGGAGTAGGGTCCCTTCCGTTGTAAGCAGCACAGGCAGGATGCTGCTTGCCTGCACAACTCTCCATGATGCCTAACACTGGAGCACAGAGCAAGGCTTTCCACTCCAGAACACCAGTACTGTGTGAAGTATTGCTTGGGAACAGGACTGAAGAAGCTCATGTGGAAGTACGCAGACAACTGCAGGGTTGGCAATTGTATTAAGAAACACCAAAAAAAAAAATCATTTTGGAAAGTACATTGACCCTCCCTGTTCGCCTGCTCTGGAATTTCTTGCATTTTCCCAAGGTCATCCAAAGGCCTTTGGAGGCTCTGGGCACCAGGCTCATGTGTGCACACAGTCTGAAGCTATCCTTGCAGACTTCAGACCCAGATATCACAACTTAGATCAGCACTGCAGTTCCTTCTGAACCCTCTGTGACTAGCCTCTGTTGCAGGTAACACTGCGTGCAGGTGACAGTTCTCCCTTTCTCATGGAAGTGTGGATCCTTTGCAGTTAAAAATGTTCCAGAGCACTCAGAAGTCTAGCTTGGGTATAAAGATTTAGCAAATTCCCCCTACAGGATAAAAAGATGGTTTGAAACTGTCACATAGCCCAGGATTTCCTGTAAATGTCTACCAAGTTCTTTCGGTTTTTAATCAGATCAGAAGCAGTGGTTTCCAAACAGTTCTTTCAAAAAATACTTGGTTTTCTAGGTTTTCTATTACGTCTATAACAAGAACGCCTCTCTGCTAAACTCAAATACATCTCTGCCATCCACTGCTACTTTACCCAGGTGGACGGACTGCTCCCTATCAATGTCAGGAGTCTGAAAACCTGAGATTTGGAAAATCAAGTGGTATTCAATGACCTAGGTTAGATGATGGTAATATTTCTGGTAATATTGGGGTCTTAGTACCTAACCCCTGCCGGCAATGGGAGTTTAGCCATGAACTCTCAGGAGGGTTGAACTGACTTTTTGCTGTGATGAACTGATGGCTTAAAACCCACTGCTGTGAAGGAATCTTATCTTGCTGGCTAAGAAAGCAGATGTCATTTCCTAGAAATTTTTAAGATGCTACATGCCAGGACGTGTAAGGTCTTTACTGTAAACAGCTTTCCCCTCACGTAGTCTATAGATGGCAAGGTCCTTCCATCGTGTCACTATACAGTGAACTTTACTGCATCATTCAAAATCATAAATATTTACTAAATTGCAAAATAATGGTAAAAAGCTCGTTTTACCCTGTTCCCTACTTTGATGGGAGCCCTGCTGTTCCTTCCAGACGGTAAGCTGGCCTCTTGCCCAGACCATATATCTCTTATGACAGACTCCTTAAGGACCACATCTAAATGGAAGCCAAAAGAAATATGTCTTACTAAGTGACACAAGACTGACTTTCTGAGCCTGATTCTGAGCCTGTTTTAACTGATTTTGCACTGATACAACTCTGCTGGCTTTGACTGCATCGATCCAGATTTATACTGACGCAGGCTGAGAGACCCAGCACTCTTGACATTGGTACAAAAAAACAAAATTCTAAAAATGCTGAAGATACAACCAGTGACCTATGCAGTATTACAACAATTGTATTCACATGTGGCCTCTGAAAGATTTCTCCATTGTTTGTCTGCCTGGTTGTCAGTAGAACCAAATCGCCGTGCTGCCTTAGGTAAGGGAGGATTGTTCATGATCTCCTACACCTCCTTGATCGAACCTGAAAAGTCTTCTAGAGCTACGATGAAGATTTGGTCTTCATGGCCAGACTGCCCCTGCTCCTGACCCCAGTACAGCAGGAATTGCAATTTTGTTCCAGGAGGTTTAAGAGGGGCAGGAAAAGGCTTTTTTTTTTTTTTTAATAGGATTTACTAGCACCTCTGAAGTGTGAGCCACCCGAATGCAGCATCCCAGTTGGTTTCACAGAGAAAATCTTCACATGATGCACCTACTCTTTTTAGGCACATATATTTTAATTATAAGGTGCATTTTTTTTTTCACCTACAACAAATATAGCACCGTGTTTTCAAGTACTCTTGCCCTTAGGGCTTGATTTTACTTCTAGCTGACCTAATATGGGTTTGCGTAGGGAAACTGCACTGCAACAGCCTCCACCTCTAGCCACCAGCAGTAAATTCACAGGTGACTTGAGCGCTCTGGGCTCATCAGTGAACAAGCTGTGTCTCTTTTTCTCATCGCTGTTGGGTGAGTAGAACTGGAACACGCTGCTACAGCTTCACCAGGCCCAAGCAAAACCCCCCTGAAATCAGTGTCATAAAGAGAGCATGAAGGACTGGTGAGATGGTGGCTGGTGTTCCACTGGGGAGACACAAAATGGCAGCTGTAGGGTAGCAGGAGGAAGCTCGACGCCGTGTGCTGCTAATGGTGTGACAAGGTGGTGGGATGTCAGTCTGCTTTCACTTCCCAAACGTCCCCACGGCTTGCTTGGTGAATAAATCTTTCCTCATCTCTGTTCTCCTTTTTCCCTCCCCTACCAGAGTTCATCTTAGCCTTTTTTTTAAGAAGGCACCCCTGCTGGAGTCCTTTGCTGTCGGGAGGAGAGAGTGCAATTTAGCTGGTCCGCGACCGTCTGTTTCCATTCATTCCTGAGGTTTTCCAGCTGCCCACGAAAACAATGCACTGATACACTCTGGGTGGACTTGAACCATGGCCAGTGCAGAGGGTTAGGTGGGGCCGGGAGATCTGCAGTGCTTTTTGTCCTGCAGAACGGAGCGGATACCAGCGCCACACGGCCAGAGGCACGATGGTGAGGAGCAGTTTGCTGAGTCCTGCAGCCCACACGTGCCAGGTCCAGCATCCAGCTCCTCACCAGGCAAATATCAGCAAACTCAAGCATCTAAGGGCTGGGATTAAAAACAAACTGAATCTCAAGGGGGGCTGGAGCTGTTTGCACTTTCACGGGTGTAAGGTAGACAGATCCCATCAGAAAAGATGTGATATTCAGCTATTTTTTTCTGTTAAATTCCCTCTTCCTCCTTTTATCGTCCTTCTTGCTCATGCAGAGGCATAAAGTGAGTAATAAAAAATGCTAACAGCACAACTTCTTGATTTATACCGCCAGCAGATCTCAGGCAGAACTCCCTGTTGAGTTGCAGGGAACAGCCTGATTAAAAATTGATGCCACAATATGGTCTGTCTTAGCAACGACACTCGCAAGTGAGATTCATCTAGGATATAAACCGTGACATTTAAGATGCCAGTTGGGTGAAACTTGACCAAAAACATAAAAATACAAATCGGTGCGCGCAGCCCTGGGGAATAAAGGCAATTGCCGTGCCACTTTATGGAGTATCGTGTGTGACTCACTGAAGCCATTAAGTCTTCTTCTGCTGCCTCTTTTCTGGCCTCAAGAGGTTAACTTCTTCCCAGAGCCATCCACCGGGGTGGGAAATTAAAACCGAGTGTGTGTGCCACAGAGCCGTGTCGGCCTGGGTACGCGGGTGAACACAGTTTCGTGTTGTTTGCCTGAGAGGTCCAATGGAGGGGTAATGAAGGGGTTCAGAAGAGGAATGTGCTTTCTGCCAGGAGTGGTCTTTTAACCAGGCCTTTGCTTATTTGTTGGGGGAGATTACTCACAGGGTCACCTGGCAAAAATGACTGGAAGTTATGAAAGAAAGGGCCTCCTGCCAACTATTTAAGAGAAAGAGGGAGAGAAGTGGAGAAGAAACAGAAGAAAGAGCAGTGAGTTGGCTGCAGGGCAAGGGACATTTTGTGATTCAGAGGAGAAGCCAAGAACCAAGGCTGTAAAGGGAGGGAGAGGACCCTGGGCTCCTTAGGAGGCTCTGTGCTGTATTCTGGTGACATTCAAGCACAAATGGAAAGCGGAGACGAAGAAAAAAGGCACGGGAGCTTATATGTGCCTCATGGAGCCTTTATGGAAGCTCTGGATGTACTGGCAGAAGTGGAGCACGGGCAGGGGTGAGCACGAAGCCCGGGGGTGAGCTGGGGCTGGTGCTGCTGGTGGAGGCCCAGCTGGTCCTCCCCAGCCCAACGCTGGGCTGTAAAACGTGGTCACTCGCTGGTCACCGCGCCCGCAGAGGTGCTTTGGAGGGTACTGCTGAGATAACCCCATAACTCTCAGCCTGCACCCTCGTCAAGCCAGCAGGGCCCTCCTGCGGCCTAGGCAGGGCGGGGTGTCGGAGATCTAGGCCTCGAGCACCCCGAGAGGGAGAGCTGTCGCAGGGCAGCGGCGATGCCCCCACTGCGATCCAAGAGCGATGGAAACGCACGGGCCCGGCGCGGCTCCCTGCGGCTCGCACCACTTTGGCGAAACATCTGCTCGTCTGAAACAAAATCCCTCCCTTACCCCGAGCAGATTCGGTTCCCCCTGAAAGCAATAGGAGCTGCTGCATCTGCTCACGCCACGGCCAGGCTTCGGCCCCAGGAGGATGAGGCCTTAGCTAAATCAGGCTGAGCTGCCTGCTCTATCTGACACTCTCCTGTGAATAACTTTTCTTATTACACCTCTCTACTCAAGCGCCAAACCCCAAACAGGCAGGAAAGCCATCCAAAATTCAGAAGAATTATGACAGAGGCTCAGGCATCACGGGGTTTTGGAAAGGTTATTCGTTTAGTAAAAAAAAAAGTAAATGTGCAAATCAAACTCTTTGGCAGCTTTCGTGTGATGATAATCATGCTGATTAAGTGTTTGAGCCTCAGGATATGCTGGGAACGGCACTAGGACCTAGAAAATAACCACTCCGTGCTTTTGGAAGACAGCTGCAGGCTCTTCCTGTTCTGCTCTGTAAGTGATCCATCTCCTCTCACAGATCTGTTCATTTTGGATGCAATTGCTCAAAATATGCATTACTTATGGCCATACAGATAAATACAAAGGAGACCAGCAGTTGTGCTGTTAACCCTTCGCATCCCCGTTAGGCCTGGACATGCAACGAGGAAGCAGAAGAGTCAGAGCCCGGTTTTACCTACAACTGATTTTGATAAAGCCACGGCTACATTTGCTAAGGGTATTAAGCTTAGGGAATATACTCTTCCTCTCTCTCCTCTAAATTTGTCTGTGGTTTCCATTACCCTTTGCTGATGAGTAAGGTGCTTATTCTCCCGACTTCCGTGGCGGTGAAGCAAAGATGCAGCTGCTCAAACCAATGGTCTTGATTCACTTTCAACCTTAAATTTGATGTATCATCTACAACAAATCAGAACTCTGCATAGGTTTAAGTGAGTGCTTGATGTATTCAGCACAGAGCTGATTTCCCAGGAATTTACAGTAGCACAGAAGGGGCAGAAGGAAAGGACGAGGACTGAGGAGATGCTGTTTACCTTGGTCAGCTGCTCCGGGACTTTCCTCCCCCCTCAAGCGTGGATTTCACAACAAAACCACTGAAATGATAAAAACAATAGCTACTTTTCTGTGGCACTGCTGAACTATGCAGCCTTGGAGCTCTTGTACGGGAATGGAAATGTGAAGAATGATCTTTAACCATATAGGAGCATATACACAGCATTGGCCAGCTATTTGGCCGCCGTAAATCAGTGCAGTCGGGCTAAACAAACTCAACTGTACTACGTGGCTTGCTCGATGAGCCAGCTCCGCACCAGAGCCCCGCGCCAGGCTGTGTCCCTCTGGGACCGGCTGCATCAGCCAGCACACAGCTCCGGGACTGCCTTAATTCATAGTAATTGGCACTGCCTGCCTTCGGCGTTGGGTAATTGCACTTTGAGACTGGGAAATGAGAGCTTCCCCGCTGCTGCTGCACCCAGCAAAAGTCAAGAACTGCAAAAGGACTGAGGCTGGAGTCTCCTGAGACAGTTTTGAGTCTTTTCCATACAAGCTAAAGCATTTGCTGCTTCTTTCAAAGGATGATTTGGACCCAAATAGAAAAATCACTGATTTGACTGTTTTTGTTATTATTGTCAGTGGTATTATTCTTACTATTACCATTCCATCAAACTAGGTCGTGGGGAAACAGCACCTTCTGTAAGAAATCAGTGCAAGTTTTGAGAATCTGGTAACCTGTGTCCTCCCCTTGACCTTCCAACATCTCAACTGCAAGTTTGACCTGGATATTCAAATGCCAACTTCATAGGAAAAAAAAAAAAAGAAGAAAAAGGAAAAAGAAAAATACCCCAAGAACTGGAACAAGGGAAACTCTGTCTGGTATTTCTTTCCAGCCAAAGAACTCTTTAATAGCAATCTATTAGACAAATCCCAGGCCTGGGGGTCTGTTACAGAGTTTTTGGATTCTTACCAGATTTTCTTTCTTTTTTTTTTTTTTTGGTCTCCAAACCTGTATTGCCTGAATGCAGCTGAAAAGAAGAATCAGTCAGTGCAGTCAGAAGGTTTTTCAGTGCCATAGAAGTCCCTGTTTCTGATGGGGCATGTCATCCTTTATTGTCAAGGGAGCTGACTGTTATACATCACTTACTAATAAATTATAGAAAAAGAAGTCTGAAACCCTTGAAATGCAGATTGCCAGCTCTGTAGTAAGATCTGAACTGAAACGATAAATTCCAGAAGCCAGAATGGTGTTTGCCTACTTTTTTTTTCTCTCTTTTTTTTAAGGGTAGAAGATAAATGAATCTGGCCCCAGCCCCCAGTTGAAAAAAGAAGCTCTATTATTCTCAGAAAAATAATTTCAAAGGACAAGTCAATAATAGCAGGATACACACAAAATAAAGCCTTTGGAATCCTGTTATTATTATTATTATTATTGTAGGTTCAGATGACTCAAATGTTATTATTTTCTTCTTGCATTACCAGCCAAGAAAACCAATGACAACCACATAAAGCTCTGCAAATCTCAGCAGTTTTGGTTCCCACTTACATTACTGGAACAGCTGCTGCACTCGCATAGCTGAGCCGGTCAGCTCTGCGTGTGGACTGGACCACACGGTGCTTTCTCACTGCGAAAGCTCGAGGATGATTTACGAACAGGATTTATGTTCATCCCGCCCTGCAAAGCGGAACGAAGCCTGGAGAGTCAGGCATGTTACCGTGTCGGGGCAGGCTCGGTTACGTGCTAGTACCCCGTGGCATATGGAACATACAGCAATGGTTCACGGAGGGGGAAGAGACTTGTTTTGGTGGTGGCTGCCTTCATGAAGGCATGCGAGGAAGGGGATGATGGCACAGACACCGGTTCAGGGGTGATCAGAGACTGATCCTTCACTATCCCAGACCCTGTGCTGTCCTAGCAGGAGCACATAAAGCCATCCCTTCCAACGGAGGGGAAGCCATTAGAACATTTTGGATGGGGCGAGTGCAGGTGTGAATGCCTACCCAAAGTGCAGGCTTACCACAACCCACCGGAGATCATCCTCTTTAAAGAAGGAATCGACATTAACAATTTCAGTATGATTTCGGGTTTGCTCCACGTGCAATTTGACTGCGAACACTGGCGCATTCCTCCACGTGCTAACAGGCTTGAAGCGGGGCAGCTTGACTCGAGTACAAATGGATTTGTGCCGAACCACACCAAGATGGTCAGCCATCTGTGGAAAACACGGCGTACCTGTTTGCTCCTCAGTGTTTCTGTCCCTCCATGGAAAACTAAAACCCTTCTGTCCTTTTCCACACTTTCTTCCACGTGGGTGTGTTTGGCTTCCTTCGTTGTCACCAACTTGTCACCATTGTCACCAGTTGTACGGGAACAACTCAAAACTGATGATACGCTATTGCACCTCCTCTGCTGGATTGAACGATGGCTGATCGAACTTTTGGAGCAAGAGGACACCAAGGTACAGCCCCTACGGGAGTCCCTGTCACTGGAGATTTATGGAGCTGGCTTTAACCGCTCCGATAGACCAGGGGGGTTAGGAATTGCCGTTTGTGATGCTGAGGGTGCTGACCACATCAGGCACATAGATATCATCTGACTCAAGGGCTTCTCAGCTAAATCAGATTTATTCCTGGGCAATAATTTGAGCCCATGGAGTGAAAATCTCCAAGGCAAACCTGTTTTCACCTCAGGCAACTTCTCCTTAACTTGAATACAACAGCTAAAACCAAACTTTTCATGGGAGCCAGGATACCTGTCCGTGCTCCCAGAGGACTGAGATGTGTCCCCTTCTACATTTTTGCCCTGTCATTGCTTAGGCTTTAACAGTGGCCATGGCTCTCCTGGTGCCAGGTTAGGGATGTCCTCTGAAGCTGCTCATTGCCTTGCTGCAGCCAGTGAAGGAGGTCACTGCGGAGCCAGGCTTTCTGCTCAAAGAACCAAGAAAACAGCTCTAGCAGACACGGAAGAGTGAATTCATTGCTACCTGATCCAAATAGGTGGCTCTGGAGGAAGAGAAAAGAAAGGACGCGAGGATCTCTCCATGTGCTGGGTAATGTAGCAATGCGAAAGTACTGTAGCTGTGCAGATGTCTTCCACAGATTCATTTGCAAAAGATATTCCATCAAATTCCCACATTATCCAGCTACAGAGAAAGGACATTCGTGTATAAAGGCATTCTGGCAGGAGCTACTGGCTTTGGGGCCAGATGTAATTCAAAGTTATTCTGAATATTACACTGCAGCAGCCTGGCCAAGCCCAGTAATGCTGATTATTAGGGCTTTCCTGGCTTTCCAGATGGAGCTGATTTCATTTAGTTCCCTCTCTTGTAATTAATAACTTGCCCCTTTTGTTCTTTTTTTTTTTTTGACTCTTTGTTTTATCCTGGCATTTTGTAGGACGGTTTCCAATTTACTTAATCCTTTGCTTGCTGCCTGGGTGCACGTAGCAGAGCTCGTTCAGCCATGCAGTTTAATGCCGTGCGGCTCAGATCTGTGCTGCACGATCTCACATCCACTTCCCAGCAAGCTGGCACTTCTGTCACTGAGCTTTTATATGCTACAAACACACAAATCAGACCGTTTCATACTAGAGCAATGTCAGTAATCTTAAGAACAGCCACCACCCTAACCACCAGCGTGCATATGGGATCCGTACGTTCTGTCCTTTAAACAAGTGCAGATTTAGCAAGGAGGAGGAGGGAAGAGGAAGAGAAGGCGAGCTGCGTCCCCCCGCTGCCAACGCAGTGCACGTTCTGCAGCACCACCAGGCTCATGTCCACCACATTTAGCTTTCAAATCAAGAAAAAAAGGAAAAACACAATTCCCCGCCGCCAGCTTCCAGTGATATGACGCTTCTACGTACGGAGGATGGTTTTAAATGAAATGTTCACATGAGACTGGCTCCTTGTGCGGGGAGTGTGCTCATAAATGGGATATCACGTGTTAATAAATGATGAGCGTGTGGTCTGGAGGCATAGCACGGACATGTGTAAGGCGTGCTATAGGTAGCTAAGTGCTGGTTACACGCAACCGCACAGCTTAACCAGGCTGCCTCTTCTCTGCTTTTAACCCTAGCAGGGTTCAGCCCAGGACTGGGGCTCCTAGATACCTCCGCAGTTTAAATAATGAATATTAACCCACCAAAACACATAAACAACCTGAATTTGAGACGTATAGAAGGAGTGGACCTGCATGCAGTGCCTGTATGTCCGAGTGGGGCTGTACATCTGTGCGTACGTGCAGATGCCCATGCATCACGTTAAGGAAGGGGAGGGATGTCCGTGCTCCCCCCTAAGGGCTGCCAAGCCACTGAAATCTGGAATCCATACAGCTCAGCTCTCCGGGGTTTCTCAGGTCTGACCCAGCTTCAGCAGGACAGCCAAGTGTGGAGAAACCCAGGTGTGTGGATTTCTGGTCTTAGACCGCTGCTCTCGGGGGAATTGGGGTGGCTGTTTTGGATGGTTCCTCTTTATTTTCTTTTCTTTTGTCCTCCAGCAACTCAGAGCATCTGGGATTCCTGTTAGGGCTTATTTTAAACCCTTTGTTTCTTCATCCTTCATACTGCACCGTGACATTGAATGTGCTTCACATGAATGAAACTCTTTTAAAGGTACTCACAGTTCAATGCCCATCTTTCTTTGGGAGCACATTTGTGTTTTTTTTTTTTTTTTTTTTAACAGATTACTGTCTGGAAGGTCACAACAAGAGCAACACATGTGACTGAATATTAACTTTTAATAGAGTGCATTGAACTCGGGAGCCGATTAGATCTTTCACAAAGCAAGAGCAATGCTAATCCTGGAAGAACTCCTAAAATCTTTCATAAGCTGCATTTAATTAAAAGAAAACGAAGTACGCAAGAGTTGATGCATGAGTTGTACATTTGTGCATCCTACTCAATGAATGAATCATTTCCCTGCCTTCTTTTCCGACCCAGAAATACCTTGCAATCCATTAAAGATGCTTAAATATTTTTACGGCCCCAGCAGGCCATGTGTCACTGCAAGCCACCCAGGACATGGCCATCACAGTCTGGAGCTGTTGTCCATCAGGGGACATCATTGCCTGTATTGCTGCTAAGGGAAACATCAACTGAAACGTTGTTAAATTCACAATGTAGGTTTTTTAGCTGTTTCCATACCCCCATAACACATATATGTCCTATATGGGCATATATGTGTTATTGTGGGCCTGATGGGCTCTGTGCAAGATAAGGAGGAGCTGCTGAACACCGAGTGTGGGCTTGGGTGAGCAGAGACAGCTGGAGAGGGAAATGGGCTGGGAGCACCCAGGGATGAGGGCTGTGCGAGTGGCAGAGCTGCGGCTGCATACTTTGGTGCCACCCCTAAAATGTTTTTATTTTGTTTATTTGGAATCTGTTTTTAATATGGTTTTCAGGGTGTGCTGATCTAAGCTCAAAGTAAGTCAGGAGGAATTACTTCCATCGCCTTCGAATCAGGACCGGCGCATGGCACTCAGATGGGCCCCATGGATCAGTCAGATTGGGGCATGAGCCTCACGTGTGTCCCAGCACGGCATGAGCAGCTCACACCCCTCTGATGTCTCACAGCACGTGTGTGTAGCACCCTGACCCCCTCCAGGCATCAGGAGCTGGCTGGGTCCATCGTGTGGTGGCCTTGGACGGGACACAGCAAGCACATCTCAGACCAGAACCACACTGGGAGCGCGTTTTGAGGTTCCCCAGGTCTGCTTGTCACCACCAGTTCTGGGAGGAGACCTGTGCCATCACCCCTGTGTCCTCCCTATAGATCTCTGCACCAGGAAGAATGAAATCCCGGCACGTAGCTCAAGCTCAGAAAGGTTTCAAGTCCATTCCCTCTCGAACTCATACAATCGATGGAAAAAAAATATACGTCGAGCCAAAAGCTGATGTTTAATGATTTATTCCTTGGGCCAGTGGGCAGAGAGGGGGTGATGCCTGGTCTCAGCTGTTGGGTTGAGAGCTCAGCTAGACATAGTTGACGACTCTCCTGACGGACTGGACGCTTGAGCTGCACGCCTGCCACGCTCTGAAGCTGCTGAACTCGCCCCGCTCCACCACGTACATACGGCCTCGGTAGTTGGGCTCCTCGTACAGCACCCACCTGAGCGGAACGGGAGGGTTACGTGGGGCCCCGCGGCCCCGTTGTGCAAGCTGGGCTTGGCCACGCGTTGAGCAGCTGCATTTAGGAGCTTCTGTGCTGTGAACCACCAAGGCCTGCAGCCCCAGCCCCATTCAGCACACAAAAAGCCCCCAGAAGATTTTCCAGCACAGCCTGGCAGTCACCCCACAGCCAGATTGGGCAGAAGTTGGTTTGGGTTACACCAGCAACAAAGCCTGCGACCAGAGCCTTCCCCCTTCACATTGCTGTAGGAGTTGTATGTTTATGCAGGAGCAGAGTGAGATGCAACAAATCTGATCTTCACCACACACGACAGAAACAGATTCACAGCATTCAGCGCTAAAGAAGGACACAAGTCCCCAAAAAATCTAATAAATTTAAAATTTTAAATCATAAAACCAAACTTCAGGGGCCAGAAGCAAGGCAGGTCTGAAGAATTCCTAAAGGCTGGACAAGAAAAAATTCCTGGGGTGTACCCCAAAAGTCCCCTCTGCCCCTGGGTAAACACATTTTGGACTCTAAGGAGAAATATCCTTCCTGCTACGCTGGAAATAAATCTTACCTCCTTGAGCTGACTCTTTAGCTGTGATGGGAACCATGTCTATAGCCACGCTTAGTAATTTCTCTTTTTCCTAGCAATTCTCTCTGACATTTCTAACAGGGAACAGGTTTGGGGTCTGTTATATTCACCTTGTCTCTACGCCCAGAGTTAACTCCAACTTTCCCTTGGAGTGTAGTCACATAGGCAGAGCACTCAGCACCCTTTGGCACAGCTGACCTCTTCACCTAGCTTGGCCAAGTCTCTTTAGCATACCTGTAGCATATCCAGTTGAAGGTCTTCAAGACAGGAGCAATTCTGATGGTTGAAGAGGACACATTTTGCTGCTCTTCTTTCCATTCATCCTTTTAATACGCACCATGCCATGGTCTTAATGCGGCCACAACTATCACCTCTTTCCTCTGTTTAAATCTCTGGTGCTTTTTAATCATTTCACCATTGCTCTGATAGTTTTACATTTAGGTTTCCACCCTGCCATTGCTGAACTTTTCATCTCTGCCTCATTCGTCTCATCCCAGAATCACAGGTCATTTTTTCACGGATCTCTGCTCCTCGTCCCATCTGCGGGCTCCGCAATGACAGCAGAGCACAAGGTTAATCTTCCAAATCATTCAGTTTTTGTGGTCGATCTCTTGCCAGACATTCAGCTGTGACATCTTGGTTAGGACCTACTGCATGTGGGATTTCCAGGGAGAAACTCCTTTAAGTCCTGCACGGGCCAGTGACTGCTGAGCCTCCAGGGTCAGACAACAGCTGCTGAGTTCGGATCAATCTGACCCAGAGCTGAAAGCTGCAGCCCTTAGGAAAAATGTTGTTTATAAAACCAGTCATCCATGAGCACTATCAAAGAAAAAAAAAAAAAAGAAAAAAAAAGAAAAAAAAGGAAAAGCTTAGAGTGTTTAGTTGAGCCACTCCACGGACTCCCAGACATGTCTAGATTTATTTTGCACTTCTGAAGGGCACCCACCCATGTGGTCCCGGTGGTCCTGCTCCTTTCCGCAAGCACACAGCATCGCCGAAATGTGCTCAGCCAAGACAGTTGGCTCCTGAGCGTTCCCTGCAAACAAACAAGTTCATTCTTTGGCACTTCTTGCAGCCGGTTTATATCAGAAGCAGAACTGCAAAGTCGTCCTCAGGCTTTCCTTGAAGGCTGCCCACTATCGCGTACCGGCAGGGTGCCCCGAAGCCGCGTGCACCCTCGTGTACCTGACCCCTCGGAGAGGGTGCTCAGCCCTTCAGCTTAATTAAGAAGAATTTACACCACTGCCATTCTCCTCTGAATACACCCCGCCTTATTCATAAGGCATGCCTGGCTTTCTTCCTTTTCTACCCCATCCCAGCAACGCATCCCTGCGTATTTTTGGGTGATCTTCTTCCATCAGCTCACCACCTCTCCCTCAAAAACTCTTGAAGAGAGCTCCCACTCCTACTTTCTGCGCCTTCCAATCACTCCCTCCCGCTGAGAACACCTAATATTGAAAATAATGCACGGCAGTAGGACAGGGCTGTTCACCTCCAGGTCGCAGGGCGTTGCTGGCCCACCAGGAGATGGTGGTTCTTCGAACCCTTCTCTAGGGCATCGTTCAGCAACGGAGGGACCCCAGGGGACAGTGCGGGGCTAGAGCAGCCCATCGTAGCCCCAGAAACCTGCGTTTCTCTCCAGGCCCATGGTTCATGTGTCCACGGGGTCAGTGGAGCAGTTGAGCAGGCCCTGGGGCAGATGGAAGCGGACGGCACGACCTGCTCTGGTGGTGAGAGCCCACCGGTTTGGGGAGCCCCCCTGCTTAGGGGAAGGCAGCGAAACAAAAGAGCAGAAGAGCAGAAGGATGGGATTGAAGCGTATTGGCAGTGCAAGGTGATGAGTGAGGATTGTACGGCTTACTTAGCTCTTCCTTTATTTCCTAAAATTTACGTTCCCCCAGAACATCAGCAACCGAGGCAATGGAGTCAGTCAGCCCAGAAACGAGACGATCCTGTCCTCGAGCCCAGCAGGGGCGAGCTGATCCAGGCACAGAGCACACAACCCCCCAACATCTCCGTGCTGCGTTTCATTAGCACATAAACCCAGAGGACGCTGGAATGAACCTTGCGTGGATCCGGCTGGGGCCCCGTCAGCCGAACCTGGCTGCTCACGCTGAAAATCCAGCAGGGCTTTGGCAGCAAGAAACCTGGCTCCGTTCTACCTGCTCGTGGCCGGGGAGGGACGCTGAGAAGAGCAGGGGTGATGGGGGCAGGGGAAACACACAGGCCAACGTTGGCGGAAACTCACTGCTTCACCCCAAAATTGCTGTGGCTACTAAAATTCAGCCTGTCCTGTCTGAAGGGCCTCAGTAATTAGCACAACGAACACTCAGCTGTACTGAAGTCAATGAGACGTTTACACTGGAGCCCATGGCTTGGGTTTGCCTGCTAGGAGGGGCTCTTTCTCGCTCGCCGTACCCGCACGTATACCACAAACCTGGGAATTTCAGCCTCTTGGCCTCAGGAGAAAACCAAAAACCTGCGGTCCGCTGACCCATCTCTTCCTGAAACGTGCCCTGGCTTGCTCTGAAGCCGGCCGATGGGTTGGGCATGGGAGCCCGGTGGGTGCTGCAGGTTCAGCTCTGACCGAGCAATGGAGCTCCATCCTTCCCTGTGTAGGATTCGGGCAGAATAAATGTTTGGTTTGGTTTCTCCAGGTTATGTCACTATAGTTCAGAAAAGCCCTTTTTTTAGGTGTTCTCTCCCAGACCGTGAAACAAATTCAGCTTTTTAAAGTAATGATTTCCAAGCAATCCCCTGCAGGTGGGAAGCGCGAAGCCGCTTGCCATCAAACCGCCGAGCTCCCATGGAGGCAGTAACGTCTCCGAGTGCCCCGGAACAGCGCTCTCGTTCCCAGCATTGCCTCAACAGCTGCACCAGCACCATTTCTGTCCCTGTGTCCCCAGCCCCAAAGGGACAGGAACGTGTCCCTGAGCCCCACACAATGCCAAAGGCAGGCGCAGCAAGCAGTGTTTTCGCGGCACGTGGCACCATCCACGGGCTTTGGAGGGGAAGCAAATATTTCTGTATCCAACCAATGTCATGCCGGGGGAATGAGGAGGGAAAAAAACGGCGGAGTGAGGTTTGGGCACTGCTGGAAGCTCAGAGGAGCCCTGCTTTACATCGCTCTCGGATGTGCAGGGTGGTATAGACATGCTTTTCGTCTGGGGATGAGCTGGAAAGAGCCTGCGGCTGAAATTCTCCTCATTTCTGGTGACTGCATCTCCTCTGCTCTCCAAATGGCCGAGGCAGGACTTCACCATCACCAGGCAGAGCTATCTTGACCCATGCAAGGGAAAGAAGGTTTTGTGGCCTTTATATATATATATTTTTGGGGGGTGTGACTCGATATGAAAAATTTAACTGCTTGAACGTTTCTGGGCAGCATCCCAATTTCTCCAGCTCCAGTCTCTACTACAGGGACACTTGTGGTAAACGAGTGGTCCTACAACTCTTAGCACACTCGTTGGCTCTCTCTTGGCTTTATGGTGCTGGTTCTCCCCACTGCTCAAATGCCTTTTGCTTCAAATGCTCAGTGCTAAGGGGGTCCCCAGTGGGCTCTGGCCACTGCTTCCCTTGGGTGCTTCTTGGTTTTAATGAACTGTCACTGCCTGACCATAAACCCTTTTTTTGTTTGTTTTTTTGTTTGTTTGTTTTTGAAATGTGGAGATTTTGGCTGAATTGGAAAGGCTCCTGCAGAACACCCAGGGTCAGGATGTCTCAGTCACAGGGCACACCAAACTCTTCCCCATTTTGGGAAGATGTTGCTGTGGACAGAAAGTGCCCAGCATCACAAACCTGACGCACACGAGATGCGCAACATCCAGGACAGGACAGGCAAAGTGCCACAGTGCTCATGGGGCACAAAGGCACATTGCCACCCAACAGCAAGACCAAGGCAAAGCCACTCATGCAGGGCTTTTGGGCAGGAGGATTGTGCAACGCATCCACAAAGTGGGTTCATGAGGGACAGGGGAGTGCCCAAAAACCCCATTGGGGCATCCCACTTCCATGCTGCAGCAGCTGCCACGGTCTTTGCAAGAAATGTTTTAATTTTAAGGTGAGATGCCCGGGACTTCAGGTGTCCGAGGAGGTTCCTGGGGTTGCAGGAAACCCTGGAGAAGCTGCTTGCAAAGCAAAAGCCCTGACCTGCAGCACCCAGAGCTCAGCCTCTGGGAGGGTGTTAAAGAGGTGTTTGGAAACATGCACTGAAATGTTAAAAACAAAACAAAAAAGAGGAAAGAAAGAAAGAAAAAGAAGAAAGAAAGAAAGAAAGAAAGAAAGAAAGAAAGAAAGAAAGAAAGAAAGAAAGAAAGAAAGAAAGAAAGAAAGAAAGAAAGAAAGAAAGAAAGAAAGAAGAAAGAAAGAAAGAAAGAAAGAAAGAAAGAAAGAAAGAAAGAAAGAAAGAAAGAAAGAAAGAAAGAAAGAAAGAAAGAAAGAAAGAAAGAAAGAAAGAAAGAAAGAAAGAAAGAGAAAGAAAGAAAGAAAAAGGAAGGAAGGAAGGAAGGAAGGAAGGAAGGAAGGAAGGAAGGAAGGAAGGAAGGAAGGAAGGAAGGAAGGAAGGAAAACCAAGTTTTAAGTTTCATGCATCTTCAAGGTGCCCCAGAGCTCTTGCAACCTTTCACCATACAAAAATCATGCCCCTTGGCAGCAGCTCCCGTTCCACACTCAATACTGGAGTCACCAAAATTCATCTTTAAACCCCAGGCTTGACTAACATTTTGAGGCTCCCCCAGACTCCTCCAGCATCAACAGGCTTTCCCCCGCTGGCTCCTTTGCAGCCGCATCCCTCGCTCTGACGCTGGCCCCGGAGGGCGTGCGGGAAGGGACGCGGAGGATACTCACGCGCCGTCGCCGTACACCTTGATGGCGTTGACGCAGGGCTTGTCCCAGCCCTGTCCCTGCAGCGAGGGGCAGTCTTCAGTGAGCTCCAGGCTGCGGCCGCTGAACCGGCTCCCCTCGAAGATTTCCATCCTGTAGTGCTCGCCGTGCTGGGGGCAGAGGGAGTGGAGTCAGCCAAAAAAGAAACAACCCACGAAACAAATCAGCCCACGGTGAGTTGTTTCCCCAGCTTCTGCGAGATAAAGAGGGAAGGTTCTGGGGTGGAAACGGGAGGAAGAACTCGTGCCATAACCTCGTGCCACCTCCCGGCCATGTCGAGCTGCAGCCGCTGCGCTCGTGCGGGCACACGCAGCCACCTCTTCCCTGTGAATCCCCCCCCCGGAAAAGATGTCATAATGTTTCCCCCAAATAATTAATTAGGAATCTACGGTTCCTTACAGGAGCCGCTGTGACTTTCTTGAAGAAAAGAAATAAAACAGAGAACGGGAAGGGAAACCTTCACAGCAGCATCGTTATTTGAACCCTTGAGGGTGAAATGAGGTGAATTCCTCCGGGGAGAGTCCTGCAGCCTCTCTGCAGCATAGGCACACGGGGCAGACCGAGCTGAACGGGGTTTCTGAAGCCGAATTCAAAGAATACCTAAACGCATACTTCAAATAAACCACGCCGAGGCACGGAACGGCCAGGCTGCGGTGCCAAACCCCACAGCAGGCGAGCGGATACGGCGCCTGAGCAAACATTCCTCCGGGAATCCGTGCTGCAGAAACGCCTGAAAGCGCTCACGGACATCCAGCGGGGGAAAAGAGAGGGCCAGGAGGGGAGGCGCACCCTCTGCTCTGGCTCTGGGCCCCGGGAAGCATCCCTCCGTGTAAGGACCAGCAGCAGGAGCGGTGAGCCATGCCCTGGGGTGCTTTGGGAAGGAGGTGCCCATCGCCGTGCCAAAAAGCGGCCGGCGAGAAACCCCTCCAGGCCTGGATGGGTTGGGTGGTTGCCCTGGGGGTCCCGAGGGATGGGAGAATCAAAAAAGGGAGAATGAACCCAGCTTCACTTCTCTTTGCTGCTTTTTAACCTTCGCAATTATACCTTCCTCCAGGTGGTGCTTTTAAAAGCTTCGTAAGGGGAGGGCTCTCCATTTGGGGAAAAAGAGGTGGTAGTCTGGAATTATTTGATTTCTTTTTTCCAATAGCAGAGAATGCAGATAAAATCCACCTGGAGCAGCTGCCCCATGGGTCCGGCTTGGGAAGCCCCTGGGGCGCACATGGGGATGCTGAGCTCCTTCAGTCCCTATTTGTCCCAGCACTGAGCCTCTTTGAGCATCTCGCAGCAACCCACGTGAAAAAGGCACGTGATGCCATCAGTTCGTCCCCACCTCGTCTGCAAACCACAGGAGTAACCCCGTTCCCATCGAGGCCGTTGCATTTGGTGCCCCGTGGCATCTGTGTCCCCTCCAAGGCTTCATCCACGACAAGGACACGCTCGGCCAAGCCGCGGGCAGCCACTCACCATCCCCACGGGCCGGCAGGAGCCCAGGCGGTTGCCGCGGCCGTTCCAGCGATGGAAGTGGGGGTACTCGCCGTGCTCCAGCACGTACTGCTGCCCTTGGAGGTTGGAGTGGGCGAAGCAGACCCAAGCCCCGCTCCGGACGCAGATGGAGTTGACCCGGCTGAAGAACCCCCGGTCCTGGAAGCTGCTGCAGGTCCCACAGACGTCCAGCCTCCTGCCCGTGAAGCATTTCCCTTCGTAGAAGGTGATCTGGGATGGGGAAGGAGAAGGGCATGGTGGTGATGAGCAGGGCACAGCCAGGCCCTGATGTCAAGCCAACAGGAACCTCTCACAGATGCATCATTTCGGGGTCGGTTTGTTTTTTAGCCACTTCCCAAAAGGAGCATGCAACCATCCCCGGCATTTTTTTTTTTCCGAGAGCCGTGTTTGTTTTTCTGGGAAGGCAGCGCATCCCACATTTACGACACTTCTCGCTCCCTCACATATTTCCAGCAGGAATGTTTAAACAGGAAGCTCCGCTCTCAAACGCGGCTCCTTTCGCTGCACCCTCCCCATCCCTTCTACCAAATTTTTTTTACCTTCACCCCATAGAAACCAGGGCTCCCCTGGCGAGAGCCGAGCGGTTGGGTTTTACTCACTTTTCCTGAGTATTGAGACATTTTCTGCTGGCTGCTCTCCAAGACCAAAAAGGGGAAGCCAAACCAAAACCACAGAGCCGTCGGCCACCCCGCTATATAGCAGCGGGGGCAGACGGGGCTGCTGTCGCGAGGGCTTTGGGACAAAGCGGCAGGAGCCGGGGCTTTGCGCGGCCGTGCTTAGTAGGCAGAACTGGTGGTACTGGGGCCTGCTGAGCGCGGGGTTTTGATTTCGGGCAGACGATTTAACAAAAGATTTGCTTGGCAGGGCTTCGGTCAATTAGCGGTGTGCATTTACTGCTCCTTTTTGAAGGATTTCTGTTTTTTTTTTTTTTATTTTATTCTTATACAGAGCAGACAACAAGAAAATAAGGAGAAGGAAGTCATTCGAAGCACGGCTGTTTCTTTACCAGACGGCTGTTGCTTTTTTCCCAGAGTATTCCGCCACTACTGATGTGTGGCAAATGTCCTTGGAAGACTCCTCACCAGAAGCACGTTGCACCCCATCCATCAGAGAAATGGTTTCTTGGTCGACCTTCCAGCCCCGTTAACTGGCATCTCTGAGCACCACGGACCTCATCCCCTCCAAAGCACAGTGGCTGGGCTCACAAGCTCACTCGTGTTACTCATGATCATTGTTTTTATGAATATTTCCATCTTTCAGCACCAAAAGGCATATATAAGGCAGGATTAGAGGGATTTTAAAGCAATACCATTGACCATAAATTAATATTTCCCAAAGAACTGCAATTATGGCTTTACCACAGTGGATGCTCTGCATCTGGCACCTCAAACGCTATCTCAGAGCCCTGGCCCAGGCTGCCCAGAGGCTGTGGGGTCTCCTCCTTGGAGAGCTCCAAAAGCACCCAGAGATGCTGCCGGCCTCATCAGGCTGTGATTCTGATAGAAACCAGCCTCACGTTGTTCTCTTCTATGCTCTAAGAGATGCAGCTATGCATCCAGAGACTTTAAGAGACTTCTCAGGACAAAGAGCCAAGGAAAGCCCCAGCCCACAAACCCCACGGGGTGCATGCTTCGAATCCATCCCCAAAACTCCCTTCCTGGCGGGTTGCTCCCACCCCTCCGCGTGCCTGCAGCCTCATCCCGCAGCGCAGCCCGGCCTCCCTCCCTCCTCGTTAACTGCTTCATTTTAAGATTACAGACCATTTGCGAAGAAAGGAGGTGATTATTAAGGATTAATCACATACCGCCCTTTCAATTAAGATGTAAAAGTTAATGAGCGTGTGTGCTGAGCTCAAGGACGCCAGTGGCTGGGATGTGCAGGAGGAGGGAGGAGGCACGCGTGTGTTGGGGAAGGGAGAGCATCCTTCGGCCAGCCCAAGCAAACCTGCCTCACTGCCACAGGAAAGGGGGCAGGAAAGCTGCTTGCGTCTCCATGTCCAGGAAATAATGGAGAAACAGCTAATTAATGAAGAAACAAAACCCACAAAACCGTGCCATTATCAAAATGGTTGCAGCTGTTTCCATCAGCTCTCCGGTGAGCGGAGAGGAAGACCCACAACATTCACTGCAGACCGGCCCCCAAAATAACCACGAAAGCAAGCTAACCACGAAGCCGGGTTTCCCCTGGCCCTGTCTCACGGTGGGATTTTCCCTGTGTCTCCTAAGGTGCGAGCTGTAATTAAATCTGCAGGGACTGGACGTCCTGAGACTCCAGCCCAGCTGTTAAGGTTGTTAGAAGCTGTCCAACAGGTTGGGAAGCTATTTAAGGAGACAGAAAGAGGGCGCGACCGCTTTTTTTCATATTTCTTTGAGAAAGCATGTTAAAGATATGAAAAAAATAAGGAGCCATTAAAAAAAAAAAAAGGAAAAAAAAAAGAAAAAAAATAATACTGAAGAACTGCAAATCCTAATTCTTGGACAAAACCCCCTATTCTTTTGTAAAGGACAAAAAGGCTACAGCCCCTAGCAGCCTTTTGACCTCCCATTGGTGCCTGGTTGCAGGATCATATCACAAAATCACAGCCTGGTGAGGCTGGCAGCACCTCGGGGTCCCTCGGGCCCAGCCCCTGCCCCAGCAGGGCCACCCCGAGCAGGGTGCCCAGGCCCATGGCCAGGCGGCTTTTGGAGCTCTCCAAGGAGGAGACCCCACAGCCTCTGGGCAGCCTGGGCCAAGGCTCTGTCACCCACATCCAACTGTGGTGTCGGGCTGATGCCCATACTGCCGCAGATGAGCCCCAGAGCTTACGATTTCGGCAGCAACACGGCATTGCAGGAGCACAGGCCCAGCCAGCCTGTCCCCAGGTGTCACAGCCCACAGCTCCATTTTCCCATTGTTCCCAATTTTGGCCTAAAGGTTGTGGCTGCAGCCTTGGAGGCGACATTTGCTTCCAGGTGCCCCAAAGTGCTGAAGCAGCCCCAGAAGAGCGGGTGCAGGGGTGGCTGGACACCCACTGGCATCCAGGACACGTCCTCTCCGTTGGTCTCTCCCAGCTGAGAGGCACAGGACTCCCTGGATGAGGCCCCGGGCCTCCTGGAGGCCCCATGGCTCTGCTGGGGACACAGGAGGGAAGGACTTGATGCCATGGCACACTGCTGGTGCCAGCTGCTCAGCAGCGCCCAACAAAAGCTCACCAAGAAACTCAAGGAAAATCCCTTGTGGCTATCGCAGAGCCCCTTCCCTGATGCTGAAGGCCCTTTGGCTGGTGGCTTGGCTGTGGACTTGGGGACACACTGCCAGACGTTGGCCCTCTTCTCATTGTCCCCTCCAGGCCAACGCCATTGGCATGACAGGACACTGGGCTGACGGACATCTTCTCTGACCCCATCTGGCTGGGGCCTGAGCAGGAACTGCTGCCCAAGGAGCGCTGTTTTACCACAGAAGTAGACGTGGCCGTGCTACCAGCCCACACACAACCACCCAGGACCATCTCCCCAGTGGGCCCGCCCTCATCCCCATGTCCCACCTCAGGACCTGCGAGCACAGGACCAGGCCGTGAGCATGGCGGAAACGAGTCCAGGCCGGGCAGTGCCCCAAACGTGGCCGTGACACACCACCGCCTGCTTCGACGGCGTGTTTTATGGGCTTTATGGGGGGATTTTTCCGTGCTGCTCAGCAGACGCCGACGGTCCCACAAAGATCTGCTGCGTTACGTGGCGCTGACAAGATCCTGCTGGAATACCTGAGGTAAGGTGGGGAGAAGCCCAACTTGCTCCTCCTCTGACAAAGAGATTTCCTCAAGAGAGCGGGGTGTGACTCCTGGAGGCAAAGCTTTAGGAGTGACCCAGCAAACGCTAACAGGAATGTTTATTGGCACAGGATTAGCGTTACGCCGTCCTGTGCTCAGAGGCACCTCATATGGGCAGTGCGACTCCATGCAAATAATAATTAGGTGAGCAACAGCCAAGAAGTTGCCTCGCACCCTTTGAAAGGGCCATGCTCCGACTTCTGGAAGAGCTTTGGGTATTTGCAAAGCAGTGTAAGACCAGGCCCTGTACATTTCTGTGTCTTACTGCTTTCAAAAGGCCATCTAGCTTAAAAGCTCACAGATGTCTTCATGTACTTCCATAAGAGGTACTTCTAGCTCATTAGAGGTGGCTTCACCAGCTACACAGCCACTGCTCTACACGTGGTCTTCATTGCAGATGCACCAAGACGTAACCTCTGCAACATCTCCACAAGGCGTGGCTCCCCCTGACACAGAATCACAGAATGGTTTGGGTTGGAAGGGACCTTAAAGACCATCTCGTTCCAACCCCCTGCCATGGGCAGGGATACTTCCCACCAGACCAGGTCGCTCCTGGTGACCTACCACGCATCCTGGTGACCTACGTGTCCATGACAAACCCTGTGTCACCACATAAGAGTGCAGGCTCCAAAAAAACCTCCTAATGCCTGCGCAAACTCTGTAACAGAATCATGGCTCAGACCTGGCCAGTTTCCCACTGTGAAAAACAGCCCCACGCCTCACAGTTGGCACCTGCTGGTCGGATTAAGCCAAATATTTTTTAGCTGCATTTCAGAGATGGATACTGAAAAAATAAGCAAAAGCTTATTGTCAGGAAGACTCTGGGCTCAGTATTAGTGTAGCTCATTGCACATCTCAACAAGCAGGACCACATAAGTGAGCGGACTGAGCTGGGACTTGGATCCCATGTTGGAAGATGTCAGAAAGTCCCAGGTTTTTGGTAAAATCCTTTCAGTTTCCATTTTGTTTCACTCGGGAACAGGATGTGGCAGAAGCAGCTGGGCCGCCAAGGACACCTAGCACCAGGCCCAGCTCAGCCACAGCTCCTCCGTGCCCGCGTGTGAAGGACATCTGCCGCAAGGCCCTGCCTCCCCCAGCTGTGAAGGGGGAGTCATTTTGACCTTATTAGATGAGGTTGTGAAGATTAGCCAGCCTTAGCAGCATGCTCCGAAGATGAGCCGTACTGATTACATAAGGACTAATTAGATCCTGTTGATTTCTCCTTCTCGAGAGGCCGCAGCACAGCGGCGCTAATTAGCGACCTAAGCCCAGCAAGCCTGGGTGGATCAGTGCCCGTAACACCAGCACGCAGCGGCAGCACACCTTCTGTAGCAACAAAGGTGTGAGGCCGCACATTTCTTTTAAAAAAGGTGAAAGCACACAGTAAGGTAACGACATAGGATGCCTTTTCCACTTCAGGCCGCGGCCTGTCTCATGCTTGGAGAAGCGAGCTGGCTGCAGCAGCAAGGTAACTGCAGGAGCGACGCCTGAGCTGCTCGTTCGGTGTCAGGGTGCACGTTTGGGTGTAGGAACTTCTCTGTTCAAAGAAGCTAGAAAACGGAAAGCCTGAAGGCTTCAATTCTTCCAATGCTATAACAACTTCTTATGCAAAGTCCAGTTTCAGTCCATGTTGCTCCACCCTTGGCTGGGCAATAATGTAAGATTACTTAGCTCAGCTACTACCAGACAGCTCCTGCAGGCCCCAGGGAGCCATAAACCCACTTTCACAGCTTCTTCTCTAGGGAACAACAGTGGGCGCTCAACACCCCTCTGCAGAAGATGGGAAGAAACATGAGGCACGACACTGCCCAGCCCCAAGGCAGACCAACTCCAAGCACCCCCCACTGCAAAGTCAATCAGACAGGGCCAGCGTTCACCCGGTGTGGAAGCAGTGAAAAATCAGCGTTACGTAGCCACCTTCTGCCTGCAGTCCATCCTCCAGCTGCTGAACAGCACCAGTCCCAAGGGTTTTGTGGTCCTCAGCACCCCCGAGCGCTTTCTGTCTTCATGCAGCAAAGCACGGAGTTGGACAGGAGCACGAGTAAGGCAGGAGCTGTTACCAGAACCAATTTAAGCCCGCTCAAGTCAGAGGGAATTTAACTTGACTTATGGCAGTTAAAATTTGCTCATTTCCTCCTCAGGAAAAGGATCTTTGCACATCCACCCTCGCCAATGACCATCCCTGAAGAATAAGGCTGGGCCCCATTAAGTGTGCACCAAACTTACTCCAGCCCAGGCCAGAGAACTTGTCATTGCCTTCGTGATTTACCTTTTAACCCGTACACCATTTATTACAATCCTCAGCAGGATCAGGGCAGCTGCCAGACAAGGCTGTATGAACTCCAGGCAGGCAGCGGTTTGTTAAATACTATTTCTTGCTTCCATTCATAACACAGGGCTTCCAAGATTGCCCACCCCCTTTCACCAGTGTAAGGAAGCAAGAAGCTGCCCACAATCCTGACTGCTGGAAGGTGCCATCCCGAGAAGTCACCTGAAATCTCTGGATCCCCAAGTGCAAGTGGTTCACGCTGATCATGTCCGACTACATATTTCATTAAAACTGCAAGACTATCGCATGTGGCTGTTCTCTAGACCTTATTAGCAGAGAAAGGCTTGGGCAAGCAGAATAATTTCCATTTCTTGCTGCATAAGCCAGCCATAGGACAAAGAAAACAATCTATGTTGGATGCCTTTTTTCAGCTCTTACATAAAATGACTTCTTGGAAGTTCTCTTTGCAAATAATCCAGAGAACCTGCATCTGCATTTGATCTCCCCTGAAAAGCTTCACCACTGAAAGCAGGGCCTTCATTATCTCAAGACTATCAAGTTGCACATTTCCTCATCCACACCCTTTAAGGCTTTAAGTGTGCTAGCTGCTAAGGCTTTAATGAAGCAACTTTTTCAGGCTTCAGAGATTACAAGTACATGTGGACATTTTTTTTTTAATTAGTATATGGAGTATTTGAGGTGTCTGGTACTCTAACTTCCAGCTTTTGATGCCTACATACATGACAAGTCAGATACTAAACTTGCCTATTTCAAGCCATATATATATGTATATACACACACATATCAGTAATCACAGGAATTTGTAACTCCCCAATACTATGTCCAGAATGCAATGCCAAAGACACTGGCTGTGCAAGAAATCGTCTCAGGATCAGGCAATGAAGGATGACACGAAACAGACACATTGACCCTGAGCTCCACTGACAACCATTTTCTGAATCCTCTACAACTTCATTACCAGAAAAATTGCCCTGCTTCTGCGTTCTTGTGAAGGAAACCTGCTACACAGCTCCACATCAGCCTGGTTCTGAAATGAAAGCATGTATTTTGTCCCTGAATGAGCACACCGATGGTGCTGAACTTCTGTGATCTATCACATACAAGTTCAACTTCTGTAAGGGTATGAAAATTTAGGTAACAGAAATGAGCTTTCAAAAACCTTTTTGTCCAGGAAGCCAGTTAATCTCACATGTGGAGTTTAGACAATTTACTCAATAGTATGAGGGAACCACTGTACAAGAAAGAGATGAGACTTTCTCCATTTGCATCATTTAGAACAGAATGAAATGCAAAAGCTACTTCTGGTTGCAAAAACATTGCAAGTTTCCCTTCCATTTTATTCCTGGCAGGAATCAAAAGTTTTCAATGGACACAGAAATGCATGAGAAAACACTTCCTTTAATAAAACATTCCCTTAAATCAGCATCTTCTTCTATACAAAGTAGGTCAACTGCACATCTTTTTAAATACATAGTTGAATTAGTTTGTTTCCAGACTTAAGGTTTTAAGGCTCGTTAAGCCCTGAGTCCAAAAGCCCAGCAAAAGCTCGCAAGTGGTGGATGAAGCAGTCCAGAGCTGCAGTGGGACTGACACGGTGAGAGGCCAGGTGCCAGGAGACCACCCACCTCTCTGGATGCACAAGTATAGAAATGCACGATAAACAACTCACATCAATTTGTTCAAGACGTGCAATTTATTTTAAGTGACATTTTTGTTTCCTTAGCAAGTCTACACGTGTAACCTGGATAAATCCACTCCATCCTGAAAGCGCTCCTAGTTACAAGGCGACGGGAGCAGTCTGCAGTGCAGGTGTGTACTGGCCTGTTCCTTGGGAGAGCTCCGTGCCCTCTCCTCCACAGCTCTTACAGTTACACAAAGGAAAAAACAGCGTAGGTTGGCTGCCAAAATCCAGGTCTTCCCTTCCACATCAGACCAAGGTGTCCCTTGCATCTCCTTTCCATCACAGGGCACAAAATACAGCTGAGCTATTTGGCCACCCTGGAGTTCTAGTAGCAAAAAAAATGGTTGGGATTGCCTAAGCAATAGTCAATCCAGTGGTTCCAGGGATCCCACACTTCCTCTTAAGGCCAGTAGGTGAACATTTTTCATAAAAGCAAGCTGACATGGGGCAACTAACAAAAAATTATGAACAGAACATTAAGGTTTGCAGCTATTTTATTTACAAGTATACATTTAACACAAAGAAACACTGATATCCAAGCCTAGTTAATAGTAGTGTAACAATATGCATCATTTTTGATGATTATTCTAACCAACAAACTACACTGAAAAATTAATGCCAGTAAAATTCTTGGTCATAATATTAAGAAATACAATATATAAATTGAAAATATGATTGCTTAAAATTTGAAAATGGAAGTGAAGCCATTTGCACAGGAGTCAGAGTTTAACATAATCTGAAGGGAAAGGCTCCAAACCAACTGTTTATCTTTCAGGTTAACAGAAGAAAAAAATAAAAATAAAATTAAAAAAAAGAAGCATAGTTTATCCTTAAAGATAACGGGCAGTTTTGCTTCTTCAGGTAGAATGTATTCCCAGTGTTTTCAGATTTTGCAGTGGAATTACATTACTGAGCATGAAGACTTCCCTTGTGAAGCTGCCCCATCAATTTTTTCTGCCTCCAAAATTATCCTCTTAAAAACATCAACGGCAGTCTGCAAAGAGAGAGAACAAGATTAGTAGGTAAGAGGAAACTACCAGACACTTAAAAAAAAAAAACTCTTAGTGGTTTCACTGGCTATACCAACAGATAAATGCATGTCCAAAGCACATTCTCAAATCAGAGGGAAAATAGGGTAATTTCAGTTTTGAACACAAACTTTTGGAATAGCGTAAAACCCTTCTCCACAACAATCCTCAACTATTTTCTCCATCACTGCAGAGAGAGAAAGTTTGAATTGAGCCATACTCAAAAGAGAGCTAATAAAATATAAAGCAGACTTATAGTTAAGTATGTAAATAATAAATTTGCTTTGAATGACCGACAGCATTGAAGATTTTGATGCTTTGCTTCTCCAGAGAACAAACCAATTCATTTCCCCCGCGTAATCTTTAAGATTCCAAGTAACTACAGAACAAGGCAGATTTTTCAGCTCGAAGCACTTCCCAGTATGAGGGTTAATTTAATATTCTTCATCTGTGAGAAGAGCCAAGTCCCTCCACACCACTGTGATGCTCTCATCTTATCTACAGTTAACAACGCGATTTGACATGGTGCAAGACCACGAAGGGAAACACAAGTCAAACTAGCCATTGTCTAATACTAACCGCTATTCTTTGAGGAAGTCTGAGTACAAAGAGGTTTTTATATTTTAAAGAGCTGGAACTAGAAGATAAGTATCACTAACACGATCAGGCTCACAGACACCCTAGTTTACCATATGGAACAAAGGACTAAGCAGTCTCTCCGCAGACCCGTGAAGCACACAGGCACCATCCATCCCTTCGCTCCCCTTCAGAAGGATGATAGCAAATACTCTTGGAGTAGGAGTCACCTTCTGTTAACAACTCCCCTTGGTCTGGTCTATGCTGAGTCTCCTTCATCCACATTTAGCACAGCACAGTCTGGTGAAAAAGGCTCTGCTGTTCTCAGGTAATGAAACTGCGTGCATGGGCTCCAAAGGGCAACACGTCGCCAGTCATGTGGATGCTAGAGAGTACCAGTTAAAAATCTTTGGATGGAAAGCTAGAATGTAAATGAGTTTAATGGAATCAGAGAGACTAAGAAAGGATGCCAGAGCACTTGAGAGATTCAGGAAATTCTATGGGAGAATTTGCTTAAGCGTAGATATCTTTAAAACAAAACGAATGAACAAAAAAATACTGAAAGAAGGGTATAGAAAGGTGCCTGGGACAACATCAAGAGCGCTGCAATAAGTATCTTACACCATACATCTGGTCTTTCCAGGATGCACTCAGTTTTAAGGCTTCCAAAAGTATATACTAGCCTCCATCAGAAAATCCAGACACTAAAACTACAACAGACAACATCCCCCTGAGACTGCCTGTAAGTAATTTTAAGAAGAATTCCTAATTTTAAGAAGAAATCCATGCAACAGTCAAATATGCTGCTGAAGTCCTTTTCTTCACTATGATATTTCCCAGCTGAAGATTCACTGCATGATCAGTACTGCAGCACACATCTCCAGTTTGGAATTGGTTCCTGATCATCCCATACATGCCATTTTAAGTTTCAAGCTTGTTTGTTTGTTTTTAATCAGCATGCAGAAGAGCACCCTGTGATTTATGATCATGTGTTTTGGCCTGACAGATGTTTTTCTGCCTCCACAGGATATAATTCTTAACTGGATCATTTCCAAATTAAACCCATTGACTAAACTGGCTCCAAACAATCTTGAAGTATTCTTAACAAGATTAGACTGAATTTTACAGTTTCCCATATTAATACCAGTTGTGCACAGTATCGTCTCTGGAACTATTTAAAATACCTGATCAGCTGGAAATAGATTATTCCCCCACATAATGAGGCTCCTCTGCAATCCAAACAGAATCTAGCAGAAGCGGCTCATTAGTCCACCACAGCACAACATGTTTCCTGGGCAAATCAGACTCTTGGAAAGCCAAGGACAAGACTCCAGTTGCTATCAAACTGGTTCCAGTACTGATTAGTTTCCCTTAGCCAAAAATAGGTGCTGTACTGATTCACAAATACACTGTACCGATGTGTTGTTACTTACAGCTGACATTTCCAATGCTTTCATTTTAATGCACAAGTTCTTTATATCCCTGCTTGAAAGCACCTCCTAAAAAAAAAATAATCCCACAATCTATTCTGTCAACCAAGAAGCTGCGCATTCTTTGTCAAAGCCATGCTGTTTGAAGCACTGAGATGTAGGAGTTCCCAGGGCTTGTTAATTCATTTCCCAGAAAAATACACATTCACTGAGAAGGTTTAATCGCTGTCCTCCAGTTAACCCACAGCGCCTCGTAATTCAGCCCAAACACACTGCAGGATTTTAGAACGAGCTTTTTAAACAATGCAGGAAACTGTTTTGCAACAAGGAATGAAGAATGTAGCCAGACTTCATATGCATCTGCCTCCATATGGCCCAATTACAGACCGCAGGTCACATCTAGCCTACAGAAAGCCATCTGGCTTCCTCCCTGGAGGAAACGGAGTGGATGTCCGCCTGGGCAACGCACGCTGCCTAGGAGCTTAGCACCTTGCCGAGTGCAAGAGACACTTGCTCACTGCTCAACTGCTTCTGCAGGTGTGTCCCGCGGTATGTAAGGAGCAGACAGCCCAGGAGGTGAATTCTTGCTGCCCAAGTCAGGAACACGCTGCCAGGAGCCAGCGCAGGAAGGTCCAAGCACCTAAAGGCAGCCCACAGCTGCCACCATCAGCTCAGCCTTTGTTGGGCTCTGTTTCTCAAATACGCCCCCGTTCTATTATTTTAAAGAGGAAATTCTCCACTGCTCGTGCTCCTGGTTGTTCTTGGCACAGAACTGGGCAAAGGAACTTGAACAATAGTCAGGTGAGGAAGGTTTGTTTTCCTCCCCAGTCCTTTGCCAGCCGAAACACCCTCCCAGGTGAATGTTCCAGATCCCAGAGGGGTGTGGGGAGGCCGAGATCCCACGTCTCTCTGAAGCATACACCCAGCACTGCAGCTTCTGAGCTTGATGAAGATGAAATCGCTTCTTTTTGAAGAGTAATGTCCAAGCAGTTCATTTTTAAGAGAACTTTTGCTCCTTCCTTCCCCTTTCTCAAGTAAGTCCACCTAATGAATTTTACACAACTGGATGAGCACACTTGGATGCTTGTTACTCCCTAAGTTCTTCCAGTAAAAGTTGGCTTCCAGCTTCAGCTGGGTTTAAGGACCAATTTGGATTCAGAGCATTGCTATTTTATTGTACTGGGATTAAGACGAAGTACTACACTATGACTTCGGAGGAACAAAGTAGGGAATTCCACTTTTTAGGGTTGAAGCTCCTGAAGTTAGCCCAGTAGATACAAAGCAGTTCGACATATCCAGTGCTTACTAAGCAGCTTGAGAAAATACAACAAGCACATTTAGGGTCCAGGGAAGAGATTTAATATCTGATGCTGGCTTCCAGCCCACAGCCCAAGAGGACACGATCCACATGCCTCATGTTGCTTACAAGATAGCTGATGCCCTCAAACACTTAGCTTGAAGGTGTGCTGTTTTATAGCGCGCTTGCGCTGAAAAAAATCCAAAATTCCTGTTTTGTAGGAAGCATTTACTCAATCTGGTTAATATTTTCTAGCCAGTAGCAGTAATTTGAAAGACATCTTTTCCATCGAGTCCCAGAATTGCCTTCTCAAAGGCTAGGGATTTCCCCAGATGACTGAAATGTTGCTGATACACAGCCTCCTCTGAAAGCCTCACCAGGTCACCAGAGTCTCGAGGAGGTGATACAGAGCCTAAAATAGATTTGACCTGGGGAACTCTTGCCAGCCACCACCATTTATCGTCACGTCAGCTCAGATCTTTGTCTCTCCTGCTTTCCACTTATTCAAAGCCAAGCCATTTCACGGATGTAGTATCTTTTGACAATTCCTGGCAGAACAGGTACAGTTGGATTACATTGATCTGCACAACTATTTTAATTGCCTGACTTTTAATTGCCTAACACAGTATGGATATGCTCCTAGAACTCCCACAGATGCTCCAGACAGGATTTTTTTGGATGAAAGCAGGAAGTGAGATGAGTCAATGCTCTCCCACCCCCCTTTAGGGGGCGAAGAGCCTCTGCTATCAGAGCCTGCAATAGGGAATACCTTCTCTGGTTTCAGCAGTTTCTCGCAACAAACAGAACTGTCGAAAAGGACAGACCGTGTTGGCCAAACCTGAAGCAGCCTCCGGTCTCTCTGCAGCAAGGAGGCCTACTCTCCTCACTGCTGTGAAGAACGTCATGTACCAAACCAATTGCAGCCTGCACAGCAGATAGAGATTGTCGTTCTGCTCACATCCACCAAATACACATGGATAGATTTCAGAGAGACAGAATTAACAGGGTCCCCCTCACCCAGGAAGGTCCGAGCTCTCTACTGAAGTTCTGAAGCTCCAGTCTAGTCCAGCTCATCCCTTTACGCATCAAATTAGCTTTCTGTACAGTAGAAACAATCTGACGCAGTTTTGGAAGGAGCTTAGACTTGATCTTCACAGGCAAGTTATGTTTGCTGTACCAAGGCAGGGCACGAAAAGATCTGGATGAACCTCCAAGAGCAAATTGCTGCCAAGTGATGTTGACTTAAGGTGAATATCCAGCACTAAAGCATGACAATAAGCCTTGTTACTAAACTCAAAATTAACCTTTTGCCTCCCCTGCCTCGCCCCAAACCAGAGACAGTTTCAGAGCAGGAAGAGACATTCTCTCTTGATAGAATTCCATGTATGAGCTGGTTTGATCCTGTCAAATTAGGATTTGGGGGGGGGAGGGGGGGTGCAGAATACGTGAGTTCAGAAGTCTCTGTGGTATAACTCATAGGAAAAGACACTACCCCATCTTGCTACCTGCCCGGTGTCTCTTTTTCCCCCAGCTGTAGACTTTATACTTTGCTTTCAAAGCACAATCAGCCACCTCCTTCAGCAACAAGCATTCCTCAGCAGCTGTTTGCAGGAAGACCAGGACAGCTGCCCCAGTTTTGGGCTGCTTCACACTGTCTTCTGTACATCCCAAACCCCCAAAGGAAGCACGTGAGACAGCCTAAAATCAGTCACGCGTTGTGGGCACACGAAGTGACACATTATCTCCCGAACTTCTGAAGTCAGCCAAATTTACCAGGTGTATTACACAAGAGGCACGACCTTACCACCGTACTTCCCTTTCCACAGCAAGGAGGAATTGTATTCAGCACCTGTTCCCGAGAACCTGCTTCTGACCCCAAAGGGACAGCATCTGCAATTTTAATGACCCGCACTACCCAGTGATCTGCGTCCTGATGGATCACACCGACAGGGCAACCTGGTAAGAACAACTTTAACAGCAAGAAATAACAAAACTTCTGACTCTCCTTGGGATTTGTATGGAACAAGATTGAATATCTGACGATTACCACTCTGATTTCCCTGAAGCCTACGAGTTTGCTACATGAATTTCAGCTAGCTGCATAACTCAGTGCAGTACTCTTAGACTAAGAAACAGACACAAATACATGGCAGTCAATGGGACTTTGTTAGTGCAGCAGTTTAATATGCAAGGCATGCCAAGCATCACATAAAGCTCGTAGCTTCTTTGCATAAATATACCCAGCTTTTTTTCCCTTTTTTTAAACCACGACAATACAAACTTCAGAAAGTTATTGAAAAGATATTCTGTAAAATATACACTACTGCACTGTTACACATTGTGAACATATGCCAAAAAAGAAAAAAAAGTACAGGGAACAGTTTTGCCTACTCCAGATATAAAGTTGTTTTAAAAAAATCAAATTCTTTTAACTGATTTATTCTTCTTCTGTAGTTTCTGTGGGTTTGCGTTTGAAGCTCTCCAGCAGTAGAGAGGATATTGAGAAATTCCATGCTTTCATCATACCCAGATTTGACAAGGTTAGTGCAAATCTTAGCCAGAAACAGAAGTACCTAATTCCAAGTATTCCGTATCTGGAGAAAAAAAATCTGAATTTTCTTCCAGGGAAAATCCAACTTTACACAAGCATCTATTGTCAGTAGTTCTACAAATTATCAGACAAGAGCTATTTGTTTTGCTTTTGGGGACGCACAGAAGGAAAGAAAGGCTGCGTAAACAGGTGCTGTTCTAGCTATAGGATTGCCCTTTTGATTCTGCTGATGTTATCAAGGAGGCCAAGGATGCGATATGCTAAGTTCAAAATGAGACAACGTAAGCATTTCTTCTGCATAAGGACTCATTTGTTTAGAACTAGCCTGACAGCGTCCTTCTGACCCTATCGTATGTTCGTATTTGCAAAAAGCAGAAATTTTAATGCTGTTGAGACAAAAAAAGAGAAAAAAGAGACACAACCCTCTTGAAATGAAAATAAAGTTTTTCATTAAGCTACAAGAACCTACTGGTTTAGGCTTGAAGTAAATACGTAGGTTGTCAAATCAATGACAAAGTGTTATCAACAGCCACAGGAACAAATTCAAAAGCCAGAACCGATTCAGAAGGCATTTTAAAGTAAGTTACAGCACAAAAAATAAGATGTTATTTAACACAAACTTTTGTGATAGGAAACCAGCAGGAGTAAATGTATGCCGGTTATATTGGTCAGTCTGTGCAACTTCACTACTGTTCTATCATTCTGACAGCCTCTGCTGTAGACAAATCAGAAAAATGTTAGACATGGGCCTGTGAAACTATTATTACCCTTATTAGAGGGACCAAGTCTTGCCTAGACCTGAAAACATGAGGTTCATCCCCTTACACCAACTCATTCCTCCACGATAGCAACAAGCTCCTAAATTAAGGTAACTGCAGCAGATCACAGATCCTGTCCCACCCACCCACCGCACAGATACGCAAGGTTTAGTATGTCACTAACTGTTCCGCTATGCTCAGTGAAGCTTAGCTTTCAGTTCTTCATTTCAACCTCACGCTTACAGTTGCACCAAAAAAATTGTATACACAAACCTGAATGCAGACATCCATTTTGTTTCCAACAATCTACACAAAGTATCTGTACAGTACATGCAAATACTTCAGCTTCCTGTATTAAGTGAAACTCGGAGACATCCCATTACATTGCTATTCAAAAAAAATCTTAAATCTGTTACCTGATTTTCTTTAGCAGAAGATTCCAAGAAAGCTGCATTCCAGGATTCTGCTAAAGCTTTCCCTTCTTCATAGCTGATCACCCTGATAGAAGAAAAAAAATGTGTTTCTTTATGATTCACAGAAGAATTGGAATTTGAAACTCCAGGAAAGTCTTCACGGTACTGAAGCACATAAATGCATATATAACAGGAATGTTTTGCAAAGTCTGATCCTGAGCACTTGATATTTGCTGCTGTCAAATACACAACTGGGCCAGGTAAAACTATGTGACTCAGAAAAGAGTTGTCCCAAAGTCCCGGGTTGTTCTCCTAATCTGTAGTATCATCTTATCTCTTACAGTCGTAAAAAACATTTCTGTTACTTGTTTTGATGAAAGGGTAAAGCCACTTTCTTTGGAACCCTGCAGCGAGAGTCAACATTACAACAAAAGCTCCTGGCTCCTAGTTCACATTCTGGACACAATTCCTTTGCCAGTACCTTGTTTTAACCTACATTTTGATTTTAGTTACGGAAAGCCAAGAACAAAACCAGCCTATTGCAGCCACAGGAATGCCGGCTGCTGTCTTGCATTTCACACGTACTGGAGTTCACATACCGTTCCATATGCAGGTCTTTTTTATTTCCAACCAGCATAATGGGTATTCTGTGAAAGAAAGTTCAGAACTTCAGAACAGTTATAGTATACTGAACAAAGTACTAGTAACATGCCTGCAGTGAAATGAGATGAAAGTGTCACTACTTACTGGACTTTTCCCACCATATCCAATAACTTGCCATGGATAACTTTTATCACTTCAAAACTGCAAAATAAAGGGATGAAGTCACACATGCACTCCAATGTTTATCCTTAATACCCAATACACAAGCAATTAAATGCATATGTAGATATGCTTACTCTGTGTATAGCGGCAGAACTACAAAGATGCTGAAAGCGTTACTGATTTGTGTACAATAGACCAAATGGTCCTAGAGGCAGCAACAAAGACTAGGCTACGACTATCATTACAGCCTCCCCAGTTATGATACTTGCAGAAATAAACAACATTACCCACGACTGATGTGTCTAACATACAAATGCTAAAAGCCCCACATCCCCAATCTGGTTTGTATCTGCAGTAAGAAATTTAACTACTTGAGTCCAACAACCCTGGATGAGCATGTCAAATTAAAGCAGAGTTTCAAAGAAAAAGTTAATAACAAGAAAAGTTATTAGGTTAAGCATAATCCACCATGAAAGAATTCAGCATTTTAGTTTGTACAGGAAGTTAGCTCCTACAGAATTCTTTGGTTTTGTTTATGTGAAAGCTAAGAGAAGCCCGAATTCCAACCTTCTACAGAAAGTAAGTAAACTGATCAGCAAGATGGTATTGAAACTGTGGTTATTCAGATACTTGTCAGTTCCCCTACCATATAGGTGAAGCCTGCATGACTGGAGATAAGGAACAGTACTGTGAAATGCTGAGAAGCCTACAATCCCACTAAGAAAATCCCCTGCATTTGACATTTAGCACTTTTGAGAACAAGCTATAAACAGGGTTAAAGAGCAGATGTTGCACTCCTCTAATTACATTATGGAAAAAATGCTGGTACATGAAGTGCACAATTCAGAGTTAAGAGAGGCACAGGTTCACAGACCAGACACACAACTACACAACAAAAAAAGCGACTGAAACTTCTCCAACTTCCAAGCTTGCTAGCTACAAGCAATGTCTTGACTTGTGCTGCATTTTAATTAGAACTGAAACTCTTAAAAAATAGAGCAGCGCTCAAACTTCCAACTCCAAGTTCTCAAAGAACTGGTGCCTGAAAACACTATTCGAGCTATTCGAATCACTAAAACTTCTCACTTCCGGAGCAATAAACACGACCATATTTAAGAAGAATTTTGTGTCAAGTAAGATTCAGTTTGGAATACTTCAGAAATAATTCTTGAAGTGTTGAGTTCTACTCACCCTCTATGTTTTGCTAATAGTTCTAGTATATCCTATGGAGAAAACGAGCACTTTGCAAAGAAAAAAGTGACTTAGCGTGGCACAATTCGATCAACTTGCTGTTAGTAACTCAAATACTACAGACTCCATTAAAAAAAGTGGAATCAATGGAAGGTCTTCAGGGTTACAACGAACTTGTGATGAAAGGGAAAGAAGTGAAATTTTGGTCTTGAGAACTGCCTTGGGCTTTCAGGTTCTTCTAATTACTTCGAAAGAAAGATTTAAACAGCGTTTGGTTGTGACAAAGTTCAGATGCATCACTACATATGAAATTAGATGACCCTGTAAACTGAAAGAAAAAAAAATCTAAGACTACAAAACTGTTTCTCAGTTCATCTGAAGCAACAGGAAAGATCTAGCATTCTAGCCACAAGATAACCGAGTCACAAATCTAATACAATCACTTCTTTCCTTCCACTATTATGCGCGTTGCTGTCAGTATAGCTAGAAAAATGCCATGCCACTGCACAGCTCAGCGGTAAGACCTCGCCCGTGGTTCCAGTGCATGATTCTGCTAAATACCCTAGAGACCAACCCACCCTCGGCTCTTCAGTTCCCAATTCTGTGCATCTGCTTAACTAGTCTAGTTCAAGAGCTCCATTTTTAGTTTAAAAAAAGACTAAGGATAAACAGTTGATCTTTATTAATAGATCAAGGTGAAAACTGAAAGAAGTGCTACTTAAACCTGAACATGATTCTGACACAGAGATACGAGCTGCTAAGAACTACCTGGAATGAAACTAGCTTGACCAGATCGATTTAATGTTCTAGAAAGCTTTCCAAATTAATAAGGTTAAAAGGAACAAGGGTACAATTTAAGACAGATATTGACCAATCCAAAAAAGAACATCATCACATCAAGTCTCGAAACAGCAAGAGGTCCAGAGAGCTTAAGAGGTCCTTTCCAGTTCTGTCAAGCAAACAGGGTTACAGAAAACAGCTCGATGTGTGAAATACTACAGAAAATTATTAGCTGTCAGAGAGATATCCTATACAAAATCATGGAACAGAGGCAAGATACAGAATTGGAATTTAAACTAGAGCAAAAGCCCTCCAGTAACCTTGTAGCTGAGAGTCTGGGAATATTAAAAATGTAGGTCATTAGTTTTTACTCAAGTCCCATTTTAAACTTCCCAGTGGAGATCAGTAGGGAAGACGATCATTTTAAAAGGACATTTCTATTAAGTTTGCTGTCAAAGCTCACACCCAGCTCAATCAATACTCAGATCAATATATACACTTTGACAGAAATCAACAGAGATGGCAACTGTAATCTGATTGCCTGGGAAAGTCAAAGCTACCAGACTACCCTGGAAAATCTATTCTGCCTAAACACTGTCTTGATACTGAAGATAAGGGTCTGAACAATAAAGTATCATCGATACTTTAAATTTCAAAGGAAAAAAAAACTTGGATTAAGTTGGATCAAGAATAAAATACTAAGGAATATACTATCTACCTACAGTAGATAATATAGCTGAATATTTTAATCTGCATTAGTATTTTCACCATGATTTGACTTTTATTTTGTTTGAATGCTACAACAGAAAACAGATTCTCGTTCCTTTAATTGGGTGACTTTGGTTAAAGACACTTTTGTCCCAACAATACCACGCGCCAACGAACATTTTCCTCTTCACTTTAGAAGTGAAAGGTTTTCTACTTCAGTCTGAGAATACTAAGTCCTATTTTATACAGGTTACTCAGCACCAACAGCGAACCTCCGATTAAGGGGAGAAAAAAGCAAAAAGGTGGTGTATCTAGAAACACATGAAAGCCCAACATCTGTTGCATTTCCTCCAGATCACACACGCTTCCTGTTCACTTCTTCAGAACTAAAGATGAAAACCAAGAATGAAGGACTGAAAATCTGTTCAGCATTAAAGACCTTAAAAGCAACTGAAGTTTATAACCAGACCACGTCACTTCAAGAAGCACAGAAGAACCAATAAGCAAGCTGTTTTACCTGCAATTTATGATGGTCTTACTAAAGGGATGAGCTGTTCTGTCTGCTTTAGAGGAAAAAACTTGGAATGCTTCAGCACTTGAAAAAAGTTTATCAGCTTAAAAGTAGAAGGGAAGCATTACCTTTTCTTCTACCTGAAGTAAGCAAAATGCTTCAGGTCTTAAAATAATTGTAAACAAACAAAAATAATGCCATAATGAAGATGCTGTACTGTACTAGAAAATTAAGACCGATTAAAGAATGACCAGTACTGAAATCAAGAACAACAAAGGGAAGGCACAAAATAACAGCAGAGGAGAAAACCTTAAGGAGGTTGAGACACTTGGTGCAAGTAAATGACTCCAGCTATGACAGTGTCCTCATGTGAGAGCTGACTACAGGCAACAGTGGGGACAGAACAGATACCCTGGGAAATTTGTCAAATAAGGCATTTGAGCCAGTCTACAGGCCAAACATCTCATACTGCTATTTATATCAAAGTTTTTGATGGTTAACCAGAACAAGCCAAGACAGGAAGCCAAAGAAATCTCAGTACTGTAACAAGCTGCTAGGACAAGACCTAACAACTAGCTGGGCTCTTCACACAAATGTACAGTGCCCACTTAGATCATGTTCAAGTCCATCTTTGTAACGTATGCTCCAGCAATGAACTGTTTATTCCTGGTACTAATCCACGTAGTTTTACTTACACTTCAACCTATTCAGTTCAGCACTGCCTCGTTTCTTACCCAGTACCTTTTGTATCAGTCTGCAAAGTATCTGTGACATTTGGATCTGAGGGGAAATTTCTGAAAAACATTTTTATTTCCATAAAACTTCTAAGGTGAAAAGAAATTAAATGAATTGCATTCTGGATTCAGCTCCTGCCTGAGCTATATTTTCTTTGTGTGTGTGTGCATCTGGTTAATATCTGAACTATTAGAACACAACAGATTTTATTACCTTTTTATTGACGTGACTGAATAAACAAGAATGTAGCCATTGATGTCTATGGAGTATGTCTGAGGAAATATGGAGTATTCATCCTGTAGAAAGAATATTGCATTTATAATTACTCACTGCCACAGTTGAGAACTTGATGCTAGCAAATCATGAGCAGTTTTTAGTCATACTTGTAAGACATGAGGCACTGGACCTTTTTGTACATGTAGTACTTTCAGAACTACGTTTTTTCATCGTAATGCCAGCTGTGGCTTCTTTACCAAATTAAGAGAAAGCAAGGCAAACTTGGGACACAAGCTTAGTTAGCCTGTTAGTCTGTATACTCTACAGCTTTTTCGCTTTATTCCCTCTAAGACTATGGATCAGCTAAAGCTATTCCCAATCCTCTTACCCCGCTTAATTATCAGTTTACACTAGTACAAAACATCCACTCTGTCCTACCGCTAATTAGCCATTATGCCTCTTATCTTGCTAGTGATACGTTTCAATCAAATTCTAAATTTCAACAGCTGAAGATAGGATCTGGCACTTCAAAACTTCCAAGTGGCAATGACCGCATCTAAATTACCCAAGGGGTCCGTTAGGAAGTAGCTAGCTGTGGCTTACCAACTAATGCACGCCTATCAACTGTAGATGCACCAACTATAATTATTAGCTGCTTCATGCCAAATGGAAGTCTCCATTATATGGCAAATGTTTCATAGAAAACAAACAAACAAAAAAATAAACAGAAACTCAGACACCTAATTTCTAAACTTATTACCCCTGTAGAAAAGGAAATGATCAACTAGGTAAATGAAACAGATCGATGTACTGCACAAAACACAACACAAAACAAATCCCATGTTAAATATCTAAATTGAAACACTGCAATAGCAATTCCCAGGTAACATTTACATTTTGACAAGAGCTATACATCTTACTGTATGGGTTCTCATATTTTTTAACCCGTGTTTCTAACAATATTAATTTTAGCTTAAGATCACAACCTCACTGTATGTTGTCATGACTGAACAGATGGAGCAGTGCAATTACGCAGCTTAAATCTAGACAGCTAAAAGGAATCAAACTTCCTTAACTAGCAAATGGGAGGAAAACCTTTCATAAATCAACTTCACAGATTCAGCCAAAAAAGATTTCAAGAATAACACCTGCAAAAGTACCCTTCTTTGCCTTTAATGCTACACACTGACAGCAGCCTTCCCCCATCTTTGTTTAAATGCCAAACTGCCACTTCTGTTGGCCTTGTAATCCGAAAGTCAATACAGAAGGGGTCAGAGCTGGCCTGCATGCAAAACAGGTGAAAGTGCAACCCCGTAGCTATTTACCTTTATCTGGAATTAGTCTGGATTGCTAAGTTTGAATCCTGTTTTATACTCCTGTTCTGTGACCCCATACCAAGACTTCTGTTTAACTGAACTAGGTAAATCTGAATACGTAACCACAAAACATAAAGAGACACAAGACAAAAAAAGGTAACCAAGAAAACTGATTTTCAGCTTGTCAGAAAAAAGCCTGCTATGCTTCCTGGGACTTGTAGGTCAAATTAAAAACTTTGCCAAGTGACAAAACAAACCTAGGTATAACTTTTCAAGCTGTAGCCACCTTTTCAAGTAGATAACATAAGTCTACAATATAATCTTTGCTACGCTGTATACACAAGGACTCTCTATGGATCATTAAGCAAGACAGAATTGAGAAAAATCTGCTCAAGTCACACCTTCCATAACCCAGTATCATCTCTTCCCTCAAACCCTGTGAGCCACAGCTCAAAGTTCAAGTCACTTATAGGAAGAATCAAGCTTGAAAATAACCAGACTGGGAAAAATGTTAGTTTCACATTTTCAATTTACATTAAAACAACTCTGAAAATAAACCTCAGCAACAGAGGCACGTCACTGGTGAAGTTATGCCGCCTTCTGAAAAGGCCTTTTCTTTTTCAAAGAGAAATTTTACCTTCATCACCATGCTACAGTTTGAGATGCACACAAAGTGAAGTCTACGGGGCTCGCTCTGCTGCTCACAGCCTGCCCGTCCCTCAACCTCACTCTCCTCTGCAGAATATTCCCATCAAACACTGCTTGCCCCAGTATGTGTGGTCAATATCGTGTTTCTAATCCCTTCGACAGATTACAGGATCACTGATTAACACCACATAAATAAGGCGTGTTTATTCTTAAATCTATTCTTAAATTCTCTTCAAAGAAGGTGATCGAACATACCTAGAAGGTCACAACCCTTCTGAATACTCTCCCAGCTATAAGCAAGTGTCCTGCAGCTTTCAAGTCTTTGTGAAACGTGCTGATACTACTTAAGACTGTTTAACACTGCTCAGCTTGCAAAAACCAAAAGGCACAAGCCCACAACTCACAGAAGCTAAGCACACATAACCAATAAAAAGTTTAGGGTAACAATACAAGGATCTATCAGTCCCTTTTCTTTTTTACATACAGTGTCTCTCAAAAGATGGAGCACTGCTATGTGTGGAACGTGCACTCTCACCTGCAATTGCTGCCAAGCAACACTATGTAATGAACACCTTTATTTCATGAAGGTGCTCACCATGCCACAGGACGGTTGTTTATTGTCTCCTCCTGCACTCCCTGCCATTACACGAAGCTCAGAAGCACGCGAGGAACCATCACTTACTCAAAAATGTAAACAAACTGCAGTAGTTTATGGGCAGCCCAGTAAGCACTACCTACACGCATTGCTGCCTACTCTGGGCAACTATTTCATGGACACAGTTGTGGTGTGTTGTAGCTGGAGAATACAAACAGGAGAAAGTCATGAAAAACTTCCCTGTGGGTTATCGAACTGGGTTATGGACCAGTTTAGTCCATGCTTTGGACCTTTCAGTACATCAGAGTTAAGGCGGTTCTTTGTTCACTTTTTTTGGCATATGTACTTTAACCACTAGCTACTGTTTCAATTTCAGTAGACAGGAAAAAAAGCCTTCACATAAATACCACACAGCTCCCTGGGGACTAAGTTAGAGGCTGAACTTCAGCTTTGAATGCGTGGTCGCAACCAACTTCACTCTTCAGGAGTATGAATAGCCGTTGCCTTATCTCTGATGAAAGATTCAGAGGAAGAAAGATGACTTACTTGGCCAGCAGTGTCAACCAGCTGAAGATGATATTCTTGGCCATTTACTGTGATCAATTTTGTAAAAGCTGGAAGAAACAAGAAACACACACACATTTCAGAATTATGAACAAGGAAGGGATCAGTAGTCACTTATCTGTGCCATTGTCAGCTGAAAGGTTAAGGAAAAGAACTTTAGTTAGAGACTTTAAAGTAGCTAGATCAGATTGCTGTAATTTCAACTAGCACATTTTAGGTATTGAAACTCAGAAACCTTAAAACTTCAAATTTCAAAACATTCTTATGCTGCACGCAGCAGTTCTTCCTTTAGAGTGACTTAAAAATGAAGAGCAAAAAGCTTTTTACATGCATTTCAAAGGGACTTCCAGGCAACTGTAATTTGTGGTAACATGAGACACTTACATACAATTAGCATCAAAGCTAACTTTGAACTTAATATAGGGTATTCTCCCCAGTTTCCAAGCAGTTTAGCAAGATCAATTTCCTAAATGTAAATACCACGAGGTAAATGATCTGCATTAAAAAAACTCTTTGGAGGCTAAGACACAGCTTCACTTATGAATATGCTAAAGCTAAATAATGAGAATTCAGCTAGCAGCTCACCACGGTGCTCAGTCAGGAAGTACATTCAGTTCCTAAGAGATGAGAATTGCTTCTCTTCCCAGGATTTATGAGATGCCAACGCACTGCGAGCTGAGGAACCTTACTCAGTGTTTGTATTATGCAACTGCAAAAGCAAAGCGTGTCAGAGCTCTTGTGGCATAATGTACTACCGAGCACTACACAGAGCAAGCAGAGCACAGAAAGCCAGCTTCAGGGCTCCGTTTTGCCCTTAGTGGTGTACTGTAATACAGTCACTGGACAGCACACATACACTGAATAAGGTCTGCATTGTCTCCTGGTTAAGGCACTTATCCCAGATACTAAGTCATGAGAAGCTGCATCTTTCCTTGCAACAACGACCAGGGAAATAGCCAACGCTGCAGTGACACGCTGATCGTGTCCTCAACTGTCCATCTGAAGCTGTAACGCTGACTGCTCTCGATCCAGCTGTGCAATCTCCTGCCCACGCCTTCCGTGTCTTGTACAGGCTCCCCTAGAAGCTGAACTTCGCCAGCTTTCCTTCTCCCCGCCAGCATGTGCTGCCCTGCCAAGCCTCCACAACACACGCATTATCTCGAGTAAATGGGCTGACTCCACGCCGAAATATCTGAAACTCTCAGTTTTGGCCCTAGTAAATCCAAGCGCCCTTTTTAAAAAGGGGCGATCCAAACAAAGCGAAGTCAAACTAACGCAGGATGTCTACACACACAGCACGGAGCTTGCACGCTGTTTCCATCACGACACCAACAAGTGCAATTTGAATGAAGCCTCAAGAAAAGCTCCTACCATATCCTGACTGCCCCCAGAGGTACAGCTGCTGCAGCACCTGTGCACGTGAGCTGCTGCCAATGCTGCACAGAATCATCGGGTTAGGAAGGAAGAACCCACAAAAGCTCTTTGCTATGGCAGGGACAGAAGCCACCGCTTGTTGGAACAGATGTTAACGTGCAGGGTTGCCATACACAGCGTCGCTGCTTCAAGTGTGAGGGAAAACAGCCTCATCTGGAGAGCCGTCCTGCGTTAACAGGTACCCGAACAGTAACAGCCTCTTTCCGGTCTCTTGACACCTCACGCACACATCAAAGTGCTCCGTAATCAAACTAGTTTCAAGAGCCTCATGAAGTTAATATTTAAAAAGGGACTGAGACAGATGGCAGCTTTTTCAGACTATTCTGGAAGCCTAGAATAGACCAAGCAGAGACATCATCATCATCAGTACCGAAAGCAAACTGTGACAGAGCTAGGGAAGGGAAACAGTGGAGGAGTCACCGCAGGCTGGGTGAAGAGAACTGTTAGCTCAGCGCGGAGACTTCCAGCCCTAGGAACAGCTTACTTGGGCAGCACAAACCTCTTCTGATGCTGGCATAATTAACAACTCCCTGGTCTTTGCTGAAGCTTTTTAAAAACACTCATGGTAAGAATTACATCCCAGGAAAAACCTGCAGCTGTATTTAGCGAGGGTCAGTGACCCATGAGCTCCTCTCCTGGACCTAGAGGAAGCCTTCATTTCCAGGGTGATCACCTGCCGTTCTGGGACGTGCTGCTCGCTCCTGTGCCTACAAGCAAGACAAATGTAACCAATAACACTGTCATGGCACATCCTGGGATGACAAGAACAGATTTCTGCAGACCAGAACAAGTCTCCGCAGTCCGCGTCATAACATGGCCATCTGTGAAATGTTGCTCATCAGCTGAAGCATGGGTGAAGCCTGTTTTAGCTCGACGAAGCACACAGATCTCAGAACAGGACACGCTTACAGCACACAGCTCAAGTGGAGTTACACAAAGAAACTGCCATCCCACCTTCCCCTACAGTTGTTTTAGTTCTGGTGCATTGCTGCAACGCGGAGAATTGGGTGATGCAGTGACCAGCACGACTCCAAACAGGTGTATTCATGCAGCAAAGGGGAGTTTCAAAGGGAACTAAAGTCACGTTGCTGTCAGGGACAGACCTGCACAGCACAGCCCTGACTGCTGCTACGCCTCAGAAGCATAACTCCCCCAGCAACTCCATCACCTGCTGGCCACTGCTCCCCAAGACCAAGTCCATTCAGTTACACTGACATGAAGTGGTTTGCACATGCAACTCAAATGACAGCTGCTGCAAAAGCAAGCTGTTGTGATTAAGAAATGTGTTCCATGCTTATGAATGCGCTTTCAGACCAACAACTCTACTGAATAAGAGGTAGGGGAGTGGTGTGAAATGGTTCCCAGAGCTCCTGGCTGGTAAACGCAACCAGCTTATTAGCGTTCATCAGTTACTACCTTTTGCAAACCTTTCTAATTATCTTTAATCCAAGGTCAGTGCCTATCACGAATCCCTCAGGACATCTTTTATAACACTGAGATGTGTAATACAACAGAGCTATTTTGGGTTTTTCTCAGAAGCCTCATTTACACCCCTTGAGAAGGCCACTCAGCAGCAGCTTCTGGGAAGCAGCAGACTGTCACCTTCCAGTGCAGCCGGCCTGACACATCAGGGATAAGCTGGGCCTTAAGGATGCTTCTAGCAGCCCATCCAAACCTCTATGTATTGTCTCCACAGCTACTAGGTGCCTCCAGACCCCTCCCCTTTTCTAATACACTTTTAATCACCATTGTATTTAAAAAAAAAAAAAGGGGGGGAGATGGAGATAGAAAGCCCCCAGGGGAAGAATCCTTCCCCCAGGGAGCTACCGAGCCTGTTGAGGGCAGAAGGGGCAGGCGAGTCACAGCACAGTGCTGGAGACCTCGCCAAGGGTGCCATGAAAAGCAGGAGGCAGCCAGGCAGGCTGTAGAAAATATTTGTGAGATGCAGGCAAGATGCAGCTTTCCTGCAACGCAAAGTCACTGAATTAATGATAACCGAAGAGATCCCTGCAGAGACGGGGGCAGGGGGAGCTGTGGGCACGTCTTCATTTTCAATTCCTTCTGACCTATTTGCTTTGAGCTCCAAATTAAGATTCTTGGTTTTATTCCAATAAAAATTTAAGAGTTTAAAATTCTTCTGGTCTTTGGGGAAGTGCACAATAGAAGAACGCCTGAGTTCATCTGCCTCCATCCAGCTCCGCATCCACGCAGACTCCTTCCACGCACTCCTGCTCTGCAGTGGTTTTGCTTCTCTTTCCAAGATTTCCTCACGTAATTGTTCCACTGGTTTCTCAACCTGGCTGTCTCAAGAATAGCCACCCATCACAGCGTCACTCTTGTTGGGACATTAGGAAGAGGAAATTCTGTTTTGCTAAGCAATTAACTCACCTCCACTGCTGCCACAAAATGGCACAAGTTACTCTTCCCGATGCACAAGTTTATTAGAAGCAACTGAATTCAACATGCTTATTAACTTAGATAAACTAACTTTTCTGGTTCTAATGTAATATAAACAAAGCAAAATGCAGCAGAGAAGTAGTGCTGACTTTAATGAACATTAAGTGAAACCCGATGCAGCTTATTTTCGCTGCACCACTTCCAAAGAAGGTAAGGATTTTTACACTGGAAAAGGAAACTGCTGGAATATTAGGTCATGTTCTTATAGTTCAAGGCTTATATTCTATGCATCTTGTTCCTGTGAGAGCTTAACTATAGCTTGCTTTCTATGCAGTTTAATTTTAGACTCGATTTCTCATGCAAGGTATATTATTTGAGGACAAAAGTTACAAGACTAAGCTAACACCAGTACTGCAGTTTCCTGCCCTTTCATCAGTGCTGTTAAAATATTTTGATGATTATCAATAACAATTTCTGGAGGCAAAACAGAAATCACATAGGCCAGACCACTCTTCAGCCTGTATTTTTTTTTCCCGATCACTCTCTGAAAGTTAAAATGTTTTACAGGCTGCTATAAAGCACTGAAGAAATGCAACATCCTTCATCATCATCCCTTGTACATGAACTTGGATTTCTGAACCCCTTTTCCCAGTATTGTTAATTGGATTCAAAATTACACGCAAGGAAAGCATGGAGAGTTGATTACACATATCGTGCCTTATGACCTCAGACAGAATCAGAAGCATACAGCTAGAGGTGTCAAAAGACTTGACTGATTAAGAAATTATATTTAGAAAAAGCGTGTGAAAGATTAAGAACTTAAGTCAAAAGAAGGATCTTATACTAGGACAGACTTCCTACTGTTTTGAACCTCAGGGCACATCTTGCAGGTTTTCAACCCCTACTTCCCAGCGATACATTCTGAAGCCAGAATCGACCTTCAATTCTCTACCTTTCAGAGAGCAAATTCCTCCAGCAATACCGCAGATCACAAGACTTGCACCACAAGAATAACGCTGTTTGTTTTCTGAACAAGCACGAAATCATGCGAAATGTTGAGCTTTTTCAAGATGCCCCCATGCCCAACAACGTTTTCATGGCCATGACGTACTTAATGTTCTGCACTCCGAGAAAGTGAGCGCTGCCAACTAAAAGAGCCAAATAAGTGCAGAATTCATGCACAGCTGAATTATTCACATGTATGTAATCACGCTCAGTAGTCAACAAAGATTCTAACCAAATCCAGGCGTAGACTAACTCTGGGTGTGATGTTTTAAATGAGTATTTTTTCATATAGTTAAATGCTACCAGTGATAGATGTGGAACTAGAGAGCACAGGAGTTATGGACAATAGGTTTCTGTGGACAGAGTTTGTAAAGGGTGAAATAAACACGTTTTGCCAAGGTGTCAAAATGCTAAAACAAGATACACAGACTCTCTCCATGCTTTTGACTCCTTGCATCTCAAATCACTTCCATATACATGCAGAAAACTACAAGATTACATAAATACGTCACATTTTTATAGTGCAGACAATGAAAAACTACCTGTCCCAATTATTGCCAAGATTTAAAATACTGAAATCTAACGCACAATATCTCATTTGTTAATGGCTTTAATTCAAAACAAACCTTATTATAATTCTAACAAAGTAAAACAGGATGATGGAAACTGTTTAAGAGAGCCATAGAAGGACTAACAGATCACTCATGTCAAAAGGCAAATTATCCAGCTTGATTTGCTGAAGCAAAGCAAGAGATTCTTCAGAAAACAGTGTTTGAATTTTAGTTCCCAGTGTTTGAATTTTAGTTCCAAACAGTAAAATAATCCTGAATAAAATGTGCTGATGGCCACTGACTCCTAATTGTTATGATGTTAGTCAAAAAGTAATCTTGTACTGATGACTACTTCATTCCAACTTCCAGACTAACACACAGACTCAACATCCTAGTGCGTTAATTCAACTTGAACTCAAACATTAAGGTAACGAGCTGCAATGTTAAAATACATATTATTTATATAGGCATTTACATAATCACGACTTCTAACAAAACTAGCTACAGAAGAGCAGCTTATCAGTTAGTTACTTACTGTTCTCTATGGTTGGATCATATGAATCAACAAACTGCCCTTCCACAAACTGAATCGTCAGTGAAGATTTTCCTGTAAAGCAAGGAAAAAAATCATGGGTATTGAAACAAGTCTGCAGGCTGTTATCACTTTACATTTGGTAGCAGATAGAGTAATTCTTATTTTTTTATTTTCTTACAAAAGCCAATATGAGCTTTGTATGGTACACGTAAACTATCTATACACAAAAACTGACCTATTTTTAAATTAAGTGCCTATTCCTAGGCAACCGAGTCTCACGAACTTACAGCAACAACACCGCAAAAACTACTCGGCACGTGTTCTGCTTTTGTTTTAACACAGATCCTACAGCATTATTTAAATGCTTCTTCCAGTTGAAACAAATCTAAAAGTTGCAGAGTCCAACCCTCATAAAACTAAATTTAACGAAGCGTTATAATCGGAAGGTTCTTCCATCCAGAAACAAGGAAAACCAGAAATAATTTTCAGTCATCGCACGGAAAACTAGTCACCTGGACAGCATTAACTAAATTTGGGTTGACTAGAAGACTGGACATCTTTCCCTTGACAAAAGGATGATCTCAAGAGCTTTGAGGTCAATATACCCTCCTCTTCTACTCATCCTATTAACGCCCCACGACAGAGCAGTGGACGCAGTACTTTCAGCATAGCAATTGAGGAGGCATCCTTGGATTTTTATTTTTTTAAAGCAATTTAGCAGAAATATTTGCAGACGACTCAACATTCCCAGTTTCCATGATGCTGATCGGATCACACACTCCCAGTAAAGAACAAAACAAAATGTACTTAGTAACAAATAATAAAAAAAGGAAACTTAGTCTTGAAAGATTTTACAAGACGATAAACAAAAACGAATCACATATGTTGACCATAAGTAACTTTAAAGCTCTGAAAAAAAAGATGTTTCAAAGCATTACCAAAGCCTTAGCACAATTTCCATTACAGCACATCATCTACATTTGGGAATCCACTAGATCCTATTACATCATGTTTACTGGACAAATATACTCTTATAAAGACTGCCAAGTGTGTTAGCTGCCTTTGGATGAGTACACACTGTGTTCCTTTATGCTTCTTGCTGATGAAAGTATAAACAAAATATGACCCCAAGTTAAAATTTAGCATCAAGACCATCCTACTCAGTAGAAGCATTTCAGTGACATCAACGATAATTGATATTTTGGGTAAGCCAGTCTGCAGTAAAACTATTTTCCTGAATTAATTGCTTTGTATAAAGATTGTCCACTGGCTGTGCTTCAACCACGCTGTGTTTACACTTTGCTGGAGAAAAAGTTCCTTCCAAGCATTCCTAAAGGAGATATGAGAACAGTTTTCCATTTTTTCCCCTTGTTCTTGCTTCCTCATACAAGGCTCTTGACCTGTTCACATTCAAATTTTTTACTTTTTATGTCAACATACTTAGGAAATCGTTTTGCTAACAGCATGCTAAAAGTTACAAGTCAGACAAATAAGGTAAAGGATAAAAGTGTTGCGAAGGCAGTTCAGTATCTACACATGAAGTAAACTTCATTAACTGCAATGCTTTCTGGACTTATTTCTGCAGACACTGAGGAAGAAAATGTTATGGAGTATCATCATTTGGGATCTTGCGATTAATGAAAGCGATAACCTTCATCAACTCACTGCTTAGCTTATTTAACATCACTTCCCAGCTCTGCCACGCTTTTATCCCTTTGCTGTCTCCTATCAGTCTTGGTGGTTTATTCAAAAACCAGTACACAACCTTTTAAAAGCTGTTTTTTTGTTTTTTTTTTTTAAAAAAAATCAACTTCTTAGATATCTTTTTCTGATACAACAGTGCAAGTAAAGGTATCATACCCAGCACGCATCGGCTTGCAGAGAACACTGTACTGTAAACTGTTGCTTCAGCAAGGACAGAGGGGGGGGGAAAGCAACCCTGCACATCTGAAATCATCCCGGTCAGGACAGGCTTAGGACCGAGTCTATCCATCCCAGCAGCTATCTGCAAGCGCGTGCGTTTTAGACACCACTTAGAAGGCAACAGACTTTCTAGCTATTTCTTCTTCAACTGTCAGTTTGCGAAGTTGCTACTCAAAGCTCGTGGTACCGCGCTCTTTGCCAATGCCATTGAATGGTTTGGGTTGGAAGGGACCTTAAAGACCACCCAGCTCCAACCCCTGCCATGGGCAGGGATGCCGCCCACTAGATCAGGTTGCCCAGGGCCTCGTCCAACCTGGTCTCGAACACCTCCAGGGATGGGGCATCCACAGCTTCTCTGGGCAATAATACCAGGAGGTTAAACACTTTGTTTTAAAACAAAGCTAGGTATTCCTATATTAGACTGTTGTATCTTTTTTTTGTAAGTTTTCCACCTAGAAGGACAGAGAAGTTAAGCACAGATCATTGCTGAACAGCTTTCCCCCTAAGAAGGATCCTAAACTGAAAGGCATGACTGCTACCGGCTGTGCTAAGTTTGGAAACCGAGTACTAGGAAGGAGTCGGAGCCAACAGCAAATGCTGCATGTAGCATCCAGCTGTATTAATTACTGCTTTCCTCCCAACACTGAAAGGGAAAGAAACAAACCAAAAAAAAAGACTACAGCAGTATTCCACCACTCTCCTCCTAATTTCCTCCAAGCTCCCTAACAAACCTGCTGCAATGCCATGTTTGTGATCCCAAATGATCCTGCTTTCCTCCCTGAGCCACAGGGAAGCCCCCCAGCCTTAGGGTCAGCCACGTACCCCACGGGTAAACATACACAGCAGCATCCCGCTGCAGCAAGGCTCCCAAGGCAGGCACCAAAAATTAGGAGCCTACGTCATTACCAGCCCCTGTGCCACGTCCCAGCCCATGCCTGGGAAGCATGCAGGACTGTGTCAACAACAGCTCGGCTTGAACTTTGTCCCACAGGTTTTATTCCAGGCCTTTGAACCACGCTCACGGACAGAGAGGAGAATTCAGGTCACCGCTGAGCTCCTATCTCCTCTTTCCCCAGAAAGATCAGGCAACTCCGCTCTCGGTTTTCAGAGAATTACAACGTAAACGCACAGCCCGCCAGGCACGGGCCAAGGAAAGGCACCCAGCTGTGCTCTGCCTGCTGTGCTCACTGCACCTTGTCCTCTGCAGGCAACGGGGAAAGGGGGAACGATACAAACCAACCGTACTCACACCACTCATACACCAGCCTAGAGGATCAAAGAGCCAGGCGGCTTACGCCACGCTCTGTTGCTCGAGGGTCCATGCTTCAAAAGAGGCCCAGCTCTCACATGCCCTCGTTGGGAACAGACGCCAAGTGCTTTTTCGGTTTGCTAAGCTTTTCCTCGCATTATTCTCTACAACGGTACTTTTCCTGCCTTCAAGTTTTAGGGAAATAAACATCCGTGGAAACCAAAAGGAGAAGCGTCGTGAGCAGGAGCAAGGCGACGGCCGCTGGGAGCAGCTCCCCGAACTGATGCAGACCTGTGATTTTCAGATGAGACGCATAAAAACCTTACTGGAGGAAGGTTATGGTTTAACCTTCTGATCCTCCATTCAGCATCACAGAGCTTAAATTCCAAAGAAATGAATGAATCAAGTAAGGGCAACACTGGGGCAGGGCAACGGGATAACTCCTCCAGCTATACTTGGTTGTTGTAGCTCAAAGCGCTGGATATTTTATGGCAAAGGAGTTGTAAGCAAAACCCTACAGATTTCCTGACCGCCCTCTCCCTAGAGGGATGGGAGAGGAAGAATTCAGAGGGATGGATTTGATGGTACCTAGAATCCATGTCCCAGGCAGCTGGAAGCTCAGCTGAAGTTGTCCAGAAGTATCAGACATTTATGATTTGATGCCGGAGTGGTACAGAAAAAAGTTTTCTACTGTTAAAAGAGAAAAGGAACAATTTCCAGAGAGAAAACCATTTCAAAAAAAATAAGCTGCCGCATTTCTATTCACACAATAGACCACCTACTAAATAAAGCGGAGCAGACCACATCAGCTACAAATGCCATTGCAACTGTCAGTGCAAACCAACTGAGTTTTTTACTCGTCTTCTTACTTCTTGGACAAGAGCTGTGGTACTTCGTCTACCCTTAAATTTCGGGCTACACAACACAAGGCAGTTTACCACGAACATGAGCAACCCAGCCCGTGTGTGCTCATCAGCAGGTGGCCTCCCGAAAGAGGACATCACCTCTTCGGTGCGCCACCGGCCTGCCAATCCCTCCCCACGTCCACAGGCAGAGGGGAAGCCCAGCTGAAAGTCTCATCTGCTGCCAATTTCCCCCCGAAAGATCTCCCCAGGAGACAGAAATGATGCAAGCGGCCAGCCAGGCAGGCGAACAATGGCCCCACAAGCAAGGCATTGTGCAAGCTCGGCCCCGCAGCTGCCCTCTAACGCGGCACCGCCGCGATGACGGCCACGGGCAGCGCGGTTTGAGCTGAACAGGGAGGATTTCTTAACACTAGAAACGGGCTGCACAAGCCATCGGTAAAAAATACGATGGGGTCAAGAACGACAGCTACTGAGGAGTTGCACTTCCCTGTTCCGCTCGGATTTTAGGTGCCTGTGGTTTCTTTAACCCGTCTTTTTCACCGAAATGCCTGCTTAAGCGCTGTGCTTAACTATTAAACGCTGAACAGCTGGCAGCATCTAACCCATTCATACCACAAACCCAGCATCTTACAGAAGTCAGGCTCTGAGTAGATCTACTCCTACCTACAGGACAAATCAGTTCAGATTTTGTCAAAGAAAGTTCGAGGAATTTCATAATAAAACGCTGTCAGTGGTATTAAATCAGATAACCCTACTGCACACCAGAACTGCAGCATCTCACACGCATTGACACCCAACTTGCTGTGTTGCACAAAGATTAAGATTTCATACTTAGTTATATTTAACTTGAACGTCGGGACCTTGATCTTTTTTAAAATTTGGAATACCAAGACGTGCAAAACGGAGCCCCCAGCACCTCCCCAGGGCAGATTGTCTCCTTGTCCTCAGAGCGCAGAAAAGGACCGAGATGGAAGGTTCAACCGGGTAGCAAAGGGAATTGTAGAACTGCTCTTGGACAACAGTCTTTTCACAAGATAGTAGATCTCAAATTCATTATTAGCTCACCATTCATCCCAGGCTTCATCATTAGCAATTCTCTATGGTTAATTAAGATTTTTCTCCCTCTCAGGTACTAACTACAGCTATCCAGCTGCTATTTTGCTGACCACTGCTATGCAGTTCAGTAAACCATTCTAACGCCTAGAGAAATATCTGGGTCAATGGAGAATTCTGTTCCTGAACTTCTGAAGACAATACAACGAGTTGTGTTTTACTCAGATACAACTTACTTCTATTAATACTACTTTTAATTACGAGGAATTATCACTTATAATCATAGCACATACATCTATTTCGAGATGCAGTTTTACCCATTTTGTAGTGATTTCCTTGTGACATCAACAGTATGGTAACAGGATTGAAAAAACGATCCTCTCATGCTTCCAGAGAAGAATCTCTGAGACAGCCTTAGAGCTCAATTGCTGCACTTCTGATATTCATGCTCAATTCACAACTCCAGGACTGCTGGCACTCCTCTCAAGGTGCTATCGGAGCTTTCTCAAGGACAAACTACAAGATTTGTACTTACAAATCCTCGAACAGCAGACGTGTGAGAACCTCAGTGAAACAACTTTTGGTTAAGTAGCGAGGGACCTCAGGAACAGAAGAGACCCTAATGACAACTGGAACAGTAGTTCAGGACACAACTAGCTCTTTTTCAACTTCTGTGGCTCTTCATGCTGTTGCTACCACTGCTCCCTGCCCTCTCCTGATCTACTTTCCCATCAGGACATAAGGCAAGGTATTTGAGGTCTCAGGCAAGGTATTGTAGCAAGAACCACTCCTAGTGCAGAAGACGACGTTCATGTGACAGCCGGTAGTATGAAGAACACAAGCCTGGAGGAAGAACAGGACACGTGCTCGTTTCCCTTCCTCCTGCATTGCACAACCTTTCTGAGGTTTATCAAAGGTATTCCTCTGAAAGCCAGAAGCAATCTGGGAGTCCCTTTGAACAGAAGTCAGACGGCTTCCTCATTTCCTTCACATTTCAAAGCAGGCAAACTCACGTGCATTTGTGCAGGCCCTCGCTAGGCTGCCGGCAACAAGCCTTCGAAACACAAACCAAGAAGTCCTAATAATGCTCTCTAGATAAAAAATTTCTCTAAGGAAAGCAGGAAATCCCTGATGTGGAACAACCACTTTGCTCTATTCAGGGGCAGTGCTTGCCCCTCCATGTTCACCTACAGGTTGTTGCAACGCACTGGGTGTCAAGGGAAGTACGTCGAGAAAAATTCTGGTGTTTTAATGCAACAGCTTAGTTGACACTTCCACATGTCCATTTTGCCTCATTTAAGCCACCAACCTCATCAGATGATTATCAGAAGATAAGTTTCAGCTATTTTAGTACACAGTGCAGTTACCTCTGCTTCTTACCTTTGCCAGCAGAAAAAGAGTGACACAGTTTGCCTGATATTTCCCTTTCAATAAAGGACTTTAACTTCACATGCTAACTATCAGTTGTTAAAGACGGAAAAGCCGCTACAAGGCTTTAAAAAAAATCCAGAAGCTTGTATGGCATGCATCTCACCTAGCCACAGTATTCACAGATGGTTGCATTAAAGGGGCTTTAAACAGCTCAGGTGAACTGCATCCTGGACCCTCCCCACAACCAAGGAAATTCAGACATTCACTTGTGCAGATAAACACCATCCTCTGTATTCTCTTCAGACTGCCTGCAGACACCCTACATCCCTGCAGCTCCATGGCTAAAGCATTTAAGGTGACAGCAGAAACTCAGAGGTAACTCAACCTGCCAGGCACGTGCTGCTACCCTGATTAGTGAGTTTACTGCTAAACTAAATGTTTGGTGTTACAGTTTGATATGCTGTACTCTGAAAGGAAAGCTTGTTAAACTTAAAAATCAGACCCTAATGTTTTAGTTTAGGGCACACTTGGAGGGAAAGACTCAACTTTACACTGATTTTTCCCCCCCCAAGAGGCCAAATTTAACTCAGTGCTGGGTAGAAGTCCATTCTCCCTGTGCACACACTTCAGGCAGATAATTAGGGACCTGAATAAACCTGACCTTTCCTTGGATCACTGGGTATGTGTAACATGAAATGCTTTTGAAAAATCCTTCCAGTAACTGCCATTGTTTCATCATTAAATCAGCTTTAAAAATCTGTGCCATTAGAAATAAAAACGCCTCTTGCTTTAACACATTCCACGCATTCCCCTTCTTCAGCTTCAAAGTTTTAGTTTCAACACAAAGCAACTCCCAGCTTCCAGTCAGTTCCTTCCTGAAGCTAGGGCTTACTGGGGCGTACAACTTAAATTACCTTTTTGCAAGTCAGAAATATCAGGACGAGGAGGTTTTAGCACTTCTTCAAGAGGCAGACCTTCCTGAAGTTACCAGCACTAGCTCTCCATCCGCGGTACAGGTAGGAACTGCACCTGTGGCACGGCTGAATTCAGCCACAGTGGTTATGAGCTACGTTCCATGCACGCTGCAGGTGATAAAACAACTGTTTGGGTTCACAGCAGGTTTGCAGACATTTTCCTTATTCCATTTCTACACAACTGGCTGAAGCTAACACCAGCCACAGTGAGTCACGTGCTGCCGGTCGCCTGGTGCAGCAGCGTGCCGTCGACCAACACAGAGCGTGTCTTTCTACCCAAACTTTGCATTTCAGTTAGACAGCAGGATGAACTCCTCCCTGTTTCCTCGTGCTGTACATCTCACTGCTTTAAGCCACCTGATCTACACCACCAACAGAAAACCTCAATAGCACAGAACTCTTGTCAATATGAAAGACCTCAGTCTGTGTGTCAGTGAAACAGTTGAAAGGTCTTCCCTACCGATCCAAGGACCAGAGCCCCTGCATTTACTGTGCCCACCACAACTCACTGCTGCTCACAACAACCCCCAAGCAGAAGGCTAAATCTCTGAAAGTGTCAGTGAATTTTTCCTGGCATTATTTTAAAAAAGAAAGCCCAGGAGATTGACCCCGAGCACATCATAACACCAAGTGAATTGGAGGAAATGCAACTGAAATGGTGGGGAATGGGCCCTTGTGTGTGTGTAAAGGCACACGGAGGTATAACTGCACAATAATCACTAGAGGATCTTTGCAACAAAAGGCAGTTTCAGCCTCAGACAGGCTGTATCGCTCTAAAATTGCCAGTCAATGTAACTGGCTCTTCTGTCTTTGCTGATGGTCCAAAGTCTGGTGAACCCGATGTCAACAACTGCTAGCGCTGCACGTGGCAGCCAAAACCCGCCTTTCGTGGAAAGCCTGCTGCTACCAGCGGTCAGGATGGGCACGGAGCACCATTTCCCTGCCGCGTCCTGCGCTGCGGGGTGTTCCCAAAGCTGCACGAAGCAGGAACCGAGGCACCCACCCTGACGAGATGAAGATCTCCGAGCATGAAACAGAAACGGTGTTTAGGGCTACAGAAGGATCAGTGCTGCTCCTCTCTCCCACCAGCAGTGCAGGACACGGTGAACTGCACTGTGCCTCTGTCAGCAGATGCACAGGTAGACACTGCTTAGTGACCATAAAGTTGAGCCTTGACAAGTTTAATTCTCCTGCACTAGCCCGGGAAGCAGCAGGTCAGGGCACAAGCACACTGCCACAGCCGCTACAAGGACACAATGTCACAGCTAGTCACACCTGGGAGTCCCTGCTGTGATCTATGCAAACCCATGCAACACTACAGCCAGAATACTTGAAACAGTATTTCCCTTTACAAAAAGCTTTCCCCCATGACTTTAAATCAACTTTTTAAAGTTACTGTTGTCTCTCTCCAACTCAGTTCTAGATCTTTGAACTAACTATACCTGCACCTTGGATGTTCTCTCCACTCAGGTGCCAAGTTCCTTCCCTCCGTACTAATCAGGGCTGCATACAGCTACAATCAGTTAAATGGCACCTTCAGAGCACTTGATACAGCCAGAGCTAGTCGGTGACACCTCCTCACTGATTCTGATTGCAAGCCTTGTCTTTTTACGCACTTACCACTTTTCTAGGTTATCCTTCACACCTATACAACATACTCCACACTGTAAAACCTACAAAAATGACTGAGAAAGGATTTTGTGTAGAAGAGGAACATAACAGAGCAGGCTCTGAAAACAGAAGAAAATCTGTTAACGGTAAGCAATGTTCAAAGTAATGATATGCTAAAATCACAGCATGACAGACAGGTAAAACATCCAGAAAAAAAAAGCCTGCAGAAGTAAGAATAACACCACAGAGTACTGAATAACCTAGTGGAAGAGTCACCAACCTTGGGAAACATTAAGGTAACATAAGGCAAGGACAGATCTAACATGACATAGTTGATTTTGTCATAGGGCAGAGAAGATGGAATAGGTAACCCATGATTTCAATGACATGTTATAAACATTTTGCCTGTCGTGACAGCCAGCTGGCTTTCTCACCTTCTGAACCAGTGCATATCCATCTGTTGGCTCATACAGTTTTTTAAATCTATCCTCAGTGCTTAAACCATCTAGTACAAAAAGGTCACAGAACAGAACTCTGATCTTTGCAAGGAACAAGAAAAAAAAACAACAGAACAAACAGCAAAAAAATGAATCCCCCCCAACCACCTCAAAAAAACGACACCAGGGAAGTAACTGATGATGACACCTGTAACCCGACGTTAAACTATTTTTACATTTAGACTGTCTTTCACAAGTGAAATGTCTCCCAGCCGGTCCAGCTCCAGCACACGAGGAGGTTCTTGCCAACAGGAGCTGGATTTTCCAGCTCCCAGCACTCAGCTGGCACAGCCGTGCAGCTTGGAGCAGACGAGGAGTATCAGGCTACAGCTCAAGGCCCCCAAGCTTCAGGCCGACCTTCACAGACAGAGCAGCACGCTGCATTTGTCTGCCGTGCGGGTCCTGCACACCGACTCAAAATTCTCCAAGTGTGGCAGTGGTTATTAGTCAGCTGTTATCCTGTTAAATCATAAGTTAATCCGGTTAATCGTAAATTCAAGTCTATTTTAAACACTATCTAAGAAGCTAACTACATGACATCTACTTGGCAGAAATGGGTAAAACACAAACTACTAAAGGCCAGTAGATGAAGGGCAAAGATTTACCGTAGGTACAGCAAAGCCTTTCAGAAAGGGCTTACATCCTTAGCCTTATTATTTGGAAAATAACTCCCATCTTCATTTTTGGCTGCCACGATTCCACGCTGTAAGAAGTGCAGGGGCACGGCCCAACTTCCCCCGCAAGAAGCTGCCCTTCAGACTTGGCTGCACGCGCCCCGCTCACACACCATGCTTTTTTCTCCTCCCCGGCCCCCGCCTTTAAACCCTTTCACCCTTTGGCGCACACGGCCCGTGCCCACATAAGCAGCTGGATGCCAAAGTAACGGGATGTTCAAATGACCTTCGGAACAAACAGCAGTACACCCAACAGCCCCACCATTAGCTGTAAATTATGAATGAGAACGGCTTTTTAAGATCACAATCTTGCCTGGAAATCCTAAGAGAGAAGGCATCATCTTATTTATCTGCAGCACCATTACCTTGCACTTGTTCCGAGTGGTTTGTATTGACAAAAGCACAGCCCGACGCTACGAAACACCTTCTGAGATGCCCATCTAGCAGACATTTCAACAAGCTACTCACTGAAATGCTGGCACTTTCACTTAGCTCTTCCTCTGTCCTGCCACCACAGTTTTGTGGATGAGTGGGGACAAGCAGAAAAATACTTCAGGTGTCATTAGGCTCCCACTCAGAAAAAAAGACCACAAACATATCTTGCATTTGAACAACTGTTAGATTTAAGTTTAGCGACCAACAAGAGATTTGTCAAGAATTTTGACAAACGCAAAGGAAGTTAAAATAGCACCGTTAACACCTCTCCTTAGAATTTATTCACCAGCACCAAGCCACGCGGATGAAGCAGAACATCTATTAGAAACGGACACCTCCCAAGACAGCAAGGCAGAAGACAGTACTGCAGCAAACGAAGGAAGAGTGCTCGCTTATGTGCAAGTTTCAGAGCAGAAACTTCCAGTTCTAGCTCAAAATGGTGATTCTGAAACAGATTTTAGAACACCAAGAATTTGTTATTAATGGTAGACCAAGCCTTAACGCAAAACACATTCTACTGCACTAATGTCAAGTGCCTGATTGTTTTGACAGCTTGTGGGACAGATTTAATGGAGTTTTCCTACACATGATGCATCCCAGCGCTTCTGCGTGGAGCAAGAGTACCTTTAAAGGAGGTCATACATCTTGAAGGAAGTTTTGGCAATACAATCTGACAAGCTGTTGAAGCCAGACAGATGTATCCCACTAACTCAGGAGACAACGCTGTCAAGGGACACTTTAATAGCATAATTTCGCTTTGCACTTGCACATGTTGGCACCCACACGCTGAAGACCACTTATGTATTCCTTCTTTTTCCAAATTAAAATTCATTTAAGTCAGTACTCCACAGAATACAAATAACCAGCTCAGATCTTGCAGGCAGGCTGTTCTGCTTGCTGTAATTTAAAATATTTAAGGATGCTGATAACCATTCCAGAAATATTGACCCCTCGTTCATTAAAACTTTACCGCTACATTAAAAAAACAGCCGAAAGGAAGCCTCGCTGTTTAAAGCGTAATCCAAACCAAGACAGGGAGTAATGATTTCTCCACTTCTGATCTACTTAAGATATAAGCACTGCAGCTTTTCTGAACTGGTCTTCCAAACGTCACATATTAGGGTCTTTTGGTCCTTAAAAGGCCTTCAGAAATCACTTACTTAGTCTTATGCCTCCAAAAGATTAATCTTTGGCCGTTATCCACAAGCTCCTAAGGACTTCATCCAAATTCAACAACTATAAATTTCCTCTTCGTGTTCCAATTCACGTAGGAAGTCCCACAAGAAATTCCAAGCAGTTTTCCCTCCTGCGGGAACTCCCAAGGCTCACAAGCTATTCTTCGCCTGCCCTGTCTTCATCCCGACGGGCACGTTATGCTTGATAATCCAAGATCTGCACTTCAGCAGCCTGTGCTGCCCATTTATACCACCTTTCTCATCACTCTGACCCCTCATCCTTCGCACAACACTTAAAATTTGCACGCACAGCAATCAAAGCGCGTACGGCAAGCCGAGGAAGAACCAGTGCGTGCGAACAGATTCAGTACTTGCGATTCCCCTCTGTGCTGCAAGAACGGATACCTACACCTAAACGAGGAGCCGACTGATATTTGCACACAACAGATATTCTGGGGGATAGCTGAGCAAGCACTGAAGATTGCTTTGGAACGCAACAGAGCCTTTTAGACTCGTTTCCACTGTTTTTCAAAGGAGAGAGGCAATCAGTGATTCTGTCTGGACCTTGCCTCTGATCCGCAGTAGCATCTTTATCACTAAGTGCATCCACAAATTCCAAGACTGTATCACTTGGAGCATCATTTGAATCTTAAGACTTGAAAGTGAGGTTTAGATTTACCACCGGTCAAACTCCTTAGTTTTCCACGATTCTGCCCGAAAGGATTAGCTTTGCCTACAAGGTTATTTAGACAAGAATCTTGAAAAACTTGATTTCCTCGTGGTTCCTCAAGGCACGGTTCACCACCTTTACAAGGCTATCTTTTCCCGGCAAGGGAACGACTCGGGTTCAGAAGGCCCGCAGCCCAAAGTTTGCAAAAAAAAAAAAAAAAAAAAGCGTTCACGCTTATCTGGAGCGGCGGAGGAAAATACTCACAGATGTGGTTTCGTAACAGGTCAGATCGAATCAAAGTCTGCAGTGCCGCGGAGAGGCCGCTCCACCCTCCCCAAACAGCGCTCGCTCCTGCCCCAGGTCCTGCTGCAGAGCCGAGCCCTGCGACAACTTCTGCTGCTTGCTGCGTTTGCGAAGGAAATCAGTTCCCCGGGCTGGGGGCCGCGCTTCGGGCGTGCCGGTGCCAGCACACGGGTGGGGGCAGGAACCGGCCGCTGCCAGGGCAGGGTGAGCGAGGCTTGTGCCAGGCAAAGCCCCACCCTGCGCTGTACGTTTGCATCTGCCTTCGTTACAGGCAACTGAAAAAGAAAGCGGCAGCCACGGCTCTAGAGGAAAGCTGCGTTTGAAAGCCTGTTTCAGCGCTGTTTAACACCTGCCTCGGTTTACCTCCTTGTTACAAGTTCAATACAACCATCTCCCCCCCCCGAAAACAATTCAGCATCCACTGCACTTCATACGTCTCAAAAGGAGAACACGATCTTAAATGGCCCACATTCACCTGGTTTTGGTAAATTTAATAATCTGAAATCCCATGGAGACCTACATGGATTTCCTCCGTAGTCTTCCCTTCCCCACCCCACGCAGGATAGCTGCCACTGGTGTGCGAGCGCAGCAAACGAAAGCAAATTTCCTGAGCAGGACTGGAAGAGAGAAATTTGAAGCAACCACCCTTCCTCCTCCCCCGCCCCCAACTCAGGAACAACATCTCGGTTTCTCACGCTAGCGAATTCACAACAAATTTGCTGGTTGCTTCAAATAGAGGCCTTTGAAAACAAAAGGAAACCTCTCAAGTCCTTAAGGAGCCGGGTTCAGAAGCACCAAGGGCAGCTCACTGTTTCTCCATACCACACTCCCAGTTTCCAGCTTCTGGTTTAGGACACGGTGGGTTGACACCCCGACAGGTTAACTTTGACTCACGCAGTACTTGCAGGGCTTGAGCGCACGTGAAAATCCCGCAGAGGAGCTGTTTAGGTTTTGGCCTGAACATACAACTGAAGCTGAGAGCAGTTTTCAACTCATGCCCTTGAACGTCACCTTCAGGAGAGCTCCTGGAAGTTAACCAGGCGTTAGTTTATCACGTTGGAGCCGCTCTCCCCATCCCAAGCGCGTGGTTACACCACAGCGGCGCAGACCACAGAGGTGCTGTGCGCCCCAGGTCCACGCTCACGGCTGTGCTGTGCCTCTAAACGAACAGCTTTGCCATTTTATAGCTTATGAATTACAGGATCTATATTTCACTCGGTTTCCCTCGTTGATATTAGCTCTCGGTTGCATACCCAAGCGCCAAAACACTCCACCGAGCAAGCAAACCCCGCGAGCGTTACGAGGAGAGGAAGCCAGAGCAGGCAACGGAGGAGTTAACGCAAGAGCCTCGTCCTCAAATAACCCCGCCGGCTTGATATTACAGCTGAGCGCGCTGCCTCCCCTCCGCTGCTTCCAGCTCCTGCCGGCAGATGCACTGCAGCAGCCCGCACCGCTGCGCCGCGCCGGCGGCCGAGCCGAAACGCACCCGAAGCTGGCGCTTGCAGCCTCCCGGCAGCTGCCATCGGGGCTCATCCCGGTGCCGTGCGGGGCTCGGCAAAACGTTCACCCTCCCCGTCAGCCGGGTGCCGAAGCACTCCATTTTCCTGCTCGGTCTCAGGATTCCCAACGCCGCAGACGCGTCCGGTTCTGGAAATCGGGCTGCATACCACAACAGCTCTAACTTCTTCGCTCCTTCTCTCCCGACAGTCACACGGGCAGTTTATTGCCTCCCACCATCACCTCTTCCCCCTGTCCAGCCCCGAAGGGCTGCCTCCCCCAGGCGGCACGTGCTAACAGGTGCCATCTTTCAGAAGTGAGAGGCAAGGCTCCAGCTCCATTTTACAGTACCAACCTCCTGATGCTCCAGCGACTCGTGTTCTCAAAACCAGGCTCTACTTTTCACCCAAAACAATTATCCTTACCGTTTACAGGTCTCTATCACCACTTTTTCTGCCTTTTAGGCAGGGCAACGAAGCATTTTTTAATCCCATTGCAACCACCTGGAAGCCTTTCGGTATGAATTTGAACTCGGCAGATAGTTTTGTTCAACTCTAGTTCTTTCACTATGCATCTGCACGGCACATTCACAGATCACAGCTATTTCTGTCTGAAAACTGCTCTCCACCTACACGAAAGTTTGTTATGTATAAACCTGAAAGTCACCAAGCGCTATTTATCTGGAGGAAAAAAAAAGAAAGGCAAGTAGGTGAGTCACCAGCAACTCAACTGACCCCTCTCAGAGCTACTGACCAGGAGAGAACATTTTCAGATCACCAGTTCAAATGTGTAAAGTCAGAAATTATTTCCAGAAGAGCAGCAGCAACAGCCGTATTAACAGCAAACCAAAACAAAAAAGCTGACAAGTGAGGCTGCGATAGCAACCTACCACTGAAGCACCTGCTCCAAGCGACTCCTTCCTGCCTATCTCAAATCCATTAGTTCAGAGAACCCCAGCACTAAACTCTTTTACAAAACAATCTGAGAAACCTCACTGACACCAGCATTCACAGTCTGAACTTACATTTTTTTCGTACAGACAAAAAAATAAGCAAACTGAATGCATTTTGGACAACTACACACTGCTTTTCAGAGTAAACGTTACTCCGAAGAAATTCACAAAGTTGATCCAGATACGAAAACCTTCTCGGTCGAATTATTTCCATAAATATCTAACACAGCCCAAATATAACTGGAAATAATGAATTACAGCTAAAACACAACGAGGGCAATGTAAGACGATTCTTTTCAGCAGAGGCCTTATAACTTTACGAAATCTCACACTTCATACATCAGACAGATTTGCTCTGGAATCAAACCTCAAGTAGCTGGTCCACTCCGGTCACTGAACTGACATCAGTAACCAAAGACAAGTTCTTCCCATTGCAAAACCATCAGATTTCAGGATGAAATCCACACGATTTCTATTATCAGAACCTCACCGAGACGATCACATTTACATAATGGAATTAAACTTTCTTTTTAGACCGCTTTAAGCCCAAGCAAAACCCAAAGACGACGTTCTTGTGAGATTTCTGTCTAGCGTCATGCCACAACCTGCAGGCTATACCCACGTGTAATTGGCCTTCTCCACCAAAAAACAAGTCCTGAAGTTCCTGGCACATCCTCCGCCCGCATCTCCCTTCCCAGGCAGCAGGTCTGCACGGGAATTCGCGAGGCTGCCGCCGATCTCTCCCATCAGCCAAGCACGGTAGTTTCACCTACGGAAGGGTTGCTGGTGGTGTTGAAAGACAGAGGGAGTGTATCCAAACAAGCAGGCTCCTGAACTTTCTATACCAACAGCTACTCCGTCAAAACACCACTCCCAAGCCCTGCCGCATTTGACAACACCGGGAAAAGGGTAAAATGCGGTACAAGTGAAAACCAGGGCGCAGCGTGAAGGCAGTGACAGATTGAGACTCCCGTTTCACAAACCCTTTGGAGGACACGCCTGTCCATCACCGTGCACGCTCGCAGCCTGAAAGAGCTGCAGTCATCAATTGTAGGAACAGCTCGCTGCTTGACGTTTGTCACCAAAATGCGGCTATTTCAGGTCAGAGCTGAGAGAGAGATGGGGAAAAAAAGGTCGCTATTTGCTGATTAGTCTCATCTCAAGCACCACGCTGCACGTGCAAACGACAAGAGCTCACACAACCCAAGCATTTACCCGAACCTATACAACTGGAAGCATTTCACACCTTACTGGAGCTGGCCTCCCTCACTCCAGGGTCAAAATTAAGGCTAAGGACAGCTACGGCTCTCTGTTTGTAAAAGGAAACTTGCAAGCCTTCAGCAGTCCTTCAGATTTCGGAATTATTCCCCATCCTGATGAAAATTAGCTCTATTCTAACGCTGCATTTTCCCCAGAAGTAACGTTCCTCATTCTCCCAAGGAATTATTGCCCAAAATCTTGTCCTAGGAAGAGATTAGATCCTCTTCCTAACCCAGCGCTTGATCGGTATTCCTGCCATCATGACGCAAAGCAAGACTTACTTAAAAGCTTCTCTGAAGCCAAACTACGTGGTTATTCTCCTAGACTTTAAAGGCATGCTTGGGTAAACAAAGGATCCAACCTAAATCTCGCGGTTTAAGTTCCGTATTTTTCTAACGGCCGTACAAGATGGAAGCAAGACCCCAATGACCTGTTTCTGCTGCCTGGGCTGTTACATAAGTATTTTCCTAGAAACGCGATGCTCCCGTATTTAAGAGGAGCAGCTTTGTGGTTTTAACAGGCAAGATTTCTACCTAGGAGCAATGAGGCAACAGAGAGCTGTCAAGGGTAATGAGCGGAAAACTACTTATTCCTTCTGCTGCGTTCCTATGACTTGTAGCTGTCCTAATAAAGCTCACCGTGTCCCACAACGCCTAGAAGCGCCCTAGTCTCAGAAAACTGGAGTTGAAGAAGTTCAGCAGCAGGTCTTTACGGGCATTAGGTAACTTTTTGCCCATCTCTTTCTAGAATGCTTTCTTCCATACGAGCACTATTGCTCAAAAATGTTCTAGGCCGCACCGCCGGATTAACAACCCCATACTATTTGTGCCATCCTTTTCTCAACCGATTACATACCCTACGATCATCGGATTTTTTTGACTGCTGCTTTTCACCATCAACGGATGACGGACCAAAGCTCAGCAGCGCACCCAGTCCCCTACACATGCTTCTAAAGAACAGAATTTCAAGAATTTTTCCTTCCCACTTACACTGCCCATTGCTTGTTTTTATCCAAGGAAAAAAAAAAAGAGGAAAAACAGCACACAGGACAACGAAACTGACTGCGACAAGTCACACCAAATACACTATGCAAACCGATCGACCTACTGCTGGCCGGTCCTTGCAAGGACAACACAAAATCAGCATCTTTTTTCCCCTCACCCCATCTCGAGGGCAGGCCGCAGTTATGCACAGAACACCTAAAACTCCTCTGCTTACAGAGCCTTTTTTCAATCTGGAAAAAAGGCTCCGTTTTCCAGCTTCTTTCTGCTGTGCACGACCAAAGAAATAACACTAATTCAGCTGCTGCCATAAAAGGGTTTCTACAGGAAAGTATCTCTGCATAGGATCTTCTGTATTTTCCAGCCACGCATTATCCTCGACATCGATCTGCGCTTTTAGGCCTGATCGATCAGGAAAAGGACCCGAATGCCAAAACGCCTGCTTTCCATCGCAGACCACAAGGGCGTTACAGGTGCGGGCAGCCCCAGAGAAGCTCTGGGCTGCTACGGCCTCGTGCCGGACGCTTCCAGGCAGTTCTTCCCCTCGGGTTCGGCCGCGGTGCTGTGCCGGGGGCTCAGCGGGGCCGCGGCACCGGGGCACCACGGGGTTGTACAAGTACAACCGGCGGCACCGTCTCTGGGAACAGCGCCGGCGCGATGCGTCTCTACGGAGGGAGGAAATAATGATGGTGATGATAATAATAATAATAATAATAAAAAAAAACAGGGATTGGACTGAAATAGAGCAAAGGGAAGGGGACTTCTGGGGAGGAAAGGGGAGTGCTGGTGGCTGGGGTGCTGGAGGAGCAGTGCTGGCAGCCTGCAGGACCACGGACACACCGCTCCCTGAGGAGGCTGCGAGCCCTGCAGCCTCCCATCCCTACAGACAGCTCCTTATCCCCGAACCACCCCAAAACCACCTCAAAACCCGCCCTGAAACCCTCCTCCGCCAGGCAGCCCGGCTTCCTCCGGCGGCCCCGGGGCCCGCAGCGCTCTGCGGCGCCGCCATGGCGCCCTGCCGGCCTCCGGCCTCCCTCCTCGGGGCCTCAGGGGCCCCCGGCCTCCCTCCTCGGGGCCTCCGGGCTCCCTCCTCGGGGCCTTCAGCCTCCCCCCGGCCGGTACAGCCGTTACAGCGCGGCCCCACCCGGCACAGAGGTGCTGGGGTCGGTGTGGCCGCGGTCGCCCCCCCCCCCACAGCCCCCACACGGCCTCCCCCGAGGCGCCCCCCCCCTCCGCCTCCCCCTCACGCCGGCCCCCGGCTCTCACCCACGCTCCGGTAGCCCAGGATCGCGATCTTGCGGGACTTGGACGGCGGCATCTTGTCCCCCGGCCGGCCCCGCACCACATCAAGGGCGGCGGCTGCGGCGGCGGAGGCAGGCGGCGAGGAGGAGGAGGAGGAGGAAGGGCGGGAGGCTGTGAGGGGGAGGCTGTGAGGGGGGGGGGGAGGTTGGCGCTGAGGGGGGGGGGAGAACGCAACGGGGGGGGGGAAGGCGGCGAGGGGGGGGGAAGCGCGCGCGGCACCGGCAACGGCGGCAACGGCGGCGGCCGCCCCACGTGACCGCCCGCCCCGCCCGGCCGCGCGCGTCACCGCGTCACGGGCCCGCCGCCCGTCAGGGAAACGGGAGGCGGGGGGGGGGGGGGGGAACTTGCTGCGTCATCGTGCCGCCAGGCCACGCCCCCTCGGGGGGGGCGCGCGCGTGCGCGGGGCGCTAACGGCCGGCGGCGCGCAACGGTCGCTGAGTGCGCGCGCGGGGCTGAGGCGTTGGGCGCCCTCCTGAGGGGAGGAGGCGGGAGGTGGCTTCAGGAGCCCCCCCCCCCGCCGGCCAACGGCCCCTTAAAGTTCTTAAAGTCATCCCCCTTTGTTCCAATAGCTCCTTGCTGCTCATCACAGAATCCTTAAGGTTGGAAAAGGCCTCCGAGATCATCATCTGGTCCAACCACCCCCCTACCACCAACGTCACCACCAAACCATGTCCCCAAGCACCACGTCCAACCTCTCCTTGAACACCCCCAGGGAGGGTGACGCCACAGTGAGGAAAAGTGTCGCCCTTTTTTTATTTGTTAACCTTTTTATCAGGTGAAACTCCAAGCTCCAGCAAGCTTCATACCTCAGAGAGCAGGTCCAGCGCTCACTGCATACTGAATTAAGGGAGAAGGGCTTTGTGAAGAAGCTTTTCCCCTCTGCTGTTACTTATTTTACACACATTCCACATTTTCTTGAAAAACGAACATTCTTGAGTAACAAACAGATTTTCCATGTGCATATTTTCTTTTGGGGACGTACATCCATATATCTGATGTGCAATTACACACACTATGTACAACTATACTAAATTGTTACTCATTATTATACCACATTATGTACTAAAGCAACCTAACAGTCAGATGATATTAGGGGAAAATGGTCTTGTCCCTGGTGTCAGCCACTTGTTCTCATGTGCTGGCATTCCTCTGACCTGGTAAGAGGGCAGGGAACTACAGCAAAGAAACTACTTGTACGCAAAAGCCATTTGCTCCTGAAGATCAGATGAGCTCTACGGAGGTATCTACATTGTGGAGGATAGCCTGATTACACCCTTCATCCTCCGGATTATAGGATCTTCAGGGCTAAGTACTGGTAACCTGTGAATCGCCAGATAGGGTGGCCTTCAGTCAGTAGGTGCATGGTGAAAACTCAGCTATTTCATGACAAAAGAGGGGCTTATGTTCTTGGTCATGATACTGACAGCTGTGGTGGATGTTGTGTGTGCTCCTCCATGTACAACCTCTCTCCTTTCCACATACTACAGGACAGATCCCCCGTTTCATCCCTCTAGAGTACTACACCGTAAGGACTGGTACAATCCTGTCACACAGACGGATCTGGTCAGGTTGGGGAAGAAGAGTAACATGTAGAAACTCCATCTCTGTGAACAGTCACGTTGTTGAAAGCTCTCTGGAGGGGCCGTCCTGCCCGATGCAGAACTCTGTATTCCTTCTTGCCTTGTGTGGTGTATTAAAGGACACGAGACCTGCAGTAGCCATAGTGACCCAGCACCATTGATACTCACTGCCATCGAATCTCTCCGCAGCTGTGCTGTCATCTTTGCATCTGTTCCTTCTGAAATCATGTCATTGTCCAAAGTTTGGGCCATTTACCAAGCAAAGGACTGGAAGAACTGAGGTAGGAGTTACCTTGCAACAATATTAATGGATTTGGAAACAAGTGAAGTCTGTGGGAGTCGTCCTTTCAACCTCCCTAGCCTTACGTTTCATATGATTTGCCTGTAGAATGTAGGCACTGTGCTTATCACTCTGCTTCAACCTCATCTACATTTTCAGACATGATATCCAGATCCTTCTGCATGCCCAGAGCAAGGAGTGGTAAGCACCAGTATTTTTTTCATTTCTCAGGGGTTTTTAGCTCCCTTCCTTGACACCTCTCTTTAGCTGCTTGGGTCTTTTCCCTTATTCTTTTTCTCTTATCTCACTCACCTTTGGGCTGTTGTCATTTTGTCTCATTTCTGTTAACTTGCACTTGTTCACTCTGTTTTTTATTTAGGAGAACTTAGTACCACAGGTTCTGACCACAGGTTTCCCCGCCTCCTTTCCCCTTTACTGCCTTTAGCTGCAATGGTGTTGTTTCATCTTAGGATAACATCCATGCTTGCTCAGCCCGAGGTGGGGCAGGAACCCAGAACTCACCCTTTGTGGCATCTTTTAAACTTGGGAAAAACCTCCAGCATCCTTTTCTTCCACTGGTTCTTTGGCAGGAAGTGACTAATCCTCATGCCGTGAGCATCTCAAGCGTTTCGTTTTGTCTTGACTGGGGCACTCGAAACGGGCAGATGGGGAGCTCTGAGACCAGCTCCGTCCTTTCCCCATACACGAGGACTTGGTGCTGTTGCTGAGTGGCCTTTGAGAACGCTCTGGGATGGTGCCACACGAGCAGCAGCGTAAGCAGAAAGGAGCTGATCTGCATCGTGAGACGGCTGTTGTTTTATTTCTAGTTGGGATAAATGGAAACACTTCCTGGAATGCTCTACTGCAGCGCGAGAGCATAGCTTTAGCTGTGAAGCATATGTCACCATGTCTGATTAGTGCACTGTGCTTTATTTGGGCTGGTACTGCTTATACATTTTGGGCTGAGCAGCTTCATGCGCTCACTACGCAGCCCTGCCCTGAAATTCTCTTCCCCTAACAACCTAGACCGGGTGCTCCAGGTGCGATCGCCGCAACGTGCTGAAGCAGCAGCAGCAGCAGCAGCAGCAGCATGGCTTTCCCTGTGCCCTCCCTCACACCGCTCCAGCTTCGTCATTCCTAGAGCACGTGCCAGTCGTCCTGCAAAGAGCAAGGGAGTTCAGAGAGCGCTGGGACGTGCGGTGTATGCCACGCGCCCATGCTCCAGGTGTATTCCGAGCTAGTTTAGTACCTCACCTCGCCAGATACCCCTCCAAATCAAACGTACTCTTGGCACTGGTTTAGTTGACAAGTTATATTAATTTTATTGTAAATGAGTCATCAACAGGCATGGTCAGTGAACGCAACACATCAGGTATGGTCTATGTTCTAAAAATATATATATCGAAAGGGAGAAGTGCAGGCACAAGTAGAACATGTATATGCAGTGAGATCAGGATCAGATGTTGTGGCTGAGAAAAGGGAACGTGTCTGTCTTTTGTGGCCTATGTCTGCTTTGCTGCGATGGAGGAAAAACTGCGATGAATTTCATTTAGGAAACAGAAAAATACTGAACTGCTGGGTTCTGACAATACAGTACATCCAAGCCCACGAACACAGTGCTGCTCATATTCCAAACGCAGAACAGCTCCGACTTGTACATTCAGTTCCTATAACAGCAATTACCAATTTAATTACCTGCTTGATCCTCTGGCAAATCAGGACCTTCCTGAGGAATTTTTGAAGTGCGCCCAGTGTTAGCACTGGGCGTGCTTCCACATGTACAGCATACACTTTACTGCCCACAGAGGTTAGAAAGTACATCTAGTTCAATCTTCCACTTGTTCCCGCTCCCTCCTGAATTTTGACAGTGATCACATTTTCCATTATTAGGTTAGAAACACTGGCAAAATTATAGTAGAAAAAGGAATTTAGGAACTAATTCACCATTAAGTGGTATCTGCAACTCCAGTCACTGGGGCTACTGGCATCACGGGCTCCTGCCCTCAGCTCTTGGTCCCCAGGGGCACAGACACGCTCCAGAGATCGACGTGAGGCGTGAGCGCGCGTCACCTGGTCCTGCCCACTTCAGTGGGAATCAATAAAATTGTCATAAAACAAGCAGGTACTAAAAAAGAGGCTTTCAAAGCTGCACTAAAATTGAAGTTGACCTGAAGTTGAGAGCAAATCGCAGTGTCTGCAGAACACTCTTTTTGCGTAACACACGTGATATGGATACAAGGGTAGTATTAAATTACTCAGAATGACATTTTCCCCTGCAAATTACCCCTAGTAAATGTTTAATGTGGCAGTATAAGGTGTGAAAGTTCACAGAAACTCCTGAAGCAAGCCAGCTCCTCCTAGCACTGGCTGGAGAGCTCAGTACGACCAGCCTGCTGTACGCGAGGATTAAGCACGCGTGGTTTCACTTCTGCTTGGACCAAAACTGAAAGACTCCAGCTCACCCCACGCTCAACTGAATAATTCTCCTAAGACAATTTCTAACACCTAAACACATCCAGAGTAGGTTAAAACCACCCTCCCTCTGCTCCCTTTCAAGACCGAGAAGTACGTTAGGATAATTATCTCTTGCAGACATCTCTTGCTGGCAAGGAAATGCACAGGAAAGCACAGAAATCAATCACCTACGTTTTACCATCCTGTTGGTTGAAACAGGATCCATGTCTGCAGCATCTCACATCCCTGGGACTGAAAATCCACGCTACCCAACAGGCTTTCAGCAGAGCTGCAGGAGAAACTCACTGCAACCTCTACTGCAGCATCGCCACGTTGTAAAAAAAAGGCGCAGGGGGAATCACTGCTGGGGTCTCAGCCATATAGCACCGACTGCGTCTGTCCGGAAAAGACAATTCTGCAAGAACTTGAGCTTAATGACATTTTATTCATTCATTTCTCTGGCTGAGACCTCTTGTGAGCCACGTGAAAGGGACGAGGCCGACATCAAAGCTTTAGCTGCTTGGTCATTTGAGCGCGGTACATGCTGCTGAGTCATCCCTCCCTTTTCTACTCTCACTTACTCCTTTCCCTTCCTGAAGCTGCAACAAGCATTTTTTCGAGCTCTGTAGTAAACCGATCTGTGTTAAAAAGACATGATTTGCTTTTGTTTATGCACCAGCACAGGTACTTGTGCCAGGACAAGGAGAGCGGTACGGTAAAGTCCCTTTTTGCTGGTGCTCTTTTCATACTTGCATTGCAATTCTACTAAAAAATTATAATTCAGAACTGAATTTTAGAAAGGAAAAATAAAAAATCTCTTAAGTTTTTTATCACTGAGGAGAGGGCGGAAATTCTCTAAACAGTTTTGCATCACCGACTGCTTTCCATGATTTTGCTAGCCCTGTGCCCACAACACGTGAACAGCACTTATAATAACGTTAAAATAAGGAGTCTGTGCATGGTTGTTTGAAAACTGCAAATTCATTCTGGCTTCCTGCATACTGATTTATGCAGACGAGCCCAAAGCTGTCTGGATGGAGCAGGGCCAAAAGACTTTGTGCTAAAAAAATATGTACATGGAAAAAAAAAAAAAAGTGCATTTATCAGTGGCTCAACCCTTCATTTTTAAAAATATCTTAAATATGGGGCTGAAGAAAATGCTCACAGACTGGCACCAGGTGCAGCGAGATGGAGTGATGCATTCGGGCAACTCCCTTACAAGTATCTTGTAGAGAAGGCTGTAATTCACAGGCGGCATTTACAGGTACTACTGACCACGTATCCTTAACAGCAAGTTCCAACCTACCACACATTTTCCCCTATACATACCCCACAAAGAGCAGGAGCTGCTGTTCCCAGCTCCTGTCACTCCATCTCCCCGGCGCAGGCAATGAGAGCTGGGCTGGGGCTGTCTGCGGGGCAGCAACCAGCACCAGACCCCACAAGGCCAAAAAGAGCTATTTCAACTCAACTACGGGGAGCACAGTTGGTATTTACCCAGTCAGAAAAGGTGATGGAGAAGACAACGTTCTTCAGTGAGTCAGAAACTGAGACAAGATTTAAGAGAACGGTTTTCCATCGGGTACTACACGAACATTTTTATACATGTGAAAAATAGCCAGTAGGAAAAAAATCTTCACACATTCAGTTTCAAAATTTAATTTCTTATAGGAAGCGAGAAGTTCTGAAGAAAGGGCTTTTCGTTACTATTAAAGACCTCACATTTTGTGAGCAAACTGAAACCGGTTAACCTTTTACCTCGATGTTTATACGTGGAAAAATAAATAGATCAAATTACTGCCCTTATTCCAGGACCGCATTCTCACAGAGTATTTTCAAGAGCAGTACTACCTGCGTGACACCACGACGAACAGCTGCCTTTCAGGTTGAAGGAAAACAAGAATGCCTCCGTCTAGTTTACACTAACCCAAATGCACGTACTTTTATACGTGTGAAAAAACTTGGCAAGGACTGCTAAAACCAGACTGATGTTGTAGGGTTTAATTTCTTCCGTCTACAATTATAAAAAGCTCAGCTTCAAACTTTACAGTACATTTACATTAGCAAAACCCCGCAGCCTTCCTCACTTCTCAGCTTCTGTACAAGTCATATACAATCACAAGGTTCGGTTTAGTTGTACAACCATCGTTTTACACTTTAATACAGAGGAAAGCATTGTTCTCCGGCACCTCGTTTCCTCCCCGGTGCCCGTGCGTTACAGGACGGAGCACTTTTGATCCGTGCTTCTGGAATCTTCAGCTCAAGTAACATGGACTGACCAACAGGCCACAGCTTCTGCAACTCCAAGGTTTTAAATAATGAGAAAATCTACCACTTGTTTGTATAACAATCAACAGTTTATTAATGGATATGGTGAAATTTTAGCTATCCACCAAAGATGTGTAAAAAATTGTCATGAAAGTAAAAATAAATAAAGCTGTTTTTAAAATCAGTCTCGTTTTACATCTCAGTTCAGAATGCAACATTTAACACAAAACTGTCATTAAAGTTTTAAAGAAGTCTACTGATCTTCAAATTACAGCTTTTATGACAAGTCTAATGAGAACTGAAACTGATTTGGTTTAGGTTTAAAGACTTTCACATTCAAATACAGTGTCTCGTTTAGCACAATACTTCCTTTGACAGTGATGGGCAACAGTGATGACATATTGCTGTATTTTGACATAAGGCACTATGATATGAATATGCCATACACTTGCCTTATGTCACATATATCCATTGCTGACCAGTGACTTCTGTCAAATACAAAATGAAAAGGTTTCAGAATACAGTGCATTTTAATGAAGGACATCATGTGAAGTCTTCCAGCAAATGTTCTGAAGACGTTTTGAAATACAAGCCTACATTTTAACATAAGCTTTTGTCATGCTGCTTTGTTTTTTTTGCGACATCACTGGGGGGGAAGAGACTCATCATCCATCACTAAGTCCCAATACACATCCTCAACCATCCTGCTCTGTTCTATTGCAGTCACTGTTCTTGAGACATACTTGACCCAGAAACTTTGTTCAAGTTCTCCTACAAACGTTTATACATTCACAGCAGTCATTCACTTTCGTTCTCCTTTTGTTTGGCACCTGTTAACAGAAGAGGAAAGCACGTGTGATTTCCTTATGCGTACGGCACTGGGCTCACGGACAAGCACGGCTCATTGTGGATGCTGCAAAATTTGTCTGAACACATTATTGGAATCCTCGTGCTGGACACCATCTATGAAGAACACACTTCAGGACTGCCAACGTGATCAGAACGAGGAAGGCCTTGAGCCCACTATTGCTTCTAACTTCATTGCAAAGGTGGATGTTACTAAAACTGGCTTTGAAGCACCGTTACCTTCCCTCTTACCCATTATTTAAAAGAAGCCCAACCAAAATGTCACACCACAAACCTGTCCGTCTATTAGAAGCCAAGCTTAAGCATCAAAACAGTCTGAAAAAGTGAGGTCCTACTTGAGAAATAAAAACCCTGTCGGAATTCAGTTTAACTACGCTGTGCTGACTGATTTTTCCTGGCTCAGAGGCAGGTTTTGATTACAGTATGGATCCAAAAGTCCTGTTCAGCATGCCCGTGTAGCATCTTGCCACTTCTCCAAGCTCTCAGACTAGCCACATGCTGGGCACTGGCTGAATCCTGCGGTGAGCTGGCTTTGGCATCCAGCTCTGGAGAGCAGGAATCTCTTGCCAGCAACCTGGAGTTACTCTTTGTAATGTATAATCACCAACACTGAAAAATCCATTAAATACATCCAGTCTTCACATCACAGCTGATTTTTTCCCCCCGTGTGTACGCTGGTCTTAATTCCTGCCAATGTATTTTCCTTTCTAGTCAGGGAAGAGAAATGGACATGTTTAGGGCATGATTTATCTGGTCGTTCTTACACATCCACCTCAAGAGCTGAATCACACTCTGAACTCCACAGACTAGATCTGTGTTGCAGACATTCTCGCTTCATCAGACAAACCCCAGTGCCTCCTAAAAAAAACCCCTCCTCACCCCATTTCTTCCAGCAGCACAATCCTGCCCCGTGTTGCTCTGCCTCCTGTACTCTAGCACTAGACTCTTCTGCGTGCTGGCTTGGGGTGCTGCCTGACAAAACTCCACAGCTTCTTTGCTGGCTCAGTTTCCTGTTAGATCAATGAGTTAAAGCAGCTCACAGAGGCATCTGATGAGAGCGGGTGCTGTCACACACTAAGCAACAGAAGCACCTGACCTAGAGTATGAGAGCAGGGGAACTCCCCTTTTTAATTACAGAGCACCGTTAGATCAGCTCACAGAAACGTTATCTTCGGTGTCTGTGCAATTCCCATACAAAAAGCTCTTGGTTTCTCAAAATTCGGATAAATCTCTTCTGTCTAAACTTTACTTCGTTAACAATAACTGAAAGTTTCACCATCCTTGTAGGTCAGGCGACCTTTCCCTCCAGTCACAAGGGAAATGACCTCCTCTGCCTGGCACTTTCACCCCGACCTTCTCTTCATATCTACCTTAGGAGGGACATCTACCCCTCTCATTCTCCCCCTCCATTCTCCTTCTAGGCAATGAGCCTCTTTGACCCATTAAGTTCATTTAGTTTTTTGTTCTGTTTTGTTTTTTTTTGAAGTACACATTTGGGTCTGTCTGCTTAGCCTGGTATTTTTGAAAGCGAAGTTGTAATCCTTAAAACCTTTTCTGTCTCTGTCACAAAGCTGAAAGAGGGCTTAGCTTTAGTTGTTGTGACACTGAAGCCATCTCATTTACACGATCAAAGTGAAGTTACAATTAAGAACATAAAGCAGATCAGTAACTTGGGCAAAACTAAAAAAATAAAAATAAAACCCCAAACAACCAGCATAAAGTAGCTGAATGAATTATATCTACCGCTGGATACTCTTGTTAAAAGGAACCTGATCATGTTAGTAACACACTAGGGATTTCTACTGGAATAATTCCGGTAGTCTGGGGCGATGTCCCTGACATAGCTGTGCCAACAGAACCCACAGCAGAGCTAACAGCTGCGGTGCTCCGAGGGGGTGGTTTTGCAGAGCTTGTGGAAAGCACGCTAGGAACAGCTTGCCAGGGAGCAGAGATTCCGGGAGATGGGGAAGGTGCCCTGTTGCAGATGTCTACACATGCAACGTTCATCCTGCCTTTCCTGTTAGTAACTAAGACCTCTTTTCTAAAAAAGAAAAAAAGAAGACTGACAGTTAAGTATTTTGGCAGCATTTTCCTGAAGAGAAGTGAAACGTATTGAAAATTATGACCAAACAATTACAAAACTTTAAAACCAAAATGTGTTATTGTCATTAAACCAGTTACGACCGGCAAGCTGTGTGCACCACTGACTGATGGCAAACGTTACAACGCAACGTCTGTACTGTACCTGCTGGCGTGAGTACCAAAGCCTGTAGAATGTCAGAAAGGGAGATGATACCCACAATGCTATCTGCTTCATTCACTACCACCAAACGATGAACCTGCGGGCAGGGAAAATATTTTGAGATTCTTCTGTTTTAAATTAATAACGAAAGCGAAGAAATGCAAAAAATCCTAAACTAGTAGAAACAGAGAATTTTTGAATCTCACACAGTGATACCAACACGCTAGCCCTGCATAAATGAAAATTAGCACACGTTTAAAAAGCACACAGCTGTCTGACACAACAACAAAACCATATTTGAAATACGAAGGTAAAAGCCAATATCTAGGTCTTAAAAACACTTCTGCTTTCAGGTAACACCAACGCTTTTCCCCAGTTCACAGGCTCTGCCTAGCTTAGCTTGCAATCTCAATGAAATAAAATGAAATCGATTCAGGCTTCCTTCTGAGACATACTTTCTCAACAGAGAGAGTCACAGCACTGAAGCTTGTTGTATCTTGACATGCCAAAACTGTTTCTGGCCTAACTGTTCTCACAGGGCTACACAACTGCAGCTGAATGCCGGATTGGTTACAAAGTCTGGATTTTGCATGAGGACAGAAGGATTCCATTTACCTACGGAAACTCACTGTAAAGGACAATTGGGAAAAAATTTAGATTTAAAGCGCATTTTTGAATATCGAGCTTATCCTTACAGCTCTGTCCTATGGGCTACTTTATACTACACAACTTTTGTTCCAGCTGCACGGTAAGTAGCAGGGTGCTGCCCTGTCCTGAGGCTCAGCACCAGGAGCAGGCTTCAGCAGAAAGACCGCTGCAGAACTGGGAGAGTGCCCTCATCTCAGCCCCAGCACCAGGGCCCAGCACAACTGGGCACAGAGCTGGGTAACTAAAAACATCACGGCTGAGCCAGCTCATAAAAAAGTGAACCTAGAAAGGGTGTTTGTCAAGAGGCGAGAGCCTACTCCTGGTTTTCTTCTTATCTAAGCAAATTCTCTCCCTTCTACTTAAAGTCTAAATCATCAAAACGTAATGGCAAAACGTGGAAAGAATTTCTCATTTTTTCACAGAGATGATAGCAAGAAAGCTGCAGGAGTCTTGATTTAATGGATATGTTAATTTTTGGCTGAGGTCAACCACTTCATTGCCAGGCTGATACAAAAAAAAAAAAAAGAGAAGCTCTGATGCATTTGAACAGTCATACCCTCCTGACACAGAGGGGAAACAAAAGGAGTGGCAAAGTGAGAGAAAATATTTCTGCATTTTCTTTTTGACGAAACCACGTTGGCGATATATTTCAGATGGGTACATGCACATACTTCATTTTTCTTCTCAGTGTAATGAATTCAAGAAAAATGGACAATATAATTGTTTCATTCCCAGTAAGATCAAGCATTTGTCTGACAGCTAAAAATAGCATCAATTACTGCCTTACTTGTAGCTTTGACTGACTCATTCTTACATATATTCTCACTATGTTTAGGCTGAACCAAAGGGTAGGAGTTGTTCTGAAAACCCAAATGTCTAAAGTTTCTTAGAATATTAATAAGATTAGCCACGTTTGGAATCTGTACATCAGCAATGCTAAAATTACTCATTTTCAGGATGAAACTAAGCTGATGCAGGAAGCTGGAAGTAAAAATTGTCTTATGTAGGTTCTAAGGGGTGGAAATTTTCACAAAGTGGAAATTTTACTCATATTAAGTACATGCAGTTATGACCCTGAAGATGAAAAAATAAACTTGTAAAATTGAAGAAGTTAAATCTTCTGGATGGAGTTGATCACACCTCAGAGAGGACTGGTGATACTGATTTTCTTCTGCAGAGAGGCATAACAGGAAGACCTGCATACTCTTTCACCTCCACGTATAAGAATGGAATGTGTAAGAATGTAAAGAATGAAAAAAAAAAACACACAGAAATCATTTACAAGAGCAGTTTGTGAATTCTTTGTCACAAGGATTTATTTTCTGGCCTTGTTTCACAATGTTTGCATGAGAGCAGTGTGGGATTCCATATGCATCTATTAAATTTCCTGAACAATGGGCCAAGCAACCCAGCTCTGAGCTGGCATTCAAAGAATTATTTCCCTGCAAAACTTACGGCAGGCTTGGAAAAAAATTGATTCTGCCCAAGAAAAAAAAAAAAGACACACACAAAACCAAACAAACAATAACAACTAAAAAAAATAATCCCCCAAACAAACAAAAAGCCCCACAAACCCCAAACTCCAAAGCTTTGAACATTCACATTCAACTAATACCGTAAGCCAGCAGTGCAAATAACTAGGCATTTTTACAGACTGCATTTTCCACATCCATTTAAGCATCTGTAAGTCTATGTATCAAACTGATACCTACGTATGTAGGTATGGAAAAAATATTTCCTTGAAGTAACCAAAATAACTTGAAGGATAAATTTGCAGTGTTTGGTCATACAACTTTTAACTTACCGTAAAGGAAAAAATAATTATAAGCAAACTCACCTCAGCCTTCACTATTCTATCAACAATGGTCTCCAGTGTTTCCAGCATACTACACTTTACAACACCTTCAAAATACTGAGAACGGTGCTGTAGGGCTTGCGTCACCGTGATATCTAGGTTATTATATGTTTTTTCAGCAGCAAGATTCTGAAAAACAAGGCAAAGAACTCACTACTCAGTAATAAAGTACTCAGTAAAGTAAATATTTTGGCATTGAGTAGACACATTTCTGGGGTAAATTGAGCCTGTTCCAAGTCCCATATTAAACAAACCAGATGCTCTTCAGTTTCAGTTTTTGGGAACAGTCAAGCATGCAATTATGTTAAACACCATATGACAGACTGGATTAATTGATAATACTGTTTTGTGATTATGCAGTAGGCTAATGAAAATCTCCTTACTTCTTTATCTGATATTTGGCTTGATGGCACTCATCCTGCTTTTGCCTCAAGCAGTAGGAAAAGGTGAAGATGGAGTTCTACAGATTTTAGAATACACAGAATACACTTTAAGAATATATAGTTTTTTTTTTTTTTTTTTTTTTTTCCACAGGACAGGTGAGGACACCAACTACTCTGAACATGAGCCATAAAGTAGATGCTACTGGAGATCCAACTAGAGAACAAATTTGGTTTCTTCACCTTTCTTATTTGTGGGCTCAAACTCCCTCTCCTGGACTGTGCTGGCACTGCCATTTAACAATTTTTAAAATATAATTTGTTTTAATAAGTACTATAGACTAATAAAAAAGTCCATCCCCAGTAAAAGCAACAGGGTTAAAAGAGTTTGAAAGCTAACATTCCCAACTTGCATTCTAAGAACAGTAGCCTGCTTGGAGCAAGAGGACTTTGTCCAGACTAGCAAAAGCTTTCCTTGTAGGAAGGATGCAAAGGAAATACATTTTGTCTTACCTGAGCAAGAAATGAAATTTACTGATGAGACAACACTACTGGAATCATTGAAACAGATACACACAAAGTGTACATAGAGATCTACAGTAAGTAGATGACCCTGACAACTGGAATAGCATTGATGGGGTGCACTTGAAGAATACTGAGGATATATGCACCTAAGATCTTACAGATTTTTTTGCTGTAGTGTAAGATATCAGCCTGATCTAAATGAAGAGAAAAACCTAGATGTACTAGTCATTCAATCACAGGATAACTATTAACAATCGTTTGCTTCTAGCGAGAGGCAAAAATCATCCTGTATTACCAGAAGGTAGACACGAAGCAATGTTAATGCCAACAAGAAAAACCAATTAAGCCTTCCATGAAAAACCATGTACTAGTGTGGTCACCTGTGTTCAAGAATTAGGCAAAGTAGAACAGATGAAGAAATAGGAGTGTCCTTCAGGAGACTCCTTGTCAAAATGTCATGCAAGAAGTGCACACTGTGCAGGGTGAATTGAATCTGTCTTAATCAGTTGGTTAACTAAAGCCTAAGGAACAAAGGGTCACAATCGATATATATTAGCAAATTCATTTCTAATTGCTTACTACATATAAAATATTTAATAGAATGTGAAAGATATACTTACTATTACATCAAATTTGGAATAAATATCTACAACTTTTCCTAGAAAGAAAAATATATGTTAATAAAGTGTTTCAAATATGAAGTTAGTTTTCTTACATCCTGTTTGCATTTGTTATCTTATAATTACACAGAAAGCAAAGAGACAGGTCAAGAAGGAAAATGGAAAAAAAAAACAACAACAAAAAATTCACAACCCATGATGAGTTATTTCAGGCTCATCAACCTACATCTTGCATAAATACTTTTTCAATATGTTATAATATTTTTTAATGTTATATATAGTGTATATATAGTGTATATATACATGCATGTTTTCTTTATATCTATATATATATATAAAATATATATATATGAGGGGAGGGTGGGGAATAAATCATTCGTTTATCTTAACCAGGCTTTTGTTACAGAAGACTCGACACACACCTGACTCATCCACAACAGGTAACGCCGATATCCTTCTCTCTACAAATATATTCAAGGCTTTAATGATAGGAGTGTCTGGATGTATGAAGGCAATGTTGTGATAAGTTCCTATTCCAAGTTCATCCAGATTCTTCTTCATAAAGGCAGGCTTTGGCATCTCTGACATCTAAGAAAATCAGAATGAATGTATTTACTGTGCAGTTTTCTGCAAGATGTGCTACAGCTACCAGGTTCCCCTAACGACTGATACATACATTAGGAAATCTGTATTCATTCATCCATCTACAGGCTCCAAATGATTGTTACAGATCATTACAGTAATCTGCTACTAAATTTACATAAAGCTAAAACAAGCTTAGATCTAGAAACATTACTACTGTTTAAAGAACCTCTACATTAAGATAATGTAACTAGGTGTTGGGTTTTTTTTTGCTTGTCAGTTTATTTTTATAGTACCCCATCACTAAAAGCTTTTGATCCTGAGCTATGTCATTCCCACTGAAACTGAAAATTCTGCATGCTTTGTGCTTATTTTGAACTCCTGGTGCTTTGTTTGGCCTCCTGTCCATTCCTGTGGCCAACGTATGGCACAATGAGTTACGACAGTCTTGTCTCTGAGAGACGATTCATTACTCTATCCATGCAATCAAGGAAGCTTCTGAATCTGAGTAGACCTTCCAGAAAAGGACACCAAAATAGTCAAAAAGTCGAGACAAGACCCTGGTGTTTAATTGTTTTAATTTGTTTTTGTTTTAAATGACTAAAAATAAAGTAGTGTATGGGTACTCCATCAAGCTTACTTCTTTGTTATCAAAAAAAGATACGCAAAGACAAAATGCAGCACTCAAATATGAAAGATTATAAAGAAGTTTCTGAACTAAGACTTGCATTAATGTTTCAGATGTCTACCTGGGCATGGGGGGCAGTTAAAGCAAAACATAACTTTAAATACTTACAAAAAGCTGGAGGAACTTCAGGATTCTTTTATGGGTAAGTATATAAAGTGCATTTCCACTGACAGGATCTATAACTGGCAATCTGTGGATTTTGTTTTTGATCAATGAATATACAGCATCAAAAAGGCTGAGGAGAAAAATATTTTTTAAAATGAATTTTAACCACCAACATGTAACGTTAAGTGATACATATAGAGATTTACAAGCCCACAGAAAGTACACAATTATTTGCATTATCCATAATGTTATAGAAAACAGAAGCTAAGGGATTTCAAACTATCTATAGCGATCTGCTTACAGACATCCTAAAGCAGTAAGAAATTGTGACAGAAAAGTGATTTTCTGTGATGAAGAAATATTTCTACAAGAGTAACTTGTTTTTCAAATGGCTGCTGTCCTCACTGCTGTCTCTTCTGTTCAGAGACAAACAGTGAAAATAATTGTTCTTGCAATTAACGCATTTCAATCCCAAACTTCTGTAACATTTTCTAGGAAGAACATTTTTATGGATAAGCGTATGCATGCAATTAAGCCAAAACAATTATCTAATCATTTCACTGAATTATCACCAGGTATTAGCAAGCAGTTATTCTCAAGAGATCTGAAACATTGCTCCAGACTCCATTATTGTAGTCTGCATTACATTATTGTAGTCTGTATTACAGACTACAATTTAGCAATATTCCAACCTATGCACGTCTATTCTCCTTTAAGTATCACTGATTTTGGTCCTAATAAGACTGTAATAAAAACAGTTTACTGCCAATTATAATAAATTAGTAAGGAATACATTCAGTAAGAACTTTGCATGTTCTGAGTCCCTTACAGGGACAAACTATCTCCATTACATACACACGAAGCCAAAATTCCCCATACTGCACTTTAGATTCCACTCCTGAAGTCAGCATTTAACTATTCCTAAGTGCTGCAGTCTGACTGTCACAAGTCCCTTTCTGGCTCAGGTCTTAAGCTGACTTGCTATATCCTTTTAAACACATCCTACTGCATCATCTCCATTTTTATACATCTCTTTTTGCACCTTTGAAAGCAATCACTGTTTTGTTCTCATACGATATTCTTTGCAACCATTTACCATTCAAACACATTCCTTATGACTAAATTGAGTAACTTATTCATGACTTAATAGTAGCAATTCTACCGAGGATATAGCATACCATTACTTCAAGGTAATCACTAATTCCCTTCATTAATTTCCTTAGATTGGGTATAAGCAATTCTATTCCAGCAACTGAAAGCAAAAATCAGAACTGTACTCTCCTGTTCTGAGATTAAATAGTACAGAAGTTTTAAAGTGATCAGCTAAAGCTGTCTCTCAAATTACCTTTGGTAAATAAGGTACAATGGCAATTTAAAAAACATTGTTTTAAAATTCCATTGAGACAAAAAGATACCTGCTGAACTAAGGTAATTTAGATTTTAATGAACGCAACCTAGTAGAAAAGCAGAACAAAGATTCAGTGTTGAGATGGAGTTAGTTTATTTCCAGTTAAGCAAAACGAAAGGAAAATCCTACCTTGCATCTGGGGAGATGTTCACTAAAGGTTTAAATGTCTCTTGTAAATAAAGCTCTGTGTATAGAAAAAGAGACCATCATCACTTAATATGAAAACATCAGCATTTTTAAGAAAGCCTTTTATGAATTCCTTAGTACAAAATTAAGTGGACAGAAGAGAAAAAACATATACAGTTTCTTTAGATGTTCTACCTCTTACACACATTCACCTGTATTGACATTAAAAAGAATCCAAAGTTTTAAAACGAGTAACTGGTTACCACCAGGGGTCACTGCAACAACAGCAAATAATTTTAGTTTACCACTTTCCTCTTTTCTGAAGGGGTTTGTCTGCTGCACAGAGGATTTCTATATGTTATTATATGGCATACAGCCATTTTTCCCATTAAAGTTTCTCCCTGCATTCAGCACTTCTGGTCACACCCAACCATGTTCTACGAACTTCTAGTCACATCATGCAATTCCCTCAGGTGTGACTTGTTGCTCATCTCAGTTCACTCAGTACCCCCACCATCTGATACTCATTCTGCATCCAGGTTCAGATACATTCCCATGCCAGATACTCCCATCGTCTCTACAGCCACAGACAGCCCCTTCCTCTGCTTAGTTTTCTTCTCTTAAGAAAGAGTGAGAAGGTACTAATCAGGAAGAAGCAGTGAAGCAGTACATACAAAGCATAATCACTCTGGTTCACATCGTTTCAGGTAGAAAAAAAATAAGAAGCAGGAACAAGCAGACAAGCTTTTGCTATTCCTGCTTTCACTAAAAAGTATTGGAGATAAACTAGTTATGTCTATGATTAACTAAGAATCCACTACGCTGAACAATATTAGAACACTTAAAATTAGCAATCAAGTAGTAAGTAATCTTACCCCTCCAGGTTTCTATCTTGTGCTCCTCCAATTCATAGATCTGAACCTGCAATAGGTACATGGAAAATTTAACTTTAAAGCAATGATTTTAAGCCCAAAATAATTACCCAGATTTGAATAATCTTGTTAATTTCCTCGTATTTCATTGGAGGCAATTTAACTTTTAGAGTAAGAATCCCAGCTAATTAACTGCCCAGTGCACAGCAACATTTCTTGGCAATACAAGAGGAAAGGGTGCAATCCTGCTCAATGCACAGTGCCATACTGGACCTATCACCTCAGCGGACAGGAGAGATTTTTCCCCTGCCCAGGTCGTGGTCTGGATCTCTGCTAGGCTCAAAGGCATCTCCTCGCTAATTTACCTCACCTTAAAACAATCATGCTGGGTAAACCCTCCAATGATACCTCACACACCTAAACAAGTAAAGAGCTTATCCCGATCACTACTTAATGCCAAAAAGAGATTAATTCTACTCTTCCTGGACTACAAACAAGCAGCAGCACTTGGTTTAGTGCTCAGCTCAACCAGAAGAATCACAGTTATATTTTTTTTTTTCTCCCCAAGTTTACTCTTTTACTGATGTTACATTCTTCAAATGTTTTTGGGAGCTGCATCTCCACCACGCTGGTACAGCAGAAATGCTGACAGCACGCAATGCTGCTCATCTAACCTGCGTTCAGCTGGTACAGGGCACCAAACAGGCAAAAAAAACAATGTAGTGAAAGTTACTAGTTTTCTGCTGGTTTAGGTTCCTTAGCTGGCTCACAAAAAGGCCAAACAACACTGTGCAAAGGATGTGGCAAGTCTCCACCTTTTGATGGCAGTTAGCCTTCAGATAAGCTCAGCAACAACAAAGCACCAACAAAGAGTCTGGTCTTTGATGTTAAAAAACAAAAACAAGTAAACTGAAAAAAAAAAAACCACACACAAAAAGGACACAGTCACCAACTTCCCGCTGCTCAGCAGCCATTTCACAAAGTTCTTTGTCAAAAGGTTGCATAACCTTCCTCTGGTAGCTCCTTCCACCTTGCTCACGGTTCTCTGAGAACATTTAGGATGTGAAAGCTGCCTTTCCCTCAAGGTATCAAGCTGCAAGCCAGCCACTTGCAAGAGCAGTGGCACCTGCCACAGCCTAGGCCAAAGCAGCCTGTCCTCTTTTACACTGCTCCTCCCCGTCAGGTACCTCTATAAACCCTGCTGAAGCTGAAAAGTTTATAGGTGAGGTGTAGGAGTGTCTACAAAGCCTACTACATTTGTCTTTGGACCAACGGAGACTCCTTTTGGATTACTGTCCAACATTTTTATCAGTGATTTGGATGCAGGGTGTCCTCAGTTTGCTGCTGACACTAAACTTGGGGGAGCTTTTGACTGCCTGGAGGGGCGAGGCCTTGCAGAGGGGTCTAGATGGGAGCACTGGGTGATTAGGTGCGGCAGGAAGTTCAACAGAAGGGAAACGCTGGGTGCTGCACCTGGGACGGGGCAATGATGAGTGGCTGGAGCGCAGCTGAGCAGAAAAGGAGCTGGGGGGGCTGGTGGCAGCAGGCTCAACATGAGCCAGCAGCGTGCTCCCACAGCCAAGAGGGCAGACCACATTTTGGGGGGCATTAAACACAGCATAGCCAGCTGGTCAAAAGAGGTGATTCTCCTGCTCTACTTAGCGTTGGTGCAGCCTCACCTTGAATATTGGGTGCAGTCCTGGGCTCCACAATATAAAAAGGCTGTTAAGGTTCTTGAAAACCTCCAGAGGAGGGCAACAAAGCTGGTGAAAGGGCTGGAAGGCATGTCCTAGGGAGAGGGGCTGAGGACACTTGGGTTGTCCAGTCTGGAGAAAAGGAGGCTGAGAGGCGGCCTCATTTCTCTCTACAACTTCCCGAGCAGGGGAAGTACAAGAGGAAGGTGCTGGTCACTTCTCCCAGCTTACTGATGACAGGACACACAGGAACAGCACACAAGTGTGCCAGGGGAGGCTCAGACTGGACATTAGAAAATAAACTTCTTTACCATGAGGGTGGTCCAACACTCGAGGCTTCCTAGCAAGGTGGTTATGCCCCATGCCTGTCAATGTTTGAGAGGCATTTTGATAACGCCCTCACTCATGTGCTTTAGGTTAGCCCTAATGTGATCAGGCAGTTGAACCGGATGATCTCTGAAAGTTCCTTCCAGCTGAACTATTCTATTCCATTATCACCTTTCGAAAAGTGTAAGGGAATGTTAAATTGACATACTGTAATTAGACCACTCAAATATACCCTTTATGGATGGTATAAAAGATACCTACATGAGTAAGCTAAACCTGCTTATGTTACTTGCCAAAAAATCAGCTAAGTCTGTGGAGCACAGTCCAGTCTACTGAAGTGATCAGAAGAACAAGAGAACTCTTCAGATGCTGGCAAAATGAGGCTAAATCTCATTCTTTGACCACACCACATGGATGAAATTCCTGAACTTTCCTTATCAATCATTTTAAAAAAAAACAATATAGTACATGGATAGCAATATGCTTCACACCACGAGGTGATGTGTTTAGAACAACCGATTAAAATACTTAAGACTTACATTTTCAGCACACTTGTACCTAGTAAGACTAGAACATTCCCCAGTGGAACATCTATTATTATTATTATTATTATTATTATTATATCTTTTTCTTCTATAGAAGACTGCATCAATCACTCATGTCAAATGTTGTCACTTCTCTGTTGTTCATCCTTCCCCTGCCCAGAGGCTGTTTTAAGCACAACCGATGGAATAGCATGTTAGGTGACGTGAATAAGTGACAACAGTTAGACCTTAGGTAAAATTATATGGGAAAGTTGGTATTGTTGGAGGTTGAGAGTCATTACAATATGGAAACCACATGGAAATTATCAGTGTGCAATCACTTTCCATTCACCTTTTTTCCCCTCCACCTTGTAAATCCCCAGAAGACAAAAATAAAACTCTGAAAATTTAAAAACAAACATGATCAACTGGCTTTGAGAAGCCGAATATATCAGATACCCGCTTCATCCAACTGTTCTTGGTATTTTAGCTGGTTGAACAGTAGGTATATTTTAATTGGAAGAGGGGGAATTGGGATTTGACAGGAACAAGAAAGGGATGTAAATGTCTGTATGAACATGTAAGCAAGAGGATCTCATCAACTGCCTGCCAATGGGAATGGTAAATTACAGTTAATTGAAGCCAAGAGATCTCCAAGTGATTGTGTAACTCAGCCATGCAACTAAAATATTTCCATATGTTTAACTAGTTTAACTCGTCTGTTCTCCAGCATCATTTCCAAACCTGAGTAACCTTTTAAAGCATCCAAGCCTCCACAAGCTAGCTTGCTGCTTAGCTCCACGTATTGCTTTCAGGATAACTCTATCATAATTATGAGGCAAAGATGATTTACTTATTTTTTTATAGATGTATAAGTTAATAAAATCACATGAACCACTGTGTAGCTACACAACTAACTTTTTTATATAATTTTAAACACTCCCCCCAGCCCCAACTACATTTTTGGTTGACATTCCACATTTATACAGAGCTCTGATAACTTTGCTTTGAAACAACCTGGACACAAACACACGCAGTGATCAATAATCGAGTATTTCACCCTCAAACATTTTATATTATGTCTAATATTTAATTAGTATGTTAAGATAGGTCCTTCACCCCAAATGCATTAGACAATAGCTGCAATTCCAAGTGGAGCCTGGTATCCAAACCCAAGGCTGCCATTACGGTAAAGCAGCACATAACACATAATAAATGGTAGTACTCGTTAAGGAAATTCCTCATGTTTATACACGTATAAGTGAAGCAGACAAATCATGTTACCTGCCCAAGCTCGTGGGACCTTCATGGGCAGAGCCGGGAACTGAACCCAGGTATCTCGATACCATCCTACGACCTTGATCACAAAACTATCCTCCTCTCTTTCAGAAGAACTCAACAAGCATACTCATGACATATCTAAGCTTCCAGACACTTAAAAATAACAGCAATCAATCCCTCAAGCAGTTTGATATTTCAGTTTGTGTACCGTCTAACAACCGACAGCAGCTTAGCATCGTACTTACCATTGGAGATTTATAGTATCTATGCAGTATGTTAATGAAATCTGTAATTGTTAACATTCCTGCAAAAAGTGATAAGGAAGAAGTTCTTCAGATATATACTTAAGATAAACAGTTATGTTCTCCATTTAAAGTCATGCTATATAATTTATTAAACATTAAATCTGTGTAACAGACTATTTGTATTGGACTAATCAACTGCTTAATTTCAAAAGTATGTATATACATTTTCACATTGATACAAACCTTCAGAATAAAAAGACACAAGCCTGAATTCATATTCAAAACTATGATCTATGTGCTTCTCCTCTTTCAATCTTGCCCAAAGAAAATCTATTTCTCCCTGTATGGGACATAATACCTGCGATATTCAGAGTTAGCTCTGGTATTTAGTCACTTCAGAGAGCACCTTACTGAGAACATGCTGAGAAAGAGATGATTGCATCACATGCATATTAGAATACTGGAGCACTATTTTTTCTTTTTATAGTTCCTATTTTTTTTGTGACTGTTGCATTTATTTTTAAAGGCATGGAGAAATAGACATATTAGACAACAAATTTCAGAAGCTCAGGACCTGGAAGAGTCATCGCAATTCTCAGAGAACAGCAAAACTATGCAAGCCAGCAACAATTCGTTACTCACAAGGAGAAAACAAAGAAGCCCAATATGTCTTAGGATGTTAGACCATGGCTAGCCCCAGACCACGTTTTGCAACAGTGCAGCACCCTGAAAATTCAAGTAATCCTTAACAATATTAGAACCACCTACCTACAAAACTCTGTTTTTTACTCTCCCACAGTGGAGCTGCTCTCACACCATTTGCCACCAAGGCAAAAAAGGCCTTCTTTACCTGCAAAAGGAACGAACAGCTAAATAAATCTTTGCTCTTCATTTAGTGCATCAGACACCAACAGAAGGGTTTCCTCAGTTGCTAGGAAAAACACAGTACAGAAAGGTAGCCGGGATTCAAAACAGAACAAAAGCCACACACACAATAAAAAAACCTTAAGTTGTTTACTTCTAAGATGTTTAAAAAGCTTAGCAAGACCAGATCTGGTTTTGTTCCATTATGTGAACATGCTGTGTGAAAACCTCTGATGAACAAGTAGGCTGATAGAGCTGAGAAGATATCCTTATTAACTGCAAATTTATTCCTTTTGATATTAACCATGACAATTATTAAAAAGGTCGTGCTTATGGGGGGGGGGGGAGGGGGGAATAATCATCTGTAATTAACATAATCATCAGAACTACACAGTTTATAAGTATAGCTTGAGACTTGAAAATTTTACTATGTTCTAGTTACCATTTACTATAGCAGCAGTTGCACGGAAAAAAAAAAGAGAAGTTTTATTTCATCTCCAGCTTCTAGACTCACATTTAAACAAACGAAAAGAGATTGGTTATTTTAAATGTGACTGAAACAGTTAAAAAGACCAGCTAGCCTGTTTTGCTTCCGAAGAAGCATAACCAAACTTGTTGATTTTTGAATCAACTCTCCCCAGTTTTTGTATCAGAGGTTATAGTGTTACAGTGCCAGCCTCAGAAGAGAAGACCCTTCCCTGTGAACAGGAGCCCTCTGAGGCATGCAGCGGTCAGGCTCTGGTGCACCTCAAAGTCCTGCTCTCTTAATGATATGCTTGAGCATATTATGGTTCCTATCCTGCCCAGGCATCTAAATTGCCTTCCCATGGAAAACACAACACCAAAGTGGGCTTCAAGAGGGCTATGCTGTCAGCAGAATCCAGTGCCATATGATGTTTGACATTAGACTGAGTGTTGTAATTTATCCGTTTAAAATTCTACAAAGTTCATAAGCCCTCTGGTTCGCACCAGAACACATCACCTCCCCTGCACTTAGTAATTTGCATGCAGCATTTCAAATGCCTAGCGCTAATCCTCTTGTAGGTGAACCACAGTCTTTAAGACTAGACTTCCGAAAGCAACCCGTATTTTTTGCAGCCTCTCTACAGCTAGCCTGCTTCTTCCCTGATCATGAGAAGCCCCTCCGCTCTCCTGACCTCGGCAGAGGACTGCTCCCAAAGCCCCTTTCTGACTTTACCAATGCTTCTGCTGCATCATCAATGAATAGGAATAATGATCCCTGTAACCACCATCCCTAAACTGCACTGAAACTGAATTAAATATATGGGAAAAAAATACCCAGCACCACGAATAAGACCATAATGCGCACACCGTGTAGTATTTCTCTAGAAAATGGTTTAATAGAAAGGTCCCGGAGGTATTAAGGCACCTCACTGACACAGGGAGGAGTCAAGTAAAACAAACATTACCAAATCCACCGCAGGAACCCACTGACTCCTAAGGAAGGCTGAAACCACAAAGAAACCCTCCGGGCAGCCACACAAAGTGTTCCCACATAACAACATCACACTTGCTCTTAACGCAGCGAAAGCTAACAGCAGCGAGCTATTTGGGGAGCAGATAAGAGGCAGAAGTGAGTTCACACAGCCTAGCTCCACCTTGGGGCAAAGCAAGCAGGTTCTAATTATTCTTCATTAAAAAAATAAGTACACTCAGACTGTCTGAAACTGAGAACCTTCAGCTTTGGTCTCTTTTGTAAGAATGGCTGTTTCAAGACTTACTGGTCACTGTCAACTTACGTCCTACGTCTTCCATGAGAACTGTTAAGTTCAAGCCCCATCGCAGCACGAAGGTAACAGCTAATCTGGTAAAACCAGAGAAGAAAAGGGTTTCTTTCCAAATAGGAATCATGCAGCAGAACTCCTCAGGAGAGTTTACAAACTCTGCTAACCTGAGAAGAAACGCCCACAGTAGAAAAGACGTGAAATGCCAAGAGTGAGACTTCAGGCAGCCTCCAAACTCATAGCACTCATCTAGCAAGATGGTAAAATTGAGGATTGTTTTACAGTCAGAAATGATACTTCAAGAGAGAATGCCAAAAATGTACTAGGCTATAAACTGAGGCTATAGACAATCCAGGAAGAAAAGAAAGCTTCCTAAAAGGATCAGATCTTCCTCGGATTCATTGATTTATTTGCAAATACTTGTGTCAAAGCAACTCACAAATCTTCTGTTAGATGCCATCTTGTCTAGCTTTAGAAGAGAGATTTTGGAAGAACTGCGGCCTGCTGAACAGATAGATATGCTAAGATAGCTCAGAGTTAAAGTCTGCATAAAAGCCACTGAGTTCAGCTTGGGAATGAGGATATTAAACGTCTGAAGTAAGAGAACACAAACATTTAATAAAAGAATATTATATTCATTTTCCTGGGTTGTCCTTCTCAACCACAGCTTAAATGATAGTCTCATTGTTTCCTTCAGTTTTAGAATGGAAAGTGTTACACAGTTACCTTTTAAATAAAATAGCAGCGCCAACAGTCCTTTATGTAAACATTTCACTCTCATTTCAGCAAGGTCATTACAAAACAAAAAACAACTTAATTCCTACTTGCTCGAACTGCTCGCAAGCACAAACACCCTTCATCCACTCACACTTTCCTTCAGTTTCCGTGGTTTCCCAATTTCAGTTGCCCAAAGCATTGCTTGGTGGCCAGCCAAGGCGCTGGGGTGTGGAGCTGGGCTTCCGTCCAGCACATTTAGATGGCTCGGTGATGTCCGTGCAGAAAATACCCACGAGGACCTCCCTTGCAGATTATGTACAGTCTGTAGGCTTTGAAGGTTGCTGCCGTGTCCCATCCTCAGACCTCCAACAGCGCTGTTAATTCTCGACCCCGCCAGCCTCCTCCTGCGGGAGGCCAGCTTCCCGCTGCACTTCTCTGATGTTCCGTGGAGTGTTGGACTGGCCTGACCTCCACAGAGCCATTGTTCCTCAGCCAGATCCCATAGATTGTTGCTGTTCAGCGCCATGTGCAGACCTTCTTCAAACAAAGCCCTTTTGTTCTTATTAACTGCGTAGCGGCCCTAACAAACAAAGGAGCTGCTAAAGGATGGGATTTACCTGCCCCGATTTAAAGGTTAATCTGACACGTATGCTGATCGTGCACGCTCACCTCACCTCTTCAGAGCCAGCAGGGGGAAGCAGCTACTTCTCCGCAGCACGACTCACCAGGCTTAGACCAAGACAAACTGCTTTGCCCCTGGCTACAGGCTGCCTACTTTCTAGCTATTTCCAATTAGATGAGGAATCTCACCTTATGGGACTACGGACCTTCTCCAAAACCCTGCCCCTTAAATAAAGGGTCATATTATTGCAAAGAACAGCGACAGAAGTCCTGCACCACGTTGTACGTTGCCTCAGCGATAGGTGCCACCGCCATACAGCGGAACGAACAGGAACAAGCTTTTCTTACTGCGGGAGCTCCTTCTACCAGTTTTGAGTATGCTGAGTAAAGGCACAGAATAATTTAGGTTAGGTAGGACTTCCAGAGCTCGTTGCTTCTGTACACTACCCAAATGTTTCGCAACAATGTATCCAAACTCGTCTTAGGGAGGACACAACCTCCCTCCAACGTGAGGGTCACTACCAAGAAAGATGAAGCGGGACCCGTACGCAGGAAGCCCCATGCTTCCACAGAGCCGAATACTTGGAAAACCTCGTCCCTTAAAGGTTACAAGCTCCAAAACAGCCTGACTGCCAGGCGGGGGCACGTGAAACAGTCACAGCGGACTAAAGATTTCACCAAGCTACACAGACGTTTTTTCCTCGCTGATGGGAAACACTGAAGGGTCACTCATCATTGTGACACTCCTGACCAGTTATCCCACTAGTTAACTTAAAGGGTCATTTTTGCAAGGGCACGTGCGAATGAAGAAAGCCTCTGAAAGGAAAACAGAGGAGGAGTTGGTGTACAAAATTCCATATACACACGTGTATTTTTACATTGATTTACCTAACCACGTTATGCATGTAGTTATGGCTTTCATAAGTGACCAGTGGCTTTTAAATTTGTCTGTCAGGACTGCCCCATAAAGTAAAGAGGGCGTCTGCCAACAACATCACCATCACTTGTTTCATTTGCTTAGCTAAAAGGCTCTTGTCCTGGAAAAAATGTTAAGAGAAAACCTATAACAGGGTCCTGGCGGTAAAAGGTCAGTGCGGAGTAGGGTAGAGGACCCTGCTGTGCTGACAGACACATCTCCCCACCACCACGGCCTCAATGCCAACGTTAGTTTGAAAAAGGTGGCAGGTAAGAGAAGCGAGGAGCACAGAAGCTTCCAATGTGCCAGTATGAAGCGTGGAAAGGACAGGGAAGACTAACAGCATGGAGGGTGTTAAAAAAAAAACTTCCAGAACTCCTGCGGTACAGGTGCTATCCAAGGGCAAGGTGATAACGTGCACTTCTCTTGCCTTATCGTTCGCTCCATAAACCAATACCAGGGCACTAGCCTTACAAACCTGAAAAGCCCCTAGTGGAGCCCCAAGAAATCTCTATTTATTAGGTCAAGAAAGAAAGCGGATCCTTGATACTTTCACCGTGTCCAATTCCTGATGGATGGGTAGTCAAAGGTGAGCTGGAACATTCATTGCTGCTTTCACTCGGTAAGTTGAAAACTTAAGCCTGAGGCTGTTCTCATGACAATGTTTAAGAGCTACAACTGAGGAATTTAGTGGGAAACAGACACCCCATAAAATTCACATGTGGATGAAAGCATCAAGCTCAGATCTTTCAGGAACTCACTGAGAAACAATTATCTAAGGAAAGCTTACAAGCAACAAAGTTTTCTTGAAAATCTATTTTAGTCAAAAGCAGAAAGCAGCCAATTTTCACCCACTGGATAAAAACAGCTGACATAGCGTTTAGAAGGTTACACTCACATACCTGTGAGTGTAAGAATGCCGCGTGAGAATGCCACCTCAACTGGTCCCTGTATTGGGTTTACATGGCAAGGGCTTGGTAGCAGGGGGGCTCCACGGATGGCCTCTGTGAGCAGAGCCCAGCAGCTGCCCCATGTCAGAGCAGAGCCAGCTCCAGTTGGAGCAGGCTGTCCCCCTGCAGCCCATGGGTCCCACACGGAGCAGATCTCCACGCTGCAGCCCGTGGAGGAGCCCCCGGTGGAACAGGCCCTGAGCCCCCGCATTCCTTTCATTCCTTTGCTCTGTGAGTGTTTACGAGCTGCCTGGCTTGCAACTTCTTTTGGTGTAAAAATCCCAAAGAATGGGGCAAGGGCTTCCAGCCCTACGGCTGCCCTGATCTTGGCAGAGCTGGGAAAGGGAAACAAACACCCCCCCAAAAAAACTTACAGCCAATTCATGAGATGCAAGCCTGACATCTAACTGCAATGATGTCTCCTTGACACGTTCTCCCCTGCTGCTCGCTCCCATCACTAGGAGCACAGGTGACTCTCAGCTCTAGGAACCTATCATCTCTTATCTGAAAAATACTCTGCAGCAATGTCTGGAGGTACTCAAACTGGTTTTCTCCCCCTTACTTTACTCTCAGCTTCTTTCTATATTACCTGACATCCTGAGACTTTTCAGTAGGCCCTTTAGCCTGGAAAAGGCCGAACACCCAGTTTTTATCTGAAGCAGTGTTTGGAACATAGGAAAATACAACACTAAGTTGAGAGCAGCCGTACTGAGAAGGGCTTGGGGGTGTTGGTGGATGAAAAAACTGAACATGAGCTGGCAACGTGCGCCTGCAGCCCAGAAAGCCAACCGTGTCCTGGGCTGCACCCACAGCAACGTGGGCAGCAGGGCAGGGAGGGGATTGTCCCCCGTGCTCTGCTCTCGTGAGACCCCACCTGGAGCCTGCGCCCAGCTCTGGGCCCCAGCACCAGAAGGACGGGGACCTGTTGGAGTGAGTCCAGAGGAGGCCACGAGGATGCTCAGAGGCTGGAGCACCTCTGCTGTGGAGCCAGGCTGAGGGAGTTGAGGTTGGGGCCTGGAGAGGAGAAGGCTCTGGGGAGACCTCACGGCGGCCTGCCAGGGCCTAAAGGGGGCTGCAGGAGAGCTGGGGAGGGACTCTTGGTCAGGGGGTGTAGGGATAGGACAAGGGGAAATGGCTTTAAACTGAAAGATGGGAGATTTAGATTAGAAATTAGGAGGAAATTCTTTACTGGGAGGGAGGTGAGGCCCTGTCCCAGGCTGCCCAGAGGAGCTGTGGCTGCCCCATCCCTGGCAGTGCCCAAGGCCAGGCTGGATGGGGCTGGGGGCAGCCTGGGCTGGTGGGAGGGGTCCCTGCCCATGGCAGGGGGTGGCACTAGATGGGCTTTGAGGTCCCTTCTACCTCATATCACTTAATGAACTCTATATTGAAAAATATATATTAAAAAAAAAATCCCATAGAAGGTTCTTTAGGTAATCTTCCTCTTGTACGCTGTTAGCATCATCTCCAAATAATTTAATTCTATAGCACGGCAATTTTTGTAAACTGAAATGGAACCAAGGACTCCAGCATTCCTCCCCACATCCCACGATCATCACCTTGACGATCCAAGATCAGCATGAGTGCAGTATTCTCCAAGTATTTCATACACTTTTGCTTTGATGCAATTCCCACCCAGATGGAATGACATTTAAGACACCTTTGAGGATAAAGTAGTTTTGTCCAAACCCAGGACCTGAAGCAAAGAAGTTTGAGGGAAGTGGATCAATTTTCCAGGGAAGCTAAGCATTCACTTTCCAAGCAGTCGGAAGAAAACCAAAAGCTATTCTGCTGCCACTCACTTCCATCTGCTGTTTGAGGGGAGCCTAAGCACTCTAGTTCTTAGTGTGCAATAACATAAGAAAAAAAAACAGGTTTGCCTTCTAAGAAAGCAGAAATTCTGGCATGAAGTGACTGCTGTTAGATGCCATGCTGATGGGGGCTAAGAGTAAGAAGCGAGGTCTCGGAGGCAGAGCCACTGGGCCAACTGTGTTGGACAGGGTACAGAAATTCCTTCCAAGATTAAGATCTTGCCAAAAAAAGTGGCAGGGGTGGGGCAGGGGAGGCAAGAACAATGCACGATTTTCACTGAGCCAAGCACAAACACTTTATCTACACCCTGTGTTGACGAAGATATTTCCACTTAATTGGTACAGAGGAACTCATTACCTTCCCCCAAGACTCAGGGCTGAGTGCTTCATGTTGGTTTTGAGAGCTGCAGGAACTAAGCTCCGGTGCTTGTTATCTGCAAGAGACAGGAGCAACTCCGAAGGAAAACAAAGCCTTCCAGTGCTGTCCTGCTGATTCTGGCCTGATCTCAACGAAGGGAACTGTCCTGTGGTCCGTCTCAGCCCATGTGCCAGCTAGGAGCTAACTTACATCGTCCTCTTACAGTTCTGTGGGACGGGTAAGCAAGGAGGGGTGCTCACGCTCCTCAGAAACGCAGACAGCGTTAGTTTAAATTTAGCAGCTTCGGAGAGGAAAAAACCTCAAAGCCAATTAAGGAACAGACAGCCCCTTTGTAAGGCTGCACAAACTGTTATGACAGCAGCCCCAGAGACTGTTGCATGGTTCTGGAAGCAAAAGATTCTAGAGCATTCTTCCTGGAAGCCTGGTCTACCTCATCACCTTGGATAGAGGCAACACCCCAGTCAAGAATGACCTGGAGGGAACAAGAACAAAGCCATTTACTTAGTGTCAGCACGAGGAAGAGAAACACAAATCCTCTTCCACTCTTCTAATGTGGAATCCACTGCATGCTCTGCAGAAGTTCCGTTCTTCCAGCTTGTTAAACCACAAATTAAGTTCCAGGAGATTATCCCAAATATTTTTTCTAGTTATGTAGTAGAAAAATAAGCAGTTGAGCTTTTCCTAGGGTGTGATAGTTACTTACAAAATTCTCTTAGTAGTAACATCTGGTTCATTACCACCTTAGATTTAATTAAACAGACAGGTTAACTAATGCAATCTTCAAGTCACTCAACTGTCCAGGATTTCTTCAGGATAGAAGGCAAAGAGAACTCTGAAAATTTGTTCTGATGAGTGTTTCCATACAAAAATGATTATTAGTTTATGAAACACCCGACAAATACCTCAAAGATAACTTCAGTACCATACTGCGCAAAAAGCCATGTATGCTTTAGTATTAAAACAAACTAAACAGATGAGGATGTCATGTAGCCAAAAGGTTAGAGCTTTTTACTCCCCCCAAGAGCTTATACAGACTTCACAAGACACAGCTACTAAATAACTGTGCCATTATCCTGCTCGTGGGATTGCAGATTACTGCTGATATGTAGCAAGGGAGTCCCTGTCCTACACTTACCTTTTACCTTTCTTTTAGAGAGTAAATTGAGAAGCACTAGCTTGTTTTGTAGCGCAGACCAAAGACAAAATATATTCAAGTAATAAATTTGTTTGAAGGCCAGACAAAGGTCTAGCCTTAAATAATCTTATAGAGATAAGCTTCAGGAACCTGCTATAAGCTATGCTGTTAAGAGCCACTTGCTTTAAATATTCAAATAGAATTCACGATGGGGTGGAAGAAACACGTTGTAATGTTTTGTTTGCAACAGACCTAAGTCAAATTTAGGCAGTAACACAGAAAAAGTGAAATGACAGTAGTTAGTACCACTAGAGAGAGTAAATCTGACTGATGGAAAGCGAAGGAAGTGCTACGTTTTACCCATACTTCTGTCTGATACAGAGATTACTGGAATGCCAATTTTCCTTCCAAAACATTTGTATCAAATCAAAGAAAAAAAAGGTCAAATTGCTGTGTCACTACACGGACAAGTTGCAAGTTAAGACACCAACAAACAAAAAGCAAACTCAGATCTGGACGTTGCTATTTTAACATTACATGTTAAAAATGTGTTAACACTTGTACTCAGACACCTCACTGAACACACACGCAGGTAACCAGTAAATCTGCACCCAGCTCAGTGTTTTCCTGGAGTCTGTTACAGATGATCCATCTATTGAATAATTAGAGGGAAAGAGAACAGTAAGTGAATGCTCAGTCACTGACAGCAACGTAGCCCTTCAGGGGACAACCCTCCTAACCCTCTCTGAGGGGCTGGGAAGTGTTTGTTCTGTTGTTTGCACTCTGGGAGATGTGCAAGGGATGAGAGACAGCTTTATCCACCAGGAGCTGCACGCTGTTGCTGCTTGCTTAGTTCCCCCACCATCCAGAGAGTCAGATTTCCAAACTTCACAGGATAGCTCATGACATCTAACTCTCAACTCCAACTCTTCATGCTCAGATCAGACTTTAACATTTCTTCAGTGTGTGTTGAAGAAAGATAGTGTCTTCTCTGGGAAAACCAAAAGGCAGGAGCTTGTCACAAACAAGTACTCACAGGTCACAGGCCAGGCTGAGCTGTAGCACCGAGGCAGTTCGATGTTTTTGAGGAGCAGTTATTTACAGGCTACAACTATATCAGCAAATTTAAAGAGTGAATGTTGCTGTAAGTCACGAGCACTGTACCAGCCAGCACTTTCCCAGACAATATTCACCATTTCCTGGGGCTCAGCACAGGCCAGGGACCATCTCAGGCAGGCAGGCTCAGTTTTCAGAGAAGTATAAGCTAAGCTATACTAAGGCAAACTGAACTATGCCAGTTAAATACAGCGTACAGAGCTCAGGTCTGTTTATTTAGGATAGCTATTGCTCAAGTCTGTGCCAAGGGACACCTTCCCTAGCTGAAGCACAGCACACTTTTCTCCCTTCCCATAGGATCAGAGCCCACAAACCCCCAGAGCTCCTGAGGAAGAAACAAGCAGGACTGAACAGACTGCCAGCCTGTTCCTGCTCTTTATTAGCTGCTCCTACTGCTGCTATTTCACGTGCAAAGCTGATAGGAAGCCTTACCATCTCCTCATTCAAGGATAAAACAAGATTTTACGTTTTTTTTAAACATTAAATCCCTCCGAGACACTGGGACTATGGGACTACACATTTTTAATGAAAAGATGTCACTTTAGTGGTAGGGCCTGTGTCACGTGCTATCAATGACCGCCTCCAATTTTCCCACAGTTAACAGTTCTGAAACACTTCTCATATCCCACGGACAGTTTTCCGGGGCAGAAGGGCTGTGTGCTGCGACTTCTGTCCAGCAGAGGGAGACCAGATACCACAGTCAAATATAAACCCAGCGGCAGTCTTCCAAGGAAAGGATGAAATGGAGCTGCACAGCTTTCTTCTGTCTTCTTCCATTGATTGCTACAAGTTTACACTAAGGCAAAAAAGTGAGTCTTGCCACGAACTGTTTTAAGCTCTAGCACTATGCAAAACCTAAACTCAGTTTTGAGACATTTGAGAACTTCAAGCTTTTTTCTTGTTCTTAAATTAGGAGAAAGTGATTTGGGTAGGAGTGAAACTGATCCAGGAAAGACCAATATATACAAGACCCTCTCACTCTGAGGACACTGGATGTTCCAGAAGACTGTGCTCTAAGTCATCAAAAGATGAATCAATATTCTAGTACCTCAGGACTTTGTATTAGTTGTTGATGTATAAGAACCAGAACAAATTTGGCTACCCTTATAAGGTACCTTCTCCTCTATGCTTTCAATTTAGCCATGTAAGAGCTATTCTGCTCATATTCCAGACACACGTACGTGCACCAGCCACACTGACAAGACACTGAAGATTTAAGACACTGAAGGTGGAACATTAATACAATATATTAGGCAAAGAAATGCAAGGGAAATACTGAAGAGAAGTATTTAGGAAGTCTTGCAGCATAGCCCAGAATGACTGTTCTTATCAGACCACTTAATGTTTTCTTAAATAACCCTGCAATTTACTAGTTTTGCACAACGTGTGAAGTTAGAAGACAGTATCAATGCTGGAAGACGAGCATTGCTTAACATTACGTTATAAATGAGAGAGTAAAGCAATCGGGATTACATTTAATGGCACGAAGTCCAAAATATCAAAGTTCAAGCACGATGTTAAAGACGTTGTTCATGTTTGTCACATACTAGAGTCTGAATGAGTTAACCACAGGCTCCCCTCTACCACTCCTTCCCACCACCACTGCTTCCAAACACCTGGAGAAGGCTCAGAATATGCCCCACGATCACAGACCAAGGTATGCCCTCCATTCTCCTCCAGCTTCATCCACAGCCATTATTAAGGATCTCAACTAAGACAGGGATTTGGTGGAAGTCAGGTGATACATTTTCTATTACCATTAAGTTACCCTTTTTTCTTTACGACAAATATTTAGAGGTTCCTTCACTGAAACCCTACTTTTCCAATCATTACCTCACCAACTGGAGATGAAACCCCAACTTCTTGATGTTAATAGCATTATTTCAACACAGCTCCAGTGAGGAAGGCTGGTATCGGGGGTCATTTTCTGTAGTTCATCTACAGATTTGGGGAAGCTGCCCTAATGGCTCCAAGATTCACCAGTTCATGTAATAAAGAGGAAGAATTCACCTTTCTGACTGCGATGATGACCAAGCTCAAGCTTTTGACCCAGGTGGCCACTGCCAGCTGAGAAGTCAACAAGTCAGGAGCCGTGCCACAAGCAGCTGCAGATAGCAACTCCCAGCAGACTACCTCCCTGTGAGAACAAAACAAGCTACACCATTAAGAAGAGCTGAAAGAGCACCAGTTAACACCAAAATCACCATCAAGTCAAAGTACATTTGACCTTTCAGAGTCTGAAATCTTTAGTTCAGAACTGACAGCCATTCTCTTCTTGGCAAGAGGAAAGAAACCACAGAGATGTAGCACCGTGTTCTTCTGAGGTGGTGAAAACGTCAGCACGATCTGACTCCCACATCTGTGCACAAGAAGCACAAGCTTCTGTGGGACAAAGAAAACTCTGAACAGGAATGAGACAAAAGAGCCTAGGGTGAAGTATTCGGTATGTCTAAATGTCAAACCTTCACTAGAGCTTACAGGACTTGCACAATCAGAGCCTACACGACTGCTAACTGCAAGAGCAGATGCAGTTGAAAGACTCCAAACAGTCAAGACATGGCAGATACAAGGGAAGTCAGCTACATGAACCTTTGAACTCTGTGGGATTGCTGTCCCTGTGTTTGAAAGCTCTTCCTTTACAACCAGTGGCTACCACCACCTAACTGCAGACCAGATGTCTTTTCACCACAAAATCCAGCATCCAGTCAAGCACATGGAGGGAACCCTTGGGGAAGAAGCGCCTGTTCCATTCATACCAAGGTGCTTTAGGAGGAAAAGCTCTTAAAAGAAGTCTGGCTGCCTGGGTGGAGGAGAAAACAGTCACCACTGCCTCATGCCAGGTTAACCGCTATGTTCAGCGCTGCCTTCTCTGCCACCACATCAGTTAGCTGCAGGAAGTCCTACAGCTCATGGGCAGAGACTTCACCACTGCTCTGCTCAAGTTTTAATTGAATTCCAGCAATGGTAGGATACTTACCTTTGAGGACTCGGTCAAGATATCAGCATCAGAGGCAAGATATTGAAATCTCAGTGTGCTCTGAGTCTAAAGAGATTAATAAACTCCCTCATGAGTGAGACACCTGGATAATCAAGAAGTCCATTGCGGAAGCTACAAGCTGCTTTTTTTTTTCTGAGCAGTAACTAAAGCTGTGGTGCTCTTAGTCATGCTGCAGAACTGACCATCAGTGGTATGCCCTGGTCTAAACGCTCTTTAGTGAAAAGGACCTCAGCCTGCCCAAATCAGTCTCCACGTTCCACGCATCAGGATCACAATCACACAAAGCAGGAAGGGACAGAGTGCTCTAATTATCTACCCAGCCTTCCCTTCCTTACACCACCAGTTTCTGCCTGTGCAGGTGGTGATCAACCCAAGAAGGATGCTCTTGGTCCTTGTACAAACAGACTAGTTTGTGTGCAATACTCTTGACCTGCCACAAAACTTCGCACTGTCATGTAAGTAGGCTTTCTATCTTCCAGATCATGGTACTAATTAATAATCCTCCACTACATACTAGTATCCAATATGCAAGATGATTCTGTGAATATTTTGGGACTAAGTATCTATTACATGGTTTTCTTTAACTGTGGAAGGCTGGAGCCTAACTGAGTACATTCCAGGACAAAGTACTTAACGTGCACAGTTAAGCCAGAGCAGAGTACCTTTGAAAGGAATCAGACCAAAACCAAAACAAAAAGAAATCCACCCCCAAAAAAACATCCATTGCAAAATCCAGGAAACAAAAAGCCACAGTGCTCTACCACACTGCAGAACAGATTACTCCATTTCTGTAGCAGGCAGCTATTGCCATCTTTTGGCAACCAAACGCTTCCCACAGAGCCAAGAGCCTAGCAGATGATGATTTACTGATTAAAAGCAAAATGAGAAACTGAAAACAAAAAATTTTCTGGAGACTGTGGTAATTTGTGTCATTAAGCCATCCATTTCAGTCCTAAATCATCGTACCAACATAGCAGCAACAGGCTCAGAACACCTAGATACTCTAACTACTGCACAGGGATCTTTATGTAAGATGTCTTTACAGAAATTCTCACAGCACGAAGAAGCCAATATCAATTTAGATTTTTTCGAAAGTTTTCCCAGCCAGTGACTCTAGCTCCAAACAAGTTACCTTCTTATTCTATTCAACCAGGAAGCCTCCCCACAGCTCCTCCTCTAGCAGGACATGAAAGATACAGTTGAAACAATATGGGGGCTTGCATTCAAAGTAAAGCATTATGGGAGAGCTGCTCAAATTGCATTTAACACTCAGGAAACACACGCCCATTAAAAAAAAAAAAAGAGAACTGCAAGCAAAGGCAGACTGAAAGGAGAATACTCACTTGTAGCGTAGTGTCGAAAACAACAAGCTTAGAGCTTGTTGGAACAATGTCATAACACTTGTGTGACCTCATGAATCGCACATAAATGTCACTTTCCGATTCTTCAAGTGCTGTAAGTAAAAACATTAGGTTGTTTTATTTAAATAACCTTAAAAAAAAAAAGAGTAAAAAAGCATGCCAAATCAACTGAACACCATTGCAGGACATCCCTAAAGCAAGACTCAAATTCATGCTTTCAGATCTAGACAGACAGTTTGTAGTCCTGCACTTTGCATTTCACTTATCTTTCCTCTCCAATTAAACAGCACACAGGCAAAACGCGTTGCTCCTCCTTGACAAGGAAGGACTTCAGTACTAAACGGTTATGTTTTGGTTTTGTTTCCCTACCAGCAAGCTATTGACTATGCATACTTGGTACCTGAACTCCAGGTATGTACAAAGCAAGTTGCACGTTTAAGTAGTGTCAGGCTTAACTAAGCCAAGCTCCTTAAGTTAACGCGGTTCTGATCACACTTCTGTTCGCTCCACTTTTCAGTTTTGTATTTTCTTAAGAGGCAGTAGGCAAGTTCCACAATCAGCACCACTCCATTCAAACTACGTTACACAAAACATCACAAATCCCACAGTTCATTTATGAAAACAGGATCCATTTGGGCTGGACTCGTTTTTTTTGGTATTTTTTTGTTGTTGTTGTTCTTAAATGTGACCTGTCTGTAGCAAGGTCACACAACACAATCTATATTAAATTAACTTTGCATTTGACAAGTTCAGAGGCACATGCATACAGTCTTTAGATCTGCTTGGGTATGTTACTTTATTTAAAAGCCCTTTGGCCCTCCATTCTTTACAGCAGGTACCTGAAACTCAGTCAAGGTTAACCTCTCTATCAGACGTGCACCCTTTCAATCCTGTAATAATGAGCAGGAATTTGGTCATGTTATGCTTTTGCAGAGGGAGGAAGAAAAACCCAAACTTAACCTACCTACTAACCATTGAAGAACTTTGTATTAGAAAGCTATAAACCTCAAAATCCTTGTTTGCTACATGTGCTCAAAATTAATCCTCTAGTGCCAGAGAAAATGTCAATTCCACAGGGTGGCTCAGCACAGTTTTAGTACAATCCTACAGAAGCTAAGATGAAACTCCCCTGTAAGTGGCTACGCTAGCATACAGGCAGTCTCTCTGCATACTAAGTTAAGTTCTTCAGCTCCCCCTACTCTTTAAAAAAGCCCTTTCCCCACTAAAACCCAAGCAGCAGTTCCAGAGGAATACAGAAGAGAGTTCAACTGGAAAGAAGCACAAAAAAAATCATTTGCTGGATTTATGTTCCTATAAAGGTCAGGACCAGGAATGAAAATAGCAGGAGCTAGGAAAAATTGATAAGAGATTAGGAAACAATGCGAGCAAACTGATAGGGGAAGAATGAGGCAGATTGACTCGGACAAGGCTGGTGCGAAGCAGCCTTTATAAGATGATACCAAAGGGGAACTGGTACTGACTTGGCAAGGGCATGTATAAGAGAGGTCAAAAAAGGCAGTCGGGAACAGAGGACGCTTTATGTAACTCCGTAATAGAGTAACAGCTTCTCACCCTCCAGCTTCCACAACAGCTTACATGGCTACTGTCTGCACAAGGCGAATGTACTGACCCTGCAACAGGGCAAGTTACGGTCGGCTTTCTTTTCTAAGAGCACACGAGAAGGAGGGGGGTGGATGAGACACTAAGCACTAGAAACAATAATAAGAACATTTAGATGACAAGAGAAATAGCCTGGTCGTTAGGAAGTTAAGGTCGCTTCTACAGCCATCAGCGCAGTCCCTCTGTGCAGTATCCTGAATCTGTATGTCCTATTGATTCTGTAGCCGTGACAACGTTACTTTGTATACAATTAGCCTTTTTATTTTTTTTGTAGACACAAGCATAGGAAAATATCAAATAACCAAGGAACTGCAAAGCCACCAACTGTTTTTAGCTGAAAAAATGACACCCTTAGCAGAGCACATCATCGCTGGGTACCGTTCTGTCGGCCTACCAACAGTTATGCAGATGTAGCAAGGGCAGTAATTGCTGATAGAGCGTGTTGCCAGGTTTAATCAGGCAAGGTTGGGAATGGCAGGCACAGTTATGAACCCTGTACGGACCAGCACAGTAAAGATGTGCCTAGAAACCCTCCTCTTGCTCAGCACACGCTCTGCACACATACTTTCAACCAGACCTCAACAATCCTCACCCATTTGGGATGCGTGGGGTTGGTTAGGCGCTGCCATCTCACCCTAGTTTGTCTCCCAGCTCAGAAATCAGGATTAGGCACATCACCCCGGGCACCACAGAGCAACCAGTTCCTTCCCCGAGGATGGAAAGTTAGGATCGGAAACATTCAGAAGCACAAGACAGTCATCTGTGAGCTCTGTGTTTAACAGCTATAAAAATAGCTAGGGAACTCCAGCAGGGTCTAAACAAGGATGCAATTGTCCAGCTGGAACTGAGGTTTGTTTCTGCAGATCCTTATACGACAGACCAGCATAATGCACCGCTATATCACCCACCAACTAAACATGCAAAACATAAGCCCCGCTGCGCTTCCTCGTATGCTCTAAATGGTGTCATCAAGTGGCTAGTGGAAAGGATATTCAAGACCTTCCAAGCCCTTCAGCTACCCATGAGTACCGAGGAGCTGCCTCCAGCTAGCTCTTTGTGCAAGAGCTGCGTGCGAGTTACCGGTGTACGCGGCTGCTGAAAGAAGAGGTCTCCAGCAGGCTTGGGAGTCCCCAAGCGTGCACTCCCACCCTCCTTTCCCGCACAGCACAGGGACAGGGCAGAGTCTTCTTTACAGTTCCTTTAACCTTCGAGAGGACAAACGTACTGCCTTCACTTGTACCCAGCCACCACTGTGCTGCAAATACAAACTATCAGATATAAATACCCTGATCTCTACAGGATATTAGTATTCTGTTAACTTACCTTCTAGCTCTGTTTTCGCTATAAACGCCCATCCTTTCTGGCTACTAGGCTACTGCAGTCTTGCCCCGTACCTGCAAAGCAGCGCTCCCTTCAGACAGGCAAGAACAATACCTTTCTGCTTGACCCAAAGCCCCACCCAGTCTCCGCACATCAGCTCTGATCTTCACAGAAGATCACTTGCCCCACAAGCAGGAGTTGCATACATATACTGGCTATTCTTTCACCATAAATCAGCAACGTACTCAGGTGTTGATACCAGAAGAGTGAACGACATGGACAAGAAGTGATGCAGATCCTCCGCTCCTGCTGGAAGAAGGGATTGAGGTGTCCAGGATTAGATTTGCATCCGGATCTCATTTGCAGAAGCCCAGTTACAGTAAGGGATGCCCAAAGCTGTATGAGAAGCCCCAGCAGGACTACAAGCTACAGTAATTCTGAGGGCAGGGCCTCCTAGGGGAGCGCTTCTCCCTGGCAGCTGAAGTGGCACGGCAGCAGCGCCAAGCACAGCCCGTCCCTGCCGCTCCTGGCAATTGTATTCCTTCTCCCTGAGGCAGAAGCCTGACCTGTGCCTTTCCTAAATTGCTTCTGTAACAACTCCTGTAAGGTGTGTGAGGATGGAGTGGCACCAGACAACTACGGGTGTCCTGACTCAGCAAAGGCAGCTGCAAAGAAGCCCTGGGGAATACATTTGCTGGACCTATACCACGATTTAGGACGCTGCCTCCAGCCAGACCTCAGCTTCCCACAGCTGATGAGCCAAATGTTACCTGGCTCGATGACAGAACAGATTCCCAGCAGGAGGCATCTTAATCTACAGCAGGGATCAGCAGAGAAGAGTCCACTATGAGTGATAGTTTGTTTCCTTGGGGGTGTTCTCTAGTGAAAGCTTGTTTCTTGAAGATGGATCAGAAAGTTGTGTTGCAAGTGGACATTCTCCACGTGCACTCCCTCCCCACAAGCCATAGGTTAAGTCAAAATACTCTAACCCCCCAGGGCTTTCTTCTGCAATTTTTTAGATAGAACACAAGCAGAAGTTACCTGAAAAGTTACAAAACTTTTGGACAATTTAAGCACCTGATTACAGCCTGTCTTAAGGTCTTTTATAGTGTAAAGTCATCACACATCCTCACTTCATTCCTACAGGCAGAGATCCTTTAAAAGGAAGACCAAGCTATTCCCCCTCCCAATCTACACCATTTTACGCACTTCAGACCAAGTAATTTTTACTCCTTTCTCCCCCACCCTCCTCTATAACAGAGATGCTTTAACTTTATTTCAGACAGTAAATATTTTGAAAAACACTGTGGCTTTTTTCCCCAAATAAAGCATGGATGAACTACTCAGCAATACTGACTCAGATCACGGTGGGACCTGGTACTAAGTGTAATTATCTATTTAGAGAGCTCTACGGTGGAGTTAGCGTCTGAATACTCCTCCTAAGTGAAAAGGAAGCTTCCACAGTGTTCCTGAAAGCATTCCACAGAGATCCCCTGTACAGGTACCTTCAGTTCCACTCACCCCTTTGCCACCACACAGGGTGCTTTTCTACTGTAGCTTCTGCAGAATTTCAAGGCCTTCAAGAAAAAAAAAAAAATTGCCTGCAGATGGACAACAGGAACCTGCAGTAGTACATATGGCCGACACATACTGAAAAGCCTTCAAATACCACTACATAAAAGCTGATAGGAAGTTCCCCAGAAGTGTTTCCTGCAAGCCACAGGCTCTCTTTCTGTGCTATACCCCAGCAGGCAGGCCCAGCAAGGAGATCCTTGACTGTACACGTTTCCCAGTTTCAACAACACAAAACCATGAGCTTTTTTACCTTATTATGCTCCTTGTATTTCTGCGCTGGTATCCGGTCACTCTTAAAGTTTGTTCCTGGAACCACAAACACGGCGTTCCACAGAAAGCGTTTTCTTTCAGCTAAGAGTTAATTCCACCACAGCCCACAATCGTGCCGCTGCAGCTGTAAGAACACGCAGCAGCACTCCTGCTCCTCACGATTAGACGGAGAATTACCGGAGTTACCAGCTCTCAGGTGTTTGAAAACACAAAGACTCCTCAGGAACCAAAACAATTGTTTGGATAACTGACATTTCTAAGTTTATTATGAAATTAACTACTTAATTTTAAAGATCCTTTAAAAAGCAGGAAAAACAGCTTGGAACAGTAAGTCAAAAATATGTTCAGCTAACTGCCTAGTCAGACAAAGGATGGCAGACCACATACAGACACATCAGTCCTTCTCTAGAGCTTCCTTACAGCAACAGGAGCTATGAAGTGCCACTGCCCAATGCCAAACACTCCAGCTTAGACCACTACCAGGAAAAACAGCTCCTCCTGGCCAGTTCAGATGGCAGATAAAGGCAAATGGGGAAGAGTAGAAGTGTACTTATGTCAGCCTCACGTGTACTAAAGAACCCAGTTACTGGAAAAAAAAAAAACAGTCTTTTCCATTACGGGACACAAACACATGCATCTGTAGTTTAAGTTGCTCCAAGCCACTCACAAAAAAATAAAAAAAAAATCAAAGCTTCAAAGATACTGAAGATCACATTTCAGATACCAGCAAGTTACAATTGTTACTGTTAGAGGCATTTTTCATCCCAATTTTTAATCAGAGCTGATCGAACAGCAATGCATCAGGTGAGGTTTATTGGTATAACCATGCTGAGAAGCTTTCCTTTTCTTGGTATAACACTTCTTTTAGTAATCTTATATTCCTTACTCATGTAAAATAACTCATTAAAAGTATTTAGTTAACAGTAATTTGTAGTAGATAAATCCATATGGCAGTGAAAATAGCAATTCGAGAATGGCTTAAGCAGCAATTTAAAAATTTTTTTTTTATTTTTATTTTTTTATATTCCTAGCCAACATTCCTTTGCCACCAAACGCAGAATAACTCCACCTTTCAGAGGCCAAGTCCAAAAAACCTGGCTCCATAGCAGCATAAGCAGCAGCAGCTGCTGTTCCCCTCGTGCTAGCTGTGTGGCTCCCCTCCCTCACCCGGTGCTTCTAGATTTCCACAGAACTGTTCCACAAATTGGCGGAAACACTGGATTGCTCAGAGATTTGGCCTTCTGGTCTTACCAGTTTTAGGTCTGTTTAGCTCCTGTATCTAGCAGGTGACTCCTGCCCTTCCCATGCCCTAGAAGCTGCAGAACACCACATCCTTGTCATGGCAGCTAGCCATTAGGTTGGCTCAGCTACATCCAACGGTGCCAGAAGACACCGGGGTGACTAACCAGTTAAATAAGGCAGTACGAGTTACAGGTAGCTCTTGGCAGAGCACACAGTAGGCGGAAGGCACGTCACTAACCTTGCTTGTTGTTCTTCTGTCTATATTTTTATCTTTAAAATGTCACCAAACCTTATAAAGTTTCTGTCTGCCCTCAGTCTGAAGTTATTGGATGTGTTGGGGCGCATCAGGCACGGCACTGCTGGTGGGTGGAGGGAGGGGATTGTCCTGCTCTGCTCTGGTGCGGCCTCACCTCAAGTACCATGTGCAGCTTTGGGTGCTGCAATATAAGGACATGAAACTATTAGTGTCCAAAGTAGGGCTAGAAAGATGGTGAAGGGTCTGGAGGAGAAGATGTGTGAGGAGCAGCTGAGGTCCCTGGGTTTGTTCAGCCCAGAGCAGAGCAGGCCGAGGGGAGGCCTCATGGCGGCCTGCAGCTCCCTCACGAGGGGAGCAGAGGGGCAGGCGCTGAGCTCTGCTCTCTGGGGACAGCGACAGGACCCGAGGGAACGGCATGGAGCTGGGACAGGGGAGGGTCAGGCTGGGTGTTAGGGAAAGGTTCTGCACCCAGAGGTGGTCGGGCACTGGGACAGGCTGCCCAGGGCAGTGGGCACGGCACTGAGCTGCAGGAGCTCAAGAAGCTTTTGGACAGCGCTCTCGGACGTAGGGGCTGGTTTTGGGTGGTCCTGTGTGGAGCCAGGAGTTGGACTCGATCTTCGGAGGTCCCTTCCAACTCAGGATATTAGTTAATATTCTGAGTTCGTTAATATTCTGGATAACTTCTGCCACAACTTTCAAGCAGCAGGAGAGAGCAGCAGTTCTTGTGTAAGTCCCTAACACAACTGCTCCAGGAGACACCCAGACCGGACAGAGTTAACCCACCCAAAGCACCGCAGTGACAGTAGTGAGAACCACAGCCTATTCCTCAGGTGTCTCTACAAGCTGACCAACAGTCCCTGGAAAATTATTTTCAAAGGAAATGAAGGCGTTTGAATGAGAAAGATGTTCTGAGATCAAAATTCCAGGAATCAAGCGTTCGGGTGGGCTTTTATTAGCATCCCCCAGCCAGGAACCAGCGCTGGAAACAAACCCAGGGCTGTGCTGCGTGCAGAATCTTGCTGCAGTGATGAGCAACAGCTCTGTCTCAACCTACCCCCCAGAACAGAAATATGACTAATTTGTCAGGATAACGTTCTTTTTAAATAGATTTGAAGGATACACAGACAAATTGAATGTACAAAGTATCCGATGAAAGGCACGGGAACTGAGGGACTGGAAGAAAAGAACAAGCAGCTTGTTTTGTAACAGAACAATGCAGTACGAAAGCAGGACTTCTCGGTCTGCTGAGCTGCCTGCTCTGCAGCCAGGAGCACTGAAGAGAGCAGACAAGAAACAAGGCACCAGGAGAAGAATCAGTGTTGGACTCCGTAGGAGAAGAATACTGACTTAGATTAAGAAGGGCAAGCAGAGGAAAAAAAAAAAAGTGTTGTCATACTGTACCATTTGGTTTCTGCTCATTCATGAGGAAACTTCTCAGGAAGAAAGCACCCAAGTGCCAAGAAACACCCACGTAATTAGAGGATAAGACCTAGTGGCAACAAAAGATGGAAAAGGTGGAAATAGATGGTTACAAAGATGCCTGCTGTAAACAGCAGGAGATCAGTCATGAAGTTTTTAGAACATGCCTGGAACAACTTTGTTGCTAATGCAGCGACCAAGGCTAGCGAAGGACTAGTTCTGATTTTAGGAAGAGAAGAGCGAGTTTATTCTTACACATGGAAAGCACGATGATGACAGCGATGGGGTTGGCTATTCCATGACAAGCTGAGAGGATTTCAAATGCAGGGAAGCATAAGATAGGATGCAAAGACAGCGACAAGAAATCATTTCTTTCTGAAAGCTGCAAACAAACCTAAAATACGCTGGCAGACCACACGTTAAACTTACAAGGCAGCATTATTCACGCAGCCACAGGCTACGTGATACAGAAGTCGCAGATGGATGTTTCCCACCCCTGATCTAAAGGAACGCATGAGCTGGCAGCTAAAGAAAGATCAGATTGAGTTTACAGATCGGAGATACGCTGATACAAAGGAGTGATAGGAAGTTTATCTGCAGATCTCTATCAACAGCTTCTGTGGTGCTCCAAGATGAATTCAATTATGTATTACAATGAGAATACGTAACTTCGGGTAGGAAGAGCACTTGACACAGCGTGAGCAGGGACACTATTAGAAAGAATAAGCTATGTCCTGCGAACTGTAACGCATCCTACAAACAGGAAGAGGTGCCAGAGGTACAAGAAATGAGGAGGAAAAATAGGCACACGAACAGGTTAGGGACAAATGTCTCATTGCTTCGGTGTTCAGAAGAAGGTTCATTTTTTCTTAAAACAACAACTCAGAGCTAAAAGAAGCCACAACATGTCTTAAAACATTTCAGCTCTGAAGTTGTATTTGTAGTTGCTTGAGACACTGAAATAAGACTTAGGATTGCTTGCATCTGCACCTTTCCACACATAAATTTGGCTTGTGAACTCTGGAGTCTGTGTAACTATTCAGTCACTTCAGGTCACTAAGTGATTCAGACGTCATCTCCCCTCGTCACAAGCAGGTGCTTGATGCAGAGACAGGAGATGTTACAGATGTAGACAGGAGACAACCTACCTGTAAACAACTATCCCCAAATTCACCAAGTTCATGAAGGGGAAGATACAATTCTAGGCTAAAGGAAAGCCAGACAAATTTAGGAAGGGTCCAAACACTTAGGTACGTGCTGAAACAAGTTATTAAAACCCACGTATTTATAGGCACCTAGAGAATAAGCTTATTGAAAGCAAAGAAAACCAACGTGATTTTCAAGAACAGTTCAGTCCAACTCAGACAGGATAAAGTAGTAAGTGGATGAAGTAAGTGGATGAAAAAAGGAAGGGTAAAAAAAATAAACACAGCACATTTGCTATATAGATATTAAAGCAAACTTTGATGCTACTAGACCTGAAAAATGGGCAGTAGAATCACCACAAGGTGATTCCACAAGCACACGAAGCAGCCCAAGTTGCAGCAAAACTAAGACCTCTTTTTCAGTGAATTTGCAGGCCTGGACAACGAGGGCTGGGCATTTTTTAAGATATGAGCTCCAAAACAAACTATTTTCAAAGAGTTTTGGTCCACCTTATATGTCATTTTTCACTAGGCAATTTGTTTAAGTTCATGCCACAGCTCTTCTGTACAAGTGCTGTTGCAAGAGGGACACACTCTGCACTTTCATAAGGCTTCACAGAACTGGGGTTTTGAAGCCTTCATTTCTTAGAAATTAAGCTGAAACTGATTACCATGTTCAAAAACTACTGAAGGAACGTGGAAAAGTGGCTCCAGTGAAGAAAAAAAAAAAAAGCACATCCTGACCTCATCACCTAAGTTTTCTACAAGCTAGGCTCAGAGAATTTTTTTTTTTTTTTAAATCAGCACCTTGATATTTGCACCTTGATATTTCACAGGTACAACACTGCAAAAAGTCTCAGAGAATCAGGGCTCCCTTTTATTCAAAAAATTTAATTACTGATCTTCAAGTCAGGAATTGATTGAAGATGTTTCCAAGAGTTTGCAGCAAGGTTGCAGGAATTTAAGCTCATATTCATAAATGGCTTGGAGTTAGTCTTTCAAAGAATAACAGAACTGGAAAAAAGCACTCAGTCTGATGAGCACAAATTAGGGGAGTGACTAAACAGTACTACTAAGAACTACCCTACTGTTATTCATTTGATTTAATAAAGCACAAGTGGGGAAAAGGCAGTTTGCTTAAACAAAACAAAAGCAAACAAACAAAAACCCACCCCAGTTGTTACAGGGCTATTAACTCCCTCCAGAAGCTGGCTAAACAGAACAAAGCAACCTTGGGATATTGTACGGTCTCCTCCTTCAAAGGTCCTAAACGTGGAATGAGACAAACATCAGACACTGCCTAGGCACATCCTGCCTTAGTGAAGAAAAAAAACGGACTAGGAGTTCCTGAGATCAGAAGATCCACTTTTCTGGGTTTTAGGCTTGAATATCTCCACTTCTCCCAAGTCAGTAAGAACCAAGATTTGTAAGAGAAAATTAATGCAAAGAGCTGCCTGAAACAATGCAAGACTCAGTTTGTTTTCAGCCCTCCATGTGTGTCACAGCACACTTCGAAATCCTGCACTGAATTTTGTTGCTCGTTTTTGGAGTTAAGAAGTCCTAGCAAACAGGCTGAGAAGTTAACGCTTTCTTTGTCCTGCTGCCCTCTGCTAGCAGGCTGCCTGAGCAAATAATTATGTGAGATTTGAGGCAGACAAAAAGCGACGAGCAGCTTAAGAAATCTCACATTCCAGAGCTAATCATAGTAACTCTGAAGTTTCTTGTCCAGGCAGGCACAGAAACTTATTTGTTTACATGCGAGAGCCGCGTTGTTTGGGGACTACCTGGGGAACTGGTAAACAATATCACAAGCCCAAGTGAGTACTTCTGACACAGCCCACTATCACCGACATCAACTGCTGGTCAAAGTTAAAGATTTGTACTTTGCCAAAAGCTGCTTCATTGTGGTTTTGTGAGTAAGGCAGCAGCTTCACCCTTCAACCTAACAGCGCTTCTAAGATTTTCACCACAAGAAAGAAGAAATGGACCTGAAACATTTTCTAACAACATGTTCAAGTTCTTCCCTCGACAACAAGCACTGCAATTTTTCCCTAAACATCCCCAACAAAGATCTAATTTAAGATGTCGCCTGTCTGGAATGCAGACATGCTCTTCAAGATTGCGAGATGCAGGCCACAACCCAAGAAACCAAAAATGGTATTAAGGCTCTGAATATTACTATCGGGATCCATACGCTGGGGAGCTGCATTCAGGGAAGGTTCGAGGTCTGTGAGGGATGTAAGAAGGAAGCAGGCTGTATCCTGGGGAATATCACCTATACAGGAAGGCTGGTAAAAATGGGAGCTTTTGCAGTTTCTTTAGAGCAAGCATAAATCCTACTACATACACACAGCCCACACACTTTAGAAGAGAAATATCCCTTTAAGTCTGTGCAGGGTTAGTTTAAGATCACACTGTAACAAGCAGAGCACTGTCCACAAGACCAGCAGCTCCAAAATGAGTGCACACATCCTCACCAGGCACAGCTACATCCTTATTGAACAGGGTAAGGATCTAATCTGTGTTAGTCTTCAGTGAAATATCTCCTAATCTAATCTCAAGGCATAAAATGCTTTAAAGGAAGAAATAAATTTTTTGGCTGAAGCCTAAGGACTTTGGACTATGCTTGCTGGAGAAACAGTTCGGTCGGGTCTAATAAAACGTTTTGTAAGCATGCATTCAGGCATTTCTCCACCCAAATTTTTAAACTGTTGGTCTCAAATACTGAGTAACTACCTACTGACAACATCTGAAAGCTTTTAATCACTCAGTACGCCACTGAAGAGACTTAACTAATGGCAGGTATTGCTTGGAGCTGCACAGAAATAGAACAGACAGGTGCTACCTGAAGCAGGTGAGATCCAACACACATCAGTACAATATATTCAGCATTTAGCTAAGTTCTCTGGAACCTAGTTTAGAAGTTGTATTGATCCATTCTCTGTATCCCATTAACTGCAACTTCACCCAAAGCTGATCCTTCTCCAGCATCCAGGCAGAACAAAGTTGTATTTTTTATTTTTAAAAAGGAAAAGGAGTAGATGAGTTCAAGGAAGGCTATGGCAGAAGACAAACACACAACTACAAGTGTAAAGCAAAGCAGGGCAAAGCATTCACCTTCTGTGTTATGGCATTCAGAGCCTTCTATTAACGGTGACCACACAACCCCTTTCACTGAACGATTGATTCCTCTCTCCTTGAAACAACTCAAATCACCAAAAGTGTATCCTACGGACCTCACTGCCACAGCAAACATGCTGAAATCAGAATACTGTTCAAAGGTTTCTACAGGAAGTGTCTGTATCTATTTGTTCTTGTGCCAGCGTTATTCTTCATTCAGCTAATTTTCCTCCTTGGTGTTTACCCCTTCCCACACTCCTTAGAGGATATTTTCATACACAGGGTTATCAAGTCCCCTCCTGGCTCTCCTTTCACCATAGTAAAGGATCAAAAGCCTTTCCAGTTGCTTCCTGTAACACAACTTCTATATTCTCTGGTGACATAAATGGCCCTTTTCCATGCCTTCCCCAGTTTGCTCTCTCCTCCAGCACCTCAGGTATCTTCTGCCTCTGTGGCAGCACGAATTCATACTAAGTAGCCAAAGAATACCATGGGGTACTGAATGCTGAAAGTTTGTTTCTGAAAATACCCAGTGTCTGAACTGAATAATCAGAGAAAAGCAAGAGTCTGGGGGAAAAAAAAAAAAGGAGAGAAAACATCTTGGAAAAGAAAAAAAGAAACAAGCTTTGAAACTTCCCTGTCAGAAACAAAACTATGAGTCTGCAGCATAAGAATGCTGTTTTTAGACAAAATTTAGGAGTGCCATCTAATTTCTGCCACAGTTAAACTTGACAACATTGACTCAATAGAATTCTTCATCAAGCTGGTTTATGTAAAACAGCAAAATCCACATGAAGTTCAGCACAGGAGGAAGGCATCTAAAAGACAAGTTAGATTTACTCAAATAGTCTTCAAAGCTCCTGTGAAAATATCCACACGCTCAGAAACATGCCAGACACTGGTGACTAAGAAGGATGAGGTTATTTCAGCTTTGCAAAGCTCTGTCTTGATGCCAAACTAGATATCTAAACATCTATTTCAGCTCTGCATAGTTATGTTTGTATCTGTATTGATTCGATTTGGCGATACCTCAGTACTAGACACTGGTGTAACACTCCATGGAAGGATTTTCCCCCAACCTCCTTGGCTTTGCCTTTGTCAGTCCTCTCTGCTCGCAGAGCCACAGTAAAGCTCACCACAGCACGCACCCAAAGGCGAACAGTCCCAGTATGGACAGGAGAGTTTTGTTTCAAGGGCAAGAAGCATTAAGAAAAACTGGTACCGTCAACTGTGCATCCATGGGAAATGCTACATTCCCTAAAATGTTTGAGACCTACCTACTCCCCTCCTCCTTGCAACGCTAGTCCAGTTTTAAATGCTGGAAGCCAAAATATTCAAATAAAGTCACTGTATGCAGCTTAAGTGCCATGCAAAGAGCAAGGTCCTAACCTAACAAAAGCAGTGCTGTTGTAGGTGACCTCACAGGAAGGCCCCACAGACAAAGCCTTCTGCTCATCCAGCCTCGAGTTATCCGGGAGGCAGCCTGCTTCACGAGGAGCCCTATCGTAAAGGACAGTCACTTCTGCTGCAAGCGATTAGGAGCGGAAGCATCTCTCGTGATTATCTAGCAACAACCGGATCGAGCCAACTTCAGCAAGTACTCCGCTGTCACCCTTACCACCGCCACCACCACCACGTTATTTCACCCCTACCTCATCCCTGGCGAGGTGTACCAGGGTGTACCAGACAGAATCCTTCAGATCTCCGTCGGGATATTGCTCAGTGAGGAGGCCACGCTGCTCAAACACGGGGCTTGCTCGCCAGAGTGGTCACAGGCAAGTGGCAGCATCGTGTGGTCAGCTGTGAGGCAGCACTGACACTGTCACATCTGTCACTTCTGTCACTACTGGAGCGCATGTCTCTGCAAGCTCAGCATCTTCTGATCAACACATGAAGGGGTTCTCGGGACATTTGGAAGTTGGGATGATGTTACCCAGAGCCTCTGACCTTACGTCAAGCAGTTGCTAACCCATAATGGCTTTCACTAGGAGGATTATAAAGCCACAGAATCATCTAAGTAGGAAAAGACCTCAAAGATCATCAAGTCCAACCCTTACCTAGCTGTGCCAAGCCTACCACTAACCCATGTCCCAGAGCACCACAGCTGCATGTCTTTTAAATACCTCCAGGGACGGTGACTCAACCACTTCCCCAGGCAGCCCATTCCAATGACTCACAGCCTTTCCAGTCAAGAATTTTTTCCAAATATCCAACCTAAACCTCCCCGGCACAGCTTGAGGCTATTTCCTTTTGTCCTGTTGCTTGGGAGAAGAAAGCAACTCCCACCTCAGTATAACCTCCTTTCAGGTAGCTGTAGAGAGCAATGAGGTCCCCCCTGAGCCTCCTCTTCCCCAGACCAAACAGCCCCAGTTCCCTCAGCCGCTCCTCACAGGACTTGTGCTCCAGGCCCTTCACCAGCTTCGTAGCCCTGCTCTGGACATGTCCCAGGGCCTCGATGGCCTTCTTGTAGTGATGGACCCAAAGCCGAACGCAGCATTTGCATTCATAAAGATGTTAAAGGAACCCAGCCCCAGTGCTGAGCCTTGGGGGACACCCCTAGCGACTGACCTCCAGCTGGAGGTAACTCCATTCACCACAACTCTGGCCCCAGCCAGTTTCAGTTTCTCCAAAAGAATGCTGTGGGGAAGTGCCAAGAGCTTTACTAAAGTCTAGGTAGACATTGTGTTTGCAGATCATGCAGGTGCAATACTACTAGGACACAAATCAGCTCCAACACTTCCTCAAACGTTCTGCTTTCAGTCGCTTGCAATTCTGCCAGTGGTTACATGGACTCACCTCTGCCATCAGAGACATTTTTCCTATGTTTTTTTCTTTTTTTTTCCCTAGGACATCTCAGCCAGAATGGTTCCACTCTTTCCAGGAACAGGTTTGGGGAAGTGTTTTGACAATATTAAAATTTCTTAGAAGTTTTTCCATCTGGAAGCTCCTCCAACCCAAAGACCTAAAGCAGCCATTTTTAGAGCTCACCCTATGTAACAGGGCTGTATCTTTTACCTTGGCAAATGATCTTCAGGACAGTAATAACGCTTGAAAAGTTTGTTTCCTGAAAGATGAGTTGCTCTGGGTGCCTTAGCTGCTGTCAACTGGTTATTTCCTAGTGAAGATCAAGTAGGGCTTTCCTCAGTTTAAGAGCAAGAGCTGCATCTTTTGTAGGAGCAGGAAGAGTAAGGACTGGCTGGAGACAGTGAGCACCGGGCTTCCAGAAAGAACCCAATGCAGTACTTGCACAAGGTAAGAGACCAGCGTGCAGACTGCATGAACAACCTTTACCTAAGACAGAACCGCCAAAAGTATGTTTTATGCTGTTCAAGGAAGGCTTTGTACTTGCACTGACCTGTAATTTCATACATAACGGCCATCCTTCAGCTTTGAAGAGGGAAAACGCCATGAGAAAACTTGTAAAATGTTCCTAAACAGCAAAGTGGCAGACAAGGGACGTGAGGTTGCCCAGGACAGCAGGGCACTCGATCATAACTTTTTGCATGAAGTAATAAAGCTGAAATTTGAATACCCCAGAGAAGTAATTCTTCTGGAAAGTTCATGGTACCCTTGGTATTCTTAGCTGTAAGATGACAGAAAAATAAAAGTTGAGTAAATTCGGTGGGAGCAGTTGTTGACTGTAGTTTTGGATGCAAGTATTCAGTCTGACTTCAAACGGGGTACCCAGGGGGAAAAAGGCACCATGTAACAGGATTTTTGTTCCTAATGTGCTATTGTGCCTCAAATATTACACCACAAATGAACTGTAAGGCAGAGAGAGAAACGAATCCTGATCTACAACTACATAAAGTCCATTAATGCCAATTATCTCCATGTAACAACTCTTGCTACGTACATTTAGGGTTCCAATTGGCTGAGGAAAGGCCCCGCAAAGCACCCCCTATCATCATCACCGCATACCCTGATATCTCAGAGCACACCTCATGGTCAAAATACCATTTCTCAACAGCTTGAACAACCACCTAATTAACATCAGAAACAAATTGCAGTTATAAAAGAAAGCCTTATCTTTCGTATTGCTAAAGAAATACGAAACACAATAGGGTTAGGAAATATTAAAGGATTCTTTCATAACCTGAACGCTTGATCCTTCAGCCTTACGTTCTGCAACAAAACCTGGCATGCACATGAACGTGCATTTTCTTGCTAACTTCTTGCAGCTATTTTTGGCCTCAGAGTGCCATTTGTTTGCGTACCTTGATTCGGATATTTGTGTGGCAGCGGGAGGCTGGCAGAAAGGAGGAGCTCAGTAAGAAACCACTTCCCAGAAAACCCACGGAGCGCAGAAGGAATGACTCCAGACACAACAGTTAGTCAAAAGGGGATGCAATTACTGCTCAAAGCCTATTTCCAGAGACGGCCAGAAACAAGGGTATGACACAGGCGAAGAAGAAAGCGAGATGCAGGCCAGAGCATTACCGTGAGAGATTCCACTCCAATACAAACTGTTTATCAAATAACTGCCTAAGTGCTACTTTGTGCAACAATCCATGGCAGGAGGGCGTTCGAGAGCGAGCGCATCAGCCCCGTGACCCCAGTGCTATGCTGCTGCCTGCAGAACTTTTCCCAGGCTAGGAATTGAGCACAGATACACAAGAACCATGCAATTATCTCCTGTCCGCAGAAAATGCGTCGCGAAGACTCCCGGACGCCAGAACAGTTAGCAGATGCCAGAAAAGAAGTAGTTAAGCTTTGCCTCATCAGTAGCTACCAGGAGAAGCGCAAGGAGTACGCGGAGGAGGGCAAAGCCCGGGGAGCACCCCGCTGGAGAGCAGCTTGGCAGAAAAGGGTCTGGTGTCCTGCTGAGCACCGAGTGGGGCACAACCAGCAGCAGGCCTTTGCCATCAGGAAGGCTAACAGTGCCCTGGGCTGCACTGGGCAAAGCGTAGCAGGTCACGGGAGGTGATCTTCCCCTCTGCTCAGCACTGGTAAAGCCACAACTTGAATATTGTCCAGGTCTGGGCCCCCCGGTGCAAGAGGGACCTGGACATGCTGGAGAGAGTTGAATGAAGGGCCATGAAGACGATAAAGGGACTAGAGCGTCACTTCTGTTAGGATGTCAGCCCAGAGGAGGCTCAGGGGAATCCTATCGATGTATACAACGACCTAAAAGGAGCGTCCAGAGAGGACAGAGCCAGGCTCTTTGCAGCAGTGCCCAGTGCCAGGACAGGAGGCAGTGGGCACGAACTGGAACACAGGAGGTTCCTTCTGAACATCCAGAAACTTATCTCAGTGACAGCCCTGGCCCAGGCTGCCCAGAGGCTGTGGGGTCTCCTCCTTGGAGAGCTCCAAAAGCCGCCTGGCCATGGGCCTGGGCACCCTGCTCGGGGTGGCCCTGCTGGGGCAGGGGCTGGGCCCGAGGGACCCCGAGGTGTCACCAGGCTGCGGAACAACTTCATTGCCCAAGCTGAGTGAATAGAAGAGGTTGACGTGGATTTGAGCCAACACTGCAACAAAGCTAGCTTCCAAAAATCATGCTAAAACTGTACCAATGGAATCAATACCACTGACAGGTACACATTTGCTTCTCTAACCCTGCTTCCACTCGCACAGCACAGGTAACTGCTGTAACACAACTGTTTCTGAAATTCCAGCTTAACAATTTACGCTTTGCTTTCTTTTGTTAACTAAAGCCCTTTTTCTTTTCACATTAGACCTTCACAACAATCTCTTCTTGCTCTTTTCCACGTTCATCTCATTCCCCATAAAATACAACCCTTAAGTACTCCTGACACTGATCAGAAGTAAAAACAACCCTAATATAAAACATGACTGCGTAAACACTAGTACAGAACAAGCAAAGCCACAATACATATAAAGAAAAAAAATGGATAGTCTATCTACAGACTTGTGAGAAGTCTCTCAGCACTAATTTCAGGCTACCATGAGGAATTCCACACCCACCAACAGATAACCTTCATTCGTTTTGAGAAGACACAGGTAGGTCAGCCCCATCCAAGGAACACTGAGCAAGATGAGTTCAGAGTCTTACATTAATAACGTTTTAACTGGAGGATTTTCTGTTTGAACAGAAAAGATACTCTGAACTTTTTACAATAGCATTTTTCCTTTTCTGATCCGACTACTGTTGGGGAAAAAGCCCTTTAAGGAGTCCTAAATAAAACCAGTACCCATTGGACTACCCAGTCTTTCTCCTCTGTGCACACGATCAGCCCACAGCCTGTCCTACCTCAGCTGTAGTGCAGCTGGTGCTGTTAAACACCATCTCACTGCGATCTGCTCTTCTTCATCACTTGAGAGCAGTATTACTGAGCCAATGCTAGAAAGAACAAGGGATCAACCCCTAAGAAGTTTCCCTGACCCCAGAGAATCCGGCCAGATATATTAAGTAGACAGGCTTTCAACCAAGACGACTAGCATTCCTTTCTGGTACAGAAACGTCATGTGTAGTACTGCCCACATTAATTATGTACAAAGTGTTCAGAGGGGAAGAAGTCCCCCTTGAGTTGACAGTACCATTTTATTGAGAAGTAATCTCATCAGGCCAGACTCTGCATATTTCCTTACATTACTACTTAGACTATAAATCTTTCTCGTACTGCTTTTTCCAATGTAACTCTCTTAATTAGAATCCAAATTAAATGAATGCCTTCTGTGCTTTCGCATTCTCATTTGTGTAACCTTTGAGGAGAATGACAAGCAGGAATCCATTTCAGCATACTGGATGGCATTCAGGGAACACATTGAGCCTCATTTTCCAGCCTTTTTTATTAACCCGTTTCAAGAGAACTGCAGCATAATTTGACAAACAAGACAATTATCAACTGTTGATGGATAAAGAAACTCAAAAGCTAGCAAGAAATACTCAAAATTAGAGGTCAGAAAAGTAGTTTCAAAACAAGTTTCAAATTTCTTATTTACCTTCCAATTTTGGTATTGTTGGAGTGAGTTCACTTGGAGCTTGACAAAAGATCATCAGTTAAATTATGGCTGCATCCACCTAATTAAATCTTACTAAAACGTTAAGGAAGCTTCTCAACTTCCGCGTACTAACTACTTGCCATCCAACAAAAATATTATCACCATCAGATATCATCTTACTCCCCCACCCCCAATATTAGCACAAACTACAACAACTAGTGCAAAAATTTAGGTCATAAAACACGTACCGCAACTAAGCTGCCGCATTTCCGTCCGCGTCTCAATTTTCTATCAATTTCCTTCTACAGGCATCCCGAACAGTAAGTTCTGCTCCGATAATCACACCCCATTTCACTTGCACCTTACCCTCTGAATATAGCACTCCACACCCTTCCCACTCTGCTATAAAATTAGGTATAAAACCAGGTATTCATTCAATCCGGAAAGCGAGCTAGATGACAGCTTCCTTTCAAAGTTTACATACCAATTTAAACTGGTCACACATTTGCTATTAGGCAATGTCTTTTGACAGATGCCTGAACAGCTCTCACTCACACAGCTCAAGTACCTACCCACAAAGCCTTAGTTTTGGCGTTAAACGAGCTGAGAAACAAAGCAAATCTGAAGTTTGAAAACCTGAGTTCTGTAGAAAGCTGCTGGTTATCTTACTGCAATGTTTTTAAGAGCCACACAGGCATTCAGCCTACTCAGGTGTCTCTTCCACCAACATAAAGTAGTAAAAGTGTTATAAAACCGAGTTTATTTTTTTTTAAACCTGATATCCCTTTCAGATATCTAAGCTTTAGTGTTTATAGCAGCTCTTATGATGATTTAACTGTTAGTGAGTCAGCAGCTTTTAGGATCTATCTAGTAATAGCAGCTAGATTTTTGTAAAAAAAACAAACAGCAAAACAGTAACCAGTAAATTTAATTCTTAATAAGCACAAAATGAAAGCCTGACTAAAATTAGTTAATCAGTTTGAGAAGAAATCTAGAAGTTCGCAACAAATCCCTTGCATTAAATATTTATATTTCATTATGTTTACAACTCAAAGGCACAAGTGTTTCATGAGAAATCAGACTCTGTACGGGCTCCTAAAAGAGCTCGAAGAATCCAATTGTCAAGAGCTTCCTTTTCTCACACACAGGAAGCTTAAAATAAAAGGTGTTACTTTTCCAGTCCAGCCCCACAGCTGCAAAAAGCACGCTGCTAACCAAGAAGGTGCCTTATTAGCATACCAGCTTAGATATTTATTTTCACAGAATGACTCAGCCTACTATTTCCAATTTTTCCTTAAATATTTGTCCTACATTTTACAATAGCAGCCACCAACTACGGAAAAACCCAGCTCGTGAAGTTTGAGGCACTTCACAACACCGAGCACACAGATTAGCAGCGCGTCCACTGATCTAATCCTTTCTGAAAAGCTCAAGACGTTCAATACGGACCTTTTTTGGGGCAAGCGAATGCTTTGGTCAAGTCAGTGAATATATTACAGATTCTCCACGATAATTTTGTGCTTGCAAGATAGAGAAACTCCTGGCGAGTTTCTCTGTCAGGCACAGCCCTCTGTTAAGCCACAGCTCCTAATAAAACAGCGAGGAACAAGGCAGGGGAGCTGCCACACGAGGAAAACCCAGATCACGGGCGCAGGCAGAGCCCTGAGGAGCAGGAGCCGCAGCTCGCAAGCCTCCCAGCTCTGCTCGCACCTAGCTCTCCGCGCCTATATTTGGTATCACAGGCGCTTTAGAGGAGAAAGAGGGCTTGAAAGGCGGCCGGGGCCGCCCCGCGGGCTGCCTCCCCTCAGCCCGCCGCCCCTACCAGCGGCCCTGCGGCTGCAAAGCGCGCCCGGGGCCTCTGAGGGAGCCCCCTCAGGAGGCAGCGGCCGGGACAAAAGGCGCGGGGCTGGGGCTGGCTCCTCAGCGGGGCTGCCCCTTTCCCTCCCCTTCCCCCATTTTTTTTTAATTTTTATTTTTATTTTATTTTTTTTTACCTTCATCTTCGAGCTCCAGTTTCTCCAGCATCCCTTCGGAGGCGGCCGGGAGCTGAGAGGGAGCCGGAGCCGCCTGCGGGAGGGAAGAGAGGAGAAGGAGATGAGCATCCAGCCGCCGACTCACCGGCCCCGGGGCGGCATCGGAGCAGCCGGCCGGGGGGAATAGGAGCAGGAGGCGGCGGCGGCGCTGAGGGGAAGGCAGGCGGCTGCTGAGGGGAGCACGGGCGGCTCCGGGGCAGCCCCCTCGGCTCCCTCACCCGCTCCCCGCCGCCTCTTACACACAGCGAGAGGGGAGGAACCGCGGCTCGCCCTTCCTCCCCCTTCTCCTCGGCGGCGCCCGGCCCATTAACCCTACGCCCCCCGCGGCTCCCCGCACCCGCTCCTCACGGAGCCGCCGCCCGGCCCCGGCGCGCAGCGAGCGGCCGGGGGCGGCCCCGCCGAGCCCTCAGAGCCCGGGCGCCCTCTCGCTGGGCGCCGCTCGGCCGCCGCCGCACCTCGCCGCCTCCTCGCTCCTTCCCCCCCCTCACCCCCCCCCCGGTGGAGGGATTGGTACGTTCCGGTTTGCTGCAGTCGAGGCCTTCGGGCAGCGGCGGGAGGGGAGGGAAGATACCACTTCCACGAAAAAAGGGGAGGAGGGGAGAGAGGGGGGTTGTTGTTTGATGACGCCTCCCCAAAAGCTCTGCCGGGCCGATCGGCTTCCTCAGTGTATTCCCAAGCGCGGGTTCTCGCCTGGCTTCGTTGGGCCAGGGCGGTGCAGGAGGGGATAGAAGGGAGGAAAGCCCTCCGATCCCCCCCCGCCAGACGGAGCTGGTACGGTCCCGCGCGTCCACCTGCAAGGCAGCGGCGGGGAAGCCGGCGGTTCCACTGCTCGGCTGGGGGGGGGGGCGTCCGGAGGGCTTCCCCGGGGTGCTGACGCTGCGCGAGCGGAGGCGCTCGTTTCCACTGAAAAGTTCCATTTTTTAGAAGTTACAATTCCAGATTAGCCCGAATTTCAGCGTCCTCCACGTCAATCGCACACCTCGGGGAAAGCCGGTCGCTAACCCCCGGAGCCCGGCGCCGGGGCGCTGCGCGCTCCCCTCACAGCCCTCTGAGGGGGCGGGGGGCGGGTTGGGAGCCTGGTGCGGGTCAGCCCAGCCCGATCGTACTTTAAAATCCCTCTTATGACCAAATGTTCTAACTAGATTCGTCAGATGTAACTTAAATTTATTTAGACAGATGTGGTGAGCTAAACCTCGGCTGTCCTGCCTGCACTGAGGGGATTCCCCGGTGGCTGTTGGGAGGCTCAGGCACGGGTGCTGGTGAGGGAGGTAAGGAGATTATCGTATGGCGCTGGCAACAAGTCTTGTGGCAGGCAGAAACGTGTGTGGTGCTCCAAAGGGGTCACGGGAGCCATTAGGGAATGTTTAAAATGTGGTGGTCCTCAAGGAGAGCCTCAAACTTCAACGGTTCAGCAAGTCTTCAGGGAGGGGAGGAGATCAGACCTAGGGTAGCACAGCAATGTGCATACATCAGCCAAGTACACGAGTCAGAATTAAAGCTGTGATGGGAGGAGAGAACCAAAAATTATTGGAAAACAGAAACCTGCCTCTTCATCACTTCTTAATTCCAGAGAAGCTTCAAGTAAGGTATCTACACTCAGCTTACATCCCCCAGTCTGCCTCTTTCTGGGGATGCTTTTAGGGATAGACAAGGATGTTGACAATATCCAGTTCTTCTTTACCGTAGTGATCCCTTGGAAATAAAATCCTAAAATATTTCACACCTAGTTGCGTTTTTTAAAAGACTAGTAGGATTTCAATAAATTTTCTAACTGACCAGCCACAAGATGCCAAGGAAATTCATATTAATGTATTTTTAGTCTACTAATTAAAATGCTTTGGAAGCTTCTAATTATCTCCGAGAGCTATTTTTAAAAGCTCTGAATACTTTATCTTCTATGTCACGTGCCTTGATATTGATCAGTTTTTGCCTACTTTGCTAAACAAAAGAGAAGAATAAGGTGACATGCCTGGCAATAACTGCCATGATTTTGTTTCTTTTTTAAAAACCATAGGTATTTACTCCACGTAAGAATCTCCTAAGTACCAGACATGAGGAAATACAACTCCAAGGTTGTTTGTAGGTGGAAGTAACACTGAATCTTCAAAGGTGTGCATTGCATTTCACCTGCTATGAAACACGGATATGTTTATAGTAAGCCAGGTAAGCCTATTTAATGCAGTGAGCTGCACTGCATTGTGAACCTCAGAGCTTAATGCAAGATCAGGGTTTTACAGTTGCAGAAACTACACCCAGATGACGAGTATTATGAGAAAGTCAAGATAATATAAAGATAGGAGTGTAATATAGAGCAGAGATTTGTAATGTAAACTTTATAGCTATGCTGTAACATCCATACTGTTCAAAAAAGAAAAATAAAAACAACAAAGGAAATTGAGAAGTAAAGGCTGAACTCCATCCCCCATTCTGCCTGCGGTCTCACAATTTGTTTAAGCCTATCTTAGAACACGCTACTGATCACAGCGTTCATTTTGCTCCTCACTTTGCATTCTAGCTCTTTTTGTGCTTGTAGGCAACACGGTGAGTCAGAACAGGAAACAGATGCAGCTGAAAATCAAACGGACCGAAAGAAAAGATTGTTTTTTTCATCCAGATCAGTTCCTGATCCAACTCACTGTGCGGTTGTACAGCCAGCAGTGCACGAGAAATGCCAAGGGCAAGAGTGACAGTGGGACCATACCTTCTGGAAACACCCCACACTTAAGTTCACTTAAATTAAAGGTGAAAACATTCGTGTTCATTGTGAACTACTATGGCGGCATACAAATTAGCAGATATTTTCAGCAGTCTTAGGTATTACCTCTCTCTACAAACTCTGCCTGCTGTTTTACAGAAAGATTACTGGTTAAAGACAGGAAAAATCTGTCTTTCAAAGGAGCTGTAATTCATACCAAGACAGTATTATATACTGTAACATTCCAATATCTGTTTATTGCGACTCTTTGTTCTACTGCCACAAGAGGTTTCTATTAACTATATCCTAGAGATTTGTCTAGATTAGGATTTAAATGTTTGGGCAGACATCAGAATGTATCAGGTAATTCATTTCAACTGTTTGAGTTGAGCATATACTTCATGTACTAAATATTAATGGGCAAAATAAATGTTATATATAAAAGCTTAGAAGGAAAATATATATAAAATCAAAACTTCCTGAATACATTTTTTCTTTGCCAGGTTTCAGTTCAGTTTTTACAGGGGCATTACTTAAGCCAAAAACCCAAGGACCTACGACATAACGCTGATAGGGGAGCTTAATGCAGCAGTGCCAGCAATCTTTGTAGAAGCAAAGTAAAACAAATAACTCAAGGTTGGTACAACAGCAAAAGTCATAAAAAGGTGGATGTAAACAAAAGAGGTTTAAGGACTCCTGGGAAGGCTAGGATGTAAGTTTTAATAGATAACTGCTTACTTTGACTTTGATTGTTTTCTTTAGTTTTCTAGGGTAAAGAGAGTTAATAATACTCTGTAGAAGTAAAATCAGTCATGTAAATTAAATATGCACTTATAATGAATATAGTAAAACACATCTGATTATCTAGATGTCCTTTTAGTCCTGTGTCCTGATGAAGGAATTCCTTTATTTTCATAAGGACATTCTAAATATTTAAATTACATCATTAACATCAACAGATAACTATTTTTGATGTAGTTTCCTGCCAGTTTGCCTCCCTGAATTGGTAGGAATGCACCTACTGGGATAGAGGTCTATCGGTGGCAGTCATCAGGTCAGACCAGCTATATCAAATGAAGGAGATTCATCTCACCTGAGCTTGGACACCTACTGTGTAGCTTTTTGTACTGAATGAGTTAACCTAGGCTGCTGCTTCTACCACCAGTGGAGAAACAGACATTTCTAGAACGTCATTCACATGACCTATTTTAGACGAGTACTTATGATAAAATGATTTATGTGCTGGACTCCAGTCGCTGTACTGCCTAGATCTCCAAATTGATTAGGCTCGTTCCACTTAGAATGTTTATCTGTAAGGGAAGGTGGGCAGAGAAAAAATAAACTAGAGGAGAAGCTATAAACTTGTAACTTTGTATGTATGTATTAAACAATGTAACTTTGATTCCAAGACGGATAAGAGGTAAAAATACCCCCATTTTAAGTAGCTAGAGGAAAGGAAGATCACTGGTAACAGCCAACACAGCCAATCTCGGTCACTTTAATAACAGGTTAGAAGTCTTGTGGTAGGCAGATGCTGCATGAGTTAACAGGACTTTTGACACTGTCTTGCACGCCACTTTCCTAAGCAAGCCAGATAGTCTAGATGAAACTACTGCTAAAGGTCAGAACCATACTCACAAGGAAGGTAGTAACGTTTTTTTATCTAACTGGAAGGGTTTAAGAGAGGATTCCACAGTGGTCTATATTCTGCCTAATATAATTCACCGTTTTCACTGGGGACCTGATGAAGGAATAATGAATATATGCTTTCAGCAGTCATGCAAAGAAATGACCAGAGAATGAAACTAAATGTGAGACAGCACAAATTCTTGGAAAAAAAACATCACACTGTCTACAAAAGTGTTACAGATAAGACATGGAAAGTCTGTTCTACATATCTGCTGGTTAGTTGCCAGCTGGGATATTGGATTTGGTTTGGGGCATTGAACTCAAGAATCCAAAGAACTCTAGAGTCTGAAGAAAAACAACAATGATTGTCTAGGAGTAGAGAAGACATGGCCTCTAAAAAAAGACTTAACCTCCTCAAAAGAAGAGGACTGAAAGAAACTAAAGCCACAGGTTCCAAATGTAACATGTTTTTGCAAGAAGGAAAGTGATAAACTATCTTCTGGATCCCTGGGTTATGGAATAAGAAGTTACTTACTTAGCCGTTAGCAAGGAAGTCTTTGGTTGGAATTTGGGAGAACTTTCTGAATATAACGGCATCCTGGCTTGTATCAGGAATAGTGCAGCCGGCAGGACCAGGGAGGTGATTGTCCCCCTGTACTCTGCTCTGGTGAGGCCGCACCTTGAGTGCTGTGTTCAGTTTTGGGCCCCTCACTACAAGAAGGCCATCGAGGCCCTGGAGAGTGTCCAGAGCAGGGCTACGAAACTGGTGAAGGGCCTGGAGCACAAGTCCTGTGAGGAGCGGCTGAGGGAGCTGGGGGTGTTTGGTCTGGGGAAGAGGAGGCTCAGGGGAGACCTCATTGCTCTCTACAGCTACCTGAAAGGAGGTTGTACTGAGGTGGGAGTTGCTCTCTTCTCCCAAGCAACAGGACAAAAGGAAGTGGCCTTAAGATGTGCAGGGGAAGTTTAGGTTGGATATTTGGAAAAAATTCTTGACTGGAAAGGCTGTGAGTCATTGGAACGGGCTGCCCAGGTAGGTGGTAGAGTCACCGTCCCTGGGGGTGTTCAAGGAAAGGTTGGCCGGGGTGCTTGGGGACATGGTTTAGTGGTTGACATTGGTGGCAGGGGGATGGTTGGACCAGATGATCTTGAAGGTCTTTTCCCTAATAAATCTATGATTCTATGATAATGACAGTGAAACACCAGCACACTTCGCTGAAAACAAAACAAAACAAAACAAAAAACTGTAAAATGCCCATAACTGGAGTTTATTAGCAACAGGTTAGACAAAGCATTTGTTGGGAATTATTTACACGTAGTTGATTGTGCTCTTGGGGAAAAGTAATTAATTTAATTTAATCAATTCTTTCTAGACTTACTTCCTTTTGTTTCTATGTCTTTGCAGTCTTTTGAAAAACATATTTAGTCTTTGTATGAGAATTCAAGAGAAATCTTTATGTTTTGTAAGAAAGTCAAAGTTTACTAAAAATCTAATAGAAATATAACTCTGCTTTGCTTCTCCCCCCAAAACAAGCGGCCTTCATGCTGAATTAGAAAAATACTAAAATACTGTTTGAGTAAAAACAAAGTCTTTGATGACTGGGTAGGAATAGGAAAAAAAAACAAAACTGAAAAATGAAATGCTGCTGCAAATCACAAGTTTGTGTGGAACACTTATTCAAGCATTTCAACAAAGATGTTACCTGTTCTTTAGTAAGAAATACACATTTTCAGATAAATTCAAGGCTGTCTCAAAGCTTTTCCTTTTTCCTCCTCTTTTCATTCTGATCCCTGAAGGCGGTAAGTAACATTATTGATACAGGTGTGTTGGGGGTGCCACCTGTGCAGCTCACAGTTCAGCAGTAAAGCTGAATGCCCTTCGAAGTACTTCAGAAAGGAAAAAAAAAAACTTACCTTATAAAACCTAATGGATTGAAGAGCAACAAGAAGGAATTCCCATCTAAATGCAAATCAAGGCAAACCCATTTTGAATGCAAGAGTAAGCCACAAATGGTAATTTTCCCACCATTTGTTACTGCTACTTACAATTACAGTTCTATACCAGTCAAGTAGTTAACAGCTCTTCTCTTGATGAGCTGTCAATGAACAATTCAGATTTTTTCCAAATGTATGTCATAGATATGCTTATTCTGTAGCAATCTGTTTGTGCAAAGTTAATTTAAAAAACTGTTTATTTTTTTGGTTTAATTTAGTCTGGTTTATGAAGTGGAGAGAGACAGAAAATATCAGAAAAAAAGGCTTCATCTGCTGGTTAATCTGTGAATTAAACTCCTACTTGTTTTCTGCTAGAGTGTCATAACTGATACCAGTGGCTTGCAACAGCTGGGAAGGCTAGAATCAGTGAGTCTGAGATCAGGATCCCATCCTGAATCCCTTCCATATTTAAAAATATTAACTGCGTGATGAAAAGGATGGCTGTAGGATGACAGCCTGAGAGTCTGTTACATGCCTGGAGAACATGGTCAGTCCCAGTGCAGAGCTCTGGCCTGGTTCTGATGCAAAGTCCTCCTTACCTCAAAAAACTTGGAGTGAAAAGAGCAGCTGTGCAGGAATTGTAGTTTCTACCATTTATTCTAAGGAATCTCTGTTCCAGCACCCAAGGAACTAGTAAGGAAGGGGATGTCTGATACAAAATACTGGATTCAAGTGTTTTCTTCCTGTACCTGGAAGGAATGCAATAAACTTTGCTCTAGTCTTAAAGAGGTTTTGAAATACTAGATGCTGTAATCATTTCAGTGCGTAGTATGTGCAATGAAGATGGTGACAACTCAGAGATTACAATTTGTTTAGAACACAGTAACCAAATCCCAATAACAATGCGTGGCATTGAAAATGAACTTAGTGGCAGCGTTGCATGTTCTCTTACCATGCTCTGTCCCTAATCTGCACGGCCCTTAATGAGTTAGAGGCACAACTAGCCTGCACCAGGTGTGAACGTGATGGAGCAAATTGTACCTACTCTGCATATGTTTCTAATATTGTGCAGTGAGATTAAAGGTGGCTGTAGTGGTTTCTTTTTAAAACAGCTCGAACAGCCATTGGGTAAGAACTCTGCCCGGAAAGGACTTTTTTCTTCATCCCAACATCATCAGAATGTGAATCCAACAATTGTCCTAATCCGGAGTCTGCTGACATGACACAGTAGCTATGTACTGCTTTTACGTTTCAGAAGTAGTAACTAGCCTCCCACTGAATTATATTTGTATCCTCACACACACCAAAAGCTATAATATTAATTACTTTACAGAGTTAATTATTAGTGATCGGGAGTTACAGTTGGGGACCTTTAGTAGGTTAAATGGATAACATACTTGGAACAGCAATAACACGTAGCCTAAAAGTGGTTATAGGAGTGCATTCAGCACCAGGAAAGATATTGAAATGAACGATGTGCATTTATACTAAATCTGCACTGCAATTATAGTACAGAGTGTTGAAATCTCTTTACCCTGAAGATATATGAACTGAATGTGGAGAGTGATTTCTAGTGGAGCGCCCTTCCTAAATATTTCTGTATGGAAATGAACTTGCAGTTTAATCCCAGGGAGTTCTGATACTGGCTTAATTGAGAAAAAGGATGGATTTAGAAAACTTCTTTTGATCTAACATCAGAAACGAAGAACCTGTCTTAGATAAGAACAGTGGCCTATATCGCTTTCCTGCTTTGTCTGAGAAAAAAAGTTGGTAGCAGTGCCAGAAGAGTTAAGCACTTCTAAAAAAATAAACCTCAAGGAAGTAAACAACCAAGGTATGGTCTAGATCCCCAGCTAAATTCTTACAGAGAAGTCAAAACAGAAGTGGTGAAGAGACAGGATTTGTTTACGTAACCTCTAATCTCTAGCTGTATGTCTGATCCTGCATCACTCTGCAACTCAGATAAGAGTTTTGCGTCAAGAATATCAAAGAGGCATTCTCTAAAGAAGCCTTTGTGGCCAATATACATTCCCCACATTATGCATGTAGAATATAGGTGGAGACTGAATCGGTATTATCAGCATGGCATGTTATTAATCAAGCCACGATTTAAATTCTGTCCTTTTGAACACAAAGTTCAAAAAAGTTACTTGTGAGGAACTGTCTAGAGGTTGTTTGTTAAGAATAGTGATGTGATGATAGTGCTATCGCTGCAAACATGAGGATCTCACTCAGTAGTTTAACGTGTTCCTGTTTTTTTAAGTGTTCTTGTCTTAAATGTTTATATCATATATGCTTGAAAAGATATGCTTTAGCTTTTTTCACACGTGATTGAGTGCTCCCAAGTCTCTTTGAAATAGGACCTCTCTCTTATCGCACTTTGATGGCGGGAGGGAAAGGAGAAATGATTGCTGGAGAAAGCTGTAGTAATCAGCTCATAAACATTACAGTTAATATTTGTGATTGTGACAAACATACTGTGGTTTTGTTTGTTTGTTTTTAATAATAATAATAATAATCAGATTAAGCTAAATCATTGATTAAAAAACAGGTAAGCATTAACTAATTTAAAGAGGATGGACAAGAATAAGTGTGAGCCCACATTTACCTGGGGCTTCATTCACAGGCATCGAACACAGAAGGATTATTTGTGTTAGTTAAAGTTAAGCACTTACTTAAGTACTTTCGCTGGATTGAGGCCACAGTACTGCAGAGTACTCTACGGAACAGAGGCCACTGAGAATAACAAATCAAAAAAAGAATACCCAGAGCCAAATCTGATTTGAATAAACATTCACTATACACCATTTTGCTTTCTTCATCTTAGTGTCGTATTTCAAAGCCTCAACCATGGATAGTGACTTCAGTGTGCAAACACTTATTACACCAGCTATCAGTGGTGGTGTTTTTAAAATCTAAAATGAAACACCTTTTCCCTTACAAAGTCTGAAGGTAATTGATATCACACTTCAGGTTTGAGTAAACTCTGCAAAATTCCAGTAACCTATTAGCAGCCTACTGTTAAAATGGAATTTTCGTGACCATCAGCAGTTCAGAAAGCCTGGAAGCAGATACATCGAGCCTAAACATCAGCAGGACAACACAGGTGAGAGCTGGAAGGATGGTTTACTGAAAAATAGAGACAGTCCAGCTCAGAGCTGAATCACCCACGATCTCGACAAAGCTTTAAGAAGGTTACATACACCTAAACTGAACAAATAATTCACTCGGTGGCACGAGCTGCACGAAGGAGCAGATAACTGCTCCCTGAACGTGTAGCAAGTGAGCTACGCAGTAAGTAGCTGCCTTCTACAGAGCTTGTCATGACTGAGGATCTCCATACTCAGTAGGACACCAGAAGTATTCAAAAGCTATCTCAAAGAGGCAGGCAAGCTTCTTTCAACACAGAGCCCATGGTTGTCTTGTAATCTCCAAATAAATCATTTTTTGACATAAAATTATTTTTCAGATGGCACTAAGTCTGCATAGCTTGAGGAACCTAACTATCCTCTGAATTACTTCCAGATCTACTGCTGATCACTTCAGGCATAATTGTGTGCTGCTTCTCCTTTATTCTGCATAAAAGAAGTCTGCAATGACAGCATCGTGCAACAGCTATCTTCCTTCTGTCATGCATGCTTTCCCTTCTGACAACCTCTTAACCATATTGTTCCACCACTTCAGTTGTTCCATCACTGCAGTATTGTTCCATCACTGCAATTGAGACCAGCTCCTCCAATGTACCGGTTCTGTGGTTTGACACCACCTGGAAGGGACTGAAGCGAGGACTTTGCTAAGCAAGAAGCATATCAGGTGCTTCAGCTAAATGTTTTATGACTCCGAACAATAGCATGAAGAGATGTGGAAATACCGATAAGGCTTTTCCCTGTATTCCCTGAACCAGAATCGAAAAGAATTCAAATTAGTTCCACACTAAGGACCTGGGATATACCTCCAGCAAGCCTGCCACCACACTTACATTACTGCAGTTTGTGCAGAGGTGGATACAAAAGTATTCGTGGTCAGTGGATGTGCACAGTGTGCATATGGTGAACACTGGGTTCGCAAGCACATACATGCAGACTGCTTAGACACAGTCGGTAGTTAGATGTCTGCTGGGAGCTGAAATTATTCCTCGAAATGCTCCCCAAGTTTTTTGTTGTTTGTTTGTTTTGTAGCTTATCCCAGTCTCTCAAAATAGGGAAATAAAGGATTGCATTCACTAGTCAGCGGTCTATTTGAGGAGACCTCTGTATTAACGTAGCGTGGTATCTCCCAGTTATCAGTAGTGTGAAAATGGGCTGCTTAAATTGTCCTTACAGGTAAAGTAACAGTCGAGCTATGAATAGCCTTTCTGAAGCCAACAGAATAAAATGGCACTCATTACAGTACAGTCAGGCTTAAATTCTGCTTTGAGAATTTAACATATGTCAATGATACGTATTACATACACATAGATTACATTGTATATAAGGCCTATGGAGATGTCTCTTACTTTCTGAAGTGCATTTAAGTAGCTGACTGGAAATTCAGTATCTGTTTCACCTAAATGAAAAAAATGCGGTTGAACACTAAACTAAATAATGCAGTCAGGAGTTCGCGACGAAAGCGATTGTTTCTGCCAAGATGGTCGTATTTCCAAGGTTTTTGAAACCGAGAGCATCACCTTTTAAGATGAGAAGTTCTGCAAGCCTTGGACCTCTTTATCAGGGATACTACCTCTGTGCTGTGCTGTCTGCCACAGAGGGAGCCAGAGAAAGGGCTCACGGCAGAGGGATGGCAGCGCAGAAGGGAAACTGCTGCTGGCTGGGCAATCCCAAGAGCCCATTTGAGTTAAGCTTAGGAGTTTCAGCTGGGTTCTTCTCAGAGGATGCCCAAGTAAGGCCTTGTGAGTGAGAGACAGGATGGGGCATTCTTGAAGGAAGGGGAGCTCGTTTGGCTTTGACATTTCAGTGGTTGTTATATTCATTTTTAGTTTGTTTTGATGATATTTTAAGCTCTTGGGAAAGGCACACCAAGTTCAGAACGGACGCCTGGCTATAGATCTCCAGAAAAAAACCTGTATTTATTTAAGGTTGTTAATTGACTTAGGTAGACATTATATCGATTCCCATTTTTAAAGTAATTTCATGTTTAGTTGTGGTAAAAATGAGTGAAAATGAGCAAGTCTGCATTCCAGCGCACGACATTAAACCCGGGGCATGTGTGTGTATTTACTAATCTGTATACAATCTGCAGGACAGAATGTCCTGTGGTAATTCTTCGAAAATGATCAGTTCCTGAGAACGTCTCAGCTATTTTAAAGTAAGCTCTAAAATACATAACATGGAAAAGCTGCCTGCTTTACAATGATCTTTTGTGTAAATCTTGATGAGCTCTGGAAATGATAGGTTTCTATACATGATTATAGTCTGTAGTGTTAAAGCCTGTTGCTAAAACCTTTCGATGCAACATGCTATCTATAGTCAACTTATCTTAAGCCACTCATATCTCCTGCTTTATGAATATCTGACTTCTGTAGAACTTCTTCATGTATCTCTTTGACTCAGGGCAGTGTTACAGCATGTTTTTAAATACATGGGAAATCGAGGCACTGGGACACCAAGTGACGTACTCGTCATCACATCCGTGATCTCTGACAAGACAAATGGGTGCAGACAGCTCTCCCTTACCTCAAAAGCATGCCCTAGCTACTAGCGCTGTATTTTTCTCTTTTTTAAACTCCTTGTTTTCCTTTACAACTCTTTAGCTGAAAAGAGTGGAAATCTTGAATTCAGAGAACTAGAACAGCAACAGCCGTGTTTGGGGCCATGAGGAAAAGAAGGAAGACCGAGGAAATCATCCTTTTCTTCAAAATGCAACTTCTGTATCTGTAAAATCTTGGATGATGGAAGAAACTACCTGGTGACCAGCTCGTATTATGTCCTTTTGTACCAGAGCGGTGCCCAGTGGCGTCTTGCTGTCTCTTTCTGAAGACATATTCCAGGAAAGAAAGCTGTGCACTCTCTCTAGAAGCAATTCCTCACAGTGCTTCCTAAGGAATCAGCTTTGGCAATGTCCTGTCCCTGTGTGCAGCGTGTCTGTGGGGATGTACGCTCGAGCGGTCATTACCAGTATGCTTAAGGGAAAGGGGCAGGAGGGGAATGTGTTGTCTTTCACAAACTATTTCTTCATCAGTAGCTGTTTCCACCTGTGTGAGGAGCTGGGTGCTGAGGCAGTACACACCACGGATGTTTCCAAGTAAATATCCCAACACCCCAGCTTAAAAGCCACACAGCAGCAGGCAGATAGCAATCTTACAGCTGCTGCTCTCCTTGCTGCTCGGTGATCAGCTATTTCCCATTGTCACCAGGAGCTTTCTTCTTTTCCAATACCTGTATTCATTCCGTCATTTACTCTCTTCTGAATCCTTCATGTTTTCCCCAACTCTTTTTTTCCGTCCTCTGTCTGCCCATTAGCTTCCTATCTCATCTCCAGTACTTGTGCTGGTCATTTGTAAGTGTTTTCACAGACAATAAAACTTGTGCAAAGCCCCCAGCCGAGCAAAGTGGCTAAGCATGCATACAGCTCTAAGTGTTCTGGTACTGCTGACTCCAACCGGACCACCAACGTGCTTAAAATTAACCACACGTTTAAGTGCTTTCCTGGATCGAGGCCATCATTGCATTGACATAAGCCAAAACAAAACAGCACCTGAGATTCAGCAACATAAACACATAGCAACCTCAACGAGACTCAGCGCTGTAACCTTCAGATTACCTTTCTTCAGTGCATTGACATTGCTGGCTGTGTTATGGCTACACTTAAAATCTGTTCTGCGAGCGTGTACGGGAAGTAGTGCTTAGGAACAATCCTCTTCAAGCCCATGCTTACAGTTTTAGAATTTGCCTGGCCTGTTTTGCTAGATCGGGCTCTTGGACAATAAGGTCCTCAGGCAAGAATCGTGTTTCTTTTCCTGCTGAAATCCTATGTGCTCATACACCGCAAACTAACAATTAGTAACTTTTTGTTCTGAGGTAGAGGGAAGAAGGCTTTCTACATGCTGCAGATTCCCTGGCTTGTGCAGGTGTAAGTGAAAGTTGTGATAGATAACATTTTCAAAAATCTAAGGTATTAACCTTATCACTGACAATTGACTGTAACCCTAATCATGGAAAAAGACTACACTGAAACCCCCTCTTGTGAATTCTGCCCCCTCCCCTTCTTTTGCTGACCCTTCTGCCTCTGTTACCTTTTCTCTTTCGTTGTCTGTTCAGGAGTCAGACTCGATGATCCTTGTGGGACCCTCCAGCTCGGGGTATTCTGTGATGCTGTGCTCTATTGATTACTTCACCGTTCTACACTTCAGCTTATAAGCTCCATATGGTAGGAGCTTTGTTCTTTATTAATCATAAAATAAGATTATGCATACCTTGGGCATTGTACAAATCATTATTGTCTTCCTAAAAACGTCTTCCACATGGCCTCGCCCTTAATTCCAGCTAAGAATGCTGTTGTGAACAAGCTCAAAGAATAAATATTTTGCATTCATTTCACAAGCACAATGGAAACATTTTTCCAAGCTGCTGCCAAGATGGTATCTAGTCCTCTTCTGAGTCAGCAGCCCATGCAGCTGACTTTCAAATGGCCAAACTTGCTTGATTGTTATCTTAAAAGAAAAAGAACACAGACACAAGCTCTATTTCTAAAGAGCTGGGTTGCTCTCCTCATGCATAAGCAGACAGTGACACTGAATTATGAACGCTGCAGGAAAGAAGCTGTACAGAAGGGAGCGTTGCTTGCAATGTCCCCCCTTATTTCTCCCAACCTGAACAGTTTCCTCCAGATAGAGGAAGGGACGAGGCAACGCTGTGAGACAGAGAGACAGGAATATTGCTGCTTTATGTCGTCCGTGCCCTTTTGGTATCGACCAGCTGTTTACATTCGTTATAGCTCTGTTGGCTATTAAAGACAGTGTATCTAAAAATACAATGCAGACAAAACCAGGCTAAAAGAGATGGAGATTGGAGAGGGACTTGTAGAGTTCCCTCCCAACGATCCCAGCCTGTAGCATTTTTTGCTTATTCTTAGCTGGATTTTCCATCTCGTCAAATACATAAGCAGGCATGGTGCAACAGAGAAGGTTCAAAACATAATTTTTGTCTTCCTACAGTGCCAGATACAGTTGGTAAGAAACTGGCAGCGATCCTCTGTTAAGCTGCACCTATATATTAAATCACAAGGTGTGTATCAGGCTTGTGATCACGGATAGAGCTTACTCTTGTAAGAAGTTCCAGTCTCCTAACAGTATGACAGGATGCTTATTAAGTTAACGAGTCTAAAAAGGAGAAGTAAACTGTGACTGAAATCAGTTCAATGGTAAAAGCAGGCTGTAAATCCTAAACCACCCTCTTACATCACGTTGTTCATCGAGAAGCTACCTGTTTATATAGGCACATGAAGCCAGGTGCTTGGGTTTAGCCTTTTTATACCACGCACAGTGCAGGGCATACGGTGATAAAAGTAACTTTGCTTTAAGCCACTAACTTTCTCTTCAGGATGCTGGGGTCATGAGTTTGGTACCGATGTGTACCTTAGAAGAAACTCACAGATGCTCTGGTTTTAACTACCTTAGCTACTTACAGCCTTATGAGAGCTGCCCAAGCAGCTGGGAATTGATTGAACTCAGCATTTTGGCTACTCATCCCTTCTACCTAGCCTTTCTCCTTTTGATCTAGGACTAAGAGGAACAGGAATTGTACGACTTCATGCCGTTCGAATAAATTCTCCGCACAGTAAACTCATAGATAGTTGATTAAATTAGCTCTATAGAAAAAGCCACAAGCTGACACAGACACGCATTTCCTCGGGGCAGAAAAGTTTATGCAATATCATTTCTCTGCATCCTAAGATTGATTGCCATGAATCCGAGTGCCGCAACCGGAATACAAATACATTTGGAAACCAGTGTTACAGGAGGTTGTGAGTGCACATTTTTTCTTCTAAACCAAATAAGTAGTTTTAAAAAATGCGAATTAGCCAATAGAAAATGACTAGTAAGATGCTTTTTGCATATTTTAAAAGGGGAGAAAAATACCAAATACGATACAAAAGGCAAGACTAATAGGGAGAAGGTAAAGGGACAGAATAGAATATTATTAAAATGGGAGTTGTAATTAAACAGGAGTGTGGTAGAGCTGAAGCTCTCTGGTTTTGTAACATTCAATTCCGAGTGAGTTTACTGGTTCGTCTATTCCTAGCGTCCCACTGAATCTCACTATGGGCTTCTCAACAACATTAAATAATTCTGTGGGCCTGTATTCAGCTCAGTGGAGCCACCCTGATGCTCTGTCAAAGCAGACTGAAACCAAATCTGGTAGGCTCAGGACATTTTTCCGTTAATATCACGTGTAATTGTTAAGTAGTTAAATTACACAGTATCAAAAAGCTGTTAATTTCCTAGGTTTGCAACTAATTACTTGCATGCCAACTGTTGGACAAGCATATACCATTTTTAAATTAAATGCACTTTCACATGGACAGCAACAGTTGAGGAGGGAGAAATGTTGAAACACAGATGGCTCGTCACAGCCCAGAGGATCCATTAGAGAACAGAATCATCTCCCAGAAGGAGTGCTGGTATTAAAGCACTTAAAACTAGTCTGGACACAACACTGCAAGAGCCTTCTTACTGGTAAATGACAGCCTTGCTGGCTCTAATTTTTATGATCAGTTTACTGTGGTGTAAATCAAAGCTGAATCATAGTAATGCCTTGGCACTCGTATATTTCCTTAAACCACATGAATGCTGAAATAGGGAGTTCTCGTATATTTGCAGACCGGATTCCTTTTTTTTCCCAGCCTATACTTTTTTTCTTCCTTTTTTTTTTTTTTTTTTTTTTTAAGTCAGCATCAGAATCAAAGACCATTTTCTGTTCTCTTCATCAGATTTAAATCTCTTTAATCAGCCAGCTTGATTACGGAGCTCTGATAGGTGGCATGGCTTTTTGGAGAGAGCCAAACTGAAGGACCTGCTGCACATATCCTGGTTCCCAGGCTGCCTGCCAGCAGCAGGGTGTGATGTAATAGTCTTTCACGCCGAACAAGTTATGAGCCCTGTTTTTGACTTTACTACATTTTGGCTAAGAAACAGCATGAATAGCCTCGCAGGGAAATGCTCCTGTTTAACAAACAGGTAGCTGCTGAAACAATCTTCCCTTTCCCTCTGTGCATCTGTGACTGGAAGGGAGAGTCCCACTCGTAGGTTATCCCTCTCCTCTTCCATACGCTGGAGCAGCAGTGACTGTGTAAAATGGACACAGATGCATTCTTCCAGTCTCTCCTGTGTCCTAGACGTGCAGTTTTAAGAGGACTTACTGACACAAGCTTAGCCTAAGTCTCTGACAGCCTTCTGGCTGAGATACCTCCTTTTTAAGAAAGTTCTGGGAAATTAGTAGGCTTTAGAGAGCAGTAGTTAAGTCTACGACCATAAGGAAGGGGCCATTTATAAGTGTGTTCTGCCTTCGTTACTTCTTCAAAGCAAAGGAAGCCCAGTCCTGTTTTTCACCAAAAGAGAACTCAGTTTGGAGCTGGCATCTTCTCTCTGGCCTGGACTCTCCTCATGCAGGGAAAGAGGAAACTCATAAAGGCCAGGAAATGATGGGCCACAAAAATGCTTGTGTTTGCAGGAGGCAGGGACTACTGTTATTTTCACAGTGTCCTATGCGTCAGTGGAAGAAGAAAGGCCAAAATGAAAAGGATCCAAGCCCACCAAGCTCAACATACTACATTCCGCTTCAAAACAGGGGCAAAGCGGAAACAGGGAAAACACGTTCGTTATTGAATTTGCAACCTCTCTACATTCCTTTCATGGTTAGTAATGTCACATTACAGAAGAGTTATCATTCACCACTTAACTGCCTGGAGGTTACACAGTCCAAACAACACAAGGCCGAAGTACAGAGTCGTGAACTGCACGGTGAAAAATCAAGTTGCTCCTTCCCCATTTAATGTGGTGCACGCTAATATTTTGGTGTAGCTTTGATCTCTTATCAGGTGCGTTTCTCATTCTAACCTTCTAGCTCAACCACCAGGAACCCCTACACTCCCAGGGGAAAGCCTCTAAGAGCTGCCACAATGGTCTGTCACAGGCTCATCACATCTAGCTTTGGGCACCTAACAGAAACGCTTCAGCTAGAAATGCAAAACCTGGACTCAGCCCCTGTATAATCAGTGCAAAGGGCTGTTCAACCCGCTTAAGATCTGATTTATCCTCTGCGAATGCCTCTCTGACATACAGAGACAGCCAGAGCTACCATACTCCCCACTTAAGCAGCTCACATGGGTTTCTAAAGTTAGGTGGGATAAATCCAGGCCTTAGTGATTATCACAGATATCCATTTAGCGTGGGGTTAATTGCTTAGATTTGTGTACTGTGTTAAGATGATACTCGTACAAGCAGCATCTCCCTCTGTTCAGGCTTAAAAATCATTGTGAAATGCAAGCTAAGTGCTATTGAAACAAGAAAGTCCTGATTATGTCTGCCGGGAAATAAATATTTTGATTCTTTCTTTCACGTCTTCTCTATTATTCAACAGATTTAACTATTCACTGCCACAGTCTCAGACATATAAAAAATGCGTACACAATCAGCTTCAAATGCATATTCTTATAAAAATGTGTTTAATTCCAAGTCCTGATATGCAAGTTCCTATCCTCATCCACTGTTCTGTTTGGTTTGTTTTTTGTTTTTAATAATACTTCCACCTCTGGCCCCAAGGATTCCTCTTTGCTATTGCAATATGTACGGCAATCATGAATAATTTATAATAGTTTTAGGATCTCACACATTATCATCACTAATTAAACAATGCAATGAGATTTAAGTTGACAGAGCCCTGCAGATAAGAGTTCCTTGTTTCAGCTGTCAACATAAAAGCTTCCCTGTCATTAAACTGAACATCTAACAGCATGTCCACTCCGAAACCCTTTGTCATATAATTTATCGTGTTTTTAAGATATTTGGAATCGTTAAGCCAAGAAACAGTGATCTAAGTCAACAAGAACTTGAGTTTGCTTTTTACAGATCTGTTTATGGCATTTGCACTGTGAAAACAAGCACTTGTTAGCACACAACTAAGAATAAATGAAATGTCTGAAATGCAGTATTCAAATCAGGGTTGTTGGCCTACTGCTGTCATATTTGTGAAGGAATGCAAGCGAAATAACTTACAGGGACTGAAAGACGCAACAGTCCTGAGTGAACACCCATCAGCTTCAGCTTTGTGCCCTTCTGCAGAAACTTAGCCTTTCCCTCCGAACAGTTTCTCCCATTAGGAGAGCGTGACAAATCTCTCTCTATGGCCCCTGTTGAAAATTAAACGTCAACGGCTTTGTTTCGTTCCTCGCTGATCTGTAGCTGCTGACATTTGTTCCCAAGTAAAACAAAAACCTAACGATTCACTGGCAGCCCTGCATGCTCCCTCTTCTCAGATATAAATGAGAGCAGAGGATACAAAACAAAGATAATAAGGTGTTGTACATCCTACGTATCTTATATGAATTTTTCTGTATCCTTTGAAAAGGAGATAATTGAGTCCAATATATCGAGTTTTCATCCAGATTCTCTCGTGTACAGATACACAACCTCAGCAGCTGATAAATACTTGCCAAGAAGCCTGTTTCTTCTTTCTGGTATCTTCACTTAACTTCACATTGTCCCAGTCAGCAAATAATTAAAAACAAAACAGACTTTTCAGTCTTTCAGATGCTGGAATGTCCTAAGATGATGTTGTTTCCCCATTTCTGTTCTGACAGGTACAAAGACTCCCCTGTAGTTGCCTAACAGAGAAAACCACATTCACATGCAAATAATATGACTGATAGACTGAAGCCTACCAGACATACATTTGTGTCCTGCAAGCCCTTAAGTTTCATAATTTGTGTATCCCAAGGCTACTTCTTACATGAAAAGGCAGTGAGTAGTCTGGAGAAGGGTTACTGCTGGACTTCCTGACTATAAGCGTAGGATTTATTTTATTCAATGCTTTTCATTATTTATTTTTGCGTAGCAGCAGAACAGAAGGTCTGTGTTTTGCAAGGAGAGTTTGGCTTACTTAGTCAAGAAAAACAAAGGTTGGCTACAGGTACGACAGGATGTAACGAGCAGGGAATGAAAACATCTATTATTTATAAGAGCAAATGGTCATAAGCTGCCAATGAAAAAATGCAGGTCAAAAGTCAGAAACTTCCTAGCCAGTAGAGGAGGGCTCCCCAAACGAGGGCATGTGTTTTACTGGATGGCTGCGAACCACTTGAAAGTGGTATTTGAACCGTTAATAACCACACAGCACAACAGCTGCAGCCGCTACTGGGGAGCTACCGACACAAAAGCAAAAAGGTTGGGGACTGCTGTGTTAGCCTGTCCAGAGACATCCTGCCTTAAGAGCAGTCAGTAAGAGCTGGGATGAAACAGAACTTGTAGTACTTCAAGAGGGAAACAGAGCTCGGGAACCTTTTTGTCCTTTAGGGTTCTAGATTTCTAGATTCAGAAAAAGTCAAAGATTTTACCGTCTGAGAAAGAAAAAGAAGAAAAGCTGGGGAAAGATAAATACAGGGTAATTAACTCTGGAGACAGAACAGCATTTTCTAATTCTGTGTGGCGGGGGAATGTTGAACAGAAAGGTACAGTTAATGAAAAGAATGAACAGGAAAAAAGAAAGAGCAAAAAGGCAGAGGAGCGCAGAAGAACAGTGATGCCTCTGAGGCTCAGGCTTGCCAAGGGAGGGAGGAGGCACGACAAAGGCTTGCAGTGCTGTTGTTGCAACAGAGAACATCAGAGGCTGGAATTCACAATTCCCAGGAACTGCTGAGTTCATGCGTTCCCAGGAACCAAAGACACCACTCCTGTGAAGACACCACTGCTACCTGGAGTCTGCTTAAATACCCTGGTACTTCTGCCCTTTTTCCTCGGCACTCAGGTGGGGCAGACAGCGTGATTGCAATGAGTGCCATCAGACAGCAGCCGTCCCAGTCACCTCAGACTCCAGAGGCAGCAAGAAATCAAAACCCTGTAGGCCCTACCGTGAATTTCTTTTTGATATGCTCTCCTTGGCTGCTAGACCCCTCATCAGCTCTTTTTAAGGGAGATGGAAGACCAACCTAAATAAAATTTTATCCTTCTCTAAAGTGGGATTTCAGCAATGTGTTCTGGGATCTGTAGCCACTGCAAAGCTCACTTGGGAACAGTGCCAAAATTAGTTGCTATTTGGTTAAATCACAAGAGGAGCTACCACCTTTGGATTCCTAGTGCCTTGTCAACCGAACACTGAGATGCCGAGACAAGTCTGGAGTAAAAGGCGCATGAAATCGTTCTCGCTCTTCCACTGTATGGGCACACAAGCTCGAGCTTGTAGTACAAGAAACAATTACACATGACACTGTACATTTTCCAATGGAAAACTGGACACAAGTTTTACTCACTGTTTTTGAGGTAGCACAGGGAGATGGTGTCATTATAGGAGGCTTGGCTGCACTTTGGGAGGGAGGCAAAGAAAATCTCTGCCCTGTGTCCGGAGGTGAAGAACAGTGAATCCGTGTTTCTAGTCTCTCGGGCTCATGCTTATAGGATTCAAGAGGAAACGTGGGCTGCTTGGTCACTTGTGTTGGGGTAGATGGAGAAGAAGAGAGGCCAGAGGCTGTAAAAAAGAATAATTACTAAAAATCATTTCTGAAGAAAAGCAGATAGAAATCTCAGCTTTACAGTAAACTTGTATTTTTTCATCACTTTTCTGCAGGCAAACAGTATGTATCTCATCCTCCCACTTATAAAAAGGAATTGCTCTGCCTTCCCATTAAAACTTTTTTAATCATTCAGCTGGGTGAGCTGTGTGATCCGTTATACAGGGAGGCGTAGTGGCAAGATAAGAGAGCTCTAAGTTTGTGTTATATTAACCTCCTGTCTGGTCCCTTATTTCTAAAGCGATCCTAAGCAGTGGTGTTACTTTCTTGTCGCAATTTTAATACTCCTGCGAATGTCAGGATTACCTCTATCTCATAGCAAGTCGCTCTAGAGCTTTAATCTCGCTTCTGCATTTTGATTATGCTAATTGTCTCGCCCAACAGTTAGAACAAAATTAGGTGCAGAGGCAAAACGAAACAGGGTATATTTCCCATGAGCCTCAGCCTGCTTTCTATAAAGCTCGTGGCAATGCCTTCATACAAACTAGAATTGTTTTCAGCAGCCTTTGAGGAGAAAGACTATTCTTATCTTTTGCTGAAAATCATTATCAGAAGCAGATCGTTTGTCTTGTGAGCATCCTGTTTTTATTTGACACATGTACCTACCCCAGCTGTATTTTAGGTTATGTTCTTAAGGCAGTTCTGAGCTGTGATCAAACAGGTAATTTAAGCTGTATTTATTACCCATTTAAGAACAAGCAGACATCTACATCCAATAAGAAAATTCATTACAACATCCTTGTTTCTTGTTATAACATACTTATACATGTATATGACATAGATCTGTTTGTGTGTCAGCAAACAAAGGATGATTCTCTTATGCCAGCATGAGCAGAGCTTCAAATTTTTAAGTGGCCTATAGGCACCTATAGGACCTCTGAATTTGGTTCACTTCCTGTACTTCCAGAGTTCTGTGTAGGTAATCAGTTAGTCCATAGTGGATTCAAGTCCACTGACAAGGAACAGATAACTTTTAATATGCAGAAAATCCCAAGCCATTCAAACAGATGTTTCGGAACATGACAATGCATCTTCGTGGCAAGATTGGTTCAAGCTTTCAAGGTTTCACCAGAGACTTTTGCACACCTCCATTCAAACACTTTGCACTGGCTTACACTCAGCCTCTGCTGGTCCTTGCTTTCAACCTAGGGCAAGACGTATTAGTACGGCTCACTTTATTCTCAAAGCACTTTTGCAATCAAATGTCTGATTCACATCAAGAACCCTGGTTGAATGAACCCTCAGCAATGTTTTTGTATCCTGACTTCCATTGACCTCAAAGGATGTTCATTACTTCTCAGTGCCACTGTTCTACCCCACGAGACAGCATTCTAAAGGAAACTTTGTATTTATGGAAGGTAAACAATAAAACTCAGTATTAACTGAGACGCTAGAGTCAGAAGACTAGCGATCCAACGACTTAGGAAGGGATTTATTACTTGAAGAAATAATTACTCCTGACATATCTAGGAATTAATGAGGAATTCAGGTAACTGTTCTTTTAATATAATTGTTCATTAAAAACAGCCTTTTACATATGAAGAGACAATAGAATCACTCATCAGGAAACTTTCAAAATGATTAAGCTGTTTTTTTAAGCTAAGATGTTTTATTTGTAGTGGTATTAGTGTTCTAGTGTAATATATTTATTTCAAGAAAATCCTAACTCTCACTGAAAAAATTTAGCTTTATTGGAATCAATATTCACTCCTTTTCTTCGTTAGAGAGACCTGCAGCTCTGCTGATCAAGCAGCAGTAATCACAGATCCAGTGGAGAGTGGGTGTTATATAAATATAAGGCAGATATATATATATAAGGCAGATACAAATGTTGGCTAATGTGACATGCCACAAGGAGAGGCAAGAAGAAATGCCATGGTTGTTTTGAATGTCCTCAGCTTCTCCTGATTTCAGTGAGGTTGGGGAGTGTTCCATATGCTGAAGGATTAAAAGGACGGTTTTTGCTTGCACATTTAGATAAACAGTTCTGGGGAAGATGCTCTTATCTTCTGTGTTTTTATGGGTGTACAAATGTTTCCTAAGCACTTAGACTGAGGTTTGAGGTGGATGGTAGCTGTAATTGTTGCAAATGGAAAACCACTAAAAGGGAGAAAAACACCATTAGATCTTAAAGTCTTACTGCTGGGATGTGCTCATTATGTGCTAATGTATCCGCAAGTCTACAGAAACGATTTCCAGTATCAGCAAGCCCTGCCAAAAGAGTAATTACCAAACATAAGGGAACCACATATTCACAGTCCTAACAAGGCTGGCATACAAGTATAGAGGACAGCTATAGGACACCGGAAGATGTGGATCAAAGGAGACCAAGGAAGTAACATCCCTTACATCTCATGAAAACTATTGTCACCTCATTATAAATGTGTAACAGCACAGCCAGGAAAAGTTCCCTACAGACAGTGTGGCTTCCATTTTATAACAACGTTCACTGATGGTGAACTTCCTTGTGGATGGCAGCTTGGGAAACTTGGCATGAGTTTTTATAGATGACGAGTGTCTGTGACTCCAGCAACTTCACGAGAGCACTTTGATCCTCAGAACCGTCTGTTTCTCCCAGGCTCTTAAAAAATAAGTACTCAAAGCGAGGCACATTTGAGATTTAATTTTTCTATGACGCAATTTCCTTAAAGAGGTGGAGGGAAAGTCATAACTATTTTGCAGGGAATTTGATTAAATTATGTAATTAGATGTTTTCAACATTTATTATTTAAAAGCCTCCCTCATGGCATTATTGTGGTATATATTTTGTTTACACTTCTATAATACTGAGATTGAGGGAATAATCCTGTAGGAAATGTTAAATAGCTTTACGATTGTTAAAACAAAAGACTTAGCTGCTATGATACAACTCAATATCCTAAACCCTACAAAGAATTTTATGAAAGCCTGTGACATGAAAGGATGAAAATCTCTAATATATCCCCAAACTAAAATCAGTTCAGGAGTAACGGAACTTTGTGTTAACTTAATCCTATTGAACTGCCTTCTAAAACAGATGGCATTGGTGTAAATATATAGGTACATATATTTGCAGTAGCTGCACTTGCCTACTACAGAAGAAACTGAAGAGACAAGATACATCTTGTATCGTATGGCTGAAAACAATTTGTTTTTAAGAAAGTACATGTTAAACAATTAGGCCTGCCACCATTTCTAGACTTTTCTATAATATGGCTGAAAAAATGCAGTATGTATCTAGGATTTTGGAGAAGAAACAGTCTTGGAGGTTGCCTGCATACTCCTCCAGTTCTGATAAGGAGATGAACTGATATGCCAAGTAATTATCTCTAATGCTAATGTTTCGTTCATCAGACAATGAAATGACTAATCATGTGTGGTATTTTCATGTTAGCAAACTAAAAAAAAAAACCTCTTCCTTTTTTCCATTAGATTAATAAAACAATTTTAGACAAAAAAAAAAACGGGGGGGGGGGGTGGAGATTCTAGTAGATCAGTTACTATATCACTGGCCAACAGAAAGTTTTGTCCCATGTTTTCTATTGTCCCAGTCTAGTTTTATAGTAGAATCACAGAATATCCCAACTTAGCAGGGATCCCCAAGGACCATCAAGTCCAACTCCTGGCTCCACACAGAACCACCCCAAAACCAGACCCTGTGTCCGAGAGCACTGTCCAAACACTCCTTGAACTCCTGCAGCTCAGTGCCGTGCCCACTGCCCTGGGCAGCCTGTCCCAGTGCCCGACCACCTCTGGGTGCAGAACCTTTCCCTAACCCCCAGCCTGACCCTCCCCTGTCCCAGCTCCATGCCGTTCCCTCGGGTCCTGTCGCTGTCCCCAGAGAGCAGAGCTCAGCGCCTGCCCCTCCGCTCCCCTCGTGAGGGAGCTGCAGGCCGCCATGAGGCCTGCCCTCGGCCTGCTCTGCTCTGGGCTGAGCAAACCCAGGGACCTCAGCTGCTCCTCACACATCTTCTCCTCCAGACCCTTCACCATCTTTCTAGCCCTCCTTTGGACACTCTCTAATAGTTTTATATCCTGCTTATATTGTGGCACGCAAAACCGCACATGGTACTTGAGGTGAGGCCCCACCAGAGCACAGCAGAGCAGGACAATCCTTTCCCTCCAGCATCTAGCTATGCTGTACCTGATGCACCCCAGGGTACAGCCGGCCCTTTTGGCTGCCAGGGCACGCTGTTCGCTCGTATTCATCTTGCTGTCAACCAGAACCCCCACATCCCATGGGACTGGCTCCCCACATCCCACAGGGCTGCTCTCCAGCCTCTCATTCCCCAGTCTGCACATTATAACCAGGGGTGCCCTTCCCAGGTGCATAATCCATCACTTGCTCTTGTTAAATGTCATATTGTTGGTGATTGCCCAGCCCTCTGACTTGTCAAGATCTCTCTGTAAGGCCTCTCCACCTTTGAAGGAGTCAACAGCACCTCCTAATTTGTATCACCCACCAACTTATTTAGTGTGCATTTGAGTCCTACGTCCAAGTCATTTATAAAAACATTAAAGAGAACTGGCCCTAAAATGGAGCCCTGTGGAACCCCACTAATGACTGGCTGCCAGGCTGAGGTAACCCCATTTACTATAACCCTTTCAGCCTGACCCATCAGCCAGTTGTTCTCCCATCATATTATGTACTTGTCTACCTGTACGCTGCATATTCTGTCCAGAAGGATACTGCGAGAGACAGTAGCGAAAGCTTTACTAAAATCCCCAAGAAATCACATCTACTGGCTTCCTTTAACTGGCTGGGTAACCTTGTCATAAAAGGAAATAAACAGTCCAAGTGTTTTGCTTTTTTTCTGGTTCATCCTGCCACTTCATTCCTGGTGGCAAACAAGTCCAAAAAAAGAGGATAACTTTGTGGTCTCCTTACTGATGAGTCGTAAGTCCTAATATTTGTGTAACGGAATATGCATATGAATAAAAATAATCTCAAGAGTATACAAATGTAGTGCTTAATCGAATTCACGTAAAGAAGCAACCCACATATTATAGTGTATCTTTACTCTTAGAATGTGTATGTTTGATTGTAACAGAATTAAATAGTACTAGTCTTAATTTTGATCAAAATAAGGCAATTTTCAGTTGTCTTCCTCTATGACAGTGTTGTCTGTGATGGTAAGCAGCGATGGCCCAACATTCAATTCTTTGCTTATTTGCACAGCCTCAGCTTGGATCTAGCTGCACATCACAGGTTGGATGCAAGAGCTCCGAGAAGATACTGCTGTAACAGCAGAGCCCACAGCTTTGGCCCAAGATAGCATGCAACACTAACTGGCATTTACTTAGTCACACGCATACAAAAATAATGCTGCTACCTTCCCTTGCTTCTTGAGATATGTGCAACTATTTCTTTTAAATAAAGCCCTTATTTTGCATGGTATTAAATTTTACATCCACCTACTTGGGCATTCGGATTCACATCATCCTTCCAGATACATAACAGGAAAGGATAAAGCGCTCCATTGTCATTCCCATACTCCCGAGAGAAGAAGGGTGGCTGCCCTCCTACATTCCCCGGGTGACACCCACAATTAATTCTGTCACCTGCATTTCATGCCTGACCTGGCAGGATGCATCTGGTGGTTTCTGGGAGGAAGGATGCTCACAGCCCAGTGATTCCTGCCAAAGCCTCCCTTTTATTTATCAGCAGTGCGATGTGTAGTTCTGCCCAGAGCTCCAATCAACCCCTTTCCAGAAAGAAAAAAAAAAAACAGCCCCTGCCCCCACGGACCTTTGGAGCCTCCTGCCCACAAGTTACGCTGCTAGAGATTTCAGGGATGAACTAATGATCCTTTACAAAAGGGTGGGTCTGGACAGAGTTGCACCGCCCTGTCGAGGGTCCAAAGGATATAGCCAGCAGCCTGCTGTCAAACATTTCATTTGTATTTATGCGCTTGACATGGAGTTGCTAAAACTGGTGAAAGTTGCTGGCAACGAAAAATAAATCACTTTCACAGTTTGCATCTTCCTAGGAATCACACTTCAGTATTCTCTTGTCCTGTACCTGAGCAAGCAGATAATGCCATCACTAACAATAAAAAATAGCTTTCCAGGTTACTACATAGGGATGTATTCATTTACCATTTAGACTGAAACATCTCCAAAAAAAAAAAAGGGGGGGGGGGGGGCGAGTTTCCATTTGCGGTGTCTCCAAGTGACACTTTTTGTCTGATTCCTTCCCAGGACAACATCGTCCTTTCATTTGCATTCTTCAGCTGGCAGTGAAACAGAGAAGTAGGCAGGCTGTGGCTGCTGAGTTTTAAGTAGTCAGAAGCACAAGTGAATCCGAGTTGAGCCTGCTGTTCATTAAGCTGATTCACTCTTCAGACACAATACTATGTTAATTTTGACACGTAAGCAAATTGATGCAAATTATGTGAAATGAAGTTTAATGCCACTTAATGGCAGTAAAACTATGAGCCCATAAGCAGGTAAATGGCTGTTTCTATTCAAGCAGTGTTGGTGACATTGACACTAAATGTTGTAAAACACATTAATTAAAAACAAACCTGAAAAACAATCTTATTATAACCCGAAGTATGATGGAGCAGCGTCTATCCTAGCTGCATTTGCTTCAATCTTAATGAAGCAATGCCATGGCTCTTCATCTAGCTGGTACGGTGTTCAGTGAGAGATTTGGTTGTTTCCAAAATGATCTTTCTATTAATAATAACAATAAAACAGGAGTAAAATATATCCTTCAAGTCACTGCATGAGCAGGCTGGATCAGTCTGACGGGCTCCCAGCCACCTGGGATCTCACCTGCAGAGCTTCCCTGTCCCACTGCAGGTGCACCCTTGCAGCTGGTTTCTGCCCTCTCAGTGCCCCAAGCTTTGCACTTTGTAATTGATTCAATTTCAAATTTCAAAGGGACCTTAAGGACCACCCAGCGCCACCCCCTGCCATGGGCAGGGCCCCCTCCCACCAGCCCAGGCTGCCCCCAGCCCCATCCAGCCTGGCCTTGGGCACTGCCAGGGATGGGACCCCAAGTCCCTCTGCAGTAAACTGATGCAGTCAGGCTGGTAATCAGGTAATTATGAACCCTACGCTTTTCCTCTTGCTCTGTTGCCCAGGCACCCTCTATTTTGCCCCATCCAGGACAAAACACTGGGCCAGACAGCCTTTCGGTCTGAGCTACCTTTGGTGCCTTCATGTGCCGTGGACCGGTATCATGTCATCAGGTCGCACCAAATGCTCTGCAGCCCTGAGGATATTCGCTGGTGGGGCAAACAGAGAGCACAGGGAGCACTTTTTGAGGTCCAAACCGCCATGGTGACCCTGTGCTTTCATACTTATTCATGATAGTTATTCTCCCCAGCTAGATAAGTTTTGTAACTTTGTTTTTTGCATTGCCTGTTTCCAACAGACTTGCATTTTTCCCATATTCATCAGAGAAAATTATATCAGAATATACACATACACCAGGGAGCCTTATTGTCGGAGAGACACGGCTGTTAAGGGCTGTGAACTTGGGCTTTTAGGGCAACAGGCAAGCTGCAGAAAGTAGTGCATAGGATCCAGAGATCTATACAGTTATGAATTTGCTGCTTTTCAAAGAAGAAAACATTCCTCACAGTGTGATTTTTCAGGTTCTCATGGGCAGGAAGTGCTGCTGTGACTGAGGTCTCAGCCTGGTCTCTAACTCTCAGCTTTCTGTGACCCCTTCTCTTTTGTCTTGCAAATACTGGAGAGAGCACCAGATGCGGGTTTGTAGCAGAGAAACAGCTGTGAGCCACAAGCTGGATGGCAAAGGATGGCTCTTTGTTTTTTTTCAAGACAAATACAAATTCCACTGCTGTTTGACAACCTCACAGGTGATAAATGAAGAGGTCCTGGTCACGGTTGAGGCACGGCACTGAGTAAGTGCCTGGCCAGGCAGAAGCAGTGAGATCAGTGCGGTAATTATGTTGAGAGACGCGACACCAGGAATTTACCAGACACTAGGCTGTGGCCAGCAAGCGTGGTCGGAGACACCGAACCATGCACCTTGCCAGCGCAAGTGGCATTGATGGGAGCGAAGCATTAACAGTGATCCTCAGCAGGTAACAGCACCATGGGGAAATGCCCCGCAGAACCACGAGAAGCAGAAGCAGGAGTCTTGGCTGAGCACGTGAGCAAAGAAAGCTTTACCCTCCTGTGCATCCATCACCCACAGAGCATGGGGTCAAGAAGGCTGGGAATACCAGCCTTGCACTTTCTGAATCACCTGGCTAACTTTCCAGTCCCGCTGCTGACAGCAGAACAACAGGAGTTCAAGACTGCCGCCTTCCAAAGGACTCTTGCTGTACGCAAACCCGGGACTGCTGCTGATGGGATGTGACATTGTGCAAGCGCTGCCTCAGGGCAGCCACCGAGTTATAACAAAAGCTAACTGTGCAGTCCTGTGATACAAATCTGAAAAGTCACTAGAATGAAAATCAATCAGTCCTCTTCATTCAATCTGCTCCGTAAAGACGCGTGACATCTGTGCAAACACCCGGTTTCTTGTCGTGATCCAAACCAGATGACTCACGGGCGTGCGCCAATCCGTGCAAATAAGCCACGTGCAATAGCTGACCCTTATCAACACAATGATAACCGCTGAAAGAAAAGCCTCCGCTGACTTCCCAGCCCGGTATCAGCACATTAGGCAGGCATAGCACTACATCACATGGCAGAGATTCACATGGCCGCTTGTACTACGCGCTGGTTATAGCCGGCTGCTGTGAGAAACAATGCCTACAGCAGGACGACTTTATTTACCTAATACACCACCTGGCATTTTAAACTTTCACAGAGTACTTTGTGTTCAGCATCAGAGGCTTTAAGGAAATAATGTGTTTTTTTTTTTTCTTCATTTTACCAAAGCTGGGTCTGGCTGCTAAAGCTAACATGCAACATCTCTTTCCACATTAATCTCAGTTGTCCAGTGTAGGCTTTCCTTGCTGCTTTGTTTCAAGTTGAGCTAAATTCTCCCCTGCTGCTGCAGAACGCTGTAAACTGCCTTTCCGCGGTGATATTTCAGGAGCCAGCACTGTGTCTCCATCACAGCAGAGGAGAGGCTGCTGTAACTGCTCTCTGCCCCAGCACCTTCTCCCTGGGTTCGTTCACTGCCGCCTGCTTTGCACGGCAGAAGCTGCAAACCGCAGCGTTATCGTCGTCGTTCGTGTTTTGTTTCTGGTAGCACCAGACAAATATAACAGATAACGCAGGCCCTGACCTGAAGGATTTACATTTGGACAGGCAAAGGAAAATAAGAGGGAAATTAAGGGAGGAGAGAAGGGAGGGGCAATGCTGTGTGCGCAACATACAAACACAGGTTTGGAAGTAATTGCTTGCTTGCTCTGATGCCTAATTTCACACTGCAGATTTCGTACTCAATCACTGCACTAAATGTCAGCTTCTTAAAAGCAGCAGCTTGGGGGAGTGCAGAACGGTGCAAGTTGTTGCTTCTGTGATGATTTATGATACACTCTTCCAACACAAGTTTAAAAAAAAAGGTGGAATTGAGGCAAAGATTTTCCTGGCTCACTTGCTGTAAGTGACTTAACTATGTACCTTATTTCTGTAATACGCTAAAGCAGAAAAACACCCTGTGGAACATCTCCTCTTTACCTCTCACTTTGCCCCTTTCCCCCCCAAATTTTTTTTTACAATTATATCACTAGAGGTCGAAACTGATGAAAAGACCGGTCTAAATCCCGGCCTGCAGAGCCCTGCTGAAATCGCTGTGAGCGATTGCATCTGCATACTCCGGGTAACCAAGAGACAGAATATTAATGCACGTAAAGACCACTAGGATATCCATTTACTGCATACGCATGAGAGCTCCAGAGCTGGCGCCAGGGGAATGCACACTGTAATGCTGCACACAGCCACGGCCGCTCAGCAAGAAGGCAAGTGTTCAGAGTATGCCACTTCGGAGCTTCAGAGCAGCAGGTTACAAGAGTGTCAGAGCAGAGTCTTTAGGACTCAGGTCCTGGGACCTGCACTGTATTTAATTTACCAGTTCATATTATCCTCAGTTTTCTGCTCTTGTAGTGAAGAAAGCAGCTCTAGAGCTGCTAGTAAAGGCATCAGAGTTGCAGCTGGACTGCAAGTCTCACAGCACAGCTTATTTCTGTTTATTTTCTGCAATGCTTACAAGGGCACTGAGGTGAGAGTAATTAAATATTTGCAAAGTACTCCAAATCCTCAGGGTAGCTGTAGCTAGAGAATGAAGACAATTCGCAATTTCTTTGCTTCTGAAATTCATGTGTTTCAAAACCTCTGTTCTTCTGTAATTAAAAGAATAAAATAAAAAAAGTTTCCCTCTCTCTAGCTCTTCTCAGAATTCAACAGGAGTCCAAGGATGGCTTCAGCCTGCAGCGTTTGCCTCTCCCCCCTGCGTCTGACTCAGACTTCTGTCTCATCATAATTCTTATCTTGCTAACCTGGGAATTAATCTTTTCCTGCATACATGGCACAGCAGAGATAGTACAGTACTCTTTAAAACACCTAGCAAAGCCTTCTGAAAAAATAACTAATGACTTCATGGCTCTTGTCTGATGGAAAATAAATTGCCATGGGCCTGCTCCTGCTCCTTCTGCCACTTGGTCGTATAATTTCCATTGCCTTCACTGGCACCGGGTGATGCTTTTAGCTGAACATTACTGCAGCACACAGCACAGCCTGGAGAGTTTCAAACCCTTACCATCACGGCTTTCTCCAGACACTCACAGACTAACCCTCTCCTTCCCATGGAGCGGTTCACACAACAGTGGCTCTCTTCTGCCTTTCACAGTTAGATCGCAAAGTGACAAAGATTAAAAATAACTCCAGACCTCTGCCCTTCCACTGCAGGCCCCCTAGAGACTGATGCTATTAGAATAAGAGAAAGGAATGCCTCCCACATTTCCTTTTTTCTCACTACTCCGACTTCTGTTTGCAGGCTGATTAAAACTTCCCCCATCCACCAGACCCCTGCAAAGCCAGCCCCAGAAGCACGGCACGGGGTGCCCTGCTTTGCCTGGCTGTGAAACGAGTCACAGCTGATGCCTCCTCTCAACACCCAGCTCCGCGGTGCTGCAGGAAAGAGCCCACGTGCCCTTCAGCAGTGCACGCTTACATTTTCCAAAGGGCTGGCCAGGCAATTTTCCTCTCCAGGAAATCCTTCCCCTCCCTTGTCATCCAACCCCAGCTTCACCCCACCGCCCGTCCCAGGTCACTACTACGGCGTGCCTCCGGCACATGACAGCAGTCACATTCCTGGTTTGTTTTACCCCTCAGGGCTGTCATCCCGCTGTAAGGCATCCGAAAACGCTGGTAGCCAAAAGGACTCAGCACGCTGAGAGAGCGAGTACCTAAGCAGCAGACTCGTTGGAGCAGGGCCACCTTCGTGCCAGAGGTTTCCCCCATGCCGTGGGGAAATCTGATCTATTTAAGGAGCTCTACCTTTGCCCTTTCGCTCTGCCTTTTGCCCTCTCACACCCATTCTTGTGCTCCTGCAGGTGTCTGTTTCCCTCCCTTCTCTCTCCATGTTTCAGTCCCTGGGGATGTCGGTCCCATTCCTGCCCACCAGCATCACCTGTGGAAGGACAGCTCGTGCTGACACTCCGACTCGCCTCGCTTCATTTTTGGGTTAATACTCCTCAGCGGGGCAGGGATTTCACAGCCTGCAGTCAGCACCTCAGGCCCCAGGCTCAGGAAGCCCGAGCCATGGCTGTTCACATACAAAGAGATAAGAGGGAAACCCCGAGGACTAGCACACGTTAAAGTGCAGAACCCAGGCAAATCCAGCAGCCATAAAACCCACACAAAGTGAACACCGTGTTTGGTGCTTTCATTGCATCGGTGCATCTCCAAGCAGGTACTTTTGCAGAGGTCCTTCCTTGAAATTTCCGCCTCTCTGACTACGACAACAGCACCTGAAAGCTCAGAAATAAGAGATGGAAACAAAGCTTCAATATGAATGTCAATATATTTCAAGGGGAGAAAACAGGAACAAATCCAAGCAGCTACCATGCCAGAGAAGAAAAGCAGACAGGTCTTAAATGCCTGATCTCAGTACATCCTTCCCCGGATGGATCTGTAGAAAAGCAACATCAATAACTAGAAGATGGGCTGCATTAGGGAACAACCTATGGGCAGCCATCTTACGTCTGCTCTATGGTTTTCTTTAACTCCGCAATGGTCAAGGAAAGGGAGCGTGCAGAAGACACATATCCTCTTTTATTCAAGGCGTTAACCCCGTGTGAATCTGCACACAGGGGCAGACATGAAGAAGTCTCCAGAGAAGGCTGTGAGGAGGGAACCTGAGGGCAGGCCTGGACCAGGAGAAGGGACAGGTCCACCAGGCAGGCCCAGGCCAAGCAGCCGCTGAGGCTCTGACAAGGCTGCGGCAGCACTACGGCTGCCCCGCACCTCAGATCCTCACCGCAACCTCCACCCCACCGCCCCTCGTCTACCGACAGAGCTGGAAACGCAGAATTGAGGACTTTCTCTCAGGAAGAAATCGTGTTCGGCCCCAAATCCTCTGGTGCTCATGAGGCTCTCTCACAGGACCGCCGAGCAGGCCCCTCGCAGGTAGCGGGGCTGCGGCCGGCAGCGTGCTGGTTATGCAAGCACCGACTCAGATGGCGCTGAGCAAAGCCAGCACCGCAAAGGCCACGGCGAACAACTGTCAAACGAGGAAAGATTTCGGTCACTGCTGACTGAAGCTGGATTTAACCTAGCGGGGAGAGGCGTTGTATCTGATTACCAGCCCCGCTGCACCAGTCACTTCCCTCCTCAGCTGCACTGTTTTGACCTCATTTCTGAAAATAAATGATGAGCTGTTTTCTCCTCTTAACAAGTAACTGTTGCGCTGGAAAGCTGGATGTTTTCGGCTGTTGAAGCGAGGCAGTGCTGCAGCCTGTTTCTTGAAGCACAAGGCAGCTCAGGCCAAGGCCCTACCCTGAGCCCTGCATATCCCCTAGGAACCCTAGGCACCCTCTCAGAAAGTCACTTACGCTCAATTCGCCTCCGCAAAAAGCCTGTGACACGTTTACAAGCACTTCTTCAAGCAGTAAAGTGCTATGTATCACCCCAACTTGCTGAGCTTTGCCGATACAGGATCTGGTGCTGAGTGTCACCTGCTGCTGCCCAGCACGGAAGAACAGCCAGGCGGTACCAGAGCATCAGGCTCTGAAGAGCCAAATGGATGAGGGTTTGCGGCTGATGGTCTGGCCTTGCCAAAACCGGTCAGGAAAGAACACTGGTGCTTAGTCCTTCCAGCCCAGATTCAGAGGACATAAGCTGAGGAAGGGCTGTACTTGCCAAGAAAACCCTGTCCTTTGCTTTCCCGAGCCTCTGTTTTTTCTGACAGCTGATTATGTTCCTGACACCTCCAGAAAAATAGAAGATGACACTGCAGAGACAGCATGAACACATGATCCTTAACCCCTACCAGACCAAGAGTTTACAGACAGACTGACAAAACCTCAGGAAGTTCTGCAATATTTTCCCTTCAGCATGTCAGGAGAGGACAGGATAGTGCTGAACAGTGCTCATGGCTCTCCAGACATATCCTTAAGATTTGTCCTTGCAGGCTCTTGTCTTGGGAGCATCAGCAGTCCATTTGCAACACCTTCTCCATCACACTGTAAAGCCGTGGCTCCAAGAAACTTTATTTTTTATTTAAAAACAAAATAAAAAAAAAAACAATATTGCATTGATTAAAGAGATACAAGCTGCCACAGTTTCCCTACTGTAAAAGCAATTTAATCACTGCCTGGTGGATGATAGCTGGTATGGAAGCAGACATTCTTCTTGATGCAGAATAGAACATGAAACATCACCCCGGAGTTCTGCTGAACTTGAACGGGATCCAGCTGGGAACAACTCGGCTGTATCAGTGTCGGACCGCGGTCGGTACAAGCTGAACACCAGCCCAGGCCAGCTGAGGTCTCCGGACCATCACGTGGCTGGCCGCTAGCCTCGCAGGACTTGTGCCCAAGGTATTCACACCGTGCGTGGAGCCAAGAGCAGGATGTCTGACAGCGTGTGCCTTCGCCCTGGCCACCCTGATGATGCAAAAGGAGAGCTTAGCCTGACCCCACAGCACAGACCGTGCCAGGCACTCTCACCCCACAAAACCCCGAAGCCTGGGTGAAAGCAACTTCCCAGCAGAGGCTTCAAACTTCACTGAATTAAGAGCAGCAAAGAATTTTTAGAGGAGGCTCTGCTGTGCATTTAACCGTGGTGGCAGCAATAGTGGTAGTAGGCAAGGGGAGATGGGTGCTGGATGTGCCAGCACGAGTCTCTCAGGCCAAATGGGCAGAGCAGGAGGGTTGAGAGGTCAGGAGCTGGGGGGCAGTTTCACCAAAACGAGGATTATTTGTCTTCCTCTCTGTGCTCCGAGTGCATTGCTTCATCTCGGTAAACAAAACCGCGATGAAATAAAAGGGCTCTGACGGTGAACCAAAGCTATTTAGTGTGAATGAAAATAATCAGAGCTGGGCAGGGAGCTGGGGCACAGCTGGCCGCAGGAGGAGGTGAGTGCTGCAGAAACAAAAAGGATCTGGACCAGAGTGGGGTCAGCCACTAAAGTGGCCAAGGCAAACAAGGCACAATCTGTGGCAGACCCTCAGCAGCATGCAATTAGAAAAAGGATCCCTGACGGACATTGTTAAGTAACTTTGTCACTGCGCTGAGCGATGACCTTGCTTCCCCGTGCCCCACGTCCCCCCTGTGCTGACGGGGCTCCCGGCCACTGCACAGCTCCATCCTACAGCAGCATGCAAGACGTTGGTAGAGCACATTACAATCTGTATTTCATACTATTCCTTCAATCTGACACCTGAAATCAGACAGAATCCAGGAAAAAATAACCTAATTCCTGCGCTCAAACAAACAAAAATCACGTTGTTTTCATTCGCATCGATATATTCTTCTCCATTTCTTTCCTGCTGATACCTAGAGCTGGAGCTTTAATGACATTTCGCTCTGGCTCTGTTTCCAACACCATCAAAGATAAATACATGCCAGCAGCGGGCTGAAGCAACAGTTGCTGCGGATCCAGTGTCAGAGTGTGACAGACATGTGGACGGCTGCTCTAGGTGGGGGACACGCAGCCGGGGAACCTGTGATTCCCGATCACGTGCCATAATGTGATCCAGGAAAACTCGCTCAGGCCTTTCCCTCGATCTCCTTCCTCTCCAGAGAGGAGCTGTCAGCTTCCCTCTGCTGTGCTTGTAGCCATTTGGTTTGACAGGTGACGGGGATTTCTTTTTGTAATTAAATGAAGCCAAGACAGGGGAAATGTGGGCTGAAAACAGCGAAACTATCTGACGACAGCGTGTACGGAGCTGAGGGTGCTGGAACTGCCTCAGAACATTTACAGCCACCCACAGCACTTGGTCCCTCCTTTACTTAGCTCTGGGCTCTCCCAGAGACCTCCCAGGCAGACCTAAAAGCTTTTTAATATCTAAGATCCCCCTTCCTCATCTGTCGAGCCATCCAGTGATGAACAGAGCCCGAATTCAGGATGAAGCATGGAAACAAAACACCAAGTGCACTGGCAGCAGAGACAGGGCCAGGTGCTGTCGGGGGGGATTTCATTCCCTGTGAGGATTACCTCGCTGACTGTGCTGGCTTTTGCTGTGTCCTCCTATGTCCACATGGGGATCGGAGCACTGCCTACTCACAGACCTCCTTCCACTCCTCTCCCAGGGGTGTTCCCATGCTCACGGTGCTTCTGTCCCAGGCTTTGCTGGGAAGAGGACGCAGGAGCACAACGTACTCTTACCACCACTGCTCTTCCCATGACTGGTGGAATCACCTACGTGTGAGCTGGCCTGGCCACCCCAGAGGAGGGTCTGGCAGCTGGTCCTGCAGACCCTAGGAGAACAGACATCACAGAGGGACACGTCCAGCTCTGCAATATTCCCTTGGACCAGCTACGGCACCCCAAGCCACAGAGCACTTTGCAGGAAGTAAAAAAAATGCTTAAGCCCTACAAGATAGAATTCTTCTACAGCAGTTCATTAGCAACTAGGAAGTTCTCTTCCAGGCTGCAGTTTTCTTGTTCTGTGGAGAGAAAATTATTCATCAATACAGCTGCCTTAAAGCATGTAGTAATGCATGTCTTATCCTGCTCTGCCTCTTAGAAGGGCTAACACATGTGCTCAGACCAACAGGCAATTTTGAAGACTGAAGCAGTTCACAGAGGAGGATTTCTGAAGCAGCATTGAGTCATGGCTGAGCACTGAGTTCTTCCAGATAAATTTTCTGGCCACAGAGCTACCGAAATTGTCCCTTTAATAAAATAAGGTTATTTATACCTGTGGTGCACTGCATATCAGTTGATCAAACTGCAACTTCAAAAGGGTCTGAAGTGCTTGGAAGCAGCAGTGTGGCTAATTAATAATGCAAAACAAAGCCCAGCAGAGGCAAGACATCACCGGCAGCGTGTATGGGGCTCTGCAGAAATGAGCTTCCATTAGGCTTCACCAGCGCAGCACCGCTCCTTCCCCTGAGAACCCTGCTGCAATCTATCCCTTGAGCTACGCACCGTCTTTTGGAGTCAAACCTATTGCAGCATTTACATCAAATATGTAAAGCATAGCCCGCAATGAGATGTAGATGAAAATAACCCACACATCTTGGTTTAGCAAACCATGATCGATATGCTCCCAATTAGCAGCTGGTCTTCAAACAGCGTGCAGGAGCACAAACTCCTCTTCCCTTTTCAGAGGAAAAGCACATGCTGATCATAACGCTAACGTGTGGGATGCCTTTAGTCTATAAGGTGGCTAACAACAGCTTTGTTTTGCTTTTCTTAAAGGCAAGTGCCTCCAGAGGAGGCCACGAGGATGCTCAGAGGCTGGAGCACCTCTGCTGTGGAGCCAGGCTGAGGGAGTTGGGGTTGTTCAGCCTGGAGAGGAAGAGGCTCCGGGGAGACCTCACAGCGGCCTGCCAGGGCCTAAAGGGGGCTGCAGGAGAGCTGGGGAGGGACTCTTGGTCAGGGGGTGTGGTGGTAGGACAAGGGGGAATGGCTTTAAACTGGAAGAGGGAAGAATTAGATTAGATATTAGGAGGAAATCCTTCACTCAGAGGGCGGTGAGGCCCTGTCCCAGGCTGCCCAGAGGAGCTGTGGCTGCCCCATCCCTGGCAGTGCCCAAGGCCAGGCTGGATGGGGCTGGGGGCAGCCTGGGCTGCTGGGAGGGGTCCCTGCCCATGGCAGGGGGTGGCACTGGGTGGTCCTCAATGTCCCTGCCAACCCAAACCACTCTGTAATTTTATGATTCCAAGCTTTCTCAGTTCTGGGAGCTTTCATTTCTGACCCGCTCTCCACCATCTGCATACCTCATCCCACTTGGACATGATGCAGATCCTCACCTGGGTTCCCAGTACGCCCTGGTGGCAGCCTGGCCCTCCGCTTCTCCCACAGGAGCACGGAGCCGCTGTGCTCAGGTCTGCAGCACGGGCAGAAGCAGACAGACTGAATTGCACTGAGATGCCATGAAACCCTTTTCCTTATGTTAGCAGCTGCCCGTTAGCCTGCCCGTTTCAGAAATAAAGATATTTTTTTTTCTTTTTTCTTTTCTGAGACCTAAGCTAGTTCCATTTCCCTCTGCTCCAGGCATCACCAGGGGATTTTTACGCCTTGTCTCTAAGGCAGCCCTCACCCCTTTTGCTCAGGGACAACGGGCCCCGTCTCCACCTCTGCGGGTGGGACATCCCAGATGTTGCAAGTAGAGGGTGGGGGATTTCTGCGATTTCCGAACTGAGCTTCTGCCCTTGTTCAACACTTCTCTCAAAAATTCCCCCCCCCGGGGATGCACACAAGGTCATTTATGCGTTAATAAGCCAATGCCACTGACCTGGCCTTGGGTTTTGGGCTGTGTGTGTCTGCCCAGGCAGGCAGGAAGAACAAACTCTGCAAACGGCCACCACCTCCCTGCTGCCACGGTGGCCAAGCTGAAGTTGGGGTGCTCCAAAGCACCTCGTTTTGCTGGGGGGCTGTTTCAGACCCACTGGTACAAATGCTGCATCCAGCGCTCCCAGTACCATATGCCAACACCCACAAACTGCTCCTCCTCCAGACCTGGTTTCAAATGTAAATATAACCCAGCGTTCAATAGCCGTGGTGTTACAAGTTGCCTTGATGTGGCCGCAGCAGAGCTACCAAAACGCTGGGTTAAATGTAGACATTTTACAAACCAATCCAATTTTAACTCATTCATTATTAGCGTCACAGGCAGCTCAGCTCCCTTCCTTGAATGTTGCACAATGAAGAACAAGAGGCAATGTTTCACAGCAGCACGCCTCAAGCTATGCACGTGAAGCCAATATAAAGGCCCTATAAAGCCAAGTTCTGTTTCAGATGCTTGGTTTTTCATTGATGCGAGCCAGGTGAAAATTTAGGATCAAGCGAGCAACATTATACTGTAATTATACAGCCATTTTAATGCATATGGTCCTACTGTAACAAGCATAACATTTGTATGTACATATTGTATTCATCAATAGCACTGGTTTCAAATGCCAACAAAAAAAAAATCACCAGCTAAACCTTCAAAGAGTCACGGTATTTAAAATTGTAAATGTCGGGATTCTTCTCTGCATTTTCTTTTGGAGGCATTAAGTTTTCACAATATTTCTCTGCACCCACAAAGGGCTAGAAAATTCCAAAAGGAAAAAAAAATATCTAAATGCAAGCTTTTGTTTAGTATATTAAAAGAAAAAAAATCAATGTATTTCTGATTTGTACCTATTTATGAAGAAAGAATCGGACTTGCATTGTGTATAACACGATCATAAAACCAGTAAGTATTTGTGAGTTGCGATCACAAAATCACCGACCACAAATACCCATAAATGTTTGATTATTATAGTGGTATTACTGATAAAAATTAAGGAAATTAGAGATGATACCAGCTCCTCAAACAATTCCTCTGTCCCTTCTGTAAATGCTAGCGACATTTCCTACTGCACAGTGGGTTTTTATGACTTGCTATATGATGTCGTGAACGTATATGAAGCCTCTTGAATTTTATACAAAAATATTAGGGAAATGTAAAGTAGACTCCTACATCATCCTAGCAGTGCTGAAATAATGTGCTCCACGCCTTCAAAACCGATGGAAAAAGCGGCAGTAGGCAACCACGTTTAATCATTGCTGTTCCTCAGTGAAGCTGTACTTCAGGAGAGGGGAAGTGGCTCGTGATGGATTCTCTCATCTCATGCACTAGCAAAGGGCTGGCTCTAATGCCCAGTAACAATCAATGTAAGACCTGTATTGAACCTGACCTAGGCGCCAAATAAGTTATCAACCTATTCTATGCACCTGCTGGTGCTGTCCCTGCCTCAAAGAAGCTCCTAAAGAAAGGCGTTAAGACCTGACTTGCACAGACTTTATCATTTTCTTCCCCCAATTTTTTAATATCCAAAAGAATTTAAGCTACTGTGTGCAGGGCTTTTCTCCTCCTTCAGTATATTATTTTTTTTTCCATGCATGCATTAGGTTTCTATAGCAATGTGTGTTGTTACCTAGGGTATGGCCAGGGTTGGTATTTTCCTTTGGCTGTGACATCTGATGAATTACCAGACTTACAGCCAACTTCAAGCAGCCCATACCAACGTGTATTTGTACATGCGTACACACGTTCATAAGCAAATTAGGGAAAAAAACATAACTACTTAACTTTTTAGAGCCCAGATTTGCAACCATTACATGTAAAAAACTTGGGCTGGACACCTTTCAGATGTTCTGTGAGTAAAACATGACTGAGTCTTCGAAGAGCAAATCTGGGAACTTTAGTAAAAAAACATCCAAGAAAAGGGAAAAAAACAAAACAAAACAAAACAAACAACATTCTTTCCAATGTCCAGTAAGGTATATTAAAGAATACAAAGTAGGCTGTCTGAGATGCCCTTCCAGGATTCCCTTATGTTTGATTTAACCTGCTCACACAACTCCCAAACTTGTCTCAATGCCGTTTAATTGAATGAAAACACATCAGCACCCTGGGACTTAAGCTGTATGTTGTAATCCCTCTCTTTAAAACCAAGATGACTTCAAATGCGGGCATACACGATGACACGATGAAGGGGCAGCCCTCCAAATACACCAAAGAACAACGTGAGCGTGGGTCCGATGGCCAAGCCATGGGACTTCGCAGTAGCGGGATAAATCCTGTGCCATTTGGTAGCAAGCAGACACCTGGACTTAACGCGAGCCCGCTGCAGCACCCTGAGGTTAAACCCCTCGTTTTACATCTATTGCTCCATGCTGAGAACTTGGCACATGCTGTCATGCCGCAGCCAAACCCTCCAGACATGGAGGTGAAAGGTCTCCATAAAATTGGGCAAACACAGTTTTGGGGAGGGTCCCTTCTGCAAGGGACATCGATGCCCTCTGCGGCAGCAAGGACGGGGCAGAAGTGGGGGTCAGAGCAAGGCTGAGGGCCCGAGGATGTGGTCAAACCTCCAAGCTTTGCCTCAGCACATCTGGTTTTTTTTCCCTCCATCATCTTCACAGTTGCATTGGGCCCGTCCTGGTGGGCTAAGCAACCTGAGCAGCCACTGCTGCTCTCACGAAGGGACAACGACAACCACAGCTGCTGAAATGCTCGCTACAGCCCTCGATCATCTCTGCTGCTGCTCCTCAGCCTGCAGAGGGGATTCCCTGCTTTGGTCCCACCAGATAGCCTCCAGGCGAGCCTGGTTTACGAGTTACGGGGATCTGGACAGAGACTGATAATGGCATCTTCGATCTAAGTGGCTGCCAAAAAAACCCTTGTGGAAATCAAGCAAAGCTGCTCGCGAGACCAGTTGAAGGTGGGGTGGTGTCTGTCAGACGTCGCAGATAACTGGCGTGCTCCTGCTGCCAAAGCGTCCAGATAATCCAGACAGCACCCAGAATTTAACATTAGTTGTACAAAATTCTGAAACCCAGCCTGCAAAACTGACAAACCCGATGGTTTTAACAAGGCTGGAAAAAAAAATGGTTAAAGTAACTGCTGGTTATAAACTCTGGAAATGAAAGAGGCCGTTTGTAAGTACTGTTTGATGCTCTGCAAGCAGGGAAGTCAATTCACCTCCTGTAAGATTTTGTGTGGGAAATAAGCGTAATGACAATCCTGGGCAAATGCCATTTTGGAGACTTTTATCTAGTGCCACCAAAGGCACAGGAGCTTGCAGAGGACACTGCGGACTCCCCCCGTCACAAATACGTGACCACAGCCTGGCTCCCTCCGGCCTTGGCACGTTCAACGTATGCTCCCCTGGGTGCACTTCTCCCACCTCCAAGCCCCGTGCCAAGGTTTCTGCTGGAGGAAGAAACAGCCACACACTTCTGCCCTGGAGCCCCTCTGCCAACTGCCACCTCCACAGCTGCCCCCCTGCCCCTCGTGCTTGTAGTGCAATGCTAACCTCTATAAAAAGTGGAATTCTGCAACGTAGGAGAGATGCGTCGCTCCCTGTCCCGTCCCTATGGGCAGGTTATACAAAATTAAATAGGAATGCTTAGAGCTGACAGAACCAGTCACTGACACGAACAGTCTCTCAGCACATTACTCAGATGAGGAAGCATTTACAGTATTTGAAAAGCCAAGCCCAGAAATTCAAATGTAATTTTTAATATAATTTTTAATACATTTACCTACAGCTTTAATAGCACACGGATGCAGGGTAACTCACTAAAAAGCACACCGAGGCATATCATTAGGTGGTATAGATCTACCACCGGGGGCATGAGTACAGCCTTGTTGGTGTACGTCTATCACACGTGTACGGCCTCGTTGGTTTAGGCTCATTGAGACCTCGTCAATAACTCAGCAGCGCTGTGTTACCGCTTAAACCACCATTTCGTGAACACTTCTAAGATACCATGCCTAGCCGGGCACATTGTTTGGGTTTAAATCATATCACAACAGGAAAGCCCGATTATATATGTATTATATGTAAAATAAAACCATTGGAGCTTGAAAGCCTACACATTTGTCATTCACAGCTCTCATAGTTCAGGTTCCCACCAACGCTCAAGCATCGTACGAGTTTGGCTCTCATCATCGCTGGACCCATTTTGTTTCTCTGCTTTTGAGAGTCAGGCTCTGTGGGTGCCGAAGGAGGCAGGAGAGGAAAGCAGCCCAAAGGCCCCACCTGAAAAACTCTTCTGTCTGGAGATGAAAGGCTGACATGGAGGAAGCTCTATGTCACCTAATGAGTGCTGACAGGAACGGAAAAGATTTTATGGGCAGATAAGAGGGCAAGAACTCACCCAGGTACGTTCCACAGCCCATTAAATCATTAGAATGAAATACACAGAAATGGACAAAAGAAATTAAAAACAATAATAATAATAAAAAACTTTCAAGTCTCTGCTCCTTTCTTTCCAGTCCAGAAGGCATAAGTTTCCTCCTTCTTCTCAGAAAAGGCTCAACAACCTGTTTTCTGGGGCAGAAAACCTCTTCCTGTGTTTTTGTTTGGTGACGCTTTGCATTGCTACTCATGCTACCAACACCTTTTGGTAGCATGAGCTACCAAAGGCAACACCTTTGACCTTTGACTTTCGGACTCCAAGCTGTGCGTCCTACCTCTCCCTCCTCGGTGACTGCACCGGTAAAATCACATCCATGAGCTCCAGCACCGCTGCCTCCTGCTAAGGAAATACTCAGGACAGAGGATGCTGTGTTTCCAGAATCATTCCCAGAAAGATTCAGATCTCACCGGGGATGAAGCAAAGACCGACACGGGAGAACGAATGGCAGCTGCTTTTCCTTGCAGTTCATCAACCAACACTCACATTCATCTCAGATGAATGAATCTTCAAATCATCATCCTCTATCAGTGTGCATCAGATGGTAATAGTTTAGATAAATTAAATTTGGGAAGATTGGGGGTAATGGCAGATACAGTGAGGTTACTGCAAAATGAGAATCTCCACTTAGATTTAGTGCTCACCAAACGCAGCCTCGCTGAATTCCTGTGCAGCAGGGAGCTCTGACTTCCCGGCGGTTTGCCAGCTGGGTAAACAGAGAGGTTAAGGGAAGAACAGTAAACTTGGGCCTGACACCCAGCTCCACAATATTCACTGAAATAAATGCCTCAGTGCCATAATTAAGGCACTAAGCCCCTGGGTTCACAGGTTGCTGAGGATCCCCCGTTCCGCTGAAACCTGTTCTGGCATCTCTGCAGGGCTTTAGGAAGCTGACTGCAAGCACCTGGATGTGAATGTTTTTATCTGATCTCTCCAAGATCACTCAGCAAAAGCTCTGATCAAAGAATAAAATCTAAAATCTTCATTTCCCCTCTCTCCTGTTCTAGGTGCTATATATATACATTAACACCCGGATCCGATACGGAAAGCCTTGTCACCTGAAACCCAGCAGCGTGCTTTCATGAGCATCTTTTTAACCCCCCCTTGTAGGAAAACCCTGGGCAAACAACATGCTGACTGTAGTGAAGAGCAAGTCTGTACCGCAACCGAGAGACGTGAAACTGCAACCATGCAGTCCCCAAGCCTGCCAGCACCTTGGGGTGTTTAGGCAGGTGTCTGAAGGCTCCCTGACACAGTGTTACCTGATTTAGCTAAATTAAAACCTACTCTGTATAGCTGCTAGGCAGCTGTGTGTAATTACAGCGTCAGAGCCAGGCACACCGACACAATCCATCAGATTTCCTCCACGTGGGCCACCTAAGTGAATTAAAATGCGGCGGTCTCCTCTCCGTGTGTTTAGCAATGTCTGCCCTCGCTGTGAAATTACAGATTATTCCACGCATGTGTTTGGTTATCTCAAACACAAAACACAATCTCATGTTCAAAGGGACACAGTTCCTTCCAAAATCCCACTCTGCCTGAATTTCTCTGCTTGCTCTTGCTCGCCCCTCTCCCTGCAGACACAACCACAAACCAGGACAGAGAAACTGGCTTTATCAGCTTGCTTCTTCTGGGCATCGAGCAGGACTTCTCTGCCTCCTTCTGAAACATAAACCTGCTGGGTTTCCCCTTTGCTCGTGTGGACTCAGAAAGAGCTTTAAAGTGGGGAACCCCCCCACAGAAATAACCTGAGAGATTTGAAACCACTACAGAACCAGAAGCAGCTTTGCTGTCCTGGTGTCTGAAGTCCAAGTTGCCCCTTTAATTGTGAAATACTCAAAAATCAGAGTTCCCACCTGTCAAGGATGGGCTGGAGAGGAAATCCCAAAGGGTAGGCGGGCCTTCTTTTAAAGCTTTCCTTCCTAGACAAACGCCTCTGCCAGAGAGCAGCAGTGGCTGGTTGAGAGGGGATGGTCTTTATGGCAGCACCCAAAAGAGGACAAAAGGGTGTGAGCTCATCCTGCAGTTTGCAATTTGTTATCATTTCAAGGGAGGCCTCATTATTTTTCTGCCTTATCTTTCTCGCCGCCCCTAATTGCGCCATTTTTCCACTCCGGTGCTCAAAGTCTCTTCCTGAAACAAAGGAGCGAAACCCAAATGCAATATTAATAGCTGCTCCTGATGAGCTTTTAAGAGCTAGAAGGAAAGCTGGCTGAACTCCTGCCTGGCCTACGTGGGGACTGTCAGGTCCTCCTCGCGGCTTCCTTGGGGGACAGCTGGAGGAGGCTGCTGAGACACGCCGCCACCACCACCACCACCACCACCAGCAGCATCGCAGCTTCTCAGTGCCCCCAGCAGCTCCTCAGAGGCTTCATATCCCTTCCAGAGGCTGTGTGTGGGACTGTGGTTATTCATCCTGGGAAGACATCGGGCTCTCTGAGGCCTCCTGTGGAGCTCTGGGTGCCAGGGCTGTGGACGTGGCACTGGCTGACCCCAGCCCTCTTCAGCAACAGCTCGAGCAGAGACATTCTCATAGCACGACACACAGCAAAGGGTTTGGGTGAGCGCCTAGGACACCTAGATGCTTCAGTGTTTTCCAAATAATGAAATCTCCCTCCTCCTCCTTCCGTGATGAAGGTCTGAAGAGACATTCAGAGAAAAAGAGCCCAACAGTAAGGGACCTGACTGCAAATCCACTGGGTGCAGATCTGCAATGGATGTACATCTATGCAATGGAGACCCTCCACATGCAAAATGTTTTACACGTCAACTGTGAACACACAAGTCTGTCCCTCTGTTTATCTCATGCCTCCAGTGGGTTTGCCTCTACCTTCTAACAGTTAGCAGCATGGGCAGAAACACTCTTCATTCTCCCAGCTGCTGAGCCACACCGAGAAGTACCCGTCTGAGCAGCTATTTCCCTGCACAAGATGCATGCACACACACCCCAGGTGTGCCCAGGACAGATCACTGCTTTATGAATATGCACAGGCAGATACCAACAGCCTTGGGCTTGCACAAATTCCTAACGCATTCAATGTTTGCTGAAAACATTTGCACAGAAATGGAAAGCTTCGTCTAAATTCAACTCTGGATACCCCCAGTGAAATTGCTGGAGCTATAGGACAGCTGGATTTAACTCTTCCACATATGTTCCTGTGCTCATTCAAGGTGCTGAGCACCTGGGAGCAGACCAGCCACGCGAACACAAGCTCACTGTGGTTAATAGGACCAAGTGGGTCACAGCGTGTGGTGCTTTGCAAAGCTCAACCTGTAGAGTGCTGTTGGGAGATAAAACTAATCTGAATGAAATAAATGAACCAATGAAGATATTCTCTGTTTTATGCAGTGGAAGTCATTATTTGAAACACTGTCATTTCATTTCCACAAACAACAAAGCCAAAACGATTGTTTATAAAAGAAAATAATTATGAGGGAAGTAGTAAATTAGAAAAAAAAATCTTATTACCAAAATACAAAATACCACCACTAGTAAGTAAACCCCCATTCAGCAGAGAGTCAGTATTTGTCCCTCTATCCATCACTAAACTATTTAAACTGGAAAAATATGGAAAACCCTCTCCAGATGAAGGTGGCCACATGAAATGGGTGCTGTCTTCTCAAGCAATGAGCAGGGCAGATGATTCACACGATGCAAACACACACACCAAAAAGTAGATCAGCAATGCCACTGCAAGCAGGAGCATTTGTCCCACACAAATTACACTGTCCAGCACGAGCCAGCCAGCAAATACAGTCCCCTTCACCTGAGCAGAGAAGTGCAATTTGAAATAGCAGGTCTTAGGGTGATCCTTCTGCAAGGAAATGCAGTTTCAGTTCTGGTTTTGATCTCACCTTGGCCAAATTCCTTCATCTCTCTGTGGCTCAGGCTCACCATCTTCTTTAAAAAGAGTTATTTTTTTTATAAAGACTCTTTATAAAGAGCCTTTATTTTCTTTGAAACAAATACTGAACATGGTATCGCTTTCCCTCTTTAAGCAGATCGTGGTAACTTATGGCAGATATAGAAAGTGGATCATAAAGACTCCTTAGAACTGCTACAATAAAATCTCCATACTGAAATATCTAGGCAAAAATTGTTCTGGACAAGCAACGCTAAGAATGATACAGGCTCATCCAAATAGTTTTCTTCAACCAGTGCTTTTACAGACACCAGTCCTGTGACAGTCCCCCAGGACATCCCCTTGTTACCCTCCCAACCTATGGAAAAATGTGGAAAAATGACTATTTTGCTCCTCGTCCTTGCTGGCAGAGGTTGTCTTCCTTGGCCAGAATTTCCTATATTCGACTTTTCCCTGTGAATGAGCAGAAAGAAAAGCTCCAAAGCTCCTGACCTCAGCAGCAGCACCCGTGGGGCTGAGCTGCATCCTCCTGCCACAGCCCCAGCATCAAGAGCAACCCGCTGCCAGCAGAGCAGCGCAGCTTCAAGGCATCTCTGATCGCAGTCAGAAACTCCTGCGCGTGAGTAGGAGTCAGCCAGGGTGAAATGCAAGCTAGCAGTGCACTGAAGACAACTCCGACCCAATAATTCCTCTTCCTGTAACAGCTAATTTTCCTGCACAGCCTCTCCTAGCAGCTTTTAAAATCGCAGCAGTCAGGTTTCTTTTGTCAAGTCTTCCCAGCAGGTTCAAACAAGGCCTGGAAAACTGAGGGCAAGGAGGGGAACAGCAAATCATCACATCACTTCCTTGCAAAATAATGCATTTTAATACAATTCAGCTATTTCATACTCAAATCCCTCAGAGCGCCAGAGCAAACACCCAGAGCTGGGCTCTGTTACTGTCCCGGTGAGTTTGTCTTCTCATCTTTCTATTTAACACGAAGGCATCTCCTCAGCATCTGTGATAAAGAATATTATTGCAAAGAACATAATCGGCTTCCCCTGCATCTTCTTGTCCTGAAATGTTCCTTTTACTGCTAAATAACGGAAGAAGTCCAAGATTTCCATGTGAGTTCCCATTTCCAGTCTATCAGCGAATGCTCTGTTCTCATCTCTTAACTGCGTGCCCTTCAAACTGTCTCTTACCCTGCAGGCGGTTTTGCTCCCCTATTTCTGCTTCTTCCAGGTGCCAGCTGAGCTCGGATGAACTCTGGCACCTGCCACGCGAGCACAGCGCTCAGGACGGTCCAAGTCGGGAATAAGTTTGGTCTGGGGGAGCAGGTGAGCTGGCACTTCTGCTATCTCTCGGTTATGTGAACCATAAAACGAGCAAAACTTCCGCCAGCTCGGTGTAGCTGATTAGCAGCTGTTGGGAGGAGAACTCTCTTAACCTGTTGAGGAATATCATTTTAGAGATATGGATAATTATGCTCCGGGAACTGCTTAAAATTATCTACGCTGAGGAACAGTATTGATATGCTATGTCCCGCCTCAGCTGTGTGTCAGGACTGCTCTCATCACAAAAACCTTTACAGGCAGCAAGCTCCACGTTTCCATTCTCTCCTGTTTTTGCCTCATTTTCTTGCCAGCTCACGAAGGGGCTCAGGGCATGGGTTGGGGCTGAGCAGGACCAAAGCAGGAGCTCCAGCTCACCTGCTGCTACCCCGGTTCTTCTCCTCCTGCCAGCGCAGGTGCCATGCAGGGCTGTGATTAAATTCCGGATCAGATCTTGTTGAGCTTCTCCTACTCATCACTTCTGAGCTCGCTTTTATCTGCTCAGCACTTCCCACCTCCCGGGTGCATCATCAGCCTTTTGCTTTCAGCCTCTCATACCTTGACGATGTGATGCTAATCAGAATATGGGGAGATAAGAGTTAGGGAGGGTTTAGACAGAAAACCCTGAGGCTGGCCAGAGGAATAACCGGGTGACAGTTAGATTGCTTACTTAGGGAATCAATAACGATTTAGGACATTCGTGGCAGTGTGAGGATCACAAAGTGAGGCTCCTCCTGTTACTGGTTGCTCTCACAACATCTTGATGGGACTGATCGATGTTATCAGAATTTCACAGGTGGGAAAACAGGTTTTCTAATCCCAGCTGTAGTCTATGGGTAGATAACAGAGCCTACCTATACATCAGCAGCTTTCTCCACGGCACGTACCCGTCTGCATGCCCGTCTGCCCCTCGCCCCACGCACCAAGTGAAGGCAGCGAAGCTGCCACCGCTGTACAGGAGCAGGTCTAAGCAGGCACCGAGGCACCACGCTACGAACTGCCACGCTGTCAGGAAGCGCTGCTCTGACAGCCCTTTGCCCAGGGGTAGAACATATTTGGAAGGAAAAATAAAATAAAATACAAGCCACTCATTTTCACGTACAAGGATTTTCTCCTCGGCCAGAGGAATGCAAATGCCATGCCGCCTTTACATTGTCTCCAACAGTTTCGCTGATTATCACACCTCTAATTCCAGTTCACACAAGCCTCACAGCACTTTCTTATTATGGATGTGCTGCTGACATGTGCAAAGGCTGATTAGATAGCTAAACACAAGCCAAGGAAATAATAAATATGCAACGCCACTTTTCAGAGATTTATTTTACTATAGGCACTTGTGTGCACAGTTGAACTTGTGTTCAGAGCCTGATCTCTGCCGTTTCTGAGCAAAAATTTTTCCAGCTATTGAGTTAAATATTCCAGACAGATAAACCACATCTTAGTATTTTTCAGGTTTATTATTCTCCCATCAGTTAGACAGGGAACTATTATTCACTGTCCTTATTGCAGCTCATGCAAAGCTGCAGTCCTAATCCTATCAGTGGGACATGAAATGCCTCTGTGGCCATGTGCTTGTCCCACCTCACAGGTGTACCTGCTCCTCATAGTCAGTACAGGAGAAAACTACATCACGACGTCCAAGCACACCTTTTTTTTTAGGTAAACAGCCACTGGGGTAGCTAAGAGAAGTCTTCTGGTTACATGCCGGAGTGGGCAGTCTATATATGTAAACGGGTGATGAAAATTGTCCTTCTCCTGGAGCAAGCCCTACTGGTCAGCCCCCAGGCTAGCATCAGTGGTGACCTTGTCCTGTCTAATTGTGTCACCAAAACACTAACAAGTGTCCTGTCACTTACTGGCCGTGCCCAAAGGCACCTTTGTAATACGGAGGTGCAGACTGGGTCCAGGCTATGCGCTGCAACAGATGACCAGGGGTTTCTACTGGATCAGCCTCGAAGAGGACTCCACAAAGCTAGAAAAGATGCAGAAAGGGCTGATAGGGTCGATCAAAGGTACGGAGTAACATTTCAGATTAGGAAAGATGAGTGAAGGGAAATGATAGGACAGAAGTCTGTAAAATGAGGAATGAGATGAAGACGACAAACAGGGAAGGAAGCATCAGATGCAAGAAGCAAGGCTCAAAACAAATGCAAGGGAATATTTCTGACACACCACGTTCTCAAATGGCAGAACACTGCAGATGCTAAAAGCTTGGTTCTGAAAAGCAATTGGAAAAGATCATGGAAGAAAAATTCATCAAGGGCTCCAAAACACCAGTTTTAGCTCAGAAAGTAAGCTATGAAGTTCTGGAGGCTGGGTGAGTATAAAGGGAAACCCCCTTGTATTCTTGTCCTGCTCTCATACTCCTCCCTATATCTGTGTTACAGAAAGAGGCTGATCTGGAAGGATGTTTGGCCTCACCTGGTACATTCATTCTTGTGTTTGAACTGAAAATGAGTTTCAATGCAGTAAAAAGAATAACGTAGTCTCACACCTAAGCAGAAGGTGCCTTTATTCCAGTCCCATCCTCACTACAAATATCATAAACCACTTTATTTTCTGTAGCCTAAACTCCACCATTTGTAAGATGATACTAACGGGATCTACCTTTTAAAGACACTCCTAGATCTACACCTGAGCGAATAACAGGGTGACAAAGAGTTACCTGTGTTATTAACCAGACCTGTCTGTGAGGCAGCTGTGGGTCAGCATGTGCTGGTGCTCAAGTCCAAATAGTCAAGGGTCTGTGACAAAGCCTTAAAACAAGACAGTAAAAGACGTCAGGCATTAGATTTCTTTTTCAGAAGCACCAACTGGCGCTGAGTATTTAACAGATTTACGGTCAAATCCTCCTTTTTATGTTTATTTTGGAAGCCGGGGCAGGGGGCCTCGGGCTGCTGCTTTCAGCAGCGTGAAGGGTCAAGTCCAAGCCTACGTGGCCTGTTTATGGTTACAAGGGGTTGCAACACCAGAGACAGGACCAAACCTGGTGGATGCCTGACTCCTATCAGGAAAGAAGGTGGGGAGGAAAATACAGGGTGGAATTGCACTGCCTGCAGTGCGGCGAGGACGGATCCAAGTCACCTTTCAGCACAACACCCAGATGCATGGATTAGCCATGTCAGCCCAGCTTTAAAACTTGCCTCGGAAGCAAGGAAAATTAGGAGCTCCATTACAGCTGGGAGGCTGATAGTTCCCTTTATAACAGCTACTACCTGAGTTAAAGTTTGCTCCTGCAGCATTATCCCGCACTGCAGGGGCTGCAGCAGAGCCTTGGTCACGTCCATGTGGTCACCCAGGTCTGAGACAAGACCACGAAGCCACCCTCCAGCTCTTCAGCTGCAAGGAGACTTCTGGCTATTCCCCATCCCCACATGGAGGAAAAAACCTTGACTTCTTCCATCCCTTTCTTTTCTAGTTCAGGTTGACCTCCCCCTCCATGTGCGCAGCCTCCTGGGGCTCATTTTTCAGCCAGGATCAAGCACGGTTCAGGGTCCTGACCCATCACCAGCTCCCTCCAATGCAGCAGAAGCACCTCATGAGCTCCCAGACAGTTTTGCAATTAAATTTTAAGGAGCGCTGCTCACTCATGTATTTTGTAGCAGGCTTTAATTTCAGCTGGCGGCTCACTCCCATAACGCGGGCATTTCTCCGTGAGTCTACTCAGTTAGGATTAGTTTCATCAGTCTTGGGCATGGCAGGTTTCCTGTATTAGTCTCCACATCCCAAGCTTAGTTTATGCTGCTGGGATTTCTTGCAGGGAGCTTGGTGCTTTGCTTTGTGCTCCGCGTTGGAGCTTCCAGTGTTTATTTTGGGGAAATTTTGTAACGGTTTACACTAAGCCCTTGTTTTACAGCCCTTCAGTTTTTAAGTTCAAATAGACTTCACATAGTCTCTAGGCTCCAGTTTTCCTATTGCCGCTGCCAGGAAGGATCTCCATAAAGTTTTAAAGAAGGACCTGGCTGATACGAAGGAAAACTCTGGTATCCTTTTAGGAAGGAAAGGAATAAAACCAAATCTGACAGCAACATCAACAAATGTCTACAGGAGTCTTGGCAAGCTAGGGATGCACAGGACCTGAAAGGATTGTGTACAGTGAGCACGGTTCGTTTGCTCTCATCTTCTCACCAGCAGCTGAGTATCAGCAGCCAGACGTGCGCTGAGACAGCTCCCTGTCCCCAGACAGCAGTGACAACTGGGCTAGGGCTACGGGCTCTGCATCACTGGGCTTCTTCAAAGAATGGTTTACTCTGTTCAGAAGATTTACATTTCTGTTTTCACACCTCCTGTTTGGGAACGCACCGGGGATTTCTAATGACTTTGCGGCTCAGTTCCTTCATAGCCCCAAAGCTGATTAAAAGGAGCACCCAGTGAAGTTGTGTAGAATATGGGTCAGATCTCCAGGTGGTGTAAAAGCAGCAGATCTCCAAAAAACGTAAGAGGAAATATTCCTACTTTTTTTCCTTGCAGTAATATGCTTTAAGCTTGAAAAGAATGGTGGAAGCTGGGGGCTGGTGCTCTTTCTCGCTGCTCCGCCAAGGCTTTCTCCTGAGATGCTGCATGCTACCACAGGAGACTGCTTATCTTAGTTCTAGGAAGATGAACCGAAAATAAAAATTACAATTTATAATATCAGAAAAATAATGTTCACGATACAGAGGGCAGGGCAGTTAAGTACCTTCACATCTCAGTGTCAGCCATGCCTGCAAACTGTCAGCCCAAAAAGGTCATGAAAACAATCTGCCCTTTTATCAAGCGCAAACTCTGATTGTGCTGAACACACAGTGCTAATTCCAGCCATCTCTGACAGCTCGATTAACCCTTTTCTGAGTGTCATACACACCGTGGGTCATACTTGAGCTGTCTTCACGCAGATTTAGTTCTTTTCCCACCAAAGGCACTTTCAGCGAGCTCTGCAGCCTTTCAGCTGCGGAACGAGCTTTTCATCTTGTTGCTTCTTTGCTTTCACAGCTGCCGCCCTATCTTCACAAGGACTTATTCTGTCCCCTTCAGAGCTAAGGACTAGCTACGTTTGCAGGAAAAGTAATACCAAGTATCATTCACACTTCCCATAGTATAGAGGACTCTGTCCTGATCAGGTACCAAAACTCGCAGCTCCCATCAACTTCAACGTGAGGCAGCAGCAGCTTCGCCAGCAGCATTCGGTGTTTCCCAGGTCTGGGTCCCTCACACACTCCTGCAGATACTGCTAACGTGTTCACGACTGAGCAGGGGCTTTGATAACCTCATTATATTCAAGCACATGAGGCTAACAGGTGTGCTAGAGCTGCAGATCTCCTTACTTGGAAGACGAGATCCTTCATATACGTCTGAGCAACCCAAGCAGCATCCCACACGTTTTTTGGCAGCCCTGTGTGCTCGGTGGCAACTGCGAACCCTTCCCTCTGATAAAAAGCAACGCGTGCCCTTTGCTAAAGCTTCAAACCCACTGACACTGTGGAGTGTCAGGACTGAAGAGACTCCCCTCGAATATTTGTTTTGCGTGATAGATTATTTATAAGAGGTTTCAAATGCTCCATCCTTCAGTCAATAGCTGACTGCATAGCTTCCGCTCTTACTGCCCCTTTTGATTTCCTCGGGTTTTCTTTCCCCGAGATCAAGGTGATCTATTTTTAGGGTGGTTAAGCGAGGAGTTGCTATAGTGACAGATTGCTGATACAAACCAAGCCCCGCTGCGGATCCTCGGGCTGGCAAAGGATGGGTGCCACCCAGAGGGGGGCAGTGGCTTGGGGTGCCCAGGCAATGCTCAGCTCGGGGCTGAGTTAACGGCAGTCCTGGACTCTCAAGGCCATGCTTGATTTATACGAGCTGGCCAGAAAGCAGCCTTTAACACGGGGTGCCTTTTGTATGGAACACAGATCTTGCTGCCTTTGTTGGCCCAAGAATTTCCTTGGTGTAGCTAAGTCTTGGGCTTCACAGTGGTCTTCTTCTGCTGGTACAAATCAGCCATACAAGCGTCCCAAGATGCCTCTACCCGAGGATTCAATCTGTTCTTGAAAATTTACGAAAATGAGAGCAATTGTACGTTGACACTGAGAACCAGGGGGGAACAGATGCACAGTCAGGATATTTGCAACTTCAGAACCAAGCAGCTGAGCAACTCCACCAAATCACAGAAATCATAGAATCACAGAACCTTTAAGGTTGGATAAGCCCTCCAAGATCACCTGGTCCAACTGTCCTCCTACCACCAACGTCACCACTAAACCATGTCCTTAAGCGCCACGTCCAACCTTTCCTTGAACACCCCCAGGGACATTGACACCACCACCTCCCTGGGCAACCCGTCCCAATGCCTGACTGCTCTTTCTGAGAAGAAATGTCTCCTCATTTCCAACCTGAATGTTAGTTGGGAAGGCCCTCTGGAGCCCTCTACTCCAATCTCCCCCTTAAAATAGGTCTGTCATCAACCAAGACCAGGTCAGCCATGGCTTTGTCTAGCTGAGTCTTGAAAACCTCCAAGGATGGAGGAGAGCCTGCAGTTACTCCGCCGGTGCTGTACCACCCTCTTGAGGGAGTTCTTGCTAACATCGAGCCTGACTCTTTAACTCCTTTAACCATCTGCCCCTACTAAGAAGAGCTTGGCTCTATCACCTTTTCAACTCCCCTTCCAGCAGTTGCAGGCCACTATTAGATTGCCCTGTAGTCTTCTCTCTGCAGGACAAAAGAAATGCCCACTGTCCTCAACCTGTCCTCATAGGTTATGTGCCCTAGGTCCCAGAACACCTTGGCAGTCCTGCTGGGAAACCCTCTCTTGTTTCTGAGCATTTTTGTGACTGGGGGACCAGAAACTGGACACACGATTCCAGCTGAGGCCCAACCAGACCCAGGTAGTGGGGGGACAACATCTTCCCTTGACTGGATTGCTCCGTTCCTCCCTATGTAGCCCAGTATGTGCTTCGCACTACTTGTGACTAGGTGAACAGCACATTTGGGGATCACTTTCCACACAATATCCACCACAACTGTGTCCTTCCCTCTGGGAGTCAGTCACCAGTGCCCAGCACGCACTTCTGCACGGGTTCATCTCACCGCAGGAGGTGAGGGCTTGGAGCTTCCTCTTGGGCTTTTTCTTGGCCTAGTCCATGGGCTTTTTCTTGGCCCAGTCCCCAAATTTCCTATGATCCCAGAACTGAAGCTCTCTTGCACAGGGTATTGACTACCCGCAGTGTCACATCTTCCACACATCAGCTGACAGTACACCATGCCTCATCATCCAGGTTGTCTACGAACATCATCAGTCCCCATCCTGATCCCTGGGTGCTGGCCACACCTAAATGCGGCTGTTTCCCTTGGGAAAGGTCAACACTTTTCCAGTTCCTCTCCCTTTCATATCAGTCCTCCTACCAAGGAGCCCCGCACAATCCTTGCCTCTGAACATCTGAATTTTGATGCCACTATTGCAGGAAGAACCTTTCCTCTGCAAAGGCTTTATCTGCCTCATTTCTCTGGTTGTTTCCGCCTCATTTCTCCCTTATCTGTATTTCTTAAATTGGTTTCTTTCCCTATTCTTGTTTATTATCTCTAATAGGGTATGCAATAATTTTGAAAAGAGTTTTAATTTTGTGTAGAGTAAACAAAATTATATAAAAGCACTGAAATGGAACTGAACTATGCTATGTCGCAGAAATCCTATAGGCTCTGCTCCTGGAGATTAGTTCTTCTTTTATTCATTGCGGATGTCTCTTAGCTCCTCAGCAGCCTGTGCAGACATCTCCACTCACGTTCTCAGAAGGAAATGCTACACCATGTACTCTCCACTCTGAAATGTGCCCCATTACACTGAGTGAATGTCAGAGGACAGATGTCTCTGAGGTCTGCAGATCTGGAAAAAACAGAAGCTTTGCTCCCACCAGGGTCTATCCAACACACGGGAGGCTCAAAGGCCACTGCACCCAGGACCCCAGGAGATGCGGGCATGCCCCAAGCAGGGGATGTGGGCATCTCCCAAGCACTTCCACAAAGCTGAAGCCTGCAGCATTTGCTACACCTCCCTCCCGCTGAGCCACGACTGTGTGACGCCAGCAGTGGAGACGTCACACTTCATCTGCTCCTCCCCAACAGCACTGCCAGGAGAGGCAGGACTTGTCCTGGGAGTCCTCTACACACTCGTGTAGCTCTTGTATGGAATAAAATAAAGCCGGGGGGCAGATGGGCAGGATCTGTTAAACAATCCGGTTACTGTAACTCCGAGAGCTTCAAAAAGCCCCTTGTTACCCTGCTGAGAACACAGCCTGGGGAAGCAGCTGTTTTCCGATGCCTGGAAAAAAACTCCATAGAAACAACAGGATGTTCTTAATTAATATCAGCTAATCCTATCATCCCTCCTCGAGCTACTTTGCCCTAACTTTATCATAGGAGGAGCAGAAAAAGGACAGGCTAAGATGGGAACTGCTTTGTGTAAGTGTGCTGGGCTGTGTCCTTAAACCAAGCGGGGCTGCGTGACCTTTCCAGCACGGCGAATTCAAGCCTCCACACCAAGCCTGCCAGCTGCATAACGACAGCTCCCAGAGCAGCGCTTCACTCTCAAGACCTAAGCCCTCGCCTTTTAGCACGAGTCCGTAATGACAGAAAAACGGCCCAAACAATTTCGAGGCGTTGAATCACCCTGCTCAGAGCACTCCTGAGTCCTTGAACTGCTTTTAGGTTGGACAAGAATAAAGGTGAAAGTAGAAAACAGCTGAATCCTAGTAATTCCTGGGATCTGCTGATCCAATAAACCTGACAAACAAATTGCCTTAACAACATCTTTTAAATTGCACTCTTGGGCAATTCACTGAAACTTTGAGCAAGGAGTCAATAGTCCAAAACATTGATTTCAAATTAAACAGAAGCACCCCCTACCTAAATGCTACTGTTGAGTGGAAATTCAGGCTGCGAAAACAGATCTGTGCTTGAAATTTGCTTTTAAAGCCTGGCAACAGCACTTGTAGCATAGATGCAAGGAAATATAAATAAATTGTGGTCTAGCTGAGCACAACGCGATCAAATAGAAGTCAGTCTCGGATAACAGCTTCTCATACAGTTATTCTTCAGAAAGTCAGAGCCCTTGAATAGTACAAGTAAAATAGAGAGGAGACAAAAGAAGAGCACCATAGCACTCCCAAGTGGGGCAGTAAGGGTGAGAGTGCAATTTTGGTCACATGCGGAAATCAGTAATTGCAGTGATTTTGGGGATGTAAATTGTGATCCTCCAGTGTTCAGCATGAAATCACTCCAGGATGCATTCATTAAAGTGAGATGTCATATACGCAAGTCTTATCTGTGTTATTTTCTTTTCACATAAAAAATAGATCAGATAAATTATTATATTACAAGGTAACTGAGATAGCTTTCCGGTCTTATATACATATAAATATTGTTTGCTTTCAGAAACAGGCTATGTCTGCATCTGCTTCCACTCACAGTCACTATCAGTTTTCCATCTCGGTTTCTCCTTTTCCACCTCAGCAAATCACCTTTCCTCTCATGTTTGCATTTCACAGCTCTACCTAGATTTAATCTCAGCATTTGCTTTTCATGTCTCTCCTTCAGGAAAAAACATCCATCCTGCTGTTTCAAACGATGCCATTTGAATAGCAGATTTAAAATATAATTAAGAAGCAAAAAAATGGAAGTATCTATGCTGCTGCTGCATCTGTGTCTGGGGGACAAACCCCTGCACCAACAAGGACCATAGCCACATGGACACCCAGAACAAGAGCTCTCTCTGCCGCAAAGATGCAAGTTTTCTAAAACAGCCTGCCCAAAGGGAGGCCAATCCTGCTGCTCTCACCCATGGACACACCGCTGACAGCAGCATGTCAATGCTGAGCAATTCTCACATTTATAGGAATGTAAGTATTTTGGACCAAACTAGCAACACAGACCAGCAATCTGTAAATTGGTGCCTCATGGGAGCTTGCTGTATTTTCAGGTCTATAACCTTCCATTCAAAGAAAAATAACTTAATTTCTGAAAATGAATTACTTGGAGAAGTTGCATTCTCAGACAACTCATTGTGAGGCCAATGAGTCTGCACCTCCTTTAAGAGGAAGGATGCTGCCCAGCTCCATGCCAGCTGGGGCACCGCACTGCTTGCAGCTCCTCCAATTCAGTTTCCACCAAAACAGAAGAGATTTTCTGGCTTTATTACTGTCCTAATTTACCAATACCTGATTGAAAACACCTTGCTGATTTTACTGCTTCACCAGAACAGTCCTTCTCCCCATATTAAGAATGTTTCAAAGCAGAGTGTTTATAGAAAGCAGCTGCACAGGTACCACATGAAGGCAGAAAATGGTTAAAAAAAAAAAAAAAAAAAAAGGCCTCAGACATTTCACCATGCTTCTTGTCACTGCTTTTCTGCTTCCTGAAAACCAGCCACTGAAATTTCACAGCTTCCAGGTCTCAGAGCTCTCTGCAGTACAAGATTAATCAGTACTGATCAGCCAGGGCTACACATTTTCTAAAATCACTGCCAGCTCAACAGAGCATGAAAACCAGTAGAGAAAACCATTAACAAACCAAAGTGGTCTCAGTTTTTCATGCCCGATCTCTGCTACTGACAGCTTTAGCTGCCTTTATGGAGCAACAGGAATTTGGTTTTGTTTTTTTTGTTGGTGTTTTTTTTTTTGTTGGTGTTTGTTTGTTTGTTTTCAGTGCTTTTACGACAGCTGCTGGATGGGCAGCAACCCCTTCACGCCCATTTGTTCCTCCAGAAGTTTTTTCGTGTTTTCTGTCCCTGCCCTCAGCACAATGATCTGCACCCTGGCTTGTGCCAATAAATGGTGCTGTGAGCCACACAGAAGCATCGCTTAGGTTTCCACTCGCACTTGGAAATCCTATGAGCATGTAGACCCTTCTCCAAGCTGACCCCGTCATCGGTCACATTAAATACAGGTGGCACGGTGTGGGCTCAAAGTGGCACCAAGCCTCAAGTCACACCAGGCCTCACGTCGCACCAGGCCTCAAGTCACAACAGGACTCAGGTAATAATAGGCCTCAAGTCACAATAGGGGAGGTTTAGATTCCACGTTAGGAAGAATTTATTGATGGAAAGGGTGGTTAGGCACTAGAACAGGCTGCCCAGGGAGGTGGTGCAGTCCCCATCTCTGGAGGCATTAAAAGACGTGTGGACGTGGCACTGGGGGGCGTGGTTTGGTGTCGGGACTCAATAGGTCAGGTTGATGGTTGGACTTGATGATCTTTTTTCCAACCTAGGTGATTATATGATTTCTGACCAAGAAGGGAAGGCATTTCAGCCACACAGGCTGAGCCCCGGAGCTGCTAAAACTTTCCTAAAACACAGCATCTCCTCGTGACTCAGGGATGTGCCCCTGCCCTTCACACCAAAACAGACAGGTTCATGTAATGGGGGTGCTGAAGCATGTTTGCACTTGTGTGTACAGGGTCTGAGTCCAATTTCAGCAGGGAAACTCCTAATTTAGCCCTAATTTGGACCTAAATGATACCAGACTAACCAAGTTGTGAGGAAGGAGTCTTTGGGTGCTGATTCAACTCCACTGAGACACATCCAGAGAGAAGCAAGGAGCAGGCTGGGCAGCTCCTGGGCAGCTCAGTGAGGCCAAAAGTCTCCAAATGGAGCAGTTTGAGGCAAAACACCAAGGCAGGTGGCAGCTCCAGGGCTCACTGCTGCTGACTGTGCATCAGAGAGGTTTCTGCGCTGTGTGCTTGCGGCTCCAGCAGGGAAGAAACACTTCTAACACCACACCTTTTGCATGTGTTATTCAATCCTTCACAGAATGGGTGGTGTCCTCTGAAGGGCAGAGCAATTAGCCTCACCGGGGCCAGAAAGTTGTCCCCATCAGAAATGCCATGTGCCTATCCATTACGACAAGCCACACTGTAGCAGGAGCCATTGGCTCTCCTGCCCAGACAATAGCGATTGCAATGGGGAGAAGGGAACTCTGCCAAGGGATTCAGAAGTCACATAAATTTAGGGTGATCCCCATCTTCAGCCCTGCCAAAATCATATCCTTTTCCTGCTGTTCAGTGGAGTGGGGATGGGATAGTGAGGTCTCCCCACTGGCTGCTCCCCTCCAAGAGCAATGCTCAGGGAGTTCTGCTTTCGTCCCACTGCTCTCCCTGCTCTCCATCACACCTGGTGCTCCCTCACACATTTTTCCTTTACCCCTCTGTGTTCTCTCTGTCAAGTAAAATCAGAAATCCCAGATTCAGTTAGTCCAGGCGTCAGAGCATCCCTTTCTAAGGCATCAGGGGACTTTTTCCTCTTTGTACCATTTCCACCCCTTTCCTAGAAAGGATGGGAGCCCATTCAGAAGCAGACACATGCCTGCCATCAACTCTAGCAGTCCAAAATACTCCCTGAGGTCACACCTGCACCACTGGGATGGGAAAGCGCATGCTGGTTTGCCACCATGCACTTCTCATCCATGTTGAGAGCTGGCAGCTAAGAGGAAGGCACCCGTGCACGACAGCACCTGATGAGTCCCCACGTCTGCCTGTTGCAGATGCTCCAACACGCAGATAATGCTGATCATAAAACCTTCACAGTGCCTTTTGTTCCTTTGAGAGCTGCTCAGAAAGTGTTTAGCAAAGCGTAACAGCAACACGGTACAGACTAAACTTAGTAAATAATGCAAAGCTTTTGTTGTGATATTTTCCTGCAAATATTTAAGGCTGTTTAGAGCAAAAAAGCGTTTGCAAGTGTTAGCCTGTTTCCCAAAAGGAATCCAGGCTCCTTTGGGATGGCAAAGGCAATCCAAGCAGCAACGGATCCAGGGGAGGCAGGAACACAGACATCTCTGATTGTTTTTTCCCCACTCTTGTGGCTTGGTGGCTCTCCATTCATGATGACCATGGATGCAGGGAATTGACCTAGCCATGCTTTACAAGAACAGCAGATGAAAATAGTGTAGAGCAAATACTGTGCAGTGAATTGTGCCTAAAGCTGCCGGCATACCACCAGAGTGGGCTACACTCTGGATTTATGGCGAAAACTACTTATGGGAGCTAGTCAGGATGCTACTTAGCTGCTGGATTATAAACTATTCACCGAGGAACCCAAACACAGCCTGGCATTTTTGGCATTACACTTTCAACCAGTTTGGTTATAACTGCCACAAACATCACAGGTTCACATAGCCAGAACTCTTGGGGCAGGATGAATTATTTTCTCCATGGAGGATGATAAGCAGAGGGTTTAGAGCTAGACTCTGTGGAAGCAGACTTGTAACCACACCTGTTGCTACCTGCAGTGAATCCTTTTGCAGATGCTAACTATTCCCATCTGACTGATGAAACCAAAAGAAGAGGGTCAGCTAGTGACTCAAAGTGCCATTAATCACTCAGTCAACAAATAGCACACATGCTACTGCCCAGGTGGGAATTTAGGAGTTTTCATCAGAACTTTGGGAATATTTTTGTGGATCTGGGCAATCTGTAAGCCAGATCTATCCCTCTTCTTGCACAGAGGCTGTTACCTGTCTTTGTGCATCTCACCAACACCGTGACATTCCAAGGACCTGGGTCGTATCTCACTCACAGCAACTTGACCTTATTTGCTCTCCAGCAGAAACCCTCAGACTGTTTTAGGGCAATGCAGAACAAGCCTCAGTAACTTAGATTTAAAAACACTTAATTGTAAAAAATAGAAAAAAAGAGAAGCATTTCCTAGGAGGATGTTTTAAAAACATCACTATTGGCCACTAAATAAATTCCAAAACATTATATAATAGAAAAACAAGCTCTCTGGATTGGCAGTCACCCATCCATCAATAGCAACTCTTCATCACCACATCTGTGTGCACCTCTCTGCACCCTCCATATGGTCCAACACAACTCATACCTTCCTCATCCCTCTGGATTTAATACAGTGACTCTTGACCAACAAACCACATTAAAAAAAAAGCCTTGCAGACCCGTTGTACGAGTCAGCCTCTCTAACCTCGGCGTGATCTGGCTGACTCAGTGTAACATCATTTTTAAACCCCTTGGTCACAGGACACAATCGCTCAGCAGAAATCATGGCCCTTGGGCAACCACACACACAACTCAGCCCCTGCACTGTAGTTTCACTCAGTGACCAGGAAAAGTTTTTGATTAACAGAAGAAGGTCCCTAAGTGCACCTCAGATGCAACTATACCACAGCCTGCAGGAACAGAAAGATGGGTTTTTAAGTGAATTACTTATCAGACCAATATGCAATTTTATTCTACTTAAAATTCATCTTTCAATATACAATTTTAGCCCCTAACTTAGCATTTAGTTGCTCTTTTTGTATGAAAATAACATTAGTCTGAAATATACAGTCAACACTCCCTTTTGAATGGATTTCATAGAGTTTACTGTGAGGTTTACTGTAACATCACTCCTTTCCTAAAGCTTATTTCTGTGTGCTACAGGTGTCAGCTCAGATGTTCGCCCCTGGTGCAAAGTAACATATAACTAATCCCCATACAACAACTGCACAGTTCAGTCAGTGGAATTAGGAAGCACGAAATTGTTGCTCGATTACCCGATACCCCACGCTGCCCTCTCCCAAAGACCGGCATCTCTGCCTTCTGGACAGGTCGCGCCGCCGGGCCCTACCTAAGAGGCCACGAGGATCGGACCGGCGCCTCTCCAAGGTTTTGCACTGCTCCTTTCTCTTCTTGCTCCCTCTAAAACTCCCAAAACGCTTCATGAGCTGCAGCATGCGCCCACGCAGCAGCAGCTGTCGGTCATGCCCAATATCGAAGAAAAAACTCACAGCTCCGATCCAAAGGCAGAGCGAGGGGCAGGGAAAGGTGCCCCCTGTACCCAATGCCCACGTGCGAGAAAATAAAACTCCAGGAAGACCGTGTGGTTACAAAAAAAAACGGGCAGCTTGCTGGAAATTCAGCCTCAAGGTGCTTGGTTGTAATCTTGGTGGAGGGAGGCTCCCCAGCAGGATAGCAAAACCTGCAGGCGAGGCACTTCCAGCCTTAATCCCAGCGCACAGGAGCTGCCTGTGAGTGGCTGCGGATACCGGGAGAGGCTCAAAGTCTGCCCAGCCTGCAGCTGGTGGCCGTCAGAAGCCTCAGAGAGTGAAACAACATTTCCCAGCAGATCAGCTCATGCGGAAAGGGTCAGCGAGCGCCTGCTAAGCTCCCCCGTTTAGAAAACACTAACTGCGCAAAGGCGCCACAAGCCCTCTTGAAGGGAATTGTCATGTGCAGCTCGGCATGATGACTCTTTAAAAAGGCTGTAAAAGGAAACCACCCCTATACAGACAATTCCTGGCACCGGGCGGCCCGGGCACACTCACACCGTGACATGACATCACCCAACTATTTTGATTCATGTGCGCGAGGTCTTCACAGGGACAGCCCGGCCCAGCTGCCTATCGATGAGCTCAGAAGCGCCCGGCCCTCTGCGACTAATGACTAACGGCTTAATGGGAACGAGCGGCTGCCAATTCATAAAAAGAAGGCTGATACTTTCTGGAAACCGTAGCCGGAGCTGTGGGCTGGACTTTCTCCAGTGACATGCCCTCCCTGTGCTATGCATATCCATATGCTCTGCATAGATTGCCTTGGTCAAAGCTGCTGTTTGCAAACACAGGACGGCTGTTTGCAACACAACTGAAATCTGCTTTGTAGTCTTTTCCATCAGGCAAGCATTCACAAGGCTGTTGCTCACCCCTACAGACAGGGGTGTATTACAGTAGGCGCTGAGTCCGTAAGGTTGGAGCTGTTTATTTTAGGAAAGGGTTGAGCAGCGTGGGCTAGATGTCGAGCAGGTGGAAAGGGGAGCAGGCACAACCCAAGGCATGGTCAAACTATCACAGCCAACCTTCCTACGACTGCAGAAAAAAGTTCTGTTAAATAAAAAGCTTTACCTTGAAGACACAGAGTGCCAGTTTTTCCTTTGGATATCACCAGAACTTGAGGCTCAGAGCTTTCTAAAACCAACCCCTCGTCTTGTAATCTAGAGTAATGAGAATCTTATCTTTTTCATTCCTAGGAAGAATTAAGGGTTATATCACCTTTTAGTTCTCCAAAGAAGCATAGATTTTTCTTTGTGCTCATGATTGCTCGTGGGACTTAATGTCATTGGAAAGGAAAAGAAAAAAATGGCCATGAATACTGGAGAAAATACCTTTATCAGTACAGATTTCTTGTGAGCTTTGGTCTCCCAGAAAGATCATTGTCACCAAGGCATCAATGCAAGCATGTCCCAGGACTTCAGGGACCCAGAGTGAAGGTGCAGAGGTGACAGCAGAGCCCTCTGGCATCCTCAGCTACCAGGGACTTCCCTCAGTCTACCCTATGGAGAACACAGAAGAAGTCTCTACAGAGGGCACCTTTGTCCTTCCACCTATCGAACAAAAGAATAAATGAAATTAGCAAGACATCATCTTGCAGACACAGCTCTCATAATAGCCATGTAAGGAGCTAAAATTTAAGTGTTTTTTTTTTTTTTTCCCAGCATTTCACCTCCTGACTTGTCTCCTACTTCCTTTCACCCCTACCTTCATGGCCCTAGCCACATTTCAGGTCTGCATGTGAAGTACTTTACACCAGGTAACAAACTTTGGTATAAAAAAGCCTAACATATCAGTGCTTAATCAAAACCTTTTTCCAGCTGCTCCCTTGGGGCTCACTGCTCACCCAGTGCAAAGGGGAAGCAGGGGGAGCAATGAGAGGTGGTTAGGGATTGGGAGGAGAAAGTGTTGGTGGTACCTAAATTCTTTTTATTATTTTTTTCTTTGCATAATTGTAACAAGTGTCAAGCTCTTCCCATCCTGTCAGGCCTTGTGTGACCATCACATTTACTTCTGCAAGCATGATTTTCGCTGTCCCTTCCCTTCATTCTGCCCCACTGGTGGCACCACGACTGGGTCAGCAGCCCTAGTAGGGTAAGCTCCGGCTGTCCCCAAGGGCACGTGTCATGGGCCAGCTCTCAACCCACTTCCACAAGAGTTATGACCTTCATAAGTCTTTCCTGTTTGAGAAACAGTTCCCCAACGGCAAAACTGATTATTCCTTGCTGCGATTTAAGCCCACTGCTTCTTGTATTATTCACTGTGCGTACGGAGAACAGATTGTTCCCTTCTGCTCTGGAGCAGCCCTCTACATATTTGAAGACAGTTATCAAGTTCTCTTTCCAGTCTTTACTTAGCCAAAAACACAAGCAATGCTGCCCACAACACCGAAGCAATCTGGACCTCAAGTTTCCCCTCCTTTGAAAAACATTCCTCCTCCTCCAGTGGCCAAAGGACTGCTGAGAAGAGCTTAATGTCATCAGAAACCAAAAAATGTAAATCCCTTTTTAATGAGATAAAAATTGGTATTGCTTCAGCACAGAAACAACCCCCGTTTTAGTAGAGGCCAACGATAAATAGTAACTGGTGACCTCTTCATGCAAGGCCGTTGCACCAGGAGGGCTCATTCCCCCTAATTAAGGAAAGCAGCAAGACCCTGATGTTTCTGCACAGAGCTACCAGAAAATGAAACAATAGTGTTTAACAACCGAATTTCACAGTAATTTGTTAAAAAAGCACAAAGTGTTTTGAGTATGATCATTTTGTCTCCCACAGCTAATGGTCTAACAGATCCTACCATATTTACACCAGATACTACATCCTCTTAATGACTCTAGTGGAAGGATCTTATAAAACTAATAATAAAAAGCTGGGCTTCAAAGAGCTCCTTTGGGGCCATCTACATTCTGGAGACTGAAAACACAAATCCCTTCCAAACAACCATGAAATTGACTCTTGTCAAGCTACTTTAAAGGCTCCCAAATTAGTTATAGTACATCGTGCTTCTTTAATGTAGAAGAATTACACTGTCCCTTTCCACTTACACTGTTCCGCTGTTCCTCTAAGCTCTACCTCGATGGCCCAGTGTCAGGTCTACAAGAGAGCCCAAAAAAAGGCTCTGCAGCTAAAAAAGGCCCCCACTTCTGCAAAACTCCCTTACACCAACGTTGGTCTTGGCCCCGTCAACCACCTGTGTTCCCAACCTGTCCTGCAACACCCTCCCCTGCTCAACCCAGCCCTCCATCCCCTTAAACCATCTGTATTCTTTTTAAAAGAGAGGCTGCAGCACACAAAACTAGAGAGACAAGCCTTCTGCTATTTTTCACTTTGATGCATCAGGCCACATAAGGAGAGGAGTCTCATGGCAGTAGCTGCCTGCAATCCCACCCAAGAAAGCCCCGTCCATGTCCTCTTCTTGATGCTCCTTGCTTTCCAGTTCCTCTTCTCTCAGGAGAAAAGCACCTTGTGTATCCCACCACCCCATCAGCAATTTAACATGACTCCTCAGGCACAAACATAGCAAAATATTCCCACCCCTGAATGCTATGCAAAGATTTTTTCAGTGAGGTAGAACTGGGGTTTGTTAAGATTTGGTCTCCTGCCCTGATGGGAAATATGGAAAACGGCATTTCAGGAACTGAGCGCAAGCAGCACGGGCTGTCTGACCACCTCTCAGAGTCTGAGACATGACCTGATTCATCCATCTCATAGGGGTGTAAATTCTGTGCTGTGGTGAAAATACTCGGAGTGCTGATGTTTGGAACCATTTCCCCGCCTGTCTTTTTAATAGAGATTTAACCAGGTATACAAATGCAGCAGCAGAGCGCAGGGCAGGTAAGGGGGAACAGTGAGTTTTATTGGGTATTCCCTGCATGAAAATGAAAAGAAAGCAATGTTTTCCTCCTCCAGATTTAAGATCTTCTTTGGTTTAAAATGGGAAGGCTAAAAAGAATATGTGACAATTAAAGCTTCATCTGGCTGCAGACTGCAAATCAACAAACCCAAGTATTTCCCTTTCCTTGATGCTGAAACTTTCCATGTTCAGAAATTCTTCTGGTTTTGTCACTGCTCATAGAAATCAAAGAAAGGTCAGATCCACCCTTAGAAGAGCAAAACATGATTCACATTTGCATTTTTACATGCATCACATTTCTCTACATTGTTCTCCTTAAAAATTTCCCTAAACTGGAATTTTTCTAAATCTCTCTTCTCAATTCTACAGGCAGATGTTCTCAGAATTACAATTTCCTATTATTGCCACCGGTACTGGGACATGTAACAAGCCTCATAAGACCAGACTGGTTTTAACTTCAACTGTATTTCATATAAAGAGCAATTTTGGAAAGTATTTCAAAATAACATACGGAGAAATGTGTAAAAGAGACCTCTGCTATTAAAAAGAAAAAAAAGAGCTCAAAACTAGAAGTGATGCAATGCACAATAATAAAGAGTATGTTTGCCGAACAACATTTGCACACCAGTTGGACAGACCATACAAGCCTGCATTTTCAAAGGGAAATACAAACTACCACTTTCTCCATCTGGTCCAAGTCCAGCTCACACCCCATAAAAGAATTGCAAGTTTATGACTCCAAGCTGGGCTCAATTACTTTCCATAATCATAACCAAGTGTTTCACTGTAATGAGTTTTCGTCTTTATCCCCCTTTTTAATAATACTTCATGCTGCTTTCACTGTACATTAAGAAAGATTTCAATCTCCGAAGCTGTCAGGCTGGCACTAAATTGGTTTTGAAAAATCTGAAAGTTAAATTTTACTTATTTTTAGAATTCCCCCAGGTGCACTCTGGGTTCCCCAGATCACTTGGTAAATTACTTATAAATTACATCCTGGCGTCTTTGTCGTGTTTTTCTATCCTACCTTTCCAGAGCTTATAATATGAACCAGCAGGAGTAGGAGTAATGGTGATTGTAGTGTTGGCATAGTGGATTTCTAGTAAGGCTCAGAACACCTACCCAAAAGACCAATGATTTGGGACTGATGAATATGATAATTTTATCATTTCCCCCCATCCTACTAAAAAACCGTGGGGCATATGTCTGCAGCACTCCCTTTCTTGGCAATTTCAGTTTGCAATGTGAAAAATGGAGCTGTTCTTATACATGCTACAATCTGGCTGTGCTCAAAACAGCAAAACAGTATTTGATCCAGTAATTACAGGATGTCTGGTGTGACAAATGCAGCTCCTAAAATTTAATAAGTTCTCAGCTAAAGGAAAATATCTCAGCAGTAACTTCTGCAATAAAATAGTAGAGACAACGAAGTTCTTCAGAAATACTTTTCCACTCGTGCTTTTCTCATCTCTTCTTGCTTCTCTTCCTCCTTGCTTTGATCAAGTCTTTCAACCATGTCCACCCACAAAGCCTTGAGACGGAGGTAGGATTCACTGGAACTCACATATCCCCTTTTTGTCCTCTTCTTCTTCTTTTCTCTTTTCCAGTTCCTCACTGCTTGTGCAGGACAGAGCAGACTGAGTGCGTTCAAGTTGTACTGGGCACTGTGGGGCTGAACAAAACATCCCCTTCAGTTTAAACACCAGAAAAGCTCTTTCAGCCAGCACTGAATAGGCTGCAAACTGAATGACAGCAAATGAATAGAGGCAGAAATGACTTCAAGAAACTCCTACATTAGGGGTGGCCGGCACCCGAAGAGTGAAATCCATATCAATATCCCATAATGAGCACCCCAAAACACAGGAGGCTGAAAATCACAGCACCCCAACTCCACAGAAACATAGTCCTCCACTGATTTTACCTTAGGGGACATCCTCAGACATCAGCCTTACACTAACCCAGCCAGCATCCCTTCCCTGCACAGGCACAGCTCCTACATTTGCAATTCATGAGCTAGTAAGAACATTACCAATAAAACAGCTTCACACACATTTACTGCAGTTTAAACATTTGTGCTGGCACAGTTATCATAAAATACAGCTCTCAGTGACAAACACGCACATGTGAAGCAATGCCCTCATCCTAAAATGTAGACAGGGAGTTGAGATTTCAAAGTCATTTCAAGTTCTCTATCCCTCTGTTCCCCACAAAAAGCAGCCGAATCTGACAGCAGAAGCCAAGAAATTTACTTACACATAAAATAAGATGACAAACAGACTCTTTTCCTGGCTTGGCATTATTATTATCTGCTATTTTAGGTTGAAAATAATCTTCAGTGTTCCCTAACAATAAAAAATGCAGACAGTGCAACTTTGGGGTTGACAGTCATCCCACAAACGATCCCCTCCCCTGCCACAGTGGATACAATATACTAAATATATTATACACATAAAATTAGAGATGGTGACAAGCATCCTATTAGACATGAGAAACAACACAGACAACACTGACTAAAGAGAAAATTGAACCACACCTTGAAAAGCAAAATGCTTAGCTAGAAGCTAGCACTGGAGAAGCCTTCCTCGTTCCTGGCTCCAGCAACATCACTGACGATGCTCCAGTTTTTCAGTGATGGAAGAGGGGTCTCATTGTGTTCAGCTGCAAGATGGCAGCCAATTCCAGGGGGACAAACCTTTCCCCTTGAGCTCCCAACCTCCAGTCTCCAAAGGGCGAAGGAGTTTCCAGATGCTGCCTCTCCTGCCCTTGGCTGCTGTGGTGATGGGTGAGAACCTGAGGACCATGCTCAAATTACTACAGATGGCCTCTAATGTGGTGTTTATACAGAATGGACATTTTCCATTTGCTATTAACAACATAATTTTGTTGACAGTGAAAGCAGAGTCTTGTAGCTGTAGACCAGAGATGATCTGAATTAGTCTCTGAACTCAAACTCTGTAGACCGGAGATGATCCAAATTATTCACTGAACTCAAACTCTACGCTCACAAAATCCCAATGACAAACCTAGGTACCTACAGGAGGAACTTTGCCTACTTATTGTATAGCTGCTGACTGCAAATTTACATGAACCACCGAGGACATCACGCTGGCCTAGATCCCAATCCTGTGAACTAAACACAGGCATGATGCCAAAAGGGGAAATTCCGAATGGATCATCCAACCCTGTGCTGTCATTACAAAGGGGGACTGCTCCAGCCAGGGGATTACAGCAGAAAGGGAGGAATCCACCATGTGCAGGCATGGGCTGCACTGAAATCCACCCAGTGTGGCATCTTTGCAGTGCAGCCAGCTCCCCCGGTCTGCTTGTTCAAGCCACCTGTAACAAATACAGCAGATCTTCACTTGCTGGTTAACAAAGAACACAAAGGATTTGGGAAAAAAAAAATCAAACACAACTGCACAAAATCCTAAGATCTGTCCTCATTTTTCTACCCCTACCTTTTGTAACCCTTTTTCTATGAATTAATGATTCTGAAGCATCGTGATTTGCAAGCAAGGGAATGAAACCAAGCACATTGCATACTTTAATGCCAAGAATAATTGAACAGACAAATTGGCCCTGCTAACTGCTTGAGACGAACATCTCAGGAAACACCACCACCAGCTAGACCTCCCAGAGCACCTTTTTATCTCCAGCAGAAAGGAGGTGAGCATCAGGGTTTGCAGCTTCTTTGCCCAGGAAGAAGTGCCTTTCCAAAAGTCCCCCAGCAGGCTGGCACGAGGCTGGAGAGGAAGAGAAGGCGACGGAGATCTGTTGGACTCGGTGGCTCGGCTCCTTCCTTTGCAAGAACACGACACATTGTTCACACGGCTTTAAAGCGCTGTGTGCGTGAGGTGGCTGTCTCACATGCCCGAGCTCCGAGGAGATTACTACAATTAGTCGCCCAGATTACTGCAGATCTGCCAGAGCAGATGGAAGTGTAGAGGAGGAAACATTCATTATCACATACATGAGGTCTGGAAGAGAAATCATTCAACATCTTTCTGGTTTCTCTTTCCGTCTTTTTTTTTTTTCCCATGAGATTTTTGCACCCAGATCAAACATAGCAATTCTGTTGGCCACAGAAACTTTACTGAATTTTTAAGAGAAATGAAAGCACAGTGAGAAAGACAGATCCCGCAGTTTACCGACATGGCAATTGAGGGACCTTAGCAAACTGCCAGGGTACAGAAGGAACAAACACTGAGATGGAGCACATGTAAAGAAAAGTTGGCACTGTCTCAATGTCCACAATGAGCTAGAAGCCATCCCAGCCCCAGTTTCTTGATAATTCTACCAATTCGTGCAATTGGCAGACAAGTAACTTGGAAAAAGGTATCCAACACATCCACAGCATCCAGCTGGTAAGCTGCTGTGACTGCAGGATGGGAGTGGATGACGGGACAGCGTGGGATGACTTGGGTTGTACCAAGTTCCACCTTTATTCACTTTGCACATGAAAATAGCAAACAGTGTTCAGTTCAGAGATGCTATATTTAGGGCTGTGTGAAAAATCTCCCTGGGTTGGCTGGGACCAATGTAGACATGACCTAGGGAAGGCTTTCTGTGTGTTTCTTTATGCCTAGATGGCAGGAGGGATGGAAACTTGGGAGCAACAATGCACTAAGAGAATATTCCTGGAAAATCCAACCCTGCCACTCTGCACAGACAGGAGAAAAGGAGTCTGAAACCTTTTCACAACTGCTCCAATAAGGGAAGGGAATGTAAAGGCTATTGATTGTGTCCCTGGGAGAGTGCCCCAGAGATGGAGTGGGTAAGAGACAACAGTAACTCCTTGTGCAACCCTTCCTTGGCTATTTAATTTTTAAGAGGTTCTCAAGAATCAGAGGACAGGTACAAGTTCTCAGGCTGACCCCAGCTCAACTCAGTTCCCAGGCCAACGCTTAGCTTCCAACCAGCATCTTTTCCTACTTCATTAAACCACATTGAGCCTCAAATTGAGAAGAGACTTCTGGAGCCATGAAATCTTGTTTAATGGTGATTCAGCTTGGCAACGCTCTGGGCCAATCACACTACTATTTTCACCTCATAAAACTCATTTGAAAGTGACCCAGACAAGCACCACGGATGACCAGAACTTGTTGTACGGTGCCATCAGATTCCCAAATCTTCTCCAAGGACTGCCTTTGTGTAGAGGCTTGAGTCCTTAAAGTAGAAAGCACCACACAAAGTAGCTGCAACATAATTAATCAGTTTAAATTCCACATCGAGAATCAAAGCAGAAATCTGGTGTTACAGCAACAAAAGCTCTGGTTATCTCTAACAGCACAAAGCACTGTTCTTGAATTTCTGTGTCCTCCCCAAAAGCATCCTGCATCCTTAGCCCCCCCTGCGAGTGTCTCTGCCTTCAGGGACACGTGCCCTACACCTAGCTAGGAGCTTCCCGTGATGCAGACTGGTGTGATCCTGGCTCTCAGAGACAAGGGTGCCTAAAACAGCCTGGAAAACCCTGTCAGATGGAATGCTTTTGTTGTTATTATTACTTAACACACATTTGTGGGAAAAAAAAAAGTCCCTGTCACCACCTTGGCAGCTAGCAATAAGGCCTGGCAAGTCTGCCAGTCGTATTATTTGCGTGTGACTGGAGCAAAAAATATTAAAACCTCTGTGCTAACAGACAGGAACAGAAATGATGGCTCCAGGCAACATATTCCTGTAAACCAAGTAGGCAGTTTCCAGTCATAATAAAATACTGACAGAGAGGGCAGAGGAGGGGAGCGAGGGGCACTGAAACGGGGCTGAGTGAGGAGTTTGGAGACTCCAGTTTTATTCTCAGCTCTGTTATTAGGCTACTGCTTGACTGGGGATAACTACATCTATCACTGGCCTGTGTGTTCAAAAGGCAAACACCAAAATCAAGCAATGGCTCGGCCTGGGATGAGGCAAACACAGAGACCAGTGTGGCCTGAGAGACCCAGCTGGCAAGTCGGTTTTCACACACATCTCTGACTTCCCAGCCCTGAGGAAAGACACGGCTCTGCTACAGCACCACCCAGCACAGAGAGCTTGTATTTTGGGGAAGCAGCAGCAACCTGGGGACCCTTTCTTCCCCACCCTGTGGCACGGCCCCTGCAGCCTTACAGCGCTAGGCCCAGCAGGCCCAATACCCTCAGTGTCCCCCCCCAGCCCTGTAAGACTTCATCCCTTAGCATCTTAGTGTTATTAGTGTGTTAACGAGGTTCCTAGCCTCATTTAGCCACTTGGTTTTGCGCTATGCAAACAGGAGGAGGAAAAAAGAGGTGGAAGCTTTCTTAGCGTGGCAAAGGGCTTCTCTAATCCTGCAGCCTACAGGACAGAGGCAGAAGTTGCTGATAAACCTCTTAATCAAATGCGATCAAGTCCCTAACGCACAGCCAGTGCCTGCATCCAAGGGAGAGGATAAGAAACTCTGGGGGAAACAAAATGCCTCGATTACAGAGAAACAAGGCACCCGCACGGCCTCCCAGCCACACACTTGCCAAAGGTTTTTCTTCCCCTGCACACTCTGCCTTTTAGCAAGACGTGCATGTGCTGTGCATTGCCGAGCCTCGCATCTGCTGGACGGATGAGAAATTAATTTCTAAGAATTTCAGTGATGTCAGGCATTTTCTTCTTTAATGTGACCATAAAGTGGCGAGAGCCGTCAGCGGCGCTGGCAGTAGCTTAACAAAAAAATGTTGACGTTGCCTGGATACTGAGCCCTGCTCCGTTCAAGGATTTGCTTGCGTGTCTGCATTTGACAGCAATAAGTCCTCAGGATTTGGGGTTTTCTTTAATATTCTGAGAGCCATGCAAATATCTCTCCTTATTCAGAGCTCTCCTCTTCTCTCCTCCCCCACTTTTTGGCTTTGTAAAATGCAAAGTAATTCTTCAACCGTAGTAAAGCCATAAATAAGAAGTCATAAAAATATTTTTCTATCCTTCTTTTTCTCCAAGGTTAATCTTTTCAGTTATATAAGCACTTTATAATATATCGTGGGGAAAGTATACGAGGATCTGTTTATATGATTAAGTCTCAGCTCCTTCTTTAGCTTGTCCCAGTGACAGCATTTTATGCTTTGCATTTGCCACTGCCAAGGCTCACGCAGCCGTCTCACTGTGACCTCCAAAGCAGACCTCAGAGAGATTTAACATTGCTTTTTAGGGGCTGCTTACAGTAAGTCATTACGCTGGGTACCTGTGGATCCTGGGGAAAAAAAGAGCATTATTAAGTACCTGATAATTGTTCATTACAGTGGGTGGATTCCAGGTTTCACTGATGGCAAAAGTCCAGCTACTCCAGGGGGAAGTGATTTTTTCCCAGTCTTTCCCTTTATTGCTGTCCTGCTCCAAATATGCCTTGTGCAGAAACAGATCTGGATGCCGTTTAGTGAAGTGCTGTAGTGTTTTATAATCTTTTATGGTAAAGAATTTGGAGGGACTTGAGAGAGGGCTTCAGGCAGAACAGAAACAGAACTGAAGCACATATACAAAATCTCAAAACTCCTCTTCCCGGCAGCTAGATGGCAGAGAATTAAAAAGCCCACTACAGATCATTTTTCCAGTCTGGTTCCTGACGTGTCTCCTAAGTGAGGAACGATGCACAGTTATCCCTGCGCTCTGCTGCAGCAGATCTCAGCACACCGCGGGGTTACTTTCCAAAGGAAATGATGTGCTATTTGGGTACTTTCTTTAGTGCAACTTGTTTTATTTGCTTAACAACTTCACCGCCTTTCAATACACGAGCAGCCAACAGCACCCAGACTCGTGTCTTTCAGCAATCCCATTCCAAACCCCGGTGCCCCAGACCCACAGGGCTGCTACAATATTGTAACCCCCTCTGACTGATGCCCGCAAGTCCCTGTGAACACCACCTCTCTTCTTGTCAAGCTTTAACACTGGGATGGACAAAGCCGCAGCAATACACAGTGGAAAGAATGATAGCACTGCCTGACCAGGCTCGTTTGGTAGCAATGCCTCTTGCTGTTGCCTTCCACAAGCCTCTTGTGGCTGGGAGACGTAAGAGCACTCACTGGTTTTGAAGATGCAGAAGCCGGCGCGTGGCGATTCCCACTTAACACACATGAGTGCACGGACAAATGCTGCCCTCCCACCTGCGTGGCTCTTCATAAATACAAAATACAACGAGAGAGTAAAGGAGTGAAGATGGAGGTGGGATTCCTGAAAGGTACAGGCCTTCTGATCGCTTCTTTAAACACTTCTAGCAGCGGGCAGACACTGCTTTTCCACAGGTGCTTGAAGACAGTCTGGTGCCTCAAAACTTATCCCTAAAACCTGGCTCAACACCCCCACACACATCTGACCAACACTCACCAGCAGCATGTTTGACTTTAATTGGATTTAATTGCACTGACTTGTCTTAATAACAAATCTCGTGCCAAGAAACTGCAGCTGGAGCAAGAGCTGACCCAGGGCCAGCTTCCCAAAGACTTGCACTCCCCTGTCCTCTACCTTGCTGCCCCCCGGTGCCACAGAAACTTTCCTGGATCACCGAGGTGGCCGTGGCCATCCTGACCTCTGTGGTTGTGCATAACAAGGTGCCTCACCCCAAATTGCTCCTTCTGTAATGCTCCTCCATCACCATCCCCCAAGGCTGGCACAATCCCAGAGCAGCTATCATCCTTGAGTACCCAAGAGCATTTACACACTTAAAAAAATATCTGAGATTTCCCTTTCTCACCCCTAAAGTGCGTGGTTAGAGGACAATGCATCACCATGGGGCAGGGGACAGAAAGCTCCATAATGAGCTCGCACAGCTCGCACAGCAGCTCCGCATCAACCCCAAAACTTCAGGGGATTCCTGCTCTCCCCAGAGAAATATCTTGGCTTTAAGGACTTGTAGTTCAGGGTTTATCTGACTGCATACATATATGGTACTTTTTTTTTTTTTTTTTTTCATACTGTGATGTTTTTTACACATTCTTTGTCCCAGTGGTCTGGATACTCTGGGAGCATCAATTCACAATGGTCAAACAAACATGAAGGAATTACGGCCCATCACTAAGGAATACCAGAGGGGTGGCTATTAATTAAATACATTGATATAAGTAAGAAGAATGTTAAATCTCAGCTTCTTTCTCAGTCTTTGTTTCTACAACAACGGAAACCAGGGAAAAGAAAAATGTTCCTAACCACTGCAACAGAGCCCCTATCTGTTACCCCATAGCCCCGGCTTTGATTGTTTTTCTAAGTTCAGAACACTGATCCCTGCCTGTCTTTGCTTACCGCTAGTAAGAATTTGCTGATAATTCCCAATTTTTTTTCTGCAGACTGGGCTTCTGACTGAACACAGTCTGGGCAGCTGTACAAACTGGTTTGCACTAATCCCCACCGTTTGCTTGAAAGCTTTCTGTGAACACCAGTGAGCATACGAGATGTCAGATTGGTGGTAATCCTCACCACCAACTATTTATGTTTTTAGGAGGGAAGGGTCATGATGAGGCGAGGCTTTTGTCAGTGAGAGTGCCTTTGATGGCATAGGAAGTAGGGCTTTGCTCTGGCTCTGAAGGACTAAAACCAACTCTTAAGAGCCCACACAGCAAGCTATTCCTTGTTGCTCACCACCATCATATGGGTGATGAGCAAATATCACTGAAATTATTCAAAAAAATTCATTTTTTTCTTCTTTTTTTGCTTTTCTTAATTAAAAGGTTCTATTTTTTCAAGCCACCCAGCTTCTTAACATAGATGTCTCAGCAAGGATTTACACTATTAACTCTAAGCAGCCAAGTCTGGAGACAGTTCCAATGTGTTAGAATAAGTTGTCAAATACAATGGTCAAATCTTTCCCTGTGCCGCTCTCTCAGAAAGGCAGCTGCAGCAAATCAGTTGCTTTAATTGCACGTAAGACAGCAGAATTGGTCTTTCACAGGGGTAGAAGCTGCACTTTAATTACCTTCCCTGGCAGCAGCAGTGCTTTCTTCTGAAAGATGAAAAAATTCAGCTAACCACTCATCTAAATGTTTACGTCGATTCATTTTTGAACTCACTTTCACAAACAAGTTTCGGCCAGCGCTGCGTTGCGGTCACCTGCTGCTGTACTAAGGACCTGCACACCCTGAGCCAAAGCACTATATTTATTACCTGGCTACGTGTTCCAGCTGCTGTTTGTGACTTCAGTCTTGGAGAAACCCTTTGGCATGAGGTGGCTGCTCTGTGCCTAACGCTGCCCAGTGTTTCTGCAGGAAACATGAAGGCAGCAGGTGCTTCGTGTAGACGTTAAACACATCGTAAATAACGCAGGCACTATGTGCCACGTGCGGCTCCTCTCGGGTCAGTATTAAGTGTTAGCTCATGTGCAATTCTTACCCATCCCAGTCCAGAAGGTCTTGACCTTGTTGCATTTAGACGTGGCGCTTTTTTTGGCATGGACTAAAGGTGGTTTTGGCCTCTGGTGCGGGGGCTGCCAGGTGGGGTGGGAGGCAGAAGGAGCCTCCACGGGTTTGGGACTGCCCATCGGGCTCTGTGGGGGACGCAGTGGTGAGGGAAAGAAACCCCCTAACTGCAGCACTGTCGTCCTGCTGAGGTGTCAGGTCAGGTTGCTACACGCAGCTCACTCACCATTAAACTGATCCGGGAAAAGATAGTTAACGTTAAGAGCTACGGAAATCTTATACTGAGGTTAAGCAAACAAATCTGACACCAAACCTTCTGCCCCGTGCATGCAGGCGGTTCAGCACAAACATTCACAGCGCCCCTGAAATGCTCCAGATTCCCAATTAACGGCGTTCACTGATGAACATAAGATGGATGGCTTGCCTCTGCACGACTTCCCCAGCAGGAATGAATTGTGTTAGGGTACAGGTACTTGTCAATGCAATTAAATGTCCATCTTCATATTAATGGGCTACATCCTGACCCCACTGGTGGCAGTGACAGAGCCTCCTGGGACTACGAGAGCAGGACTTGGTTCCCTGAACAACTCCAGAAATCACTACAGCTACATACAGTAGAGGGATGGGTGCTTTTAGCCCTCACTGTTTGAATGGGTTTGGAAGCAAAGGGAAAAAAAAAGTATAATAAAGGGTCCTTAGCATCCTGCTCGAAACCTAAAGCAAAGCATCCAGAGGCACACGGCGCAATCCCAGCCTCTCCGTACAGCAAAGAGGAGCAGCAGGATGCCCACAGGAGGGCACCTATGTTTCGTGGTTGTCTACGAGCTCCCAGGGAAATGCATTTTGGGCTTTGCAGTGTGACACTGCCTGGCACAGCCACCCACACACACTTGTCACCGCAGTCCTGCATCACACACCTACATGGGGCTCTCAGAGCTGCTCTTCCAATTCAGTCGCTGAGAGCCATACCAGCAGGAGATGCTGCAGGAAGCAAGCTACAAAGAAAACCCTTTTGCAATCCGCAGAAGCTGCCTATCAAATCACGCTTACAGAAACCCGGAGTCAAGCTTCAAAATAATTTAACAAGCAAACAAAAAAGCCCACAATACATCCTTTGTTTTAAAGCTAAAATAAGAGAGATCCTATTTGGATTTCATTAAACACTCAGCGCCCCATAATAGAACCAGCCAGCCCAGGTGGGAAGGAGGGCTATGAGTCTGCTGATCCACCCTGGAGTTCCCAGGCACGGGGACCTTCATAAGCTCCATGCGGGCTGAGTGTTCCTGTGATTGTCATAAAACAGTTAGGTTTTGACATTTGGACCTTTCCAGCAGTGCTCTACAGATGTGTTGGTTTAGCTGTTTAGCCAGATAACAAACTCCAGCATCCTGAAAGTGGATCAAAGAGAAAGCTACTGGCAGAGAATACCAATTACAGATTATTACTCATGGCATACAGGTGACTACAGACTAAAATCTTCCCTTCAGAAAGGTCACTGTTCAGGAAATTACTCTCTAAATTACAATCACTTACAGCATGTTTTCTTTTCCCAGCTTTACACTATAACTACAATTCATTCTCATCTTGCTGCCCCATCCTTTGCATTTTGCAGCACCAACCACTGCATATCCTGGCTGGCAAACCACTGTTAGTGCTTCCGAGCGTTGTGCAAACCCCACCATGAAAGCCCAGAATAATGAGTACTTTGAGGAGCACGGAGCTCCAGATAACGTGCATGTGCATTCCTGTGTCTACCACAAGACTTTTCTGAACCTGATTTGGGTTCTCTGGACAGTGTCGTCCTTCGTTTGGTATGTCTGTCCCACACCATGCCAGGGAAACGTGTCAGAAGGTTTGCTGGATTATCAGAGCTCCCACAATAACAGTTACTGGCTCCCAAAACACGTATTAGCCTGCTGAGAGGATACATGATTCAAACAAACTTTTTTAGAGGTCCTGATGCTTGGGTGCCATTCTTAGATCAATGTACAAAAAATAGACTCAAGACTCATTTTCTGACATCGGCACAAGACCTTGCCTGTCCTCTCCTTATTTTAAACTAAGAACAGGACTTCTAGCCTCCTCCAGCTGATGTGTTCATTATTTTAAGCCCAATAAAATCCAAACCAATTAACTCACTAGGCTAGAAAATCCTAAACCAATTAATTTTAAAAACTGCCGTCCTTGTCCTCCTCTGCTTTGACAAAAGCAAACGTGAGCTTACTTTAGTGAAATAAAGAGCGGCATGGACAGACTTACCTCCAGTACACAGATACGGGAGCGTAGAAATTAGTAGATCAGTGAGGCTGGCATAACTTTAGTATTACACAATTTCCACTGCCCTTTCACCTCCGTAAAACTGCAAGTACAAAAAGGCTTTACGCTAGATCTCCTAATCCAGTCTGATATTTGCCTTAGCATGGCAATGGGGAAAAAATCCGAAGCCTGGTGCTTTGCAGAGCTTTATACTAGAAGAGAACTTCTGTGCTTTCCCACATCCCCTCATCCCAGTATCCCATCTGCATTTAATTTTTCTGTACGCACCAAATGGGCCAACAACGACTTCATAGTTGGATGATGACTATACAAGTTGCTGTAGGTGATCCAACCACCGACTGAACTGACATGGGTGATATAGGCTCTCCTTGCCCAATTCACGACTCTCCTGGTGACTGCTGGAAGTGACCTTTTTCTGAAGCAGCTGCTGTGAGCTCATGTGATGGTTTATACCAGCTCAGCTGCCAGCCTGTGGTGTCTGCCTGTGCCTACTTCTCATGAAAATGGCCTACTAGAAGTGGGAGAAACGTCTTCCCTGAAAGACCACAGAAAAAGTAGAACTGAAATTTACTACAGCAGAAACTGGACTGGGTGTCCACAGCTCTCAGCCCACTGAGTCATGCATCTTGCTGTATTGAAGTTGCCTCCACCACCTTTGCTAAGGGCATCTTAGAAAACTACTGGTAATTCCTAACCAATACCAAATGTTAAAGGCCTCTCTCATGTCACTGCGTTCATATAGTCATAGAATCACAGAATCATTTAGGTTAGAAAAGACCTCAAAGATCATCTAGTCCAACCTTTAACCTAGCACTGTGAGTGAGCAACATCTCACAATACCATCATTATTATTCCCTTTTTTTTTTTTTTAAATTTAATGTTTTCTTTCAGCCCCATCTCAATCAAAACCCACACTGATTCAGCAAGGGCTACGTAAGAACTACTGGCCACTGGACCGAGTCTAAAATTTATCTATACTTACTTTACTACACACACTATACCCCCCAAACTACGCATTTTTTGTCTTGTAATCAAGTTCTTTCATTCCCTATTTTTCCAGATCAGAGAACTGATTGATTCAACATTTATCAGGCATTTCTGAGGCATTTTCCATGGGCTTTATCTATGAAGAAGAGCACTCTGAGAACTTACGATATATATAAAGTTTGGCTTTGATACCTTAACTGGCTGGTAACACTTCAGACTCGAACTACGTAAGACACTGGATGCACAACGCAGTTTCACTGGGATCATGACTAGTGCTCACTAAGCTTCAGATAAAGCGATGCACTTAATACTAAGTATGTGAACAAAGCTACTAAAATAAACAGAACAGGATTTCTCCAGTACTTAAAACCAAGAACTTGCCTAGGGACTAAATTCTGAAATGATTGGTCTCAATGGAAATTAGACACCTAAGTATATTGGAAAATCTGCCCTACATGTTTCCCTGGGTTTTTAAACTAGAGATAGTCTAAAAGAAATACACAAATTATTTCCAAATGGCTTACTGTCTAACATTTCGAGACTTCGAAACTCTCTTTTCAGCTTTACTTTTGCTTGCATTACCACCTGTGGGGAAACAAAGCTGCTTGCAAGAGAGCACTGCCCTGCAAACCTTCCTTACACGAGGACTTGAAGGAGACGAGCCATGAAAGGCCACCAGAGTTCAGCAACCTTTAGAGATGCTCAAACTGTACATTTTCTATATGTATATTTCATATTAAAATAAACGTGGAAAGCATTATTTTACTGATTGGGAATTTGGGAATTAATTTCTCTTTCCCCTGCATGCCCACAGCAGTCTCTAAAAGAACAAACATAAAACTAAGGTCACTGACTTCTTCTCTGTACATCACAAGAAATAAAATCTTGTTTAGTTACAAAAAATAACCATTTATAGCATGATCCATAGTTCAAATCCCAAGAAAGAGAGAAAATGGGAATGACTCTGGTCCCAGGTCCATTGCATACACAAACAATGAAAGACTGAAAATTTCCCTTTTTTTTTTTTTTCTTTTTTGCATAATTTCATCTAAGCAATTAGCAGCTTGAAGACAGTCTGAAAAATCCTCTCTGCCGAGAATGAGCAGTGTAGAATACAAAAGTATGCTGGGCGCGCTCCACCTATGCAGATTACAGGTAACACAGACCATGGGTAAACTAAGGTGAAATGGGAAAGGCATTGAAAGATTTCTCCAAATAAATTAAGACCAATCACAATGGGCACATTCTAACCAGAAAAATAGTCTGCTGCTGACAGCAGATGTCAGTAACTGGCAGAGGAACCGGGGCTGAATGTGGCTGGTCTTTGGCCATGGGAAGCTGTCTGTGGCACCAGTTCAGCTGCAGCCGTGCTGCTGACACATGTTGTCTGCAAAAAGTCATTTTTCTCGTGTAGGCAAGACTGAAATGAATTGTGTTAAGTCCCCTGCCTCTGTTGGCAAAGCAAACTTGAAAAATTATGATTAGATGTATCTGTGCAGCAGTGCAGGGAAGGAGAGGAAGACAGAAATGGCTCTGCTCCTTTCCTAGGCTTTACGGGATGATGTTGGATGAGACTGCACCATCCAGTCCTATGCAGCAGGCGTGGGGGCAGTCACAGCCAGACACCGAAGCTGCCACGTGGCATTTCCCTCCAGCATCCCACCCGCCTGCAGGTCCAGAAGGCAGGGGAACCACGGACACAGGCTGAAAAACTGAAGGTGAATGTGGCCCCAGCTATCCAGCGTCCCAATGCAAGTTATATTGATGTGTCTCTACAGTTGTAGTCCGAAGAGCAGGAGGGTCCCAGACTATGGGTCGAATGTATTGATTTAGCAAAGAAAAATACAAACATAGACCTCAGAAGCTTGCAGGAGGGATGTATCTCCTCGCATCCTGTATGGCATGAGAAGGAGATTCCTACAGAGTAACGGTGGGCAGCCAGCTTGATCCAATGACACATGGGATGCCCGTGCCTGGCATCTCATGCCTGTATCTGACCAAAATGCCACTTCACTGCAAATTATTACTTAAATATCATGAATACGGAGTAAAATCTTGGAGCTGTGAATTGCATGAACGTGTGAAGAAAAGCTTCAGTACTGATGTGCCACGGTCAGGAGGCCTCCAAGGTTGCAGAGCTGAATGCGGCAACATGAAACCCTGTAGGCTTTTTCCCCATTTCTTTCCTGGGCTATTGGAAATAAGAGCCACTGGCTCCATCTATGGGTAAAAACTAGTACAGTTTTATTTCCTTACAGATGGCATATTCTAACCACAAGATGTTCTCCAAAAAAAAAAAAAAGGAAAAAAGAAACCTTTCTGGTCCTTTAGTACTGGAGCACCAGGACCCCTCCTTATGGATTATGTTAGGCACCACGGTTAATAGCACTGAATTTCAGATGCAAAAAAATATATATATATTTACTAAGAGAAAGCAGAAAATCAAAATCTTGTATTGAAAAGCATTTCCTTCCTCACATATCGTTCATGTTCACTGTTATTCAGCTCTGAGCACCTACTTCAAGGTGTTTGAAAGCTGTGTAATTTTAGATACAACAGTCTGTAAGCAGCCTTTAATCCTGTGCTAACTTATGTTTTGATCCCAACCACCACAACCCGAAGCTTAGGTCAATGGAAACCTTTTAATTGATTTCCTTTGCTGTTAAAATTGGCAGCGCCATCAATGCGCTGTGATTATTGCTGCTACTTTGACTGGTATTTTTGGAACAGGAAGCAGGATTGGAAAATGTCCTGCTGTCCTTCAGAGAGGGCATTCAGCCCTGGTAGAAAGCTTCATTTTTAATGAGTTAAATCTCACACAGCCATGTACTTTTATTAAAAACATTCCTGGTATTTGATTTTAACATATCTGCAGGGATAGCTCCCTAATTTCCACTTGGTAGAGTGATGCTCTCCTGATTTACTTGTACATGTATTATTTCTGAGGTGAGAGCTCACGCAAGACCATGGAAAAATGTAGGCTGAATTGTGTTTTCTGCCAGTGCAGGTCATCCTCCCACATTTACTTTGGATCACCTTAGTTTGCTTTACTTCTATACATGAGGTGCTGCCTTGGGCTTTGCTGTTCTGAAATTCCTGAACCAAAAGGGCTGTGCTGGGGGCCAAGAACAAATCCCAGTGAAAAGAATTCAGTTGAGCTTCCATCAGGAGGGACCAAGGCATCTGGAGCATCTACTGCCTTTTCAAAGGTGGGACACCGGGCGTGAAGCCCCAGCCTGTAGCTTGCTGTTTCAAAGCTGTGCATACAGCTAAATATTTTTTGCAGGAAGGTATCTTTCACTTGAAGGCAGTTATTTAGGTCAGTCATGGGGTTGTGGCCAGCTGTTGAACTGGGGAAACCAAAAGGAAAAGACACAAAGATGAGCTTTTGGTTATTGCCAGAGAGAGAGAAAAAATATTAAAAATGAGCAAATGCTTTAAACTCCCAGCCTCACACTGGAAAATGTTTTAAACCTCATGTCTGCAGATCACTTGCTGCTTTAATATTGTCCTAACCATTAATATCCTTGCTGAACTGCATATATTTGAGTGGCAAAATAACTTCACTGGGAAAAGAGCAGCTACATGGGAAAGAAAACACTGCAAATGTCACACATAGCCTTTGAAACGAAAACAAGCTAGGAAGAAGTCGCTTCCAAGAAAAACAAGGAATACACAGAGTAACAGGTTAGTCTGTGTTTTGAACAAGGCGTGGGAGGAGGAAGCGGAGGAAAGACGGGGGAGTTTATTTACAATGAAGACGGCATATACTTCCCTCACATACTGCTCCAAGATAATAGGGGAAGGAGCATAGGATGGGCTCAGTTCAAGTAAAGTGAGGAAAAAAAAAAACAACTACAAACACTGTGGGCTTTTACCTGGTGCTTTTTTTCAGCTGTGGATTGCGTGGGTAAGTGCAGATATGCTATAAATCAGAAGGAAAGTCTCCAGTGCCGAATTTCACAGAGCAGGTGAGGCTGGGACGGACATCTGGTGGTCTCTGGTCCAGCCCCTGCTCAAAGCAGGGCTACAACTTCTGATAGGGGTGCCTCGTCCTGTTGCACTATTAAAATCTGCAAGGAAGCAATTTCACAGCCCTCTGGTCGCCTGCTCCAATGCCATGTCACCCCCATCAAGAACATTTGGCTTATGTCTGCCTGAAGCTTCCCTTGGTGACTCCTGTCCTTCTGTTGTGCATCCCTGACATGCCTTGGCTCTGTTTTCTCCATAAACTCCCGATAGGTAACTAATGACAGCTAAAAGGTCTTCTCCTCCTCCTTTTCCCCCTATACCATGTGCTCCAACCCCAACCAACCTAATGGCCCTTCACTATGCTCACTCCAGTATGTCCCTGACCGTCTTGTACTGGGGAGCCCAGAGCTGGACCCAGCCCTACAGATGTGTCCCACCAGTGTTGAGAAGGGGGAGGATCACCTCCCTCGACCTGCTGGCGATGCTCCTCCTAATGCATCCCAGCACACATTTAACTTCATTTCATTTTAATAGTATTAACCCATTTCAGTTCAATAGTATTAACCCAGTGCCAGCAGCTGATCACCTGTAACTGCAGGCAAGCACAGCAAGTCCACGTGATTTCAGCACGCTGTCATTTTCAGAAGAAATAAAGCAACCTAACCCCCCTTCACTTTTAGCATGGGTGTCCCAAGCTCCTTGAGGAAATGGGATTTTAATCACATAGGATGTGGCAATTCTGAGCAGTGAAGCATTCGGATAGCTTCAGAAAGGTAGCCATGTGCTGTTTTAGCGCTTCTCAGAGCTCTGCAGCTTGGCACCTGCACAAAGGTCTGAAATATCTGGTCTGAGGGGTCTCTGAGAAGTCTTGTCACTCAGAAAATGCTGCTCGGCCTACACAGACTTTGCTTTGAGTGGGACTTAGCCAATTAACTTAGTGCTTCATGGTGCTTAGGGTTATTCTTTCTTTGTCGCACAGCAGAATGTAAAAGTTTTGCCTGTGAAAAACTACTTAATACAACAAAACTATAGGCTTTCATAAGTTTCCTGAAGTCCTGAGAAGTGTTTGTTAAATACAATTCAGTTGAATATAGTACACCTTAAGAGCGTAATTCATTACCAACCCCTGTTTAGCACATTGTGAATAAAATCTACTTTAACGTGACAGAGTGAAGAGCGTGTATCTGCATAAGTGTCTCTGTAAGAGAGCTTAATGATGTGAAAGCACCTGGTACAGATTGCTCTGCAGATAAAAAAAAGAAAAAAAAGCTGCAGAATGAGACAAGTTATCACAGAATCACAGAATCGTCTAGGTTGGAAGAGACCTCCAAGATCACCTAGTCCAACCTCTGACCCAACACTAACAAGTCCTCCGCTAAACCATACCACGAAGTTCAACATCTAAACGTCTCTTAAAGACCTCCAGGGATGGTGACTCAACCACTCCCCTGGGCAGCCCATTCCAATGCCTAACAACCCTTTCAGTAAAGAAGTTCTTCCTAATATCAAATTATCAAATTTAATACAAATTTTAATCAACTCACCCTCAGCAAGAGGCCCTAAAAACAAAAGACCACAGACACGCAAGCCCAGCACAATTCCTGCAATGGTCCCTGGAGTAGCAGGGTCATGGGGATCTTCTGTTAGCTCAGAAATAGCATGGCCCCGTTCCAAGCCTGTCCCTGAGACAGTGATGTGACCTTACCAAAAGGATTTTGCTGACTACTGGAAGATTTCTTTATTTAATATTCTGATGTACCTAGCTAGGATCAGACTTAAGCAGTGCTATTTGCTTGGATAACTTAGTCAAAACGTCACACGATGGCTTAGCTATGCAGTGTGTATTGATGCAGGAGCAAGCTCTTCTGGGTCCACTGAGTCAGCTCCATACTGCCTGTGCAACATTGAAACCTATATGGACCAGCAAACAGAGCTCAAATGATCTTTAATGTTGTGAGGCTTAAGAAAAAGGGGAGCATAAATAGCGTGTTTAAACTTTAAGTGGAGAAGAACAAATGCCCTTGAATAGAATGATGCTTGCAGTTCAGTTGGTGTCCTTCAAAAACACTGACTCTCCTGCTTTCAGTCTCCTGAGGGTGTTTCAGAGATAGGCAAGGACTGGAAAAGGTGCCATTTCAACTAAGCTGCAGCAGAATAAACAGATAAACAAAAAGAAAAATCCAACATGGGTTTGTATAGCTGTGTTCATGTGTACAGAAATCACTATGAAATTATTTGTTCTGATTAAAGCCAGCATTTTGAAGAGAAATCCTGATGATGAAGGTGCTTCTACACTGTTTATAAGCCACAGAAAATTATCAACACTTTGCAGTAAACATACAGCCACATTTGGGTATTCGCATTGCTAATTCTGCACCTACATTGTCTCAGAAGATTTGACAAAAAATACATCATTAAGTTATTTCTTCTGTTAACAGAAAGGAAAGTCTGACAGTCCAGCACCTTCAGTGTCATGATGTCGTTCCTCTCTTTCCCCTGTAACTCAGTCCCCTTCCTACAGCCACTTTTCCCTAGGCAGAGTGGCCACAACTGCTTGGAGATCAGCACTGGGAGCCTTTACTCAACAAAAAAGCCTAAAAATCAAAGCCCTTTCTCAACCCTGCTCATTTCTGAGTTGGAGAAATGGTATATTAGTCCCCGGGCTGGTGAAGAAGCAAAATTTATTCCTGATGCAAAGTAGGCAACTGCTGTGAACCATGGAGGTCTGCCACATCTTTCATGTAGTAAAGGAGCTCAAACACCCCTTTAGTGGTCATTTGATCAGAAACACGTACCAGTTACTGCTACCTCGTCAAGGCTTCTCTTTTTCCCCAACAATAGGGCAAAGAGATACCAATTAAAAACCTGCTGAAATTCTCCATAGAGACTACAGAGGCAAGCCTCCCTCCCGAGATGAGATCCTTTCTGTGCCCACCTCCACCACAAACCCCACGACTGCTCGAGCTCTTCTTGAGCCCTGGAGCTGACACCCAACCAGCCCTGGTGAAACTGCTTGGGAAACTCCCCCTGACATGGGAGCAGGATTCCTAAGCAAAGCTTTGAAGAGTGATTTCCCTTCTCAGCCCTGTGCAGGTGTCCTGCAGAAGTCATTCCCTACTCGCCAGCCAAAAAAAAAACCCAAACGCACGGTCAGTGAAAGCAATAACGAACAATTAGCACATGCCTCATCTGCACTTACTTCACTACCGCAGGTAAAGAATGGGCCAAGCCCAGAGGTACTGTGTATCTTCCTGAAATAACATGAGCAATTTCTTACTTTTTCTTGATCTGGAGAAAAACTTGATGCCCCCAGGAGAGGTAGACGGGTTAGAATTGGGGGAGGACTCTTTGGAGGAGGACCTGAAGATCCCACTGAAGCTCATTCGGCGTGGGGAGCGTGGGGGAGACTCCTGGTAGGGGAAGGGGAAGACTGTTTTGGGTGAGCCGGGGCTATGTTTGGATCTCACAGGGGCAGAAACAGGACTGGAAGGTCGGTTCTGGAGCCCTTTGGAGAAAAGGCCTTTTGAAGGGCTGCCTGCAGAGTAGCTTTCTTCCACCTGAGGAGGACAGAAAAAGGAAGAAAAAGAAAAAGCAACATTAATTCACTTCAGCTTGTGCCACTGGGATCTCAGAACTTGTCTCAACACAGTTGTTCCTGATTATCTGGGCTATGGATTAGCCAGGCCTGCCTGCGCTAACACATATAGATGCATATGTGCCACCTCTCTGGGCTCCGTGCTGCCCATGGCTGTTAAAGATGACTTGAATTTCGCAAAAAAAAAAAAAAAAGTAAAATTATGTGCATAAACTTTATTATCACACATATAATTCTGGATATTTTTAGTAATTTTTTTTTTTTTTTTTTTGTTAGCCACATATTCTTATTCCTTCCCTGGAAAACTTAAAGACAATAAATGTACATAGGGCAAACACAGCGCCCTAAAGTCTTCCTCCTGCACTTAAACACCCATCTGTGGCATTTAAGTCTCCTCCACACGATACAGCACAGCAGAGAGCACAAGTTCCCAAGCACCTGGCAGCTCTCTACAATGCCGGGCACTGCTACTTTCAACTCCAGTCCCAAAATAGAGCGACCATTTTAGAGCAGCAACGTTCCAGCTAATTAGCCTGGCCTCCAGTTTGGGCACGACCTTTCTAACAGCTCTGTCTCTTTTGGGACCTGTGCTGGCTTTCCAGCCAGCGTGAATATCTGTGCACAACACAGCACGGCACTGTGCAGGCTCGCCCAGCGAGGGAGTGGGGGGAAATCCAGAAAAACAACCCAAAAAAAGGAGCAAAGATGAAATTCTCCCCACATGCAATTAACAGAAGCCTACCCAAACCGCTGTGGGATTTGCCTGTGCCTGAGCTATATGCGGAGTTTATTGCCTTCTGGATGCACAAAACACTTCTGTGGGCACGAGGCTTCTTTTTTAGCTGGGGTCATTTCTCGTGAATGAGGGGCCTTGTTTCTGGCAGACGGCAGCGCTGGGTTTCAGGTCTGCAGGGAAGGCAAAAGCAAAGGCCATGGCTTATGCACCCATGGGCACAGCGTGCTGCCTCCTGCACAAGGCATGCCGAGGTCCAAGCCCTTTGCATGCCTCCTCGCTCCCCAGTTATGCAAAACAAAAGGGAGGTATGGGGCAGACCACAACTTCTGCCTGCCAGGCACACCTGATACGCATCACTCGAGGTGGGCAGGGGTGCTGTTGCCATGGGAAGAATGGCAGGGAAAATAACATCTTTGATTAGAACGACTTAAATGAAAGAAAGGATGAGAGCTGGAACAGATCTTGTTGTGTGGGAACTGCAGAAGGGCCTGCAGAGATTGTGGTGCCTCATTTGGGAAGGTTTCCAACCTGAAAGGCCCGTGGTACTTCACCTGGGAGACGGACACCAACAGCATGGGTCACCAGCATCAGCACGGAGCCCCACTGGCATGGCAGAGCCCTGCACAGCTGATGAACTCCGCTCTGTGCTCCTCTGAGCAGCACGGAGATGTCTGGCAAGATGCACAACTGCTTTTTATACCTCCCCACTTATTTTTTACAGCACGGAAAAGAATGTCTTGGCAATACCTGTCCTTTTGCAGAAGCATTAGAGGAGCAGTTGCCCTCATGGGGAAATTTTTGGAATGGATAAATCAATTCTAACTAAAGCACTGGATACAAAAACCAACAAGAGACTCTTGACTCTTGATTCTTCAGAAGAGAAAATGTAGTGTTTCATGCTTAACGCAGCGGCCTGAGCCCTCCAACTCCATCACGGTTTTGTGTGCAATCTTGAAAACTCATTTCTATTCCACATCTATTCTGCTGTGAGGACAGTATCTCCTTGAGTATCTCCTCTAAGTCCTCTGGCACACAGAACGTCTCGTGGTGAGTATTTATCATGAAGAATAGGGCACAATCCCTCAGCTGAGACCTGGAATAATTAACATGCTATAAATAAATTACTAAACAAACTGCATTTTTGTTATGGGTAAACAGTCTCAAAGTGGTAACTTTTTCATAGCGGCTTATTAACTTCACTAAAATATCATCTGTAAATCATCTGAGACTACTTACACGTGGTTCTCTCCCAGCTACACAGCCCAGGAAACAACCAGGTAGCACAACAGCACCTCCATTCACACTGCACCATAAACAGGTCTACTGCCAAATCTACTGCCTGAAAGCTGGGAGTAAGAAGTACATTTTCAAGTTCATTTTAGTCATAATACAAGTCTGCCACCACTACTATAATTTAGGACTGTTTCCAAGATTGTAATTTCATTATCATTTTTCCTAAAGTGACAAGCAGTGAAATTTGTAAAACTAAGAGAAGGATGTCCTTCTGGTGCCACCTTTAATACTTCATGCATCTTTTTTTGCATGCTTATTTGTTTATAACCAAACATGGATAGCAGACACTTCAAAAGACTATGCTATCTTCACGGGATAAAGCACGTCTAGAAATGTAAAATGTCAAGGAACAATTTGTCAAATAAAATCAGTATTGCCTTGCACACACGAGCCAGACATGGAAGCAAAATGTTCTCAAATTCTGAAGAGAAGCAGCGGGATGTTTTTATTTATTGCAATCACAACCAGTTGCTTTCCCTCCATCACGCCAGGCAGTTGAATTAGCTAATTGTTAGAGCACCAGGGGCACACTGCTAAATACACATGTGCATGCTACTAAATTAAAGGAAATTACTACAATGAATTCTTCCCCAGCTGCTCCACACATTAATTACACAAAGGTTACACCCCTCATCAAAGAGGATAAATACCTGTGATTTTGCTTGGGGAATTACATCAGTATTTCTTTCTTAGAGTGTTATTGGAGGCTAATGATTGCGAGTTTTTAAAGATGATTAGGCGCTTCTCTGAATAAAATCAGCAGTAACAACAGCTATGACAGCACATGGAAAAGTCACAAGGCGATATTAATTTCCACGCATCAGCTGGGAATGCAGAAGAACCTCTGCTGTGGAAGAAACTGCAGCATCCTATGCAGACCCAGAGTGATGACTCCAGCAGTGCTGCTGGAGGAAGGCTGCACAGATAGATGGATCATCAGCCTGTTCTGCATGCTTTTGGGGTTAATTTCCTGAAGCTGTGACAGGCAGGTGGGAACAAAACTCCCACACGTGCTTCTGAAATATAACTGTTTCCCCTGCTGAGCTGTAGCAGCAAAAGACGGTATCGCACCTTAGTTTCTCACATTAATAACCCTTTTAGATCAATTTGTGATGGCCCAGGAAAGCCAGTGAAGCGAGAATGAGGAGAAATATGAATCGCACCCAGCAAACACACACAGTGATGTGGCTCATTTGACCCTGGCTGGATAATTGGGCTTTCGGAGATAAGTAGTACAAACACCAAATGGAAGTACAATACAAATCAAAGCACAAATAAGGCCTAATTAAACAAATTCAAAAATCGTCCAAAGTATGAAGACTGTTCACTTAATAAATAAATAAATAAATAAATAAATAAATAAATAAAAAGCAAACAACTACCAAAAAAACATCCCCTATGTTGGCTTTGTGCAGAACATACACAGGGTTCTTGAGCTCTAACCCTGGGCTCCCTGAACCTGAAAAGTGGTGATGTTGGAGAGGCAGAAATCTCAGCTTCTGAGCACAGGTCTGCAGAGAACAGAGCAGCTGAAACAGGGCTACATTAGCAGCTGGGTAATAGAAGATTATACGAGTGCCAGTACAACCCTACCCTCAGTCTGCAGGGATGTGCTCCCCGCTGAGGTTAAGCAGCCAAGCAGAGCCCCATGCTTGATTACGTGTGCTGTTTCTAGCGACTGGCTTTGGTTGTTTAAGGCTTACATAGCCTTACATAGCACTGAGTAAATGTATCCCAAAATGCCGTAAGACTACCAGTGTTCATGCTTCAGAGCACAAAAGGATCCTCAGCTGGGGACCGGGGAGAAACCTTGCCATGTTTTATAAACTGAATGATCTTAGGCAGGCTCCTAAAGTGTATCCAGAGCTGGCTGCTGTTGAAAATAAAGCAACAAAATGAGAGGAGACTTGCACTGCTTTACATTGAGCAGACGTGCTTTCGGTTTTCTGAATGGAACGTAAAGTGGTAGCTTGGCACCTGCCCCGAGCTGGGCAGCTCTGGAAGATTTCATCTCAGCAAACAGCATCCTCACGGCTCTCCTTGTCCTTTCACCTGGATGAGGGGCTCTCTCTCTCCCTAATCTCTTCTTCCTTTCCCACAGCAACGCACCTTAATGACTCAACTCCATTCTGTGATGGACCAAAAGGCCTGCATCTTCATTTCCCATGGTCATTTTCAACAAACTCGTCGATAACAAAAATCCCAGCACAAACCTCCACCAGTGCCAGAGTACCTCATACCAGCAAGCGAGACACAGCTGGACACAGGCCCAAACCATCACGCAGTTGTTCGTATGATTTCCCTGCTTGCTCACCACCCGCTGGGGATTTAACCTGTGCTGTGAGCACTCCCCAGGCATTACCTGGGCTCGGGGAGAGCTCAGGCAAGGGACAGGCCCAGGCTGCATGTGGCCACCCTGTGCTGGTGGGCGCAAGAGTCTGGCCCTACAGCAGGACTGGGTCTAAGCCCAGCATCTCTGGAGCAAGAGAATGGTCCCTGACCTCTCTTACTACTGCTATTGACGTATCCCAAGTATCTTGTGCAGGTAGGAATTATCCTATATAAGGCCCTTCCTATATAAGACCCTTCTCTACATCCAAAAACACCCCTCTGTCTTTGTATCACCAACAAAGTTCATTAGCATTTCTATTTTTCTGTGCCTTACTACCAAAGTTCAATCCAAGGATTGAGCCTGGGAAGTGCCACCAGTTCTGTCCCTCCACCCAACAGTCATCTTTTCGATACCAGCCTGCCACCTTTCCCTTCAACTATTTTCTTACCTAATTTACAATCTTCTTATTTTACAAGAAAGATTAAAGCACATTATATTGAACCACTGCAGTATGATAACCCCAATGCAATGCACTGAGACCAAACTATTCGTCCTTCACCACAAACCAGACTCTCATCATCCACACATGAGCTGTCTCAGTCCTGCCTCTTCTCACACATAGACACAAGTTTTCCCAACATTGTCATTTTCTTTCTCCTGTTTTGTATTGAAATTCTGATCCCTTCTCTCTTTTGCCAACTTATGTCCTCTCTAAGAAGCCACTTGTGCTCACAACCTAGAATTTAAGGACTGCTTAACTGCAGGGAAGAGAAGCGTCTTGCCAAAGAGATGTGGCCAGAAAAAAATGAATGAACTGTGCTGAGAAGACTCTGACCACGAGCAGGCGGAGACCGTGTCAGAGCTGGAGAAACCCTGGCTCTGTCCTTGACCCTACCCCAGCACCTCTCTGCAGCCACCTCCCCCTGCTCTCCTAGAAGCACAGAGCCCTATCACAGGCACACAGCCTCCCTCAGAGGATGCCCTCATTGCCTACTTCAAGAATCGCCAAGCTAAGGCACTCCGCTGGATTTCCCTATTCCTTCACCATTTGGACAAACTCATCTCTCCTTGTGGAGAGATGTGCTACAGCTCCTCTCTGGGGTGACCGACTCCACAATCCCTTCCCATCTGCCGTGGGATTTACACAGCTCAGTATCTCTGAAAAATCTCTGGCTTTAATTCAGTTACTGGTGAATTTAGATTCATTTTCAGAACAGTCTGAAAATAAATCAATAAATAAATAAAAAGGAACCAGCACCCTGTATAGAATATGAATGGGCTCAAACTAAACAACCCCCAAGCTTCAAAATGTTTCTGAATTTAAGTGAAAGTTATTAAAAGTTCCTGAGCAATTCTCTTTACTTCTCCAGCTCCAAAAAGTTAGCACAGTTATGGAGCGTTTGAGTTTTGTTTGCTTTTACAACAGTGAGTTATTTGACCTTTATTTTGCCTCTTCTCTTAAAAAAAAATTGGAAGGTGAATAACAGGAAAGGAATCGCCTCCCACCATCCTTGTCAGGGACAGTAAGCACAATTAAAGACGACACACCAGATAGATGTCTGCACTTATTTCCTGCCCTTCTGCTGAATCTCAATAAAAAGCCCTTTGATAAACTTAATTGGATGATTCCCTCATTCTGGTGGAATAAAAGAGCTCACAGAATCACAAGAGCTGACTTCATTAGTCCGAAAGGTAATGAAGGACTTACTCTCCCAGGCACCATGAGGCTGCATTCACCACCGTTAGCTCCCTTGGTTCTGCATGAGCAATAACAATCGGGATGACAACATGTTTTATGGGATCAGAGATGTCACTTCCCAAAACTAAAGTACAATGACACTTCCCAAAATTAAAATACAATGGGATGCGGCTGGCTGATCTGGCAGGTCCTGAGAGCCCTGCATGGCTGTCCGGATGGTCGGGGTTGGGTTTCCCACAGCAAGCAGTGCTGCTTGAAGGCAGAAGCATGCTGGAGGAAAGGTGAAAGCAGGGCTGGCTCCAGGTGAGATCAGGATGGCTCCTGGCTCTGTTTCCTAACCATAAATGTTTCTGTTGAAGCAACAGAGGAGAAGGAGGCAGGCACAGGACAGTGCAGATATTGTCACGCGTGTCCTCGTGCCAGGCTCGCTGCATCCACTGCAGGTGCCCCGTGCCAAGGCTGCCGCAGTTCCCAAGACATGCTCCCCATCCTTCCTGCTGAGGCCAGATCACTGTTCACAAAGAAATGGATAACTAAAGGCTGAGAAAAAATAAATCAAAAGGAGATTTGTTGTCCAGGGGAGAGGGGGATAAAAATCAGACATTTTTTTGCTTCTCCTCCCTGTTCTACCATTTATGAGTCACTGCACAAAGCAAAAACAATGCTGGGACCAGAACCAGGGCAAAGCACTCCCCTGAGTCTTTCAGTACTGGAGTCATTCCTCAGATCTTTTCTGATCCTAGTTCATCAACATTTTCCTGCATTACTGACAGCAGAACTGGAAGTCAGTGACAGATGCAGTCATAACAAAACCTACATTTTGCCCTGTTCGTTGATTTGCACGTCCAAAACACCAAAGTAATCCTTTAGCCATCACATCACATCCAGAATCTATGTACAGCTGATTACCTACAGCTGCTCTCAAAATCTAACCAAAGTTTTGTGAAAGACTTTCCAAAAATAAAGTCTTCATTATTTGCTCCTAGGTGTAACTGCTCAGTTTGGCCAACCTGAAATGGGCAGTCTGCTTGCAAAATGTGTTTTAAGTGACTCAGGTCATTCTGCATTGGAAAGTTTCCTGCTCTCTTCCCCCTCATTTTTCTATGAACTAAAATCTGCAATTTGCAATTTGTACAATAATGAGCCTGTATTTCTTTCAAGTCACTGATAAAGTAATATATAGTAGAGCAACAGTATGTTTTGTCTGCCTAGAAACAAAATTTTCCACTGATGAGTCTCAACTTATTTTATCAGCCAGGTTTTATTCACTTAGTAGGCTCCACATTTTGTCAGTATCATTCCACTTTCTTAAATCTAAATGTCCTGTGCTACATTTTTATGTACATGACACCAATACATTTTCCAACTAAATCTATAATCTCATTTAAAATGCCAAATTTTCTCATAAAGAACTGCTTAGCATTAATTCCAATCAAAATGAGTCTATTGTAATAACATTATTAACTGCCCAACATCAGATGTTTCATTGTTTTACCCAGGACTAATGCCACACTGACAAATCTGAAAATTATCCTAATTACAGGCATTGTAAATATTAACACAATAATTGCCTTTTTTTTTTCTTCAGTCTTTTGCAATCTCCTCTCTGCTCCAAGATTTATTCAAAATCATCACTAATCAGCCAGTTTATTCAAAGCTGTTTTATCAGGGTTGTTTGGGTTTAATTTTAAAATGTCTAGCTGTGGTATCTTCCGTTTTAAATGCACTTGAGTCATTAATGGGACAGAGTCACCATTATCATCTAAGATAAACATCTCACCTGCTTCTTCTCCATGTAGAGAAATGAACATTTAATGCACACTTCTTTTTCAAGCTTTCCTGTATATGTTAATAACAAATCTATTCTTTCTGTAAAGTAACAGAACAATATTATTTTTCAAACTTCTTTTCTTCCTCTCCCTCTCCCCTCCATATACAATCTGCTAGTTGCTCCCCCATGGACAGTTTTCTCGTATCATTTTCTTCTCACAGTCATTCACAATCCCAGGCTTTCATCTGAAAGCAATGGTTTCCTGTAATTCCCACACCTTTTCCTGTAACCTACATTTTAGATGAAAGATCTATAAATATTCCAAGTGTTAAGAGCTCTAAAATTGCTAGTGCCACCTCGTTGCAGAGGGGCACTCATCCCTGACTGCCACCCTGCCATGTCGTACCACAATTATTTTCTGTTCTCCTGCTGCATATCATTCATGATTCTCCAGTCCTCTAAACTCCCCCTCTTCTGCTGTCTTTTCCCAGACTGGGGAAATCTGGTATATTTAATTGCTTCTAAGCTCCTAGTTACCCTCATCTATACTGATGTATTTAATGATCCTGTAAGGTCATTCTGCGAGGATTCAACCCACTTCTGGTGAGTCTTTGAGTAGGGGGCAATCAACAATGCCAGTAATTTTGGACGTAGCCGCCAGCACATGTATTAAAGCACTTTATCAGGCAACAAGAAGGGCCATAATATCTGCCACATGCACAAGAGCCACCTTGCTGCATCACATCATACCAAAAAAATTCTCTGCAGGAGTCTGCAGAGAATTATATTCTGACTTCAAGAGAGGAAGGTGAAAACCACCCTGTCCCTTTCCTGCCATCAGGTCACAAAGCAAAGAAGAATACATCAGCTATAATAATAACAATGCCAATGAAAGTGATCAAGGCTAAACTGCATGAAATATATGCCACATTCCCACCACTGCCAAAAAATTCTGACATGAAAAAGTAATTCTGCGCTTGAGTTCCTAGCTGTGAAATGAGGATTATTGTCACAGGATGATTGAGAGGCACTCACACAGTGAAGTGCTGAGAATCCTTGTGAAAAATGTTAATACAATTTCTAAAAGCTTTTCACAAAAAAAAAAATAAATAAAATAAAACACTGGCATTAAATTAATCACAGATCAGAAAGACAGGCTATGAACTACCCTTCTCTAACTTGATATATAGCCCAGGTGACAGAAGAGTTAAGTGCAGGAAGGCATCTCTGATTAATTGCCAGTCTCCAACATGGCTGATGAATGGAAAAGTCATGGTATTGACGAAATATTGGCTTAGAGAATGCAAAAGTTACAGATCACACTGTGATTTCAAACTTGAACAAAGGAAAACCATTTCACTTGGAAGTAAACAGTAACTTGGGAACTTCTCTGCCCCCTCTGCAGAGGGGTCTGGGTAGGATGTGTTGATGGGCAGAGGCCCATGCGATGAGTTTCAACATGGCTCAGTGCCGGGTCCTGCACTTGGGTCACAACAACCCCATGCAGTGCTACAGGCTTGGGGGAGACTAGCTGGAAAGCTGTGCAGAGGAAAAGGATCTGGGGGTGCTGATTGATGCTTGCCTGAACATGAGCCAGCAGTGTGCTCAGGTGGCCAAGAAGGCCAAAGGCATCCTGGCCTATATCAGGAATAGTGCAGCCAGCAGGAGCGGGGAGGTGATCGTCCCCCTGTACTCTGCTCTGGTGAGGCCGCACCTCGAGTGCTGTGTTCAGCTTTGGGCCCCTCAGTACAAGAAGGACATCAAGGCCCTGAAGCGTGTCCAGAGAAGGGCTACGAAGCTGGTGAAGGGCCTGGAGCACAAGTCCTGTGAGGAGAGGCTGAGGGCTCTGGGGTTGTTTAGTCTGGGGAAGAGGAGGCTCAGGGGAGACCTCATTGCTCTCTACAACTACCTGAAAGAAGGCTGTGGGGAGCTGGAGGTCAGCCTCTTCTCACAGGTAACTAGTGATAGGACTAGAGGGAATGGTCTCAAGTTGCGCCAGGGGAGGTTCAGGTTGGAAATGAGGAGACATTTCTTCTCAGAAAGAGCAGTCAGGCATTGGGACGGGTTGCCCAGGGAGGTGGTGGAGTCACCGTCCCTGGGGGTGTTCAAGGAAAGGTTGGACATGGTGCTTAGGGACATGGTTTGGTGGTGACATTGGTGGTAGAGAGATGGTTGGACCAGATGACCTTGGAGGGCTTTTCCAACCTTAATTATTCTATGAACTTCTTTATGTAGCACCAGCAGGACCTGGCAAACTTTTAGTTTAAATGAAATAAGATCCTGCAGTTTGATGCTAGTCATCAACCACTAACAGCAAAGATCCCATCCTTCACATTAAGGAGAAAAATGATATTTAGAATGAGATGTGCAGCAATGGATTTCATTAGATGATCTGTTTCTTATCAGAAGTTGAGCACTGGCAGCTGGTCTTTTATCACTTTGTTGCATGTTTTGAGCAGAGCTCTTGGTTAGGGGAAAAAAATATCTGGGTCTTATACACTCAGTCAGAAAGGTCAGTTAAAAAAACAGTTTCAGATGTCAAGCCCCAGATGATTATTCCAAAGTTAATCACACTTCCACATGAAGAATTTGACCCAGGTTTGGGAGAGAAAAAAAAACGCATCCCATGAAATTGCAAAAATGGGTAACTACTGAAATGTTATTCTAGTTCTTCCCAAGACAACCGCTCATTAAAAAGGTATCCCGAGACCAGTAAGAGAAAAAATGGGGACTTCATAAATGGTAAATTGGAACTTGTTAAACAATATCACATAATACTATACACAAGCAAGATTAGCTTTAGCATATTTTTTTCTTTGGGACTGAGATTTGTGCAGTTTCCCCAACTTTCTTTGGGAGAAATCAAGTTTCAGTTAGGAACACCTGCACTCTCCCAGCACGACAACCCTTTCCAAAACCATCATATTGTTCACTTTATTCAAACCCACCAAAAAAGTCCCTTTTGATAACACTGTTTATTTTAGCTTCCCTGGCATCTATGAGTTTCTCTGTGCTCACCAGCAACTCCTATGTCACAGTCTTAAAAGCTCCACTGCAGAAAAGAACAAGGCCAGTATTATAAATATATTCAGTTACTGATGGACTGCAGAAGTTTTTAAACAACTGTCCTCTGCTGCGAGGTGTAAAGGAATAGAAACTCATGTTGTCAACAGGGCTAAATTATTATCATTCTAGATGCAGATTAGCTTCACTAAGGAGATATTTATTGCTTCACCTGCCTTGAACTATAACTGCAGACTCTTTGACAAATGGCCTATAACAGGTTTAATCTTCAGAGAGGTCCATATCCTTGTAACTATTGTCATAAGTCTACTGCGTAGCTATAGATTAGCTTTTGGGGATATCTACCATTTATAGAAGTCTCTCTCCTCACCGAGTCCTACCTTGGCTGATAGGGGGCTTACATTCAGCAGACCAACTTGTACATCAGCAATCTGTGAAAACTATGAGGCCAGGAACCTAAACATGACAGATGCTATGCACAATTTTTATTGCTTTCAAGAATGCGTAGGCACTGACTAACTGGTCCTAAAGTTGTCCATTGAATATGCTCATCTGATCATCTTAAAGCAAGCAGACTCTGTGAATGTATTCGTTTAATCTAATAGTAAGCTGTTGGAAAAACGAATGCTGGCAATGCCTCCAGAAGGATAACCTTGAGTTAATCTCACATCAAGAAGCAAATATTCCATCTTGCTTATGGGTAGATGCTACAGTTATGACTCCAGAAAATGAATGTTGTTCATTTTGCCAGTGCCATGGATGGATAGATCAAGGACGCTGAACAGTTAAACCCTCCATAGCCAGATGACAACCATTAGGAGGCAACTCAAGGAAGACAGACTGACAGCCACAGATGCCTATTTGGGCACTGCATTTCTGTAGAAACACCACAAATTCTGGTAGCTAACTGTTTTCCTGAGAATACAGTTACCCAATATCACTTTATCGAATTACAACATTACACACAACATCTGCAGTTTCTAAAGGAATATCACCACAGAGGTTATCATTCTTTACAGGTGATAGCATTAAGCACTGTCATGATAAGGCCTGCAAAAGTCACAACGCTTGCCCTAGAGTATCTCTTTCAATGTGTTAATGGCATGGCAGGAAAGACTAAAACCCTGAGGCTTTTTTAAGTCTAGTAAATTGTGTTTATCACAAAGGGACTCAGCCACTACAGTGAACGTGAAGCTTTGGAAATATCCTACCTTGCGAGAAGCATTTTTGTCTGTGTTCTCCACATCACCGTCCAAGAATGGCATGGCAAAAGAGCTGAGATCCTGTCAGGAGAGAGAAGAAAAAATGATGTCCTGTACTAATGTCTTCTTCCTTCCATCAGAGCTCCCACGATTGTAGCCCACCGTGTTATTTACAAAGTGCCCACTGCTTTACCCATAGCAACCACCAAAAAGTAATAACGTGGGCTCTGACAGTTCTCCTTGCCTGCAAAGGAGAACAGATTTAAGTAACTAGTGAATAGAAAGCCCTTTGCAGTGCTTCCAATCCATCACCATCAAAAGGCACTCAGCATCTGGACAGACAAAGCAGAAAGTCCTGCAAAAAGTTTCAAAAGCGGGGTACCCAAATCCCACAGAAAAAAAATGTAGGAAATTACAGTCTAACTACAGCTACTTACTCAGCAAATGACATATCTGGCCTTTAGTGAGGACTACAATCTTTGTTTAAAGAGTACTCATGGTGATAAACAAAACTTGAATGAGAATATGTCAATGTTCTCAAAATATGTAACATATATAACAAAGAGGGAGAAAACAGAAATGTGGTGTTGAGGATGAGATAACCAATTCATTTTCAGAAGGTAGAGAAGTCCCCTCTGTGACCAAATTCTGTGCAACTAGAGAAAATAAAGCCATAAGAAAAGCACACATGCTCATCTTCAACTAACAAAAACAAACTGTAATTATATTCTACCTCCTGCCGTCTGTTCTGTTTATGCTACTTCGTGTTCCAGCCACGAGATTTTTAGGGCTCCTTTGTAAACGCGTAATGAAATTTTCTGTGTTAGTGTCAAGTTTAGCATCTGTTTGATCAGAAAAGTAGATAATAAGTAGTTCTATGAGCAAAAGAATGGTTGTCAATGTTGCGTGCTGAAGAACTGAGGCTTGGATCCCAAGCCTCGATCTCAAAGTCAGGAAAACCTCCTCAACACAGAGCCTCTCTGATGCAAGGCATCACCCTTTAAATATAATGATTCAGAGCTTCTCTACCATCACATCTGCATCTCATTTAAAATTGCTCAAAACAAAAATAAATAGCAATTTCACTTAAACTTAATTTGCGATTAAATAGAGCTTAATTAAAAATTAGCACTGGCTGAGAAGTCTGCAAGGCTTGCTTGCCAAAAGGCCTTCAGAATTCTGAACAGCCACAGGTCTAATCACATCACATTGTGTAATCATACTAAATCCAAAATATGCTCAAAAATGTGTGTAACTTGGGCATAATCCTTGCAAGTGTTCAAAAATATTCTGGTTACATAATGAACAACAAAAATAAGGAACAAAATATTGAATTACTGGAACTGAAGCACATGGGAGTAACTCGTGCCAAGCTGGAAAGGAAAAAAAAAGCAACCCCACTTGGCCAAACTGGCCCCGAGTCCCTAGGCCACAAACCAAAGTATTCATGACAAATAAGTGTGCTCCGAGCTAGGCAAATTCAATGGGAACCATCTACCAAGGCCCAAACTACAAAGCACCAACCCAACTGTATGTCACCCTCATCACCACTCTTTGATGTGTGTTTCACGTCACATTCATTTGCAAATGAAAATGTAAGCAAATATTTCAAAACCAAAAGAAGAGTCAATTTGTTTGTTTGTATTTTCACTGTTATTGAGATTTGACAGGGTTATTAAACCAGGCACCACAGGACCTTAAAGAAAAACAACTGTATTAATTTGCTTATTCCTACCATTAATAAAGACCAAAATGACTTATGTACTCCATATAAAAATTACCTACCCATAAACAGTGTTTATAAACATTATCAATAAATGGATTATTATATTCCTACTTCATAGGTTACCACAATAATTAAATAATAAATCTCTGTGAAGAATTTTAAGAACCTAATGGAAAGTTACACAAAATCATATCCCCTCATGTTTACTTTAATTTAGCCAAAGGATTTACCGACACTTTCTTTGACCCATCTTTGGTACTGAAGAAGCTTGTATCTGATGTGTGCTAAATCATTTTCCATTAAATAAAACAAGGAAATAATATCTTTTGAGCTCCATATGTTAGCATCCCTGTACCCCTACTTTTTGTAATTCACAAGGAGAAAACCTGCAGTTAGGGAAGGCTGGAGCCTGGAGGAAGAAAGTAGGTTTTTAAGGGGACACATACCTAGCAATTAGGGTTGAAAAAGCTCTCCAGGAAACCTGGAACAGCTGGGAATGAAACCATAACTTTTCTTTTGAGCAGAAATGTTCAAAAACAGGAAGAGGTAGGTAGGCAGAATTATTTTTCTACCAGCTAAACTTCAGTTGCCAGTTACAATTCCAAGCTTAAAAATGGATACATGCTATATTCTAAAGCCTAAAAGTATGAAAACCACCTGATGATTTTATTCTATTTTGTAATTCTCAGATTCGATGGAGGTATGTTTCCTTCATCTGTTTTCAAATGCAGAAACAGTACATCTCTACTTACAAGTGGAAATAACTGGGGCCGTACCAGAACCTCCCTGGACAACGTGAGACCTTTCTTTGTCTGCTAGCGAACATTTAAAAAGGATAATTTTACTTGTAGTCCCATGATAGAGTGTGTAAGCAGCTACCTAATAATATTTTCATCTTTCTCTTCTTCACAAAACTCCAGTTACAGAAGGAAAAATTGCATATATCAAAAGCCAGGCTGCAAATACTGCTCTCTCAATTCCAGGCTGTTGGTTAAGCAAGGAAATACTGGGTATTTATTTGCTCTTTGTGTCTCTGCAGAATACAGAACAGATTCTTCTTTCCTTTTTGTGTTGCTCTTCATCCAGAAACATACGCAGCTACAGGGTTGATGACACAGTAAAAAAAAAAAAATAAAAAAAAAATAAAAGATAGGAACTGCTCCAAAAGTGTTTCAAAACACCTGTAGTACCTCTTGACAGGCCAATGGTGCAGCCCTAGCTCTTACTGCATATCTGACTGCTCTGATCTTATGCTAACTGACACACATTGAAGGCTTGCTCTGCCATCAACCTAGGATTTAAACTAGTCTTAGGTAGCTTTTCACCCCTGCAGAAAGCTGGTGGTGCTATTATCCACCAGCCCCCTCCAGCTCTGCTTCATTACACTTGGTATAAATGCTCTAGAAAATCCCATGGTTTTGGAGATACTTTAAAAATACTTTTGCAAAGGTGTACAGTGATGTGTTGGTAAGAGGAAGCGCCTTCTCATTTGAGACTGCAGAGCCCTGGCTGAAGACTAAATGGCATCACTCCTTGTGTCCATCATTTCTGCATCACATCCTTGGAGAGAAAACTTCTGCAGAGACCAGTCTATGGTCATCCTTGTAATGGGAAAGGCCACCAGAGGCTGCAGCTCCTAGTGGTGCTAGCCTGGAATTAAGGCTATTCAAAGTCCGTTTTGTAAAGTTTTGTTAGCTTTCTTGTCATGATCCTGTTCCTCAGTAGGTCCTTCGTATTGCTCAGTGCAGACCGACAGCCAGACATCGGTCCTGTCATGCCCCATCAGAAAAAATGAGCTCTTGAACAGTTTAGATTTACTTTACAGCCACGAGGCTGGTTTAGATTTATATCCAGACAGATATAGTGCTACATCACTCCTTCCTGATTCCTCTCTTTTTCCTTGGACAGCCCTTATATCAGAATACTTGGAACTATGTGAGAAGAAGGAAGAATAAAAATTTTGTTATTTGATATCTTGGGAAAGCAACAACAACAAAAAAGTCCCTTTCTCAGAACTGTTTTGGAGAATACGAAGGAAAACCACATTTTAGGATAGAGAAAGCAAATATATCAGCTGGCAACATGTAGCTAAATGGCAGCAGGAGCAAGATTTGGTTCGCCAAGCAATTTTTCACCTTTTCCAGCCAGTTTCAATTTCTTTCCTTACCAGGGAGAATTCCTGCCAAAAAAAGCCTGCCCAGACACGCTGGTCTGGACGTGGCTGCAGTTGGGGACCTTGGTGTCAGAAAAGAGTTTCCAGCAATTCTGTTGCAGAGGCTGCAGACTTAAATAACAAACCACTAAAGCCTTGAATCCAGTAAACAATGTAGTCGGAATAAAAAGGATTTATTATTATTATTTTTGTTTTGTTTCAAGGCTGCTTTGGCAGCCAGGCTAAAAAAGCTTCCCTGCAATGGCTGAAGCCGGTGAGCCATAAAAGGCTGGGCTGTGATTGACAGGTCAGAGACCTATTTCCAAAGTGTTTTGGGTGGGAGTAAGACTTGTTTTATGGCCCTGATCAACAGTAGTCTACACATCTTCCTCCTCAAAGGAAAAGGGAGAGAAAATACAATGAAAAGGGCTCAAGGTTTGAGATAAGGACAGGGAGATCACTCACCATTTATCGTCATGGGCAAAACAGACTCAGCATAGGGAGATTAATGTAATTTATTACCTATCATTAGTGGAGTAGCACAATGAGAAACCAAAAGCAAACCACAAACACCCCACGGCCCATCTCTGATGTAAGGCTGAGTCCCTCTGCTCTAAACAACTTCAGGATCCCAGCGGAGGTGGTAGCAGCATCATGCAGTCCTGACTACTGATGGTCTCACCTACGAGACATCACTTTTCTGCTTCACTAACTTCTATGTATGTGCTAGGACTGCACCAAATTTAAGGACGTGAGATGCCTGCCAGACACCACAGTCTCTGTGTACAATATAACTCAAGCAGGAGGTATCCCTTTACTGAGACTGCTTCTCAATATGGGGAGACGGCTCCTTTAATAAAATAAAGAAAACAAGATACTGAGAAATTAAGATAAGAGTGCCAAAGAGTGCTGATCTCATAAAGCATTGCTAAGAATTGCACTCCTCAGCATCTCAACATTACAAGCCTCTCGGGGTCTCCTCTTCTGCTAACATTACTGTGCATGTCGACTGTCCTACCAAGGGCAAAGAAAGTCAGGATATTTATTCACATAGTGGTGAACCACTTCTTTCAGCTCAGCCTGTGCACCAGCAGATTTTTGTTAGATCAGCCTTAGTTTTTACCTATTACAAGCCCATAGGGAATTCTGAATAGTAAATATACTACATATGCTAATAGCCTGCGAGCAGAATCCAAACTTTGAGCTCTGTGGAATAGGGTGCAGAGCTCGGCAGCTCTGATTGCATTAAAATTTTACTTTTTGGAGAACATTTCTACCTAGAAGACTTTTAGGATTTATATCAATTCAAATATTCCTGTTGCAGACGGAATGATTTAAAACTGACCTACATGGGAATTTCTATCCTTTTGATTCTGTTGTTTTGATATAATAGGCATAGTATCGTAGGACTTGCTACACGGCTTTATTCCTTTAGGAGTAGGTTGCTCATTGCTTTGCTTTCCTCCCTCCCCCATGCCATCTAGACTGCAGCATGTGTTTTGGAGACAGATATATAAATCGCACTGTGAGACATAGGATGCTGGTGACTAAGTCTCGGGATGACTCAATGGGAGTGGGCAGTAACAGATGTACAAAGCTGGTTACATTTGTGCAAGCCAGCTTTGTACTTCACAGGGCTATGGCAATTTATTTGTGTACTGTTACTTTTCAGGCTGTTCACATTAAAAATGAACAATTGAGTGGGTCTGGACAGTTTGAGATGGTAGAAATGAGCTATAGAGACTTTATTTTGCCCACAGCATGAAGATGCCAGAAGCACCGTGGTCCTTGGTGACTGTGCAGGACCAGTTGCACAAAATTCAGTGTCAAGGTGGACACAGCACCAGACTTGAATTAACAGAGGGTACGTCACCTTAATTTTTTAAAATTAAATTAAAATAAATAAATGACCTGCCTGGAAGAAATGGGAAATATTCAGTCCCGAAGAGGCACAATGTAAAAAGTTAGGGAGCTATGGCTGGCTGAAATCCAACAAAGAACTCAGTATGTGAAGAACACCATCCATCTGGTGATTATTCAATGTCCTATAGCAAAGAAAACTTGGCACTCAGCTGCAACAACAAACAAGCAAAGAACTAAAGAGCTACCGAAGCTACTTCTCCCCTGTTCTCACTCATGGGTTGCCTGGCTTGAGTTGCCACCACTTGGTCTGAAAGAGCTGCTAAAACTGAGAATTTCTTGGAGAAGGGGATAGCAATGAAAGCAGTAATTCCTTGATATTTCCCTCAAACAGCTGTCCAAGCTGCTCATCCTGAGTTATCCTGACCATGAGACGCTGGCAGCCTCCAGCACACCCTTCCAAACCTCTCGACTGATCCTGACTTTAAACTACAGCAAGCAGCCCACAGCAAGCGTACCTCTTCTTCTGAGGCTGTAGGCAAGGTTCATCCAAAAAACCTGCCAAGAGATTGTGGACTGCTTTTTGTTTTTCTCTCAATCTCAGAATTAAATCACCAGAACACATTCCTACACTGCTCATGGAAAAGCTGAAATTTTCTTTCAAGTCTGTGCTCTCCTGCCAGGAAACACCTCGGTATCTTCTTGGTGATTCAGCCTTTGCAACCAAGCTGAGCACAGCCTGGAGCACTCGGACCTGGGGTGGGATGTGATCAGTTCTGCCCGGAGCCCCACGGTGTTTATAATGTCCACGGAGCTCAGGGTGGTACAGAAACATCGCGATGAAGAGCACTGCTCTCGCCTACCCAGAACATCACGCACCATCACTGGGGGGTCTCTGACACAGCCTGAGCAAGATCCCCATGCACACGACAGCCTGGTTTGTCAGCTCCTTCACACCAAGAACCACACAGCACGGTGACTGGCAGCATGCATATTACAACAGCAGATGGACAACCTAGCGAAAGCGTAAATAACAAAATGTCATTAAAAAAAAAAAAAAGGAAAGAAAAAGAACAGCAGAGCAAGCAAGTCAGGGAGGAAAACAAAATTTTCAATATTCCCTGTGACACCACGGTCCACATACAATGTCTGCAGTGGCTGGCTCCTGCATGTATCCAGCCTATGGAAAAAATCTGTTGCTTTTTAGATGTTGTAGCTTGATTTACAAGTATGAAGCTGCCTACTGACAGGGGAGCAAGACTGAATGTCCCCCAGTGCTCCACAGACTCTGGTGGCTACAAAGTCTTTATTAAGCCCCATTTTTAGGTGCTCAACCTAAGACAACCTTTCTCTGGCTAGGCATTTCCTCCGAGAAACAACCAAAGTTAAGACAGGCAAGGTGAAAGCAGAAGGTAACATACCTCAGCCCCGGTGAATGTGATCAGATGAACAATGAGATGCTCAGATGAACGATGAGGGAGTTAAGAAGCAACCAGAAGAGATACCACCGCGGGGAGAGATGGCAAGAGACTGCCAATGTTCAGATGGCACATCTCGGTGCCAACAGAATTGCTTTCCAATACTTACATAAATGAGACACAGGATCCCAAGGTATTTGCAGAGAAAAAGTACACATTTTCTATAAAACATAACGTCAGCCGCAGTGGAAGAGCAGAACCACAGGAAACAAAAGATGATTTTGCCATTATGTAATGAAAACACTTGAGACACTACAGCATGGGGGCAATCTGAAGGTATTCAAAGCCGGGATCATCATGAGTCTTTCTAAATCATCTCCACGCTTTATCTGCTTAAGAAGTCACTGTAGCTGACATTTTGATGCTTTTCTTCACTCTCTATAGGCCAAATCTCTTACAAAAACATTTCCTCGAGGAAGAGCAGAACAAAACAGAGTCAGAGCTGAAAACCTCCAGCTGATGCCATTATCTGAGAAAGACTTAAAGGGTTCCCCCTTGCATGCATCTCGCTAAAAAAGGTGTCAGAGATTTTCTGCCTGGTGTGAATGCTATAAGCACTTGAACTACAACTATTTTTTGCAGTTCACTGCACTTAGGAAAACAGCTGCCTACTGCCTCCTCTTTCCATTCTTTTCAGTTAATAACCATGAATAATCTTAACAATTAGAAAAAATAATAGCTGGAAAGCCAGGTAAGTGCTTAGAGCTGGAAAGGCAGGTAAGTGAGGGACCTTCTCTGAACGAGTAGTCCCTCAGCTAAAAAAGAAAGTAAAAAGGGTTTAGAAGCAAAGAGAAAATGAGGTAAGGAAAGGAAGAACAGGATGGCTATGTGCTTGGTGTACTGAAGACCTGAATAGAAACTCAACTGGGACAACGCATGGAGCCCACGATGAGGGAAGATTTCACAGTTCATGCTTTCCTGATGTAAACTCCTTTGTGACTGCAGCTGCAGAAAAAAAAATCGTATCTACAAAAATTTACAGTCACTTTGCTATAGCTTTTCTTACAGCTTTAGCACCACCTGTAAAAAGAAACCATTATACGCAGGATGCTTAATTTCATAGGATAGACTATTTGTTTTTCTTTTCCCAAAAGAATGGTTTCTCCACTCTCTGAGCTCTTTACACATTTTGCTGGAGCTGGCAATGTAAAAAACCCTCAAGGACAGAAGGAAGATCAAATTCTCAGAGATAATCCAGAAAACACTGTCACAGTCACAGTACAGTACCCTGCCTTAAATCCAGCTTGCATGTCCTTCAGTCTCACCCTAGGCTTTGAGCTGAGAGATGCTGAGAGCTGCAAAGATTTGGTACCTTTATTATTTTTTTTCTAGTTAGTGGTGCCATGTAATACTAATAAATTACATTTTTCATCCTGTGGGAATCCAAGCAGCTTTACAAACTGCATATCCAGTCCAGAATAGCTTCACAGATGGACTTAAGCAATGAGACTTTCATTGCCTGCGCCAGCTTCCCGGCTCACCTCTGGGAAAACATCAAGGACAGGACATCTATCACTGAAAACACTAATCATCTACCCCACGCTTTTTGTCTAGCCTCCCATGATAGAGCTCAGGGAAAAGCCAGCATCTCCACCGGGGTATTTGTTCCCGTTCCCCTGGTACAGGGCTCCAGGGAAAGGCTGGACAACTTGCTTAAACTTCGGATGGTTCGGCGCAGGATGAACGAACCTTGACTTTCACCTCTCCCTCTTTACCGCCTACGAAGTGGGAATGAAATCACTTATTTTCCCATTTCCCTCTATTTAGAAAGCAAAGCATCCCGAATAGGGACCGCGTCGTACTACGGACACGTCTACACGGCAATCACGAGCGCGGCTTAACCCAGCTCGGCACCGCACCGACAGCAGTGTAGCCATGACAACACACGGGCTAGCGTAGGCTGCACAATCCCCGCGGGAGGCTGAGTAAATACTCTGGTAATTTAGCTCACTTTGAGCTCCTCGCTCCCGCTGTTGTACGGCCGTCGGGACTCAGCAGGGTTAATTTACCCCCAGCTTTAATCACGTCTTCGCCTGCGGGCTAGACACGCCATGGGCATCCATACAGTGGGTGGCACAACGAGGTCCCAGGCTCTGGCATTTCTAAGTGTTATTAAAATGTACATTTTCTTCACCCAGCTTTGGCTGCTGTATAGGACATGGTTAACTCTTTGATGGAGCGAGCACCCATTGGAGTCAAATTGAAGGAGACACCGTGTCCAGCTGAAGCAAAAAGAATTTAAATTTTAGGAAAATAGGCCTGCTGTATGACCACAGAGAGAACCCAGTTTGTTAGAGAATGGGCATGATCTAAGGGAAACGTCCAAGGGTGAGGTCCAAGCACCTCACGCTGCCAGGCCTCCTCACACCCTGGCCACTTGCTAAGGCTGCCTCTAGGGATGTGCTTCAAAAACACCACAGCTGTGTTCGGAAAAAGGTGTTAGAAGACACAAATGACCATCTCTGGAAGAAAGATGGAGGGAATATTTGCCCATCTGGAAAATCTTGTGAACAACAAGACTAATGGAACAAGACATAAAAAGGGATTACTCATTCTCACTTGAGATAGCCATTACTGAGAATAATTTTTTGCAGTGGGTCCAGTTTGGAAATAATCTTCATATGGAATGGGAAGGACAGAAATAACACAGAATAAGGTGGTTTTTTTTTTTCTAGTTACTGTACATGCAATACTAAAATTTTAAAGTGAATATCCTCCCAAATAAATTGCAGGTTTCTTTCAAGGGCTGTGGATTTTATTGGTATGTACTATTTTTTCCAGAAATTGTTCCCCGTTTAGATCCAGTACAGGGAAAACACCTTAAAAATGAGCCATGTGCACTTCTTTAATAAGTCCTCTGATCTCAACCATCTAACTCCTCATGCCCATTTGAGCACCATGATTACGATGGACATGGGTGAACACACTGTGAAGAAAAGACAAGTAAACACACCTATATTCAGGTAAGTCTTATTTAAAACTTAAACTTGATATATGTATATGCACACGCATATGTTGCCAAAAGGTGTTTCTGCCTTATGTATTGTTTTTTAAACCCAGCAGACACTGGTGAGCTGTAACAGGCAAACGTGCATTTGGTTTGGCTGGCAGTCTGTACATGAAAATGGTTCAAAAAGCATTTGATCCTGTCCGGAGTGCGTGGGACACCCTTCCAAGTCGGCAGGGTGCTCTGGACACAGTGACAGATGGACAGAGTACGAGCCTGGCACGAGAGATGCCATTTGAGAAGTGGCTGCTGCTCCAAGACATGTGGCAGACAGTCCCAAGCCGGTTTTCACCAAATATCAAACCTCCCTTTGGAATCACCAAGCCAGGCTCCGCCAGAAGCACCAGGAGGGACTCCGCTTGTGGCTCACCCCATCACGGACACCCGCCGTGCCAAGGGGCTTCACCAAAAACCTCTTCACAGAAGAATCAAGCACCCGAACAGGAAACAAAAACTAAGCAAAGATAAAAAAAAAAAGCCATTTTTTTTCCTTGAGGTGAATTAAAACAACAAACAGGAAACCTTGATTCAAAACAACAATTTTTATTCTTGCTTGGCTTTCTATTTTTATACAGAGCAGAATACTACCAAAAGCTAAGTTCGTGCAAGTAATACAACCCTCAAAATATATTGGCTATTTTTCTCATTAAAAATGATAATTTCAAGCTATGTGTATTAAATAGCTGTACAGTTATTAATTAGTATGCCTTTAAGTTTTATTGACATTTACTTTGAGCTCCTTTACCTTTTGCATTAGGATGCAAATTTGCATTAGGATGCAAATTGGGCTGCCCACAAACAGGCATTATAAATAATGCTGCTAAATACATTATAAAAAAGCATCTCTTCCATCAGAGGAAAAGGATAAGTTCATCAAAACATACTAGTTCTAAAACCAAAAGCATTTGTACCTACGGTGAGAAACAGAAGCAGACTGTCACTGCTGACTGTGTCCTCCAGGGTGCTAGAGCTCATCTCACAGGGCGTCTTTTTTTCTTTTACTCACATATAACGCATGCTCTCACGTAGGAAAACACACATGGTAAACATGTATTGAATCATAGAACAGAATCATGGAATGGCTTGGGTTGGAAGGGCCCTTAAAGATCATCTAACTCCGTATATTGGGTGTATATATACATGATAACAAGCTCTCAGGTTTTTAACTGCCAGTTCTCTTAAACGTAGATGATTTAATATTTCTTGGCTCTGAATCAGCTCGTCACTGGACCTACTTGGGTGGTGAAACATGCTGAAATGGCACAGGGATCTTCTCTTCCTGGTGGAAAACCCGGGTCTGTTTACTGCCTGAAGCAGATTGTGGTTACAGGTGATTTCCACCTGCTCTGTGATTTACCTTTAAAGGCTTACAGCAATATTGCTTTTTATTCTCCTAATTTCTTCTTGATGACTGTAAGACATCCTAGTACAAATTCATGTGTTCTTGTTTGTTTTCAGTGTGCATTTCGAATTGAGGCATTTTTTAAAATAAATATATTTTGCATTCTATTCTCAGCAAACCCTGGGCAAAAACAGTGCAACAGAGAGCTCTCTTGCTGGGCTTCCTGCTGCCTCCCTTTCCATCGAGTCAGTGTTTTGAAATGCAGGGGGTTGCCCCCATGGCAGCAGGATCCGTTTCATCCTCCTGCCAGTCATTCTCTCTTCCCGCTGATGCTCCTGAACCCCAAACTCCCAATTTTGGCAACTTCGGATTTCTCTCATCCCCCAGGGCTGCTTGTAGTCAGAGCAGCCTCTGCTGTCCAGCCCCTCTGAGATTTCCGACTCTTCCCCCCATATGGGAATGTAGCTGAGAGTGAAATCCCCTCGCAGCAGACACCCTAATCTTTCCCAGACTCCATGTGCCTGAAACAGCCCAGAACAGCAGCTAAAACACAGCAGAACAGAGAGGAGCTGGCAAAGCCCACTGCATCGTACACGGGAATAAATTCCAGTTGCCGTTCACCAAACCCCTCCCATCACCCCACTAACGGGGCACTGGCTCTGATGCCAAGACAGAGTCAGCCTCATCGTTATCAGACGTTCATTATCTCATGGGCCCATTAATTGCAAAGCAAACTGTGTGAGCTCAGCATTAAGTCTGGCAGCAGGAAGGGAAAAATGCAAAAGGAGCACACGAAGCCTGCAATACTCGTCTTTACCCTGACATACAGTCAGATATTGCATTATACTGCATTAAAAGAAAGGCAAACAGCAGAATAGGAGTTCCAATCAACCAGCTTACCAAAGCGCTGTGATTTGGGGTTTGCAATGACTAGCCACAGCAATTAGTTGCACAGCAGTTCAGGCTGCTCTGAGATGATCAGTATGAGCAAACAGGCATTGCAGGATGCGGAGACCAGATGGTTTTAGGCTGAAATTAAATAAACACCCCAAAAAGATAATCTCTCTTTCCAAAACACTAAGAAAAAGTTATGCAAGGAAAAAAAAAAAAAACAGCTACATTCTTTAACTAGATAAAAGAACATTTTGTTCAGCCTTGGAATATCTATTGTAATTAAATGCTGTAAAAACAGGACAACAGCCCTGTGCCAGCCATGCATACAAAAGAGACAAAACAAGATGAAAAACAAAACACCCAAGAACCATGCATTTCTTACACAGCCTGAAGAATGCCTGCCTCTCAGCAGAGTCCTGCAGTGCACTCAGGCTTCTCCCCTTAAATGAATGTGAAACCTATTCCCTTTACAAGTCTGGTAGAATAAATGAATAATAATAATAATAATAAAATCAAACCTGAAAAAAAAAAAAAAACAAAACCAAAACAGACAGCCAAGCCACGCTCTGACTTACAGCTCTGAAAAATCCTGCAGTCTGGCTGGAAACGTCCATTGAAGAACTGCATGCAAAGCTTTTCCCTAAAGGCAGGCGCATTTAAAACATTTCAGGCTCTGCTACTGAAGCCGATGCTGCAACAGATGGGGACCAGGGCTGGGTGTGTTCCTCCTTCCCATCGCAGCGCTACGAGAGGCTGGCAGGAGCTGTAGGTAACTCAGGATAACGCAGGCGACAGTTTCCTTCGCCGCTGCCGGCTCTGTGCCAAAAATGCTTTAAGCCATGGCACGATTCGATTACAGGAACCTGCCACATCAACGCTGGCGGGGGCTAGCGGCACGCCGACCACGCAGGCAGGTGATGAAGGGCTGCTCTGGGTGCATTAGCTAAATGCTGTGGGTCCGCCAGGGAAGTTTGAGAGTTCAAATAACCGCAGACGTTTTTTAATATGAGAAGAAAAAGGATCCTATTTTCGGCAGCAGAAGTTTCACGTATCTGAGGCTGCATCTGCATCAGCCCCTGGTACCTCGGGGAAGGCAGCGCAGAGCAGCGGGCACGGTATGAAAGGAGTGGCTGCTGTGCTGAACAGCCCTGCTCCCAGCCCCTGCTCTCAGCCCCTTGATCCCCCCTCAACCACAAGCCCACTTTGTATCGGTACAAAAATCACCTTATTTCTCCCTGTACTCAAGTTTTCCTATTTGCAACACGAGGAAGGCTTACGTGACTTTGCATTTTGCTATAAAGACCTCATTGGGAAAACGTGTTGTCTGAGTGCAAAGTACAATGTTACCGTTAAAAATAAAGATAACAGTAGAAATAGTTGAAAATAGAATAGATGAAAATAGAATAGAAAATAGAATAGTTGAATAGGATAGCATGTCACGTGGACGAAAGCATGCTGTGCTAGCACAGCAATGCAAACCCTCCAAGTAGGAGCTGAGGGATGGTGGGGATTTGAGATTTCTTCTTCAGCTACAATTTTTTGAAAAATCCCTCTTAATAATCATTCTCAGCTTTGCTTAATCCATCAAGAAACCTCATAAAGTGTCCTTTACTGGCAAAGAAATCACCTCCAGACCGTGGGGCCGCGTCCTTGGCCAAGATGCTCCTGAGGTCTGCCACAGATGAGGTCACCCCTGGTAGAGCAACACGAACGTCAAGGCAAAAAGCAGAGAGATCCCATCCGCAGCTTCCAGGATTTGAACAAAAGACATCAAAATCCTCCTGCAATGAACTGACACTTCTCTGGAGAAACAGGTGGCCGAATCCTGAGCCGTGAAGCATTGCCAGCCCTTTCTTGGCCATTTCAGAACAACATTTGTGGGGACAGACTGAAATATTCTTTAATATATAGGGCTTGCTTTAATCAATCAGGATTTTTAATTCAGCAGCAGCGAGGTCGTGCTGCTGCCCCTCGTGCACGTCCTTCTGCCTCCCCTTGGCGTGCTGAGTGTGCTCCCACCTGCTAGCACAAGGACCTTCTGAGCAAAAAGGCTGCAAAGGGTACTCGCTGTTCACTCACACATGGCAGCTATTCCTTGAACCACTTTAAGACAAGCTCGGTTTCTGCTCTTTTTAATACAGAAGTGAACAAATATTTAGCGCTTAGAAGGTTTCTCCCCAGCTAAATGAATATTTTATGCCTGCAGAATATACAAATAGTTTGGGAAAATAAACAAGCTCTCTTTTATAATTCTGTTTTGGTGGTACCAGAGATATTAGTCAAGCAGCTGGGGCAAGCAAAACATGTTTGTGCCTCCCCACTGCAGCTGTAGGAGAAAGGACACATCTGTGGCTGCCCTAGAGAGGGCAAAAAGGAGGATGGGTTTTGCCTTGGAGTAAAAGAGGTTCTCCTACAAACCAGGCTGCAAAGCAAGGTTCAGCTCAGATGCTTCCATGCATAGGCAACTTAAAAGGATTATTCTGATTAAAGATCAGATGAAATAAAATGGGTATTTACAGCCAGGAAAATGTCTCATATCCCTAAATCATTCCTTTCAAATCACTCGTAGGGCTCAGTTTGATGCAGCCAATTTAAAGAAACACCAAGACCTATTAAAGGTTTTTTTATTAATTAATCTTCAAAACCAGTTCTGGACACAAAGTCTGAGTTGGCACAAATTCTACCTTGAAAATATGCCTCTTCCTCCCCCACCTTTGGATAAGGAATACGAAGCAAGAGAAACACATTGCACAACTACATCTGAGATAAGCAGAACAGTTAATGGTTTAGATACCATTTCATAAATATTTGCTGAAATAGTTTTTGGATTCTGTCCAGCTTCTGACATCCACGAAAAACATTTAGTGATTTGCCATTTTCTTTCACCCTTCTGCAATGAAAAATAGGCAGGGATTGTTATTATGATTATTTCTTACTGTTATTTAATGTCTACTTGCATTTATGTGACAGGCATCCTGCCAAAGAGCCCCAAGCTATTCTTGAATCCGCAGGCCTGAGGTGTCAAAATCACGTTTATGTAAATATTTTGTATTCTTTATTAATTAATTAGCACCTCTCTTATGACTGCAATACTCCCAGATCAAATACCCATGCTCAGATGTGGCTGGTTAACCAACGAGTGAAGATGCAAGAAAAAACAAAACAAAACAAAATGATTTCTGAACAAATACCTTGTTTCAAATTGTGATTTCCGGTGCACATGCTCGGATCTGAGATACCAAAGCTGTATACAGCATCTTGCACAAGATTGTGCAACGTGAGAAAGCCACCCAAACAAAGCCATTAAAATATTTTTGCAGACATACTTTATTGACTTATTCTAGGAGTCTGTAAGAAGAGGGATCCAAAATTCCAGCTGTTTCCTTATGCACTAAGGACAATCTATAAGCCTCCAGAAAATGTTTTATGTAATCAAGATTCCATGCAAATAGATTTTTCAGTGTTGTTTTTTCTTTCTTTCCTTTTTTTTTTTTTTTTTAATTTTCAAGCCTTTGCATTTCAAGCTTAGCAGTCATTATTGGTTTCATAAGTACAAGAGTTTAGAAATTATTTCATTTTTGAGCACTCCTAGAACACTCACTTATTTGGATTGAGCATAAGATTTTCATATTTTTCTGGACAAAAACAAGGTGGGGAAAAAAAATCACCAAAACCCACTTGTGCCTTCTACAGTAAATCACTCACTCGCTCGTGCTCCAAAGATCAAAATGCGAGGAAAGCAGATTCATGACTACCCCGGTCTCACCAGCAAAAAGCTACGGAGTTCTCTGGCTCACTGAAACGGTGCTGTACCAGCTGTATCTTGTTTTTTCCATCTGAAGAGTTTAACGATTCTGGTTTGCAAAAATGCAGAGCCAGATCCTCAATCAGCTTCAGATTCTGTTGCACACAGTTCCTGCACAATTCGCTCGCACTGTTCCAAAACACCAATCCTCTTTCTTCTTTTTGGTCCAAGTACAAGCCTAAGATATCATAAATTTCCAACTGGCAGTACAGCAACCTTCCACAGCTCCCCAGAGGAGACTGAAAATGCACTGCCATTGGTCGGTGTTATTTATATGCTGTAATTTTCACAAAGATCTAGTGGTTTTGTAAGTACTACATAAATTAGATGAGTTCATAGGGCCTGCTTCCATGAAAATCTCCTTGTTCTAAGCAAGCAGTCCTTTAAAAATCCATGAGGCTACTGTCTGCAAAGATACCCCTTGGATACCTGGCAGCATACAGCGATTGCTGAGGCACGCGGTGAGCCAGAACTGTGTGTGGCAGGGCAGGGCATTTGTTCAGTGCATATTTAAAAAAGTATTTGTCATATTTTTACACGGTTTGCAGTCACCCTGCAAAATGTTACAGGGAGCAGCAACCAAAAGTGTCACACAGCACGGATGCGCACCAGAGCAGCCTGCAGCCAAGAAAGCAACACATTTGGGGGAAGCTTGGGGAAGAGATGCGACTCCTGGATGGGCTTTAAAAGCCACAGTGGTAGCTGGAAGACAAGGAGAGCCCAAGGGGAAGGTGAAACGGGGAGAGGAAACTCCTGAGTAGCACCATAAATTACATCAGTTCTTAGGGGGACAGCCAATGTAGTCTCTCAAGAGCTGATGCTTGGTAAAGGGCAGCCGTGATCTGCCAAGGCTGGAAAAGGGATCACAAGGAAAAAAAGCATCACACCCCAACAGTAAGAGGTAGGGATGAACTGTGGAGTTCATCCCTCAAAATCAGGCAAAATTGGAAATTCAGGGTGGTAGAAATGGAACAAAATGAAAAGAGAGAGGAACAGGGAGAAATGTCCCATGCAAAACAAAATCTACAGTTCATTTCTTTATCTGCTTCAAGCAACCATTGTTTTTTTCTTTGCAGTTTTCGTCATGATCTACCAAGCAATGAACTGAACATCTGGAATTTGTAACTCACTGTTGACAAGCCAGAAGCACAGCATCCATGTGAGAATGACCAAAATCCAGTAAGTGTCCATCTCTCCCAGCACCCCACCAGTCTCTGCAAGGAGGGTGGGTTGTGCCATGCAAGGGATGCCCCGGCCAGCTGGGTACCAAAAGTGGGGGAGCTGCATGCAGGTGATGCCCTGCATGAATTAAAACACATAGTTCTTCAATAGGATTCAAGTAGTCATTTATGCTCTCTGTATTTACACACATACCAAATCCAAACGATATTGAAATGATTACGTGTTCACACAGAGGCAGCTTCGGAGGCTGTGCAATAACAGCAGCCTCGTGCCCTGCTCTGCACTGATCCTTCCCACCGCCTTTCCCAACTCGCTCCCACATCCAGAGCTAGGCAGATGGACAGACAGAGCCTCTTTCCTATATGATGGTGGAGAGGAGGAGGCTGGAGGCTCTCCTGGCAAGGTGCTGGAGCAGAGCTGTGCTCTGCATGGGGTCAGCAGAAGCCTCTGAGCAACAGGGGAGAAGGACGAGGGTTGTGTTAGGACAGAGATGAACAGAGATGCCTCAGCTCTGCTGCTGCCTCCATGGTCCCTCTGCCCTCGAGCTGCTTCAGGCTCCCTCTCCCAGCAGGGATGGGGAAATCAGTGCCCAAGAAGCCAGGGAATGGGATGGGACAAGGAAGCAGCAAGGAGAAAAAGAGAATGTCAATTAGCTCTGCCTAAAACCAGCCACACCTGTACTGTCCACAGCATTTTAAGCCTTTGGTGTAGAGCTTGTGGCTGAGTTCATAAAATGTTACAGCACATTCACAGCTCCCTAGAGCAGAGAGCACTAATTATTTACCTAAAAGAAAACATCCCACTGCAATACCATCACAGCTCAACTACCCAGGCATTAAGATGCTCTTGCAGGGTGTACAGCCTGTTTTATTTTCTTTCAACCTCATGACTATTTGTCACGCATTTTAAGGCTCAATTTTGCTGGATGCTGAGTTATTTCATCTAAGTTGTCCCCACAGCTCCAGGGCACAGGTAAATCACTCACGTATCCCACCCCAGCACAGCCTGGCTAGGGACGGCATGTTCTTCATATTGGGGATTCTGGGTTTTCTAAGGCACTACATGTGCATGCTGCACGCAAATCTAAAGTATGCAATAAATAGTAACCATTAACTTTGAACTGAAGCAAGGGCCCACCTAGAAAAGGGTGAAGCAGCTGCTTACATACCATAATGAGCAGTTAAAATGTCATCAACGGTTTAGAAGGTGAAGTACAAAGATCTTCACTGGTATCAACTGGCTGCTGCAAAAAAATGGAGGTAACACCACCCTGCAGCATTTAAAGTAGGTCAGCACTGACAGAAAATAAGTACTTTTAAATACATCTGTTGCAATGCAGACACCTGTTAGACAGTCAAAAATTCACCATGAGGAATGTGGGAAATGTATTTGTCATCATAATGAAAATAAAGTTAACCACTTTATCCACTCATTTTCATTTACGGAGACGTGGTTTGGCTGGGGGGGCTGGACATCATAGGTACAAGCAGCATGGACATTTCCTGACTGGTATGACTTCTTCAGGAATAGTTACATCTGCAATATTATCTATAATAGTGTTGCTAGAGCTCAGGGGCCTCTCACCAGAGTCACGTTCCCCCCCCAGGGGGCTGCAAGAGGCTGGGAGGCAAAGCCCCGCTGCTTTATTGCGACCTCCGCTGGCACAGCGGAAGCCCCGTGGCAAGGGTCCCTGAAGCACATGCCATTTATGATAAGAGTCCGGTCTTTATTTAATGGGCACAAGTTTGCAAATAGCAATTCTGGATATAGGAAGCGTCCAGTGAAAGAGCAGTCATTTTAAGGAGAAATTATGGATTTCCCCTGTAGGGAATTGGTTAAAAAAATAATAATAAAAAAAAATAAGAGCACACACAGAGTTTAGGTTTTACTTCCTATTTTTACCATGTCAATAATAATTTAAAATAATCTACCCACACTGGAAAGAAAAATATGTTCTCAACGTCTGTGACCACAGGCAGCAGCATTTTTAATACATCCTAGAAACAAGATTTGCCTAAAGGAAAGTGAACATAATTTGGTTTTAAAGAACCCAACAAATAAACAACCAATATAATTAAAAATAACTAAATACAAGTTCAAATCATTGCAAAAGAAGAGCTTATGTCTTTAGCATCGTTTTATGTTTTTTTAAGAGGTGAGGTGGCACCGCACATACAAAAACCACTAAGGCATAAAAAAGAGTCTCGATTAATGAAATAATTGAAAAGGTTAAGCCTTTTAAAGGGTGTAACCTTTGCATGCAACAAAGAAAAGGGTGTAAACTGTCACTGGACTCATCTTACTCATACCCAGATCCTGAGTAATAGGATTAATGATGTGCATGGATATATATACCTATCTGAAAACAGACACACATAGATAGATATAGATACATACATAAAAGGTAGTGTTGCATAAGAATATTTTTAGGCCTTCCCATCTTCCATGGTCCATACTCGCTGCTACATCTGTATTTTGAGGAGTGAAAGGTGGCTTTGTGTTCAGGCTGGCGGGGTACCCCAGCCCTACTACCAGCCACAGCCTGGATAAACTCTGGCAAACCCCAGAGGACAGAGCCTGCGGAACGCAGAAAGGTCTCTCTTCTCAATCAAATCCTGGCTAGTTTATTTAGGAAGAGTGAATTTTATTTTACTTTTTTATATGTACTTTGAACTTTTTCATAAAACTGGATGGAAACAGGAATTCTGTTTCTCTTCCCCCCACCTTTGTGCATTTGACACAATATTGGCCTAAGCCCACAAATAAAACAGCAACAGCTACGGCCCACAAACCCATCACTTGTTTCATTCCTCAGACCAAATTCCTCTTCCACAGACAGGCCCCAAACACCCCAGTCTCAACTGGGGGAGCAGCGCAAGCCCCAGACCTGCGGCGTTCAGCAGTGCGGCCTAGCACACCGTCATTGCACTGCCGGGGCTCGGGTCAATAAATATTATTGAACTCCTCAACCAGTTCAAACCCCATCCTCCTACCGAGGGCAGGGACACACTGCGATATTAATAACCGTGCTGTCAGTGCCCTCCTGGGGAGCTGAGTCTACGTGAGGAGAAGAAAAGGTGACAGTAAGACCTCTCGGATTCACAGGGCCAGAGGCTGGCAGAGTGGCCGCAGCATTTCCAGCCAACTGATTTCACAGCCTGGCTGCAAGTTGTCCCTTTGAAAGTCCCTTTTAGCGTTCTTTTTCAATATTTATCTATCATTTACTGTTTACTGCACCAAATTTGGGACAACTCTACCAGTTTTTGTGAACCAGCAAATAACCTACAGCCACTACCAAGCTGCTTGGCCCTGTCATTTTCTGCTCACAAGCTCTTCTGTCTTTCAAGCTTCACCATTTCCAATTTACTACACAACAGCTACTGCTCATTATCTACAGAGAAAATCCAGCTAGCCTACTTGATTATTTTACAGGTATTTTCCTAGCGCTTATTTTAATGCTCCCAAGATAGCATTTGTGATTACAAGGTCTGCCAATATTAAAATCAGATCAAGAACATTTTCATTGAATTTCTTAGGTTGTAGGCATCTGAGATTCATTTCCAACTGTACCTCACCTTACTAAAATCAAGCAGCACAGCTGAAGAGACAGCCCTGGAGAAAACCAGAAGTCAGCAGGGATGCCCCACTTTCATATCCATCATCGCTTCTAACCAAAAACATAACCATGCTGCAAAAATATTCAAGGCTGCAATAGGAAAGCTAAATTCTGTCTTACCAATTGGAAAGATATTTTGATTAACCAGAATTTAACCCAACATACCCCAAACACTCGTGGCAAGACCATTTTCATACCTCAAAATACCACGCTGTTACATCGTGCCTGTTTTAATCACTATGCTACTGTGCTGTGCTGGATAATATACATCTGAAAACTTGCCGAGCTCACAGAAACCACCCTGCAAGCACCCGGCGGCTTCCCTGCAGCTGTCAGCACTAGATTAGCTTCTGAACAGGAACAAGTCCCATAAACAGCAGGATCATCTGTTTTGAAGGTTGGAGACCGAAATCTTGTTTCTTGGGCAACCTTCCATAAATTAGAGCACAGTCTTATGTGTTTGATAAAACGCCTTTTCTTTCCTTTTCTAGTGTTTATGAGTCCATGACGTTTCCCTGGAGGCTGGTGGTGGCCACGGGTCGCAGTCCCATTCCCCAGGCTGACTCCCAGCATGTCCCCAGTAAAAACGTGCTTCAGCCTGGCTACACATTTATCAGCAAAGAGCACTTTTTGACACCGGGCTGTGCAGCCACTTTTGCAAAATGCAGGAGTAAAAACAATGATTCCTTTTTGTTCTTATTGTGGAAAAAATGAAAATTCATTGACCGTTCTCACAACTTTTCTGTGTATGGGATCTTTTTCCTCTCCCGTCTCATTTCTCCCCTCCCGGTTGTTCTTTGCTGCTTCTTTAGACTGTATGCTATTCAGACATACTGCCTTTTTACAGAACATTATAAAGTAACAAGTATCATTCAGTGTGACTGTGATACAGTCATGATAACACAGCATTTAAATAGGCAGCATCAAATACCCTAAGGGGGCATTTGGCCAGGACACCAGAAATATGGAGACAAACAACAACTTTGGATCTCGATCAACGAACAGCCAGTGGCTGAGGGCTATGCAAACCGCTCCAGAAAGACTTTCAGCCTTGCCCTTTCTCTTGGATACCTCTGCAGTGCTCCTGCCAAAGACAATCCACCCTACAGTTCATTAAAAGAGTCTGAAGAGAGACTTTTATTTATTTTAGAATATATTAATTGTTGTATGTACGTAATGTTAGCAGCCCTTTTCTCCAGAATGCACAAGTTCTCAGCTATTTTGGAAGAAAAGAGGAGGAAACACAGCTACAAAATACTTCTGGATTGCTCTCTCCTAGCACTTGAAGTGAAACCATTACCAGCGTAGCATAATATACCCATTATGATGTCCTGAAACAAAACAAACATTTCCAGCCACGTACAGCTTAAGATATTTGTTTCTCCAGGACCACTGACTTTCGTCTCGATTGCAAAGAAGCCTTTGAAAACAAATTTCCCAATCCCTCAACCTTCCACTCTAAGACACCTGAAATACCAACATTTAACAAATTGCAGGGGGTCCTTGGGGACCTCCAGCTGAAACTCTGCCAGCACACTGGCATGCGTAATAAGCTGTCTTCCACTTCAGCTACAGCTTTTATACAGGGTTTTTCTCTACAGTATTAACTCTTTAGTGTCAGAGCCCGATCACCTCCCTTTAGACCCTCAGAACAGAATTCCACTGAAATTTCATCAGCAGACACAGTTGCTAGGAGAGGAATATGAGAAATACCTTTAACTTGAACTTTGCAACATAATCTTTCATTGCTTTTGGAAGCTAGACCGTGAAGTCAAATTTGTAATTGTGTAGTACAGTGATGGCATCTCAAGCAACAGTATATATTGAGTTATTTTCATTTATTTTCTCCAGGGCAGGAGGTAGGGAAGCAGAAGGGAACTGGGAGAAGGAAGCTGAACCCTTCGAACTGCCCACAGCATGCCATTTCAAATGCTAGATTTCAAAGACACGAATGGAAGTGACCACTGACTAGGACTATATTTAAATTTAAAATGGAGCTTAATACTGTGCTTATTTTTAGGCAAGAATAAGAAGCATTCCCCTCATCTTCTGTATGAACTAGATCCTAACCAGCATCCAGTCCAAAGAGTGATCCAGGGCAACTTCTAACATTGACAGGAGCGCAGGATGGTGCTATATGGCCATCTACAGGAACTTGGAGGTTTGTTGGTTTTTCCCAATACCACAGAGATATTTCCAGTGTATTTCCTTCCCAAGGGCCAAGTCCAACACGTCTTCCAGTCCATGATAATTCAGGTATCGTGTCAGACTCTAGACTACGCCCCAGCTGAAAACCAGCCAAACCAATAACCCCCAAATCTCCAGCCTTTACTTATCTGTGATAACCTTAGCTGTGGTCTTCCAAGCCAAGGCTTGCCCAGACAAGTGATACAAAGCATCCAGGGAAAACTGGACACCAGCAACATCTGTTATTACAGATGTATTAGTTATTACGGGTCTAACCTTCTTCCTGAATGTATTCCTCACTTCAATTTTACAAAAATAAAGAGGCTTATCTAGCTTAGTGCTAGAGTTTGAGGTTTCCTGCTGAAAGGACAGAAGTAATGGTTGTGCATGGGCTGTGCATTGGCTTACTGGGAGAAGAAGAGGCGATTCATGTGCTCAAGATTAAAACAAATGGAGTGCTTTGGGACAGGAAGAATTTCCTCTTCTTCCTTCCCTACTGCCCCAGTGTGAAAGTGCTTTGTTTGGTTGTTTGTTTTTCATCTTTTTATGTGTGGTCCCTTTTCAAGGGCCACCTGGGAAATTTATCTAACAAATTCTTCCTGCCAGGAAAGCAAATTTCAAAATAAAAAGCTGGTAGTACACTTAGTTACTCCAGCCCATTTCCTGTAACATATTTATTATGGTTGTGGTGCTTTTTTTTTTGTGTGTGTGTGTGTGTAATGGGTCTAAGCTTTGTTATTGGAAGCTGTGAACTGTTGTGTGTGTGTCTCTGTGTGTAGGGTGTAATCAATGTACTGTGAATCCTTGTAGCGTGAAGCCTTTGAGATGGCCAGTACCAGTGCTGCCAGATGAGCGCCTCAAAAGTAAGAAAGAACTGGAGTCATTCACATTGAACAAAAAGCAAGCACAGCACTTTTGGGACATATCTGCAAGTTTCTCTCTCTCTGACATACATACATGCCATGAAATACTCATTGGCAACAAGTGCCATTGCACTCAGATCTTTTTAAGAAACTCGATTTATTGTTGCAAGCAACCACCAGCTCAGCTCGTTCCTCCAGATGTAACCGCAAACATTCAGCTGCTTAAACTAAGCTTTCGTGCCAAATTCATTTCTTTTTTTCATAGAGGAAATGAGGTAGCAGGACAATACAGAAGAGTCCATAGTGATCTTTCTCCACCACTGAAGTTCTTCAGTTTATAAAAGTCACAGAGGCAGTTCCTGCGTCAGCTGCACAGAATGCTGCAGAGCAAGTCAGCAGCTCTAATACCTTACAAAACTAGATTTAAAGTCATAAACTTGATATATGGCTTCAGATACAGCCACATATTCAAAACTGTGATTGCATCTGAATCAACTATTTGGCAATTCCTATTTTAACAACCTGTTTTAAGTTGCCTTTAAGCTTTGCCAAACTGTAATGAGAAAGAACAGAAGTTTTTCAAAGCCGCATCTGCCTCAAACAGGAACTGGCTAGGAAAGCTTCAGCCAAAATATTTCAGCCATTTCTCAAAAGTGTTGCAGAAAACGGCACTTTTTCAACAGCAAAAACTATTTAATGCTGACTTTTAGAGGAAAAATTCTGGCTCCTTAGTTTGGATCAAAGAGTTGCAATTGGGCAGGGCAGACAGTGCATCAAACAAACATTTCTGTTCTCCTTAAAAAATGCACCTGAATGTGGCTACTTTATACAGGGACATTGACAGTTACTCTGTGTAAGCTCTCACAGTAATAGGACTGGCAGTGGGAACAGGACAACTGGCATCCTCTGAAGAAGAAGGGAGAAAGAGCTAGGGAGAGAATTCGGCCAGACAGCTAATAAGCAGCTACAGTGTATAGAAATATCTCAAAAGGAGCAGAGGTAGAGGACAGAATCAAAGACTTGCTGGGCAAGGGGATTGAAATTGAGTTCAGACAGCCACAAAATAGAAACTGGGGTTAAGAAACGGTCATGAAGTAGAGTCAGTGCAGAGAGGGGGACAGGATGAAGTCCTGTCCTCTCACAGGCTGTGAGGGAGACAGCTCTGCAGTCAATGGGCAGAAGAGACTGTTCAGTATTACCATCTCCAAAATACTTAAACAAAATTGATTTCTTTTGGGGAAATACAGACACAAGTTTGGATCATTTGACATTACAGGCAGGAGTCACCTCAACTCAAACTTAGGTGTCTCAGCATAAGTGCCTACATGTGACCTTGTGCTTAAACTCATGGGATAGTAAATTAATATTAAGGGTGGCATTCAGTTGCCTAAGCAGAGATCCCTATTGCCCTCAGAGGCAACAGATGACAAGGCACAGGGCTGGCAGATCTGCCACAACACCTACACATGACCTGTGCTCCACAGGAGAACGCTTCACCAATTTGCCTGGCATTCTTTTGCAGGAAATATGCTCTTCTTTGTGACCGACATACCGTCTCTCCCAAGAGCAGACAGAAACTGGTAGAGCTGCCTGGTGTCAGCAGAGGTGCCGGCAAAGAAGCTGAAGGCCTGAGAGGACACCTTAGCGCAACTTGAATGCTATATTACAGACGTACACATGGGCAGCTGAAGAAACAGCTATATCTTAATACATCTGAAGAAAAGAAAGGAATTTAAGTTGTACAGGCTACTTATATCCAAACATTTCCTAACTTCTGAGGCCTTGAATTTGTAACCTTACCAATATTCTTTCAACACTTCTTGGGTGGGTATGCTTATATAAAGTCTTTATATATTAATTTGGACTGAGATAGTCCAAAACACCTAATGAAATGAATACAAATCCTCTTTGATTCATAATAGTCATTAAAACAGCACCATGCATACATAATACACAGCATGTTCTTTGCTGATAGATACCTTTGCCAGTTAAAGCAACCCCAGTGCTGGTTTTCCCAACCACCCAAGACAAATAAGGTTAAACAAATTATTTTTGAAAGCCAATAGCAAGGCAAGATCTCCCACTGAGAGAAGGCCAGTCTAGCTTGATTTCTCTGCCTCCTGCCTCTATGTGCTTGAGGAATTCAAACTCAATGCAAACTCTGTACGTAACTTGTGAAGACCAAAGAGGAAGCTCAAAGCCCCATGAAAAGGTTAGTGAAGAGAACAACTGGAAACATAGAACAAAAAAAAAAAGCAACCCAAACACATATATGTTTCACACTCTGTTAACCATGGGTATTTTCGTTTGAAATCTCAAACACAAGATCAAGCACTTCAGGCCCCAAGCCTGATGTGGATATTTGGCAATCACCAATCTGTGTGCAAAAGAATAAAGAAAATGTTGCTCTTTGTACTTCTGTTATAGCTGTTTACTTTCTGGCAAGTCTGCAGTTCCTGAGATCTTATAATACTTTCTGTAACCACAGAGCTGCAAAGGTCTGAGAGCTCTATCAGACCTTGGGCCAACGGTTCAACAAACTACAAAAGAAAAGCTCAGATCTTCAAAGAGAAAGAGGAAGGAAATCAACTGTCAGCTTAAAAAAAAAAAAAAAAAGAAAGAAAAAAAGAAAATAAAAGAAAAGATGATTTATCGCTCACCAGTTTGCTTTGGAAAAAAAAAAAATCTAAGATCCTGTGAGACTAATCATGAAAGGGAATAGAAGCTTTAATTTTCCCCCTGCAAAGAGGCATGGTATCTTTTTCAGCAGGGATGGGCTATGGGGGTATGGGGACCTTCACTGAGCCACTGAAGGGCAGTCTGTCCCAGTCCCTCTCCTGTCCGGTGACCAACACATAGGCAGCTCCATCACACCACGCAGGACATGTGAGTGTGCTTCTTTGCATTATCAGACACATCACGCTCACACAGAGAGCACCGAGATGACTTTCCCCAAAGCCAGGTGACCTGACAAACATATCTGCACTGAAGAAACCCTTAGAAAAAGCAGCAGGGGCACGTGAAATGTTCCGGCAGACTGTATCCAACTGTATTTTTGCCATCCCTGGCCTTAACCATAGAAAATACTTGATATGTTTAATATTGGTGTTCTACCCAAACCTGGAACAAATCATGCATTTCAGAAAAGAAGCAGTTAAACATCTTCAATAAGAAAGAACTATGGCTCACACATATTCATTAGTCAACTTTAAGAGAAAAAATATCCTCAGATTTGGTTTATTCTGCATATCCTGACTGAGGGATACAGTGCTCATGTCTGCCATTTCACGGACAGTGGGTACAGATTTCTGCTCTTACCAGCTCACTGGGTTTGCTCAGGTACTAGAGAACTGGAATTTGGCTACAAAAATCTGGGCTACTATGAAACAAATAATAAATTAATATTATTACACAGTATGGAATCTGTTTCTTCAGTTCCTTGTAACATTAGGAAAAAACAGAAAAAAATAATACAAAAAATGTTTGGGTTGCTACATACCAAAATGGTTAAATTAATTCTGGGATGTAAATAAAGCTCGTATCACACATATAAAAAGGTTAAATCAAAGCCATCTCACCAACCTCTGCATTTCAGGCTTGATTTTTTTTTTAATTGTTCAAGATTTCAATATGAAGTTCATAGCTCCAAGCCAAATCACCTAAATGGGAATATACAGATGCCCTCGGGGGGAAAAAAAAAAAAAAGACAAAAAAAAACCACAAAATATCCCTAAGACAATGCCAGTGTATGATCCCAAAGCTGTACTACCATCTAATATATTTCAACTGATTTTGATATTTTGCTATTTCTTCTGACCAAAACTTTGTGATTTTTTGCTTTCACTGAAGAAACATGAGATGGAGAAACAGCCAACAACAGAAAGAAATACAGGGCCCTGAACAGGAAATCAGCTTTAAACTTCCATCCCACCCCATACTGATTTCAATTGCCTTATAAATCTCTCAAGGTTCTTACAAACTTTTAAAAGGTATATTACAGAACTCTATTTTTTCTCGTATTTCCCAGTTATTTAATAAATTGTTGTCACTTTGGGAACATGTCTGCTCTTCCAGGTTAATTTATTAGCAAGCACATATTTTTTTCCCCATGGTCAAAAAGCTGACATGTCTGAGTAATATCAAACAGGATTATTTTTCAGACATGAAAATAAGTTGTTATGTCAGTGATGCCATCCTTTCCTTCATCTGTAGCAAATGTGTAAACTGGCTTCAGCTGGTTATGATGCACTGTGGTCTAATAAATCAAGTAATCTTAGGGAGTGCTTCATTTTGTTTGGTTAAGGTATTGATACCTTAAGGTATTGTTAATTCCGGCAATAACACATTTGTCTCCTTTTCTCATTATCACCTGTTTTGCTCTCATTTCTGTCCTTTCATAATTTTGTTATGCCAACTAAACCACATATAAAATACAAGGCCTTTAACTTTCATCCTTATTAGACATCTGAAAATGCATCTATTCAAACACGATTACACCCTTTCTTAGTCTCGCTGTAGTTATAGTGTAGAAGGTCAGGTCATAGAAGAAAAATTTGCATAGGGTCCTTGATGGCCTGAAGGTTAGGATTATCCTACTTAATCTCAATTTTTCTCATTTTCTGCTTCTGCCACCTCTGTGAAAAACTCAGACTCACACATCTCTCCTCCTAGAGGACCGTGAGGTGAGAACATGATCACCCCAAATGTGCTGCTCCCCTGACACAGGCCGATCAAAAGAAAAGCTTGGAAGATAACCGTAAACTGGCCCAGCATACAAGCAAGATCCTACAAAGAGAGGCACTCCCAAATGAGCACCATGGCCCAAGCCATCTTCTAAACTGACCTGCAGAAAAGCTGGAAGGACACTGGAAGTCTGGCTGCCCAACAGGACCAAAGAAAGCTCAGGGAGTCATCAGCTACCTAAGGTGGACTCAGCTCCTTGATAGCACAGCAGAAAGAAAACCCTACATGGCTCATGTGCAAGCAGTGTCAGGCCTTCCCGGCAGCATCCTGGGTGCTTCTGCCTTTGGAGTCTTCTCCAGGACTTCAGGGAGTGCCAGAGTGTTTTGAGGCTATCGCCCTGTGATCCTAGCATTTTCTTCTGCATCCTGACAAAAAACAACCCCATGAGTGGAATTGGCCCTGCACAAAGATGTATTCCCATTCACCGTTTACTCTGAAGTAAACCAGCAGAGCAAAGCCTCTCAAAGATAACCAAATTTATCATTGGCTTCAAGATGTACATGCCAATAATGGTTAGAGAAAGGTCTCTGAACTCTCTGTCTCTTGGCTGCTGTTTAACGCAAACACCTCAGTTAAAATGCATATGACAAAAACAAGGCAAAATCCCTTAACTTAAAATTCAAATCCATAAAAACAATCCAAGCCAAGAGAGACACTTTGTACACCAACATAGTACTTCATGGGAATTGCTATGGGCCAGAAGTTGAGCAGCTGAGATTTGTGCTAAGTATTGACTAAGGACATTTTTTGTTATAACTTGTTTTGTTATAACAAGAGGAAATGACAATCTACAATTTACTTTATTTTTCTAAGCAGGCATCTTGCAAAAGTACAAGAAAATGAAATCACGATTGACAGTCCACATATAATTCAGTATGTTTCACTTAGATCTCAGAGCACTCTAATTACTGAAATATATACATATATATTATTTTTGCCAAGGAGCTATCACCAACTCAGCACGTAGTAACTATTGTTTCAGTTGAAAGATGCAGGGTTAGTTTAGAGAACGCAAATTAATGTTATCCCAAATAACAAAGGTCTTCAGCTTTGCCAGTGAAAGAGCCTAATCAGCCCAAAATTAACCACAGACCTTCCAATGACGGATGACTCTCAAACACTGTTTGTTAACAAATATCATACATTAACACTAATAGCAGTCAAGAACTGAGATCTATGAGTATTTGTGACCACAAGTAGCAACATATTCCATAAAAATAAAGAAATATTTAGATCAATTATAGCAACCAAGAGTGACTCCAGGAACAAACATACTACCTTCCTCAAGTACCTCAACACCCTAAAATGATAATTTAATTCTTCTCGTTGCCTGTCCTACATGGTTGTAATCTTGTTTGAGCAGCTGCAAAATAATGCCACCTTCAAGTCAAAAATGTCTAAGCTCTGAAGGCAAGGCAGCCTAGTAGGCAACCCCCTGGTGCTGGGAGCAGAAAGAAATTCCAAAGCCAAAATGCTGTTCACAAGTTTGAAAACAAAGTTAGGAATTTCCCCCAGAAAAGCTCTGCAGCAAAGTGGCCTGGCTGAACTGCCGGCTGCCAGGGAAACATAAATCTGGATGGCTCTTCAAGGGGCAAGGCATTCACCTGCTGCCAAGGAGTGACAGGTCGGCTCCTATTCCTGCTCTGCCAGCAGGCTGAAGTAGCTTTTGCAACACACAAGGCAAATTAGCATGAAAACAGGAGTGCAACAAATTAAAAAATGTTATGAAGTTGAAGGCAGAAAGTAGTCGCAAATTAAGATTTTCCAGGCTGCAACTGATTTGTGGGTTGTTTTTCAACGACTCTGAGTTTATAAGGTTGTTACTATAAATATATTCATTAAGGCACTGCAAATATTAGGTGAAGCTGTTCACCTGGTATTTGTTTTTATGGCATCGCCTAAGATACTCACAGGCGAAACCTTAACATCAAAGTTCAGAGAAACACCGATCAGGTTAATATGGAGGGGAGTTCACAACAATAACGTGCAAATAAAACTTCTCATGCCTTAAGAGCTTTACAAACATGTTCTAATTCATCTCCACAACAGCTCTATTAAGGAGATAAGGACAAATTATCCTCCTTTTTAGAAACGAAGAAAAGAAAACAGAGTCAGTAATTTACCCAGAGTCACTGAGGGAGCAAGCGGGATCTAAAGGGGATTTGATCCTCAGCCATGCACCAGCCCGCACATGTCCCTCGCATCCGTGCGAGCACCAGTCCTCACCACAGCTCCTCGATCTGTGGCAAGGATCCTAGACCTCGTTGCAAGGTTCCTGTGTCAATACCATCAGCTAACGTTTCAAAAGAAAGACATGGGAATGCTTACTAATGAAGCAGTTCAGCAGTGAGATGAACTGAGCGCCGATCCTCCTCGCAGGCTTGGCACGTAAGTCTCATTAAAGTTAACAACAGATACGAGGCTCATGTGCAAGGGAAAGCGATTAGGGCCCTAAATCCAGGCAACATTGGGATTACTGCATTTTTCACTTCAGCAGCTTCATTTGCTGCCTACGCGGATGCTGCTTTCTGAAGAAGGTTATTTCTATTCACATTCCTTGCCACTGCGATCAGACAGACACAAATATTCTGTGTTTGGGGTTGCTGTTGGAGCTGCCTCTGTGAGGAGGGTGGGTGACTTTTAAGAAAAAAAAAAAAGGTAATACCTGGCTAATTGGGAATGTGAGCATTAGGTACTGTTACAGAATTAAGGACTTCAAACAAAGCTATACGCAGGGCTCATAGTTCAGTGAAGAACTACCAGAAGGATGAAGATGTACTTTAGGAAGATTTCTTTATTTCCTTGCTCAGCGTGGCAAAATCCAGATTTGGGGGAATGGCATCTTTCTTCTAAAGCAGCAGGACTCCATTTTCAGAGGAATGATAGCTCAGCAACTCCCATCTCACACACACAAACACATACAGTTAAACTAGTGCTCAGACTAACAGTGTTAGCTTTTTTACCAAAACTAGCCAGAACCAGCCCAGGGCAGGGCTGCGCAGTGCTCACCTCTCCACCGCCCACCAGAGACAATGTGGGCGATGCTCTCCAGTTTTATTTCCCCATCCTGAGATCCTTCAGAACACAAATCAACAGACAAGACTGTCTTTTCAAGATCCTTTCTCTGTTTACCTGGACGCAATGAAAGCTTATAAATGGTATACACATACTCCACAAGAAGAAAAAAATAAAGCTAGTTAAGAAAACGGTTTACCGGTAGATGCTGCAAGATGTTAGAGCAGACGTAAATTAGAGAACATTTCTAGAGGTGTATGAACATGATAAAACCATCTTAAGTGTGCAATAATACAGAGCTTGGTCTTTTTAAAGCACAGACAGAGAAAAGAATTTGTCTAAAGATGCTTCTGAAACATGCTTGTAGCCAAAGCAAGTAGCAGCCTGCTCTCTGAGCTGCCAGAAGTGCTTTCCACCCCTCAAATATTGGCCATGCTTCACTGATGTGACCACTGGGATCTGCAGAGGAAATCTCTAACTCTTTTTTTTCCCCAATTTGTATGCAGGCAGTAAACAAATGCATCCAATGTATATAATAAATATTACTGCATTGTAGTTTCTTTCTCTGACTGGTTCTTTTCATCACTGAAATGAGGGAGTTACAGAGCAGGAGGCACAACCTTATTCTATAATCCCACTTTTTTTTTTTTTTCAGGAGATCAATGAATTACTGCAGCTACCCAGATGAGAATAAGACAAATATCTTACGTGAGTTCATCAAGAATAAATCACAAACAGCAGATACAATACATCTTCAATTCTGTAAAGCTTCTTACATTGTCCCACAGGACACTCTCATAACCAGGTTGGGGAAATAAGGTATAGGTAAAATCGCAGTGACACTGTGATAAAAAAAAAAAAAAAAAAGCCTTTAAAAGGGAAACGTAACTAGTGATGGCTTGCCACTAAACTAGGAAGACTTCCATATTGCATTACTGTTGGCCTGGCTGTAGGCAGTGTTTTTATTTACTACCTAAATAACAGATCAGAGAATACACTCCATAATGATTATGAAATAATTTCATTTACATTGCATGACATTTCTGGGCTTTCTTGGGGACTGCAAGAGTAACAAGCATGTTCTTGCAAATTAGTGAAATAATCCTCATCCATAAAACAAAATGCTACAAAGTACTATAGAAAGGAGGAAGGAAATGCCTAAATATGAAGTAGGGAACAGCCAGCTATTAGCAGGGCTGCTAAAATGGGTGACTACTGGAGGATGAGGCAGTGACAAGAAACTGCTGAAAAAAAAAAAAAAAGGAAAAATGTCACAAAAGTATGGTAGGAGAGTGGTCAGACAGAAGTAGGGGCATTTTTTCTACTTTGTAAGACACTTGAATCCCCAGCTATATATCGTTTGTCTAGAGCTTTTTCAAAACAATGCTCTTAAACAGAACAGTCCAGAGAATATTAAGATACTAATAAACTATGGTCTATGTGTTAACTGAGAAAGAGACAAAAAGAAATAGCAAGTCTGTAGCTGTCACAAGGATGTCAACTAGTCTCTATGGCCACTGAGCCAAGGACAAAAATAGATAAACTTAGTTTGCAGGAAAGATTTAGATTGGGCACAAGCGATAGCTTTCTGTCAAAATAACGGGGACAAAGTTTAAGAGACTAATGTGGGATGCTGCAGCACCTGCTGCTTTGGAAAGTGTCACCAAAGTAAGAAATTCAATCAGAATTTAAACCATAAAATGGTTTAGCTAGAAGTGGCCTGATCCCATCAGCTTTAGCTTTGGAGGCTGGGTCTGGGTTTTGTAAGGTCCCACATGCTTCATTTTCACGTAAGGGGTGGCTCCCAGCTCTTGGATGACGGATGCCATAGGGTCAGCTCCTCTGCCCATCTGGACTCTGCACAGGCAGCTCCTTGACCTGTATCAGGACAAGAGCTGGTTGTGGGAGAACCACATGCCGCACAAGCAGCCATTCCCTCTTTTCATCAGTCCTGCTGGCTCTGTGTGACCTCAGCCCAGCCCAGCTACACCTACCCAGCTTTGTGCAAGAGGCTGCACTGAATGATCCTCTGAGGTCTCGAATGGGCCAATGCTTCGAAGAAGTGTGTCACGTGGAGATGTGGCTTAAGAGCTTGGCTTCGGTTTCATAAGGGCTGAATCCATTCATTCCAATCGTTTTCTCTCACAACGATACAATTATGAGTTGTCTGATGATCCACAACAGGAATTAAATACTCTTTTAAAAAATAAAAATATAAACACAACACATCAGACCTTGCTCTTTCATCACCCATCACAAATGGAAATAAAAATATATATTAGAGTAGTCCCGGTCTTAAGTGCCTCTACTAGCTAGCTCACATGCTATAGTTTTCAAAATATTCTTGCAATCATAATATTTGTAATATTTTTTTCTACTATCATTCAGTGCTTATATAATCAAATTAGTCACTCCAGACAACAGTTTTCCAAGGACAGGATCAAAAGCAAAGCCTATAGTTTTCAATAAATTACATACTTATCCTAAAAAATAACCCCTGAAGTACGTGAATAAACACACACATACTGATACCCATTCTTGGTTGTTCCTTCTACCAAGTCACCGTGATTAATTTTCCCTGTGCACCCAGGCCTTTCACCCAGATCGGTGCACAGTGGGTTTCAGCCAGTCCTCCCCTCCCATGGCGAATGGGCAAGTTTCTTTAGGTGCCAACCTATCTCCCAAGGCCTCATTTGCACATTCCCCTCCGTTCTTTGGTCCTAGAAACACTTTTATTTTGGCAGAAACTCCACACCTCCCCTTCAGCAAAAACAAGGGCTCACTTTGGTGAAAGTGAGCTCCAGAAAAAGTACAAAGCTTAACTAACAAACAGGTCAAGTAGATTTCCTGATCAGGTCTTTTTCTTATTCTTTGTTTGCGTTGCAAAATGCTCCAGCCAGGCTAAAATCCCACCCAAGCTGTTCACCAAACACTTTAGCTACATCTCAGCATTCTTGCAAAATACCCGAGCACGTTCCATTTTGCTTATGGTAAGAACGCAGCACAAGGACTGCCCATAAAGTCAATCACCGATTCAGGAGGAAAAAAAAAGCGTCTCAATTCATAAAGGCTCCTCTCCCAACACACCCTTCTGCAACCAGCTCCAAGATCCGTGAGAAGATGAGGGCTGGAGTTTGGGAGAGGTGAACTGGTTGGCACTGTACTGTCACACTACGTCACACCAATGCCCTCGTTTGCTCTGCTGCCTCTGGATTTTTCCTCGTGGGACAGAGGCACGTGTAACACTGGTGCTGGGTGGATAACGCAGGGCACAATCACTGAGGAAAGCCCTGCTCCACCACAGTGGGCTTCCTGAGATAATATTCACATTATATGTAGGTGCTGAGAGTGCAAGGGTGAACTGTGACCCTGTCCCAGTAAAACAATTAATAATTAAGCAAGTTTTGGAGTTTCAATGCACAAAAACATTGGCCTGATTAGTGTCAAAGCAATAAGCACAATTTTTTAAAAAATAATATATATCTATTTATATATATTATGGGTGCAGAAACGAGGAAAGAGAATTTAAAGCATCCAAAACTTTAAAATTTTCATTTCAACACAGTTCTTTGTTCCTGTTGCTTTTATCTGGTGAAACACAGGCATGGTACAATGCCTAACCAGCCACGCAGTAACACATCCAACCTACAGCAATGTTCATACCATTCAAGGTTTTCCTTCAGGTGCTGAGCTTTAAGGCAAACGAAAAGGCGCATGACTAATCACAGCACATGCTCTCTATGGAAAAAAAAAAATTAAAAAAAAAGAGGAATAGGGGAAAGAAATAAAAACAGAAAACAAAACCTTCATATTTAGGTGGCATTCAGGAACTAAATAAAGAGACTACACTCTTACATATGTCCATCTTTCCATCCAAACTGATGAAGACATTCCTTGGGATGATGACAAGGAAGGTGCAGTGTTGTGACACGTCAGGCAGGAGGAGGATGGCAGGTCAGCAGTCAAAAGAGCAGAACTTGCTTCCTTTAGCCCGAAATACCAGATACTCCTCAAATACCTCTCAGTTTTTGCCTGCCATCACCAATGAGAGGATCCAGAAAGTGGTAGTGAGCAGCACGGTCATCTCATTGCTTAATTTAGCTTAAAATTGCTTAATTTAGTTTACCAATTATATTCTTAAAGAAGTTCTTGGGACATCATCAAGCCTAGCTTGTTCTTTTGCTTTGGACTGTACTGACTTCTGCAGAAAAACACATTACTTCGAAGAAATTAGAGAACAGGCCTCTGGCAAAGCTTTCTGTCCCATGTATTTCGGAGAACAAAAACCAGATTGCTTACAGCCGGAACATTTTCACACCAAATCCTAAATTTAAAAATATGGCTCAAATTTGCAGCGTAAGGAGCTTAATTGTTCTTTTAAAACACAGTCCACGTTTTCCCACACTTATCCTATAACGCCCCACACAAGGAACCAGCCCCGTTGCTCAAGGGAAGCTGAGAAAAGAGAACAAATTTTCACCATGGCATTAGAGACTGACAACTACTGGAGGCGGGTTACCAGACTTAACTGACAAATTATTTCACCTGCTATTGCAAATCCTGCGTTCCTAAGTACTTTCAACAAACCTCCTCATAAACCTCTTAATCTACCACTTGAAACAATTCCCAGGCTGGAACAGTCACCTCAGAGTGTTATGAAGTTAACCCTCACCAAAGAAAACTCACAGCCTTAAAAAGATGTGCTCTACAGCAAATGTTAGCATCAAATACATGGACGTTCATTCAAACATAACTGATTTGTAAAGAGAGAGTTTTTTTTTTTATTTGGTTGGTTTTTTTTAAGAGGGGAAAATTTGAAAGGAAATTAAATATTGAAAAATGGTTAAGATAAAAATGACACAAATGAAGAAACCACAAGGAAACAGGAAGTGCCAGCTGAGTATTTTTAACAAAACCCCAAATATCGAGGTATAAGGTTGAAAAAGCGACCTTATTAAACTGACAATATAGATGAATTAATATAACCAGAAATTTTTCCTTAACTGTTTGTGAATATATGGATATAAACACAGGGATATAAACTTGTCCAGGTCAACAGCAATTGTACTACTGAATTAAGATGCTGTTGCCAGAGAATATAAAGTCTTCCCATACGCAGATTACAGGAGAATTCCTAAATCCTGAAAGATGATGTGATCAAGTGAACAAGATGCTGAATTGTCATCTCCATCGCTGACACACTTTCTGACTTTTACTAAATCATTTCTCTGTTGTTTGTTTTTGTTGAAGTCCTTCCTCATCTTTGACCATAAATAATATGAACTCCCCAGAGCAAATTTTTTCTTTCAGTGTATATCTACACAAGGCTTAGCACGAAAAGGAAACAGGAATTTACTTCAATGAAAACAGCAACAAAGATCCATAATCCCTCAAAGGCAATTCTTCCCACACAGTTTGATTTCTGCAGAGGCCAAGGAATGCCCTACAACAATTTCTCCATTCCTCCCAGGCACTTGGGTTTGAGCTGCTGTGTCCCTTTCACCAGTGATTTCCAGACCTGAACACAACAAGCACCAAAGGCTCAGATACATTAACTACAGGTAGAACATCCCATGAGGAATTTAATAGCAGACTGTTTTTATCTCATGTCCTGTCATCACTCATCATCTGTGTTTGACAAGGACCTACTAATGCTTATGAGGAGAGTTGTGCGTGATTCAAGATCACGGAATAATTCAGAACGGAAGGTATTTCAGGGTTTCTAGTCCCCTGCTCAAATAAGGGTAAGCGATGAACGCAGACCAAGTTGCACAGGGCTTTGGCCAGTCTCATCTCAGAAACCTCCCAAGACCCATTATCATCTCATTATCTGAAAGAAACAATCCCTTCCGAAGCAACATAGGGAGTCCTCCCCCCAAAATAAAGTTTTGTTGGCTGCTACTCCTCTAATTCACTGTGAAATGGAAGCATTAAACTACTGCCCTGAAGGTGTTCCCCCTCACCTTCTCTTTTAGCTCTGCAGACTCAAACCACACCTGTAGTCTTCAACATCCTAGATGTTATGTTGATGCTAGGGTAAAATTGTGGCTCCACATAAGATAGAGATGAAATTTCTTCAGGTTTCAGTGGACCCAGTCTGAGGTTACAGGCTCCCGAATATGCGCTGATATAAACCTAATCCCAGAGTTTCCTACTGGGAACTGTGGTTGATGATTATATTCACATTAAGGGTACAAACTGCATTTCCAGCAGCATATCAGTTCTTTATTCAAATGTCTAAAAGACATTTCTTTTCTAAAAGTCATCTAAATCATAAGATATAAATAATAAGATCAGAGGATAATGCAGGTTGGAAGGGATCTATGCAAAGTCTTTACTCCAATCTCTTACTTAAAGCATGGTTAGCTATGGGGTAAGACCAGGGGGTTGAAAGAAAAATTCACCGACACCATCAAAATGGCTCAAAAAACATCCCCACATTTAAAAAACAAACAAACAAAAAAAAAATTCAACATCAAACATCATTCAGCTTTTGGTGAGGACATTTGCAACATATAGTTTTGGTTATGCAGGAAAACAGACAATGTTGTGTGGGTAATGAATTGTTTTGGTGTTATGTAAGACAATGGTTAAAAATCCACACAACTTCAAAGGAAGATTACACAAGATTATAGACCTAGGGTGAAATCCTGGCTCTGACTAAAATCACTGGCAGAAAAAATCAAAACATTGACTTGGCCACTGTGAGGATTTCACCTCTAATATGACGTGTCCGTGTTTTGCTAATGTGGCCACGTGAACCCACACATGCTGACCCAGTCACATCTTACAAGCATATCTCTCTGCAGTGATAAAGCCCCAAAAGCTTTTTGTGATCTCCCTCACAGCTGTGGAGTTTGTCTCACATTTAAGATGTTAAGTCATGTTAAGTCTCCTCCACTGTAGAGTTTTTGCTGTGTACAAATTAGGAGGACTGTATGCAAGCAAACCCAATCTGTACTTCTGACACCCACATTCTCCTTTTTAACATCCACTTGCCGTTCCTGCAAGGATGCAACCACAGGAACAACTCCATGACTGAATAAACCAGCCTAAAAGTAATCACTTAATTACTCCTTGTGCCACAAACAGTGGAGACGGGCGGCTTAAAGGCGGTCACATAAAAGCAGGTTCTGATCCCAGCTCTTACGCTGCTTCCTCATTGCCCTGGGCAAACCCCGCTTGACTGTTAGAGCTCACCAGCACGCTAAGGGGGATGAGGCCAACACCTCTACACGTGATAACACCACAACAAAAAGCCAGCCAGCCAGCTGCCGTGCTGCTCCAGCAGGAGATCACCACCATAGATACTACACGTGTGGTGCAGGATGCTGTCTGGGGATGCTCGCTCTTCCCAGTGAATCTAAAGGTTATGTGTTTTCGTGTATTCTCCCCTGCCAAACTCATTGCATCTTGCCTTAATTTTCCAAAACGTGTTGCTGGAGCCTGTCCCAATGCCACTGTTCGTTTTACTTGTGCTTCCAACACAGCTCTGCAGTTCAGCAAGAGGTTTCTCCAGCTAAAAAATGAGTGTGATGCTCAGTTACAACAAAAACGTTGACAGTCAACTATGAAATGCTTGTAGAGGCCTCTAAAAATATAAATCACCACAGCGTTGAATTATTAACCTTGATTAGTATTGCTTATGTACAACTTTGGGTTGGGGTTTACAAAGGCAACAGCAGATTAATTACAACTTGTCCTAAATGCAAAATAGGAGGAAGTGGAACAACCTCAATTTCGCTCTTGTGAAGGAAACCCACAGGCACCCAGAGCAGCCTGCAGATAACTTGGGCACATGGTTTGGCTGATTTTGCCACGCTCAGCAGCCAGGGCACCGAGGTGCCCAACAGAGCCTGCAAAAATGCTGGTCCTGCCTCTCAGGCCCAGCAAGACAGTTTCACAAACATATAAAATGCTCTTTCTCGAACTGGTCCAGTGGCAAACTTCACCATGTACACAACTTAAAAACATCAGCTTGGAAAGATCCTCTTCCCAAAACCACAACTGGGAATTTTTTCATAAAATTTGCTTTTTGTAGTATGCTACTGTCAGGAACTTAACACAGCAACAGTAATTTAAATTCCAGGACAATAGAAAATATTAATACCAGAGCTCTTAATGCAAGTCTTGAAGTTTTCAATGTTTTAAATGTAAGCCCTGTCCTGCTCTGTTCTCCGTGCAAACATTACACCACTGTTACACTGCTGGGCTGCGGGAGGAGCAGGAGAGGTAGCAGTGGTTGCAGCAGGACAGGTGAAGTGATACAGAACTGATACAGAAAATCCAACTTCTACGTGAAATTACACCCTTAGTAATTCTGGAAATGGGTAAGATGTAGCAAGTGAAACCAAGACAATGCTGATCTTACTTTTAGAGAAGTTGAGCATCTGTCCAGTTTCCTCAAAAGGCCTGTGGGATATACAGATCTATTTTCCTTCTCAAAATAATAATAATAATTAATAATAATAATAATAATAATAATAATAATAATAATCTGTCAGACATCTTGTGCTATGGACTCAACTCTCCAAAAGTATCAACATCCTTGTATTTGTCCTTGCCCAAACAGATGGAAGAGCTAAAGAATTATCCGTGTCAGCATGACATGAAAAAATTAACCCACTGCTACCAATAGCTACAAAGTCAATACTTTTTCACCTTGATCATACCTCCCTAGAGAAGGAAGCACTGCACTTCAGAGGACCTCACTGAAAGATCATCAGAGGTTAGCAGCTTATGTACTTCTGCAAGTGAAACTGTGGTTTCTGTGCTGCTACTGAAAACTTTTGCTGGCTGCAGTAGCAGAGCAAGCTAATTTCTTCCAAGGATGGGGGACTTATTTAGCTGGACACACTGTATGTGCTAATCAGAATTAATATGCTTGACTCAGCCACTATTTCTTTATTTGGATCTAAACCTTCAAAAAATCAGCAGGGATTTTTTTATTTTTTTTTAATCTTGCTGCAGATGGAAATTTCCATACTACAGTTCTGCAATGATTGTAAACAGGAGACTGGTTTCAACATCATCAGATCTTAACCCTTTATATAAAGAACAGTGGCTGAATAATCTGTCTGTAAGGAAGGGAGAACAAGGCAGTTCAACAAGGGCCCTCTGCAGAAAGGAGGAACTGAGACTGAGAGCTACTTATTTTCTCAGCTCCCCATTTTGAAACTTTATGAAGAAAAAGAAAAAAGAGAAAAGAATCAAAAAGTTACTAACTTAACAGAACTTAACACTTTAAAGTTTTCATCTGCTCCTTAGCCCAGTATTATAGACTAGCTTGCACATGACAGAACAGACAAATTATAAGAAAAAAGCTTATACAAATACTGCAGGATTCTTTCCAAATCCCTCACTTCCTAGTTCAAGAGCAAAATAGAGACACTTTCCAATATTGAATAACTTCATTTTTAAGCCATGGTATCCAAAATTAGACACCTTGAGTTTTTTTCATTAACCTGAATAGCAAACAGGGACAGAGTATGCCTCCCAAAATGCAAACTTTTTCATTCACATTACCAGGCTGTTGTGCGGGAGGAGAAGCAGACGATGCTGTGGGCTTCCACCATCCATGCTCTGCATCCCTGCAGCTTGCTGTGCACACTGGAGATGCGGTGGCTCTGCCTCTGTCATACCTTTAACAGAGCATGTTTTCCAGAAATACGTGCACAGAGGAAAAGGAGATGGGCTTTCCGAGTTCCCAACTCTTGTCCTACGCACAACAACTGATTTTTAAGCTACTTCAGGATTTGCCTCAATCTTCAGACATGAATAGAAGGATTAAATGTTTCAAGGGTGTATTTATATAATCTGGGCCTAAGGTATCCCTGGGACAAAGTGTCCCTGCCACACCTCTCCACGGCAGCAGCCAGGCAGGTTTGCTTTGTTTTCCCTCCAGGGAAGACTAGAATGTAATAAAATTATAATAAAACAATTTTAAAAGCCCAACATCTAAAGATCTGACTAATTTCACAATGATTTGGGGTTAAATCCCAAATTCTAGATCTTCCTTAAGGCTGAAATTATAAAACAAATGCAAAACTGTCAAAACCTTGCATCACATCTATCAAATGCAAGCAAATATTTTCAGTGCAGAAAGAACATTTCAAACCCCTGACACACAACCGATCTGGTTAACAAACACACGTTCCCCAAGCAGAGATGTTCCAGTTCATGACTTCTGTACTTCGTACCCAGAAGTGATCCAGCCGAGGCAGCCTTGTGCAAAGTTTGTAATTTCCATCGAATAGATTTGCTCAGCTAGCACTCTCCTTTTCCCCCAAAGAGTCTCATTTGAACATTCCTACCTTTCATTACATTCACTAGCCCTGTTTACTGTCTGCTGTTTAACAAGATATCCTCACAAAATCCTCTTGTTATGCTGTTACAGCAGTCTGAACAAAAACAAAAGCAAATGGTTAAGGCTCCTTCCACTTCTCCTGTATTTTTGCCATCAAGGGACTATCATTCGATCCCTGTAGTGCTACATCCACTAATTAAGGAGTGCATTTCATCTGCATTGCAACACTAACTGTGAAAAAACACTCAACTGTCTACCACAATCACAAATTAATATCCGTGAAATATCATACCACGATAAAACCAGATGTTACCGTGTCCTTTCAAAGTAAGATGAATCTTCTCCCTCACAGAGGTGTTCCTTTTTATTTTCCACTTAAACCTAGCTAACTGGAGGGAGCTGGAAAGCCTGGCCCCATGTGAGTACCAGTCTCCTGAATTCCTTGTCTGAGTTTGCAGCCTATGTATAGTTTTTGGTTAATATTTATTTGACCATTTTGACTTTCTTTTGAGTTCTGCATATCTTACTTGTGGGCCTGGTTTCACTAAACTGGCAGTGATAAATTTGGGATTTTTATATGCATCAGCATGGATACTTTTTGAGACTATGTTTTCATTTAAAAAAAAAAAAAGTGCTGCACACAAAAATGGCTACTTTCATACACATGTGAGCAGGGCCCTGGTTTGCTGCTGAATTATTGCATAGATTTGAACACAGTGCTCCGAGAAAAGATCTGTAATTGTTTAGTGGTTGGGCTGCTGGCAGAATTCCTGGGGCTGTTTTTATAAATAGGCCTAAGGACAAACAAACAAGCTACTAATAACAAGTCGGCTGTTCTGTTTTAAAGCAGCTCTGCTTTGTGTTGTCCAGCACACGAGAAGCTCAGATGGCAAATATAGCAAAACCCGTGGCAAGAGCTAAGAATAGATCACGCCAATAATCAGTAGTGCTTCTATTTCTCTAAAACCTTAAAAATTCAGTTCAATTAAATAAGCTTAATTTGAGGGAAATACCAAGATACACCAGGCTGTGTTTGGCTGTCTTGTGTCAGATCTCCATTTCCACTGATACTAGATCAAGTTGAGAAGTGGTAAAATGGCTTATGAATAGACAAATCCAACTCCAGAAAGCCTGCTAAATTTCTAAAGTTGGTCTTGGTGCTCTTGCTTCTTCCACCCGTTCTTTTCACCATGTCCCACTGCTGAAAACAGTGGACACCTTGTCTGACCCTTATGAAGTTCTATTTGTCAGGAACATCACAGATTTTAGTGGGAGCTCCTCTATCTGTAAGTAATCCTTTGGGTACTTAGCCATCAGCAATGCTCAGACTTTCTGCCACCTCCATTTCAGCCTGTTCACTTAATTTTATGATATTGGTATTTACTTATTTGCTTTCAAGGTTCTGGGAAAGTGATTTACCCTTCCTAGCTAAATATTCAAACCCATTTATTAGCCCTTCAGTACCTTTATTTGAGAAAGGCACTTTCTTGGATATCTTTCTCTGGTATTTCATGTATATTTATCTATTTCAGGAAGTATGTATATCAGAAGAAGACCTTTTCCACCTGTGGACTTGGAACCTTATTTGTTACTAATCAATCAGCTTATATGGGAAAAGCCCATCCTGAAACAGTAACTCTTGTAAACAATGCAGCTCTAATAAACTATTTTGGAAGAAGAGAGGGAAAATTAGGCCCCTTACCCTTTTAATTCCACTTCTCTTACTTATAGATCTTATCTCTGTTACTTGGAGGATGATCTTCATCAGCCACTATTGGCCATGGGGTCCCTGATCGGGATGTCACGATTTTGTTGCCTGCTGCTCATTTCCTCTGTTAATCCTCCTCTTGGAGGGGCTTATTTTTAATTTCCATAACTATGTTGGTTTTGCTTTGTTTTGTCTTTTGTATCCCCTTGGAGAGCATACTTTGTCCCCACAACCCTCCCCAGAGACTTAGCAGCTCTCTTTATCTCTTTCTTTATGTCATTCAGCATTAGCAGCTTAGTCTGTGAGAAAACAAATCCTCTTTCTTGCTGATAAGAAGAGTCACTTACGCTACTCCTTCCCTTTGTTTTCCCCCTCTCTTTAGAGGGAAGATCTAGCCAGCCTTCATGCCACTTCCCGGGATGACGCAGGAAAGAACAAGATGCCCGGTGGACCACACGCGATTGCTACTGAGGTGAGTGCTTTCCTGATAATGCCCAGAAATGGTGGAGTCAGCACGGATTAAGGAAACAACGAAGCGCTCAGCATTTACAGCAGTGCTGAACACACACTGACGCATGTCAGGGTACACACTGCAGCCCCAGGGGAAGCAGCAGCACCATTGCTAGGTGAAAAGACTCCAGGTGACTTTATAAAAACACCTTTGCCCAGAAGAAAATCCTCTCTGGTAGAAGTACATTGGTCATAGGGGCAGCACAGCAGGAAGAGGAGCTGGTAGGAATAATGGTCACGAGAGCAGCAACCGGCTTCTCTTGACAAGCACCAACCACAGAGAGACAATTTCCTTGGCACAGCCCTCCCAGAAAACGGCCTCGTAAATCACCTTCACAGCCATGAGGTGAATTTCTACTTGGTTGAAATTCAAAAAGCCCAAAGTCTGCAACATAAAAGCATCGCAGTTTTCAGAGAAGCATAACTTCTCGAGCCCTTTCAGGGTGGTTGTGGGCTGAAGAGGCATTGAAATGGACACTCAGCATCCTCTCAAGGGGGTCTGGATTGGCAGCCGAGACAAAGGCGATGCCAGGCCAGGCTCTAGGTGGTATTTGCTCTCTGGATAAACCCACCACTACAGGGCTGGAAACCAGCAACTGTTTCGGAAGTGCTAAATCCACACGCACACACACACACACAAATCCTTACTAAAGCATAAACATTACCAAAGAGATCACTTAAATATTTCACTACATTAGCTTACACGTGTGCAAACAGCTTTGTTCTTGAAATCTTGCTGCTTTCTCAGCGGGAATCTAAATTCTCAGGAAAACCTTCAGAACACCTGCTTACATGGGAAGGGGTAGGGGAGCAAACACCACTCTTTTTCAGCTTTAAGGAAAAGAGTTATTTCTGCAAGTTTCTGCTGTTCTGCAACACGACAGCTGCTCCAGCCTTGCTGTCAGCTTAAGCCAATTGTAAGTCATCAGTTTTCAGCACACAATGCAGCTGAAAGCGAATTCAGCTGGTAGCACTGTTGGAAACAAATCATTATTTGCCCAGAACTTATATTAACCTTTTATTTTCCTTCAATATCCCCACTGAAAAAGTACGGTTCATACCCTTCAAACAGACGGGAGAAAACAAGTAACAAAAAAGAAAAGGAAAAGTGGAAATAAAAAGGGAAATAGGACACCAGAAAAGTTTATAAAATGTAGCAGAAAGAGAAGAAAAAGCTCTTGGAATTACCCCAAGCATTATCAGTCTGTCAAGCAAGCTGATGAAGATCTTGAAGCAGAGTCTGAGCAACTTCTACTCCAGATGAGCTCAGATTCTCTCAAGAACTACATAGCCCTTCAGTATACCATGCTTGAAAGTCGGGTTGCCCTAAACAGAAGGAGACCAAAGTATAAGAAGGCTCAGCTTCAGGGATCATGTTGTTTCAGCCACACCACCAAGCCCATTTGCTTGCACAAATGACTCTACTGTAAAGGTAAAGATATAGACAGCTACTACTGCTGCAAGGATGACAAAAGTAGTCCTAACTAAATGTGCTTAATTCTGTCTTATCTTTAGCAATTTGGTAAAGTAATGAAGTCATCTTCCTGCACTGAATGGATTTATTTTCATTTGTACTTCTGCAACAAGAAGTCTATATGCTATACAACCTATAGCAAATGCTATACAAACACTTTGCAAATGTAAGCCCTGTTCTAGTGATCTATATTTTGTCAAGTTTTAGCTAAAACCTGAATGAAAAAAAGGTAAAGTTAGAAAATTAAACGATTTGTCATATTAATATATATACGTTAAATTAAAAAGATCTATCATTTTCACTAAGACCTTGAAATCTCACAGGGTAGCACAGATCCATCTTTGGGTGTCTCTGTGAGACTCCACCCAACTCTGGCCTAATGCTAAGCCAGATAATTGTGGAAGAGACCTCAATTTCTTAGTATGTTCTTCCAAGATTTAGTTTGTAGATGGTGAACCCCTCTTTGTGTTAGCCCTCTCCTGTGCTCCTTCCTGCTGACACACCAGGCAGCATGGGGGAGAGCAAGGAATTTCAAGTCCCTAGTGCAAAGAAGCAGTTTTTTAAAACCCAGATGAACAACATAGTTTTGGTATTGTTTTTTGTTTTTTTTTTTTTTTTTTTTTTCCTCTGCCACTGTTTTGGAAATAGTTTTGTTCATTTTAGCTCAAGAATCCCCTCAAAATACTTTAAGCTGAGGCAGACAGCCTGGTGATGATACGAAGCTACCAGGCTCACTCACTAGCAGAAGCACCAGAGTAGTTCACTGGAAGGACTGGATAACATCACTGAGTGAAGGAAAAGAATCAAGGCTAATTTTATTAATTTGATTTAATGAATTTAGTTTATTCCCTGAATTCATGTTCTTATGGACTATAATTTTGTCTAAAAACCTGAGAATTTAGCAGCTGGGTAGAGATGATCTGAAGTGTAGCAGTCTCTAAAGGTTAACAAGGAGCTATCATTGTAATGCTGCTATGGATAGAGCACCTGTGGTTACAGAGCGTGTCAGGAAGCCTTCAGAGCAGATAAAAAGCTTTAATAAGATATATGTATTAGCACTGTGAAAACTCATCTGGAATAATGTGTACAGCTCTGGTCGTCTGTGCTCAGGAAAGGTTAATTCAGCTGGGAACAGGTGCACCGACAGACTATTTTGATGACGAGCAGAACGGAGGCTCTCTTACGGGACGTGACTAAAAGAGATTGGCTTGCTCAGCTTTGCAGTCGACAGCTGAGAGCATGTGCAATCGCGCTCCAAAGTTACATACGGTGGACAAACACCACCGAGGGAGAAGAGAGATAAAGGACACTTTGTGGGTGCAATCGTCAGATGGAAACAGATTGTGAATAAACTTGGGTTGGAAATTAGGAATGGAAAGACTGAAATTCTGGAGCAACATTCTAGCAAGAGCAACGGGGACAAAAAACGTAACTGCTCTGCAGACTGATGGAGTTTCTTACAAGGAAGTTATGATGGGGCTGCCTACAGTATTTTCCTACAGGAGCAGGAAATGGAAATAAATGGCAGGTTAAAAGAAGGCTTCTTCTTGTTTTGTACATATACTACAACGAGAAAGAAAAGATGTGGTAATTATTTCTAGTAGTTTTTCCAGGTTTAAGCAGTTGTGGAGACCTCTTAGCTGATAGATCTGCAGAACAGAAGCAGCCAAGATATCCAATGAATAGAAGATCAGAAAAGGCTACTGACATCTGGAAAGAAAAGTCATTCTACGTATGATGTGAGGGTCATCATAAAAAATATAGGATGATTCAGAAAGTTAATTCTGGACCATTTTCCAGATTTGGAAAGAGACTGGTATGCAACATGTGACCACGTGTCTCAGAGAGACACCATTTCAGCGTTCAGAGTATGCCAACCACATTCTTTTGCTAGACCTACATCAAAACATGCGAAGCCTGTTGTAAGAATTCCTTGCTCCATGTCCTTCTCGGAAACCTCACATCAGATGTGCCACGTGGATTAAATGCAAAAGTACGCATGGAAATAGGGGTGTGTGCAGACACACCCCTATGCATATATATGTCACAAACATGGGATACTACTCATAAAAACAGATCATCCGCTTACACAAGGGTCTGAAATGCCCCAAGATTTGGTGAGGAGTTGGATGATGACTCCAAAGTGGAATCAAGATGATCCGACTTATCTAAATCAACCAACAAACAGAAACAATCTCTGCAAACCTAATGAATAGCTTAGAAAAACAAGCAAACACATGAAAGATATTTTTTTTTCACATCTGAAATATTATATTTTTAGCTAGACTTGAAAGAGAAGCTCAAAAAGAGGAAAGGAAAGTTTTAAAAGTGAAATTAAAACTGAAATAGGATAGAGAAAGAGAAGAAAAAAAGGCTTCCTCAAAATGGTTTAGAAAGCAAATGTACCAACACTGTTCTTTTTCACTTTAAGCATTGACCAGCCACCACCATGGTCCCTGTCCCTACTTTCACCTGTCTCAGCCACCCGGAAGACTGCTTTTGTCTTATATATGAAAAGCAGACCCTCAGTAGCAGAATGCTGAGCTGATTTGTCACCGTCTTTCCAGGTTCAAACCACGGTTCCCACGGTGAGGGAGTCTTTCGCAGCATACGCTCTTCCTCAGCTCTCCCCAGGGCTTAGGGAACAGACGGCTCTCCAGAGGCATCAGCTGCTGTAACTTTGGGAGTCTGGTGACCTGGCTTTTAAAATAGTGGGAGTAACTTCCGCTGCTCCCTCAGCAGAGCTTTTATGGAGCCAAGAGCATGCCAAAACCCTGCTCGCCCTTGTGCACAACTCGAGTAACAAAAGAGCAGCTGTGCTCAGTTTAAGGCAAGGCTCTACTTTCCCACTCCTGATTTAAAACTGGCTTATTTCCATCAGAAACAACATTATCCATCATTAACAACAATGAATGGCAGAGAATGGATGTTTTATGGGGAGCCATAGGCTCACAGTGCTATCTGATTCTGCTTCGACTGGGTCAAATTGACATCATCCCCAACCGAAGGCAGTAAATCTATTTACATAGGAGTCTGGCAACTCCTATGTACTTCATCACAGGTAAATTTCTGCAGCCAAAGGGAGGCTCATTACTGTTGATCTTACATATGAAAAGCTCCATACAGAGTCAGCGCGGGATCAGGACTAGTGTGGGCCAAGACATCTGCCAGTGCTGATTTACCTAGATCAATCTGGCTTTAAGCATGATGTTTTAGCTAATGTACAAGACTAGGGAGCCTATAAGCTCTACTTTCCATCTTGCTATGGACTTGGGCAAGTTACCTTTTATATTCTTGCTTTCCAGGCTTTAAATCAGAAATAATGATACTTCCAGGCAATTTGGGTATTAACTCATACATTTCTGCCAAACATTTTGAAATGTGCAGAAGGAAGAATACAGAGGAGGGCAGTCCATTAGGGTTATTATGTTATGTTGGCTCTAACACCAGGCTTTCTTTTCAGGAGAGTTTTAAAACAAATATTTGGATCAAATACCCCATCAATAAAAACCTGGACAACCTCCAAGAGTCCACTTCTTTGGCAAGTTCAAATAAAGCAGATCTCCCCGTGTTTAATGTATAAGTGAAAACTGGAGCACACAGAAAGCTGATATTAGAGGGCACAGTTGTCTGATAAGAGCTATGATCTACAGACAATACACTGCATAGCATATGGATAATAAGATGAGACTGGTGAATATCAGGATCTTGCAAATACCTGAGAGCTGACAGTCAGGTGATTGGTGAAATTTCAGGTTCAGCATAATTACGGTATTGCTATTACTGATGGTTCACTAGGAATTACACTGCCCTCCAAACCAGGAAGGCAGCACAGTGCTGGCAGTCAAAATGCTGGAGAGGCCTGGAATGAACAAAACCATATGTTTCTATATACAGAGAAATAAAACACTTGTAACCATTCAAGATCTCATGACACATTCCCTTTAGAAAACAAATTTTTACTCCAAACTCTGTTCCACAATTTGCATTTTTAGGTGATAAAATTGCTCCCTGTCAGATACACCTGATGAAGTAATTTTCCTGAATTCCTGGAAAAAGTTTTCCCAGAACTGCTAAGTACCAGTGAAACACCTAGAGCTCTCTGTCCCAGAACTATCTAAATGTCAGTCATAAATGGCAAAATAGAATTTTTAAAACACTTTTGAGCTTTTCATATGAGAAGGCTTACAACAGTCCCCGAGTTTACTCCATGTACACCCAAGGTCAGTGCAGTCTGGGCTATATGCTCCCCTCAAGATCAAGAACAAAGTCGTCAGGGTGTTAGGGTCAAGACTGCCATGTTTCATACTACAGGGATATCCTTTTCCTCTGCAGTCCCGACATATGGAAGGAGAAGCACAGCTGGATCCAAGATAAAGCGAGCTTGTGGTTAGGAGGTTGCCCTGCTGCTCGGAGTCTAGCTAGACTTGGCTTCAAGCACCAGATCGACTGTGTATTTTTGGGTTGTTGAGGAAATGAGACGTTCATGACCTGATTCAGAAACTAAAGCTTTGGACAAAGTTTCAGATGAATCTGTTAATGAATTACCCGCAATAGCTGAGTTTATGTTTGACTGAATTTCTATGGGCAGCTTAATGAATACATCTACTTGGAGAAGACTTAAACCAAGATGCACGTTCATACTTGCTCTACTTTGCCATTGTACATAAAATATACAAATATGTTGTGCAGTCACAGTTGCTTTACTTATAATTTTGCAACAATAAAAAGTCAAGAACAAGAAAACATTATGGCTATTGCTAGAATATATATGTTTCCTTCCCAAAGTTATTACCTCCCGTGTAGCCCAACCAGTGTGCCAGACAAAGAACTCCAGCCCCTGGACATAAGTCCCATGTCTCCACTGGTATTATGGGTGGAAACTCCTCTTCTGAGCAGTTTGGTAACATGACATACAGCCAGGCTCATGGACAGCAGTGCTGAAAAGCCTGAATAACAGATTGTCCTAGTAAGGAAAATACGAACTTCTTAAGGCTTATTTTTAATTAGTTGCCAGATGGAAATGAAGTATTTTTCTTCAGAACTTTTAGAAGCTTCTCAGAAAAGTCAAGCTTTCCTCAGAACCAGCCTTATGTTCAAATAGGGACAGATAAAAGAACTTTTTTTTTTCTATTAAAGAACTTTTTTTTTTTCTATTAAATAAATCATGATAAACTCTGACATGATTTTCAGAAAAGGAAACAACATTAACTAAATCACCATGAGGATTCCAACATAAAACATCTAGCCAAGTATAAGTACTGCACATAAAAAAGCATATATTATGAAAACATACATAAAACTGCTTCAATTTACGGATCTTCAGCCTATTCACCGAGGCATACTTAATTTAAATGACTTAAAACTCCATAGAAAGTACATGATTTAGCCTTATAAATGTCTTTGGTCCATACTGTCACCAGGCATCTACTTAAACAAAATATGGTCGGTCAGAATTCTGTATGGGCTTTTTGTACTTTGTCTCTATAATGCGGAGGTGAAAGAGAAAGGCTGAATGTATCTATTCTGGTCTGTGCACTTTGCCAATACTCACAGAGATATTTTAGGTTTCTGGCTCACAATGAGTTCAGCCTCTTACCTGCCTCCCCATTTAGACCACTGGAAGAAACCACAGCTTCAGAATTACAGTTGGAACATAATCGGAATAGTGGAGAGAGTGAATCATAGCATTAGCCACATATTACCACTCTACCTGAGTTTCTCTCATCTATCTCCATAAGAGATCTCTTAGACCATCCATTTTGCACAGTCCTTCTAAATGATGCACTCAGACTTGTGGTAAACAGTGCTATGAAAATTGTCTGCAAGGAGAGAAAGCTCTCAGTCAAATATCCAGAAGAAATTTAGATGTTTGTCAAATTGCATTCTTGTAAAATTGAAAAATACATATATTTTTTGGTATTTATTAACAAGGTATTTATCAATGCACCATACGTTTCTCATTTATACCGGCTATAAGAGCACTCACAAGCTGAGGTGGTTCCCTCTCCCATCCCTCTGACCTGCAAGAGAGCCATAACAAAACTTTAATAATTTCATTTTGAGCAGAAACAGTGCCTCCAGCCCTGACCCCGTTGACTATAGCAGTTCCAGAGGTGGCATGGAAAACACTCCCACCAAGGCAGGTAACGCCGGAGTCAGGCCCAGTATATCTAGTGGTGAGCAGCCCATACAGCTGGAAATCCTCCAGAACGTTCAGCCACTCCTTGCTCAGCACTGAACAGACCACTCAGGCCAAAAAAAAATCCTTTAAATCCCCTAAAATGCTAATTGTGAATATCCTCCATGAAATAGAAGGAGCATTGTAGCATTCTTAGCATTAAGTAGCCTACCCTTAGGTAGCCAAGGTCCTCAGATGTTCTGAAAAACCTGACATTCATCCCTAAAGTCTACCGTTGTCTCAGGGATGCAAAGAAAATGAAAAAATCCTTTCAATAAAGACACAACTTGTAACTGCAAGACTGATTTTTGTGGTGCTTGTATTTTATGATTGTGGTGGGTTTTTTTAGAAACTGTATCTAGAAATAGCAGTTAGTGCTTTTGGCTGGGAGGATACTGCTAAGGAATTACTATTTTTTTTCCAAAGGGTACGATGGCGTTTGGAAATAACTGGATTACAAAAACAGGGACACATATTAAAGGGAAATCTGATGTGAAAACTGGAAGACTGGCAAGAAGACTGAAAAGCTATCTTTTGGCAACAGGTTCAAAATCAGTCTTAGTCAGCAAAAATGTTTAGGAGATCACTAAGAAATGAAGTTCCCAACCCAGTGCCAGGAAGTCGGATTTCCTCACTATGACGATAAATATCTTCAGTGGTAATTGCTTAAAGACCAATCCTGCCTGTCAAAACAGAAGTGCCACAATGAATTGTTGTGAGGAATTTTATATGATGGACTTGATTTGTGCTCTGAGCCATGTTCAGTCTTTAGGGCTGTCCTCATGCTAACTTTCACAGCACTTAATTTAAATAATTTTCACTAAAAAGAGATAAATCTATCTCTTTGGATAAACCATCATATCTTTCTACATTCTCTCTTTTCTGCAATGCTAACAGCAATCATATTTCTACCGGTCAATAGTTTTCCATCTTCCTTAACTCTATTATAATTTTCCATTTAAAATGCACTATGGCATAATCAGACTGCTTTTCAAGATCATCAGCTCTGGTAGGAGCAATATCTGTCTTGAAGAAAAAGAAATGGCACTGGCATAATCAATTTACTAATGACAGGTCCATTATACAATCAACAAATTGGTGTTTCTGCTCACTATTCCCTTTTCTCTTGCCTCCATAATAGCTCTTGGTTCAGATTTAGACTTTGCAATTCATGTAGTAAATGGATAAAGTAAGCATTTGGATTTTTACCAATTGCGTCGATTACTAATTGCAGCTGTTGCATTTTACTGCAAAAATACCTACTTTTCCGCATAAGTATGATGATGATTCAGGAACAGATGAACATGCAAGTGCCCTGTGTATCACTTGTGTTTCGTGTTTCCTTGATGTAAAGAGCCTTTTCATCTCCATGAGATGATGAAGAATGCACAGGGCTGTGTAGCTAAATTCCACTGCGTAGTAAAGTAGAAATTTACTCATTTTTCTGTATGAATATGACTTTCCCAATTTCATTTTCTGTTTTTCATTATTTTCTATAGCAACAATCCTATAGGATAGATGTTTCATTTTGTAGCTCATCCTAGCAAATGGTCATCCCTCCATCACTGTATTTACCTGATTTTTTTCAGGGTTTAAGGAAAATGCAGTTTAGACATTTCATTGCAACAATTCTGGAGAGGAAATTCTGTTTTTTATTCCTTTTTTTATTATTATTATGAGTAAAAATCTCATCTATATAATTTTATTCTATTTTATTTGTTGTGTGTAATTCATCTGCAAAGCACTGCAGCCTGCCTTGAGTTAGAGGACACAGTACAAATGAGATTCCCTGAGATATTTGACTGTGCTTTAGCAGAATATATCCAAAATGCCACTAGCATGTTACATTAAAATTAATTAACTTAAAATTCACATTTGCAATATTTAGTAGCCTGATAACTAGAACCAAAAATTAACATGATTTCAGGTTAGCTCAGCAGTAAATTGTCACTACCTGTTACCGTCCACATCCCCAAATAACCAAAAAAGCCTCCACAGGTAAATAACTAAAAAAGAAACCTTCTAAAATAACCTGGCAAGGGCAGAGTAAAGCAGAGGATTCCTGTTGTGGGAGTTCTCCTCTGCAACAAGTACATTCCCAATGAGCAAGCCCAGGCATATTTGTTTTTACGCAGCCGTTTCCACACCAAGACACATTTCCATTCCCCCCTCCCTCCTTCTGCTTTTGTATTCCATCGTCCACATCAACAATTAGTGGAAGTGGCTGGCTGTGCCTGCTCGCATTGTTCCCAGACTTTGCTCTCCCCCAGTGAGCTCTGAAGACCATGCATTATTTGACATGACATGACTTGGAGGCCTTCTACAGCAACAGCTGTATGCAGGGAAGCAGGGAAAAGAAAGAAGAAGGTTAGTCCAGGTTACAACCATCCTGGGCAGCAGGACACAAATTAATACCCCTTACTCTTTTACCACGTTGTCCTAGGTAATTGGCCTTTAATTTATTTAGTCTTTTAAATCCAAAAAAATAAAAAAAAAAAAGGAGAGAGAGAGAGAGAGACAAGGAAAAAAAAAAAAGGAAGAAAGAGAAACAGCAAAAAGGTCAAGAAACAAAGTCAGTGAGCTGTTCTATTTGTTTTGTGACATTAAAACACAGGATATGAAATTGAAAATTATCTCCATAGAGCTAGAAACTAAATCCAGATGTTTTAACATCAGGCAGAATCATATTCATAATGATTTTTTTTTTCTGAAATCATTCAATATCTATTGCATTTTCCATCACAGTTCATTTCACTGGAACATGAGCAATTTGCCAGCCTGTACATACACACTGAATGTATTCAGCTTGTAGTAAACAGCTGCACACAGGGCAGCCTCCTTTCATACGTACACAGGCTCTGCACTTGTGTCCTTACGTTATTCTATTTTTTAAATTAACCTAGCCAAGTACACAAAACTTTCAGGAGCATAAAACAAAATTAAGGGTAAACTATTGCTTTCTGGAAATGGACTCTTAGCAATTTCTCATCTCAAAACTGATGTTTCCTTAGGGTATATACTTAGTATTTCCTCTCATTTTGTCGCTGGAGTCCACAGAAATAAGATTTTACTGGGAGGTGATCCCCACGTGCATGTCCCCAGATGCTCAGGCTGTGTGTTCCAACTCTCATCATTAAAATGCACGCACAGATCACTGCCACTGGTATTGACAGTCTTTGGTAATTACACGTGTGCCCTTTACTCCATTACTTTAACTCAAAAACAGTCAAGGCGATGAGCTGTTTTGCAGCAGATATGTACACAAAAATTTCGAGTTGGTTACCCCATCACCTTCTGACAACTTGAGGTGTTCTCTCATCTCTTTCCAGTGACCTTGACAAACAGCAGCCTGTGAAGCAATATCGGCACCAACTTGTGCAAATCCAAACACTTTTAAACCCAAATACCTCTGTTTCATAAACTTTCGGACAAAAAGTCGACACAGATCGTGGCAGTGAAAGATATTTTTCCTTTTAAAACTTGTCTATTTAAGGGTCAATTTGAAATAACTATCCACAGTAAGTCTGAACACATGAAATGCCTGCAGTAGTTCACAACAAGTTTTAAAAGGTAACACAGCTAAAAATATGTAAATAAAAATCCTCCCAGCTTTGAAATGAGTGCAGCTTTTTCTCAAGTTACATTTAAAAGTTAAAGGGGGTAGGAAAGGAATTTAGTTTGGAAGCCTTTATCATATGCAATAATTGGTCACTCTGTCAAACCTAAGTTCATACATCAACTTTATTGTATCACAGTGAATTGCACCACACCAAGCACTGGTATTAGTTTCAGTTTTTATCATCAAGAGAACAGCTGCTATTTATTTCTTCCCAGATTACTTCTTGGTATTACATTCAATCTCTGTTCCATAAAAAAGCAAGCTTCTGACTTTTTTTTTCTTTTCTTTTGTTGTTGTTGTTTAGCTATCAGGTGCAAGAGGATGTTTTCCCCATTCAAAGCTGAAAATAAATTGGGAGTGGAAAAAGTAGGAAAACGAGCTTTTGTTTTGTAATACACGTACAAAAAACAGAAGGGGAAGAATGGCATTTTGAAAGCCTGAAAGGTGTAAAATTAGATTTTCAAACGTGCTTAAGGACTTCCTGATGCAGATGAACTAGTAGGATCTTCAAATACTGCAAAGGGAACTACCATGCCCAAAATCTTTTGAAAACTCCATCTCTCTGAACTACTAGCCTTCTTAGCACCTAGTATTTTTTCTCTAGGATTAATCTTGTGAATGGCATTTCAAGTAATTTGAGTAATCCGTTCTTCTAGGGTTTTTTTGATCTCAGATTATAGTCAGATGGCCATCGAAAGTGAGTGAGTTACTGGGGCTCACCAAGTTACCGCTCACCTGCTGAGTTGTTTTATCTGTCGGTGCCCACTACGATAATGAAACATGCTGGCTAATGAAGAAAGCATTTTAAGACAACATGTTTTACTCAGCATTGCAACAGGACAGGAGGATGCACGTAGGCTATTAATAAAGCCAAACTGGCAAACAGCAGCTTGCTTTGCCTGGGTAACTGTTGTTTGGAGGCCACCAGGACAGCTGATGAATGCTACATTACCCAAAGGTGAACAACATTATTCTCTTACTAAGTAATAGAGACTAGTCCCCTACCGTACATGACTAAGGAAGGCATGCTTCCTCTTTTCATGTCTTCAGTGTTTTACAATCAAAAATCAGTAGAGTTCATTTAACAGCAGCTTTTGCATGCCAGCTGATGATGCCTCCACAGGCCTGCTCCAGTGAAAGGAGCCAACACTCTTTAAGTACACAATAAAGGAAAAGGAATTGAAGTAATTGCAGTTTTTTAATTACTGGTATTACTTTATAAAGAGAATTGTTGGCATGTACCCTCCTGCCTCTGCATAGCTTAGAGCTGCGTATAGTCATTCTCAAAAACATTAAAAAAAAAGGAAAATGTATAATTAATCATTATCCAACTAAAAGAAGTCTATTAAATTAGTATTTACCTTTAACATCAACTAACTAAATAAAAGGACAAAGGGAAGAGCTGAGTAACATTTCTTACCTCCCATTCATCTCCAACTATAAATCTTATGTTTATGAATAATGTTGGCTCAACTTTTCAAATGGCAGAAGCTCTCCATTTTCCCACAAAAAAAAAATAGAGAGCTGGTGTAGCATTAATGGTGGGAGTATCCAAGAAGAATAGTTTGAGACAATGCTGGTATTCTCTCTCCTGCAGTAGCTGGCAGCAGGATTGGGGAATGCCCAACTGTGGCAACTGGAAGAACAAGTCAACAGATCGAAGGAATGGAGACAGGATGCCTGCAAACTCTTTGGAGGGTGCTGTAGGTTGGTACAATGCTGTTTGGGATGCTCCAAAGACCATCTGCTTGAGTTTATAGATGACTACGCACTAAATGGCTGCAGATCCCCTGTTTCAAGAACTCTACACCTAATGTGCCAACACCAATTCAGAAAAGATAAAAAAAAAAAAAAAGGACAAAAAAAGACTAATCTTTCACAAATTTCAACAACCACACGAACCATATGGAGAGTGTGATAAGTAGGCACACTCACTGATGTGTCACTTTGCGTGCTAGAATTTAATGTAGTCTTCTCTCATTTATTTAATCTCCTCAATCCTTGGTTTTCCTGATCAGACCATCAAAAGAGCACTAACTGTTATTTTAGGACACAGAATGATGGTAGACAAAAGCTGGAATCCTTTCACTTAACACAGATTTTCAAAAAACAAAAGGAAAAATACTTTCAGTCACTGCTGACTTAGGCTGAGCTTGTACACTATTTCTTCTGTGAAAAATACCACAGGAAGAAGGATGGGGTTATTGTTAAGGTAAATGAACTAGGTCTCAAGAGTTCATGAGTGCAACTGCCACACTCCTCTACAACATGGGAAAAGTTGCTTAAACTCAAAACATCTACCTGAAAATCAGTACTGCAGGAACAATACTGTTTCCTCTCATGTCTCCAGTCTATAACACCTTTCAAGTCCTTAAATTCTTCAGTTTGTCTCTACTAATATATGCATCCTATGTGTGCATGGATATCTAGCTCAAAAGCATTAGGTTGTGCATGGAATGAGCATCCCATAGGGGTTTCGGTGTGGCATACTGATACTTAAAAAAAATACATTGAAAGTGGTTCATAGTTTACCAGCCTCCATGTTAAAACAATGGAAATGTGACACAAAAATCTAGTATTATTTTGCACTGTATGCATGGAATATTCTTTGTGGCTCTCATGCTTCAGCCACTCATCAATGCAAAGCTTACATCCGGGACTCTCTTCTGTCCAACCTCAGGCAATAAAACAGATAGACATTCAGATAACTAGGTGATGATTTCATGCTCTTGAACTGTCTTTCCTCATGCTTCTTGATTTAGATCATACTTCCAACACAGAAGCCCTGATTAATACTCCGTAACAGCAAATCCCCCTCTAATTAATTTATGCAAAAGGAATGACAAGGCATGATGAAAACCACATTCCAGAAGATGCAAGACTCTACTGAGAAGCTGGCAAGCTTCCGTACGTATTGTGATAACATTGACTAAGCATCTTTTTTAGTCTCTTCCTTACTCTCCCCTTCTTCCACAAGCCTTTTTGGGAACATTGTGCCTCCAGTTTCCACTCCCATCTTAGAGCATGTTTTTCTCAGAAGCCTCTATGCTACATGATCAAATCCATTTTCACTTCCCAAATGAATATTGTGCTTGTGGGACAGGATCCAAACAACTGTGGAGCTATTCAGTTTGCCTGGCTAGCAGCTGAACAATATTTAGTCTCAATGAGCTTTCACTTGCCCAAATGCATTCCTTCAGACCAATGAAGCTGTGTGGTCTTCATCCTTGGAGATACCCAAAACGTGATAAAACAAGGAGCAACACACTGTGACTCTACTCTCAGTTGCAGAACTGGACTAAACAATATCCAGAGATGTCTCCTGACCTCATTTTTTCCATGATTCTGTACAAAATACTTGTTGGTAGTTACACCTTTGAAAGGCAACATCACCGACTATACCTTTTCAATGGAGAGCTTGTCTTCACTGCAGTATTTCTTCATGCTTGGTTTCAAATTTTACCCCTAATCCAGCTCAGCAGGTATCGATTTCTAACTCCACAGAAAATATGGAGTTAGAAATCCAAACTTTTCTAAAGGAATCAAAAGGCTCATAGCTTCTAAAAACCAGATCTGAACATCAGTGATTCATCAAAGACCATTAGGAAGTCTACAATTAGGCAGGAAAATCCTGTGTTTTGTAGTGCTGTACGCCAGCACTCTAGCCACTGTGATAGCTTTTCGTTCTGCAGCTCTCAGAAACAGGGTGTTTTATTTTCATTGTTCCGATAGCATTACCAATGTGAAAACTTGACTGCAAATTGCACAATGCCTGTTGTGAATAAATGATGATAAAGGTTTCATAACATGGCAGATAATGCTTATAATGCACACATTTCCTCCTAATGAAACTCCAGATCTATGAATGTGTTCTCCAGGGGCTTAAAAAGGGTATGTAGCTCTATCGTCCTGATTGCAAAAATAGATTAAGTCTTCAGCTCATGACATAGGTTCTGTTTTTGGAAGAGAATATCATCAGCACCCTGTGTAATAATGACCAAAAGGTCTGAACAATCACGGTGTGTAATATAAATGACAACCATGAAACACATTCTGCAATGCATTTGCTATGCAGCCCACTAAGTCACACTTACATAATGTAATTTACTGCTTTAAAGATTTCATATGTAGTTATATGCAAGCAGTTTGCGAGGCAGTATTACAGAAGCAAAAATTAAATTGATGCATTACATTCCAATTCCTGCAACCATACAAAGAAAAATCAGTCTGCTGCAGAAATTTTCATATACGCCACTGTTTCAACTCACTGCTAGTATGAGAATAATGTAATTCTAATTGTAATTACTAATTGTAATTACTAATCGTAATTCTAATTCTAATTACTAATTCTAGTAATTCACTAGTAGCATAGTACTATCCTATACCACCAAACCACCAAACATATTGTATCTTTATTGATGGTATCTTATATTTATGTGTATACATAAGATCGTCTTTTCAGTCACACGCAAAACATACTCCATTCAAGATACATTGAAGCTGCTTTTTCTTTTTGGCTTTGAAGACTTGCACTCTCCCTGTTTGCCAGGCCACAGCACTTTCTCTTGTGTGTAGTAGAAAACTGAAACAGCAGTCCTCTGCAACTAGAGCAGGTTCTGAAAGCAAGCTAATTGCTGAAGCCTGACGATCAGCTTAGGGTAATGTAGCCCACAAAAGGGTTATTTTTATGCCGGACAGCCTTATTCTTCATTTCTCTTGGAACTGACTCTGCTCTTTCATTATTCCCTATACATGGAACACTTTCTGATATAAATTCAGCTTTTCTTCAAAATAATGAAAATTAAAAGTCTCCACTCACCATGTATGCCCATAACTCAGTCTACAAACAACCATGCTGATGCTGTTTTGACTTTCTACTATTTTCTACTTCTTTCTTTTCCCATTAGCTGTGTTGAGCCAACCACAGGGTCATGCCAACCTACACTGCCCATACATCATCAACAAAATGATTGTTTAACCCTGTCTTCAGAGCCAAATTCTGCTTTTGGTCACCTCTGAGCAGGTCCCTTGAAAGCAATGTGGTGCCCAGGTGAGATTTTACATTAAGTTGAGCTTTGCAGGTCTGTGAATAGGCACTGGAACCTCCCAGGTACTAATGTGGGCATGCATTAACCGCAGGATATTAATGGAAATGATTCATGAGAAAGAAAGAATGCAGCTGGTTTTCTCATACCCTTGGACTGGCACATGGGGAAAGAAAACCACGATCTCAAAAGCTGAGATTTTGAGCAGTCACTGATGTCGACACAACATGGTGCAATGTCATCTGCTCTCTAAGTAATAGTGTGACTAACCTTACATGATGGGAACTATTAAAGGTAGTTTAACACTTAACTACATGAATCCTCTTTGGCAAAGGACAACAAATTCATGAACTTAATTTCACTCCTCTTTGTCTTACTCTCACCATCAAAAGACCTTTACTTTCCTCATCACTCCCAGCCCCTCTAGGAGAATGACATTTTCTTCTATTTCCATAGTTCCCAGTACAAGCATGGTGTGAATAACCTTCTAAGAAGCCAAATCTTACAATCCACATTTCTGTAAGGTTTCTTCCACATTCATGACTTCTTCCTCCAATGAAGTTCACTTTCCTGCAAACCCACAGACCTCACAGGGCTCACAGGGATAAATAATGGAGGGTGATGACATAATTTAGGAGTAGAATCTCCTAGCAGAAAAAGTGATGTTTCGAAGAAGCAGTGCTTTTCAATAAGATGATGATCAGTTTTCCTTATGCTTTAAAACTAAAAAGACTAAAAGCTTCTTTAAGTACAGTGGCAGCTACTGTTACTGCAAATATGAATCCGTTACTCTTTCCTTCAGATAGATTCAAAGTGCAATCTCAAAGCTCCTAAACAAATACCTGTTGCCCTCTTCAGATCTTTAATATATCAGCCCCCTAGGCAGGAATCCAAATATAAAATTCAAGGCCACAGAAGCTCAGGACAACTTAGAGTCCTCCCTGCGAGAGCAAGGACAAATGCAGATTTAATATTAGGGAAAATTTTCTCTCTCCTCTTTGACTCCCTTCACCACCTCTTCCCAAGAAAACAAACTTTTTTTTTTTCATTCTTAGATCAAATTGGAAGCTGATTCCCTCATCTTTGAAAGAACTGACCTGCTTATTTCTCATGTGCAGCTTTCTAAAGTGTTCCTTAGATTCAAGTGCAGTTCTCATCAGCCCACCCAGAAATTACCAGGAGACAAGCACCCTGCAAAAACTGTGCCAGAACAAAATCATTTCACAGTGACTTATTAGGCATGCAGTCATTAATGACTATGCAAGCGTGGCGAGCAAGATGGAAGGGCAGAGCCTGAGCCAACACGAACTGTCAGGACGGCGTTGTAACCTATCGGGTTAGAAAAATTTGAGCCATCTGATGTTTCAGCCTGGCATCCCAACATAATAACAGGCCTGGAAGCAGCAATGAATTTGCACGTTGGGGAATGTGTTCAGAAGCTTGGCAGATGACAATGAAATAGGCAAGAGTGCAGAGATGTTTGGGTGACGTTGACAAGGAAGAATCGTGGTCTCCAAGAGCCTCCGTGCAATGCATCAGCTTTGCTGTCAGGGCTGAAGTGTCAGAGGCAATAGCCACTTCACCAGGCTGAAAGAAGATGTTTTCATATTCATTTGCAGATGTTATTTTTGTCCTTATTGTGAAAAAAATCTCTTTGTTCTCTTGCATAAAAAGTCACCTTGTGATATATTTGGGTACAATCCAAGGAAGTGCCAAGGTGCTGTAATGCTCACCTGCTGGGAGCAGCAGGTGTTTGGCACTTGCCATGGCGAAGCTCTTGAGACACGTTCTGCTCTCATTTGCACTAGTGTAAACACTCTCAACTTTGCTGGCACTGACTGAATTATCCCAGCTGAAATTCAAAGCAAGCAGGAGCAGAATCTCTCATTTTTTTCTGCAGCAACACAGGATTACAACGGTAACGTTGGCATTAGAGCAGATCAATTTTGCAAGATGACAGAAGAACATGCTGATCTCACTACTGCGAGCTCCTACTCAGCAGACAATTGCAACCCATCTTAGAGCAGGGTTTTTAAAATGTTCAAAGTAATGTGGCAGCATTATCGTCTAATGGCTTAAAAAGGAATTGTATAATGTTAATGTCTTCATATTACAGACATGATGCATCTAGAGAGCAAAGAGTTGTATCCAAATCTGTAGCAGATTTCAAGAGTATTGGACCAGAAATTTCCATTTAGGCAGCTCTAATTTCAAGCCCTCAGAACATGCTGCTGGGAAAGACAGAGGCTGATACGACCTCTACCTCACAAAGGCTCCTGCGACCACATTACGGTCCGTCTAAATCACTAGTTTGTCAGTTGTGCATTTACAAAGAAAACAACAATTAAACCAAAAAGTTCTTCAATCAGTCCGGCAATTTAGCAGATCCTTCCCTGCCATGCTAACAGAAAACGGTGGCCCCTGCTTCTCTCTGGGTTGCTGAATGACAAGCTGAGTGGAGCTAGGAAACCCAACTAGCAGGAACTAAGTGGTCAACCACTATTCCCAGAAGCAAAGGTTGGGCACCACTGACTTGTCCCAAAGGAGATTCAGCACAGAAAGAAGGTAAAAATAGAGTGTTTCGAGACTTTCTATATAATGTTTTGATGCTCTTGCTTGAGAAAGATGTACCTGAGAAATGCCCTGGAGTGTTGCAAGACACAAAAACAGCTTTCTTAAATTGATATTTTTTCCGCACCATCCAAGGCCAATTCAAAAACAAAAGAAAACAACAAAAAAAGAGGGAATAAAAGCATACAAGTTTTATTTTCAGACATGTCTATTACTCCCCAGTCTTCCAGCCATTATGTGTTATGTATACAATTATGTAGTATATTTTGCACAATTCGCCTTTTTTTCCCCCCCCACAATATTTATCATCACTTTTTAATTCAGGATTTCCACACGATTAATAAATATGTTTTAGGGTAGCCTGCGTCACACCAGCACCTTTCTGGCCCACTGCTCTCTCTTTCAGAATTGACTCCGTTCTCTCTTCCTGTTCAGACCTTTTCAGTTCCTAATTTGAAGATGTCAATGAGCAAGAATTACATGTCTCAGCAATAAACATGATCTCACAGCAAAACAAAGAAGAGGATGAACAAAATAAAAATTACTGTCTGGTGAAAGCTCCCTTGACAACTACAGCTACACTGACAGGCGCCACTGAAATAATAGGAATGATGCTTCAAAACAACAGCCAAGAAAACGTTATGAAAGAGAAAAAAAAACACTCTAAATGGGCCTTTTCAAATGCAGATTCCACTGTCAAATGAGGAGAATGACAAAAATGTTCTTTCTTATAGCACAGTCATATTTAAACTGCCAGATAACAGAAACCCACCAAAAATGAGAGTACTACCTGAAAGAATTTGGGTCCGATAGCCCATTTCAGGAATACTGAAATGATGCAAAATGAATCAAAAGGATCATATTTTGGGGGTAGAAAGGAGAAATGAAAGGTGTTTGTTCATTACCAAGTCTCGAATTGCTCCCAGCTGGGGGAACAATAAAACTCACATGGACTTCAGTGCAGTGTCAGGCATTTGTGGCTGAGTAACTACCACCATCTAGATGATAAACTATAAAGCAAAGAAACTAAATGATTAATGAACATGAAGAATTATCGTCTGGTACTAGAGATGTTCCATCCAAGACAAAACTAAGCGACGCCCATGACAAAAGGCTGTCTACAGGCTTAAGGAAGTGATTAGGAGAGAGCATCAGCCTTCATCTGTTCAGTGAACAAGTTATTCAGCGTTGTTTTCCACCTTAGCTTCACAGCCATAAAGTGGGGCAAACTGCTCCAAGCACTGTTGTGGTCAGAGATGTCTGGTGCTTGGTTTGATTTCATAAGCACCAGACAGATCCTGTAAGATCCTGCAGCAACCACAGCATCTCCCAGGCTACCTGTGGCTCTTCAGCAGGCAGAAACTGCATTTTCTCTGAGCAGAGGTGGAGATAGAGCTGCACAGCAGGTCCTGGCTAGACTGAATCAGAGGAAGGGGGCTGTGGTAAGAGCTGGTAACGCAGCAAGGCGGCAGGCAGGATGGAAAGGGAAAAGGTGCACAGTGTGAGCGGCACTCAGACCTGGTAAAGCTAATTTTCACGGTATTTTACACTCCTATTATGAAGCCCTGCCAGTAACGTGGCAAAGATCGCTGCCTAAAAATTCCAGCCCCAAACACACAGGCAACACCCCTGTGAGCAGAAACAGACCCGGCTCTCCTAGGATCGAGCGCACTCACGCAGCTCAGCAGAAGTTTGGCTTGGGCCCCTGGGCTTGCATTCCTCCCCAGAGAAAAACGAAATGTGCAGAAGAGCCATGGATTTCTCCTCCATTTTATTCCACGCACTCAAGACACCTAATAAATTCGCTTTGACTTCTTATTCTCCTCTAAAAGAAAGGAAAAAAAAACTTAGAAATATCTTCTTCGCTCCCTGGTGGCCTGGCAGAGACTTGTGTAGGACTGTTTCCCACTTTTATATAATGAGATAAAAGAAAAACAGATTGCGCAGGAAAAGATATTGGGGCTCAGACATTTTTTATTTTTTTTATTTTTTGCCAGAAGCACTGGAACCAAAAAGATGTTGGTACTGAGAGCAGAGAAACTAGTTACGGAGATAACAAGAATGTCCTAATAGTAAAGAAAGGCAGCAAACAAACTTTTGAAAGAGATGTGAACTCTGAAGGCCCAGATAATAAGGCAGCCTCCGAGTACTCACGGGGAGCAGAGCGAAACTTTCGGTGTGAGGTTAGTTGGTGTCTACACGCTACAGCTTCTCGCCTGGTTTACGCGACCGCGCAAAACAAAACTTGGGCAGTGCGCAGGCTGCGCGGCTCCCTTGCCTGCTCCACCGCGGCGGTGCCGCCGTCCCTGCCCTCCCAGCAACAAACGCACTGCTCGTGTCAAACTCCGGGCTCCCGAGCCCTGGGAAACTCAGCCGCCGGCTGGTTTCGAGCCCCGGCAGCGCCGGGTTAAGCGCCGCGCTTCAGCCGCGAGGCACGGACAGTTCCCGGAGCCAAAGCCGGCGCTGCCGAGCCCCGCGTCTGGGGGTGACCGCGGGCTTCTCCCTGAGCCACGCTCCGAGGAGCGATCCCACAGCTGGGTTACCCTCGCTGCTGGTGCCACTCGCTGCAGGCGGGACCCCACGGGACCCCCCCCCCCCCCACACACACACACCTTGCTCCAGCCCAACCCAAAGGCGGAGGGCTCGCCTGTCGCACCCCAACACCTCCAGCCCTCGGTGTAAGCAGCCGGAACCCCCTTTCCCTGCCTCTCCAGCCGCGGGGAGGCTCAGAGGAAGCCGCGCCCCGGTGCCCAAGGCACGGCCGGCAGCCGAAGGGGAGGAAGAGCAGGGAGCCACTTACGGGGATGTGCACTCGCAGCATGAGTTTCTTCTGGCTGGAGCTTTTCCTGCTGCTGCTGCTGCTGCTGCTGGAGGCATCTTTCTTCTTGGTGTCCATGGCAGTGCTCCCCATCCCTGCACCCCGGCGTGGTGCCGGGCGATGGATCCGCAGAGGAAAGCTGCTCGTCCCCTACCCCACCGGCCGCGGTTACTCCAGGCTCCTTAATTATTTTTTTTTTTTCCCTCTTTTTTTTTTTTTTTTTTTTAATGGCCTTAGGAAATAGGAGGGGGGGCGGGGGGGGGGGGGGGGGGAGAAGCGGAGGGAAGGGGAGGAGTTTCTCCAGCCCCAGCCTTTAATCCCAGAAGCGAGGTGTCAGGGGGACCTTCTCAGGAGCAGGAGATGCCCCTGGGCGCGCTGCTCGCTTTCTCACTCTTCCGCCCTTTCAAAAATATCCGGAGCATCCTGCGGGGGGGGGAGGTTAAGGGGTTAAGAAAGTTTCCTTCCCTTCTCGCAGCCCGGCCGCGCTCTCCCTGCAAGAAATCAAACCCCGGGCTCCCTCCCCTAAAGAAGAAGAAGAAGAAATAAAACCCCAACGCCACCAGCGCCCGCAGCCCCCGGCCGACACCGCTCCCCCGCGGCCACGGGCCGGGGCTGCCGCCAGCCAGCCGGCGCCTGAGGCAGCAGGGCCCCAGCCGGCTCCTGGACGCGTGGTTTATCCTCCGCCTCCCTCCCCAAAAAGCCTTCAGACGCCCAAATCAGCCGAGAGCAGGAGGCGGGTGGCAGCCCCCCGGCAGAGCCGTGCCCGCCTCGCAGGGTCGGGGAGCGGGACGCCGCCGCCTCGCCTGGCGGCTCTCGCCACGGCCCTGCCGCCTCCGCTTCCAGCTCTGCGGGGGCCGAGGGTTTCCGACGGCAAATCCTGCAAGAGCGAGGGGTCTTTGCCTTAAAACCAATCAAGAGGCTTTCGTACGTGTAGAAACCGGCACGCATTCCGGATCAAGATAGGGGTTTTCCTGTCGGAAGTGACACTGCTCCCCTTGAGCGTCCCGTTTTGCGGGTGCCCGAGGTGTAAAGCCCTGCCAAGCCTGCCCTGGCACAGCCACACACCTCCGATCGCAGCATTTAAACCCAGATTTTCACCGGGCTCCCAGCTGTGCGCGTGTGTATCCCCACAGTCTGCACCTCGGTTCCTGCTAACAAATCGTACAGGATTCTATAAAATAATGATTTACAAGCACCGAGGGGAGAAGGGGAAGTGTTTTCCATGCAAGTCTTCTTATCTCCTGAAATAAAACCACCACCACCAGGAATGTGATGGCTATCTTGAAGATACACACGAGTTCAGATTTACTTCCCTCCTTAGGGAAGTCTCAGGAATTAACAGATACAAAGCGAATTTGGGTATAAGATCTGGAGCCACTTTTATAAAAGCATACAGCTTCAAATACAAAAATACGAAGCCCCTACTTTAAAGTTATATATAAATGCCCCACAGATTCCTACCGCATGTCCTAGAAGGAAGCGGATCCAGAAATGACACTGCAGGGGTTAACAACGTTGTCACTGGATCACAGAGGGATATTAACGGCAGGTGGAAGGGGGCAGCAGAATTCCCCCAAGGAGTAAACTGTGTCTGGGGCAGGCTGCGAGACCCCCAGAGAAGCAGGGGGGTCTGTAACCCACTTTCCCACAACACTTCTATAAAGTTATAAACACTTATATATCCCCCCTGCTTCTGCAGGGGGATATAGGAACAACTAAATCATCCCTTGAATGAACACTGAGAAAGTTACTAATAAACACGCTTCTAGCAAAAAACTGTTACGACATTTTCCATTGCTATTATGCTCTTGAAAGTTTTTTAAAAAAAAAAGGAAAAATGGTAGAATTTCTTTAGAAGGATTTTAGCACTACGTACTATAAGTGAGCAGACTTCTTGGGTGTTCTTTCTTAAATTAACAGGCATCTGAGGTGGAATAAAATCTGCCACAAATATAATTTATTCCGCTGTTTATACAGAATTGTTTCCTACAATATTATCTCTGATTTTACACATGTAGCATTTTAAATATCAACTCATTCCTTTTCTTGCAGATTATTTATATAAATAATGGTAGAAAATGTGAAAAAGGGTTCAGGAAGTAGCATAAAGGCAGTATTACAAAACTCCCAAACCTAAAAAACATCATGAATCACCTTTCCCCCTCCATTATAATATTACCCTGAGTGCATTTTTAATTTTAATAATATTACAATGTGGGGTTATTCTTATTTTTCTCATTTTATCCTCTAAGATCACAAATACTGCCTCTGAAACTCCTTTAAACTTTTAATTGCAGCTCTGAGGATTAGAGACACACTTTAAAGAACCAAAGCCAAAATTCTCCTACAGTTGCTAGGCTTCAGTAGCTTGACTCTCCATAAAATCAAGTGTTAATAACACCCTGCTATAAAATAAAGGAATTACCAATTATTTCAAACAGTGAGGCATCGTGGTTCTGCTTTGCTTGCTTTTTTTTTTTTTTTTTTTAACCTTAGTGGACAAAAAGAATAATTTATTCATCATATGAACAAGCAATATTGTGAATACTTCTAATGAGAGTTCAAGTTATTTCTCCCATGTTAAATCCTGTTAGTTTGACTGCTGACAACCATGTTTTCTGAGAAAGGTAAGCATCCAAATTACTAATTTCACAGACTAATGGACACCTAAATAACTTCAAGGATATGACCCTAAGTACTTAAAGGTTTCATGCATCCTCGAGACGGGCAGCAGAAGAGGATCACAAACACCCCATCCATTTTGTCCCTCCCTGGTACGGTGTGAGTGCTCCACGTTGGCAAGCCTTACCTGCAACTCTGCACAAACAGCCCATGGGTTTTGGTCTACCACCATCAGACAACTTGCCCTAGTTATTCCTTAAATGCAGGTTGAATCGATTTCGCCATTATAAATTGCCACAGTACATTCCTAAGTTTATAAAATAACCATAAAACTTTACTTTAAATCTTGGTTGTATCGACTGTAGTTGCTGTAATTAAAATACCATCTAGCTAGCTAACTGTTGTGCTGAAATTTAATATGCAATATAGAGAGATTTTTTGAAGACTTTATATTTAAGTGAAAAAGTGTGTCTGAAAAAAGTGGTGCATGGAGATAATTGTACGAGTTGCTGGTGGTTTTTAAATCTTTGTTCAAGTTTTCTGTTAGCAATATTACCGAGCACTCATACATTTTAATACAGAATAAAACTCTGTTTTCCTCCATTTTTCTCTGTTCTCCAGCTTTCCGCTCAATTTCCTGAGCATGCATGAAGTCGATTGTTCAGTTTCTATTCAACACATTTATTAGATTTAATCTGACCCTGCTGCATAGGGCTCCTTAATTTAATCAACAGTACAATGTAATTAACATGATGCGGAATGGAGTACTATAGGCATATGTCTTCTGTAGAGGCCAGAGAGGAGAGGACAAACACTCCTACATCTGTCTGCCCTTACGCACTCACCTGCTACTTGCAGACACTCATCACACTGCAGGGAAGAGTTTTCAGAAATATAGTCAACGTGAGGAAATACCTGCAGATAAATTGCACTGTTTGCAGCAAAACTGTAATTAAAATGGTCTTCTGTGGGGAAATTTGCAGGGAAAATTGCAAGCCTGCCAGGAAAGCTTAGCTGGTTGGAGCAAGGTGAGACAATGAGGTCAATGAGAAAGAAATTTCTGGTCCCCAGTGGGATAATATAACTGCAACAAAGGCTGCCAAGTCTTTGTGCTGAAGGAGAGAAACTGCGCAGTCAGGTGCCTGTGCTTGCACTCTGGGCTGTCAGATGTCCTCTGGTACACGACTGGTTACCGAAACAAATTCTGTCCCAGCACCTGAAACCCCATAGTGCTGTTTTAAAGCTGTGCGTTTGGGTTGAGCTGTGCTGCCCCTACAGCTCTCTCCTCTTGCTCACATCATTTGCGCTGCTGTGTCTGTTGGGCTGGAGCTGCTGCACTGACGCACCCACTGATTCAGCAAAAAAGTCTTCTTACCCAGACCATAGCGTGGAGGAGAGGAAGTAGGAGGGAAGCTGCTTCATAGGAACTTTCTGTGCTGCTTATCTAATTTAATCTGATCTACAATTTCTCCCCAAACAGCCAAAGGCAGGGGCAGGGTTCTGTTTTTTGTTGTCTTTGTTTTCGCCATAAAAGTGTATCAGTTGCAGATCTAAAGAAATTGTGCAGCTTGGTCCTGGGTATCAAGAAGGCCCAAGAGTTTTTATTTGAGATGAGCAGGCCCGTGCAATGGGTACGCAGAGCGTGACGGCATTGCTGGCAGTGGCACTGGTGCAAGGATTGGCAGGAGGATCCCTGTTTTGCCAGCTGCAGCACTTGCCCCACCATCTCCCATCTTCTCTGCTCCATAGCCTTAGTCCTTCCGAAGTTGCCCACAAAGTCCGTGGTACTGACACCACAAGGACAGACAGAACTGCAATAAATCATAAGAGTACACGCTGATATGCTCTGAACCACACTGCATGGTTCACATTAGTGCCTGCACTGTACTGTAGACTATAGTGCCAGGTGAGTAAACCTGCTCAGGTTCTCATTTGCATCACTATAGTATAAGAGCAAAATGAAACAGTGCTCTCAATGTCATCTCTGCATAGAAAGTAAGTCTCTTTCTGAGATCTGATTAGGCATAAATATAAAAAATGCATTTTCTTTTTTGAACCACAACAGTTTGATAAAGGACCTTGAAGCTGATTTTTCAAGGTTCACACAACCTCTGTTGGTTCTGAGAGCCAGGAGACCCTTCCAGTGATTAGGGCACCTCCTGAGATAAATCATATCTATTTTTTCATATTTCTTTCTATACACACACACACACACAAAAATCCATTAACAGGAATGACACTGTTCATCCCCAGAACTTTTCATAGTACTGAAGAATCACAGAAGAAATGGACAAAGCCCTATAAAGCATCTAATTTTCTCCTTACTGATTGTGATTCAGGATTTCTGGTTATTAGCCAGACATAATAGTTAGTGATTTTGAGTTGCATATAGAGGCCTGCAAGTTAGACAGATAAAGTCAAGAAAATTTTAAAATAGCAGATTACATGCAAAAGCAGTGGAAAGATACACTCATTTCAAGTATTGTGCAATTTTTGTCAGTCCTGCAAATGAAGAACAAAAATAAAAAACAAATAGGCTTCAAGAAGAGTCTGCTTTTTTACTTTCTTTTCCAACAGTATCCATAATACAGTATGTCAGCTAAAGAGCGTTTACAGGAGGCAGAGGCATAGTTCTTACCAGATATGTGTGGGCACAAGAACAAAAAGTATCTTCAGCAGTAAAAACTTGAAAATACTTCCCTGTTCTTTCCAGAAAGCTGGGAAGAATTCAGAGAGCTGAAGAACTACAAACTCACTTTCTGTGAGCTTTATCTGTGTAATAATTTTGGAATTTATTCCTTGGCACAGAGTGAGTTGGGCCTCATGCAGTACAGTAGGCAGTAATGACCCTTTCCTCCTGGAGCAAAGTGGGTGAGACTGCTCCAAAACATGAGCTTTTTACTGTGCAGTGGTGCAAATATAGAAATCAGTGAGGTTTCAAAAAGCAATCATAAGCAGTCAGTTCCAGGATGGTTTCTATGAGCTGAAAGGAAAAAAAAAATTGCAAGTTTAGCTTCAAATTTATTTACTTTATTTATTGTACTTTATTTATTGTACTGATAAGTGTTGGTGGCAAGGTGTTGCTATCCAAGAACATACCTGTAACAGTGTTCCTCCACTTGACCTCCGCTCAAGGCCAGTGGCTAGACTCTGTTCAGGGAAAGCAAAATTGCACTCACCAAATATATTTCCTGCATAAAACAATGCAAACATGTTTTCTCACATGGTACTAACTAATAACAGCAGAATACCAGAAATCACATTATATATGGATACCCAATATGAAGGTGACCATTCATGGATGAATAAATCTGGAGCAAAAAAATAAATAAATAAATAAATCCCAGAATGATATGAAATCTCATCTGCACAATGGTTTCCAGAAACTTAGAGCACACACTGAGACTTTGCTGGTCTACAGAGCTTGGAAGGTCCTCTGCATATCGGAACATGCACAGCAAATTGCAAACATCACAAAAGCACGAGATCCGAATGGTAACTTCTTGTTTTCATGAAAAATAATAATATGTATTTCTCCTATACTGAGAGCACGGTCTGTTCAAATTAGTTTTGCTGGCAACAATACCTATGCATTATTTAATCCCCAGCTAGCTATTCTGTCTAAAGTTAAGGTGTTGCAGAAATTGTTTTTATGTTTCTCCATGCGTGATGAGCGCAGGCAAGAAGCGCAGGCACAAAGTGTGCACTGATGCGTATCCAAGATCTCATCTCACCACAACGAAAGGTGACATGTTGGGAAGGATGCTCAGAAACAGCGCTTTCATCTACACTAGCAAAACAACCACTGTCAAGGCATGGTCCTGAGCACTGTCCTGTGACTGCCTGTATTGTTAAATTGCTCATGCAGTCTGTGCAGAGTTTTGGCTCAGGCCAACTACAACTCCCCAGGACACTGCCAAGGCATGGTTCAGGAATTAATACACGTCAGGGATCTTTCCCACTAGGAAGTCTGGACATGGCTGCTCTGTCTCAAAGAGAAGAGAATTTCACTAGAAGCCTTGCTGTACCAGTTGGCCTCAGGGCATGAAAGCCATCTGTGATCTGCATCTTGGACCAGCCCCAAGAGGCTGGAAATGTCATATCCTGGCTTCCCTGCACACTTTGGCTCTGTACAATCAAGTTGCTCCTCAGTCTTTTTGAGGCCTGTCAGTAGACCACTTCCATAGGAAGAGGCAAACATGATCCCCTTCTATACTACTCCTGTTTCAGCAGAGAATGAGATACAAAAAGGCATGCTCTACACGTTGCGCTGTGGTGTATAATGCTGGAGGTACCAAGGGTCGTAATTATTAGCAAATCATTCTGCCACACGAACGGCAATGGATATATGCATTTAAAGACTGCAAATTGCACATTGCCATAGCAACGATGTAATTCCAAAAGAAGTATGTATTTGTAACGTAACAAGCATAGATTTAACACATTTCATTTTTCAACTCCATTTGAGATTCTGAAGACAGGGGAACGGCTTTAAAACTCTCAAACAGTGGTAGAAAATGGCAAAAAAAAATGACAGTAAGGAAAGATTTATGGTTATGTAATTTCATGTCAGGAAGAACTTTTGTTTTGAAATATCTCCAAATAACCGCATCATGTTCTTAAGATGATGGTCTAAAATCTCATCAGAAGGGTTTAAAGAGCAACAAATGTCTAAAGATGGTCCCAGAAGATAAAGGTGATCTCCAGCCAGGATCCAATCAACTCCAAACAGATATTTAGTTATTGTAATTCATTGTAGCTTCATTGAGATTATTATTTTTTTCTTTATTGAAATTTGATTATGTCTTATTATGCAGAGTAGCTGGACTTTGGAATCTTAAATTAAAAATGAAGAGCTAACACTGTAGAGGTGTGCATAAGCCCAGTAGTTAACATGTAGGATAAATTGGGTGTTAAAGAAAGTAACTGGCTCAAGGAGAAAGTCTGGACCTTGAAGGTAGAAGACAAAACCAAAAAGAATCAAGAATCGATCATGTCCTGTCAATGACAAAGAATCTGTAAGCATGATGTTTCTAGAAAGGGCATAAAGTACCACACGAAAGGCACAAAGCACAGTTAACAGGAATCTTCAGAGGTATGCTGGCACTGCTTTCAGAGTATTTTCTAGCAAACACCCTCCCCCTAAAATGAAAAGAAAGCTGACAGGAAAAAATCAGTTCCTACCTCTAACTGAAAACAGCTTAGGTCCCCATTTTGGGCCAACTGAAGTACCTTCAGCAGAAAACTGTCAGTCTTCCTCTGAGTACTCAGTGCTGAAGGGAGAGCACAGAGAACAGTCTCGAAATTGTGGTATTTTAAGTCAAATTGACCTCCCTATTTGTGGTATTTGTTTACTCCTTATTCAGCCATTGGTTTACAGTCAAACAAACAAGCAACCAGCAGGAAAATGTCATTTCAGTGAATGAGCACACGGTCAGAAGCTCACACAAAGTGCTGGGGAAGTGTGGGAGACAATAGGAAGTATCAATAGGGTGTACTTGCCTGCAAGAATCATGGAGGGATGGGATGTGAAAGATCTGCTTAGAAAGAACAGTTGTCAAGATCATCCACTTGTAAAGACCATGGAAGTCACACTTGCAAGGGTGAGAGACAGGGTCAGCTGCTGGGGAGAAAACTGGCCAAGAATCCATGAAGAACGATCTCTCGTCTGAAATATGTCAAAGACAGCTGCCAAACAGACTGAAAGAAAGGCGGCTTCTTGGCAAAAATCTTGCCAAATTGCATGAAAAGAGTAATAATAAAAGTCCTAAAAAGTCTTGCTGCCGGCCCTGAGAGGTCACCACTTACAGACTAACAGCAAACCTGAGGGAAGGCTGTGCTTGAGCCAGAATTTGGAAATTAAAATTGTCAGGTGTATATTTAGCAAGATAACTGATGGAAAGTGCAATGGCTGAAAGGACTGTAGCATCCCTTTAGCACCACTAACAGCACACTTGGGCTGGGTGACACAAAGCCCTGGCCCATGTTTCCTCCTCTTCCTGTCCCCTTCCCTATTCACCAAGCAGCTAGGTCTAGCAATGCTTAATGCCATGAACTGCTAAAATCCTGCGACAGAGCACAGCTCCTCATGTGAATAAGTACTGCTCTATGACAAAAAACATCAGGAAACGTGTGGAGGAGAGGAACAGAACCTACATACTGGAGAAGAATAAGTAGCAGAAAGAAGGCTGAAACAAGAAAATTAAGAAAAACTATAAAGTCCCATAGCAGGTGAGTTGCAACCAACTTACACATTTGTCACTGCAAGCATCTTTTCAAGCATCCCAGATGACAGGAAGTGTATAACCTGGATCTGACAGTCTTCTTTTTAAATAGAAATCTTAATTTTCAGGTCCCAACCACTTCTCCAGCACACAACAAAACAAGGGTGGAAAATGTGGGAGACTCTCTAAGCTGAGTGAATTACACTAAAACTGTTACTCAATACCTAGAAGATTATAATGGTAAGTGCTTTGTGCCTGGGAACTCCTGATAAGATCCCTAACACATCTGTATTTTGAGTAGCATATACTGTGAGAGTAATTAAGTAATGTATAACTGATTAAGAATATAGGAGAACCATGCATATGTAAAAATCACCATAAACAGGGCTAACTTCGTAGTAAAGGCAATGCCAAAGTAAAGGTCCAGAATTGCTAACATACAGACATAAACATATGTGCATATGTGGTGTATGTATCTCAAAGTTGGTCCCAAGCATTCCATACCAAATTGGCCCCTAGGTAACTGTATTTTCTAGGGAGGAAGCAGTGTGGATAGTTTTTTGCTGGAGGCAGGCCATAATTACTAAAAATGGGACTAATCCTGCAATCTTATCATAACGGAAGTTATTAAACAAATATCTCACTGCCAGAACAAAATGTAAAATACTTGGTACAATGTGTTTGATTTTTTGGAATATTCAGATTTGTTTTTCAGATGCTGCTCTTAGGCAATTGCTACTTAGAATTTCCTTTTTGGTGTTTGGCCTAACAACTACATTATTCTTCAAATCCTTAAGGTTTGCTATCATTCAACTCAGCAGCAAGACTTGATACCTGACTGCAAAAACTTGAACATTGCATTTTAAACCGGACATGAAGGGACAACTTTTCTTATTCATCTCTTCAGAATCTGACAGTAATCCCTTAGCAAAAGGCTTAGGCCTACCAGAACACAGACGTGCCACTAAATTAGGACAATTTTAGGAAAGATATTTTCAGTATGTTCTGCTTGTTAGCACTAAATGAAAAACTGAGGAAACCCCAATAGCCAAACAAGTACATGCCAAAGATAAAACAACTGCTCAGCAAGAAATCACACAAAAGTTACAGCTTCGAGGGTATTGTTGAATGAAGGATGCTGGTTTCTTATCTTTAAAAAAATTAAGCCTCTCATGAATTCTATTCACAGTAAAGCTTTTTCATTATTTATCTTCTGTTAAACAAATACTAACAAAGTTCATCCCTAGAAGTGTATGCTATTTTCCTCTTTAATATCTACTGCAAGAGACCAGATATTTATATTTCAAGGTACAAAAACTAAATTAAAACAACCCCCTAAAACTGAAGAATTGCTTTAAGGAAATTAAAAGAACATGTTGGTATCAAAGCATCTCTGTTGCCGGGCAGGAGGAAACATGTAGTTTCTCCTTGAAAACTGGAGAGCACTGGAATTAAAGATTTATACGCTCTTTCAAAAAGCGTCAGCCTCTCAAAGTGTTCTCAGCTCCCACTCAAATCAATTAAGCTGAAATCTAAAGTTGATACAAGAAGAGATGTAAATAAATTGACTTGTATACGTTTAGTTGAGGAATTAGAAGAAGTTTCTGAGCTATAAGAACAAGCAAGTCCTGAACAGATTTTCAATTTTTCAATGAGAAACTGGGGGGGGGGACGAACAAAAAAACCAACCAACCAACCAAAAAAACCACTGTGCAACATATTCATGAAAGTGATTATACAATATGACATGGGTAATAACAAGTGATTGGAATATGTTCCCATGCAGGATGTAAACATTAATCTCAGAATTAAGCCCACCACGGTGTGACTACCACAAAATTTGTTTAGGATTCACAGCTGGATACTACAACTGAAATTTCCATGCCGTTATATTGTCCACGTATTGCCCCCACCTTACCTCTTACTCAGAGAAAAAAATGTAACCATAAAATCTCAGTCTTCTCCAACTAGAAAGCCTATGTTGAAAGCACCACATCTATCAAATTTATCTTGGGTTATAAACTAAAATTAAAGGGTTGACTCATTTGGGTGAAATACTTTTATTTCCTTAGAATACTGTGGATAGGAGATAAACTATTAAAATTCTTCAAGTCCTCCGAGGTTCTCCCAGAATACGTGTGCTTGATCAGAAGGAAAGGTGAGTTATCCCAAAATTCATTGGGAAAGGATAAGAGCGACTCATGTTATCATAGTCCTGCAGACCAGACTGTGAGATTACTCTGAACATTATGAGACATACATCACGAATGTTATGAGATGTAAGCCAAAGATGGTGTGGCACCACTGTTAGAGTAAAAAATCACTGTTAGAATGGAAAATCACAATTGACTTCATCATCTGACTTTATAAACCAATAGCACACCAAATATCAATTACCCTAGTAAAGGTATAACAAAGGTATAACAAAGGTATAAAGCATATCATAATGCAAGTAAACTTTTTTGTAATAGCTCAGAACATTTTAGGAAAGAAATGGTCCTGTGGTATGAAATCTGGGGAAGTGGAATACTCCCAGGGCACAAGGCAATTCTATCTGGAGGAAATGGAGCACAAACAGCAAATAAGGCAAAAGCATCAACATACACATTATGGAAGGCAAACAAGCTGGGAGGCCAGATCAGTTCTCAGAGGTTCCTGGATGTGGGAGTCCCAGACTACAAGCCCTCTGCCACTAGTATTGACACAGGAATGGATTGTCCACTTTGTCCCTTTTGTCCCCCCTCAAACGCTGCAAGTCACTGTGAGTTTCACCTCCAAGCCAAATGTCACGGTTAAGCTTCAGTGTTAGTGGTTTGCTGTCACAGTTGTGCAAATGGTGAGCACCTTGTCAAGCCCTCAGAAACTTCCTGAAATCAAATGCTGAACTTGTCTCTTGTGAGTAACAGAAAACCACAAACCAGCCTTTTCATGTTCCCTTATCACATTAGATCTTACAGCTCTTTCTCTATTCTTATAATGAGCCAAAGTAAACCTATTTTTCATGCATTGCCATTAACCTGTAAAATTTGCATTTTCTCCTTTGTTAGACAGAAGAGTTTTGGAGCCCTTGGTGATAAACATTGATAGTCATTGCTCAACATTTTAAAATGTGCCTATTTAAACTTCGTAGGACTATTTTGCAGGTTTTGTTTTAGTGTTTCTCCAGAGTGTTTCGCGTGCTTTCTGCAAAGAAAATAAATAGATCAAATATTATGGCAGCACAAGTTGGTCAATTATTAGCTTTTGCATACCCAGATCATGGCCTTTCTTTACAAGGACACATGTTAATATATAATAGGAGTGTGCTTCAGTTCTTTTTAAATCGATTTTTCAGATGCATATTGCAATCTTATAAGGTCAGCTGGCAAATAAGGTGACTAAAGAGAGGCCTTTGAGAAAAAGAAGCCACTAGACACACAACTGGAGCTAAACATAGGAAATTTTTTTTAAATTTTGTACGAGTCCCAGGCTGACATTTGATATACACCTCATCAGCCTCATTTAAAAGTGGGTGAACTGTGCATAGGAGAGTTTTAAACTGCGATTCTACACTTCTCAGATCAGAGTGGGCCAATTTTATAAGCCATTTTTTCAGGCTACTGATGCCTACCACAGCTGTGCCTATCCCTGTGGAGATGTAGTTGCTATTTAGCATACAATATCATTTTCAGGATGTCGAAATAGTAACAGTGGAGAAACTGCAAACAAGTTTAATCTGATTTTGTATACAGCAGGTGAGGTGGCATGGAATCCAAAATGGCCAGGCAAAATACACACTGCAATCAAAGTTTGCATGGCAGGGGCAGAACTAGGAAAATAAGAGAGAAAAATATTTTATTCCAAGACAGATTAAGGCAAATCAGAGTTTCCTGAACCAAAAGATTCCACCATATAGTCACAGATAAAAATGCCCAGAGAAGAACTGGACAGAAAATCAAGGAACAGTAGCCAGAAAAAAAAAATAAAACTGGCTCATGCAACTAGAAGACAAAGACTGGGGAAAATAGAAAAAAAAATAGTAGTCTGGACTCACCTGGTTCACTGGGGAGACTTTTGATAAGATAAAGAAAATCATATCAGAACAGTCCAGTTCAGGCTTCAACAAACTGCCTGAACTTTGTACTGTTGTGTCAGATATGGGGCAGTTTTAATGCAAGAAGGACTATACTACAGGTCATCATAGCATGCTGAGATCACGTTTATTCTGTACCGAGTTCAAAATCTTACAGAGCTAAAAGCACCTAAACAAGGTTACACCAGAGTTGTAAAGGTAAGAGAATTGAACCCTCCTATACACAAACCTGCACACATAAACAAAGAACTCTTGAGTGGTACATTTAATATATCTAGTGGCTAAACTCTCCCATCTCTTTGCTAAGCAGAGGTGTGAGGGGCTTAGAAGGAAAAAGGTCCTCATAACTAACAGGAGAGTTCCCCAAACCCTCTTTCTAGAAACTCCACTTCTCAGTTTTGATATCCTCTTACCTTCAAGTATCAAATCTAAATTACTAAAAATGAGCTAATTTCAGCTGCATTTTCAAATGAGATTATAATAATAATACATTATTTATGAATTGGATATTATATATTTATAATATATTTGAAAAAAATAGCACCCTGTCTGAAGGGGCTTGTAAAGGAAAAAAGAAAATAATTAAAAAACGAAGCAAGGAATGTGTTCTAATCAAAGTGTATGACAGAAAAAGTAATTAAGCACTTTATAGAGAACACTGTACAGAAGTGACATGATCTCCTTCATTAGCATGAGTCTGTGGATCCTAGCACAAGAAATAAGAAGGGAAAGTGTTACTGGGAGTAGGTGACAAGACAGTCTGCTTTAGGCTAGGATAGCTGTTCCGCAAGACTCTGGGAACTCTCTTTATCAACAGGAACATGAAAGATGCAGCTCTAAGATTTTCTAGGTGTACCAAATCTGATATAAACTGCAGAAACTAATCAGTCATCCTCGTACTGGATGAGATATTGGAGCAGCTATGAAAGGCCTTTATTGCCAAGCATAATCTTAGTGACAGATCTTGTTGTATCATTTTGTAATTTTCTCCATTACTGAAAATCTTGTGTTCTTAAGTACTGTTTTATCTTTAATCTTCTCCCACGATAAAGCAGGTTCTACACATCTGGCAGTTATCAAATGCAGCACTCCTTTCAGCATCATGAATCAATTACTTGGTGGGTGAATGGCAAATCCTGGAATACTTACCACACGCCACCTGTGGGACTCCCACGGGTCACCAGCGGGATTTACCATTGAGCTGCAAGGTCTGAGCCGCGGGCAGGCAACACAAATTCCTCCGACGAAAAGAGACAGACAGCAAGTTTGAGTTGGAGTGTCCTTGGCACAGTAAAGTAATGGAAGAGCTGGAGATTTACAGTCACCATTACAATGCTATTTCTTAAGCTGACAATCTAAATCACATCTCAGTTTATATTGATGAGATTCTCTCATGTTACATGTCTCATGTGACAGATAAGTGAAATGCAGGTGAATCTAATTAGATCCAGAAACTTGACAGGAAATAAAGAAAAATGGTTTTGGAACTGTCTGGGTAAATCTAGGACAAACTTGAACACAGCAAATGTTTTTCTGTTTTATTCTCTTGGGGCTTAAAGTGTGTTCATCCGTAGTTTGGGATTGTGTCCAATTGTTTTATGAGTTTGTTTTTCATTTTGTTGCATCAGAAAAAAATCTATATAGATACCTGGAAACCTTAGATAGCCAGGTGTCTTTTAGCAGTAGAGACTTTAACCTGGTCACCCAACACACACACATGTTTTTGAAGGGTAAGATTTCTAGCTCTTAACAGCTGTGAGCAAAACCTCAAGAATTGCATCAGTACAGACAGACAGGTCAGCAAGGAACCTGGAATATGATTTCTGAGACTCATACATCAGCTCGAATGCCTCCTAATGGCAATTTGAAGGACAACATTGTTAAGTAAGTTAATCATTAACTTATTAATACGGTTATCAATTATAATTTTGTTCATTATTGTTTCTATAAGAAAACAAAGACGGATCAAAACTTACACACAAATGCCTTCCTTCGTTCCCCAAACTGGGTGATATATCTGCTACTGTACCACATTCCCTACCTTCCAGTCAGGAAGAAACCAATCTGGCAAAATAACAGACCTCTGCTGGCAGTTTTCTTGCAGGCAGTTTCGGGATGTTTACTGCCAAACCCCTTGAGACCTGCCTGTCAAGGGTACTGTGTGCTCATGCTTCTGGCTGAAGTGGGGGCTACAGCAGGTCCCCCTTGCCCCTGTCCCTCGCACGGACCTGATCCCACATGGTTCATTCACCACCGCTGCCATTGGAGGCCTGAGGAATGAAGAAGGAAGGCAACAGGCTCATCCACTGTGGGAGTTTTGCTTAAGAGAATTCTTCCAGGGGCTGAGTTCTGTGCTACTGTATCCTCATAGCTAACTCAAGACTTGCAAGGCTTCTCCATTTCACGGGGCTGTGGAATGATAAAAGGTTTAATTCAGATACACTGAAGTAATAACATAACGTGCTACATATCCTTGAAACATTCTCCGTGAGCCAAACGGAATCAGACAAAAATGTTTTAAAAAGCCATAGGTGGAAAAACAAAGCTGTCTTTTCTTCTGTTCTGAGTCAGCTTTGGTAGGAAGGGATATACTGCCAAAACTGCACAATAATTCTTCTGCTTTCAGATGTGGAAAAGAGTTAGAACTGAGTTACAAGAATATTGCATTATAAAAGGATGATCTGAGAAAGTACACATCCTGGGGATTACACAAATGTCACTGACCTTACAGTTCCTCCCAGTTTTGTTCAGGCTCTGTCTGGACAGCATATAAAATATTGACGATCTAGTATCTGGAAAGAGATAAACATTTAATTCCAGGTGAACACTTCTGCTTATGGAGAAGCCCATTGCTGTCAGTAGTGCTTGCTGTGTACAGAAAAGTGTGGTAACTGTAGTCTAGCTACAGCACCAGAGTTTTGGGTCCTGACTTTCCGAACTGCTCAGTACAGTGCTCCAAGAGCAACCTCTAGCAGCTGGAGTGAGGCGGCTGAATAATTTTCAGACCAGGCCCATAGCACCACATTGGACTGGGCCTTTGTGTCTTAAACTTTGCATGACAGGGCAATGTGCATTGCTATTACTCTAAGGGAATTTCTCTCCTGTTTTTGCCAACAATTTTGGCTACCAAAGACTGCTGTGGAAAGAAAAAAATATATATTTCCCAGCTTACCCTCTTGCTTCCAACCCCTCGTCCCTAGAACACACATTTTTAAAGCACCTTTCTGCGCAATACACAAAATAAAGCAGCTGGCTGCCCAGAAGGCCTCACCCAAGACAAAACAGTAACAGTCCTTCAGTTAATCTGTCTCCCTGGCTCCACCAGACGCCAAGGAATCCAGAGCCTCCCAGGCTTCTGGGAAGCGAGCAGATGTCCTAAAATGCCGTAGGTCAAATCATTTAATGTTTCTTTGCTCTCCTCGATCTATAGCTGCTGGGGTCCTGCTAGTCCTCAGCCTGATGGGGAATGCTGATGCTCCGGTAGCTGTGCTAGCTGGCAGGATGCTGTCACTGCTAGGATTGCGCTGCTCCTCTTCACACAGCCAAACGAAATCACCTCCCAGGCTGCGTTCCAGAAAAGGCTAGGAACTGAAATTGCCCCTTTGTAAAAAAAAGGGTGGGGGCACAAAAAAAAAAAAAAAAGGCAAACAGGAATGTGCGTTTAAGTGGTTGTGGTTCTTTGCTTGTTTTTGTTTAGCTCAACCCTTGTGGTGTGTTGGAAGCAAAGACATAGCCTTGAGCTAATGCCTGCAGATTAAAATGTAAGGTCGATCACTATCAAAAACGTGTGACCTTTGTGACCTAAAACAAAGCTCTGAGTAATCATCGCAAGTGGCAATATGCAAATTGAAGAGTTAAACATCCTTAAGCCATCAGGATGACGCTGCCAGGTAGAGCACCCAAACCTTCAGTTCCTCTACAGCTCTGCCAGCTAAAAGTTTTTACTTTTCATGGTCTACACTGGCTTTCCTCTCAGGGCTGGATTTCACTGTTACATATGACGATGATTTTAGTGTACCACTCTCTCCACATTCCTTTGCTGTTAGCAGCAACTACTCTTGCCATTTCGGTCCTGTGCCTGAGATACCCATATGGATCTCTATTACTAGAAAACGAGAAAATCTCACAACCTGTATACACTTACTTCCCACTACTCCTTATCTCCCTTCCCGGTAGGTCAGGGACATCTTATTATTGCCATTGAGGAGCTGAGGAAGGGAGGCCCAGTGAGCAGTGATTTATACATGACGTCTGGTGGTCTAAGAAGAAACTGAGCATGCATCTACCAGAGATGCTGGTTGGAAGCCAAACCAGATGACCATGTTTGAACCAAACAGAACTAAATTCAATAAAGGCCCTCTGCAGCATTCAGTACAATTTTATTTATGCCTTGAAATAGCATATCTGTTCTCCAGATCTTCCTATCCAATTATTTAAAGGCTTGGTCCAACAGAGATAACATACAGAACCTGACTGTCAAAGATCTGCTGCCAGCTGCAGTCACCTGCAGGGACTGGGAAGAAAGACACGTCTGATGATAGCATCAAGACTTTGGCTGAGACAGTCAAGCTTCATAAAGCTGTCATTGTTTGAAAAGGGATGTCTGTTCCTTCTGCATCAAGATGGAACCAGCGATGATCCATCCCCTGGATTTTACCCAAGGAAAGGCCAAAGAGAGACGTGAAAAACAAAGGAAATGAGCAGACCGCTGCTGCCTGCCTCTGCCCCCAACCACAACCCACACATGCTCAGTTTGTTGTTTTGGCAAGGAGAGCAGGCACTGAATAAGCGAGAAGAGCTGAAACTGGCAGAACAGTCAGAAAAGTATTTAGAGGTTGTTTATGTATGAATGATTGCAGGGTGGGAAGGGCAGACATCTTCTATTTGGATACATCAGGTAAAGCCCTGGGGGCAGCGCTGAAAACAGAGCCCTTTGCAATCAGATGAGTAACATGATCCTGGCCTGCTTTCTCTTCTCCCTCTGTGCCGATTCCAAGTTATAGTCAAGCTTTGCCTTGGAGTCCTACTGAACATTAAATTCGCAGGCATTTGCTAAATCCTGCTATAGCCCAGAGGATGCCTACTACTTTAATCCCCTTTGTTAACAACTCTCAAATTTTTTGTGTTGTAGCCAAAATTCGCTTGCTGGCTCCCTCTTGAGAGGCCTTGGAATATTTATATGGTCTACTTACCTCCTTCTGAAGTACTGCTATTCAGCCTCCTATAAAGGAGGAACAAGCCCTTCACTAGGAATATAGATATGACACCACCAGCTACGCCAATCAGATTCAAATCCTGAGTTGTAAACAAGAAAACAGTCCAAACGCAATGCCCATTTTCCACAACTAATAATCTGACTCAGAAATCACCGTTATTTGACATGTCAGATGTCGCACTGTTCCCTTTATTGTGAGGACTGAACCCTTTGTAGGCACAGCCACTGCGGGGCAGTCACACATAAGCATTCACCGATGCACACGTCTTAGTGTGCCTTGCATCTCCCAGGATGCTGCTGAGGCTGGTTAAGTCTTGTTACCCTCTGCCTACAGACAGGGGGCAAACGCAAAGGTTACGTGGTAACATCCTCTGCTGTGAGCAGATTTCACCAACCGGGGTGACTTAGTGACTTGGGAACAATTACAGTTTTTGAAGGTAATGCTGAAATAAGACAGCACCAAAACTGCTTTTCATAGTTTATGTGTCTATTCTGAGAGATGTTGTCAACAGCTCATAGCTTGAGGATGTATGAACTTAGTTGCACACGGTGCCAAATTATATGTTCTCAGGAGGATCACGCCTACATGCAAACAGGCAAGTTGCTATTTGCTTTTGCCATTTTCCCAGAGGAAACGATGGTGCCAGACAAGTGTGAGCAGACCAACCTCATATAGTATGTGAGGCTTTGTGGTTTCAAACTCTGGAAGTAGAAACGACAAGTACTCCCACTACACCTCGTGTAATTTCCCAGGGAAGCAGAACAGTGACTCTAATTCAGGAGAGCAGGAGATCCCCCTCCCAGATCAAGTCTCTGGGCTCAGGTACACAACAACTTTCTAAATGTAAATCAAGGTTTTGTTAGAATTTCTCACTGTTCCACGTTGCCCTGGATTCCTCGAGCATTTGTACTTAGCTTAAAGGTAGATTTGGCCCAGAGCTGAAGAATGGAGATTGCAACTGATAGTAGGCTGATGATGAAGAGATAACTACTGGAGCTCATAACCATCACCTAGAGACATAAGTAAACTGAAAGTATACAGTAGCTATTTTTTTCCAAGTTGGGATTCTTGCCATCAAAATGAAGCCAAGGAGATCATTAAACGTGGCTTCGGTAAAACACTGAAAATTCTACCTACCTACTTGCTAAAACCAGGAAATCAGATGCTACAGCCACTGCTGAGGATCAATTTTAAGCCAGATCTCTGACATTAAGCACTACTGTGCCACTGTTTACTGCGGCAGTCTTTGTCTTGTCTGACATTCATTATTTGATGGACCAAGGTTTCCTGAGTTTAAATATATTCAATAATGAACATCAGCTTTATTTAATACAACTTAGTCACTGAGCAAGAAAAGAACCTAGTTTTCAGTTTATCTCTGTAATACATAATGCAAGAATTTTCTGAACCTTTTCTTTGCCCTCTAAGCATAGATCCCATGAAACAAAACCTTTATTTCAATCAAAAATTGCACTTCTTGCTAGACTAGCAGATGAATTGGCTTACCATGCCAAATAAGCAGATGAAACAGATTTGCTTAATGAGCTCGGATAAGAGAGGGAATGAAGGAAGAGGAAAAAGAAAAACTAGCCTCGCAATAATTCTAATACATTAGCTAGGCTGCTTCATTCTTCTTTCTGTAGGTGCCAAGGTATGAGAAGTAGACATTGAAAGGTAACTGATAAGCCACCCAGGGGTTACTCAGTCTGAAGATAACACTACAGACTATGCCATATAGAGAGCTAGCTGTGTGTGTAGAAGCCTGAATGTCAGAAGCAGCCTGGACCTGACAGTATAGAGCTTTCTGAAGGTTAACTGATCCTCCTTCGGAGCAGGGTGAAGACAACAACCGAAGACAGTACAGAAGCTACACGCCTCCTCATTCAGAGCACCAGGACTTTTAAAGACCATGCAGCTCTAACTCCAAGAATTAGCAGGCTGAATAGCTGCCCTGTTCCTGACGTGCAGTTTTCTCCCAGGTTGATGTGACAGATGGGTGCTGCAACAGGCAGGAATCATATTCAGAATCTGGCTGGGGGAGCATGACAAAGGGCTCACAATCTACACATGTCTAGTTCTTATTCTGCCCACCATTAGGTTACCCTAGCTATCTAATAGGACTTTAAGAAACCTTGCTAGTCTCTCACTTTTTTTTTTCCTTTATCTTTTTCATGGGCCATTATGGGATAGAAAGAACTAAACGTTTCTGTTTGGACTTTGTTTTGGTCAGGTTTAGGGAGTAAGTATTTTTTGATATAAGTCCCCACTCATATAAAGAATTGTACTTGGAAAGAAAATTTCTGAAGGTTTTAGCTAAAAAATCTTTTTTTTTTTTTTTGTCTTGTATAGACAGTAAATACCTTACACACATGGAAAAGTATACTTATTTTTGTTGTTGTTTTGACTAGTATGGAAAGTCACAAAGCATTTAAGACATGCTGGCTAACTTCTGATTTTGGAAAGGGGGAATATATTTGATGTTGCTAACCAACCAGCTTTGCATCACCCTTTGAAAGGTAAAATGATTGCAAAGTTTGATATGGCTATACATGACTGGCTACAAGAAGGGCACATTTGTTTCAAACCTCAGTTGAAACAGATACATTAGAAGGGAATAATCTTAGGAAGATCTCCAAATCCAGTCCCTTTATGACAACTTTGCAGCTCTCAATCCGTTTTTGAAATCACTAAATTGCACATCAAAACATGTGGGGCAGCGTACTTCTGCCAAAAAAGTGGTAATAAAACTGACTGGGAGATACATTTCCCGAAGGGAATTCAGGCTATTCAACACATTGCTTACCCTGTGTACTGTTGTGGGGACCCACCTAGTGAAAGCATGAAGAATTGCACCAAATCAGGAAAAGAAAGAAAGAGAATATTGAGCCAAGGAGACAAATAATTGAACAATATAATTTAGAAGCTTGCAAGTGGTGAAACATGTGGCTAGACATGAGAAACCGCAAATTCCAGCCAAACTACATCTAACCACCATCTGGTATTGCTTTGCAACTCTCAGATAACATGGCTCTATAATATGGTAGAGCAGAAACTTGCATTTAAAAGAGGGGATAATATATTTTGGTTTAGCTCAAATTGGTACGGTGCCATTGGGCATCTTTGGGACGTATGCTCAGTATTACCAGTCTGAGAACTGTCACAAACAGGAGTTGGTCTCTGTAAATTCAGAATGGCTTTACTAAAAATCACTAGAAGAGCTTTCTCTTTTAATTTTAAATTTTAATCTTGTAATATAAGACAACTTTTTACACATATGTCAAATTTTCAAGGTCTTATTCCTCCGTCCACAAGGACTGGAAGCTTTCATTACAATGAAAGCTGAATTTCTGACCTTATTTCCTTTGGCAGCAAAGGCTATAAGAACAACACTAGTATTGTTTGGTTTACAACATATTTTTACATAATGAAATGCTGCAAATTTTATTACAACCAATACCGATCTGTTCAAAGGGATTTTGCCCTCATTTCCTAAATGCCCTGTCCTCACTCATCTAATTCACAAGAGAACCAAAACTTTCATAATTAATCAATCTCCAAAATATGTCGACATAAAAATCAGCCACCTAGCTAAACCCTGGTATTTTCTCTTAATGATACGAGATGACATGATCTTTTTTCCATCATAAGGACATACAAAAGGGGCAGAGATTTAATATTCAGAAAATAATGAAAATAGCTTGTGAATGAAAACATCTGCCTTTTTTTTGCCATCTCAAGATCCCACAAAAGAAAGTTGCAAATATTGAGTATCCAGTTACAAATGGCTATGTTATAAGGTAGGAATTCCCCCCAAACCTTAATATCACTTGCTTTAGATTCTGCTCATGTGTATACATTTTTAGTTCCACACAGTTTATGTGACTTTATTTCCAGAAGAGTCCTGGAAAACCAGCCCCACAGAACCACTTGCTAGCATCGAGTACTGCCACTTACGGTTGGTGAAGAGCCATGCCAGTTTAGAGGCAAGAACAGGATTTTAGTTTATCTCATCCTTATTACAGTGTTCTTCTCTCTTCCTTGACAAGACTATTGCAAGAAAATCCTGACTCTTCTAAATCTCCCTCATGCCAACTAGCTTAATCTCAGACCTTGAAAATATTTTATTTCCACTTTTTTCTTGTCCCAGTTTTCAGGATACTACTAGGTAATTATTAGCATTTCCATAACAAGGAATACTTTTACCGTTTTCTGCTTAAAAGTCTGCAAACGCATTTGAATACAAAAAGCTCTACCTGAAAACCAGGACTCTTGTGTGAGTCTGTCCTAGCAGTCAGAGCATTGCTATTTGGGGAAACAGGGATTCTGTTCATGGTTCTGGACTACAAAGCATTAAATCACGCAGGCCATACGTTCCTTCTGCCTACACAGCCACTGCTGCCTCCAAAAGAAATGGAAGTAGGCACTAGAACTGGAATGGCAGTCCTTAGGAGCAGTGATTTTTGACCCCAGAAATAGGAACAGAAAGCCTCGCTCCCTAAGGCCTTCCTCTTTGGCTTGGCGCCTTGTAGTCCTCCTTTCCCCTTCGCAGAAATAGTCCCTTTTCTCTTGTCCCTTCCCTGCTTCTCCTTCCTCTTCTCAGCAGCCCCAAGCAAGTAGAAATTGCTGTAGGAAGAAGAAGACAGGAGGTATTGCTGCTTGTGGCAACCGCAGTTGAGACGTGACTGGAAAGGGCAGGTCAGGGGTTCCTATAACTCTCAAGGTGGTGTGGCAGAGACATCTGGGTGAAGAGGGAGACACCTCTCTGCAGCTCTCCAAAGCCTCTCCAAGCCTTCCTTCCACCTATAGCATCCACAAAATACTGCTGACCTCTTCCAAACTGGGATTTCCGTGCGGGATCCCCATCACCACCCCCCTTTGTGACTTCTCTTTGCCTGTCACCCAGCATCCCCCAACCCCTGCTACTGAAAATGTTACTCAAAACTGAGATTCTTTTTATTGTAAATAGCAATTAGACCCTAAATGGCACTGCTACCAAGCCCCCTTCTCCAGCTTTGCAGCTTTCTGTAGCTTCCATTTACCATTTACGCTTTGTTCTCCTCTATCAACGCCTCGGATGTTTTATCCTGCTCTGACCATGTACAACAGAACGAAACAGTGGAGCTTTATAACACCAGGGGGCATCTTACAGCCTGCGCAGAATGTTACATTATCCCCTTGTCCAGTGCAATATCTGTCCAGGATAGATTTTAGCAGTATTTATCTTCCGTTTTCACCATTTTCCTTAGGCTGTATACTTCTTTCAGAGTTTGACATTTTCAGACAGTGCAATAATGGCTTCCTCCGGTCATTCATTTAATTGCCTACTAATAATCCTTCAGTAAAATCATTAACACAAAGGTCATGTTATTTGCATTAGGGTTTTTTTAATAGTCCCAAAAATTATCTTGAGCTTTTAAATATTTTTTAAATGATAAAATAATGAGTAAATGTAAAAGTAACTGCACAGCACTTTGATTCTGCATAGACCAATTAGAACATTCGTTTTCTACTTTGTTTTCATAATTTATTGAATTCAGGCTTAAGGCATTTACAAAACTTACATTTTAGAAAGACTGCTTGTGGTAGCCTCCCCTAGCACATTCATCTGGTAAACCACAAGTCAGTAATGCAATGAAGAGTATGTTGCTGATGGCGATCCTCTTTTGTTTTGTTTTTTGTACTGGCACTGTGCCTACAAAGTGTAAGAGAAGTCGGGTGTCCTTGTTTGTAGTGACACATAATTGCCCAGTAAGAAACTGTGTTTGGCCACAAGCGCTTCTAATCTAAATAGATAAAATAGATATAGGATGCGGGGGTACAAATTTTATCACCATACTGCACATAATAAATGAAGTCATCAAGCAATAAACCCAGACTAATAGAGGGAGCCTTGAGGGACAGTCATGTCTCTAATTCTTGTCTTCTCAGCTGTAAGAATGTGATTTCAGTTTCTCACATATACATAATAAGATGGGAAACACAACTATCTTTGAATTTCGCATATCATCCTTAGAAAAACAATACAAAGATGAAGTATATCGCTAATATATCTCAGGCTTCTGGAAAAAAAAAAAAAGAAGAAAAAAAAAGGAAAAAAAAAGAATGATCTAGTGTGTCAGTTTCCAAATGGTTGTATAGTTTTTCATGAAGATTGTAACATCTTGAAAAGTTTTTAGTGGGGGGATTACACAAACAGCAGACTAGAATGACAGACTGTGGAGGGAGTGGTGGAAGAAGAAAGGGTACAAGACCAGTTCACCATATCCATCTGTGATTCTGTGATTATAGCAGATAGTAAAGTTGCTACAGAGCAGCAGGAACTGCCTCCAGTTGGTTATGAATCAGCATAATTCTGTAAAACCAAAGGAAAAAATAGAACTAAGATGAAACTACAAATATTACCAGATAACCTTTTGCCTGTTACGCATACTTCTTTTTATGCTTTTCTCAGTGCTAGGAAAGTGAAAGCTCCATCCTTGAGAACGCAGAAAATTAAATTTCAGTATGAAAAAAAAAAGGCTCAGCATCCTGTTGTACAATAGGTATGGGACTCAAGGTTAAGATATTCTTTGGTGAAAGATACTAGGAGGATTATACCAGCTATGAGGAAGACTTAAAAGATGGCAGCACAGACGTGCCACAACTCAGGCCTTAGCATTCTTGTCTCAGTTTGAACCCTGTCTAGCCCCTGTTTACATGACATATATAAAGGTCTCGGTTTCCAGGCTTCAGGAAACCTGAATCTTTCTCATTTACTTACCTATGAAAATTAAATTTCAGACATTTTCATCAAAATAGGAAGACAGAGTGATGCAGTGATGCAACAGAGTGAGCACTGAAAGACTCCATTCTATTTTTCTCTCTGTGGCTGCTCTGCTGGATGACCTCAAATAAACAACTTCATCTTTCTGTGCTTTAACTTCCACATCTGTAAAAAGAAGACAATGAAACTGATCTCCTCTGCAAAGAAATTATTTTCCTCTTCTTACCTGGGTGTAAAAGCAAAGGTGGAAAGAAACTCTGGGTATGATTCTAAAATAGTTCATTGGGAAAATGCCAATTCAGTTATGAGATTTCTGGGTTTTACTGATTGTTTTCATTCTCAGAACTTTGCAAAACAGTCCAAAGTGGAACAGAAATCAGCCCAGGCTGGCCCAGACCCTAAGTTTGTGAAGTGATCTGAGCACAGTTGAGCAATGCTGGACAGAATCTTTAGCCAATTACCTCCCTTTACAGATTCCAAGGAATGTTTTATTTCAGGAAAATGACAGAAAATGTAACATCTTGCTCCCAGCTCTTAGCAGTGAGAACTTCTGAATACCAAAAACAGACAGAATTTTGTCAGCAACACTTCAAAGCTAAAACACAACTTTTCCACAGTTCTGGTAAGACTCTACCGAAAATATCCAAAAAAAGTCAAAGCATGCTGACTTATTTATTAAATAAGCCCAGCCCAACAGGACAGCATTAGTGCTAAAAATTTATTCATCCCAACTGGAAAATGAGAGTTATTTTAAGTGCTAGAGGCTGTGATAGTCTGCTTCCTCCCCCACGTCCCCAGCCTGACCTTGTGATTTCTATGATAATCCTGCTCGAGCAATAACCACCGGTGGCAGACGTGATGGATGTGTCTGGGTTGTGATGGCTGCATCCGTCTCAAAGTGGATTTGGTGGAGACAGACAACATCACACCAGCTGAAAGCTAATTTGAGCCATGCACCCACCTAACCACAGTTGATGAATGTCCAACTCAAGCCAAATTTGGCAGAAACTAATACCTGCAGCTGGTATGCAAATATGACTATTGTCTTACCCCATAAGTGGTGAGCAGCCCAAGAGCCCTTTGAGCTCACCTGCCCAGCAGTGGGCTGTTTTTTCCTTGAGTAGGGCTGCCTCTCGAGGTTACGCCTGCCGCAGAGATCACTCAACACTGGAAGACTCCTTTCTGCAACAGACCCTTGGTAACTGACTAATAGCTTGCTAAACTTTGTTTGCTAAGATCGTATCTTAGATCAATTGTGCACGTGTAATCCTTTAGACATACACTGCTGACCAAGTCTGGGACTAGGACTGGATCCAGCCACACCGAGGCTCTTCTAAGTAGGAGTTTAGAAAGCAAGGGGGCCCTCTCTGAACCTTGTGACCCCAAGGAGGGGCTCCCCAGCACATCTGACTTACCCTGTCCTCTATCCTGGAAATAACCTAGTGTACCTTGCCATCAGTGGAACTTTGTTAAGATGCATAAACTTTGTTAAATCACTACTTTATATCAAATACACCATATTGCAGCTCCTGGCTTCCAAGTGAAGCGTATATCATTTCCACCTGCGACAGAGAGCGAGAAGAAAATTCCTTCAGCTTTCCAAGTCATCTACTTATCATTCAGATTTTCTACTTATTTTTCTTTCTAATTTCTTTAGCCTGAATCTTAGCCTGAATTCTCCATTGGCAAGTTCTGCTATTCTAACAAGACCAAACTGGTCTGATTCACAGGAGAGTGTGAAGTCTGGCATCAACCAAACTTGTTTTGATTTACCTTTGTGAAATATATATATATATATATATATGTTTTCAGTTACAGGATCTAATAGCTTAAAAGTTGTTATTCTGGTGGCTTCATCAGCAGTATCTGTGGTTGCCCCAGAACTCTTACCCAACACTTATCTTCTAGGCTTAGGGATTTATGAAACAACATTCACTGTCACTACCCATCAATGCATCATTATACTATGTACTGTGAATGTAAAGTTTCATGTAATCATTATTACAAATAACATCTGAGTGTCTTAAGAAGGTTTTTCGTATGTAATCACCTGTCTTCTTCCCCTAAATCAATACCAGTCAAATCATCTCAATGGTTTGACTACCTAAAGAAACTTAAGGAAACAGCATAATAAATGCAAGTTTACCTTCTGGTACAACCTGGCAAACCTCTAAGTTCTGACACCTAGACTGAAGTGTCCCCACGTAGATACCTTCATGTGAGTCTAAATCCCTCCTAGGGTCAACAGAGAATTTCTCAACACAGATAATAAATAAGTGGAGAGTTATACAGATGTTGAAAAACACACTGATACATTTACTTTAAGGCTATCTGAGTAGCTTGCTACATCAGCTATGAGCAGGGTTCAGCATGCTAACCATCAGCTTAGTTACAGGTACGATGGTCTGAGAAATTAAAGATGCCCCCATGAGACTGACAGATATGACAGGGTTTTTTTGTTGTTGTTGTTGTTTTTTTTAAGGAGACCTGCATCTTCTTGGAACAGGAGCTGGAGGCCAGGTACGAACCTCTGCAATGCCTAACATGGAATTAGATGCATGCATTTATGTAACTAAATCCCACATTAGTTCTCTACTGAGTATAAAGGGATCTTAGACATCTGGCTCACATGGAGACACCTACACGCTGAAACCCAAATTTAGGTGTTTTAGTTAATCTGACAGCTGAACCCACCCCTTTACTTGGAGATTTCCTGAGCTGGCAGCTGCATTAGCATTATGCTTAACGTGCCTCAAAGGACATTTTTTCCATGTCCGTTTCTAATCTGCTCAGGAGGACATTTATACTTTTGACCTCCACGATATACTTGCAGCAATTTACAACTGTGACTCAAGAGCAAACATCCTTTTGTTTCTTTTAAATTTATTACCTGAAAACTTCACTCAAGACACCTAAATCTTGTGCCACAGGAAACACAGAATTCACTTTTTCAATAGCAGAAGACTTTACACCATTACCGTGCTCCCTCATACTCCTTTTCCAAGTTAAGTTGTTCTAGTTTATTTCAACTGTTTTTAGAGAAACAGTTCCACAGGTCTGCTCAACTTTGTGCTTTTCTAAGGAGGCAATTCCATATCTTTAATCAACTTGTCATTTTTCTCTGTACCTTTCTTGGTGCTTTAGGGAGAATTCCATACAATAACATTCAACGTGTCCCAGCACTTCAGGTTTTACAACAGTATCGCATCTTATTCTTTGTTCCTGTCCTAACATACCTAACATCCTCTTAGCCTTTTCACCTACTACACAGCACAGAACTGATGTTTTCAATAGACTAGCCACAACAGCTCCACAGATTCTTTCCTGTGCGCTACTAATGAATTTAAGGGTATGTGGGATGAACTTGTTCTACGGGCTTTTCCTCAGTAGTAGGTAATAGTCTCTCTCTTCTATCCAGGCATCTATTTTTGCAAAGCTGTTCAGAATATAATCTCTTTGAGATCTCCCCTAACTTCCAAATTTGCTGAAAATGGCCCAAGAGTTCAAGAGCGTTTGAGAAGAGGGAACAGATCAGACAAACCCATATACATACATATTCTGAATTTTCATTTGACCTTCTCTCTTATGGAAAGCGGGTAAAAAAACCTGTGATATTTAACAAAAAATAACTGGAAGGAAAATTCGGGGAGCAACCAGATATGTGTCCTGTTTGCTTAAGTACTCCAAATAAAATGTCCAGTGCTTTCAAGGGCTTGTTTATCCATTCAAAAGCGTAATCATGTAGAAACTCTACTAGGCAATGCGCAGACTCTGCCTTTAGTCATGAACAGCCCCTACACAAACTATTATGCAGGAAATCACTGAAACAAATGTAATTTATCCCAGTTATTAAAAGAACAGTTGGTGTTTCTTCCAGTCTCCTCCATCACAGCTGGTCAACTTTGTTCTGAATGATTTGGATGTAGAAGAATAATATACATTAATTCTATCTGGGGATATTCCTCTTCTTTTTCATAAAGTAAAGAGACAATTTAAGAAATTAGGCAGGACTCACAGAATATTTTTTGCAGCTCAGTGTCTCTTCCTCATATCATTTCTGTGTCTAAAATGTGCCTAGAGAAGGAACATTTAATAAATGAAATTTCAGTGCTTGAGTACTTATGGATCCTAAATTCTGACTATAAGCCACACTGACAGAGTATTACTTCAGGTTGCTATTTCTAGCCAGCATTTTTATATGAATTCTTGCCCCTTGCTGTGAACATATAGGAAGTGGAGCAATTAGTTAACACTAATGACTTATTGTAGAGCATATTAAATATTTGGGCTGGAAAGATTATCATTACCAGGGATTTTGAGAAATGACATATGTCTCAAGGTCCTTACAGTGAATGACATTAAGAAGTAGCAGTTTATTAATTGTTAATAAAATGATAATCCAGGCACCAAGGAACCTCTTTTCAGTAAGAAATTAAAATAGCTATTTGGGTAGATTAAATACCTGGAATTACAGGGTAGGCAAGAACTGTCCAAACTAGAAGGACTACAAGGATAATCTTTCTGCAGAAAGCAGATAGCATATGCACTGAAGCTGCTTTTACTTGAAACAGCTTAACACACACCTACAATCCTCAGGCTAAATTATTACGAATGAGAGATCAAAGCTGCATATTAGCTATTATGAAATAGGAATTATGAGAAGCTGGCTGATGGGGTTGCTAACTATATGGCTACCTCATTTAATTGCACATATTACTTTCACCTTGATTGCTGCTGCCTCCTTGCCATCTGCCAGCTAACCCCTCCATGGACTGTCACTCCTTTTTTTCTCTTACTGGAGCTTCTGATTACATGCTGCCCTTTTGGTCCCTGTACTTCAATGCTATAACTAGTTTTTTTGACAAGTTCTGTTATTCTGCTCTGTTTGTGTTGTTACAAAACACCTTGTTGTAATGTCTGTATACCAGGGCTAATATGCACCAAATAATGCACTCAGGTATGTCAACCTTGTTTAATTTGCACTTTACTAAAATAAAACCTGCCATCCTCAAAATGTCATTCAGCAGCTATCAAAAGGTGCAGGCAGCTCAAGTTTTTGCATGTGGGTATGCTCAGAAAAGCTTCCAGTCCTGACTATGTTGAGGAAGTCAACACTTAGGTCATTCCTAAACCTCGCCAGGGTTTACAAACTCAACATGCCTTCCAGTATCACTCCTCAAACGACACCCACCAAGTCAGGTTCTGCACAAATACAGATGAGTGATGAAGCTGCCCCACCACTCTTTTGTCTGAAAATCAGTGGTTAGATCACTTTCTCTGGATCTGAAAGATCTGAGGGTTCAACACTCCTTTCCACCTGGCAGGATGTCAACTCTTGTCCCTGTAGGTGTGCTTTAACTGCCACGCTCAGGTTATTTCAGCATTGTTGTGGTTGATTTCTCTCAGCTTTCTCTGTCTTCCTGACGAACTGCTCCATTCTGCAGGCGATAATCACTGGGGCAGAAGTATAAGAGTGATAATAACTTTGTAAATGAACAGTTGGGACCCGATTTCAGACTTTTGTTTTCTAAGCAAATAACCCATCAACCTCTACAAACCTGTTCTTTCTCACAGCTTAATACTAATTACACACAGAAAGCAGAACAGTTTTCAGAGGCGCTACTGAATATTCTCTGCTAGGACTGCTGCTAGTGTCAGGCAGGTATTTGTAGTTTCATCAGGGGGTGAAATTAGTCCCACACACGCCAGATAACTCCACGGCAAGGAAACCCACGCTATTTGACCCAAACATCCCCTGCTAGCCTGACCTCCGGCTGTCTCTTTTCTCCCTTTCAGAGCCCTACAAGTACTTCCAGACACCCTTTAAGACCACGAAGCCTAAAATAGGCACCTCCTGAGGGACTGGAGAGGTTTTTTGCCCTCAGAGAAAACTGCAAGCGAGCTCCTGGCTATCACCCTCAGGGTGCCCAGCGGGCTGTGCAGAGGTACAGCAGCTCGGGGGTGGCAAAACCGAACAAACCCAACCCTAACTCCGGGGTGGGGAGACTGAACCCACCCAACCCGACCCCCTGCGATGCTTCGGAGCCGCGCACGGCTCAACGGGGAGAAAAGGAGGGCGAAAACCCTGCCGCAAGCCCTCTGCCCGCGGCGCTCGCCATCTTCTCGAGCCGCCCCAGCCCCCCCTGTCATGGCGGCCGCGCCCCGGCCGCGTCACGTGGGGGAGGAAGAGGAGGAGGAGGAAGAAAAAAGGAGGAGGAGAAGAAGGAGGAGGCAGGGGTTACGTGGTGCCGCTGTGGGGCGAGCCGCCGCCGCCACCGAGGGCAGGGGGCGGGCGGAGGGACCATGCCGCCGCCGCGGTGAGTGCGAGGGGACCGGCGGCGGGGGTGTGAGGGGCAGCCCCGGGGTGAGGGGCAGCCCCGGGGGGGGGGGGGGGGATGAGGGACGCAGTCGATCCCCGGTTGCCCCGGGGTCCCTGGATTTTTATCTCGTTTTGTCGTTCCCGTGGCTTCCAGCGCGGGCTCGGCGGCACCGCGGCTCCCTTTCCGCCCCTCTCAGGCTGGTTCGCTTGGCTCCAGCCCTCGTCGCTGCCGTGGGGGATTTTCCTCTTCGGTCTGCGGCTGCTGGAGGGGGCTGCGGGGTGGGGTGGTGGCAGCCGACAGCCGCAGCCCTCCCCCAGGTTACCCGGGGGGCACACGGTGCCTGTGCCGCCACCTGCCCGGTGTCGCCGTGTCCCCGGTGTCGCCGTGCCACCCCGGGGACGGTGGCCTCACAGGGCTCGGCAGTGCAGCCCCTGCTCTTCCCAAGGGAAAATCCCCCAAATCGGGGCCTGGTTTTGCTGTTGCTCTGCGAATAATCTGTGTTTTATCCCGTCTAACGTGTTGGGAGTGCGGCTTTCCGCGACAGAGAGCGGTGAAACCCCCTCATGCCAGGGTGCTAACTACACAGGTGGGCAGCAGCGCTCGCTGATCCACCTGATTTCTCCTAAAGATGCTCTTCAGCTAAGATCCCGTCCCATCTGTCCTTACTTACAGCAGTCTGTAAGTGACACGAAATATATCAAATACTTTCTGATCTAGCATCTGCCTTTTATTTATTTATTTTATGGATCCCATCTTAATAGGGAACTGTTCGCAGGCATCCCTGGTTAGCTTAAGCGGACCCGAGGGCTCAGGAAGGGATGGCACCCAGCTCTCCTGGCTGTATTCCTGCCCTGCTGACGGCTGGAGAACCTCTCTGCACGTATAAAACCACCTGGCTGGGATTCCTAGGCCCCGTTGTATCATCCTAACAGCCCAGGTGGTTCCAGATAAGAGGCTTTTGATTAGGAAGTGATTGGCCTCCCCCAGTAAAACCGTCTCTGAAGAACCGTGTGCCTTCTGCGTAAGCTCTTGCTCGTCTCTGGGTAAGATAAGCTCCTGCGGAGTTTCAGGAGCTCTTCTGCAGCAGGGAAGGGGAGAAATAGCACTGCAGCTCTAATGAGCCTTCGTCTCACAGCCTCGGAGGAGGAAACCAGCAGGCTACGTGACATGTTTTGGGTTAAGAGATTCTCGCTGCAGGTTTCAGGGCCTGGTGCGTGCCTTCTGCTATATGATCACTTTGCTTTGGAGCAGGCGTGTCGATACTCCGTTATACATGGGTTTAAAACTGGAAGGAATTCCTGGTAAGCTACTGTGTTGATGGGAATGGGCGAATTTGGATCGTCCTTCTCATAGTGGTGTAAAATAACAGTAGGTGTGATTCAAGCTTTTTCGGGGAAAAAAGCCCCCAAAACAGCATGGTGAGGGAAATAAAGGTGAATTATTAATGTAGAAAATTGTTCTGTACAAAGTATCTTCGTGATACTAAACGCTAGAGAAACAAAAATTTTTTGTTGCAGGTAAAGGGCATCTATGTGTAGAGCAGGGCAAGGTGTGGGTCAAACAAATGAGAAGAATAGAAGTATCTGAGCGGATGGTAGAAATGGGGAACTCGGGTCTTCAAGCAAGAGAAAATAGCATACAGCAGGGGTGGAAAGAACGGAGGGAGGATCATTTTTACTTCAGTTACCTTACCTTGGAACATACTGTAAAATGGTGCAGTCTGAGCATCCATGTCTTGATTACTGAGACAGGAAAGTAAAAGGAGGCTTCCAACTTAACGGACAAAGTCAAATTTAGGGGGCTTGGCGTTTCCAGAGGTCCCTCCTAACCTCAATCTTTCTGTAATTCTGTGAAACTGAGGAAAAGTTGTTGTTTCTTTCTGTGACAGTTCAGTTCATGACCTTCCTAAACTTTTCTGTCTGACTAGGCAGTATCACAGCTATGGGTATCCCCTAAACTCAAGTAACTTTCATTAGTACATTTCATTTTGGAGAGATGCTGCAATACAGCTCTGTTTCTTGCTGTTAAAGAGCAAGAATAGGCCCATGTATTTCAAGTGCAGAAATTCGTGTGTTTTTTTTCCCTCAAAAAAGTATTACAGGGGTGAAGTCTGTTTCAATCCATGTTAGGCTGTGGGAAATGGAAACTATCTTGATCCTTATCTGAGGTTTCATTTCAAATCGTATGGTGGCTTATGGAGATGAATGCATCTGCTGTTGCAGCTACTGTGTTAATGTATAAAGTACTGTCAGTACAGAGCCTTTGGCTGTTAAACCAGTGTTTAGCAGCATGAGAAAATGGATTTGTTTGGCTCATTTTGTATAAGAGTTAATGGTATCTACCACATCTTTCAGCTGTGCTCCAGCACGTTTCTCATGTGAGTCAGCATTGTGTAATTAGTGTAAATACTTTATTGTGAAAACCAGTAATACAGTGCGAGAAAAAAGGGCAGAATTAGGAAGCTGTTGATACTGCTTCAATCAAAAGCTGACTTCAAGCCTACTAAGTTTCAGATATTGTTTTATGACCTTCTGAACTCCTTCACCGAGCAGTGAAAATATAAGCCTGTGGGTTAAACAGCTGATGGTGTTACCAAAATAGAGAGTATGGATTGAAGTGCCTGTAAGAGTGATGTGCTATATCTCAGCCCTTTCTTGTGCAGTCTAGTGTTTTTTGCAGCCGGACTCTTTGCATTTTTGAAACTGGACTACAGCGCTCAAGGGTGAATCAACTTTTCCACTCTTTCCAAACCCCTAATATGGGGAACCTCAGAATTTCCTACTGTCTACGTTATGCTTTATTATATGAGCAAGAAATAGATGTGCAGGCTAGGGAAGAGACCCCACTACCCTGTACTGCTCACAGGTGGGCACTTAAATGTCTTTGCTGGCTCTAAACTGAGTTCAGGGCAGGTGAGCTGTTGTGGTTTTCTTTCTTTTTGGTGGCAGTAGCTGTGCAAGGTTCTGCATTTCGGAGGCTGAGCGTTTGCTCTGACTGACAAGCGATACCTTATCGGCTCTGCTGCAGTGGCGTTTGGCATGCATGGTCTCTCTAACCCCTCTTGCCGTGGAGCAAGCTATGTGAACAAAAATCACTTCTCTTGCCCTGTAAGAGGGAAGGAGTACGTGCATAAAGAAATGTAGCAGAGAGACTAATGCGAGGTAACCGCTTATCTGCGGTAACTTTATTGTGTAATTCCCGAGACTTGAACTGTAAGGTGCAGCACTGTTCAAGAAGTCAAATTTTAAATGGACAGGTTCAGCTAACGGACTTGCAGAGGCATGCAAAAAGCAGGGTTCCTCCGTAAAAGGTGGCTATATGCTGCGCTGACTTAAACAAGTGCTTAATGAATGCTAAGAATATGTGGAGGTCTTGGTTCTAGTGTATCTAAAGCTGTCCAAGCATTGCTTGGCTAAGTGGCATAGATTTTCTTGTGCAGACAAGGGTTAAATTAGATGCTTTAGACCTCAGAAGTGGGCTGAATTAAGAGAGACCCTCTTCGAGGAAGCACAGAACTCTATCCTGTTTTGATGCGCAACTCCTTATAAATCAATCTTTATAGGTATTTTGACTATTTTGCTAATTTCTGAAGTGTAATACCAAGAAGAAATGATTTTATGGGTCCTGTTGATACCTCTTATGCATTTCTTAGGGAGTTTGCTTTTTAGAAGTGCTTTCTTTAGTCGTCTGTTTCTTGGAATACCTTAATTTTATCAGTTAGCATGCCTTATCTCTTGCATCAGCAGACACTGAGACTCACCGCTTCTGAACCAGGAGAAGACTAAGTTTTGGATTCCATGCTAACCCTCTGTGCTATCAGTGCGTTGGAAACCGTGGCTTCTACTGAAATGGGAAAATGAAAGAACAGCAGATCAACAGTGCTATTGCAACATCCTCGATTTCAACATCGAAATCGTGAGAATGTTTTCTTATTAAAAGCATTGGCAATAGATAAGCAGAAGAGAAGTGACCAGTAGGGGATGGAGAAGGAATTTCCTTGGAAGAGGAGGGAAGCGTGTCTGTACAATCATGTAGAAGGAAATAAAAGAAAAAATTAAGTATTGGCATAACTTGCACAAGTTTGCTTTCCATACAGACAGTGTGAAATCTGTGTGCTGGTGATTTATCACTCTAACCCAGCAGTTAAAATCCACAATTTTTTTTCGGAAACATCCCCATAGAAGGTCTGTGTTTTGGAAAACATTGGAAAACTCCCTACCCTACTATCAAATACAATATTTAGCAACATAACCTTTTATTAAACTTAATAACTTAGTTCACATACAACTGAAAGTGTTTTCATTGACTCCGTTTGTAGATAGGGTTGTAGCAGTAAAGGTGGGTACCTCTTTTGTTTGTATTACTGGATTTTATTAAGAAAGGGGAAAAGTGTCTCCTATGCAAGAGTTCACAGGTAGGCTTTTTGGGGGAGAAGCAAGAATGAGTTCTTGCTCTTCTAACCCAGAACTTCACTAGATATTTGTGTTATTTCTGCTTATTGTGGCCGCAGAACCTTTGATGTGTTTGCCTTAATGCATCGTTTGGGTTTAATAGGAGGGACCAAGACAATGAGTTTCTGAGGATCTCATCACAATCCGTAGCAGAGCAGATAGTTCAACCAGAACATCCCATAGCTCCATCCGATGCCTTAACCATGTGGGTGTCCTGGTTCAGTCTGGGAACTGAAGGGAGAAGATGGAGTTGGTTTGTACCCTCAGGCTTCCTCTCTCGTATAAATGGCTTGAGGCAGTGAGAAAATGGGAGAACTAGAGAGAAACTAGCGTGCGGAAGTGACTTTTAACTTCTGTTGTGAAAATAGATCCACAAGCAAGAAGATGGGAGAGTTTCAGAGAAAGTTCCTTACTGGAGGGGAAAAAAAAAGTCTCTTGTTATGCTGTTCCAAACGGTGTGGACTCTGTGCTAAAGCTTGAAGCGAAAAACTCCAAGTGACCTTTGTTTCTGGACAGGAGAAATGCAAATGGTCACTGGGTTCAATTAAACACAATGGTTTTAGCATTCCTTACAATTCTGCGTGTTTTAGCAATGGCTAGCCATGCAGGAGAAGCCAGGCTGTAAGATGTGGAGGATCTCACTAAGATTGTGCTGTCTCTTCATCGTGCAGAGAACCTCACCAGGAGTTAACACTTCCGAGCAGCTGAGAAGGATTTAAACACCTTAGATCACAGGTGTGATGCGCCAGCTCTTGTGGATTTAAACCCTAACTTGTTTTCGCCTCGCTCACAGCTGTGCTGCTAGGTTTTGCCTTTCCGTTTTAAACGAATACATCTCTGTGTACTACTATCAGTTGCTCAGGCTCCGTGGAGGTGTTTGATGCAGGGCTGACCGAAGTGAGCTGCACAGGCAGACTGCAGAGCTGCAGCGAGTAGCTCACCGCCTCCTGTTGCCTGCCCGTGGCAATTTCTGGCTGCTGACTGTAAGTGAATGCAGCGCGCCTGGGCTGCAAACATAGCACTGCTGTCATATTTGTTTATGTAAGTTTCTGCATTTTGAAAATAAAAATCCTCCAAAAAAAAGGAGAGAAAGGAATCAGCCTTGTAGGATTTGTAGGAAATAGGCTCGGAAGTCTGAGTGAATTCTGTACCCTAATGCTGTAGGGTGAGGTACAACTTAACCATCCAGCCTCATTAAGTCAGCATCACGGAGTTCTTAGTTCTGTAGGAAATAAAGTAATTGCAGCAGCTTTGCATTTTACACGAGCTCGGGTATAGTTTTTTAGGAAGTTTCTAGTCTGAGTTTGCAAACGCATATTTTATATGGAGCTGTTGATTTCAGTACTGAGTTCTGCACAAGGGGATATCTGCTTGGAAGTAATTGCAGAATTGGGATTTGCAAAAAAAAATATCTATGGTCAGTAGTCACAGGTTTAAAGCTGAGCCCAGTCAACTCCAATTTTCACTGCCTCACTGCAAAGTACTTCAGTGAGGTCTGTTTTATTGCCAAATTTCCTACCAGCTTTTCTGGTGGGAGGGCTGCCAAATTAAGTTTCTATTTTTTTATTTTTTTTTTTTAGAACTGGATAATGTTTTCACTTTGCTTGTAGAAAGCTGGAAGAAAAAAAAGCTCAAAGCACTTTTGATTAAAAAATTTTCTAAAAAGAGGCATTTGAGCGGAAAGCATACCTAGAAAACTTCAGTCAAAACGTGGAAGTCTTAAAATTGCTAGCGATTTGGGAAATCAGGACTAAAGGAGTTTGTAGAATTTGTATACAAGCTCAATGATGGCTTTCTCTAGTATTACTGAGGTCTAATCCACTGATGCTATGATGAAAGATTCCTTAGAAATACACTCACTGGTTATGTTTCTTTAGTGGCAGTAAAATGACCTCTTTTTTTTCTTTTTTTTTTGTAGTTAAAAAAAAATACTAACAGTGCTTTTGGGGCAGTCTGTGCAGTGAAATGAGGAATAACCTTGTCGAGTTCATGTCCTGAACCCCCTCCAGATCAGCCTGTTGTCATAGGGAAGCTTGTGTTTGTTACCCTGTTTCCAGTAAGGGCTTGGAAGCGGCGCTCAGCAACAAAGTGTTAAGTTTCAGGCTCAGCGTTTTATTGTTCACTGAGAATGAAGACACCAACTGGATTTGACTGCTACTGCAGTGAATGTGTTTTCCCTATGTAACCTTGCACTGCTTCCTTAGTGCCGGCTCTTCTGGAAGAAGGTGAGCGTTTTCCCGTTCAGCTGTTCGTGTAGAAGCATTTCTTATCTACTTATTTTGCATGCACATCTGTATTTTTACTCTTATTTGGGTGAGCTTTGCGGACATAATATGCAAGGAACAGCTAGGTAGGTTTTAAGCATTTGGAAAAGGTATTAAGCAGCTTACTTGTATGTAGTTGACCTTGTAAGCTCGCTTACCTTTTGCATTTATATATAGTGCTGGGGGGTTGTTAAACTAATACTTAGATGTGTGGATCTTTAATCTGAGAGATGCATCAGAAAAGGAATTGTCGGTGTGGTTTTTCTTTTTAATCCTGACATTTCCTAAGCTATACGTGAGAAGGAAGAGCCGCACTGCAAAGTGCACGCACCTTTCTTGGGAGAAAGTACAGGAACATTCTGGCTTCCTTGAAAGCTGGCTTTGCCAATGAAAAGAAAATCTCATTGTTTCAATTGGCAGAAAGCAAATATCAGCAACTAAAAGGAAGAAGGTATTTTAGGAGTCCGTGAGCGGCACGACATGTATTTCTGTGCCAGATGGCTGAAAGCAACATCCAGCAGAGCAGCCCTATGGTGCAGCGTGTTTGGTGGAGATCCCCCTAATGCCATGAGTGCAATTGTCTTTTAGGAAACAAGTAGCTTTTGGAGGGAGAAGGGGAAAGAGGACACTGCAGCAGCATGAAACTGTCCGTGGTATAGCACTTACTTATTCAGTGTTGAGCACTGGGATTTTGATTAACTAACTAACTGTCTAATCCAAGTGTACTTGCTGTCTGTAATCACAAACTGGACTGCTATGTTAACTTCCAGTTTAGTGTTGTTTTTAACCCAAACTGGTGTTCTGTTAGGTTGATTGTTAACGAGAGACACTGACTCTTAACTTCTCAATTCCAAACTTCCAGCTGTTTTTTGCATGAAAATTGTATCCATAAATGAGAGCCTTTTTGAGATACTCGTTCCTTGGATAGGAGAAATATGCAGGGAGAATGGTATTTGTCATCAATAAAAAGAAAATCCAGCATGCTTTGTTGTTGATGAAGTGAAAGATGCTGAAAAATTTTAAAATACCTTCTTCAGCAGGGAAATACTTGAAATGGAGATTTAAAAAGAAATGCTTGAATATGTTCCCATTCACTTCAGTGTGGCAGCCTTTTAAGCAAAGCTTTTCTATGGGCGTTGAGAAATTCCGAAAAGCTTGATAAGAGAAGTTATGTTCCTGGAGGAGGCATTCATTATATCGTTTGCAGATTTAAAAATAATGGTATGCGGGATTTATCCATCTGTGGTTAAAGTCCAAAAACTGAACTACGCATCACTGTATGTTACAAGTGAATCATTTGACAGTGATAAAATAGGGAGGAGTGGGAACCTAAAACCATAATTTTTAAAAAATATTATAAAACACTATGCTTTTCGGACTTGTGTACTCATAGTTTCTTAGGCCTTCAGCAATTGATGCAACTAGCTCTGTGTCTTTGTATCTATGAAGTATTATTGGAGTAGAACGTTATTGGTATTTTAGGATTTTTCTGTAATGTGTTGATTTCAGCAGGATTTATTTTAGCTGGTGTGACACGGATTTCCATAGCTGTGATGAAATGACTAAACTGTTGGCTCCCAAACCTTTTAAATTTGCATTTAGAAGTGACTTGCAGTGGCTCATTAAAAATAGATTTTAGTGTGTCATCTCATTAAAATGAAAGGGAGAAACGATCTTATACAATAGGACAGCCGGTGGTCTGCGGTATATTTCTTTGCGTGAGGGTTGCTGTGACTGAAGGTATATCAGCCTTGTTTTTAGCTCTTTCCTTCTTCTAACTTGCGCCTTGGTGGACAGCCTGGCTCTGCTTTCCTGCTCACATCCTTGCAGGTATGAGCAGGCTGCTCTTAGGTCCTCCAGAGCCATCGCAGAGCAAATGCTCCAGCCCGTGACCGTCTTGGTGGCCTCCGGTGAGCTCGCTCCAGTTTATTGCTGTGCTGGAAGATCCCCAGGTGGGTACCGTGGTCCTACAGGGGTGGTGTGCCCACATCCCCATCCTCCTGGCTGCACTCCGGCTGATGCAGCCTGTGTGCTGCTGACTGGCATTCAGCTGCATCTCCTGGGTTCTCCAAGCTGTGTCATCAGCCGGGGAGTTTCTGTCTCAGCTTTTGTCTGTGCTGAGGCTGCTCTGGGGCTGTTTCTCCAAACAGTCTGTATGTGAGCAGTTACCTGCCTGTGTTGTGTCAAAAATAGCCATTTAATTCAGAAAGTGTGATGATCCATCCCTTCTGTGAGGTCAGAAATTAATGGCTGTTCTTGACTAAAAGCAAGCAGGCAGGTAGATCAAAATTTGTGCTGAAACAATCCAGTAAGAGGGTTTTTTTTTTTTGTAAGCTGTTAAATTAGGTTTTATTAGGCTTAGCTTTTAAATTAGAAATGCCTCTAACTTGTGTTCTGAATGTGTGTTCCTTCTAGTGGTGCGTGCTGGAGTCCATAAAACCCTGCAGGAAAAGCGACCTAAGGTGTCCCTTTTTCATCCTGCTCGTCTAGTAACTGTCTCTCCCTGGTGACTATCTGCGATGTAAGGGATGCCTGGAAAATAAAAAACCAACAAATAGTTTCACGAAACCGCAGCAGCTGTGGGGAATGCCATCTGTATGTGTGATGGGTGTATTACCGGAGAGCTGCTGCTTCCCGATCTGGCCTCTGTTCGTTGTGCTGCTAATGCTGTCTGCCAATGAGTCAACAAGAAAATAGGAAAGCCTGGTCATGTCGAGGCTTCTTGGGAAGAGCAGCGATGGTAGCTGTCACGTCTTGGAGGCTGAGAATTGTGTAAGGAGTTAAGGCCATTACAAGAGCAAAATCTGCATTTGTAAATAGCGTTACCTTATCTTCTTGTTCTGCTTCTCCCCCCGCCCCCCAATAAATAATGAATTAAAAATTAAAAGCAGCTGTAAAAGGTCACGTAGCAGTTTATCCTGATGCTTTGTAGCAAGATAAAAATTAGTTTAATGATATTTTACTAGAATGCTCTTTAGAAATGAGGATTATACACATCTGTTCCCTGCCTTAATAGAGGTCCAAAATACACAGGCAGTCTTGCAGGAAGTCTGGGTAGTATGAGTTGTATCTCTGTCATTCCTGTATTTTCTTTTTTTAAAGAAAAGCTGTTCTTGGACAAACTACAAGCAGAGTTTCAGGTTTTCTCAAATAATTCTGACCGCTGCTTCAAAAATCTTGAGGTTAATCTGATCCTCTGTTTGACCTCTGACAAACATAAGTTTTGGCACAGTCCTGAAATATCCAGTCATACGGTGTGTTTACTAAACTGCTGAGGTTAATCCAAGCAGATGTGGGTGTTTAAGCAGTGGCTGGACGTAGAGGAAAAGTAGCTCCAGGCTCTTTAAGCCAAAATACTGTGAAATGTGGCTGGCATTTTGTTTCATTACAAATATCGAAGGCTCGTACCCTGGGTCAGTGTGAGAGCTGCGCAGGTTCCTAACGGCGCTCTTCCAGCCTGTCTGCAAGAACAGAGTGTAATTGTTGGGCCAGTTATTAAACGTAAATGTTACCGGGTTTGATGTGTGGGCTGGATTTCATGCTGGTTCTAGAAGAAACCCACAAGAAGTTGGTGCGACGTGGAGAACCCTATTGCACAGTAATTGCTGAACCTTGAGTCAGGCAGGTAGGCTCCTGCGTTTTCTTCTTCTCTGCTATTGATTGACTTTCGGAGAGTTTTACTAAGTTACTTATACTTTTTTTTTTTTTTAAAGAGGGGTGTAAATGATTTACTGCTTGTGCAAGGGACTGGGATTTCTGGGCTGGAATTTGTGGGGATTAGAGAGGAATACTTTATTCCCGGCATTCTGTTGTGCAGACTTAGTTCCAAGGCTTTGTCAAAGTGGGAAAGCTGTCAGACGATACATATGGCAGTCAAAATGGAGCAAGATGGGAGAGACTGTAAATCAGAATACTTGTTAGAAATGCCCAGAATACTGCGCATTGCAAACGTCATCTCTCTTGAGCTGATACCGAGGGCAGCTCTTAAGAGCATGGACTTCTTTCCCTTCTCGGTCACTGCAGTTGCCTCCAAAACGGGCTGTAATTTCCTGATGCAGGAGATGCTGCCACCTCGGATGATTTATGTCTGTCTGGATTATGGATTATGTTCTGACAGGATTCCTAAGTAGCCTGGTGCAAACAGCCCTAAATCCTGTGCATTGCCGCTTTGTTGTGAATGTTAATGAAGGCTTGAAAGATACTTCAAGGTGTGATTTATTTATTATTTGCTGTGACAGCTCCTGTGTTGCTGACGGAGAGGAAATGTCTTCTGTTCAGTCTGGATGTTCATTCCCTGCATGCGTTGCTGGGAAAGAATTGCTTGAGGTAGTTCGGAAACTTTCTTTTGGCAGCTGCTCTCTCCAGAAATTAAGAGGCAAAACACTTTAGATCCCTCAGATCTAATCTGAATTACAAGTAAAATCCGTGAGGAACTGTATTATTAAATTATTCTTGATATGTTTAAACCGTAGGGGTTTGGTTCTTTAGGTGGCAATTACTATTTTTGCTTGCATTTGATTAAATAGATAAAAATAGGTTTTAATTGTCCTGTCCAAATAGCAATTTTGTGGTGACCGGATTGGGTGTTACTGTACTTACTATGCTGGTGAAAATTATTCTTATGAGCACATGGACATTGTCTGGATAAGGAAAATCTGTTTTTTCAGCTTGTTGTTTCTATCTAACTACTTAAACCTGCTAGCTCTGCTTGCATTACTGGAGGTTTAGGGCCCCTAAATTCAAAAATACACAAGCAGCATGAGAAAAAGATTACATCTGGGTTGAGAAAGATATCAACACTTTGGGGGAAGGAAAAAGTAAAGTTTGGCTTTGCTGAAGTTTCAAAATCCTGCTTGGAGAAACCAGCTGGGAGAGGATGGATGTTTTTAGACAGCCACCGGCGAGCTGCGACGGTGCGTAGGCAGTCGGAGACGGTTGTTGGTAAAGCAGCAAAGTGCGTTTGCTGGAGAACTTCACAGGATGGGAGGCGAAAGGAGCTGGGCAGGGTAAGTTTATTCGCTGGGTCCAAATGGCTTGCAGAAGAGAGCCTTGGATAGGGAGGACGGCAAGGTAGAAGTGGAGGCATCCGTGACCGTTTCCTCCGGGTCCTTGTGACCAGTGTAAGCGTTCAGTCCTTCCCTCTGGAGAGCCACGCACAGAAAGGTAGGGCTGAATGCTCTCCTTGTCCCTTGGGACAGGTCCCAAGCAGGACTGGTGCTGCTTAGGGCTTGGAAACACGCTGCTGCCTCTTCACTAACACAGACCTGAGAGACACATCGTGGTTCATTTAAGACTGGAGCATAGAGCACTGATTCAGACTGTGACTTCTGCTGCTGTTGAAGTGGTAGAAATGGTTGAAATCCATCAGAGAACGGTTGTGTAAATGCTCACGTGCTGGTAAATCAGGTAAGCTAATAAACCCCGCTGAGCTTTTCGTAGGCAGCGTTCGCGTTTTTTTCTACCCTGCCTCCAAAACGAAGCCTCTAACAAAACATGTGGATCTTAAAGAAAATAAATAATGAGTCTGCGTTTTCCTGCCAAATGCATTACCAAATGTCTTGGTTGAATAGCAAGCTACTGAAAGGGCCTGGTTTTCTGCATCGTGGAGGTTCTGGCATTTGTTTTAAATGCAGCATTTCAACCTTTGTACCCTTTCACCAAGCTGCAAAACAGCAAAGGAGGGGAAAGGAAGGTGAAGCAGTCCTGCCTTAGGAAAGAACGCGTGGAAATGCTGTCGTGCTCAGGTTTGTGTTTGCTGCTGCTGTAGCGGTGATCTGGTAGGTGTCCAAGAGCATGCTGTCAGCCCGCTCAGAGGGCTTGCTGGAGATGGAAGGGATGTACGGCAACCTTTTCGCTCTGGTGATCACTCATTTCGTCCCTTCCTTTTTCATCTGAGTACGTCTGATCTCGGGCACAGCAAACTTGCTTTGGTGTGGTTCAAAGTGCCTCAGCAGCACTGACACAGATCTGTGAAACACATCTGAGAGGCTGTGGAGATGCTGTTCCGTGCTTATCCCTTAGCCGGGACAGCAAGGGTGAGATTCGGTTCTCCTGTGCAAGCTGCCGTGTAGATGCGTGCCTCCGTAGCTCCCAAATGAAAAGGCTGGAGGAACAGCTGTCGGGTTAGAACAGCTCTGTCCGCTGTGTAAGCGTGTGCCACGATGCGGGGCTGCGCATCTGCGTTACCATAGCGAACGGGAAAACAATTCTAGAGGTTTTGAGGAGCGGAATATTCGCCTTGGACAAGTGGGACAGCAGCTGACCTTCTTGTGGCCCGGCAAGAGAAAGCTGGCAAGCCCCCAGATCATCTTCTAGGATAAGTATTAATTGTCTGCAGGCTGTCTGGCAGGAAGAATTACTATGATGAGAGGATGTAGCTGTTTATCTAATCTTGGTCCTTTGCAGCCTCCTGTGCTTTTTTTCTGAGCCTAGATTCGCCTTGGTATGATAACTGACCGCTGTCCTCACAGGCAGTGAGGTACTGGGGATCGGTGATCTGCATCTCTCCAGCTGGTAAACCCTTTCTGCTAGCTAGAATGAGAGGGTTTTTTTAATTATTTTAGCCCCAGCGCATTTGTTGCCTGACCAATTTCACGGCCCTACAGTTAAGCAGCAAGATTTGTGCGTGGCAGCGTTAGAGAGCCTGTTTCACAGAGCATGCGATTCACGCTGACCCTGTGTGTCCAGTTGAGATTTAAACCCCGTTTAAGACCTTTTTAAGCTCCTTGGGCTTAACTGCTGCATAGACTGTTCCCTTGCAGAAGTGAGGAAGTTTGACGTGGTGAGAATAACAGGTAAATTATTTTTGAGGAGGTTGTTTTGCTCCTTTATTTAATAGGAAACTTTCCTTTCTGGAAGGGAGACAATGACTTGGTGCAGTCTGTGAAAGTGGACTTTGAATTTTTGGATGCAGGTCACTTAAGACTCGGAACTGGGCTGCCAAAATAAGTGGGATCTTTATAGATTTCTTTGGGATCGTGAGCACCTTCTACTTCTGTTTAGTAGTTTTCCATACTGAGAAGGGAATAATCTGTGCTCATAAATGTTGTTGTGGTCTGTTCCTTGCCAGGCTGACCTGAAGACTTCTGGTTGTTTCCAGTTTCTTGAGAAGTCTGAGAAATGCATTAGTGTAAAACCCTGACCCCCACCCCCAATACTTTCTCTTAACACAAGCATTTTACTAATTAAAAGATTATTAAATGTTTTCCTGACTTTTTGTTACTGTGAAAAAAATTCATTCTGTTGAGATATCAGATTTCTCTCATCACTTCTTTGAGTTATTTTTTTCCACAGTTTTGGGAACTGAGCCTTGTTTAGACGTGAGAAACTCCAAAAAGTTTACCTGATTCTCTGGGGCTGTAAATACAATTTTATGACCAGTTTCACATGCTTCATTCCAGGGATTTGCTAGCTTTAGTAACTCGTAAAATACTTTGCAAAAGTGCTGTTAGTGGAGGGATGCCTACAGGAGAACTCTGGGTTGTTTGCTTCCTTCCAGCTCTAGGTGGGCATCTCCTCCAGAGTCTGCAGGAAGCCAAAGAATTACTTTAGAGCTTTTTGCTCTTCCCCTCTTCCATATCTGCTTCCTCTGTTTTTGAAGGGAAAAGTATCTGTAAATGTGACTGTCTTGGTACTTGTTAAATTTCATCCTGTGATTTCTGTAGTTTCTGGGATGCTCATGATGGTGTCCTTAAATATGGAGCAAGGAGAACTTAACTAGATAGCTTTTTGAGTCTGTGTTCTCTCGTCCCGTGTTTCGGGATGGGAACTGAACTGCAAGAACCGATTCCTTGTGTGTGGTATGCCTGGTTATACACTGTTCTTTGTGTGCCTACGTTCATTTAAACATCTCATACTGCGGTGGAAGAAATATAATTATATAACTGCTATGAGGGAAAACTGCTTGTTTACCTTTGAGTGTGATGTGTCATTGGGCTCTTGGTGGTTGTTCCCTTCATTTTTAAAGGCAATAGTGTCTATGTAGATTGAGCAATTGTGGTCATCCTTTTTGAGTGGGAAAGTGAAGAGGCATTTCACTCTTAAGGTCTGTGCTTGAAGTTACAAAAATTGTTTAACAGAAGAGTAACCTAGAGAATGAACTTCCTAAGAGTAAACCTCAGGAGTTAACAGGCAGTGCTCTCAATGTGTTTTTATTCTCTTTCAGGTAATTGAGAATGGGTCCTCAACGATGCTAAGTCTACAATGGGAAGTGTCACGCTTCGCTATTTCTGCTATGGGTGCCTTTTCACATCAGTGACCTGGACGCTTCTGCTCTTTGTTTATTTCAACTTCAGTGAAGAGAATCAGTCCTTCAAGAATGTGCCCGTCAAGGGGCTGGAACCTCAGAGGCCATTTCCAAAAAAATTCTACCCTCGTTTTACCCGGGGGCCAGTTCATTTACCTGAATTGCAACAGAAAGAGAATAAGATTGGAAATCCTCTTGGAAATCATGTCCAGGACCCAGTTAAGGGGGAGGTAGACTTCTCTCCTGAAATGGGTAAGTGCTTTTTAATGTTGGTGACAAAATTGAAAACAGTAGCAGAAATGGAATTTGAAGGTTTCAAATTTAGAGGATTTCTGGTGCAAATTGCTTAATGAAGTAGTTTTGGTGTTAAAATGTAGGTAGTACTAGTGGCTCCCTTAATTAGAAATTATTTGAAATTTATTCTACTGTGTGTGATCCAAAATATACTATTCCTAACACTTACAGCTGTGCTGTGTGTTATTGAGGACTGGATTGCAGCAGGGTGTCTACCCTTGATGTAGTTCTTGATTCTGGAAGTTTCAATGTATTCTTTCATATCTTGCTCCTATATTGATCGGGCTCAAATACATGAACTTTTACTCCCAACAGAGGAGCTCTGATCATATGCAACAATTAAAAATAGCTTGATAACAATACACAATGAAGAGGACCCATCGATGGGAAGAACATCCTTGGAGTATGAAATCAACGAGAAAAAATGTGTGGGGGACAAAATTACAATGAAAGATTGATTGAGATGGCAGTGGTGAGGGCCAAGTCCTGCTTATTTTGTACCAACAAAGGTCTGCGTGTTTCGTTGGAACATATTTCATCAATGAGATGATTTGAGTTTGTCTTCCAGACTTGCCTTCCAAACTAAAATGCTTTGTTTATTTAACTGCTTACAGCTTAGTTTTGTTCTCTGCTGTGTTTGAATTTGTGTTGCATTAGCCTGCAAACTTTCTTTAAGTCTGGAGGTACATGTTGAGCATTGCAGTATTGGTATCTGCTGCTTTTTTGGGAATTACGGCACAGTATCCTCCATAGCCAGGAGTTTAATACTTATATCTGACTGACGTCTTTTGTCATTACTTGGAATGCTGCATCACCAGCTTCAAAAATTTGTAGGCCTTTGCCAAACTTCAGTTCATGAGTTGCACATAGACTTGTGTGCATATGTGGAAAAACACCTTCCAAAACAGAAATGTCAATTTGCATTGCCTTGTGGCATTTCAAATGTTTATCAGTTCACTGCAAAACCTACGAGAGCCAAGTGAGGTGAAAGCCAGTCCAGAGGTGGCCGTTTCTTTCCAGCTATTCAGTGCTGGCCAGGAAAGAAATTAGAGCTTTTTGACTGAGAAGTCCCTTGATCTTCAAACAGAGTGACTGGTTTGGCTGGTGAAAGCCAAGGGGATTTATGGTGCCAGGATAAGTTGTACATGAATCATCAAGAGACAGCTGGCTCTCTTTGAATTAGATCAGGTGCTGCAGGAGAGGGCTTCCTGTCCTTGTCGGGTAGGGTGGTGATAAACACGCAAAGCAAAAAAAAAAAAACAAAAAACAAAAGGATTGGCATATGACAACCAAAACCACCAATCTGATGGGGTAAAGTCTTCTTTATAAACCTGTGAGATCCGAATAATTCTGCTGAAGTAAAGCCAGAAATGTTTCCGTTGCAAACTTTATTTTCCAAGGGCCTGTGTCTGCTGTTTGGACTGAAATCTTTTGGGCCTTGTGTGTGCATTTTGGATGATGTTCTTCATGAGGATGTTTTAAAAGCATTAGCATTCCTTCTACTCTATATTCAGAAGATCAGAAGGAAGTAGTTAGTGGTTGGGTATGGGAGGATTGTAGAATGAAGCATTTGGTATGTGTTTAAGCTTGTGCTTTGTGTCAAGGAGATGTCATAAGTCGACCCAGCATCATGGTGTTCCTGTGACACTGAGCATGTAGGAATGATTGAGCTGGGTGTCAGAAATGACAAGCTGGAAACCTCATGCTAGAAATGCATGTAGTTCAAAGGAGGGCCATTTTATCCCTTTAAACCTGATGCTGGAAGAGAGGCACTGCCGTTGTGACAAGGCTTAGAATCACAGAATATCCCATGTCGGAAGGGACCCACCAGGATCATTGAGTCCAACTCCTGGCTCCACACAGGACCACCCAAAACCAGACCCTGTGTCTGAGAGCAGTGTCCAAACGCTTGATCTCTGTCAGGCTCAGTGCCGTGCCCACTGCCCTGGGCAGCCTGTCCCAGTGCCCGACCACCTCTGGGTGCAGAACCTTTCCCTAACCCCCAGCCTGACCCTCCCCTGTCCCAGCTCCATGCCGTTCCCTCGGGTCCTGTCGCTGTCCCCAGAGAGCAGAGCTCAGCGCCTGCCCCTCCGCTCCCCTCGTGAGGGAGCTGCAGGCCGCCATGAGGCCTCCCCTCAGCCTGCTCTGCTCTGGGCTGAGCAAACCCAGGGACCTCAGCTGCTCCTCACACATCAGGCCCTTATTCTTCCTCCCTGTGAGGCAGCCTGGCCACAGTGGGAGCAGTAATCTGTGAGCATGACAGCTTCCATCACTACCAGACACGTGATGTGGCTGTATCCAATGCCTTCAGCAGGCACCGCTTCCCAGCACTTCCAACTTGGTCCTGCACAAATGTCAAGACCTTGTATTTGACAGCGTCACTGCATTGTTATTGCTGTACTTGAGACTAAAAGTGCCAGGGTAGGAAGTGTAAATGGTGATCTTGAAGGTGATCTTTTAGCTGCAGGTAGGTATTGCTGCCGAAACACATCTACTGGTGACACAGCTGTGCTCTGAGGGCCAGCCAGGATTTGTCCTTAGTTTTGAAGCTTTCTTCATTTACATTCTTTGTATGGTCTTCCTTTCATTTTCTTTAACACATCACATTTTCTCTGGGTTTGAGCTCAGGTGGCTTTTGCATAGATGTTGAGAATGGGAGAACGTGAGGAGAAGCTGAGATTGCTTTTATTCTGCTTTAGGGAGAAGGCAAAGAGGTGAAATTTTATTGCTGTCAAAAACATCTTAATGGGAGGCTGTAAAGAAGATGCAGCCAGACTCCTGCTGGTGGTTCAAGGGGTTATGATAAGTTAAGATAAGGAGATTTGATCAGACAAATGGTGGGGAAAAAAGATATCGGTGCAGTGGTGGTCAGTAAAGCTCAGTGCACTCTTACCAGTTCCTCCACTTCTTTCTGTAGAGGACTTTAATTTGAAGCACCATAATGTTTTGTTTGTCTTCACCCTGGTGACCATATGGCTCAGTGAGAGAGAAGCCCGTGGCACTGAGACAAGGCAGGCAGGATGGCATTCAGGATTTCACCTTGGCATCTAGCAGTGTGCTTATTTATATCGGCAGTTGCTGCCTCTGCCGTGCTCAGCGACAGTGGATGCTTCTGCTAAAATAATCAACAGAGAAACAGCTAGCTCTATTGCTGTTTTATTTGCTGTCAAAGTCCCAGGTGAGAGAAATAAGAAATTTGCAGTTCTGTCATAGCCATTTCTGTGTTACTACAGGCTCAGGAAAGCTGCGTGGAATTGGAAGTCATGCTGTGAGGGTTTTTCCACCATGGTCAATATGTTCTTTTCTCTCTCCAAAATCCTACTTCTAGTCCCCTTCATCTGTATGACTAGGTGCTGATGCATTGTGTGGCTGAAGTCTCTCCTGTCTTGCTGCTTTGATGTCGGGTTTTTTTTGTTGGTGTTAAGAATAAGAGGCCATTTCAGAGAAAGGAATGTATCTGGTAAGGCAATAAATACAATGGAGATGTCAGTTTGGAGAATGATTTCATTTTATTACAGCTGCGCAGGCTACTCAGAAGCACTGCTTACCAAATGCACTCTGCAAAACCAGAGGGTAAAGTGATTTCTGAAGAACGTGGTTGGTTTTAGAGGAAGTTAAAGCATACATTTCACTCCTTGATTGTTTCCAAGGGATGCTTTTAAGCTTGTTAACTGATCTTGGCATGTTCCTTCTGCAGGAATGATTTTTAATGAAGAAGATCAGGAAGTGAGAGACTTGGGCTACCAGAAGCATGCTTTCAACATGCTCATCAGCAACCGGCTGGGATACCACAGGGAGGTACCAGATACAAGAGATGCAAAGTATGTACTAAGTTTTGGAGAAAATATGATACAATTACATGTGTTCAAAGACTTGGCATTGCATCAGATACTACCTGATTTAGTATGTAACATTTTTGGTGTTACATTTCCATCAGATACTCTTTCAGCCTGTTGTGTCACTGAAGGCAGATTTTCAACCATTCTAGCAGGAGCGCTTGGGGTTAGGAATTTTATTCTTTGGTCTCTTCTATTTTTTTTCCTGCATATTGCATGTGAAGATCTAGTTTTTTACCAACTGGGAAGATATGTGGTAGATATGTGGAAGGTATGGGAAGACTGTGGTACGTAAATCAACCCAGAAAACAGATAATAAATGAGAGGGGAGGAAGACAGCTATTCCCTAAAGGCAAAGTGTTCATTATTCTTAATTCACTTTAAGAAGGCTTAAGGAAGAAGTGGAATGGATAGATGCTTATTCAAATGTTTATCATATTAATTTTTGTAAGCAGTTGATTCACTGGCAGCTCTTTTGATAGAAACAAGAAACCAAAAATAGTACTTGAAAAAATAAGTCCAAGGAATCAAGCTTGCTCTCCAGCCATACTAGGATTACACATCTTATGTCTCTTTCATGTTGCTGGCTGTTTTTTCTTTTACTTAATATGCTACAATATTTTTTTTTTGAACCTTTATTTTTGAGATTATGAGTACTGTAATTACCAGAAGAGATGCTGTAGTTCTGTATTTGGTACGTTTGTAAATGGGACATGAAATATTCCAGCGCCCAAGTTAATGAGTGTTCAGTGGAGAAGACTTTTGCCTTATATACTGTTTCACATTTGTTGCAAGCCCACAAGAGGGTAAGATAGAAGAAGAATGACCAAGGACAAAAGCTTTATTTCTCATTTGAAATCTTTGATATCTAGACTGCACTGCTGAATACGCTTTTATTAAAAAGCGGAATTTTTCTGTAATCCATCTGATGCATATGGAAAAGAAAAAATACCATTAAACTGAAAAATAAATAAGCCTACATCTATTTTTTCTAGTGGTTGCTTTGGTGTGGGTCAAGGTAATGAATCGTACTTGCTGAAATCTCTCCCAAGAGTTGAATTCATTCCAAGTCAATGAAGACTTTTCTTGTATCCTGCTGGGTTTCCATTTATGATTTTTCATATTTTTATTGGATTCCCTCATGCATGGCATCTTGAAATGGCATTAATCTGTGATACAGTACCCTATTAGAAGTATGGACAAAATTTGGAAATAAGTAGAAAGAAAGACCTTTTTCTGCTTTGAGTGAGATTCAGCAAGCAGCTTAAGATGCCTAAATTTAGTTAGCTGCACTTTAGTCAGTTGTCTGTACTTGTATTATATGTGCCAGTGCAGTTAATGGAGCACACAGAGCTCTGCAGCTGACAAAATGCAATTCTCTGCCTTAGGGTGAGCTGGACACTGTCTAGATTCCACTGACAGTATTAACTAGACTTAGGTGTCTTAATCTGCAGGCTGAATCTCATTGTTTGGTTGTCAAAGCAGGTATTTAGTACCATCGGAGATATTCTGGGATATCCAACCTGGTGTCTACCAGCTGGACAATTAAGATGTGGGTTTTTTTAGGCCTCATGTCATATTTGCCATTCTTGTACATATCTGAGCCACCTGAGAGAATTAGACAGGGTTTTGATAGCTGAAACAATCCTTTAGTGTTTAATCTCGTTATGTTTTATGGATCTGTCAGTTTCTCTCCCACCCCAATCCATCATATCCCATGTTTTCTAACAAGTATTAATGCTAATTATAATTCTGTATTATGTAGCGAGTAACTTAAAATGCTGTGCCCTGCTATAGATTTTATACTCCTGGACTCTTTATGTTCAAGCTAGGGGTTCTTCCTACATATTTAATGTCATCTATGAAGTTTCAATAGTGACATATCCCTATGGAAGTCCCTCTGAAACAGTGATAAATTCTGTGTTTCTGTTTGCAGATGTAGAGAGAAGTCCTACCCTTCTGATCTGCCATCTGCCAGTGTTATTATCTGTTTCTACAATGAAGCACTTTCTGCCCTGCTTCGCACAGTACACAGTGTCCTCGATCGCACTCCTGCACACCTTCTTCATGAAATTATTTTGGTGGATGACAACAGTGAATTGGGTGAGAACCTTCTGGTAATATTTTGGTCAGGGCTTACGCTTCTCGACTTTCCTGTCTCTTTCTGTGCTTTACTGACCAATCAGGCTAAAAAAGTATAATTTATTAAGCAAAACCAGTTTGTTCTACTATCCATATCTGAAAAGGGCCAGGCAGTGCAGATGCAAGATGTTCTGAGAAGCCCACGATAACATCCACTTTGATACTGGTTCCATTTTGCTGTTGAGCTTTGTATCATACGGATCTGAACATTCAAAAACACGTTTTGAAGCTAATAGTGAGGGGTGTCTGTGTAGAAGTGATTAAGCAGCCGTTTATAGCACAGCTGTTTTTAACAGTACTTTTCTGGGCAACTTTGGTGCTCAGAGCAGATCACACTTTCCATATATTTTGTGGGCCAGTCCTTTCCGTGAATGCTTCTGAAACAAAGTCAGTGCACATAGTCTCAGCTGTGGTCTCGCAAATAAGTTGATGTGGCACTATGGAAACACTGAGTGGGTTTTTTGTACTCTCTCAGCACTTCAGGCTGGTGGCGTGCTGGGATCAGAGCTCAACCTTTGCTGGAAGGGGCTCTGCGTGGCTCTTGCACAGCCTCTTGTGGTCACCCTTGGAGTAGCTCTTGTTGGAGCAGGCCCTGCTCCATCAGTCTGCGAGGGGACCCAGAAGGAACTGTGGAATTGTCTGACTCTTGAAAGATTGGTGCTCTGGCTTTCGTTCTCTTGAATAATGCACAAGGCAAAGACAGACATGTAATTCAGGTGTTTTGGCACTTCAGAAGCTAAATGCCTGTTGAGGAATGCATTAGTCTAGCTATACTTGCAAACAGGACTGTACAGGTTCCCTGATTGCCTCTATATAAGCCCACAACTTTTTGCATTTTTAAAAATAATTTATAGATTCTTCTTCAGTACATATAATTAGCTCCTTTGGTCTCATTGTTTGGTTTCTGCTTTAAGGTCTCACTTGCTCTGTGAGACTGGTATGTATAATGTAGAATTAAATTCTCTTGTTCTGTAGCTGGTTTATTTCTGTGAGGTCAGATCAAATGTTAAGATGCAGGAGAGAAGAGATATCAGACCCTGTCCTGTTGATAAGTATGCATAATATTTAACACTTGTTTTGTTCCTTTGTGCTTTGGAAGCAATGCGCACCCTCGTTACAAAGTCCCTTGCACGATTTGTTGCTGTCAAGTTTCATAACCTTCATATTCAGTACTAAGCTTACTTCGAAATGCACTCTTTTGAATATGGTAATGACTTTGACTGATTAATGCCTGTGTTTAGGCAGGAATACCATCACTCTTCTGGCTTGTTACCTAATTCACAGGCTGACTTAGGTTCAAAGCATTCAAGTAGCTACTCTTGCCTTTCTGGCTATAAATGAATATGTTTTGAAGCTGAAGATGGGAGGAGATACGGTTTATACAGAGAACTACTGGTCTTATTGATGAAACAACTGGTATTTACACTGCTGCTTAATTTTAGACAATGAAATTTTACAGCTAAAGAAAGCAAGGCTCTTTGGGTTGCTGAGGAAATGGATCAAGACTTTGGCTTTGCCGTGGATGTCTCACATGAGCTTGAGCAACTTGCTTAATCTCAGTGCCTCTTAGATTTTATTTTATTATTTTAATTCATTTTCCCTGCAGTACATATGTCCTGAAATGTTATCTTAGATGAAATTCTGCTTATTGCTTCAGCTCTAAACATAGGGACTCTGCTCTGCGTCATTGCTGTTGTGCAGAGCTCGTTTCTTTGCACCTAGTTTTGCCTCAAAAAGCTTCTTACACTCAATCATTAGTAGTCTTAGCAGCTAAGCAGGCATTTCCATGGCTCAGCTGAGCCTACTGTTACATTTTTCTTTCCCTTTGCAATAGGACTTCATTTTCTAGTGCGGTCTCTTTCTCTCTGATGTACACTTTACCTAATACAGGACAGCCTACAAAATATGTTCAAAGCTGTTGCCTGAAGGGTGTGTGAGACTAGATTTCATATTGAGAACGGTCTGTGATAGGTTCTGTTCCAGGCAATGGCTGGGCCCAATTCCCAGCGGAGTGCTGGGTTTGCCCAGGTCAAAACTGTTCTCTGAGGGCATGTTAGCAGTTAGATACATCTGGTTCTTAGGCTCAAACACCAGAAAGCACGTTGTGGCTCTGTTTTAGCTACCAGTATAGGCATGACTTTTTTTTGCTGCTGTTTCCAGAAGTTTGCATGTCATTACATACAAAACTACCATTTCTTGTCTTGCGTGTTCTCTGCCCCAAATGCTGTGCTTGATAACTGCACTTTACTGCTTTGTGCCAGCCCTTTGTTTTCTGCAGCTGTACACTGTCCTTCCCTTGCCATAATATATTGGGTGAAGACTGATTTAAGTACCAGTGTATTTTGTATATACTGTATATCTGTCTCAAAAAAAAAAAGCTTTCCTGTTATGTGACAATACTGTGTCACACTGAAGACAAGGTGAGAGAATCCTTGTGACCCAGTTATATCCAGCGTTCATCTCTCCGGAGACTTTTCTTTGTCCTACAACATTCTCTAGCACTGTATTTGCCATATGAAACCTTCTCATTCATCATCGGTGATACCACCTAGCAGTGCAGAGGCTGAGATCTTATCATTTGGAGTTGCTTCTGGGAATCTGTTTTCCTGCTTGAAAGTTCTTGTACTCCCCAAAAGTTACAGCTCGGGCTTCCACATGTATTCCTTAGGTATTTAGTCGTGGTAACAGCAACATTAATATTTGAACTGACAGTCATCGAAACAATAAACTTCATTCCACCGTATCCTCTATTGAAAATCTATTTGTGCCTCTATACCAAGGTTCTCTATGAAGTCTCAACTGCTTTTTTTTCCTCATTTTATATTCATCTTCATTTCTGCATTAGCTTTTATTTTTCTATTACTTCAGCCTTTGTGTCCATCTTCTCTTCAATGGTAAAAGCTTGCTGCCCATATTAATGTTAGAAACCACTATCCTCAGAAAAAAAGTATTGTAACTTTTAAAGTTGTCATTGATGTTAGTTACACTACAGTAGTGCTTACCGGTTTCAATGAACTTTTGTCTCCTTCAAAAACATGTACTTGTCAGCAGTGTCTCTGATCATTTTGAATTTCAGAAAAGCACCTACCTGTGAGGAAGTTGTAATTCTCTTTATCTGCTGTTGTATCAACTAAGAAGGTACAGATAATGAAAGGTGTCTTTGTGCTTTTTAAAAGTGTCAGTGTTTGTTTTAGTGTATGGAACATAGTAATTTATATCACTTGCCTGCGTGAAAGGGCTTTTGTTACTCACTGTAAATGACAGTCATCATGAGAAGACTTTAGAAAGAGGAATGATGTTTCTTTCTACAATGTCTTTAAACTTATTTTTGTATTTTTAGAAGCTGTAATTCCTTTTAGCATTGAGTCTATTAGTTCTGGTTAACTTGAGTGATATTGTACTAAAGGCTTTGTAAACAGATAGTTCCTTGAATACAGACTGGATTGCTAAGGCTAAGTACGAAGCCTGAGGCAGTGGCAGCACATAAAACGTTAGTTGGGAAAACACATGGAAACGCTTGTCAGCAGGATAGGTGCTGTGGAAATCCCAGCCATAGGGTTCGTCTAGATTACAGTTTGTTTAGATTGAGTTGAACATCATGGGACTTAACTCTGCCATCTCGTTCATCCATCCTGTGTTAATCTTGTGTTTTCCTTCTTCTAGCTGACTTGAAGAAAGACTTGGTTGAATATGTTAAAACTCAGCTTCCAAAAACAACAAAACTGGTCAGAAATGAGAAGCGCGAAGGCTTGATTCGAGGAAGGATGGTTGGAGCGTCTCATGCCACAGGTATATTTTCTTGTTTCTTTACCTACTTTGACTGCATGTTAGTTGGGTGACTCCTCTTTCTGTAGTGAATCTCTTTCAGATGTCAAATGTTTGACCTGTGATTGCTTTAGCCCTCTGCAGGGGACTCTGCTTGTCATGCCAATTTCAAAGCTACGCAACATAAACCAAGGGAAGAAAGGTTTGGTATAATGCTATCTTAAGTGAAAGATGTTTTAGCAATTGTTTCAGTGTCAGTGACTAGGAAATAAGCTAATTGCATCATGCTTTGGCTGCTATGTCAAACTGTTGTAACAGCTAAATAAAGTGTATCTGTTGATACCTGTATGATGATGATTGGAGACCTTAGCTAATATTACCTGTATATTTAAATGTTTACATCATGCTATTGACTGTGGTCTGCATTAAGTCTTTCTGTATTTCCTCATAGCTTTGCTGAATTATTCTGCACCTGAGGTTGTTCTGTTACTCTCTTAATGAGAAATAAGGAAGAACCAAGTCTTCCTTGCTTATATGTAAACGTAGAATTTTTATATTTTGTAATTAACTTCAGGAAATTTCTGCTGTGTAGGAGGGGGACGTATTTTTTCTAAGTCACCCAAACAATGACTTGGCAAATTTAGAGCCAGATTTGAGTATCTCTTAACTCGTTTTGAGTTATTGATTTGTGTTTTATTTTGCTTCCTGTGTAAGTTTCATTTTGATAAAAATGAGTGAATTACTTAGATTGGGTCAAGGAAATAGTAAAACAAACAACAGTATTTGATGAAATTTAGTAAGGCAGTGTAGAACTTTCCTTATTTCTGCCCTGGAAGAATGGTGTCTCAGGAATGCTTCCCTCTACCCTCCTCTGCCCTGGGTGTTGCGTTTGCAGAGTATTTTCTGTGTTTCATGTGAGAACAGTTGCTCTAAAACACCGTTCTGCTTCCTTATTAGGATAAACTCTAAGCTGACTTCTAAATTACAGTATAGTTGTAATGTTTCTCACACAAGCTTTTCTGTTACTGCAATGAGCGTTAATTGGGATAAACATGTCTGGCCCTTTATGTACACTGTGCCTTTTACCATAATATGCTTCCGGGTTAAATTCTGTGGCGTCTGAGAAAGTATGTACTACTTTCTCAAACAATTTGGAGTGGTGGATAAAGTTTCTTAATTGGTGTTTACTCATTAGCATTGTAATGGGATAATCCAGAGAGAAAATCGTGCTTGCGCTTCCTGAGCTGTTCTTGGACCCGCTTGAGTTAGTGCAATTGTAAGTCACTTTATTGCTCCTCTGAAGTTCTGCAGTCTGTTTTCCCCTCAGTCAAATGCTGTCTGTTGTTAATAGAGACACACAAATTTAACGAGTCATCTAAGAAGAGGTGGAAAAGAGCTTTAGAATAAAGTTATGCAAATTTTATGTCGTGCAATTAATGTTCAGATGACTTTTTCGACCTGCTGAGATAAGGGTTTTTCATGGATCAAACTGTCTTCTCTGACCATGGCAGATAATCCTACGTAAGCCTATAGGACTGAGTGTTGGCTCGTCTGATACCAGTGGGTTTGGCTGTGCCAGTTCAGGGCATTCGCTCTCCTTTTAAGCTGGTGTGAATCCATAATAACTCTAAAGCTAATGAAATGGGGCTGTGTCCCTTTATAATCAGGAATTGAAATGCTGTGGCCTCTGTTATGGATGAATGCAGGTTAATCCATCAGAGTGGCTCAGCTTAAAATCCCCAGATTTTAGCTGCGATGGTAACTGGATGGATGCTGAAGTCTGGTACGAAGGAAGCCCAAGGCGATTACAACCAATGGACAGAGACAGCTTTGTCACGGGGATAGTTCATCCGACCCAACCCAATCCAATCTTTGTCCATCTCTGTAGTCTCACTCAGAGTGGGAGATGCTCTGTGCTGGGACAAGTGCACCTCCTGATTCCAAGTGAGTGGTCTGATGATGTTTCATTTAAATTATAACAGCGCTGCTGAGTCTGCGTGGAATATTTGATGACGATAAAACCTTGCCAAAGAAATGTAAATAACTGCCCACTTGAGCATTCCTAGCTAAATGTGAATAGCCAGGATCTACCTTCTGTAATTGAACTAATCCCTGTGTATTCTCTGGTTTGTAAGCTCTTTTGGGTGCAGATGGTGTTCCCCTTCTGTGACACAGGGTTGTAAGGATACTGCCGATACTCTGCTGCTGATAAAATTATGCATGTGTTCCTCTGTATTTCATGTTACCATGAAATCTTTATATTTTGTGTGCTTGTGTCTCTCCAGGAAAGGTGCTGGTATTTCTGGACAGCCACTGTGAGGTGAACAAGATGTGGTTGCAGCCGCTGCTGACTCCGATCAGCGAAGACCGCAGGACCGTGGTGTGCCCCGTGATTGACATAATCAGCGCCGACACGCTTACCTACAGCTCCTCCCCAGTCGTGCGTGGAGGGTTTAACTGGGGCCTGCACTTCAAGTGGGATCTCGTTCCTGCCTCAGAACTGGAAGGACCCGAGGGAGCTACTGCTCCGATCAAGTAAGGTTCCTCCTGCATGGTGTGCAGCAGCCTGTAGCAGAGCTGATACTGTTCTGTATTATATCTAATTATTTCAACCTTAAACTGTGTGTTGATGTTTGTTCCCAGTCTCGTGTTTGGCTTAATAATCATGATTTTGATAACAGTCTTGTCCTTAGTAATAGCCCGCGTATCCCACTAGGATAGGCTCTGGACTTTCTGTGATGAAATGCTGAAGAATTGCTAGACTGGGAAAATACATTTTTGGGGTAACATGAAGGTGATTTTGTAGCTGATGGGAGAAAATGCAACATTTGGTAGTCTTCTGTATCAACACTCTTCTGTATAGCTTTCACTTGTGCTTTTTTTCTCAAGCATCTGTCATAAATCTTTGTAAATGAACACACATGGATGTGAAGGCCATCTTTAAAACGCTATTTGTCTCTTTGCACAATGTGGCAAGTGCCTGAAATTGTCTATTGGAACCCTGTCTTTATTGTTTTTGCAGTCTGAATTGCTTGAGAGTTGTTTTGAAACAAAAGTCCTCGTAAGACTTAACACTAGGAGTTGAAAGCCTCTTCCTTTGCCTTTTAGCCACTGTCAGCTGTCTGGCCTGTACAGAACTGGCAAGATCTGGTTCCTGCTGGATTTGTAGCTGTTATAAAATCCTTTTAGTAGGCACCTTTCTTTAATAGGAGAGAGAGGGCTCAGATAGGAGAACAGAAGCTTTCCCAGTGTGAATCCCTTCATGAAAACAGCTACTGCTGGTAGAGCAGTGGGAAGAAGCTGATTATGCTGTTTCTAGTTGCAGGTATCAATTTTGGTTCAGAATTCAGGTTTATAAAGGGGAAGAGTGTTTTTTTTCTTTTTCAAGACAAACTGACTGCTTAGAAGGAATGTGGTATTAGGTTTGCAAAGTAAGTCAGAAATTGGGTGCTATCATGTCTCTTTCATTCTCTTTTCTTGGACTGTAAATGAAGTGTGTTTCAGGCTGATGCAAGCAGCTCCAGCACGAGGTTCTCTGCTGTGGTCTGACAGCTTTGCAGTATTTCCATGTCTACCCATCACAAGACTGTTCGAGAAGCCAGGAAACTCCTTAAGTTATTTAACAGTTTGATTTGTATGGGAAGTGTCGCTGTGGCAGTTACTGAAGTTAAAAGGAAAAGGACAGGCTGAGGAAATCTGAATGGGGATCCAACACAGAAAGTCTTAAAATCTTTATTCTGTTACTAACCGTTGTCAGAGTTAATATGGGGTATGCCTGGAGATCAGTTGTTGCTACATTCAACATTGTTGTTGCCTTCCTTCAACCTACTTTTAGGAAAAATTCCTATGGAAAAGGCAGAGAACTGTATACTTGAAGGGAGTCTCATCATCGAAGGAGATCACATTTTCTGAGTATGAAAGTGACTTTTCCTACTTCGAGGTCTCTGCCTGCTTTTAAAGAGAAGCTAGACTGCTATTTAACCTTTAAGGATGGCTTTCTATCAAATGGAAAGTCTTACATTTTATGATCTAGGGACGTTTGTAATGAAAAACTTTGGTGTCAGGGCTGGAAAAAGTGAGAAGAACCTTTCAACCCAGGCTTTAAAGTAACAGAAACTGTAGTAGAACATTGTGTGGGAACAAGCAAGAAAATCCAGATTTAGGATTAGTTTAATCACGGAGCTATATTAACAAGGATGAGAAAAAGCCCGTTCTCAGCCCATTATATGTTCCCACTGTCATATGACGTATTTACTTGGTGTCTTTATTCCATTTTATACCCTTCTAGGGCATGCTCATATTATAACTTCGTGAGACGAGCAATTTAATCTAGAGACTGTAGAAGGGGCATCATATACAGACTTTTACAAAATAGACCACCATTCTAGTAACACACAGGCAAGGTGAAAAACTGGGAAACTCCAAAGAGAACATCTATGCAAATGTAAAAACTCAAATAACTTCTCAAGGACTCATCAGCTGGCCATGGCATTGATGATGAAACAATGCTGCTCCTGGTGCTTGAATTCTATCTGAGATAGGGTACCATTTCTTTTAGCAGCCTTCTTGGCTTGTATAACTTAAATTTAGACCTTCTTTCACATAACTGTTACTTCTTGATCTAATGTAATACGGGGAAGTAAAATGCTCTCTGGGTTCTACACTTTTTTTTTCTTGTTCAGTTGAGCCCAGTCTGTGTGATTTGCTCCTGTACGAGGGAGAAGAACTTAAAATTTTAAGTGTACATGTTTGTGACTGTAGGGGAAATTAGATCTGTCTTTACCAGAAGCTAATTAATGGCAGCTCCTAATTTTCAATTTAGAAAACTTGATGGACTCCAAACTTGCCTGGGTGTTTACTTTTTTTTCCTCTTTCCCTGTCCCATCCTTCTTCCTCAATGTCGTTTACTGTACGTACAAATACGGTTTACAGGTACATCAATAGTGAAAGGCCACAAATACCCCTTACAGATCTGCTTTTGAAAATGTATGGTAAGACTATAGAACTGAAGTCCCTTAGAAATAAGTAAACAAGTTGAAATTGTTTTCAGTGTGTCTAAATGTAAACTTTTTAACTGATCCAGCTAAAATCACAGGTTTTGTCTAAAAGAGTGAACTACTTTAACTTATATTTTAGGTCACCTACTATGGCAGGAGGCCTGTTTGCCATGGATCGTGAGTACTTTAATGAACTTGGACAGTATGATAGTGGCATGGACATCTGGGGAGGAGAAAATCTGGAAATATCTTTTCGGGTAATCTTGCTTTTGTGTGTATTGGAGTACAAACCTTTGTCTTGCTTCTTCTCTTCCTTCTTTATGCTTTCTTTAGCACTGGAATAGCTACTTCTGCACCAAAACCAGTGTTTTTATTTCTAGGAAGAATGACTTTAGCACACTAACTAGCTTTTACAATAATTTTCAAGTTAAATTTTAATGGGAAAATTGAAAAGAATTCAGCTTGGCTGGAAAAATAATGAGAAAAACACTATCAGGAGACTTGAAAGTGATGTTTCATTGGGCTGTCTGTGTTCTTTGTTGTCACTCCCCTGATGGAAAACAACTGTATGTGCTCAATGCCATGTATAGCTCTTCACTTTTGTGAAATGGATTCATCAGCAGATTTGATGAGTGTGTCCAAAAGTGAGATGCTACCGTAAGAAACGTGAAATGGGGATTAAAAACTGAAGTTAACAAACAACAACAAAAAAAACCTGAAAATAAACAGGCAAACAAAAGCAAACTACATACCCCAAAACATTAGATAAATCTGTCAAATAGAGAAATCAAGCTTGGAGTTCAAAAATAAGAACAGGCACTTCATAAATTGTATATTCAGAGAGCCTGATGAGGTCTGGAAGCCCTGTCTCCCTAGGGAAGAGTTGTGAAGAAAGCAAAAAGTGACTGATCTTATCCAGTCACTTAAAAGTGAATTGATTATAAACTGTTCCCTTGATGATATTGAGTGATCTATGTCATGTGGTGTGGAAGTGTGGACGTGTAATTCACATGTAGGCAAATAGATTTCGATATCTCAATCTGAAAGTTAAATCCCAGCCCATATAATCCAGTGATTTTTAATAGCAATGTGCTATGCTTTAATGACCTATTTGCATAATATTTGTTTCGTGAAGGCCGTGATGTTTGAAGTGGAAGGTGTGATGATACGACCAAAGTGTTTTTTGTCCAACTTGAAGATCTAATAAAGTAACTTGTCAGAAAGCACGGCATTAGACCAATGTTGCTGACATTTAATTCCATCATTGCACATAAACCTACCTGAGTATCTCTTGAAGGGGAGGAGGTAGAGAGCCTTGTCAGTGTGCAGACAACGAGCTATGTTCTGCTTTCGTTTGGACAGATCTGGATGTGTGGGGGCAGACTCCTCATCATCCCCTGCTCCAGGGTGGGACACATTTTCCGTAAAAGACGTCCCTATGGCTCACCACGGGGCCAGGACACCATGGCTCATAACTCCTTGAGGCTGGCACATGTGTGGATGGATGAATACAAGGTAAGAGATGTTTCTAGGGCATGAAATAGTTATTAACTGGTGTGTTTATCTAAGGACTGTGTCACAGCGAGGTCTGTTGGCATTTCTAACAAGGTCTTGCTTCTGTATTCTGACTTCCTAATGTTAATTTTGGTACGGAATCCTAAATTCTGTAGGCTTGTGGTTTTGGTTTTGAGTGTTCAGATTTATTCCCTGTTACTTACACTGCCTGCAGGAGATTCAGTTTTATGTCTTTTAAATGAAATAAAAGATGATGAATGAGTTTCTTGTGAGCTCCACATTTTGTGTCCAAATCAATATCATGTGGCAGCCGTATGCCTTCAGGTAGTTTCTGTGTTGATGAGACAGGCTTTTTTTTTTTTGTTTTGTTTTAATTAGCAGTCTGAGTCTTGGTCTGTCTAGCCCTGCGAGTTCAGTCAGGACTAACTTCTGGATTCAAGGGCAAGCGTGTTCCTTCTCTGTTTTCAGGCCTTCATACTAATGCTTTTAAAAGTGAAGCCTAGTTGTGAAGCCCAGTTCTCTGATTCTTGAGGGCATTTTGTGTTGTGAGACCATAGAATTTCCTTTCTGGCCAGCTCCTGTGGTCCCGACTATTTCTATACGAGACATACTTCCTTAAATTTATATTCCTTAAAGGTTTATATTTCAAAACCCGTCTTTTATCTTGATGCCCTATCACTTTGAGGAACCTATTAAGAGTCATTAATTTTTATCTCCATTCTCCATAACGCATCGGTAGATTTGATCTATCACTTTCCCTTTTATTGGTGTCTGGGCACAGTTGTTTTGTGATTAATGACGGCTTTGTCTGCAGCTTGGAATTGATTCTTTGTTGTTCCCAGCTAATACTGCTTTGTCCAAAGAGGACTTAAACTGCTGATTGTAGCAGTCTCTTATCACAGAATTGTGTTCTGACCTTTTCCAGCTGTTTCTAATCTAATTCCACGATAGTTGCCAGAGACTGTCATTATGACAGATTTACGGTTGGAAGGCAAGCTCGGAGATATTTTTATTTGTTGAAGTGATTGTGTGATGAACAGAACAAAGATAAGACTGAGAGGACCTATTTTGCAGCAAAGAGCAAATATCAACGTTTAATAAATACAACTGCATAATGGAAGGCAAGCAGTAAAATTTATACTTTGCTTTTGACAGTTATGACATAGATCTCAGTTCATGCATACAATGAAAATAAAAAAAAAAAATCCAGAGAAAGTAGGATACTAAAACTTGAACTTAAACCAGAGAAGAGGCAACTGGAATAGCAGGGCTACTCTTTTGAAGCAGAACAGTTTCTCATAGTAATGTCCAGTCTATTTCCAAACTTTCTCAGCGTTGTCCAACATTGCATTGTATTTGATGTTTCCTCCTTCTTTAAAAAAAAAAGTAATGATGCATCAAGAGCATCTGAATGCTCAAAGGTATTGATAAGGACAGATGTGTGATCTGTCTTGAGATGATACAGTCTGTTATCTCTGTTCCAGAAAAGGCACCGGGTAATTGAAAAGTGTCAGAACAACAGTAATGTCAGTAAATTCCAGGTGTCTAGCAGAGATGAATCCAACAAAATACCCCAGCTCAGTGCCCTGAAAACTGATTTTTAAATAATCTGATAAATGAATTGATGTAAAAATACCATGCCTTTTCTATAAAGCCTGTAAATCCAGCTGGAATTAAAGACTCTGGGGGGGGATTTTTCTTCTAGTTCTGGTAGTAATATTGATGAAAGAAATTCACTGAAATGAAACTTTTGAGTTCTGTAAGCCAGAAGAAGTTGGAAATCAGTAATCTGAAATTACTCTCTTCCCCTTCTCCCTCAACCTTTTTCTCTTAAATACAGGAGCAGTATTTTGCTTTGAGACCTGAGCTAAGGACGAGGAACTATGGAAACATTACTGACCGTGTAGAATTGAGAAAAAGATTGAACTGCAAATCATTTAAGTGGTATTTAGATAATATCTATCCTGAGATGCAAATATCTGGGCCCAATGCCAAAGCTCCGCAGCCAGTTTTTATTAATAGAGCACAGAAACGACCAAAAATAATCCAGCGTGGAAGGGTAAGATAAAGTTTCTTAAATACAAACGTCTGTCTTTAGAGATTCTTTTTCAGAAAGATTTGCTGAAATATAAGAAAGATGGTCTGTTTCTGTAGAGCACAGAGTTTTAGTTTCTGTAACAAACTGTCTTGAAAGTAACTGAATGTGTGCCTTTAGAAAAAGGTAAATCAGTTTGATCTGTATTTTAGGTCACCCTCAGAGTAGATACTATTCAGGGAAGTTTCTTACCTTACATCTCTGAGTTCTGAAGTTTTGATGCCTTTAGAGTGCACTTTCGTGGCTGTTGGATAAAGAGAAATTTGGCCTGAAATATTCATGCTCTGTTGGTTTACGATAAGAGCACAATATAATTGCTTTCTGAATTCATTGCTTTTATCAGGTAATTTTCTGCAAAGATGACCATTTGCACCTGATGATGGCCTTTTTAGTCTCAACTCCTAGATAATGGGCAAAAATGTCTTGGTCCTTTTTTTTTTTTTTTTAAGTAGAAGGGGAGAAATATATTTTTGTGTAGTCATGAAGGAAATCCTGTTAAAGATTCAGGCCTTAGCCCTGACGCCTGCCTTTATAGAGCTGTACAAAGGCAAAGCCAGCATGTATTTGCATCTGTTCCCTCCAGTGCCAGATTTGGCTAACAAGTGCTTTTTGTGCTTCCCAAAATAATGGAGAACTTCCAACCTGATGCAACTTTGTCAAGGCCCTCTTAGAGAGGACCTTTGAACTAATGCATGTGCAGTGGACAGGGCTGTGCTAACCATCATCTGTCTCAGCAGCTGGCACCGTTAAGTGTGTCACTCTCCGCAAGGTAATGCAGTCTGGCTACTGACATTTGCTGGTCCTATGAGCACATTCAAGCTGGAGGACCAGAGCTCATGGGAAACCTATTGACATCATCAGATTTTTATTTTTGCTTGGAGGCAGCTGCCTGGGAAGCCACGACTCCTGTAGTATTTTTATAATTGTATCCCAGCCAAGTTGTAAAGTTATTTATTAGGGCAAACATGCTAACTTCCCGGAATACAACTGATACAATGAGCTGATGTTGTTATTCTGTTATTCCCCTAGTCAGACTTTTTTTTTTCTCTCTCCATGAAATTTAATGGCTTTCTGCTTTCCTTCAGACAGAAGTTTAAGGAAAGGCTGATCTGGGGGGAGGCTACTGAGGCACCAAGAACAGTAAGGGGAAATCTTCCTAACTGATTTTTTATGGTTTAAGTTGGAGGACAAACTTAGTGTATCCTTTAAGAAGAGGGAGACGAGACACAGAAAAATGCAGTTCCTGAGCTTGGTTCTCTGGGGTTCGAGGATTATGCCCAGCATTGTGTGAGAGCGTGAGCTTTGGCTCCAATGACTGCATAAACTAGTTCCAGATGCCTACAAGGAACAGAACGATCAGCCAATGTCACCGCTGCCTGCCAGACTCTTCAGGGTTCAGGATGAATCACTCCAAATCCCAGCTTATTCTCAAAAACTAATTGGGCCAGAGATAAGTGCTGGTTTGACAGCTGGGAAGAACTGTAATGATCGCAAATCGTGACAGTTCTTAACAGTGTTATCAAACGCTGATCATTATGGCCAATAAAAACAAGGGGGGAAAAAAAAAGGTCATATAAAACTCACATAGCTGTGTGGTTTGAAAGCCTACTGTTGAGTGAGGAATGATGAAAATGAGATCTCTCCTCGAAGTCCCTGGGGTGTGAGGAAATGTTACTTAGAAGGTTTTGTGTAATTTGTTTCAGATGTGTGTAGGGAACAGGCGAAACATGGTGCGCTTGAGGAGGCTGTTGTTGATGCGTCTTGGGACAGCTATTTCCAGAAACTGTTTAGAGAAGAGTACTGTTTGGTGTTTGTGCTCTCTAATTTTTTCTGTCGTGTGATGGAGCAGCTCGTTCTTTTTATTACTGGAAATGTCTTGTGGTTTATAAAAATCTGCAGAATCAATACCAATGCCAAGGCAGCTATGTCTTCGTAATAAAATGCAACCAGCTAATTAGTCAGCCTGGCCCCAAGTTCAGGGCAGCGTATAGATATATCTCACTCTCCATCCAGCTGCAGATTAGGGGTAATTATTTTAATATGCACGCCAGATCTGCCACCCTGCCGTCTCCCACACTTGCAAGGGTTGTCAAACGTGTTCCCCAACGCTTGAACTGGAATGGGCGTCTGGGAGGTCCTTAAATTCTTCGCTTCTTCCCTGATCTGTCATTACTTGGGACCTCTCTTTTGTGGAGGGTGAGGAAGGGAAAGAAACTTGACAAAGGATGGCCTGAATGTGCTGAGCCGTGCTGTGTGTATTGCACTTGTAGCATAAAGGGAAAACTTGAACGTAATTAGAAAGCAAAATGGAACTATTTAATGCTGGCTTTTTGTTCAAATTATCTGAAAAACAAAATGGTATTTTCAAAAGGGAAGGAGGGCTCTTATTACGTTGTGTGTGTGTCTGTGAGCACATTGTGTGCTTGCAAAGTATTACCATATGTTCTGTTTGGTGTGTGATGTTTGTTGTTTACTCTGCCCATCAAACTGTTTTCCTTTTGTAGTTGTATCACCTTCAAACCAACAAATGCCTGGTTGCCCAGGGCCACCCAAGTCAGAAAGGAGGCCTGGTAGTGGTTCGGGAATGCGACTACAACGATCAAAACCAGGTATGACATTCCTGATTATTTGAAGAGCTATCTTACAAATTTCTAATGCGTCTTCCTGCTGGCAAAATGCCGCGGTGTAACATCTCATCAGCCAGCAGGCTGATCCCAGAGCATTGTTCAAACTGCAGTGCTGGCAGAGGAGGCTGTGGAACTTAACACTCTGCCTACTGAGTGCTGGGTATCATAATCTTCTGTCTTTATGGGCTGAATCTCTGTGTGTGGCTGAAGACTGTCCTCAAGGGGCTCCTGACGGGTTTGTAATCTGTTGACTGACAGTTCAGAATTTGTAGAAGCTTTCAGCCAGTTCCTTGTGCTGGATTCAAGGCAGCCTCTTCCTGACCTGCTGTTCTTTGTGCGCTGTGCTACCAGTGGTCTGCTGCTGGCGTGGCTGTAGTTTAGGGTGAATGAATGTTTTGTTGCTATTACCAAATAGAAGGAATTGTAAGGAATTTAGAGAATTCTTTGGCTGCAGGTGAATTGCTGATCTGGACGTTAACTGGGACAGGATGTGAAAATCTAGTAACAGCTTTTATATCACTGCATGAAGCCTCTGCTATTCCACTTCTGTTCGTTCAGGCAACAGAAATTCAGGACTCCAGAAAAAAAAGAAATCTCCAGGGTAGAGAGATCCTCACCTAATGCCTTAAAGACTTAAATCTAGCTAAGAACTACCTTGAGAGCCTTATGATTTAGAAGCCCATGGCATCCAGGTCTAAAAACTAGATCTCATCTAAAGAGCAAAGTAGTCAAAGACAAGGTAAATAGAGCAAGAGATGCAATGCAGCATAGCTTTATCAAAGGAGGATTGTGCTAGACTAACCGGGTACTTGATGAAAAGGGCAGTAGTGTTCAGGATATGGAAACTGCAAGAGTAGAAGCAGGATGATGTATAGCAATCCAGCAAAAGTTGTGTAGTCTGTCAACTATCGGGACCTTCTGCTCCTGCATGTGATCTCACCAGATGAACATGGCAGAGGAAGATGGTGTGAGGGTTGTTAGCCAGTGTCGGGGTGAGCGTAGTCTGCTGTAGACACATGGTCTCAGGGACATCTCGCACAGGACCAGACCAAGCAGTACGTCCCTGCACTCAGCCTCTAGAGTACAGACGAAGCATCGCTGTGACCGAGTTGCAGGCCCCTGTTTGAAACCTGGATGAATTGGAGGTGGAATGGGAATCAGGATTTGGGTCAAGGTATGGCCTCTGCTGACTGCATAACTGTAACCAACTGGCACCAGTGGTTGTACATTCATGGTGCCAAAGGTGCTAAGCTGCCTTCGGAGCCTTGCAGCCTGTGGAGGAGAAAGCAGAAATGACTTTCCTGTGGATGATGTCCACAACAGGAACAGATGAGTCCTCACAGTTAGTTTCCCTCCTCTTCCATGTGCTGTTTCTAATAGTGAACTGCTACATGGTTGGAGGAGGAAACCTGTTGTTTTTTCCCCCTTATCAAAGCCTTTTTCTGATATTTTTTTTTTTTCTCCTGGAGACAAAACTTCAGTTAGCCTTTTGGTTTAGAGAAGAACAATCTGAGCATTAATTTGTCTATCACTGGCTTTCCTCATGAATCTAGTTCACTAGTGGTAAACAGAGCGATTAGCTCTCACAAAAAACTGGCTGTGCTGTCTTTAACAAATATTTTGATCTTCAACCAAGTATGTTAACCAACACTATGGTATTCTGCCATTATACTTGTTTTACTCTTCTAATAAATCCCAAGAGTACGTCAGCCTGCTCTCTTTCACATCTTCTTGACCGTTCTTGCTCTAGGTACATAAGAACAATGTAAAGAAAAAGAACACTTAACAACTCCTGCTTATAAAATATAGCAAGAAACTTCAGTATTGGAAGTTTTTAATTGCCATTTTTAGTAATGTTAGGCGAAAAGGCCAACAACTATAATTTTTGCTCTAGAACCATCTGTTCTATGCCTTTAGCCTTAATACAAAAGCCTGCGTTGGGCCTGGTGAAAGGCAGGTACCCAGCTGTCCTGTCCCCAGGGTGCTCACTTACAGAAACTTAACAATAATTGGACAATAGCTTTGATTCTTTTTATTATTTTTTTAATGAGCATTTCATTGCGTTTTGATCTCCTGTAAGCTCTTGGCATCCCGTGGCAGTGAGTACCGCAGGTTAGCTGTGCTTTCTGCGGAAATAATGTGATGCCACTTGGTGATGGTTTCCTTTGAAGCCAGTTATTTTTTTCCCCAAGGAGTAAGTTGTCACCATTTATTTCTTTCCAGGCTACTTTTGCTCTGTGAATACTTGAAAAATACACGCTACTGCTCAGTAAGATGAAGGAGCAAGGTGAACTCTACCTGGGAGAGCGTGCAAAGGGCTGGGAAACAAAATTGGGCCTTCTTGAGACTCGTTGGTCACACTCCTTTGACTGGAAGATGGTAGTCTATAATTTTGTAGTTCGAAATAGCACAGGTAGGAGAGGTGAGAGGATTTAGCAGAACAAAGGTCAGTGCAACGAAGCCTGAAGTAACAGAAATCGAGAAGCAGAAATACCAAATGTGGATTTTGCAAGCTGAAGACTAACGTGGAATGAAAATTTGTAGTTGAGGTGTGGTCGCGTGGAGGAAGTGCCAAGACTGCAAAGTAAACTCTCCTTAAACTCTCCTCCTTGATGTCAGCAGTGTGTCCGACCCCCTTCTGTAAGCGGAACTGAGAACGCACGAGGTAGTGCTCGCCATAAAAACTCGGGTGTCGAAGGAGACTAGAAAATATTCAAGGACTTGGAAAGATCAGACATCTGCATTTCGTTATGAAAGACTGAAGGAGTCTTAAAGCAAGTGTTGTGGATTCTACTCAAAACCATCATGTCTAAGGTTAATCAGATGGTGAGTAGATGTCAAGGATGCTGAAGTGCTTTGTACTAGAGCCTGTCCCAAAGGAAAAGTAGTTACTGATAAACATGGAAGAGGAGTATTGAAGAATGAAGGTTTTGGAACGAAGCATAATGGCCAACACAAGACTAACTAGTAGGAGTGTTTGTGATCTGGCATGGGTTTGTCATGCATCTGATGCCTGCTTGCCTTTTCCTGACCCAAATGCTTAAAGCCAAGTTCCTTTTCCAGAAAATCTCCTCCCAGTCTGAGTTGTATTTTTTTCTACTCTTGTTTAGAAAGAGGTTATTCTCCTCTGTGCATTTGCTTCATTTCAATAATTCCAGCTTTCTCTAACTTAGCAACATAAAAAGCTTTAAAAATGTGACTGTCGCCAGTCAGGCTGGGAAGTGGCCAGGTCTGTGAGCGTGTGCCTCTGTAACGGGACTCAGAGAACAGGTTTGGGCAGAAAAATTCAGAAAAGCTCCGCTTCTACTTTTGTAGAACTTCACAAATGTCAGCACGCACACTTCAGTCTCTGACTCTTGAGCAGTTTGTAGAAGGAAGCGCTCACTAAATTCCAAGTTCATCTGTAAGATCTTTCTCCCTCATTGTCTGCATCACGGGTGTAAGTTTGTTTTTCTTCTCCAATGCGTGTCTAGAGTGAGCGTGAAGGAGTGCAAGCTGAGTCTGCCTGCTGCTTTTTCAGCAGATGGAAGAACACAGCTCTGCAGTCCCTCTAACAAACTGTCACACAACATCAGCAACACTGAAAAATGGAGCGGGAAGCATACATCAGTTTTTTTTTTTTTTAAAAAAAAAACACCTTCAGGAAAACCTTCAGGAGGACAGTGGGTTTCCTGGACGGACCACCAAGCTCTGCTGGTGACTTTCACAAGTTGGTGCTATATCGTTGTTATACGTAAGAAGAGAGCTGAAGTAGATGAACACAGCTGTAGTGGTGGAAATCAGTAGGCACAGCTCTTCCTCCTGCTGAGGTGGCTTCTTTGTGCTATTAAGCTGAATATTTGTCTTTTAAAAACTCTGACTCAATGATGCAGCGGTGCCAACCTAAGCAACAGCTCGAGTACTGGAGAGCTGCTCCTGCCAGCACGGCTCACAGCAGCGACTTCCCCACAAAGGGCTGTTCCTGCTGTAGCTGCTGCCTTGCGTGGAGTGCAGCTCCTCAATGCATGCCTCTAGCACTAATGCGCTTTGCAGACAAAATAAGAGGGTATGTGCATGAAGCTAGGCCAGTTTGCCAGCCCTGCCTTTTGCTGTGCTCTGAAAGCCAGAGGGCAGGCTGGCGCTTCCATACAGCCTTGAAATATTTGTTCCTTAGGGACAGGGAGCTTCCCTCTGCTGCCTACTTGCAGCTTCCTTGGTTTGTTTATTTGTCCTAGCTTGGGGTCATGGGTTTTAATGCGGTTGTCCGTATTGACACGGGACCTCAAATCTTATATAGTTAACCCAGTTTCTTAAAAGGGATAGTAATATGGGTCATCCTCCTAGGTTAAGACACCCTTTGAGCCCTCTCCTCACTTGAATTTCCTCTAGTAGTTCAGCTGCCTGTTATCTATTTACATTAATCACAGAGTGAAGAGTGTCATCTTTTCCTGAAGGAAAAAAAGAAGATCAGTAACATGGCCCTGTATCTCTTTATTATGAGTGATATTAAAAAAAAAAACCTCCCCCTGTGCTGTATAGGGGTTTATGAAGGAAGAGAGTGCCTCCTGTACCAAGGGAGGCAGCCTGACTCCCCCGTTACTAAGTCCAAGTATTAATAACGTGAGAGAGCACAAAGCTGCAGGAGCCAACCTGCAGCAGTGCGAGCTACCAGTGAACGGTTTTGGTGAGCTGTGGGTGAAGCTGTGCTGCAGAAGCTCTGGTTCCTGCCTCCGTAGCTCCCTGCGCTGAACCCGGTGCCAGAGGGACTGCCCTTGGTGCCCTGGGGCCACGCAACGCCTTGGAGTTGTCCAGGGCAGTCCTGGGTCTCATCTTGCCCTGGAGCCTGGGTTGAGAGGGAGGGGAAAAAGCAAATGCTGGGAAGGGGCCCCTCCTGTGCCGTTCACCAAACTAAAGCGTATTTGCCCCTAAATTTTATCACTGGTGGCGTGGAGAGAGGTTTCTGCATAACACCTGCCTCTTTGCTTGTGCTTGGAAATAGAAGCAAGCCCTCACAGTCCGGTTGCATCCCGGTGTTTCTCTTTGACTCCAGTGACAAGGGCGAGAGCTCTCAGGGGGGTGCAGCGCTCAGGGTGGCCCTGGGGACAGCAGTTCACGGCGCTTTGCTCCTCAGCAGCAGGATCCGGGCACACTTCCATGCCCACTAAGGGAAATCTGCCCCTGATGTGCTTCTGCATGGTAGGAAGTGGATGCCCAATGAAAATACCCTTTATCGTGTCTGTTATTTAAAAATAATAATAAAAAAAATGCCCAGCTGACAGTAGGAAATAAGTAGGAAGGACAAGCCAAGCCATCACGTAGAACGGAGGTCTAAAGCCTGGGCTGGTTCCTTACTGGCCAGCCTGCTGCTACTGGGCTTGAGCCTGAAGCCAGGCAAATCACGGACAAAAAGCAAAGCAGAGCAGATTGTTTTCTTTGTAGAAAGATTTTCCAACCTATTTCGTGGACTTCTGTGTGATCGGTGCTGTTGTTCCTGCCAGCCTGTACCACCGAGAGCTAAACATCGTCCTGCCGCTGTCAGCAGCAACATACTTAATAAATTTTGGAGTATGCAAAGGCTTCAGTTACATAATAAAACCCCCCACAGCGTGGCTTTGCTTTCCCTGTGTTTGAGTCTAATAGTCTGCAAGGTCCCAGCGATACCCCAGCCTGAATTTGGAACCGTAAGGTGTCCCAAATTTGGGACTTGTATTTCTCTTTCATTTGTTTTCTACCCCGAATGCATAATTAATCTGAAGGGCACAGGATTTCACTGCTGTTGTGAGTTCTTTGCCGTTACTCAGCCTCTGATTAACGCGGTGTCGCTGCAGTCCCGTCTCCGTTCTCCCCGCCTTCACCTGCTGCTGGGGCTTGGTTCTTCTTTCAGCAGGAATGCTGTTCCGGCGAGTCCTGCTGCGTCTCCCTTTTCTCCTCCTCTTTAATCTTGATGTGCTTTCCTTCTCAGGACGGGGCTTAAAGCGAAAAAGTGTGTTAGAGAGCACAGAGCTCCTGAGGCTGGGACAAATGCTAACGTTAACACCTGCATTTCTCCAAGGGAGCCGTTCGCTCTGTTACAGTAGGCAGCAGGTTGAGGAACGAGCCGCGTGCTTCTTCATCGTGCCGTCCAGCCGAGGCAGCGTCCTGAACCGCAGCTCCACGCAGCAGGGGGTGCATGATCCCATCGAACCACCCAACAAGCAGGGATCAGGATTGCTTCTGTTTGCTTGATTTTTTGCTGCCTGGAGTTAGATGTTTTATATACAGCGTGAAACTTGTGCAGACTTCGTGGGGACACAGAAGGGGCAAGGAGGGCACGCGTGCTACGGCACCAGAGCTTAGTCCTGTGGGTCCGTGTTTCCGGAGCAGTAACGGGGGGCTCCATTCCCTCACCGGCAGTGACAGAAGTCAGGGGAAGGGAGCTGATGGGGGTGAGCGAGGTGGTGAGCAGCCTGCTGAGCACCCAGCGGGGCTGGAGGGTGCTGCCCAGCTGCTGTGCGAGGCAGGGGCCTCCCTGCGGGACCAGAACAGTAGGAGCTGTTGGGTGTTCGGCCAGGCGGTCTCACTATCGTCCCCTCACTGCAGAGCTCCAGTTTTCCCATACCCCTGTCCCACCTAGGCAGCTTCGAGGTGCAGACCCATCAAAGTTCATCCATGCCTTTGCTTTCTGGCACAGAGATGAGCGTCTCCTGTTGGTTATGGGCACTCCAGGGCCTCTGCCAAACTGATCTGAGGGAGGAACGGGGACCGGCAGCTCCTGCAGTGCGACCAGACGGAGGGTCCTGCCTCCTCCGGCCCTAAGCCACGTCCAGCAAGCCTTGCCCTGCAGCAGGGTGCTGGCAGCCCAGCCTGCACCAACTGCAGCAACCAAAGGTGCCTGGCGGTGTTTTACCCCAGCAGTACGAATGCCTGCTTGTGCCACCTTAACACGTGGGCGAGGGCATGCCGATGGCTGCAGCGTGTCCTTGCTGGCTGTTAGAGGTGCAGTGGTTTTCAGCATGACAACAGAAAGCCCCCTGAAACAGTCATGTAAAGTCAGGAACCCAAGCATGATCTTGGAAACATGAATCCATGAATTCTTGCTTTATCCAGCTCAGCCTTGGAGAGCGGCTGAATTCAGTTCTTGCCACCAGCGGAGCTGCTGGGGTGTTGTGTAGGTTCCTGAGGTCCAGATCCAGGCGTTTCCGTGCTGGCTCAGCTAAAACAAAGTGGATGTGAAGCGGGAGGCCTGGTCTCAGCTTTGGCAGGGCACAGCTAGGAAAAGCAGTCTGCCTGGGGACAAGGCAGAGTCCTGTAGGTGCCTGGGTGTGGGGCGATGCTGTGGGAGGCCGGGACGGCGACGCAGCACTGCAGCTGCACTTCAGTTGCTGGAAAAAAGGCAGCAAGCAGTGCAGGGCGCATCTCTGACACCTGAAAACTCTGCGATAAGCTCTGTGATAAAAGTCTTTCTCCTTCTCCTCTCAGGTCTGGGTTTACAACGAAGACCACGAGCTGATTTTGAATAATCTCCTTTGCTTGGATGTGTCGGAAACGCGCTCATCCGATCCGCCTCGTCTCATGAAATGCCACGGCTCCGGTGGCTCCCAGCAGTGGACGTTTGGGGTAAGTGGCGTGGCTGGCGTATTTATAGCGCGTTGCTTGGAATTAATGCCTTGACAAGTGACGGTACCACTAACAGGACATCAGGGTCGGGTTTAATGATGACTATACCTGAGATTACCAAGCCAGATGCGCCGCACTAGGCCTGGCGCACAGTTGAGGCAGCGTCAGCCCCCGTAAGCATCAGTTTAGCTTCAGTGTGACAGCAACGTAGGACAGAATTTTAGGAAATGAATCCCGTCTGTCTTCCTCTCTTCTCCAGAAGAACAACCGCCTCTACCAGGTCTCCGTTGGGCAGTGCATGAAGGTGGTAGACCCGCTTAGCCACAAAGGGTACGTGACCATGGCCATCTGCGACGGGTCCCTGCCTCAGCAGTGGCATTTTGAGAGCTGAGCCAGCCAGCCCCGGAGCGTCGAGCCAAGACCAGGAGCCCCTTCAGCCACCTGAGGTCACTCTGCAGGGCTTTGCGAGGAGCCCTTTGCTGCTACCCCCACCACAGCCATCGCAAGGACCCCGCAGGAACGTCCCGCTGCGAGGAGCTGCGCTGCGGGCGCGAGGCGGGCCGGGCGGTCACCGGCCCCGTGTCGGGCGCAGCAGGAGCGGTGGCAGCCCTGCTACAGACCCGATGCGGTCCCTTGGACTGTCCTGGATTATTGAACTGTTTTTAAGTAAGAGAAATTATTAGAGCGGTGTAATTTAAATCGTGAGATTTTAGCCTTGTGGATCTTTTGAATGACAGAAAGGAGTCATTTTTGAGTATTTCATGCGCAGTATCTCATTAACTTACATTTTTTTTTTAGTATGGTTTTACTGGCCAAATTATTTTAGTTTACCTGGAAAATATTTTTATTCCCTTTTATCTTCTGAAAATTGTCATTTGCGGTATTTAAATTTAGTTCTTTTAATTTGCAGTTTTAGGACATTTTGTGTAGTTTAAATTCTTAGCTGTCATTCGTCACCTCATATTTAAAAAAAAAAGAAGTAACTATTACAAAGTCTATTTTGATGACCCATGACAGTAGCTGCATTTAAAATAAAGTCTCATTTTTTTATTAATCAGCATGGCTGTACTCTTTGTAGCCACCAGACCGGAGAGCACCAGGTAGGAGGCTGATGCAAACCAACAGTCACACAATCGGGGTCTTCCCTTGTTTTCACTCCCTTTTCCTCCCAGATGGTTCTTTCTTGCTTTCCTTTGAAGGGTTTGACAGGTAATTTATTTTTTTTTCTTCCTCTCCACTTCTCTGTTTCCTTCCCCAAGTTCCTTTATTTCACTAGTTACCTTTCCTTGCCGTCCTGCTTCAGCCCCAGATACTTCTTCAGCAGGTGTGGAAGCTGCTGCACAAAAGCTCTTCTTACACACCGCGTTTTTTTTCTTAGCGTGTGGCCTTACCCATCGTGCCAGAGCCGCCTGCCTTCCCCGGGAAGCACGCAGTTCGAATGTCAGCAGCGCTGACAAAGCCTCGCCCTTTAACTCAGGCAGCAGAAACGTTTTCCAGACACACAAATGCTCTGGCAGCCCGTTACTGACATTTGGGCTGCGGGAGGCAAGTAATGACGATGTTGGAGTAATTACAGACCAAGCCTTCCTGCGGCGAGGACGGAGTCACCTGGGACGAATTGCACTGGGTCCTTCAGCGGGCAGCCACGAGGGGAGAAGACGTGCAAGAGGAAGACAACGGGCAGGTAAGAGCAGTCCCTTGCTGCTCTGCAGCTTTTTGCCTCGTTCAGCAGGAGCAGGAGCCGAGTCCCAGCGCAGGGAGGAACCAGGTACCCAGCCTTTAGTAATAAGCCTCAGCAATCGGCTCAAGTGGATTTTCCTCCAGATAAATCACTGGAATGTAAGTCAGATGCCAGCCAGAAATGCCCCTGAAAACAACCCCAGCCCCACAGCGGCTGCATTTCAGGCCTGGACTGTGCCTCTCACCAGGTCGCTGGGGCCCTCGCAGCAGAGCCTGGAGTCTCGAGGCGGCTCCTGGTGCAGGTGGCCGCCAGCTGAGCCCTGGGAGCGAGGGCCGCACCCAAGCACCGACAGCTCCAGGTGGGTTTGTGCAGGACAGAGCGGGGCCTCTCGTTGCACAGATGCCTGTTTCCATGGGGACCTGGGTGATGGCCGTGCTGCTACAGCTGCTCCCAGCTGCAGGGCAGCCTTTCCTGCAGCCTGTGTCATTTTTTTTATTTTTTATTTTTTTTTGCAATCAGATTGGCTGTGCACTGGCCCGGCTCTGTCCTTTTTCTGTGCTGTTTAAAAAAAAAAAGAACCAGAGCCTCAGTCAGGCACAACAGATGTTTTATTTATTTACGGTCTGGGTCTAGTGCCACAGTGACTTTTTGACCTTTTGCTGCTCTGTGAGGCAATGTGGGGGCTGCTCTCAGAACCAGCTCAGCGCACGTGGTCTTCAGGCCTGCAGTAACAGATGAGGCTGTACCTTGATCGACCGCTGAGCTGCAGCTGGTTTGCAGCTTAATGTAAATCTTCTGCCTCCCTCTTGCTAGAAATATGACTTATTTTTAACCCCACGCTTATTAGCTACATAAAACATTTTCAGTCTTTCCCTTTGAAGGCCAGGTAACCCTCCTTCCTCCAAGTGGCTTGTGGCTGCTCTTCTACCACGTGCAAAGCCAGATGCTGCGTGCAGGTGACACGACCCATCCCCACTTGCTGTGTTGAGCGCAAGGGTCTGGAGCCACAGCCAGAGCTGGGGGGGGGGGGCCAGGAAGGTGCTGAAGCTGCCCACGAAGGGCTCCCCTCGCCCACTGCACTGCTGCAAGGCCCGAGGCACAGGGGTGGTTTCAGGAACAAGGCGCCCAGCAGCGCTTCGGGGTGCCGTGTCCCTGCAGTGAAAGCTTGCTGCTGGCCAAAGCCAGCTCTTGGTCAGTCCCCGGCCTCCCTTGCTCAGATTTTGGTGATGAGCGTTTCTATGACCACCCGGCCCTGCTCAGTTACGTGGTCTCTGCATGCGTTGCCTGTGACCGGGTGGAATTTAGTTTTCTTCCTATAGCTGAGTGACCGCCAACAGCTGACACGGATTTGGCTGGGCAGGACGAGCAGGACACCACTCGGGCTGCTTGCGACCAGCTCCAGCTCAGAGGACGAAGGAGGACAAGCCGAACCCAAGGGACTGGCATCGCTTCCGCTGCCTCCAGGGACGTGGCATCGCAGAGTAAAACCCAAGGTGCAGGGAGCGTGGGAGAGCAGGGGAACACCACGCACCCACCGCATTCTCGCTGCTGGAAACAGACACCGAGATCCAGAAACAACTAGAAGGCAGACACCCCGAATGAAAACAGGAGGGTAATTTATAGATGTAAAATATTTTTATTTGTAAATGCTGATCTTCTAAATCTGTTTCCACAAATTCCAAAACCCATAACACTCTGTATACTTCAAAAAATTCTTTTTTTTTTGTGTTGTTTTTGTTTTTTTGCCAACATTAGATACTATTATACAGAACAGAAAAAACTGTAGGACAAATACTGGTAGGATGTTGGAATATTGTACAAGAGAAGAAAAATATTCAAGAAACAATTTCATACAGCTATTTATCAAGAGAAAAATATATACAATTGATTTATTCTGTAAGATAAAAATACATCATGCCATATACATTACAAGTTCAGAACTGTATTACTGAATATACCAACAGTTTACAGTCCACTTTAATTGTGCACACAAAAAAAAAAACTTCATTTTTTTTTTATATTTAGTCTGTGAAGTGTCAGTACCAGAATTTTAAGTACAAAATAAAAAGCTAACCTGGTTCAAAATGCTGATTAAATTTCTACAAGCAAACACAAAACAGTGTTTATTTTTTTTAAAGAAATGTAAACAAAAACAATCCATACAAACACATCTTTAAATTACATTTTCCAAAACCCTATTGCCAGCGTCCTGCAGCTGCAAGCACATTACATCTAATTTTTTTCCTTGTTTTCCTTTTAAGAAGGCTATCATATCAGACTTAAGCTCCAACTACATGATTCTATGCTGTTTACATGATTTAATGTAGGCTGAACAGTCACCTAATCTTGACTACTTTTGCTGAAGAAAAAACGATGTTCAGCCTCTATTTTGGGTGGTTTTAGCAGTTATTCACAGTTATCACAAATTTTAAGCACAAAAAACCTGACTTAAGAAATAGGGATGCAACAATATAATACAAATAAAATTAATCTAAATTACCCAAACATCTACAAAAGTCTTATTGGTAATATACACGCCCTGTACCAGGCTTAAGGTTTACTTAAAAAAATTCTAATAGACCACAGTTGAGACTGCTTGAAACATAAAAAACCCTCTCTCTTTAAATTGAGATTTTGGTTATTCCGTAATTGTAATCACATGTCTGTTAATACATGAGATCATATTGTAACATCCCTATTGACATTTTATAATAAGCACCCGAACTGCTGCAGAGTCTGGTAGCATTTGGTCAATAACTATTTTTATACTGTATTTTTTTTTCTCAAAATATTTACACTTTTGTACAAAGTAACAGAGTTTGTTAGTTCTGCAGGTAACAGCAGCAGCTTGGCTTTCTTCTAACTTTCTTTTTAAAAATAGCTTCATTCACTTATTCAATAATAAATACAAAAAGGTTCTCTTATTTTACAGAAATCAAAAACTACAATAAACTGACTCATGGAATCAAGTATTTAAATGTATTTTAGTGCAAGTTATTTTTCCCTTAGCTCTATCCCTAAGGAAGTCGTTTCAGTACATTCCTTGTTCAGTGGTGTCTACTTTTATTTAAAATTTTTCTTTAATTAGAGGGCCTGCCCCTTTATCAAATAAGGCTGTGGCCAGCACTTTGGACTTCTCCCTTTCGCTGGTGATTTCAGTCTTACATTCATATATGCCCACCTGCACTTCCGCAGGTCAGCCATCAGTTCTTTGCCCAAGTTCAACAGTTTCTCCTTAGTGAGCTCAAAAACAAAAGTGCTGGACCATTCTGTTAATTCAGTTTAACCTCCACGTGTCTGGAAAGTTAGCTTCAGATTTTGCCGGCTTGCTTCTGGTGCTTGTTTTTCCTTTTTCTTTTTTTTTTTCTTTTTTAAATACTTGAGTAGAAATGTGTACTTCCAGAAGTGATTTTTTTCTTCCCTTCAAAAAGGCAACAATTTTATGTCGACAAAATCAAAATGTGAATCACTTCTTCCTAGGGACAAGCAACCCTCAAAAGACAGCAAGGAATGCATTCTAGTTCATCCATTTTCGGCAGTTTACAGCTCCACAGTGACATGGAATCTTGTGCTGGTCATCTTCAAAATCAAACTTATAGTCATAGCAAAGCTGGAAAAAGATGCAGGAGAGAGGTTACAAAAAATGGATTTAGACATCTTCCCTTGTACCCACAGATTAAACACATCACACATTGCACCTGTAGGAACTGGCAAGATTTAACATGCAAAAAGGGAAGGGAAATGTCAGTCTTCCCCACCACAGCACAAACAATTGGTGCTAGTGGCTGTAGGAATTGGGTAAATATCTAGAAATGAACATAAGTGGCAACAGTGATGTAAAAACAAAGGAGACAGCCCTACCTCCTCCCCTTTCTGAATTCTCCTGCTGGAGCTAATGATGATTTTGTGTCCTCTCTCAAAAGTTACCACCTCAGCCACACAGTTAGGTGCACACGAATGGTTGATATACCTACGAAAAGAGAGTTTGAAAAAGGTAACCTTTTAAGAAAATGCATCATTTGAGACAAATCTAAACCAAACCTTAGAATGACCTTAGCTTCAGGGGTGCATTGACTTTCCAGATAAAATTATATTACTCTGTACTTGTTTCTTTACCTGGAAAATGCCAAAAAAAAAATAAAACGTTAAAAAAAATCCACTTTCTTCACAGCTGCCATGAAATACAATCAAAGATGAGTAAAGCTAATGAAAAAGACGACATTATTTCAATGGGACGGTCTAAAGACTGAACGCGCCAGCCTGCAGAGTAGAGGCCATTGAGAAAAGCACAAACTTGAGTCCCTCAACAAGCGGCCCCCAAGGAAGGGGACAGGGACAGCTCTCCAGAACGAGGCCAGGGATCTCTCCAGAGCCACCCACCTTGCAGGACCTCCTGTCAAGGTAGCATCGATGACGTGGTCATTGTCAATGCGGAACATGTACACCCCGCGATTCTGGAAAGAATTGAGAAAAAAGTAGATTTTAAATAATTGTCGATGATTAAAAGAAAGCAGCAACGTGGGTTGTCTCCAAGTGCTTCGTAAACATGGTCAGACACCCACTGGCTCGCTGGGGACACAGTGAGGATGCACACGCTTCATCTGACAGTCGCATGCTGCCATTAACCTCACTGATTTTTGAGGGATTGGATGGGTCATCAACACGCATCTGTCAAATTAGTATTTCCCTCCCAACAGTGCACTAATAGCTCGGGTTTCTTCAAGTGCTTCGCAAATGTGTATCAACTGTTACAATACTGCTACATTACGCAAAGGAAATTGCTTTAAATTTAAAGTTCTCATTAAAAATTGAGGTCCTGACATCTCTCTAAAAGCTCTTTCTTTTTCCTCCAGGAATGAGAATATGCATTACCTGCCTGGCTGGGGTGCTGCGAGGTTTATTAAACATTTAAGTACTCTGAGGTCCTTTGATAAGAAACTATAGCCTCCTGTGGCTGTACTTTTAGCCTAATGCATTTAGAGCACAGCAGCACACAGAACTGAGGGGACCTGACTCCTGTTACCTGCTGCAGCCACGTCTCACATCTCTTCACGATCCACAAATTCATCCAACAAACAGCGAGCATTTGTCTTGCGATATGAATGATGGAATGGGGAAGGGGAAAGAAACAGAGAACAAACACCAGCCCGTACCTGAGATTCATAAAGCTTCTCTTTCCTGTTTGCCACCTCATTGCGGATAATAGTTCCGATATATTCAATGACCATAGTGTGCTTTTCAATGTCTCTAGCAGCATACAAGCCCAGGCCCTACAAAAAACACATAGTGATTTAGAATTTCATAATGAATTTACATTTACACTGCATTCCTCACCATGCCCCAAAACCATTCCTGCAGAAAATCACGTGAAAGAAATTTAAAACTAACCAGAAAGAATAAAATAGCAAAGAAAAGCAACTCATGTTGTAACAGTCCGGATGAAAAACTCAGGTTTACAGAAAAAATTTAAGATGCAATAAGACATACTTGGCTTCTGTCTAGGTGAGAAAGCAGGCTTCTCTTATACCTCTTATACCTTATGACTGACTCTGTGGAGATTACAAATTCACTGAAAAATAAAGTAGGCGCCTCACAAGAACGGAGAAACATAAGAGGAACACAATAGCACAGTTAAGTCCAACCTAAAACAAACAACAACCATGTTCACACACAGAAAGATATAATGAACTTTTTGCACAATAGTCTGTGGAGCAAAACCACAAACAATTACATGGAAATCGTAAGAAACCCATTTATGAATGCAGTCAAGTGTTGAACTCCCTGTGCTGTTTCATACCACTTTACTCAGCTTGGTCTGGGTATGTCATGCTTCCACTGCATATTTCTGTATTTATTTTTACTATCTATCTTTTTGAGAAACATGGACAAAACCACCTTGAAAGGAAGTAATGCATTTTTCTAGATGACAGTAACAAATTATTTTTTAAGGTATTTACAATAATTATTAAGAAACAAAAAAACTCTCAAGCGAGAGTATTATGAAGTGATTTGCCACGTACAAATCGCCAGATTTTGGTACAGACTTGAAGGAATATTGCAATTGTTTTGTTACATTTTTAATATAAAACAAATATTAAAATAATTATATAATGATTATTTATATAAATAAACACATCCAATTAGATTAAAATATAAATTATTTACATTAAAATTATTTATATTAAAATAAATGAAAAACGTGTATGTAAAATATATGTATATAAAAATATAAAGTCTAAATACAAATTGGTATAAGAACTTCCTCCGATGAGAACTGACCTGAATGCGAGAGCGAGCCAGATACACATTGGACTTCCATTCAGTTTTCATTTTTCGGTACTGAGAGGACTTGGAATGGACGAACTGCTTACTGTAAGGCGCATTCAGTTCTCCTGTAACTGTGCTCTGAAATGACTTCGATGTGCTGGTGCTATTCAAGGTGTGAGGCCTGTAGGAATTGGGCATATAACAGGAAAAAATACAAAACAAACTGAAGATTTCTCCGAAAACAGCCACAAAGCCAATTAAAAAATTCTTTTAGACGCACACACACTTAAAGCCAGCTAGCATAGACGACACAGCAATCCCGTTGATTTGGGCATGCACATACACAGCCAAAGACGACAGGGTTTGTAAGCAGCAGACGAAAGCACAAATAACCCTAAGCAGCCTATAAACCCTGGGCTGTACTATGTGAAATTAAAACAAAATACCTTAACACAAACCTCTTGACATGGGTACTCATTTTAGGCTCGGCACGGGCACAGCCCGTGGGGTTGATAGCAAGAGGAAGTTCCATTAAGGGGTTTCGGCCATAGCGGAAAGTGTAATTCTCACAGGCCTCAACCCCTGGAAGCTGCAAGAGAACAGACACAAACAAAAAGAAAAGCCAAGTAATTATCAGTTCACAGCACGCAATGAGATGTTTCATTATCCACACTTCCTCCTGCTCCCTTTCTCATGTGTGTATGAGATAGCCAACAATTCTGGGTGATCCAGCAAGAGCTGTGATGGTGAAGACTCACCGATTCGGCAATCCTTGCCACCGCAGAGACTGTCAAACCAAAGAGGTCTTCACCCTTCAAGTAGCCAGGAAACAGCTGGAGCATTTCAGACTCTTTTCTAACAGAAGCAACAGGCTCCAAGATTTTATCCCACACACCTACACAACCATACGGGAAAGAATTACATGGATCAAAAAAAATTAAAAGTCCACTGTACTGGTTTTAAAACTAACGCCTGAAGATAGCAGGAACCAGAAACTCATTCTGAAAAGGTGTTTTGTTGCTGTCAAGGCCAGCGTTTCAGAAGGGAAATGGGGAATGATCTGATGAGATACTATTTTGTCTTGAACGAATTCCAAAGCAGCATAATACTTCTGCGGTACCCTTCCTTGCTTCTCAGGAAGGGAGCGTTCAGTATTCGTAGCATGGAAACCTTCGGTTCTCTGACAACAACAAACGTTTCTCTCCAGGGAACCAGGGGGCTTTCTGAAGTTACAGAAGAGATTCTCCTTAGAAACCCTGCACGAGGTTGCTAAAAAGTTACCTGTGTCCCCTTTTCCCATAAATGGCTTACAGTCAGCACTCAGCTGCATGGGGAGCATTCTGCTGAGGTTTACCTGCATAGAGCGGGGCCAGGCGTATCAGCACCCACAGCACAAAGTGGTTAAAACCCAAAGCGTTGCAGGTTCCCAAGACCTGCCATACGTTTATCCTCTAACGTGCTGTTCCTCACCCAGCAGAGTCAGTGCTCCCAGTCCTAAGAACAACTTGGGAACCTCGCTGTCCTTTTACTGCATATAAACCTCAGCACGACTGATTTGAAGACAACTGTGTAGCAGTATCATATTTAAACATATGATCATTTTTCAGGAAAGAAAACTTGTACTAACGTTCTTACTATTGAATTTTAACCTCAGCTGAACCCGTAACAAATCGTCTTTTATTTGCAGCCTATATGGCTTCTTCGGAGGTGTCCTCAGTCTTTAGAGCGTTAAATTAAAAACGGATCCCAGAAGCTCCCTCTAACATTGCAATGTCTGACTTAGAGCAGTGTCTGCAAAATTGGTTTGAAACATTTATCACACGTGATAAGTACCATTAGTAACAAACAGCAGACCCACAAAAGTCATCACCTTTGTCGACAAAATTTACCTTTTGGTGTCGTGTCCGTGAGAACCAGATCTTCGTGGCCTTGCTCCACAACCTTGATGACAAACAATGGAAGCCCGTCCTTCTCCTCGATCGAACAGAGATAGCGACAGCGCCTGTTTGCGTATCTCATGCTCCAGTACAACCTGCTGGCCTCATAGCCCACGGGGAAGAGCGCTTTCGAGGAGTGAAACGCCTGCATCTGCTGCGGCAGCAGCTGACCAACGGCGTGGAAAATCAGGCTCCCCACACGGAAAGTGTGGTCGCGTTCTCCTCGCTGCACGATGCTAGCGATCTGCCGCACCTCGTCGCGCTGCACGTAGACCCTCCTGAAGACTGCAAAGTAACTGAGTTCTTGCTCATGAGTTCCCTTTGGTTTGTGCATGGGGCAAAGCATGGTCTTGTCTTTAAAAAACATGCATTGTGCTTTAATGGCACAGGTAAAGTGATAAATATTGGTGCACCTTAACCTGTGACAACCGCTGGTGGCACCCATTTTGTGACAGAACATGCATTTCATCTGCAAGCCTCTCCGCAGTGCTAGTTCCACGTTTATTAAGGCACCAGCTTGTGTCTCGTAGACTTCTGTAGACCAAAGAGCACAGTTCAAATGGACCCAAAGGTCTAAATCCAGGTTCAGAAGCCTTGCTGGTCCATCAGTTAATCCATCACCTTCCTCGTGACAGAAGCAACATTTTCTGTAGTCTTTGAGCACAGGATCTGGTTTAAGGGTTGTGCCCAACTTTTTGAGAAATTCATCTATTTCTTCTTCACAAGGAGGTTTGAATGATCCTTTAGGAATCACAATCTGAATGCTCCATTTCTTCCACTTCATTCCTTTCCATTTCTTACTTGGAGGCCGACAGTCATCAAGACTACTGTGTATTGCTTTTAACCTAGGTTTTAGTTTCACCGTTACCTTAAGCTCGTCCGGTTTCGCCTCTACCTTGGCTGCTTCAAATGCAGGGGGGAACATGATTGGGGGTGACGACGGTGGAGACGCTTTTTCCTGCAACTGAGGCAGACAATGGACATCCAAGGTGGAGATGTTGTTGCTGTACTGATGGAATGCTTTGGGTGGCCTCTCCTTCATCGGTGAGTGCGGCAAAGATGGAACCGACTCCTGATAAAACAATAGAAAACTCTTAAGAAAAAAATCCCAAACCATTACGCGTCTTGAAAACTTTCAGGTCAGAACCGAACTGAAGAGGCTGCTCTGAATGCCTAAAATCGTGACGCGGCGACAGAGAAAGATGGAAATCACCTTCACCTGTTTTATCCCAGCTTGTGCTGGGATACAGAGCACTGAAGCTCCCCCAGTTAACCCAGAACACGGCATCCTTTAAAACTTCACAGGAAAAGCAAATAATCCTGTGTACAGCTTTTGAATGAAACACCACTCAAATGCTCTAGAGGTAGTTGAGGGATTTACATTTTAGGTATTTTCAGAGTTCTGTTATGACACAAAATAACCGAAAATATGGGTCACAGAATTAATTCAAAGAACAAGAAACTTGTTACTTGCTAGAAGGGGAAGACTGGGAATTAATGCCACATATTTTTCCTGGAAACAAGTGACAAGGAAATTCCTGTAGAGTTCTGCATTAGTCATATACCTTGAGGTCTTAACTATTCGGTTACAGTAAACAAGAACTAAACCTGCAGAAATTTATTAAAAAAAAAGGAGAAGAAGAAGAACAAGGGAAGTTTAAATTAAAAGTGCCTAATGTGGTTTGTGTGATTAATCTTGAAAGAATAAATGAAAGGATTAAGAGGCTGAATGTGACATGTAATTAACTTAATTATGTATGTGGCGACACACTTGTCCAAGCACGTGGATGTAAACATTTTTATCTCCTTATCCAGTATTTTGCTGTTTCTTTTGAAAAAATAATTTAGATGCATCTGAAGGAAGGCGGCATATTCTACAGTAAGCATATGACTATGTGAGAAGTCACTAATTAGGTAATGCTTGAACCACGTTGCCCATTCTGTCCACTGGTTTAGGAAAAAATGTGGGTTTGAACTACCCAAAAGTAGAAACCAAGCTAGTTAAAAGTACTTGAACATTTTTATCTATGAGAAAATAAACATCACGATTATTTAGTCCTGAGTGAAGACTATTTCATTTAAATGATTAAATGGGTAAATGTACGCATTCTTGTAAGATTTCAGTAAGTTATTATTAAGCATAATTTGAGGATGTACTCAAAGGCCTACTAACCTTACAGTGGCACCACCTTCAACCTTACAGATTTAACCCATTATATTCATTCGAAGCGAAAGCACCCAGGTATAGCAAGAAACAAGGCCCTGTGCAAAAGTGCTGAGTGTCTCCAAGTCGCTGTATATCCCTAATAGCATTGGTAGGTAGAGAACTAAAGCGTCCTATTCTGGACATTCATCCTGTCCCCCACCTGGGAAAAATCCATGGCCTAAGTTCAATTTAAGTTGAACAAGTTTTTAAGAAATTATTTTTCCAGTAATTATAAGCTAATTTTCCTTGTCACTGTCAGTCAGCAGACTCTTTATTATTGTGTTGGTAATTAATGCTTTAAAATGGCAACTTCACCCAAGTAAAGTAACTGAAGAAGATTATTTTTTCAGTTGCAGTAAGAAAATACAGATGTTTTTGCAAACTTGCCATTCAGTTGTTTGCATAGGTGTAAGACTTTTACTGTATATAAGCCAAATCAAAATGCAGAAAATAACTCTTGAAGAGGTATGTGTGGTTTCTAACAATGCCCAGACAACTTTAACCCATAGACTACTTTTCTGAGATTGCATCTTCAAAGCCCGTGAGGCCAGCACAAGATGGCTAGTGTTCTGACCTGCATCTCTGTTAGACAGAAGGCTCTGCAAATATGAATGTTATTTCACACTGATGGTTCAGAATTTCAGTGTCTGATCCCCCCGCTCCATTTCTGTTTTTCAAAAAATAGCTGCAGTAATCTCCGCTCGCTAGCATTTACCAGCATTTGATACTTACTTTGTTCTCGGAGTTTTTTGCCTGCACAGCTGCTGAATAAAGAACAAAGCAGTTGTTGCTACAGAATACAACGTCCTTCATTTTATCAGGCCCTTCTTGGGAATCCTGGGGATCAAACATGGAAGATTATCAGAAGTGCATTTTAATACCATTCTTCACATACTAAGTGCAATGAAACGAGTCTTCCAATCTGGCTAGAAACTGTCTACCTCTTTATTTGTAGAACATTTGGGAAGTAGCAAGTGCTACTGTGATATAAAAATACTTGATTATTTGACAGATAACACCACCTACAACCCTGTTCTTCAGCATTTCTTCACAGAAATTTACTTTTCTGCCTTTAACAGAAGTTTAACGATCAAAATAAAGCTTTCTAATACCATGCACCCATCTGCTCCACAGGCACACGTGCAAAGTAAAAATCCATTTTCTTTTATCTTTAGATGACAAAAGAACATCTCATTTTAGGCTAGTCAAAGGCAGTTCATACTGTTTTATCTACTGATCCATCTGCAAAACATTACTGGGAATTCGGTGTTTTTCTGACTACATGAACCCATTAATTTTATATACAAATTTTGACTTTATACCTTTGTTGCATAATCATCTCAATCTTATTCAAACAAAGAGCAATGGTACATTTTTACTGAGTGACAGTTCCCTGTGCAAATATTCTGTATTTGCATATGACCGTAACGAGCAGCTTGGGATTCTGTTTACATGAAAAACAATATAAAATACAAGACATTGAGACTGAAGACTCAGGAAGAGTATTGCTCAGGAAGAGTAAAAGTACTCTCGCTGTTATAGTACTTTAAGTACAAATACAGGTTGGGCAGAGAATGGATTGAAAGCAGCCCCGAGGAGAAGGACCAGAAAGCCAACCGTGTCCTGGGCTGCACCAACGGCAGCGTGGGCAGCAGGGCAGGGAGGGGATTGTCCCCCTCTGCTCTGCTCTCGTGAGACCCCACCTGGAGCCTGCGCCCAGCTCTGTGCCCCCAGCACCAGAAGGACGGGGACCTGTTGGGGTGAGTCCAGAGGAGGGCTACGAAGGTAATCAACGGGCTGGAGCACCTCTCCTATCAGGACAGGCTGAACAACCCCAACTCTCTCAGCCTGCAGAAGAGAAGGCTCCGTGGTGACCTTACAGCAACTTCCCAGTACCTACAGGGGGCTACAGGCAGCCTGGGCTGGTGGGAGGGGTCCCTGCCCATGATTAGATGATGGAATTAGATGATCTTTAAGGTCCCTCCAACCCAAACCATTCTATGATTCCATGAAATGACAGTGTGGAGCAGCCTTATAAATAGACTCTATTTGAGTATTTAAGGTTCCTGCAGTGGCTGTGGAAGGAGAGTAGCAGCACCACCATTTATGGGACCTCTTCCATGAAATTTACTAAGTACATTTTATACAACAACTTTGACATTTGTTATTTGCACTACAAATGTGCTTGAATGTCCCATCCTGAATTAGGACTCTCAGAAAAGGAAGAATACAAAGAAACTATGAAGCAGTATGAGTTGGAACATTAAGCAGCAGTCTTTGTTACCTGCATTTGCTTACTGACCATTACATGCAAGAAACTTTACTTCCACTGCAGTACCTGTTTATGAAAAGGCAGGTCTTTGAAGGACTTCCGCACGCCACTACCAAGAACTACCACTTTGCAATGAGAGCACCATCGAGGTCTCAGTGCTGAGCTTTCTGCAATATTTTGACTGTGATCCTTATAGCCAGCTATACCTAGAAAAAAAAGAATTCTGTTAGAAGCCATAGCAGACTAAATCAAGCTTATGAGACGACACAGCATTCTTCAGTGGCTTAGAGGTGTAGCATCCTCCTGGATAGGGGATGGAAGGCAAGCTTTAAACCATGTCCTGATGGGGAAATTGTTTAAACCAGAGCAAAAGCACCTGTGTGAACAAGGCAAAAATAAATTATTGTATATGAAATGAATAATTAAAACAATAGAGAAATACATACTTAAAGACTTGCATAAAATTTTCCAGCAGAGAAACAACCTTCTAGAACAATGTATTTAAAAACAGACCAGCCATGAAATTACTTATGTTGGGTACTACTGGAAGAAATATCTCACTGACAGCGAAGTGCATAACAGAATGGAAGTCAGAGCTGGATCAGACCTGTTACGTTACTGTTAGCATCAGGAGCAGGTCTGCATGACCTTATCACACGAGAAAAGTATTATTTAGAATGAGAAACAACTAATTATAGAGCATAAATTGACAAAATTGGCATGCATTACTAATGACACAATTAGAATTCTGGTGCTGCAGATTTAAAAGAACAAATGCCCACTTACCATTGCTGCTTGCAGGAAATGGCACGTTGGGTTGCTTCAGTCCGTAAGACCCTGAGATCCTGGCAGGTCCCATGGACCCTGCCTGAGGACCCTGAAGCAGTAAGTGCTGCCTGTACTCCATAGATGGGTTCACCCTGTGACTGTTGGCCGCTGCCATGGAGGATGGGACATCTGGAGCATTACTAACCTCGTAACTGTTGGGAATTCGGACGTGCAGCAGATTGGAGAAGGCCGCCACAACGTTACTAATATTCTAGAAACAATAATAAGAACACAGCTTTGTTTTCACCAGATAGGCAGTAAGGCAGAAGTAACACAAATTATCAGAAGATTACAACAGCTGTTTAATTTTACTATGCTATAGCCCCCTACAGATCCACTGTATGAAGAATATGTATATAAAATCCAACAGAAGTTAACTGGCTTTTTCTTTTACCTCAGCAGCTGTGGGATGTAATGTAATTGCTACAGATATAAGGCCAGATTTAGGACCATTCTGGGATGGACCAAGCTGAGAGGCAAAGAAGCCAGAACCAGGTAATGCTCCAGAACCGGGTTCTGACTTTATGTAATTCCTTTTGGCTTCTGAACCTGAAAATAAAACAAAATACCCCAGGTTAATCCTACATGCATACGAATGAAAAAAAAAAAAAAAAAAAAAAGAGAATAAAAGAAAGACTACTTCTAATTGTTCATTCTGCTGCAGTCTCACCTTTTCCAGTACTGCTAGGTAGGATGGGAATGATGGGAGATGGTACAGGTTCTGGGTTCTCCTCCTTTACGACTGACAAGTCGGGATACCTACTTATTTCCATTCCCACCACGCTTTCAGGAGAGGAAGAAGGAACAAAGCTGTCAGGAGTGTCCCTGTCCTCACAGTGATCTTGAACCCTGGAACAAAACCCAAAAGAAAGCTATTTTGGAAACAGTCAAAAAACCTTTGGTGAGCCAATGTTATAAATTGTGACAGGGAATTATCTTGAACTTGCTTCTTTCTGTTAGTTATGAAATGGAATTATGTGGTAGGCCATTAATTCTGGCTAATAGTCCACCGCACAAAGTGGGTTCTTGGGAAAGACAAAGAAAAAACAGAGGCGCCAGCAATGCCCTGGCTTCTTTACAGAACTATCTGTTCCCCATGGCTCCATCCACCTGAGTAAAAATCAGTATTTAATACTCAATTCAGAAGTCCATCCTCTCTCACACACCAGAATTTGGTTAGGCAGGTGAAAGGACAAGAAAAGGCAAGATCTTTGTAGGGAGACTCTCATATTGTAGCAAGCATGTCTCACACAGTAACCGAAACTGAATAGAGCAGGGGAGTTTTCAGGCTGTCTGACCCTTGCACCATACACTGCTGTCATCACCATGTTGCTCCATGAAAAATATCAGTTTGTAAAGTTTTCTTTCACTTTTAACAGGGCAAGGTAATGAGTTCTTAGTAACTTAACAGGATCCTGAGTGTAGCAAAGGCAAAAGTCACCTTTTTTACTGCACAGCTCGCTCACACATGGAATGCTAGGAGCTAACTGGAACAAACAATCCTACTATGTTCTCTGTACTGTCTGCCACACACAATGGATTTTGTTTCTTCACACCTCCACAGTCTCATCTCCTACTGAGAGTTTGCAGAATCTGTTCCAAATCCATTATTTAAAGATGTCAGGGAAAACCCACCTTAACTCCTCCTGATTGTTGTGAGGTGGTGTTGGAAGCGAAGCAGGAACATCCACAGTTTTAGGGCCCTGAGCCATTGCTCTTACTAATAAATCGTCTTGTGGTCTGAAAGGTAACTGGAACTGCTTTGGTCCCAGAGCTTTGGTAACTAAAATCAGAGAAACAAGAGCACAATGAGACATCCATACGGCCCTTCCTATTGATTTGCATTCTGAAGTACTGGCAGCTCCCAGATACAACCAAGGCATTAACAGCAGATGGTAACGCAGCTCTCATCCATTTGCAGTTGAAAAAAATTTTGACTGTTCATGATTAATCTCCACGCTTTAAAAATAAATAAATAAATAAATAAAGCAAGTTTTCAGCAAAAAGGCTTGGCACTTTTGAGTGTGCCTTCTGCCAATATAAGAGTATTTTTGTTTTACTTGAAGTCAACAACTTTTTAACAACAAAAGAAAGAAGTCTGGAAAGAAGAATTTTATTAGTGAACAGTCCTAAGGAAAAGGCAGTATGAAGTTCTACTTAACAGAAAGCAATTTTAATTGACCAAATTACAAGCATTAGAAACACATATAGACTACATATAAAGTCTGCTGTAGGCCACTTTTCAATGAGACTGCTCACTCAGCTAATTGGTCAGTCATTTGTAGTGGCCATAAAAATTTGATTTTGAAGTTTTCTTTTTAATTTCTTTAGCGTACTTCTAGATCTCAACTTGTTTTCAAAAGGGAAAGGAAAAACCTTATCATTTGATATTAATCCTGGTGTAAAATAAAACTAGATAATAATGATTACAATCTTTAAAGAGGGGCTAGCCATATTGTTTTTATAAAAGAAAATCAAAAAGCATCCCCGTTATCTATTTTGTGACTTGCTACAGACTCGACTCATTTATTATGGAAACAATACGTATTAATCTTACCATCATGACCTCCTAACATACCAGCCTTGCCAGCAAGTTCTTCAGTGGTTGCAAAGCCATTTACCAACTTCTGGCATGCCACAGGAGGTGGTGTGGGCGGAAGAGAGGCTGGGGGTGTTGGAGGATTACTCAGATTGTTCTGCTGCAGGAGATTAAAAAACTGTAAATTAGCTGTGAAGCACAGGGTGAAAACTTGCCTCGTTCTAGTACGAGATAATGTAACCCACTCAGTTATTTTCACACCCAGAGGTAGCACTGAAACACTGATAGATAATTCTCAAATATGTGACCACATACATGGAATACACTATTAAAAACATGTTTTCCTCTTCTTCTATCAATCATACTATCAGAGAAGCATACTTTGCATGAGGAGTATACATGACAGAAAGGAAGTATAGCTAAAGTATTTACACAAAAGCACAGAGAGCACTTTTATGAACTGCTCGGGATCCGCAACAAGTTCCTACAGTTTAAGCAAAGGTCTGATCTTAAGATTGAGAGAACTATACCACAGTGACCCTCCATCACAATCAATGAGTTACCTTACCCTTTTCTCACAAAAAAAAGGAAGTTACCTCACATTTAGTACAGGATGAGCTTCCACTGAAGCAGGTACTATGGAGAAGCACACTCAGCAAGTTCACACTCCAAGCTACTTCTCACCAGCTTACTAAACTGCCCGTATTTTAGACAAAAATTAAATAAGAACTTCAGCATCTGTTCTTGTGGCAGTCATGCATACAAAGCAAATAAATATCATCACTCTTGACCACAGCAACCATATCTGTGAGGTCACATTCTCAGCTCAGTACACGTCTTTTAAGGCTGGAGTACATATCACTTTTTTAATCATTTACTGAAGTTTTTATATTAGGGTAGCTGGGCATCAGGTTTGATTCTCTCTGTTCACTGTCTTGCTGTATCCCAATATTGTTATTCTGATCTCAGAGACTGAGTTTTAAATTCCGTGGGTTATTAGCTTATCAACAAATGGTCTATTTTGTTCAGAGTTCTTAGTTAGGGCTTAGTGGACAAATGAGAAAAAGTCTATTTCCAATTTAATTTACATTAAGAAATGCTTTAGTGCTTTCAACGACTTTGCAAAGTACTGGGAATTCAGCCTTTTCTGCTCCATAAAACTGTAATTACAATTTTCACTATTTAGCATCCATTTGTAAATGGAATACTTGTACTTAATTTGTTTACCACTGTTTCTAGAACTGATTTCCACTATCAGAGGGTAGAACAATCTCTGTTTCAACACTGAACAGCCCATCTAGTATAACAAGAGAGTTTTCTTCTGGTTTCATAAAGGGCACAAAATACAACCAACCAGCAGCAATAATGAGAACTTTTCTCACGGAGAGCCCGCAGTGGATATCTAGATTAAAGCTGTACCTTGTAAATGAGCTGGGAGTAGTAATCTGAAGCTCCATCAAGAGTAGCGCTACCAAAACTTCCTACAAGTCGATTTCCACCATTTAGCTGGCCACTGCCATAAGGAAGAAAGTGTGCAAAGCTCACTCCAATTATTGGTTCCATCAAAGGCAGGAGAGAAAGCTGCTGTATTAAAATTAAAGAAAAACGTTAGAAACGAGTCTAACTATAAAATAAAAGTGTCACAGATATCCTATCATTAGTAGAGTAGTTTTTATTCTTTTTTTTTTTAAGGGAATTCACCCACTCAGACAATTGCCTCAGACATAGGCCCCTCTGCTTGTTCAGGAAGATGGTCCCCAGGCCACCAGAGCCACAACGCCCAGCTCTCTGGCAGCTCATCCAGAGCTGCTGCCAGAGCAGACAGGAATTCCACGGCTTTGAGACTAATGAATGCTGCCAAGTCAGTAGATATTCCAAACGGAAATAAAACCAAACCTTTAAATTTCCTTGTTTTGTGAACTTTTAATTTTCTCCACCCTGTACTCAAAATTCAACTTCATTAACCACTTCATTTTCATCATGAGAAAGCCTCTCTTTAAAGCTCCTTGATGAGTTACCCAGTCTCTGTATACCTACTTGCTTGAGCTGGATGAATGTATCAGCGTTAGGGTAAATCGCTTGTTTTTCTTCTTCCTCTTTTTTTCTTTTCTTGGACCGAGGAGCTGCCTTCTCCCCCGTCCTCTGAGTTCGCTTATTTCTCTGTTTCTTGGTTTCATGTCCCACATCTGTTCTCTGAAGCTGGCTGTTACTACACCCAAATGCACCTTGCATCTGGTTTCCTGGAGTTTGCTGGTATGAAAAGAAAGAGAAGCAGAATCTTTGACGTTTTAATATACAGTTCATTCAAATTTATCGCACAATAGTCTAAAGAACACGCACAGTAATATATCTCGTTGATAACAAACTGAATTTATGGTTTGTTTACTTTACTGTCTTGCTGGCAACTGTAACTGCTGCACTGTCCCTGCGCGCAGAATTATGGCTTACCATTAACACCACTGACGTCTGAAAACATCATTAAAACTCACAGAGCAGAAACATATTCTTTTGAATACCCACTAAAATAAAGTCACATGCGCATGCAGCCTTAGAGATTTTCATGAGAGTATAATAAAAGAGAAACTTGGTTACAGAAGAAAGGCGTGTAAGTTAATGTAATACAAATGTCTTTGGAGTTTAGAACAGAAACAGTATTGTGAAATGGTTCTGGCCTGTACCATTTGATTAAATACTTTTAGTACTAATTTGCAAAGCCATTCTTCATATAAAAGGATAACTGTGGAAAAACGATCAGAATGGGACTTGGTAATGCAACAGATGGTGTCATGCCAAGAGAAAGTCTAATTTCTTTTTAGCAATTATTATTCTAAACAGTTCTGTACAATCCCTAACATAAGGACTCTCACAACTATTCCTGTCATGTATGTTTTAACCGTGGATCTTTAACACTCACCTAAATTACTTGCTGCTCACAATTACATTTATCAGTTCGTATTCATTTTGAATGTATTTACGTTTTATTTCAAGGATATACTTAAGAGTTTAGGGAGTCATAAAACAAAACTGTCGAGACTAAAGATCACAATAAAATACCCAACAAAGTATACACCCTACCTGTACAAAAAGCCATTTTCTAGATTTTAAGAGCCTTATAAATTATTAAATCATATAATGCCATTAATACAAAGAATTAACACTTCCTTCCATTAAAATAAAAGTAATTGGAGAAATATTATGTATAAAAAAAAATCCAGCAATTTCAGGAGATTTAATGATTTCACGCTTTTGATAAAAATCCTAAGAAATGGTATCCATTAAATTTAAAGAGAATACAGGATTTTCACTGGCAAAAAATGAGTATGGGCTTGGTTCATTCAAAGAACACTGCGGGTGGGCAGCTGAAGGTGTATGAAGCCCAGCCCCACACCTCTGCAAAGGTGCACAGGTCATCCTGTACCTGACAAAAGGGGAGTTACAAAAAGCCACATACAAACATATAGCGTACTGTACAGGGACATACCAGGATGTAATTAAGAGTCATACTGTAGAATCGTGCCTTAATATTAGTACATATTAGGATGTGGCATGTTTTAAGATGGTTACCCACAGGAAAAAAAAAAGTTTTTTGCATTTTAATGATTTCTGAATACACTCATCTGTGAGGTCATTAAATTGTGCTCTTTTTGTAACCTAGATGATTTACTCCATGAGAAAAGAGAAGAAGAGAGGTAAATAAATCCTTTCACCATTTTATTCCACCCTTGTGCAGGTAGGTTACCTCCCTGCACATTCTCAAAAATGCTTGCAGTAAAGACACAAACTAGCCTTTGACTGTTGGTAATGACTACAGAACAAAGCAATAATATGCTCACCGCTCCTTCAGGTGGATTTTGCTTCTCTGTTAACTTCTTATCCCCAGCAGTCTCGTCTTCTGTTCGACAGCTGTTCTCTGATTTCTGATTTAGAAGAGATGAGGATTTTTTGTTTTTAAGCAGGTGTTTCAGCAATTCGTTCCCTGACTCCCCTTTTGCTGCTGGAACGCTAGCTGGCTGGGCTGGACTCTGAGCTGAAGAGGCAGGCTGTGACGTGACCTTATCTTCTTCCACCTTAACACTGCTTTGATTTTCTGTTTTAGGCTCAGCTTGACCTGAGCATTGATCAGTTTCTGCCTTTTCTAGTTTAACTTCTTGAATGCTGGCAGATGTGTTGTCTGCTTTATCCTTTTCAGTCTCTGTACTTACACTTGGCTGTTTCTGTGGCAAGCTGCTGCTGGGGAGCTTACTTTCCAGCTCCGGAGAGGTCTGGCTCTCTGCTGCATTTGATGTGGATGGCCCCGTTAACTCCGCTGACTCTTGCTCATCCTGATGACGTGGAAGTTCGCTGGGGGTGTTAACTGTGGGGGTGGAGGTAGAATCAGAAATGGTTGGAGTTGATGGTGCAGTAATGTCTGAATGGGGAGTTGAGGGGGCTTTTATTGACTCAGCATCATCGTCCTTCTTCTTTTTTCGTGTCCTTTTCTTTTTCCCTTTCTCTTCTGGAATTATGTCAGAATACAGCTGTATGAGAGACTGGCTTGATCCAGGGAAGTTTGTTGCCTGGGGCACACTAGTGTCCGAACCACACGGGGCACCGCCACTGAGTGCTGTAGATGAAGGTACTGTAGATGAAGGTACAGAAGGAGCAAATGGAGGCCTGACTTGGTTCTGCGTGAAGGTGGCCCCAGGAAGATTCCCATGAGTTTGTTTTACGTTATGGAAATTGGGGGCTCCGCCTGGAACAGCAGATCCATCGGGTCCAAAAGGTGTAGGTCCCACTGGCCTTCGTTCACTGCTTTGCATGAAATTTGTGGCGGGAGGTGAGTTCACAGGACCCTGCTGCAGCATTTGTCCCATTTGTTGCTGCTGATGCTGTGGAGACTGCTGAAGAGGGCGTGGAGTTTGTATGAAATCACAAGGCAGATCAGAATTAAAGAAAGGTATCTGCGATAAGGATGCTCTGTTATTTAGTTCAGACCCTATCATACCATGCTGTTCTAGTTCCATTCTCTGCTGCAAAGCCCTCTGTCGATCTACCTCCTGCATAAGCTGAATGCGCTGCCGTTCCTGTTGCTCTCGTAAACGCTCCTTTCTCTCCCGCTCTTGAAAACTTTCACTAAAAGGGTTGTTGTCATCGAACTCCACCCTCGGTGGTGGCCCCGACTGTGCAGTTGCATTTGGACCAGGCACAGGAGTTGGTGTACCAGGAGTAATTGGCAACGGCGTCATTGGAGGCTGCATCCTTGCTGGATTAATGGAAATATGACTCGCAGGGGCATTTGCAGATTGCCATCCCGATAAATTTGGCATTCTGGTTGGGTTGGGCTGCCCCGGGATCACCACTGCATGCTGCTGATGCTGGAGCTGTTGTGCCACCATGGGGAAGTTTTGCTGATTCATTGCTGGTGATGTTCCTCCGGGAACCATCGGGGGCTGAGCCTGGACTCCTGGCATGATGCCGTGGGGTGCCATTCCACACTGCTGCTGCTGCTGCTGCTGCTGCTTGATTCGATATTCCTCAATTAGTTCTGCATGTTCCTTCTGCTGCTTTCGAATCTGTAAATTTAAAAAGTCATTACTCATCTCTGACATGTACTGACTACATGAAGTATCATAAAACATCCAACTTACCAGGAGAAAATTAAGCTTATGTGAAAATAGCACTTCTGCACAGTCTTATTTTCTCTCCCTTTCTAAGGTTAAATACTCATTATTTAATTAGGAATACTATCCACCCCAAAATTTTAGAAAAAGTAAGAGTGCCTAATAGTTATAATTACATACCAAGACTGCACTGTGCTACAGAACATACAAACCTAAAAACAAAGCAATCCTTGTACAAATCTTAGCATCCATGTATAGAATAACAATAGCTGGGAACAGACAGGAAGAAGGGAACAGTGAGATGGATGACATACACACATCATTTTTTTTTAAAAGATACAGCTGAAAAGAAAAAGTTTGCAGGAAAACAGCGATTCCCAAACATCACCCAGCAGAGGAAAGAGACAACTGCTGCTTGAGAATTTTTAATTCAAAGATGGGAATACGCTGGATGTGGACACTAGCAGTTAAGTAGTTTATTTTTTAAGGCAAACGGGAGAAGCCAATGAAAGGATATGACAGTGTCACCAGGATGAGATTATTTCAGAAATACGAATAGATACCTAACTACACAGCTCTCCAAGAAAATCAAAGGACTTGTAAACCACTGGTTTATAACATACGGAATCTGTCTCTTTTGTTTGTTAGATTGCAACTTCTGCAACTTCCATTTGCTATTTGCACTGATATGAAAAGTCCATAACATAATTAAAAATGTTTGAAAGCACTCCCTTAATCTGGTGCAATAGATACACTAGAAAGCTCAGGACAACAGAGATATTACAGGACACACTCCAGAATGCAGGACAGATGCACCCAAAGGGCTATTTACAGAGCAATCTCAGGTCCAAGATAACTTATGAGTTCTGGCTTGGCATTGGTACTGCCAGACAAACAGCGACACCGCATAAAGCCACCAACTGGATCCTCCTGCATTGCACAGCCCAGTGCCCCAGGACTTCTCAGCTGTTACACAGCCCTGTGTTGGCTCAGTACGGTTAAACAAGGAGGCATCCAAACCACTATGCCCTCCCAGAATGTGCAGTGGCAACGAGCCCCGTGACTGTACTTGGAAGTGGATGAGACCTCACAGGACCAGCACCTGCACAGAGCAACCCAGTGACTCTACCAGAGCGGTGGAGAACGACGCAGAGCTTATTAGCACAGGCACGGCGCCACACCAAAGCAGTCAGACTGCCCTGGCCGTAGAAGCAATATGGTTGTGGCCGCATGGCTCCATGCCTGAGCTAATATAATAACTGTCAGACATAAGCTCACATTGCACCGAGTCAGCTCCAGCTTCTCTGTGCCTGCGACCAGCACAAGGCATTCGAGAGCTTTTTCCTCTATGCATACATATATAGTTTTCCCTTTTCAAAAAGTGATAGAAGCTTGCAGAAGAAGGACTTGATCTGTTTTGAAAGAGTGAGAAAATGCTTCAAATAGGTCCGTGAAATATAAACTTCACATATAAACCTTCAAACATAAACCTTGAAAATAAACTTCAGTAAAAATTTATTTAAGGTCCATCCAGGTATATAAGAAACTACTGTTAGGATCTGGATGACTGGTCTAAACCAGTGCTCGAATGGGAGTAGAGGACATTTTCCAGGCACATATGAAACTTAAGTTTAAAAATGAAGAATAAGAGAGCCTTAATTGCAAGGCATTAAATGAATCTGCCAGCAATATCATTATTAGCTGTTACTTTGACGTAACTCCACTGCAAGACAAGACTGAAGTATGTATGATAGAGATTGGTTGAAGTGAATATTTTTGTGTTTATTCTACTTGTCATTCATTGTGGAAGGGAAAGAAAGAAAAAGGAAGAAATGACAGACATAATTATCTGCATCATCCCTCTTCTGCACAGCAAAAAGACAAGCCAACAAAGAGTCCATCCAATGCATACTTTCTCTTGAGGCAACACAGGAGCAAGAACCTGGGAGTCAGATATAACTTAGGACTTCATTCCAAGCAGCCTGCTGCCAATTTTTTACCTCATATTAATAAAAGATAATTCTAAAGCATTTAAATATTTGGCAGGTCTATCTGTTCCTGACAACAAAAAGATTCCCCACCCATACAGTAAGGTAACATCATGCCAGATAATTTCTACATGACGTCTTGAGGAACGCAGCATTTAATACTGTTGGTCAAACCATAAATTTATCAAAGCAATCACAGGCTTAACTTTAATCTCGCGTACTATAATTACAGTTACAAGATGCAGCAAGTGAAATTCCAACTGAATATAAAGAAAGAAAAAAACCAGTGAAAGTGGTTACACATTGGAACAGGGGCCCAGAGAGGCTGGGAAATCTTTGCTTTTGGAGACTTATCAAAACTTGAGTGACACGGCCTCGAGTAACCCAATCTACCCACGGAGCTAGTCCTCCACTGATCAGGAGACTCAACTAGATGACCTCCAGATATCCCTTTGACCTTTATTATTCTACAATACAGTAACAGACAACGCACTGATGATTAGTGTCTAAGAACCAGACGGATGATAAAACTAGGCTAGCATTAAAGATATAATGAGGAGAGATTTTCAAACAGTAACATTTAACTGGCATATAACCAAGTTACTGATTACATAAGGACATCTGAAAAAGCCAGAGTTATAAAATTCATTCAATGCTGAAACAAGACCCTACATGCTCAGACTTTCTTCCTTTGCAATTTCCATCTTTCATTTGCGCTTTTCATGGCTCTAGGAACTCACTGTAAATCATCCTGCTAGAAACATTCTCTTCTTCCTGAAGTACTAAAATAGCTTTTTGTTGTAATTTTTGCTGTAGCATGTTCTCCTACAACTCCAGTGTCAATGGTGATCCAGAGTAACAGTTACACACACAACTTATAATAGGGAATGGCTCCTTTCAAATAAGCTCCGCTATATTTAAGCATTTCCATTCATGTTTTATCAGATTTAAAGAAGAGTCACACCAGTGTAACAACTTAGTCTGAAGGTGAACCGTTTTGTTTCCCGATGATTACCTGTTCTAGCTGTTTTTGGACCATACTTTGCTGCTCTGTAACATGTTTAAGCTGTTCTGCATCTTCTTCTGGGAACTCACGGCCAGCTTTCTTGGCTGTACGCTGTTTTGCTGAGAGTGCTTTTTTTGATTTTCTGTGTGCTCCAATTTGCTCCTCAAGGTACTTCTGTTGCATTTGGAGAAGCTGTTGTGTTTCTTGCAGCCATTCCTCATATTGCTTTCTTTGTGAGTCATCTAAGAGACAAGGGAAATAAAGTATGACATGATCTCACCGTACTTTATAGAGATGGAGCTTAACAATCAGGTTCCCCCCTTATCTTATGAAACTGTTGGTCAAGTTCAGCCAAATTTGACAGATGAGTTGAGATCTCAAGAGACATTAAGCTCTTGGAGTGATCTGAGTAAAGAAGATGAGATCCAAATTGCTGCCTTTATTGAGAAAGCAGTTTTAACTTAAGTCCTTAATTTCCAGAGACACCAGACCACTATCCAGTCAGTATATGTGCATATGTGCTAGCCAGCGAGCAAAAGCAGCTTTGCAAACAGCTGCAGAACCTGCAGGTGGTTCCCTGCACCGTCACAGAAGCAGGGATGTGGAAGGCCTCTGGAAGGCCTTGGGTACAGGGAAATATAGATTAGGGAATAAAGACACAGATTTACATGAAATATGGTCTGATTATTTCTGATACTTGCACACGTTTTGTACACTTAAATCTATTTTTGTTATGACTTCTAGGAAAAAGATCATAAACATCAAAAATTCATGAAATGAAAGAAAGTCTTGACAGGTTTCCAGTTCCATATACTATCTCGTATTTCAAAATCGACAATCACTGTTGATTGTCCAATTGTACTCAACTTCAGGATGATGAAGAAGGCAAGGTAATTTGAGCACTACTAAATTGGGATAGCTAATTAGTAAGGGAGAAGTAGAAGCTATTTAACCTGAGCTGAAACACGAAAGTGAGTGGAGAGACATTCTCCACTAGTAGAGAAAGACACTCACTTCACCGTAGATGTGAAAAAGAAATTGGATAAAACACTAATTTCTTTCAACCAAAACCAAATCCCACCCAGATGATAGAAACTGGGGTAGGAGTCCAAAGGAAAGAAATACCAATTTATATACTGAAGTGTAACAGATCTCTCATTTCTAATCGCAGATGGCCTAAGCTTCACTTCATTTGAAAGAAATCTTGAAAGATCATTAGGAATGAAGAAAGTAGTGGGGCAGGTTGATTTGTTTTTAGAAACGTCTGATAATTTAGACTACATGACATATTTCTGACTAATCATTTATTATAAATTACAATAGAATAAATTAAAATACAAACTAGTCTACAATTCAAAGTTACTGCATGAAAATTACCGCACCAAAAAACAAGCTTTTTACAACTTGTCTTCTCTGTAAAAATATCTTTCTCTTGGCTCTCAGCACAGTGCCTTCAGTACCAATGCCTTTTCCTCCCCACAAATAACTGTACTGTCATTTAGACTGTAACTGTGACATTACTCTTTTTGCAAATGAGAAATGCTGATCTGCCAGGAGCAATCCATGGCTCTCAGATATTTTTCTGGAGGCAAAACAATCATGTCCAATAACACTTCACTGGCACTGAGCCCAGAAAGTGAGACACAGGGTTTGGTGACAGTATCATTTGTCTCATGATCACATTGCGGCAATGAACTGGATAATCAGGAATAAGGCCTTGAATTTCCTTGTGAGGAATGTTTATCTTGTATAAAGAATAAGGGTATCTATACAACAGTATGATTTCAGTACAACCACATCCTCCTTGTGCTCCAGTTTCTACCACATTCCTCTTTAACAGTCGCTGTCGTAGAAACAGTCATTGAATCTAACAGCTCAACTAAATCGATTCACAGAGCTATCTACAGCCTCAAGGGGCACTAATTCTTTCAGTGATATATTCTGTGAAACTAATCATATAACCTGAAGGGACAACCGAGTGGAAATGATGGAGAGGAACTGCAGATGGAAAGTAGTGAAATATTAACAAGTTCCAGGTAAGAATAACTACTACTGAAATGAAGAACAGATTTTCTCAAATGCTCAGAACCACCCCCCCCCAACAGAGCTAGGCCACTGCTGAGTGCCATTTTGAGTCTCATCAGAATTTAATACAGAAAATATTACTAAAGCTTCTCATTGCGTATTTAGCACTGCTACTCCAGTTTCTGGAAAAGATGAAGGTGTTTACTTTGTTTCTTTTATTAATGAGTATCAAGTGAAGTTTTTGCAGTAGCACTTTTTGTATGTCACCTTTCTCTCCCAACACATGCTGTTTTAATTTCTGCTAACAAATCTCGTTCTTGTCTCAGAGACTAGGATTTGCAATTGATCTAGGGCAAGCAGAAGTAAGGGAGCTATATATTTTTTGCTTTCAGCAGCTATGTTTTCCAACCAATCTTGCTTAATGCTTGGAAAGCTTTTGCTGTTATTTTTTAAAATGACAATGATGCTGCACCAACCTTTTTGCTTCTTGAATAAAAATAACCCATCAGTATAGACTCTTGTTCTCACTCAGCTCAGAATACTACAACACAGCAGAAGACCTGATCATTGAGATAGCAGCCTGTCAGTTAAACACAATTACTGTTCTCAAACACATACAAGTAATGCTAATTATTTGTGTGTTCCACTTCCCCCTTTCCTAATGGCGTTTTTTTGAGGATAGTTTTCTAGAAAAAAAAAGTTAATATAATTTACTATCCACCCTTTTCTGAATTGGTATTGTAATGATGAAGTGACTCAATTTAAAAAGGATCCATTTATGGACATTTCATTTGGAAAAGAAGTAACAAAACTGTCAAATTAAACATCAACATACAACAAATTATTCGATCTGTACTTACTGACAAAACCAGGACCAAAATTGGGAGGATTGGGTCTAGAAATCTGAGGCGTCAAACTTCCATCCTAGAAATATCAGAAAAACATATAAATAAGAAAATTAAATCATGATCCAATTAAAGAAGGTTATCATTACTAAACATTTGTGTTGTAAACTCTGTATCAAGTTGTACTACCTGTGTAATGGCCTGCTGCATGTGATTCTGGCCTTCATTGCTCTGAGCTCCTGGCACCGGCTGACCCATAAAGGGAAACCTATTGATACATAAACACGAAATCAAACTGGAACATTTAAAACTGCTGGGTGTTTTTGAGGAGAAGGCAACACTCTGTATTACAATGAACTTCAACAAAGCATGTATTTATTTTCTAGACATTTGCTCTAACTTCCTTAACAAATGTTTTAAAAACCTGTAGAATATTATTTCTCATTTGCCCCTACAACACTTTGCTCGTGGCTTATACTACTGCATTTTTACACTTTTCAGACAGGTGAACAAAACATTGTATACTGTGCTAAAAATAGTGAAGGCACACAGAAGAAAAATGTATTAGTATTTTAAATATTCTAATACAAAGAAAAAACGAAGAGAATAACGCATTTAGATATTATAGGATCATTGAATCTTTAAGGTTGGAATAGACCTCCAAGATCATCTGGTCCAACCATCACCCTACTGCCAACATTACCCACCAAACCGTGTCCCTAATTAACTACTCTTTCTGAGAAGAAATGTCTCCTCATTTCCAACTTGAACCTCCCCTGGCGCAACTTGAGGCCATTCCCTCTAGTCCTATCACTAGTTACCTGTGAGAAGAGGCCGACCCCCAGCTCCCCACACCTTCCTTTCAGGTAGCTGTAGAGAGCAATGAGGTCTCTCCTGAGCCTCCTCTTCCCCAGACTAAACAACCCCAGAGCCCTCAGCCGCTCCTCACAGGACTTGTGCTCCAGGCCCTTCACTAGCTTTGTAGCCCTTCTCTGGGCCTCGATGTCCTTCTTGTACTGAGGGGCCCAAAGCCAAACACAGCACTCGAGGTGCGGCCTCACCAGAGCAGAGTACAGGGGCACAATCACCTCCCTGGCCCTGCTGGCTACACTATTCCTGATACAAGCCATCTTGGCCACCTGGGCACACTGCTGGCTCATGTTCAGGCGAGCACTGACCAACACACCCAGATCATTTTCCTCTGCACAGCTTTCCAGCCACTCTGCCCCAAGCCTGTAGTGCTGCATGGGGTTGTTGTGGCCAAAGTGTAGGACCCGACACTTGGCCATGTTGAACCTCATCCCGCTGGCCTCTGCCCATCGACCCATCCTGTCTAGGTCCCTCTGCAGGGCCTTCCTGCCCTCTGGTAGATCAACACTTCCCCCAGCTTGGTGTGCAAACTGCACAAACTGCACAATCTGCAAACTTATTGGGGGTGCACTCAATTCCCTCATCCAAGTCATCAATAAAGATGTTAAAGAGGATGGGCACCAACACCGACCTCTGGGGAACACCACTGGTGACCAGTCAATAGCTGGATTTAGCAGCCCTAAAGAAAGGCATTGAGCATTGCTTACCTGTTCATAACCATTGGTGGCATCCCCATGTTACTCTGTGCCATGACTTTATTGATCCCCTTAAGAGCTACCATTTTTGCTTTCATTATAGGATCTGTAATTGCATCGAAGTCTATGAAAGAAAAACAGTAAAATTGAATTACAAACCTGAACGTTACAAGTCATTAATTGGAACTGACTTGTTTAGATCTAGTTCATACATAAATCATCAGCAAACAACGTAACTGCATTACTATTTCAAATTACTTGTCTTCTCCAGTTTGAAATTCGTGGTTAATATGTTGTCTCATATATTCCCTGAGGAAAGTTAAACCAGCCACAACTGCTCTTGTTTTCAGCCATGACACACAAAGTAAAGCAGATCAGGTTGAGAAGGGCTCTAGACTAAATTTGAGCCAACATATTAATAAACTCTATAGTTCTAAGAATCAGGAAGTTGGGTTGTTTCTGAGTTCAACTGGCAAAACTGACACATCACCACAAACATACTACAAAGAACTGTTTGGTTGCTCTGTAATTACTGGCAGTACTGCAGGCAGAAAGGCACACGCCACGTACAGTATCTACAAAGACCATAAGCATGGTGAACTATGCCTCTTCCCTGCCATCTCTCCTGTTAGTTGCTCCACAGAGCAGGACAAACAGGAATGACTGATGGTCCTCATGAGTGAGTACAGAACGTCTGAGACTGGAAGGGACCTCTGGAAGTCATCTTAGCCATCGAGGGTGACCAGACTACATTCAACGATTCCTTTCTTTGAGTCACCGTGAACATTGCCAAAAATGTAGAACAACCATAAACAGAAAATTGGTATTTTGAATATGAAAAGGTCAGTTATTGCCCTCAATCATGTGATTTTGTTTACAAAGGGTGCATTTACTCCATATCACATATGAGGTGACAGAGCTCATGCTTGACAAATTAACAGTAATACAGCATTAATCCTGATCCTGCTAAAGTCAATCCAAGCCGTGCCAATGTCCGGCGTTTCACTTACACACTCAATTACCAGACTTCCACTATACCTCCTGTTCAGGTTGATTTTTTGTTATGCCATCTTCACATTCCAAACGTCTACCCGCTTCTTTCAGTGCTACAGATTATTTATCTATTTATTTTTAAATAATTAACCAAAACACGCATACAAATAGATCACCCACATACCAATATTGGGGAAAAATGGCTCCGAGCGTTGGCGAATCATGGCTTGCATCTGCCGCTGCTGCTGCTGCTCCTGCCTTTCCTGATCCAAAAGATCCTGCAGAAGAAGTGGCTGCTCCTCCAGCAGCAGTGGTCTCTCTCGATTTTGTTGTTGAGCTAATGGTTGAGGGAGCATTATCTGCTGAGTACCAGATATGCCACTAGGACCAGGACGGTTTGTTACAGCCACAGTTTGATTAGATGTCTGTCCTGTCCCAAAGTTATGATTCGCTGACTGACCCTGAATAAACCCTGGGTTTGGTGACCCTTGAGAAAAATTATGGTTTATTCGTGGAACCATGGTCAAATTGGAATTTAAAGTGTTTTCCAGGATCTGTCCACCAGGTGTCATTAGTGTTTGTGGAATACCTGATGCTTGGTTCAGTTGTGTTGCTGGCAAAGATTGAGAGGGAGACCCTAGTGTCCTTGCTTCAGCGTTATCTGAGCTTTCATTAGCTAGCAAACTCGAGAGGACTGGTGTGGACCCAGAAATACTGCAGGAACTTACTGCTCCTTGAACAGGCAATGGAGCAGATCCCTGAGCATCTGGACTAGGCACAGTTGTTTCTTGACTGGGAACAGCAGTAGTTTTGTCAGGGAAGTCTGGGTTAGCAGGCTGCGCAGAAGCATTTTCTCCATCTTTCAACTCCGTTTCAGCAGCCTGTTGAGTACTTGTCGATTCAGCATTTCCATCACTTTTTTCATTTTCATTCTTCTTTTCCTCATGAGTCTTTGGGGAAAGCACTTCTGTTTTAATTTCATTTTCTGTAGTAGATTTCTTCTGTGGCGACAGGGTCTCAGGATGGGCTTCAGTTTTATCCCCTTGTTCCTTCTGTTTTGGTTCTTCTGCCTTGCCCTGGATATCTAGCTTGTCATCAATGGGGACACTAAGATCTAGTTCTTCATTAAACATTCCTTTCTTATCCCCCACGTCAAGGTCTGGGTCTGTGTACGCAATTATATCAAATTCCCCAGATCTTAGAAGGTCATCGAGGTGAGGATCATTGGTTTCCAAGTTATCTAAAGTGTCCAGTTCATCCCCTTTTCCATCCTCTGTGTCTAGATTCAAATTTTCCAGGTCCTCATCATCCAAATCTTTGACTTCAACCCCATCAAGGTCTTTCACATCCAAATCTTTTACAGCAGGATCATCAGGATCAAGCTTTTCTTCTAGACCATCACTCGGCTGGGTAGGAATCTGTAAATTTGCCGATTCATCGCTTGGTGCAGGTGTAGGCAAAGACGGTCCTGGGAAAGCATCAGCAACTGGTGGATGGCTTAAAGAACGTATTACAAGTGCAGGTGGGTTTTCAGGATTGATTTGATCCTGCTGGGGCTGCGACATATGCTCCAAACCTGTAGACATCTGCAACTGGTTAGGTATACCTTGAGAATTATGTCTCAGTGGTTCTGCTGGTCTTGGGCCCGGAAACTCCTGCCTGGGTATAAACCCTGCATGTCGCTGATGTTGCGCTGATGGATCCATAACATTTGTTGCAGAAGGATTAAAAGGCAGCCTTGGCCTCCCATCAGGAGCTCTGTGACGTAATTCAATAAATGCTTGACCCAATATATTGTGCTGCTGAACTTGAATTCCCTGCGGAGGAAAATGCTGAGAGATCCCAGATGTACTATTTATTTGCGGATTGTTCACTGGCCGAGACATATCAATAGACAGAGATCTTCTCAGCTGTGGTGGAACTCCAGGGCGTTGCATCGGCTGCTGAGGACTGAGGAAACGTTCTTGACCTGATGGTGGACCATGGCCACCTCCTGGAAACCCAAATCTAAAATAAAGTATGAAAGACTAAATAATCTTTTTTCTCAGGACTGCCTAGCCATACTTGACTAAGTAACTATTCACCAAAATGCTTTACATGATACATTCATTAAGATATTTAAATAAATATTGTGACTGATTATGCTTATATTTAAACGAGTTTTATAACTACAATAAAATAATTGCTTTAATTATGTTTAATAAACAACCTGTTTTCAATTCCAATAATAATGAATAGAAAGCTCTGTGACAGCAAGATCTAAGCAAACAAACTACATTTTAATTCAACTTAGTACACTTAAAAAATAATGCATGGATTTACTGAAATAAATTCAAAATATTGAAAATAGTAACTCCTGAGACTACAATATATGTCAATACTGGTATTCATTGTAAAATGGCAGAGACAGAAGTCAACATTGGATTACATATTCATTATAGAGGAAAACAAAAATATTACATTGATCCATTTCTAAGGCATGAAAAGCTAAAGTTATACCTTTCAAATTTTTTTTTTAAATAAATGCCCCAAAACAATGGGCAAGAGTATCTTTCAGTTCACCAAAATTTCCAGTTTCTCCTTTTTATTTCTGATCAACTTCCAATAAAATACAGTGTAGAACAGTGTTAATCAGTGAAAAGTACATTCTAATGTTACAGATACTTACAAGAAAATGTACTGTACATACCAACTTCAGTAAGATTACCAGCTACTGCAGACAATGTATGATTTTTTCACCCTCCAAAAAACCCAGACTTTGTATCTAACAATTTCTGTAAATTTAGAACTACTGCTGTAATATCCTGGTTTTAAGAGACCAAAGTGGCTTACCTAAGACCATGAGGTCTCATCCCCATGGCATTCATATCTCCTGGAAACTGGGGTCTATTGAATTGCCCGTCACCAGGAAATGGTCCACGTTGATCTTTTGGGTATACTGTGAACCTTGGCCCGCCTGGAGGGACAACAGAGGACCTAATATTCCCAGGATACGGAGGAGGAGGACGGTTAAAAATTGGATTTAAGTTGTCTTGCTGCCAGTGCTGAAGAGGAGTTGCATGGGGAGTAGCTGCTTGATCCTGTAAGGCTTTTTCCTGACGAACTGCATTCTTCTTCTGCTGCTGTTGTTGCAGAATAATTTCACGTAATTTCTGGCGCTGTTTAAAAAAAAATTCATTGTGCTTGACATTGCAATTGACATATTTTGAAGTGTTATACTTCGGTAGGTTAAGCCTCTCGGTGGAAAGAAATTCTTCAATCACTACAGAAAAACATTATATTACCATAATCACCTCAGAAATTAGAAGAGGGATCAGATTGTACAAGAACGCTGGTAACAGAATTTTTATCTCCAGACCTCTTGTTAGAGCATATAGTGCGAACCCATTTTACCAGCTAACACAGAAGCAATGCTCTTTTCCTTTTTCTCTTCCAGCAACGCAGGCCCTTTCACCACATGAAAATGTGCATCCTGAGGGAGAAAGGTGACTGGAGGTGCACTAAAGAAAATTCAGCGAGAGGTTTTACACCAAAGGTGCAGAATTTACTCTGACTCTGTGTGAGCAATACTACCAATTTTTCTGCTAAATCCACTTCCCACTGCTCCTTCCAAACAAAAGACCAAGCAGCTTTCCACAAGTTGAATGTAATTTTATGTATGTCTCAACAACAACTGTTTGCCAAACATTCACTGACGAAAGCCTGGAGTGAATGTGCCTGCAGAGGAGCAGTGACCAGTGGCAGAATCACCTCAACACGTCAGCTGCCCGAAAAGTTGGATGTCTATGCTAAGACTGTTGCCCACACTCCCTTTTTTTCAGTCGGTGAACAAGTCACAATCAGTTCTACATTTCATCTATTACAGAATACAATTAGTTGTCCTTTCAAGGTTTTTCCTTTCTCACCCGGTATATGACAGAACTATTGCAGACCAGTCATCTACCTCTTCAATGGCTTCAGCGATAACCTTTACTTCATTTTTGGATCTTGCCCAAATTCCTTAAAAATTACTGATGTTTTTATACTCTATATATTCTGGCTCTATCTAGGAGAGCCAAATGAACACATCGAGTGAACAGATGTAATTCTACATTACACAGCTATGTTTAATGCCAAGAAACTTCAAATATTTAACAAAAATGAGGAAAATTCTACTTATGAAATTTTAATACCGTCAGTATTAAACATTATTCTCACCTGTCTTAATTTTTCAGTATCTGCTTGAGGAGACATATTCATGGTATTCTGTGTATCTGTTACTCCTGTAGTGGGTGCTGGGCCAGGAACTTGTGAAACTTTGGGGAACTGCTGCCCTTGAGAACTCATCGGGGAATTTGCAGATGCATTGAAGTTGCCCTCAGATCCAGGCCGTGACTGTTCGGCAGCATCGTGGGCTAGCTGACCAGTTCCAAAAGATTCTGGCTGAGGTCTTGGAGTCATGGGTGGTTGATCGTAGGGGTCACGTGCTGGAGCAGCAGGACCATGGCTAAATGAATCCGTTATTGCAGGTCCTGCTGGTCTGGGAGTTTGAGAACACGGGTCTGGTGGCCTGACAAAAGTGCCCTGCAACCTGTTCTGCGATGTCTGCAGGAAAGGATCTCTATTTGGTATTAGTCCTGGTCTTGTCATTGCAGGTCTGTTAAAACTCTCTGGTATTCCTGGCCTTGGAGTTCCCGGTTGCTGAGAGTAAGGATCATTCAGAACTGGCCTTGGTGTTCCAGGAGGTTGAGCGTATGGATCAGAATGTCTCTGATTTGCTGGGGACTGAGCAAATAAATCTGCTGGCTGTGCAGGTCTTGGTGTTGGTGGTTGCTGCATATATGGATCGACTGCGGTGGGCCGAGGAGTTCCTGGAGGTTGGGCATAAGGATCGGCGACTGGCCGAGGAGTACCTGGAGGTTGGGAGTAAGGGTCCTGAGAAGCTGGCCTTGAAATGGGTCCGGATTGAGGGAAAGAATCACTCTGTTGTCGCACTATCCGGGGTGGATGCGCGAAAGACTCCTTTATTGCAGGATGGGGAGTAAGAGGAGGCTGGCTGTAGGGATCGTTAGGCTGATTATGGGAGAAGTTATCCACTGGCCTCGGTGTCAAAGCGGGCCGTTCATACGGATCAACAGGAACGCGCCTTGGTGTAGTTGGCATCGATGTGTAAGGATCTTGTGGAGACTGAGGTGGGCGCATGGGAGTTTTAAAGGGTCCAGGGCTACCATCAACGGGAGTAGGAGTAGGAGTCAACGGGGGCCGCGCGTACGCATCGGCAGAAGTTACCCTCTGTCTCTGAAACGTATCGGTTCTGGGAGCTGGCTTAGTGAACGGATCACCGCTTCCAGCTGTCAAAGGAACCTTCCCTGACTGCTCCATAACTATGGGTGACCTTGGGACTCCCAGGGGTTTGGAGAACTGATCTGGTGTCATAACAGGCCTGGGTGTGTCTGGTGGCTTTGCATAGGGATCGCTGCTGCTTGGAGATGAAGAACATGAATCCCTGACTGGCGAAGGCCTGCTTCCCGATGGTTCCGTGACCTGGATGGGCCTGGACATGGCTGACTGTGGTGCACAGGTGTCTAACGGTGTGATGCTACCTCTTCTAACAATGTTTTGATTAATAGGTGCTGGTCTAGGTGTTCCCACCATTTTAGCGTATGGATCCATTGGAGAAGGAGGCCTTGTGTTTGTGGAACCTGGAGAAAACATCTGCTGGGATGACGTCTGAGGAGTCTGAGACTGAGCCAGTGAATCGTGTACTGGGATTCGGGTTGGAGTAGGGGGTGGGGCCTGTGGTTTTAGGAACACATCATCTGAGGATGCTGAAGTAGGTGTAGCAGGTAGCTGCTGCTTTGCAAATAGATCCTTATGGAATGTTTGCTGTGCTGGGGACATACTGCCATTGCCAGTTTGTGGTGTTAAGGGGCTCTGGATCCCACTGCTAGGCGTGTCTGAGCCAGACTGGCTCAGATGCTGTTGTGAACCAAACTGCTGCTGTTGCTGTTGCTGCTGCTGTTGCTGCTGTTCATTTTTCACTTGTTCAAGCTTCTGTGTGGCTTCTATTTTGGCTTGCTGCTTACTTTTTTGCCGCATTTGCTGTTTTAAAGTTATAAGGGAAAAGGTTACACTTCTACATACATGATAAAATCGTCGATGACTGAAAATGGATCAATAATCAAAACTTTAAAACACACTAAGTATCAGCTACGAATAGTTGTAAATTGTAAATGCAATGGAAGCAGAGAGCACAGGTATTCGTAAAGTTCGATTACCTTGACATGCACCCTGGATTGCCTGGGAAGAACTTTTCCCAGTCTGCCTGAAGAGCAGCCTTATACTTTGAAGACGAGTACTGACGGATGCAGCACTGATGGAGGCAAACAGTTTCTGAGAGACAACCACCCTAATCTGAAGCAGTAAGCTGCTGCTTACTGCAAGGATAAAGTTACTGCAATATAGGGTGTATAAAAACAAACTATTGCACCAGCTAACCATACAGAGAAAGAATAACCTACTTCCACAATAGGTAGAATTTAAGAGCAGAATTTTAAAACAAAATTTTCTAACATCTACTAGCAGCTTTTTCTGATAGCATCTATTTTCTTCCATAATGTCTGAATTTGTACTCTTCTACAAAGAAAGATTAAAATTGATTTATTATAACAGAGGATTCCAACAATGCAATAAAAACCAGGAACAAAAATAAAACAGCCTAAAAGCAACACACCTGTCTGAATTTCCATTCTTGTTCATGTTCCGATTCCCTCTGTTTTAATGGATCTTTAAAGAGGTCAGAGTCGATACGTGAGCTAGGATCAATGCTATCCTGTTGCTGTTGCCTTTTCATGGAGTCATTTGACATCTGTACTTTATTGATGCGCAAAGCAGCTCTATTATCTCTGGCTTTTTGCTGGGAAAAGATTAAAAAAAACCATATGTAGTAAGCCTCGCTTTCTTTTGCTGAGTGTGAACACTGCATCTGTTATTACTACAAAATTTACAACCAAATTATTTGTACGACCTGTTTCTATCAAACACATGCTTGTAAAAACTACATTACAAACGTTACTAGGAACTTCAAACTGAAAATACTTCACCCCTGTAGAAATCCTGTGTTTAAACTAACACAAACAGAAAGAACTAATGAGTTATTAGCAGCAGAGGTTTTGTATATATTAGGAGTCCCTGTTCAGGTACTGTGCTGAGCCAGGAAAGCATGAATCCGACCAGTTTACCTTTCAAATCGCGTATTGTTGTGGTCTAAAACCTGAAGACATGAGCACAGCAGATAATGCTTGGATCAATAAAGGCCAATACTGCGAAGAAGTTCAATGACAAGAAAAATACAGTCTACTCCATTAAATAGCCTCTATAGATCTCAGTCTGTGTTAAGTTAGCAGTATAAACATAGGATATGGGTTTATAGATCAGGAAAAATTGGATGGAAGAACAGCAATTCCTCTTCAATGAGGCATTTTACAGCCATACTGACACTTTAAAACATCTAATGAAAGTTTCAAAGAGTCTGTTTTACTACCAGTCTAGGATGCGATTCCTTTTCCGAATCAAATCCTCACATCTTCTTTTTTACAATTTCATTTGCAGTTTTCAAGTGGGGGCTGCTTGGCAAAAAAGGCTTAAATCCTTCCCCTCCGACAAAGTAACACAGATGAGAGCACCAGGGCCACAACAGCAGAAATTAGTGTCATTTCCTTTCTAAGTGACAGGATTGTGCATAGTAGTAAGGGAAGTAAAATGCCTACAGCAAAAATGCAATAACAGTCTTCTGAATTTCATTTCTAAGGTAGCCTTTATTCACGTCCCCTGAGTGAAAGATCCCCAGGACAGGCAACACAGCAGCTCCTTGTGTGCACAATGCTAAGTACAGTAGAAACAGCTGTAGTGTAAGTATGTGGACTGTAACGTCTGTGAGGAAATAACTGCTTCTTACTATGCAAATACTCTTATGTACATGTATCTGCAACTGCATGTTCCCTTCCCACCAAACATGAAGGAAATAGTATTTGCATCTAAGTCTTGGATATCCATCAGGAGAATAGGACTGCATTTATTAAGAGCAATGAAAAAGGAAAATTCAGTAATAGAATTAATTGTAAAGGGATAAATGCCTGGATAAAAATCCACTCATCTCAGGGAATAGTTTCTTGTAAATGCTATATGGAGGGAATCACCAAGATTTAATATAGCATCGATGAGATGACAGAGGTCCAAAGGTGCTAAAGTTACAGGCCTGAATGAAAAGCAGAATAATAATGATATCTCAGTGATACAAAGCAGACAATAGAGAAGGACTTTTCAAGCGGACAGGATTTTTAGAAAGACCAAGATCTTAATGGCTTGGGTGTCCACTTCCCACACTGAATCTGGAATAACAGGTGGGGGGAGTGAAGGAGACTGAAAGCATAACCTTGAAGAATGCACTGAATCTACATAGTGAGAATGAGAACAATCATCCAATTACTGTTGTGATGAAAGAAAGAAAAGGTAAGAACCAGAAGAGAATGGAGACATAAGAACATTGCAGAAAGGTACCTTAACCAACGACAGATGGGCAGGTTGAGAAGAATGAAATCTAGGTTCTGAGGTTTGGATATCAAGAGGCTTTAACAAGAGGTTTCATCAGAGCACAAGGGTTGCCAGTTGAATGGCAGTTCTACAGCATCAGGAATCAGAGACCACGTATTCCAGACAGCTACTACAAACATGCCTGTTTGCTTGACTCAGATGTGAAGAAGGTGAATGCTTTTGGAGAGAATGGAGTCCCTCATGCTCCCTATAGCATGGAAGATATTAAGAGTTTGCACTGCAGAAAGAGAAGAGAATGTAGTAACAGGGAACAGTAAGGCAAAAATAGAAGAATAAAAGAAAATGAGGAAAGTAGAGATGTGAAGCACTGATGCCTCTGGAATGGTTAGCAGTTCAACAGGTGAAAGACTTCAGCAACACTAATGGGGCTTAAAAGAAAACACTAGTGAGAGGGGAAGATGAAAGAGAGGAAGGTCACGTTGTGATCTGTTATCATCCTTATGAAGAAACTGGTGAGATCCTGTGCAGAAAGAGACGAGCAAGTAAGACTTGAGGCATGAATCAAATGTAGCAAGGAGGTAGTGAGAGCTGCAAATATTCTCATCTCAGTTGATGTTTTTAGATTGCACAATACTAACATAGTGTATTTCAAGGATGAAAAGGAGAAAACACAGAAGTATTCAGAGATAGAAATTAAATCACATTGACATTCTTAGAGTAAGTAATCTTTCACTAACCCTACTTATTTAAAAAAATAAAAATGAAAGTCTTGTAGATGAAATACTACATTTTTGCTAATAGTATGCAAATGCAGGTGGTAGTTGTTCTTACCACATATGGAGCCCTCTCTTGCGAGCTTGCCTTCCTCCACAGTTTAGCAATCTGCTTCACTCTTGTAGCCCAGTCTGCACCAAAAAATGTATTAATATGCAAGGCATTAATAAGTCTATTTTATATCACTTAAAATAAGGATGCATACATTTCTACACAATATTTGACTTTACTTGGTAAATTGCTCACCTGGGAATTCTTCCTTTAGGTTAGGGAAGTTGATATTTGTATAGAGAACAGGTGCTACTGTTGCCATTTCACCCAATGCTTCCTCTTTTTCCCACTTAAGAGTGCTTCTTTGAGCATTGGACATCGTATCACCTTCACCTTCCAAAGGTGGAGCAGATGGTGCCCACGAGCTGTTTGGATCGCTTACCATTGGATTGAATGCCTGATTCTTATCCCTGGCAAGGCAGAAAATAATTTGTTTTGTAAATAGATTTATCTTAATATACAAAAACAATTAACAAACTTATTCTGTTTGCTATTTCAGTAGTCAGCAAGCTGCAAGAACACAGACCTTCTGTAGTGGCTATCTAGAACTAAGTAGTTAAATGCCAACTGTATCACAGTATTAATACCACCTCCACCACCCAAGTGAGAAGGAATGGTTATTTTTGACTTCCCATCTTAACTTACCTGGTATCAGTATATGGTTGCTGCGTTATGGGAGAGAAGGTGCCCAATCCACCTCCGGGAGTCAAAGTTGTATGAGGGAGATGAGGGTTAGGACCAATCAGACCATTCATAAGCGGTACTCTTGGAAATGCACTCTCTCCTAGAAAAAGAAGTTTACATTACTGTTTTAAATTTTAAAGGGTGACTACTTAAGGTAGAGGTGGAAATTTCTGGTGAAGAAGATGTTTCACCTAATGAAATACTAATTGCTTTAAAATTTCATACTACTGACCTTACCTTTTTGGAAAGGCTTTGAAATCAATTTACGTTGCTTCCCTACAAGCTTAAGGGGTTCCTTGCTACTGCATCACATCCCTGCACAGATTTTCTTTTTGTGTCTGTTTTTTTAAATGGTTTTCCAAAGCTTTTGCATTAGTCCATGTTGTGGTACCACACTTAATATTTAAGTATATTCTTAAAGGTTAATGGTCTGTAGTATGTTATACCCAATTCCAGCAGAAAAAAAAAAAGTTCCACAAAGAAAAGAAAAATCTACACTGCTGCCAAGCACCAATCATGAAGAAAGTTGCTTTCGGTCCTTGCAGAATTACGATTAACCACCTGAATTAAACATCTCTTCTTCTGAGACAGCAGTGTATCAAAGTAAGCCCTGTTATCTACTAACTGCCTAATTTGTAACCAATGAACTAGACGAAACCTAGTCAAATGAGCATCAGCAGTGTAATTAAATGTCCAGCCTAGCAGTATTAAGGAGGAAAATTTTATTTACTTGATTAAAATATTAGGCAAATCTGGCAGAGGTAGATTCATTCCAGCAGATGGTCTTTGCAGATGTTCCTACACAGAATTAACACTGACCTTTGAATCCCTGTCACTTAAGTGCAATTATCAGTGTGTTCTGGATATTTTCCTAACAGCACAAAAGTAATTCAGGAATAGACATATCTGTAGTATAATTCACTGTATCACTCTCTCGCACTTGACATGACTGTCTTTTGATTTACACGTTACATAAACTACACAGGGAAGTTTAGTTTGGATGAAAGTTAACTCGATTAGAATTTAAGAAAACGTGCCTTATCATAGCTGCTAAACAGCTAGTATATGGTAACTGAAGTCCTGACAAACACCAACAGAGCTGAGGCTCTCGTTCACACAGTAGGCTTACGTGTCTTTATGAGAAGAGACTGCTAATTTTACTTGAAATTGCTGAAACTTGATACAAGCTTCCCCATTACTGAAGTATTTATCTCACAGAAACATGTGGATCATTACACCATAACTGAACCAAATTACAAACCTAAAACTTTGTAATTGTGGCAATTCCCACAGGGAGAAAGTTAAACAATCTTACCGAGCTCAAATGCTGAAGTTATCAAGTATCCAAATAACTGGGAAACTGGCACTGATATCTATATTATCTTTTGCTTTAAATCACCTCATTATTTGCTTTAAACTCTCTCCTTTCCAAGACTTTTTGAAGTATTTCCTTTTTATGGAAATTCAATCAACTAGGAAACCAATCATTTTTTTTCTCTTGTGATTAATTCACGGGTGAAATCAATTTGCATGCTACGTTTTGTAGTACCAGTATAATAAGATTGGGCACTCTTTACATAAGCTCAAGGAAAATCCACTAATGGTGATGTGTGATGAGAAAAGTGCATTTAATTATGCTCATACATACTGCTAAAAACCTGTTCTACTAGAAACAACAAATAGTATCAGTTTACCCCTTGCTTTCAATATAGAAGCAGTAAGGCGCTGTATCAATTCATAACAATTTTAATTGTAAGAAAGAAAATAAATGATACATTCCGAAATTTCTTAGCCTCCTCTTTATTATTTGGATAGGAATATTTAACATGTAAAACTTAATTCTTAAAAGAAATTTAAGACTCACTAAATCACTGTCACACAGACATTTTCATTAGTCTTGAGGAGGTACTCAGAAGTAATGAAAGAGCAAATCAGAAGAGAACACATGCTTTATCACAGACAATTTCAAGAATATGGAAGTGTCGGCTAAAATAAAAGCTCCAATATGTCACAAAAATCTGAAATGGCTGTCCCTTTCAGTTTGCAATATTTACCTGCACATTAATTACAGACTCCCTTCAGAACATTTTTAGAGAAATATTTCATGAATTAACAAAAGCGGGCTCCATGAATTAACAATGGCAGAAATTAAGGCGTGTCCTACTTTCATGTTGGCATTTAACAGATGCACAACCCTCCTGACTAAGCTTCTGTTGTTAGAAGTAACAAAGGCACTTACCTTGACTGTGCAAAGACATAAGTTGTGGTGGAGGTGGAGGCTGCGGCAAAGGAGCTGGCTGTGTGGTTGCTGGACTTAATACAGCTGTGAACAGATCTTCAACATCCTTTCCTCCTAGTTCTGCAAAAACACTGTGCATAAGTTGGCTGACATTGTTTGCAAACTCTATCTTGTAGAAGACAACACAGATTAAGAACACGTACCTGGGATTTTGTACAATTTGCCAAGAATAGCACCTGGGCAAATTAAAAACAACACAATGAGTAATCACCAAAAATGCAATAAAATTAAGTCTGCAACCAAGTGCAAATAGTCAATGTTACCTTACGTAGGTAGCAATTTAAAAACAAACAAACAAAAAACTCCACCAAGTCTTCCGTAAGACCAGATCAAGAATGACAAAAAATTACCATCTGTGACCATTTTGTCTAGTTCTGGACTGAGGATTCCATCCAATTGTTCTTCACTCAATGGCCGTGAACTCGGGTTGACATTTGGCTGAGGCAGAGAAGAAGGATCATCAGAGATGGGGCCAATATCCAATCCAGCTGAAGGAGGAAAGAATATTAAATTAGACATAAGCAGTAAAACCTACTGATGTAGAATAAAGGCCATAAAACTTATTTTTTTTTTCTTGCTAGAGCTATCAACTAAATGAAGACTTTCTTAAAATTTGAAAGGAAAGGCAAAATATGACATCCATTAGAAAAAAGTAAACAAACACTCCCACTAATTATCTCCAGTTTACTGTACTGTTTGAGGAATGTTAATTGAATAGAATGCAACTGGAACAAGAGAAAAATTTTGTTGAAACAAGACTACGAAGTTCAGTTACAGCATGTTTTCAAGCATATAGTTTTCAATATGCAGTTCCAATATGATTATTTTTCACATTTTAAAAGCAGTAACACTAGTAGGCAGTATGTTGCATCCTCATGTACGTTAAGCTGCACCCCAAACATTCTTACGTATTACATTAAGTATCTACTGAAGTGCTCTTGAAGTGTACTCAATATCAAACTGGTTATAGCAGCTTCCATCTCAAAAACAACTACTGAATATTCCAGGTTATATTAGACAAAGTTATTTGTTGATACTGAGAAACCATAACTTTCTACTTAAATTTCACAGCGTCCTTTACAAGTCAATAAATCTCTCAAAAGAGAAACATCTTTGAAAATAAAGCTAGACACTTCAGTATTTAAAATATATTTCTGTATTAAACATCAAATAAAAATATATTTAAAATAATGAAACATGCCATTCTACTTATTGTCGAAGTGTTTTACATAAAGTGATGAACAATCATCCAGTGAAAACAAAAAAGATTGATGCTGTCTATTTTATTCATGCCTTAATATGTTCACATTGTTAAAATGCTTGTAATTTATTAAAGATACAACTACAATAAAAACTACACACTACCACTATAAGTAATATTAACGGCGACAGAAAGAAAATGCATGGTTTTGTAACATGAAACACAAAAACTCACAAAGGTTTTCAAAAACTGGAAGCAAAACTTTATGCAATACTCTACTAAATGTGGAGTGCAGAGTTTATAGGTCATGTTAGACTCAAACAATACAGAAAGAGTGGAAAACAAAAGCATGAATTAGTGTCACAGTAAAGGAGTACTAGCTTCTACACATGCAGTTGTTTCAGCTAAAACCACTAGGAAAGATGACTACTTCTAACCATGGATCATCCATTGTTTAGTTTCTTACCAAATGGGGAGGGTGAGTTCTCAACCTGGAAAGTGCATAAATCAAGACCTACAGGACCCAAACCAGATAAAATGGATGATTATAACATGAAAACAAAAAAAAGTAAAGAAAAAGCTGCATGCTGAAAAAGCTACGCAGGTATGACAGACAACAGAAGGTTTTTTTTTTTCTCTCTCTTAAGGAGCAAAGCAAAGAGCCAGGTTAAAAAAAAAATGTTGAAGAGGTTGAGTCGTTTTTTTGTAGAAGACAAAATCACCTCAAACCAAGGTGTTCTTAAGATACGAAAATCCTGTCTGAAATCACCTACAGCACAACCTAGAATACAACAACTACATCTATAGTAAAGAGAAAAAAAAGAACACAAATACCAGAGAGACCTTATAAACATACATACCTGAATGATCTCCAGACTTGACCAAATCATCAGAAAGTATTCCGAGAATATCATCATCAGTGTTTAAGACCTCAGAAAGATCAGCCAAGGGATCGTCAGTGCTACCTGTAGAAGATGCAAAGTAAAATTAACCGGTCTGTGGCATTTTTGTGCTTAAACATGACTCTGGTGATGTATGATAGCTTGAGCTATAGACTCAAACACAGGTTTACCAGGCTATACTGGCCCTCCTCGTGTGCCATGCACTGCAGGTTACACTGAAGTGGGAATCAAGTCATCATCCCCTCCCCACTCAGTACTGTAGCCATGTTCACGTTTAAATTGATTAGTATTTCTGGAGCATAATAAAAGCGATAAATCAGTCGTGCAGAAGAAAGACTGGCTTTTTTTTTTTTTTAAAGAACCTTTTTTTAGGTTTTAGGAAAAAAAAGATCTAACGAGAACTCAACATCTAAGACACAAAGGCCCACGAATTTAAGAATCAACAAATGTGTTTGGTGAAGGAGACAGCTCACAGCAAGTGTACGGGAAATATTAAAAAAAAAGAAAAAAGAAAAAAGAAAATTATCAGTATTCTTCTCTTACCACCACTATCTTTCCTAACACTATAGAGCAACCAGTTACTACACCCTGATACGGAAAGAAAATATAACAGTAAGAAGTAGTAGTAAGTAAATGGAAACTGGAGCTGCTATTTTTACGATCAGAAGTCCTGAAGAAATGAGAACAACCGGAGGTAGAAATGTCATGTTTGTTTGCAATCTAGCAAAAACTAGTCTGATCCTAGCAATAAATTATGGAATATTAAATAATAATTCTGGATATGATTATCTTCTTGACATCCTATTCACTAGGGTGAAGCAACTCCAAACGACCCATCTGGTTTTATTAACTAGGTTTTAGGACGATTACAGACATGCAATGTTTAAAGAAAATTATTTGACAAACAAAAAGAAATTGAGAAAAATATTAAAAAAAAAAAACACTGCAAACTATCATGACCACATGAGAAATCACTGCAAAAACAAACATGAAGAGATGGTAAAACACACCAATATGCATATAATTAACAGAGAAAAGGTATTAATACAAATCATACAGCATACAATATGGAAAACCAATATGGGCAGGTAAAAGGGACCAGAAATTCAAAGGGCAAACGTATTTCATAGATATATGGGTATCTTTCCCACTGCTCCTACCCAGCTTCCCCAGAAAAGTATTTCTAGCTTAATTGCGAGGCCTGGTGCCAAGGATTTAATTATATCACGAGGCTATTTTCCAATCTGCTAAACTTTACAGTGATTTAAAAGTTCCTTTTGTTCTTCAGAGACGACTCTTTTCCCTCCAACCGTCAGTAAAAGTCAAAATGAAAATTCACTTTACTACGTTTGTTCTTCATTTTTATCCTCTATAACACAGAGGAAATGATACCATCTTAATTAAATAGTATCTTATGTTTGCCACTTAGTTAGGTCAATCAATGTGTCAGCATACAATGCTCTGTTAACAAAATATATATAAATAATGCAGCTCTTACTAGTATTAGGAAGAGTACTTAAAGGTATCTCCAAACCACGTATCACTTTGTGTGTGTCCTTATTTTAGTTGTGGACTTGGTAAAAAGGACTATGAAATTTAAGGTTTTAAACACAAGCTAGTTGTTTGGGGTTTTTTTTGATACACATTCTTCCTGGCAGTTTGGTCAAACACAATCACGCAAGTCAGTAAGTTGCACCAGGCACCATGCCGTGGTGTTAAGGTCTTCACTTGGCTGACAGGCAAAGAACAGACTTGAGCTGTCTTCTAACTTTTCTGAGCTCCTGCCTGAAGGTGGACAAGTAGCAGGGAGAAAAAAGCCCTTATGAGGGAAGTACCAAGACCATATCAGCATCCTTCAATATGCTATGGTGCTTTCCTCCACAGCCTTTAGTAATGTGCTTGGGAAGAGTCCCTAAGAAGTCAACTTCTAAAGCGAACCCAAATACATTGAGTAAGTAGCAAGAAAAGACTCAGGTGTAGAGATGTACAACTGAAGCGTTTACCGCCCATAGTTACCAAATGATTGTGAATAAATTCAGGCTTCAAGTTTTAAGGCTTCTAACTGTTAAGGCAATCAGGTTCTGTAATGGCCTTCCGATGAGACTGGTGGGTTGCAAAAAAGCCAACTGCTATCAAGATTGATCTGGTTAAGTCTATAAAAAGACAGTGTTGGTGATAGCAGGGGGGTAGACTCTATGATCCACAAGCTTCATGTAAGACATCTGAAGTAAAGTGTTTTTTTTTTCAGTTTTAATTCAATGGATGCTAAATATTATCTTGGAAATAACCAAATCCCTTTTATTCAGCTGCTCCAGATCGGAATCAATAGCCAGTTGACATCTGTGCCAAACAAATAGCTCAATACTGCTCATTAATTTGACTCTTCAGAATAGAGATGAAAACTAAGACAAAGCAAGAAGGAAAATTACTTGCTTATAATGCTGGATCTCTAACAGAGCAGGATTCTACTTCTACCTCGTGATCCTGATTCCTCCGATGCATTTGGTTTTATTTATTTATTACAAGAGTAAAAACGCCTCTCCCAGGGCTGCAGCCACCCTAATGTGTTTAATCACAGACTGACGTATCTAGTTTTAAGATGTCCCAGTAGCAATGGAATTAGCTGCGCAGGGACGCAGATGACTCCTCTCTTTTTGTTTAAGAAGAATTTCCTTAGCATTCTCGAGACCCTACTGAAATAGACGACTTTTTCAGCATCTCCAGGAAAAAAAAATAAATACTGAATATAGCCTATTTTATACACAAAGAAAGTTCACATTTTCAGAACCTTGCCAAGAGGCCTTTTTTTAAAATTTTGATGAGGCACACTCAGGTCAAGGCTCTCAGGAGTGACACAGAGCCCCCACATCACCCAGGATGTATCAGATCACAACCCCAGATCACAGAGGATGTACAGATCATGGTCAACACCTTCATCGTTAACCAGCGAGCAGCCAGGAGACTCTGGAGACCTGGTGCTCTGTGCTCCCGGTGAGCAAGCCTTTGCACTCTGCTCTAGCAGCTCTCTTTTAAATGATTCTAAGGTTTGACCCCATACACCGCAGCAGTGTGCCACTAATGTCATAAAACCATGGCAGAGGTGAGTCTTACAACCAAAAATACAAATTGCAACCTCTTTGCTAGATCGAAATCAGAACTGGCAGCCTAAAGCTCACTTTAATCACCGTTACTAGTAACCAACAGTGAAGAATGGACTCTAAAAACCCTCTTCTGTCTGGCTCTGCCGATCACCATCACTACTGCAATCTTGTCTGGCAAACGCTTTGGCTACTCTTAACCAAGCTCTAAGAATAAACAGTCACAGCATGTCACTGCGGTGCATTGTCAATTCATTAGCAGACTGAACACATCACTGTTAAAACTCCCTAGCAGTCCTGTGTACATGTGGAAAAGCAAAACAGATCTACTAAATTCCTCCTAAGATGCTTAAGAGCTCTTTGGAAGAAGAACAAGCATATCTAACCCTTATTGCTGGGTTTAATCAATTGAGTTTGCATGAGAAGAACATCTTCCTTGTGGGAAAGACCTACCCAGTTAAGCAAGGATTCTCACAGGAGTTAGCAATCCTGGTTACAACTGGCACTGTAGGAAAGTAACACAGTAATGACATGCTCCTACCACCTCCGGGTGCAGTGAACAAAGCAGGTCTGTATCAAACTGATGGAAATAGCACAGGTGCTCTCGGACACTGCTCTCATCACCAGCTCCTCTGCAATACTAGCCAGAAGGGAAGATCTGACTGCTGCTAGCTCGGTAATTAGCAAATTTAGCAAGGTCTCCATCAATCAGATTGAATCTGGCTCTGTCAGACATGTGGATGCTATTGTGGAAATAACTGTCTCCCACATGGTCACAGCAAAAGAGTAAAGAAAAATTGCACTGGAACTGATCGATGTTGGCAGATGACTTCACCCGCTGGCTCTCCAACTACAACAAACAGCTCCGTCTGGACACAATTTTGGCCTGAAATCTTAACGGTAGGGAGACAATTGTTGAGAACATTCCTATGGCCAGAAAACACTGTCCTTTTAGACTCTCATATAAAATGGGAAAGACAGGAGGTTATCCACTGAAGCTGTTGAAGTAATTCATTTATTTCCTAATAACCACCCCTTTACAATTTATTTCTGCATAGAAGAAGAGGAAATGATGAAGTTTTACAACTTTGCTGGTTCATAAAGAGCTTAAAAAAATAATCCTTTCCACTTTGGAAAAAGACATTATACTAAGTTTCAACAGTTTTAAAACCTTCCTTATACTACCATAATACATAAACATTAATGATTTTAATCATGCAGTTTGAGATGCCAGCGAAGACTTCAAATCTGTGGTTCCTGAAAGAAGGCTGGGGTGAGAAAATGTCTGTGTGACTATTTTCTTGTAGTGTTGGAACCGATGGAATACAGAACTTGAAACACTCCATTTGCAGTGGTTTCCCCTTAAGGGGAAGTTAACCTTTGTATTCTCCATTACTCACAATTTCAACTGTATAACAATCAATGTTTAATTATAATGTAGCCTTTTGCTTTTCATTTAGCAGATTTTCACCGAGTAACGATCACAAATAAGTGATCTTTCTGCAAAAGACTCTCTGGGCATAGGAAACTGTGTTAGTGTATGTCAACATTTTTAGATGGAGAAAGTGAAGATGAGCTGAAACACAAGTCACAAATTAACCAATATAAACAAGATATAGAAACAGTTTTTAAAAAGTTCAGGATAGTAAGACACCTCCAGCTAACAGCATATCCAAGACACAAAGGGAAAAAAAAGAAGTGGAACAGACAATAAGGTTTTTGTTTTTAATTGCTCCTTTGTGTGAAGCTGCCCTTTCAGCAGCATGTATAACCCTCTGGCTACTTGCAAAACTCCCAATAATATCTCCAGCAAAGTTTTGCAACGGAAAGCAAAACCAAAAGATCGCCTAGGGGCTACAAACTGTACCTTGAAAGGGCACTCATGTTCAGGAAGGGCATGGTGAACTAAGAGGAGGAGAGGAGACTGGTAACCTAAAATAATCTAAAACATTAAAGAAGATAGAAGTTGGCTGATACTTATCCAACTAACATTCAGAACACTACTAAAAACACCTTTTAATCTGAGGGTTTTTTTGTATTCTCCTATGAGAGATCTGTATGAGCATTCTTAGACGGAATTCATTTTCATGAATTTTACAGACACGGATGTTACAGTCGAGGAGTGTCAGATTTTGTATTAAGTTCCAATTGCCAAGCCATCCACTGCTCTTGCTGCAACAAGTAAAGCCCTGGAGCTAGATGTCACTGATTATAAATGTAACTTAACCTCACAAGAGCACTTGACATACAGAATGCTGGAAAATACATCAGTCTACACTCCGGAAGTGTGGAAGAGCCCCATTTACAACAAAAACAAACTACTGGATTATCACTAACTTTAGCATTGTATACCTTGAGGTCCCAGTTTTGCCTGAGCTGGAGTGGAGGTTGAGCTACGAAGTGGGTCTGATGAAGGATCCAGGAAATTGGTGGTCAGATTTGTTTTACATGAGAGTGGAAGTGATTCTTCAGGCAAATTATCAAGGCTCATCTTGTTTTGTCTACTGGTATCTAGCAGATCTTTCCCAAAGAAAGCTTCCTGCAAAGAGGACAAAATGATTCAATATAGAAGAACAGTCTATCTACTGAAAAGGTTACACACGCATTAAAGTCAAAATGAAAACCCCAATGATTACTAGAAATGTAGAATTACAGTCTCAGTCCCATACCTCTCTGGGTATGGCATCATCTTCTCCAGGCTATGAGGTGTGGATACAGCTGATATATAGCTTACCTGAGGTAGCTACATAACTCCCTTGAATTCACATCTTAAATTATACAGAAAAACTTCCATGTCTTCTTACATATATTCAGCATAGACAGTGTACCAATACAGTGCTATTAAAAAAACCATATGAATCTCAAAGAAGTTATTCAGTATTTCTTCTTGCACAAAAATGAGAGCTGAAGAAGGGGAAAGCTACTGAACAACTCGATAAAAGCCATGAAAAAGTTAATGAAAAATACTCCAGCTCACTGTGGTCCAAGTTCTGGAATGATTAAATGCTGCATTGCAGTTAGTACAAAATCGTCCTAAGGGAGAACTGCAGTAACAAAATACCTAAAGCTATTTAAAATACTATTCACAGCCACCACTCACCTAAACCTGAGCACTTGAGTTATTTGACAAGAGCCTATCAAATCGAGTTTTACTCATCGCCTAACAACTTTTCCTGTTTTCATATAGTCTTTAAAACCTCGATTTAGGACATAGTGTCTAGAAATAAAGCTATAGACTGATTTTTATTATCAGTTATTCCTATGAATTATTCTGTTCTATGTGACGAATATGTGCAGTAAGAAAAAGCATTTGTTCTTATTAATACAAAGGGAATTTTGCTTAAGTATTTTCTTTCCAACTCACTTCTCCACTTGTGAAATACAAATTATTTTTAGACAGATTGCTCCGCCTCTGTCAATTTTGCTTCCAGTCCTGACATAGTTTATGCCATGAACTTTGGTAAATATCTACAAAATAAGGTTTTCATGAAAAAGGTGGCTGAGAAGAAGAACAAAACAAATAATGTTCTTGGTGAGAGAAAGATACAAACCAGCTGGTTTATAAACCAGGTGAGGATAGGTAAGCTGGTCAATCAACATTAACATCTTGGTTATTATCCACATTCCTGAAGATCAAGTGCTACCTCTCTTAGCTCTGGGGACATCACGTTAGTAATGGTCAGTAGAAGAGCAGGGATTATTGTGGTGGGGAGATGCAGAGCATATAGAAAGATGAATCTACGGAAAAACCTTCCCCTATGAAATCACGTTCTACAATCTTCTGTAAAGAAAAGGTAGTATTTAGAGGAAATGGAACGATCAAACTAAGACATCTTACACCGCTGAATGTAGTACACAAGATGACAAGCTGAAAATGTCATGTGTCAGTTTACAAAGAAAACAAAGAATTTATTTTTCCTCTCTCTCAGAACAAGAAGCCTAAACACTGAAGAGATTTAAGGTAACATACATATTTCTCTACAAAGTAACAAACTTTTCCTACAGAAAACACATTACATTTGAACGATAAATTGGGAATCAGAAAAGAAGCATTTATGGTTTAAATGACCTATGAACTAAGAAACACGAAGATCAGTTTTTAAAATGTATTTACTCAGAAAGTATACCGATAGTTTTACCTGCAAGTAGACAGGAAAAGTTTCTTCAAGTTTATTCTTCTTTTTCCTGTAACGCTTTTTAATTTTCTCAGTACTTTCAGAAGCTGGGGTAGACTCCTCAACTGGAGTGTCTGGCAACTGTTCTGTCCAACCTGAAAAATAGCATTCAGGCACAAATAAATAAAATGCTCTGTGTCTTGCTCAAAATGTACAGGGCTAGCATGCCTAACACACCTTACTACCTATTTATGTGCATGAGTTTATTATTCTGAATATCACTGTAGATACATTCTGAAGGTGGCTTTTTGTCAGCTGTGAACCTGGTCACCTGGGTTCAGGAAGGCAGAAATGCCATCTGCGATACTAGCCACATCATGATCTTGCCGTACTTCATTAGCTTTAGATAGACCTTTAACTTTTCTATCTCTAAGCCAACCTAGGAATTTGGTCATTTGAGAGAAGTTATAGCTGGCATTCAACCAGATATTTGCAAGAGAATTCTACTGAAGTACTGTGTCTAGAATCAACACTGTTGAGCTACACATTAATCACCCTTCAATTTATAAACTAATTTTTCTCAAAGTGAAAGCACAAACCATTTTTTAAAATCTGAAAAATGACTTGTACAAATAATGAACAGGCCAGAAAAAGAAATCTATAAAGAAGCCCTTCAAGAAAAATTACACATTTATTCAGCTATCATATATGAAGCTGCACAGCATTTTTTCCTAACAAACGCCAAAGCACAGTGTGCTAATCAATCATTTAATACTTTATTTTGACAGACCAGTGAAAACACTAGAGGTAAAGAGCTAAACTTTTTAAGTCCTTCACTTCTCCCTTGCCAAAGCTAACTACATGAAGTTAATGTCCCTGGGAAGTTATTTAAGAAACTACATTACGTAGTAAAATTTGCCATGCTTTATACTACAGTCATCTCTTGCACCACATTCAGAGGGCACCGAGCAGACTGAGGCTCACCGACCCTGTGACCCCTGTGCTGGTCAAGAGTAAGCTTTTGCAGAAAAAGGGAGTGGGACATGACAAGAATAGCAAACAACTTTCTAAGGCTGATGAGCACTGGCAGCTGAGGAGCAGGCTCTCAGCAAGCTATGATGATTTACAACATACAAAGACATTCTGAGTTATTTTTTTCTTAACAAGCAATTGTGCCTGAGCAAGTAGAGAAACTCAGCTGTTTAACTGAAAAATACTTAAAAATACTGCTTTTTAACAATTTGCGTTATACTGGTACACAGAATGGGTAATTAACTTTTCTTTAACTTACAGGAGAAGATCCCTACATACAAACTGAAAAACGTTAAAGCAAAGTTTTTCAACACTATCTGAAACAATCTAGTATACCACACCAAAACAGTATTTACAAAGCAGAAAAACATAGCTATAACATTAACATATTGAAGAAAAAGCAAGCACTTTTTCTGAACTGGGGACCCAAATACAATACTGGGTTGCACTGCTAACAGAAACATTTGTTGACTTCAAAAAGTAGTTCTACAAACACAAGCAAGGACAAAATTATTAGTAATATAAGTTGGTAACTTGTATTATTTTTTACTGCATTAACCATGAACAACAAAAATAACAGCTAAGTTTCTGCACTTACCTTCATCTCTGCCAGGCAACTGCTCAGAAACAGATCCAGAAGAATCTTTCCTGGAGAGAGATCTTTTAGTCTTCCCCTGCCCTGTACGACTTCTTTGACGTACCATAAATCCACCAATACCTAACAAGAAAAAAAAATTCAGTATAGCAATTAAAACTGTGCTTTATAGCAAGAACGAGAGGCAAGACTATTCTGCAGGTAAATTGGACAACTGCATCTGCAGAGGTCTAAGAAGAAATCTGATATACTTGATGAATTTTCATTTCTTAATTTTGATGCCTCAGTGGGTATGTATGTAATTATCAAAATGGATCAGAATTTTAGGACTTCAATACATCCACAAGAAGATTAAATCACCAAACCTGGCAACTTTCAGATGCTGTTTTTTTCCTCCCTTGGCAAGCTGATGAATTGCTAAAATTAATCAATCTACTAAATGAAACCTATTAAAGAACATTAAAGGGTCATAAGAAACTACAAATTGCTCTGGAGAGCCCACCACTCCAAACGACGGTACTAAAGATGGATGTATTACAAAATAAAAAGGTAATTAACCAACATTATACTGCCTGAAACTCCAGAATCCTTCACCAAAGATTGACTGCAGTGTTCCTGGTCCCTTACAGTTGGTGTATAGGTATGTAAATGCATCAGACTCAGGTTTGTTTCATTTTCAGGGAAATTGTTGGCTGCAGAAAACTAACAGATGGCTGCGCAACTCATGATCCAAAATCACTCTGAGCAAATGAAGCTCTCTCCTCTTGAGGACCCGTCAGTGGAAATAAATGGCTTATTGAAGTGTATTACTTGTTGAGAAACAGGAAATCTCTGTTAAGTGCTGTGGGTTTGTACCACGATCTCAACGTGGAACGCAAAACACCCATGGGCATGACCTGCTGAGTGCTGGGTTGGGGCTCTTCCTCGGCATTTTGGGAAATGACACGGGGAGGGAAAATGGTGGTACAGATTTGTTTAGCTACTGATAGAGAAGCAAGAGAAATTGGACCATGTTGTAGCTCCTGCTTCCTTTCTCTGTTCTCCTCCCCTGCTATCTTCATAATCAGAGGATATGGCCCATTACAACAAGAAGGATGGGCGTGACTGGCAAAAACAGTGTTTGTGACGGCAAAGACTACAATCGGCTTATTATCCACAGTAGTGGGAGGCTGCGTAATGAAAAACAAAACCACCATGTAACACAGACACCGAGGCATACTGAGGGGTGTGATGTAGGGGCTCTTCAAAAAGCCAGACTTTATCTAAGCAGAGCTTATTAACTCGGGTTCAGTATTAGCCCTAATAGATCAGAGCCAATTCCTCCTGAGTCACTCACGTATCTAGCTTTTTGTGCCTGGAGACAGCTCAAGTGCTTCTGCATCGAGGATACACAGTTATTCTATAGTCAGGATAATAAAGAATCGACACCACTGATAAAGTAAAATAAAATAATTCATCCAGTAACTGCATTCATTAAAATTCATCTGCAAATGTTTAGTAAATTACTCCTAACAACTAGTTCAGAAATTATGTAAAATACTGGCAAAAAGTTCCCTGAAGTTCATATATTGCCAGATGTATATAAATACATGCACACACACACAAACTGTATTCCTTCAGTTATATAATTACAGTACATTTTCCTATCAAGTTAAAAATCAGTAAAAAAGTATAGATTTGAACTACAAACCAACAACTGGCAACGCTTTACTGCAAGCGTATGGCTGTGCAGCAGCCTTTGGAAAAGTATGTTGGTAAGAGAACTAAAAAAATATTTTAACCATAACAGAAAACAATGCTAAAATCAGCAGATAGCTTAGAACAATCAGAATTCTTTTTCTATATATTTTTTAATAATACAGAAAAAAGCCTTAAAACAAGCAAGTGACACAATCATATAACTTATTCATCCTACCAGGTCTGTATGGTTTTCGCTTTCTTTTCTTAATCCCATCAGCTCCTTCTGCCACTTTGGTATCATCATCCACAGCCTCCCGTTCTGGGCTGGAATCTGATTTTCCATCACAGTCCATAAGATCACCCTCTGCAGAAAAAAATGCAGTGGTAAGTTCAACTGGAAAAAGGAAGGAAGACATTTTTTTAAAATGTCTACATCTGAATGGTTTCTCAGAAATTGATTGAAAATAACAGATTTTTCAGACAGGTGATAGAAAGCTACACCCTTTAGACACTTTTGAGAAACCCACCCTAACCGTACACAATGATCTGGTATATACGTTTATTTCCTGTGAGGTTATGTCTACCCAAAACCAGAGAATAAATGCTATCGTTGCTGTATGTGGATCCTGACATTGTTTTCCCCATGGAAAATCCTCTCAGAATCCTGTGCAGCATGTTCTAAGTCCCTGAGCAATTTCTAACAATACATAGAGGAATATGAATACCATCTACCATGCAAGATATGCTCTGTTTACCTTCCCCTAAATTCTGTTTGGGAGAGTTTGTTTTTATTGAGAAGACAGACTGAAAAAATGCAGCCTACACTTGGAAGGTAAATATATAATGACTCTTAGTTTGGAGGGTTCTTGACTTGAAGCTGTGTGACTGACTGAAAGCAGATTTATTTATTCAGAGGAGTTTGATTTATATAGCAGAAAATTCAGCCCAAGGAATTAGTCAGCCTTGAAGATGAAGACCACAATTTTGAGTTTATATTCTGTGGGAACACAGGGTGAAACCAGATGTAAAGTACAATGGCATTAAAAAGTCTTCGGTGTTGAAAAGAGACCGAGTTAATTCTGTTCCTGATAGCCCCAAAGAGTCAATACAATAATGACCTTACATCTTCATTTTACTGTAAAGCTTTTGAAACATCTAGACTAAACATACTCTTGTCCCTGGAAAGAGACCAGAATTCAGATTCTCTGCCTTGTACTTTCACACACATTTGTTACGAGGAGAAATATTGTTTATGAAACATGCCCTGCAGCCTGTTCGGTTCTACTGCAGACAGAGCTGGACTCTCAAACCACTTCAGCTGCAGTACAACTACAACAACCCTTGCTCTTTTCAGGGCTTGGTCACTGACCTAACTTTTCATAGAACGGTTTGGGTTGCAATGGACCTCAGAGCCCATCTAATCCCATCCCCTTGCCATGGGCAGGGACCCCTCCCAGCAGCCCAGGCTGCCCCCAGCCCCATCCAGCCTGGCCTTGGGCACTGCCAGGGATGGGGCAGCCACAGCTCCTCTGGGCAGCCTGCGCCAGGGCCTCACCGCCCTATGAGTGAAGGATTTCTCCACAGTGTCTAACCTAAATCTCACCTTTTTTAGTTTAAAGCCATTTCCCCTTGTCCTATCCCTACACCCCCTGACCAAGAGTCCCTCCCCAGCTCTCCTGCAGCCCCCTTTAGGCCCTGGCAGGCCGCTGTGAGGTCTCCCTGGGGCCTTCTCCTCTCCAGGCTGAACAACCCCAACTCCCTCAGCCTGTCTTTGTAGGAAAGCTGCTCCAGCCTCTGATCACCTTTGAGGCCCTCCTCTGGACTTGCTCCAACAGGTCTCTGTCCTTCTTCTGTTGGGGGCCCCAGACCTGGATGCAGCACTCCAGGTGGGGTCTCACAAGAGATGATGGAGAGGGAGAATCCCCTCCCTCAATGTGATGGCCACACTTATTTTGATGCAGCCGAAGATACGACTGGCTTTCTGAGCTGCAAGTGCACACTGTCAGCTCATGTCCAATTTTTCATCCACCAGTACCAAGCCCTTCTCCACAGGGCTGTTCTCCATCCATCCATCTCCCAGGCTGTGCTCATGTCTGGGACTGCCCTGAGCCAGGTGCAGCACCTTGCACTTGGCCTTGTTGAACTTCCTGAGGTTCACATGGGCCCACTTCTCCAGCCTGTCCAGACCCCTCTGGCTGTCATCCCTTCCGTCTGTCGCGTCAACTGCACCACTCCGCTTGGTGTCATCCACATCATTCGTGTTTACCTGGCATTACTATACTATGTCGCACCGATCGAAGCAGTGGCATAGCCTTATTCAGCCTGATGCCCCCACAAAACCTTCGGACACCCAAAGAACTGGCACCAATCCACCCTACAGAGCACACGTAGTTCTGTCTGGAGCTTCCAGGAAACCCAGACCATTTACCACGTATGTGCTGTGCAGTTACAGTCACATATGTGAGCGTGCTCTAACTCTTGATGCCTAAGACAAACATCTGTGGAACATGCAAATATATTTTTCTTTGGTATGTTCCAGAAAAAAAAAAACAAAAAAAACCAAACAACACAAAAAATAAAAGATGATCAGAACTAAATTAAAGTCTGTGGCAGCTTTGGTTCTCCCATTCATACTCTGCTATTACATTTATATATCTTGATATCTAATTGAAAAGGGATACCTAGGATACCTATAAAAGCCAACAAGTGGACACCAAAGTTAGACTACATTATATAGAATACATGCATACAACTGTAGAAGTAAAGATGATTAACCACTGAAAAAGAGCAGGGGAAGTGGTTAATTCTCTATCTTGATGCCTTCGAACCAAAACTGAAAGCATTTTTGCTTTCAACAACCCACTTAGTGGACTATATGAAGGCATAAGATGAAATTTAAGAGTCAGTGTAATGCTAGAGTAGTCTACCAAACCCTGTGAATTCCAAAGAAAACAAAATAAAATAACTACTTAACTGTTTTAAAGGTTATAAACAAATACAGGGAACCTATCATAAAAAAAATACACTTCTAGTCAACAGCAGAGGGTTAAGAACGCGCTAATCAAACAACAGCAACAATTCTTATATCAACAAGTTAACATGGCAACTGTGCTGATGGGTAAACTACCCAGTTATGTCAAGTACACTCTCTGTATCTAAAAAAAGCTTCTCCTGACATTTAATCTGATTAACAACAAGGCAATGTTGCATCAACAGAGAGCACTTTAGATTGTGGTGAGGTGGGGTGCCTGTGTTCCACTTGTAACAGACACCTGCATGACTAATGTAATGACTTTCACACCTGCCGGTTCACTAAGCCTTTCCTCAGGCCACGGATTAACACCTCTCCTACCAACATTTTTATCAGGATGTACAGCCAGGCCATGGCAAAGAGGACAGGAGGGCGGTGCTGCACCACACCGGTGCCTGAGAGTGAGTATTTAAGGTACAAAGCAGCTGACTGCTCCTACCTACGTGCTTCTTTTCGCTGCCTCGTCTCCCATCTTCAGTCTCTCGTGGCCTGGCTGCTGTGCTCACTGAGCCCTCAGATGGGACTGAGGGCTGCTGGCCCCTGGGACACACGCATCCTTGCTCCATGTCCAGACACACGGTGGAAGGAACTCTCTCAAGGGCTTACACAATTTACCGAAATCTCACTGCTCTACACAGCGTGAGGTGGTTGGTAGGCACGTGTCAGCCCAGACCCCTTCATCCCTCGTCAGCCTTGGGTGCTGCACAAACACTGTTAACCATCCCCTTTCCTCTATACTAAATTCTGGATTCCGTATCCCCAACACTCACGCCATTTGGCAGGGCTCTGCACACAGCGTGATTGACTTGAACTAGAGCAACACCCCAGAATTTACTTCCAACCTTAAATTCTGTCTTAAATTCTACTTTGGAAACGAGGACAAACAAAAAGTTCAGTTATCTGTGCACATATAAGAAAATATTTTTTCCCCTCAGACTCTCCTTCACTCTTCATCCCACCTCATTTCTTTCAGAGGAAACGAAATACTCTAAGCAAAGAGCTTTTTATTCCTCTTTCTCCTTGATTTCAAATACAAGCTCTACAGTAATCTAGACATTGCTTTGCTGAGCCAACACTACCACTTTCAAACGGTGCCTGCACTGTTGATTCCTCAAAATACACTTGTACCCAGTGAGTGCACAGCATTTCCCCAAATAACCTAAGGAATAGATAAAAAGGCAATTCGTATTTCCAGTGTTGCGAGCCTTAGCAAAGTGTTTCACATGGTATGGATGACACAAACAGAACAATGATAAAAAAATCCCTGAAACGGGCAACAATGAGCCATGACTATTGTCCAAGCAATTCCCACAGTGCATTCTGTACAGGATATACAAATGTCAGTATACCAAAACATCCTACTGATGTACGCAATATACATGTAGTAAAATGCTATAAGATACAAGGCATGCCAAACGCAGGTCGCTACCTCTACTGTCATCCATCTCGCCATCTCTTGAGTGTTCTGACTGGGCATCCGGGGGTGTCTGAAGCACAGCCACACTGTTCTGATTTATAATCTTCAGTTTAAGCTTTGGTTTCGTCCGTTTTCTTCTAGGTACTGTGACAGTTAGGCTCTGTAACTGAGACATGCCGGATTCTGTCAAGCAGACTCCATCCTGTGTGTATGTCTTCGGTGGGTCTATAAAAGTTAAATGAATCATAACAGCAATATAAAACTCTTTAATTTACAAGATCTTCAGGAATAGCACTTTTAAGAGTTAATAATTCACATGTATGGAACTGATTCATGAGCGAGGAAATCAGTATAAATAAAACACAGAGATCTGATATTGGCTTACGCGTTACAGTTAGAGCTTTATGATTTAGAGCCTGATGTCAAATCCAGTAACAATCCATTACATTGCTACAAAACAACTTACATCCAGAATTCATTAGACAGAACTATTTGATTACGGAAACTGGTGCCTTGCAGGGTATTTCTGTATCCCTAACGCTCAAAAAACCCATGCAAGTCTTAGTTTGGGTCCCTGTTGCTTATTAGCCAAAGCCCTCAGCACTGCAGTTTCATGTTGTTACTCAGCTTTAGCCTCCCAGAACTCTTGGTCCATCAGGCAAGTTATTAGCCCTGGTTTATAGGCAGACAAAAAAAACAAATTATATCGAGTGAGCTGCTCAGTATCAATTCATAAAAGTATGGGCAGGACCCAAGCCTCCCAAGACCTGCAATTCTGCTACGTCCTTAAGCTGTTACATGCCAACTGAGTCTACTGATCAACTCTTCCCACCAGTTCTTAATTCACAATGCGGAAAGGCACTGCTATCTCAGTCATCTGCACCGCCACCTGCAAGTGGAAGCTTGGGAACTTTCAGGGAATTAGCAAATAACGAAGAGGCTGCAATGATGCTTCTGCTCTTTGAGGCCAATTAAATAATGACTGGATAACACAGTTTCTGAAAACATATGAACATCGTAACATTTGTTCTCTTTAACCAAAAATATTTTCTTATGTAACATGTCACATCCCAAAACACAGCTGGTTCTGAATGTAGCTCTTCACAGATGATTCTTCTCTTGTACTGAATTAGAAGAGTGTTCGTTTAAAAAATTTCATCTATTTTTTCAGACTGAAGATTGGAGGGCAAAATCTTCTCTCAGAACTGCAACTGTGCAGTATCAAGCAGAACAAAATTCTGATGTGACAGAAGCTATCCTAACGTGGGAAGCTCTTAAAGACTATCATTTTAACAAATGACCTGGGAGTAGGCTCGTCAAGATTGTCAATTCCTTGCACGAAATATACAAATTCAGAGAAGTTGTGTCCTCCTACAGTTTGAGCCTGTAACATTTGTACATTTGTTTGACTCAGCCACACGGTTATTTATCAGGGCTAGTATTAAGGCAAGCAACTAAGTCTGCAGAATCAAAGCATAATTTAAGATTATTATTATTATTATAGTGCAGGTATGGCAGGCAAAAAAGAAGTAGAGAAAGAAAAAAAATGAAAAGCATGCTGTGATAACGAAAGGATAGTTAATGTTGTGTGTTATAAAAACAAAAAGGAATTTTTGCCTCATGTAAAAGTATACCCTTAAAATATGCTAAATGATCAACGATTAAGCATTTACATTCTTTACCTAGTTCTTTTGATTTTGAAATAATCTGAGCTCCAACTGATGAATCACAACAGTCCAAAGAAGGCACTGAAAAATATAAGGAAAATAATTTCAACTTTTAAAAATGATGACTCGATTTAAGCTGAAACTACCAAGTAATTTTCCTTCAAACGGTTCTGTTAAACTCCCTAATTAATACTGTTGGCAACATTTACTAGCACCTTTAAAATAAAGTGCTTTTCAGCGTCACAAAGATGTGACTACAAAACAAGGCTGGTATCAGCTGAAGTTCTCCAATTCCCTAGAGCCAAGGATGGCACTGGAAATGCTCTGAACGTGATGATAAATGATCTCCTTCTACTGGTCCACAGGCATGCACCGCATCTACTGGATTTTAAGTAAACCTCTACACTAGGCATGACGTTCAGGCTTTGCTAACCTAAGCGTAAATAACAGGAGGACTTTGTGAACCAGCTACTGTCTCAGGAGTGGATCTCCCACCAGCTTCGCACACAAGGTTCCAGCTGTGTCTGTGCTGTCAGATGTCTGATGTAACATAAACGAGAAAGAAAGTAAGGCCAATAGCGAACCTGAGAGCAGATGGGACGTAACTTGTTGATGTTAGAAAGGGTAATTCTTATTCCAGGTAAGATTACTGACAAATGGAACAGCAGAAACTCAGTTTGAAAATTGCCTTGTGTGCTTCAGGGAAGCACCGCAGTAGTGTGAGCGAACAAAGGATGATCAACGTGTCCTCCAATGCTAGCACACTACTGCTGTAGGTAGAAATGTTCTCCTGCCTTAATTACAGTAACTGTAATCCTGTTTCACTAACCTGGGATGTGTAGACTGATTTTTTATATTAGTAGTGACTTTATAGAGATTATACAGACAGAAGGTACAAGAAAAATTAGATGTTTAGTTTGTGTCTCACAAACGCTGAGAACAAAAACCAAAAAAACTGTTAGTTTGGCATGGTTAGCATTACCACACAGTCAAGGTTTATTATTATTATTTTTTTTTTTTCCTAGAAATCTTAGCCAGGCTGAGTCTGAGACTCTGACAAACATCCGGTGTTTTTAATTTGCATCTACTACACAAGCCCTGACCACTGAGGCACAGCACGTGTGGAAGGCTCTTGTTTCTCAGCCCAACTGCACGTGCTCCAACCTCACACACAGAGGCAAGACTAGAAAAAGACCAAGAGCTTCCACGTAACACTTACACTCTGCTAAATACGAAACAACAGTGTAGTAGCTACAAGATTTGAAATCTAGAGTGAGCTTTCTAAACATACATAAAAAATAAGGTAAGTGAAAGTCTGTCTTCAGAAATTATTGTCCTCTGAAAGTTTTTAAGGTCGAACTAAAGTATACGACGTAACCTAGAGAAAATAAACATTCTGTGCAATCAGTACGTGTAAGGAGCCTATCGGCATTGTTGAAAAACTGATACACACACACGGATGGAAAAAAACAAGGAAGAAAAAAAATGAAAATGAAATTTTGAAGGAGACACTGGGCTGGAGAGAAACAAAAAAATATGGGACAAGCTGCAGGATGGAAGATGCTCAAAGGCCCTGAACTGAAACAACAAAACAAGAGCAGACTTTAAGAAATACTCCACGGGGAATGAGACCTCATCTGATTCCTTAGTCGGTTATAATTTACAAGATATCTAAGTCAGAGCTAACAGCTACTGGACTGGAATCTAAGGTAAACAAAAAATTCAGAGAGCTGTGAATGGGGATTTGATGCCCTTACTCTGAAGTCATACAACAAGGAGTCCACATCAGACTGAGAACAATTTTAGCTTTGGAGACTGAATAGACTTGAAACAGGCAAACAAATAAGCTGACAGCAACAAACGGGAGGCCTTCAGAGACCAACTCACAGAAGTTGCACAGTGTTTGAAGCTAGTATTGAACTGATTTCCAGAAAAGGAGCTAATTAGAGCACAGGTTAAAGATTAAATCAATAAAATGGATAACAGAGAGAATTCCAAGCCAGAGAAAACTATACGGGGAAAAAAATAATCGTTAAAAAACAGAACAAAGAAGGGACGGTGCTCTCTGAGGCACTTAGCTAAGTTCAACCAAAATTATATGCTTATTTTCAAAAGGGTTTAAAAATGCTGGATGATGTGCAGTGTTTAGTGGCTTCAGTTAAAAAAATTGTTGCACAGAATACAATATGATGAGAAAGATCACAGTTTCAAAAAGAAAGGTGGCTGCAATTCAGAAGGCTGTAATAGAAAATAACAACTCTAGGAAGAAACGGAATTGGCTAAGGGACAGTGCAAAATGTTTGATATAAAGACACAACACCGCAGTACTATCAGCTGCCTGCTTAACTGTGAGTGTTATGCAGGGATTTTTTTTGCAAATACTGTAACTTGCAAGAATGTAACAGCTGAAATAATAAAAATGACAATTAAAAATTCAAAAGTTAAAATTTTAGCTTCTAATATTACTTCTGTATCCGGTATTTGTGAAGTACACACGGTAAGTTTTAGAATGAAGACGATCTTAATTCAGTTTCACGAAGACTTTGCAACCGAGGATCCCAGCACTAAGATGCCTATCACCGAGTACTCAGCATCTCCAAATTAGTAAGTGACACGAAGTCCTCACTGCTGCTGTGGGCAGGCTTATCTGAGCCACAGGAAGAATACTTGCACACCAGCAGCTACCAGAAACTACTACCAGATCGGCTGTAACTAGCTGTTACGTGCGTTTGCAGCTCATGTCTCTTCAGCTGTTCCCACTAAAGAAAAGCAGACAGAGCTGGTCCATTTCCCTCCTGCAGAGAAAAACAAACAAACAAACAAAAAGCCAGCACCAAGGAGGAAGCTGGAATTTGTGGATGGAGAGAGTGGGGGAGTAAGCAAGGAAGGGATGCAACTTACAGTCTAGGTATACATACACAAGCTACGTGATGATGCACAAAGGCAAATGATAGAAAGGCAGAAATTATGGGTAGATGGCTGAGATTTACTTGTCTGGAGAGTGTGTGACTGTGGGTGAGATGCACATCTCTCTCCTGACTGTGCAAGAATTACAGCACAGAGCCAAAAGTTGCTGCTACCTAGAGCAGTTGCCAGTACTCAGTCATGACAACATTCAAACTAAATTAGAAAACCTTTTCTACAACAGAAAACCAATTCTACAACACGCTGGAGGACATATTTATCTCCAAGAGTACTGGAGGTGCTGGCCCAAGGGCTCGCCAAGCCATAATTAACCAGCAGTCCTGGCCGAGTAGGGAGATCCCAGCTGACTAAAGTTAGAGAACGTGACTCCAACTTACAGGAAGGGCAGGAAGGAAAATCCAAGGAACTGCAGGCTTGTCATCACCAGGAAAGGTTATGGAGCCCTGGTGAATGGAGTTCAGTCTTGTAGGCTAGATCAATGGGCCGGGCCCAATCACGACATTCAACGAGGGTAAGTGTCGGGTGCTGCACTTGGGTCCTAACCACCTGATGCAGCAGTATGGGCTTGGGGAAGAGTGGCCGGAAAGGTGCCCAGCAGAAAAGGACCTGGGGGTGCTGGTCAACATCTAGCTGAACATGAGCCAGCAGTGTGCCCAGGTGGCCAAGAAGGCCAACGGCATCCTGGCCTGCACCAGAAATAGTGTGGCCAGCCGGACTGAGGAAGGGATCGTCCCCTTGCATGCACCACTGGTGAGACTGCACCTGAACTGAATTCGGTTTTGGGCTTCTCGCTACAAAAGGATATCGAGTTGCTTGAGTGTGTGCAAAGCTGGTGAAGGGACTAGAAAACAAGACACGTAAGAAAACAAGACACATAAGAACAGCTGAGGGAAATGGGGTTGTTTAGTCTAGAGAAAAGGAGGCTGAGGAGAGACCTCATCACTCTCTACAACTACCTGAATGGAAGCTGAAGCAAGGAAGTTGTTGGTCTCTTTTCTCAGGTGACGAGTGGTAAGACATGAAGAAATAGTCTCAAGTTGTGCCAGGGGAGGTTTAGATTGGACATTAGGAAGGATTCCTTCACGGAGAAGGTGGTCAAGCATTGGAACGGGCCACCAAGGGATGTGGTGGAGTCCCCATCCCCGGAAGTATTGAAGAGATGTGTGGACACGGCACTCAGACACGTGGTCTAGTGATGGAACTCAGCAGGTCGGGTTGATGGCTGGACCTGATGATCTGGAAGGTCTTTTCCAACCTAGATGGCTCTATGATCCTATGCTGTAACTTGAGATCACATTAAAAGCAACCTGATGAAACACTGATCAGAGATGAGTGTTTCAAAGGAGTCTATAAATGAAGGTTTATGATATACTACTCTGGAGCAAGTTTTTACCATGTGCCGACTGTGGATATTTATGTATGCTCAAGAAGAAAAAAAAAACTACTTATATTTTATTTCTGTTTCACAAAGAAGATGATTTTAAGATTATCAGATATGCATCTGATCTTCTGAAGATGAGACAAGGAAAAGCTCTTCAAGTTCCTGTTTTCTGAAGAGACAAAAATGGAAACTCTTTCTCAATACATACATTTTAGAAGGTATTTACTTTCTACCAATAGTACACCTACTCCATCTACAATGTACTGTCAAGTTATTAGGTTGAGGGGCTCTTGCTTATTCTACATATACAGTAGTTAAACTTGTAATAATGTTTGCTACACATTAATATCCTCTGTGGTACATCAGATGGAAAGAGAAGGAGCCATTCCAATAAGAAAACACAATACAGCATATTGTATATTTATACTGTTAATATTTGTTTCTCTTAAGTTTAGCAAATGCTTACTGCTCTCACCTTGAAACAAAAAATTAGAGAGAATTTTCAAAAGAGTTGTAGACAAGTTAACAAACCACTGGAACATTTCATATAAAAGTACATGCAAGTATTTCCATGAACATGCACCAAATGACATTCAGACATGCAACTGTGCAAATGCACACGTGTTAAAGACTTCATATATACGCTGAGTCAAAAGCAAAAAGAATAATCAGAGAAACTTGTCTCATAAAAGAATTGGAAAAAAAAACGCAAAGAAGGGTGGGCAACTTTCTAACAGGTGTTGCGGGACTGGCTCCTATTCCTCAGAAGACAAACCTACACAACACAACTTCACATTGGTGTGCAAGAAGGACTAACTCAGGGGCCAGTTTATGCCTGGAGGTGAAACATCTCTGACACCACTTTCTAAAGTTATTCCACCTCATATACTGGGGCCTTTATTATCTTCTAAAAGGTAGCTCTGCCAGCTAGGAAGGGGCAGTATTTCTTACCTGGACCTTTGTGTTTTAAGTGCCCAAAGCTTATTACCAAAAGAAACAAAAACCTGTGTTGTATCTATAAGTTCCTTGTTTTTCCCACTTACAAGCCCTTTTTTGTTTTGAATTTGCAAAAGCAGATTACAAAGATGAAGTGACTTGTAGAAAAGCACAAGCGTAAGTCATTCTTACTTGTAACAGTGATAGAAGTGGGATACTTAGAAGTGTTCCACTACCATGTGTATATAGTTGATCAATTTATACAAACAAGTACACAAACTTCCAAGGCCACATGAGTAAGTTACAATTACTGTCACAGTGTTATGAGGACATGAGGTATAAAGGGACATCAAATGCTCCACTGAACTTTTCTTGGCAGACCTCTCAAACACAAGCCTCATGGTATAGTCAACTCTTGATCAGGAAAGCCAATCTCACTGAAATCCTCCTGGATTTTCTGGATATTTCCTGGATATTTCTTCAAACATTTGCCTTGTTCCTTCTTCCTACCACATTCTCACAATCTGATGATACCCCAATAAAGGGTTAATGTGAGCACTTTAACATACTATTATTCTAAAAAAAAATATGTAGAGGTGTCAGTGCTCTGTTAAAGCAGCAGACTGCAGCAGAAACTCCTGTGAGCTGACATGCAGAGAAAACAGACCCAGGATACTATTCTTGCAGCAAGACCATAAATCATCTAATAGGCCAATCTAATTGCTGACAGGCCACTCACTATAAAATTAACCACTACCATCCCACAGAACCAGATGGTGTAGCTGTGCTCAAAGAGAAAAACTGCAGTAACCTCAGCTCCTGAAGTACCAATGCTGTGGAATTGCGTACTACTGACTAAAAAAGAAGTTGGTATATTCACTGACAACATGTGCAGAGAAGAACAAAATTCATCAGAAAGAATATGCATTTTAACTAACAACAAAAAAAAAGAGACTCCCAAGCAGAAAAATATGGCGATTTTTTTTTCAAAGACCAGAGCTAGGAAAAGCACTGGTCTTAAATACTGGGAGAGCTTATGGAGTGGTGTTAACAAAATATGGGAAAGGAGGGGAAAGATGCTTGTATGGACTATTGTTGCAGTTACTGCTGCTTCAGAGGGCCTCAAAGTCCTGATATATGGTACATTTTTTGCTTGGAACTGATTTTAATATTCTTCCACAGTTCAGATGTTTAGAGAACCGGTTTTTCTTTATTCCGCTTGACAAAATGAGATGCATTTTACCCTTCCAATATCAAACACCCAAATTTACCCAAATTATCTTCAATAAATCTGTCTAGAATTCCCCCTGCTAGGTTGTCTTTCGCTGCAGGGATGTCCTTACAGCCAATCACTAGGGGGTGAGAAAGAGCTGAGGGCACTTCCAGAAGGCCTTTAAAATAAAAACAAAAAATCTTGCTTCTACAATGAGTCAACTCTCGACCACAGACAAGAACCATAACCCATTCCCAAACCTATTTATTGCAGTGTGCAATCCTGCCATTGGTTTCAATTGTCTTCTTACCGTTTGTTGGTGGTATGTATGGCCTACAAATGGTACAGTCAAAACCCATATCAGCTATGTTTTCCACTTCCTCCTCTGTGTTTAAGTTCTGACAGATTGCATGCATCCATCTAGAAATTAAGTGGGGGAAAAAATACAATTTAAAGGAAATATGTGGTGTTTTAGGAGACCCAAGTATCAGTATATGGTCCAAGTACATGTGAAATACTTGTTTAATTTAAATTCTTCTAGGGAGAAACGATGAATCAGGTTCTCCATATAGAGCAATCCTCTATGGTGGTGTGTGTTAAAATATACAGTATCAGATTACCTATTTCCCTTCACAGGAAGGAAAACTGTAACATAATGTCCCGGAAGCAAATATGAAGCAAATATGTCTTAGTATTATAATTTCTCCCTGTATTTGCAGTCATCTTAACCACTCACTTGACACAAGGTAATCTAGATGTAGCCTCACAGTAACAGTCTTGTGAGGTAAATTAGTTTTATTTTCTTTTTAAAGAGGGGGAAAATGAGGCACAAAATAATTAATTAAGTTGCCCAGAGTCATACAGTTATTAAGTCTGTGGTACAACTAGTTACGAACCAATATGAGACTTCTGAGACTCAGTCCAGTGTTCTTTACCACAAGACCATTCCCTTCATCTTTACGCTTTTACGTTATGAGAAAAAAATTAAAATAAGCCTGAACCAGGAAAAAAACTGTAAAACAGTAGAAATCCTTACCGATCACATTGTCTACATTGAATTATAAGCTCTTCATCTCTGTAAGTGCGATAGCAGATTGGGCAGGTAGACAAACTTGCACAGGGAGCACACTGCGTGTAATTATTTTGCCATTCGCATCTTAAACCCGGCGAAGTTGCTCCACAGTGTCTGCACCAAACACACCTGCAGAACAGACAAAATGATCTATTACTTTCAGTCCTCAACACAATTATTTTGTGGCTTTAAAACCCTCCTAACTTAGAGCTGGGTGAATAAGTTTTAAGTTTTAGATCACTAACCAATGGCTGGGGTGAGGGTGGGGGACACCTTATTTCAGGTCAAAATATTTTACTTGAACAAAAATTTATTATTTAGATTTTGAACATTACCAGCAGTTTTGATACATTTTCAAGCAGTTCCTACATAAGAAGTCGTTTCAATCTGCAAAACAGGTGGATGGGTGTTTTTAACAGCTTAACAGGTCAAAGGAGTTCCTGCTTTCAGTTGCCATTCACTTTGAGATAAAAAGACTTGGCCATGTGAGAGGTCTATTTTGTTTGTATTTCACCCAAGTAACATGAATGGTTTTCAAAGGGTTTTTATCTGGAGAGCAATTTGGTGAAGTGCCCATTTATTTTTCCAACAGTTTCAATGAACATAGATTAGAATTTTTGGCCACAAAGTTTCAAAAGGAAAATGTTGTCCACCTCTACTTACCTGGTTTTTGGCCCTAAGAAACAGCATTAAGAGGAGATAACTGTTTCCATATTAAACTGAAATCTGAATGAAACAATTCAAAAGTATTTTGTTTGCTTTGTTTAATACATCTAACTTCAATAAAACTAAAACTTTATTACAGTTAAATTGGCATTACAAGTAAGAAAAAGGAACAAAAAAGGCCAGTATTTCTGACACCCAAACCAAACACACCATTTGCACTTCCAGCCTCCTTTTGGAACGGTCTGCAGGGGCGGATCTAAGCAGTAAGTGTGGTAGCTGATGTCGCAGTCATCACAGAGCAGCAGCCTTCCTGGATCTGTAGCTTTCCCACAGGCTTCACACACCGTACACTCCAGACACCTCCAGCCTTTACTAAGCACCACTTTAGTAATCTGCAAATGCCAAGGTGAAAATTATTTGAATGCAGCTCTCTGAAGTGTGGTCACTGTATAAATGACAGTCTGGCTAGCGCAAGATGTTCTTCTGTGCACACCAACGACATCACAAGTAGCCATTTATCAATTAAACACTGAAAATTCACTAAATGGGAATGGATCAAACAGAAAGGAACTCTATGTTGATGCTGATACTGTTATGGAATATAATTTCAGATAAATTAGCACGCCAGAGAATACATACTTCTCTGGGTCTACATGTAGGGCGGTTTATTCCTTATAGGAGTAGCTGGTCCCACAAGGAAGAAAGAGAACATACTGCTGCTTTTTTCAGGTATGTAGTAAAGCCAGTATTCAGATCACTAAGAATCCTGTATCTTTCCTAAATTATCTGTGATAGCCAGTGCTAGGGTTTCAGTCATCCAAACCTAATAATTTATTGTTTATTAGATACCGTATGAGTGGTACACAAATGCAAAACCGAAGTATAGTTGCATGAAGAATGCATATAATGTTTTGTAAAGTAAATTTCAAATAAAACATTTAAAGTACTCTGAAATGTTTCAAGAAATCAGTTTTACACAGATGCACTTATATAATAGTGTTTAGTTTATATATTGCAGTAAGCAGCTTATTATGCGCTTCCTAAATCAACTCATACCATTCATATTTAATTTTCACAAATTCTCTCCTAGATTAATGAAAGTAAAGTATATTAATTAACCACTCCAACTGCTGTCAGTTCTGACAGCCAACAGACAAATTGAATCGACTAAGCCTTATGCCTGTAGTAAATGAAGATGCATTATAAATTTTTGTTTTTAATTTTGCTTGTATTTAGGTTTTAAGCTTATATCTCCAACTGTTATTTTAACCAACTGCTGGATAATCAGTGCTATTTACGGTTGTGAAATTACAAAAAGGTTAATTTCTCTTGAGGCGATGCATACTATAAAATGACATTTAATTAAAGTCTTTCACAAGTCGCGTACAAATAATGGTCACATTAGCTGAAGAATATCTAACAAGTTAATGACTCCCCTAATTACCACAAAACCAAAGGCAGCGTAGTGCTATTAAAGCACAATATGAAAGCAGTGTAATCAAGTCATCTCTTATGTAACAAAGCACTCACCTTAATACTGACACAGTATGGATGGTAACACTGACCGCATTGAGAACAGGCGAGCAACCTGCCCTCAGCACCTTGGCCAAAACTCCCACAAACTACGCACATATCCTGAAATTACAGAAACGTGCAGATTTTTAACACATGCCAGACAGTAAATTCTGAAAACAAGTAGTTGTAAAATCCAGCTAGCTTGCTGTATGATACAACTCCTAACAATGACACTCATTTACTTTTTTGAATTAAAAGAAACAAACAGAATGAAAACCTGAGTAACTATTAGCCTAACCTGATGGAGAGTGAACTTGTCGCTGCTAGAGAAGAGAACAACTGTATTATGCATTGAGTTTTCTTCCTCATCTTTGTTAGATGAGATATCCATAGTTGTGACCTATACAAAAAAAACCACAACATAATTAGCAAGCACATCATGTTTTCTAAGCCACAAAAAACGACAAAATCTATTCTTTAAACGTTAGTTTTTTAATACTACTGGAGAATACAAGCTTAGAGGATACACCAGAAGACTGTGCATTTGTCTATTCACATGGTACAAACTTTCACAAAAAGCTATCTTGACGAGAAATTGTTGTACCAATTCACAATACTTTCCACATGAATACAAGTATCACCACCCTCAGTTTTACAGACGTGTTCTATTCCTCTCCTTTGTTCACCTTTACCTGTTACCCCCATGTTCTTTAAAATGGAAATTGAAGGAAAGAAGCAGTCTAAGAAAAAAACCACTAAGTAGAATTTGTCGTATTGTGACCATGTCTGACCTTTTTCCTGTCTTTAAGCACTGAAGTTCTTCTTACTGAATAGTTAATTGCAATGACATACTTTGAGTATGAACTCAGAGAGCACTCACAGAAATGTAACTTGTCCTGTATTACCTAAAATGTGGTTTAGTTAAGGTTCCAGCCGTGTTAGAGAAATGACCAAGAGTTCAGATGTTACAACAGTGAGGACACACTCCACAAGGTCTTTCTTTATGAGGTTTATATAGCTTTGCCTGTAAAAACTTGCATTGAGCTGTGAACTTGAAGCTGCTATTTTGTTTTCAATCTGTAAGCCCTTACTACAGACTTAAGAGCATCATTGCTTTCACCTGCCCTTTATGAATTCAGCGTATATATGTATACATAGCTCTTCAGGAAGAAAAAGAAGACAGAAGACCTAGTGGTTTTGGGAGAGTCGTTATGAAAAGATCAGTGAATGCTTTAACTGTGTTCGGACTTTCATGTAAATCTTGCTTTCCACAATTTGCCACCCGTGAGTTTCCATTAACAGGCCTAGGTATTTACTCTCTGAATCAGCAGTGGCCATGAAAGCTTGGAAGAGAAGAGCACACATTTCTATGAAAAAATAAAATAATGCATGCTAGAGAAACTTAACTTTGTTTTACCAGCTGTTCTTGCTTTATAAATGTGGATTATTTTAAATACAGCTTGAGTCTTATTTAGCTAGTTTTGTTTAAGTAATACTTTAAATGCTTTACAAATCCAAACATCACTAGAGACAAATGTAAATACTGTTACAACAGCTACAGGAACCCTTCTGATAGACTGTTGCTGAAAATCAGCATTTACTGAGAAACAGCTAAAAAGGGAGTATGAGTATACTGTTACCGTGCCTTAATTACTGTATTGCTGAGAGCTCTGCAGCTGGAACTAATTAACCACAAAACACCCGAACCACCTCTTGAGATGTTCAGGGAGAGCTTTTCCCTTGCATGTGTTTCCACGGGTTGCACAAAGTTCTCAGAGCTGCCTCCACAAATGAAAGAGCAGAATGTGAAGGACACGAGCACTGAAGTTTTGATGCGTGCCTAACACCAGCCGTGAGCCAGCTGGGCTTAACCTGTATCCTCCTGCTACCCCATTCCCAAGGTGTACAAAGAAGCTTTTAAGTTCTTTTAGTTGTCCACTGGTCATGATCCCATTAGGTTGAGTTTGTGCAAAAGGGCTGAAAATACTCCCATTTCAACCCCTTATCTGCCAAGAGGCAGATATTTGTATTTTACCTTTGCATTGCTACCTTCACCTACATTATTACAAGACAGCCGCATCATAGAAATATGAAGCAGAAAAGCTGCCATTTACTTTATATGTCACAGGATCAATTTTCTATAGGAAACCGTGGACAGTGATGGCCATTTTGTATTCATAGCACTTCACCCCACTGAATATTCTCTGTTCAGTTACAATTATTTTTTTTTAAGATTTTGTTGTAGAAAACGTGGCTTCTTTTGAAGTAGAAAGATCAAAATAATCACGTGAATGCCTGGATGTTGTATACGCTGAAGCAGACAGTATATAAGAACACAAAAAAGCAGTTCTAAAGAGTCAGAGGAATTACTTAATGGAGACATAAAAACGAGCAAGTCCTTTTCTCAACATGAGGAAGAGGAAGCCTGTCAAAATCTACAGGGCTGCTTGACAATCACACTATAACAAGAATGTTCAAAGATGGCAAGTCCACAGCAGAAAAAAAATAATTTTTTTTGCAATCCACATTTCCCACTATTTTTATACCAAATTCTCTCCTCTTCCAAGAAGCAAAACAGGACTGCAGATCACAAGGATTTTAAAAGGACTTCAAGTATGAAATAGCTTAACTATCAATTGCAGTGAGCAACCACTCACTGAAAATCACTCAGTGCTACTGGAATGGGAGATGGCAAATATAACTATTGCTTTCTCAAAATTCTCAGGGGGGGAAGCCATCAGACAGGACAGCTAACATCTGATCGTAACAGAGAACTTGCAGCCACATCGAGATATATATATATATATATATATATTACGTTTTGTTAAAGAGTCAAAGCCTTAGGTATGGTAAATCATGATCTATTGGGTTTCTTTCAAGGCGTCAGCAAGCCCAGAGACAGGGAAATCTGATTGACGTAATTTACTTCACTGCCAAATTGTTTTGGCAAAGTCACTCACCAGAGCTCCTTTAAAAAAAAAAAAAAAAAGGCAGCTGAACTTTTTTTTAGAGGAAACAAATTAGAGTAAGTGTCCTTGCACTAGAATCCTGAGAGGGATGGCTGCCAACAGGCCCTGGTGTTCAACACACGCACAGTCTGGAAGACTGATCAAGGCGCAAGGTGACAAAGCTTGCCAACAATATTAAGATATTCAAGGTAATAAAAATTGAAAGACAATTGTGAAGAGCTATATAAGAACTTAATAAAGCTGAGTTCTGGTCTATAAAATGTCAGATGAAAGTCAACAAAGATAAAATTTTAAAAAGGAAGACAACTAACAAGGAAGGTCAAAAGTCTGGAGCAGCTGCCATACAACGAAAAATTCTGGGATTCGCCATGCTAGCAAAGAATGAGTGGAAGGAAAATGAGGAGGAATGACAGAAATTTATAAAAACTGAGTGGCAGGAGGTTAATAAAAAACAACTCTCAATGGTCTCTCCTCTAAGGGCACTCAGGAGGAGAAACAAATCGAAGGAGGTATTCCTGTATCCAACAGGCTCATGAGCTGTAGAACCAAAAGAGGTTAGTTAACGTGACTATCAAAAGTTATTAGAAGCACACAGACAAATTTATGAAAGAGAACTCCAACAGAGGCTGTCCGAGACAAAGACACCACCTCCTGTTCAGCAAGTCCCTGAGCCACAAAGCGTTGAAGTATCTCATTCTCTATGGCTCTTCTGTTTCTGTTCTCTTCCCTCAGCAAGCAGGTTTGGTCCCCTGGGTAGAACCACCTCTGGGCTGATCTGCTAAGGCTGCTGTTAGTTGTATGCACATGCTTGGCTCTCCCCTTTTCTGTTGTTCCAATGAATGCTGCATTTACTTGGCATGTTTTCCACTTGAGGAAGTGGAAGGAGTACGCCAAGCTTCCCAGCAGTTGTCCCTTTAAGTGGCAATAGCAGCATAAAATTGCCTCGGGTCCACTTTGCTTCACTGCTCTAGTTCATAATCACACATACTTAATAATAACCAGGTTTTATGGAATACCTCTACTTTTTAGTGTTATTTGGTTTTACGCAACATTTTAATGAAGAATTACAGCTGGATTAGGTTATGTTACATTAACAGACTACAACATGACTTGAAAATAAATGTTCTTACCCCTGGAATGACTACAGTCCCAACTCCATTTTTCAGTTTCGATCTACCTCTGCCACCTCGTCCTGAAAGACCTGCACCACGTGGCCTCCGCTTCCCTGGGAATCCTGATCCACGGCCCTATTCAATATAAGATAACAATTTAAATTCAATCTGAAGTCCTTTTGTTATAAGGGAATCAAACTTATTCAATGCATCTGGGGAAAAATACAAGCAAAAAAAACCAAAACCTATGGTTTCAAGTGCATAAGGGCACAGTCACCAAGTTACTGCATAAATCATTGTGAAGTACCTCTAACTCCTATAACTACTTACATGAATTAATATGATCACTTTTATCATCTGTGAGAATGCAGCCAAACCCAGAAATGTATATTTTCTGTTCAGGATTAACTGGAAATATAGAAATACTATCTTTTCTACATTGCAAAGTATCCAAAGTAAATACCCTCTATTATATGATTCACTTTTCTTTTTAAGCAGCCAGCTTGGTCAGATGAATTCTGCATGTGGTCTGGGCCCTTGATTAATTGCAATCATAGACACTTTTCTTACGCTATTAATGATCAAGCAAACACTGGAGTTTGTTAGGGCTCAGTCCTGTTCCCAAAGTGAAGCAGGAGCTGACTCCATTGAACTCTCTTAATTCAGCAGATACAGAGAGAGCTTTTTATATTACTTATATCAATCAAACTCAGATCAATACTCCCCATAACAGTACACTTCTCGTAGAAAATACACACTTATTTGAGACACCTTCTTTTCCCCCTTCCTTTATTTTATATGCAGAGACATATGGTTGTAGTGCTTCTGTGCTCTTGGAGTATTCACAAAGTGTGTTCAATTACAATTTACTGCAGAAAAGCAAATATATATATATTTTTAATAATAATAGTTACCTGATATTGCTCCTGTGACCCAGTTTGATTTTTTTTCCTTATCATTTCAAAATGAACTGAACACAAACTGTAAGAGGAACTCCCTCCTCGCTTCCAGAGAGAAAATGAACATCCTGACAATGTCCCTGAGTTCTGGCCAGTATGTCATACACCTTCACAGAGCTTATATTTCAGAGCTCTGCTCTCTATAAATGCTGATAATTATGGTATATACCCAAGAGAGCACCTCTCCTGCTACCAAGTAAGCAATGAGATTATTTATTGATTTTAAATATGTGAATAATCTCTGCTCCTAAAATAGCCCAAATCCATCCACGGGGTATCTAGAACACGACAGCGCATGTATCTAAACATTTGCTGGAGACTACTTTTAATGCCAAGACAAAGGATTTACTCGATAAAACTGTGTTGACTGAGCAACAAAGCTCCTTGGGGACAGTGTCACCAACATACATGAACAGTTTCTGCTGACAGAGAAGGGAGCTCTGTGGATGGAAAGCAGCATTACGGGCTCAGTGTTGCCAACAGGATTTTTCAAATATGCCACCTCCTGATTTAAAGACGATATACAAGTTTATGGTCAAACTTCAAGGGAGAATTCAGGTATCCCAATGTTAATTTTTTATCAATATCCACCTATTTCAACTGATTCACTCTTACAAAATGAGGCGATGTAATGCAACACTACTTTAGGAAGCGAGAGGAAGGACACCACTGATGGCTCAAGAATTTGTATGTAGTAAAGGTGAAGGGATAATGTTGTCCTTACATATATATGGAGTTAATACGTATGCACAGACAGGACATACAAGCATCAATTATTATTAAAATGTATACTCTTCTGACATGTTTCTTATGCTGTGTGTTTCAGATTACATATCAGTATTGTTATTTTCACAGAGCTAGTAACAGGAATAAGCACATACTTGTACCAATGTTAATGCTGAACAGTAAGCTGGAAATTAATGCTTGAAGCAGCAAAAGCTAAGCTAATGTCAAATTAAAATAAAAATAGCATGAGTGTTAAAGTGAGATGAAAATAAAATTATTCGGAACCTACAGCTATTTGTTAGTGTTTCATCATTTAACCTTTTGGTCATTAAAAAACCTAAATTCTATTTAGTTTCTGCAGGTATTTTGAATGGTAACCATCACTGTGGATGCAGGCTTTGGTCCATCCAAATAGGCAGGAACGGTGTTATTTATTCCCCCATAACCTAAAAAAGCTGTCACTTTGAATCCACTCTCTGTAAGGCTTCTCCACAGCTACAAATTCAAGCCCCACCTCAGAGCTCTGCTCCTTTCAGCGCCTGGCTTACTTTCCTGCCAGTCTTAAGGCCATTTTCTTTCTCACCTAACTTATTTTGACAGCTACGTAAAGCCAACCACAAAAAAATGAAGTAGTAAGCACACACAAAAAATGGTATTACAAACTAGTCTTTGCCATGTAAAATCAGGGCAATGCCATCTTATCGTACACTCTGGAAAGCAGATTTTTTTCTTTACCCTGAAAGCTCCAGAGTTTTAATGATTTTTAAACGTCTTAAGCAGTACTAGAAGGGAAGATTAATTCAATTGTGATATACAGAATGTCATCAGCAGTCTCTGCAGCAGAAAGATAGCAATGGATACATGAAAATAAATTCAAATTATTTACCACTTTGATGCTCCAAATGGCACTGCCAGGAAGCTGTCTGGATTTAAAAATGTCCCGACCTTCTGAAATGTCTGGGGACCAGGAAGGTGGGCTGACTGTATTATTGGTACTCCAAGCCCCCTAGGACACGGTGGGTGAGAAAATAGATGTATAAAACTTGGCAACATAAAAAAAAAAAAAAAGAAAAAAGCAAGCAACAAAAAAATCTGAAAAGCAAAGCACATGCAGGCATAGGCATTTCTGTGTTAACGAGTAAATTAGTTCACACTGAGTGAGAGGAAGGCGGGAGATTTTTAGGCTGTCATTGAAACTTACACTAGAACAAATATAGCAAACTTCAAAGTGTCGGTTAAGTACAACAACAAGAGTTTTATAAACAGAACATTAATACAAATATAAAGCAATCGATCATAACAACAAGTTACATCCCCAAATTGTATTGCATCAAACTGAGGAGGCAGGACTTTAGGACAACAGGGTCCCCTTTTGCACTTCAAATCCCATTTTCAGAGAACAGATGTCCTTCTGCGACGTTTGAGTCTGAACGACTGACAAGCACAGCGACGACTAGTCTTAGAAGCGCATGAAAGAAAAGGAATATAAACAAGCCATAGAAGAAAAATAATAATAAAAAAAAAGTAGCCATGGTAATTAAAACATCTCTCTCCTGCAAGTTTGCCACAAATAAACCATTGCTAGAAAAACCATTGCTAAATTCCACTAGTAAGGTTGTATCACCCTGGTGTTTTCATGTTACAAACAATAATATGTTGTTATAAACATGTAATAATATGCATATATACTGTGTACCTACAAACTCTTTTCAAGCTCCTGATTATATTATTATCCCTACTTATGTAGTTCCCGTCATGGTGACATGTCCTATACCTCTTCACCAGAAATACAGCAAAGAAGAAAGTGCTAAGATGTACACGAGAAGATGCTGAAGTTCCTCGTGCCAATTAAAATCTGAGGAAGACCTTCTTGAACCCTAAATAAAGGCTGCAGGAGCGAGCCGTCACTGACAATAAATACCTCCATTCTAAACTTGCAACTGAGCATATCTGAAGGATAATGCATTTTCCTAATTTTATGTTTGGTAGGGGAAGAAATAAGTAATACTAAAGATGAGAAGCAAAGCAAATGAGAAGATGTATAGGTTTATCAGCTCAAGAATGACATTGAGCAGTAGGACAGCATGCACGATATGACCACTTGTAGTCCCAACTATTCATGCATGCTAACTGCTCATGTGTTCAAGCATAAACACTTTTATACCTTTGAATACTGGTCTATACAATAATATACATTACAAAAAAAAAAAAAGAGCTATCTACAAAATGTGTTTTTTTGAAATGAATCGTTCTCCACCAAAATGTGGGAGATGGTTTCTTTGGAATCAACGATTCATCAAAACATATATTCACCTCTGACTACGAACAGGTACTCACTTTGCTAACAGTTCTGCTGAAAACAGGGCCACCCATCGCCTGCTGTCATGGCCAAGACCTTCCTCAGCCGTTCGAGGCAGAGCTGAGTTAGGCTGGTCTCCCGACAGAGGTGTGAGGCCACCGCTCGCTCACCCTCGAGCAGGCGAGGGGCAGCTCGTGCGATGGCTCTGCCTGCAGAGCCGGGTAGCAGTGACCTCCTGTGAGCCGCTTGCGGGGCTCGGTGCTCCAACTGGCACAACAGATCCCGAAGAAGTATCGGTCAGTGACCTAAAAGCTTAATGATGCGTAAAAGTTGCATTTTAAAAACGCCAGCCCTGGCCAAGTGGTACAACCCACAGCGCAGACACGCTGGTATTCAGACTAAATCTACTTTCTAGGGTTTTGGCTGTGTCTGCATGGGAAATATGGCACCTAGGAGAAATAAAAACTTCCCGGTTTTGCCCGCACAAGCGGGAAATCAGACACGCAAGCTACAAACCGCTTTGCGGACGGAGTGCTACCTGCGTGTTTTCAGCTACCCTGACCAACGCCACAGCTCGACCGGCCATGTGCCAGCAACTGCTGCCCTGAGCCTGCCTTAAAACGAGCACACTCCAACAGCTTAAACTGCAAAATTTTGCTGTCCCTGGGGTTTGTGCGACTTCAGGCAGGCAGGCAGCACGCGGACAACTGTGCAGATCAAAGGGCTCGGTAACCTCTACCGGGGACCAGAGGCGAGCAACCGGAGGCAGAAACCTTTTGTGCCTGTGCACACTCAGTGCAATGGCGTAACGCTCCTGGCACCACTGTACCAAGTTAGAAATGGGGATGAAGAGAGGAAAAAAGCTTCCACAGAGAGAGAGCTGATACACCCATCCTAGCGCAGCCTTGGTGCAGCTCCTCTGCTCAAACCCTCCCTGTCCAGCTGGGCCAAACCCTCTGGGCACCCTTGGGGCGCTTGCAGAAGGCAACTCAGGGCACAGCAAGGACAGAGGCAGGCTGCTGGCACCCCACGCCTGCTGCTGCTGGCTACAGGAACCTCGAGGTGAGTACAGGAGGGTTGTAGGCTGCAGATGTCCAGGGTTAGGTGGGTGAATCCCAATCCTCCGGTCTGTAGCGGCTTCCACCAGACAGAAATGGAAGGAGTGAAGCCTGGTTCTGTTCTGCCAGGAGTCCTGTCGTTTGTTCATCAGCTCTCCTTCTGTCAAACCTTGTGGTTTTAACTTTGACATTTAACTAAGAAATTTAACTTTACTATGTTAGCCTTACTTTTAAAATCAGGGAACTTTGGATTCTAGCAAGATAAAGTTAGAAATGTATTGTATGCAAGTTATAATTCCCTTATTTCTAAAATACGTTATGTGTAGTAATTGTTCTTGTAATATGGGAACTCAAAGAAAACCTGCACAGCAAGCAGCACAAAGAAAACCTGTGCATCACGAAGTCTTCCCATCAGTTCACAAGGGAGGGGACATGCTAGCAAAGGGTCAAAATCCATGAACCCAAACATGCTGAAAACACTTAACAGCTAAAACTAGCTGCTCCCACTTGGGATGTACAGCATTATTTTCCCTTCTAAGAAGATACAACTCCTCTCGTGATTAGGTATAGTGAAAAGATTAAGAGGCAAATGGAATATTCAATCTGAATAGGAAATGTTCAGTCTTTCAAAACACAATGAATTGCGTATGATTCACGAACCACATTGTTCAGAAGTAAATTGGAAATTTAATCCAAGTTTTGTTGTAGATCAGAAACATTTGAATTCTTGGTCAGATAAACTTAATTAAAACCACGCACTTCCACAATACTTGGAACAAATGAATTACATCAAAGAGATGCATTAATTATATTTTGGCTTTTAATTAATGCCTATTGCCACTCAACACTGAAGAAAGTTTTATTCGGGGCAATAACGAGGTACTTTGACAGAAAAGGGAACTTCTAATTCTCCATCGTGTTTCCGAGTCCTAAAATTGAACAACACAGCTGCGAGGAAGTTATGACAAAAGAAAACACAATGTCATCAAGGGGCAGGAGATCCTACTCAATTACCACTGGCTGTGTTTGGCAGTTTAATGCTTTATGGAATACGCTGCAATTGCAAATATCCAAACCTGGACTTTCCTTTTAACATTTCATGGAATTTTAGGGCTGTGAACAAAATTTCATCTGTTCAAAATAAGCCCCTCTTATTAACAACAACAACATAAAAACCTAACAAAAATTAAACCTTCAAATGGACCCTTTTTGACCTTTTTTTCAACATTTACCCCTATAGTACCAGACTAAGGAGTACCACTAATCCACTTAGCCACTAATCGATAGTGGAAAAGCCACAATTTGTAAGAAAGAACACGAATCATGACATTCTGCATTTTTAATTTGTACAAAATCCCTTAAAAAACCTAGAAATATGCAGTGAGACATCTAATAGGGATCACCAGTACCTTCACAATGAGAACAAATCCCTTTCTTTTATCTAATGAGTATTTTCCATGGAATGCATGGAAAACAATACTTCTGGAAATCAAAACCTATAAAAGCTGATTATTTTCTGTTCAATGTAATTTCATAGATCATTCTTGAGTCTACCTACCAGCCTCACAATGCTGCACTACTTCGTATTATGCTTCCCATACACAGTTCAGTAGCAAAAATAACTGATGATTCCAAATTTCTCCCATTCAGATACACAGAATATACCCAGTGCCACTAAAAACATATGCTTGCAGAAAAAAAATACTCACTTTTCTTATAAAGATTTATTTCAAACTTGTTAAATATCAGATTAGTCATCAACAAACTTCTGTGGTAATTCCTTTCGAGACCCCTCCTTCATGAAAAAAATAATGAAAAAGATCAAAGCAGAAACCCTGCCCCCTGGCATGAACCTGAAAATTACTTGTGGGCATGGGTGGACAATCTATATGATTAGTCCATGGAGGGGATGCTGTACAGATACAGCTCTGAGGTCAGCCCTGGAGCAACTCTGCTGTACGGGCAGCTAGTAGGAGGTACCTCTGGTCTATGAACTGCATTCAGGGTATGTGTAAAAGGCAATTTGGCTCCCTTATGGAATAGGATAAGAACAGACTAGAAATGGACTACAAACCACAGTAAGCCAATGAGTGAGATGCCAAGCTAGGTGGATAGAGTCCTCTTGCTGGGCTGGATGCGGGGATCGAGGGCTTACCTGTAGCTGAAGGCGTGGATAACAGGCTGACCTAACAAACGTCATCAGCTGATGTGCGTGGTACTGAAGGTTCCTAGCCTAACACAGGGAAAAAACATCTTCTCCAAGTGGCAGAAACTTGTACCACCAAAAGTAACTTTTACAGGTACAGCTGTACCTACCCATGCATGTCTACACAGCTCCCTTTTTGTTTTGGAGTGTTTTCTTTTACTTCTAACCAAAATGGTTTTGGCTGCAGGAACGCTAAAGGGGAGAGGTATGGGGAGGGAACCGGTGCTGACAACAAGAGCGCAGCCCTGGAAAGGGGGTCATGAGCTCTTTTAAGCAGAATTTTGTCTTGACTGTTTGTGAGATGGGATTTAGTCTCTTCAAAATAGGAGCGATGTAATGGTATCTCAGACTAAAGCCTACTACAAATGTAAGCTACTACAACCCAATACTGGAAAACACTTCAGATTATATATTGCTTTGCATTCAATATCGGAACCGAACACCTATCCAAATATATTTTCTTAACAATCGTATCAATACATTTTGAAGAAAGAGACAATCATTCATCCTAATGCACTACACAATAAATTAAATGTAATGAAAACAAATCCAAATCAGAAACTATTCATTTATGTGGATTCCCATGCCTCTGGTGAAGGCCAAGCTTATGTGTCTTATCAAGTTGAGGAAAAATATATTCAGGGTCCAGGGATATTTTTCCTATTCTTCTCCATATGAAGTCCCATAAATCCATTGCAATACATTTCTTCCTCTACTTAAAAAAGGAACAGGGCATTCCAAGAAGAGGCTACATATTAAGATTTAAACCTCCTAGAAGAAGTGGATAATATTGCCATCTGTGGAAATTGGCTAACGTTGGCATACTCACAGAGTGATCAGACACTTAATGAAGCATCTATTTTAAACCTGTGCAGTCCTGGATAAGCGACCAGTGCTGCAGCGACGGCTCCTTTGTGCAACAGGAGAAAGCAGCTCTGGATGCAATGTGAGCTTCGCCAAGGACAGGAGCCACACCTTCCTTATTCAACACACAGAACCCAACCCTATTTCGTGTGATTTTTCTCCCTTACTTTACTGGCCTCAAAGATGTGTTGCTAAGCTCTCATCTAGCTGCAGTTCTTAACCCAGGTCCTGACAAAAAACATCACAACAGCATTAGACAGTGAAGAGTCTGAAAAAGATTCAAGACCAAATCCCTCCCAATTAGTTATGCTGAATTTAGACTGCTGGTAGAAGGTTAGGCAAACAGCTGTTTTTCACAAATCAAGTATCCGCAGGGTCTTCATCTTCTTTCTGTCCTTTCTCAAGACAATTTTTCACTGATTTCCACGAGGTGCTGATCTGTGCTAGAGCCAAATACTCAACGAGAAGTAAGAAAGCATACTGGGGCTTAAAACCAAACACGCACATGCTTTTCTTACCAGAAAATCACTATTCACTTCACCGAAGTTCCAGCTTAATAGGTGTTCAAAGCAGGGGTCAAAGACTACCAACATCAAAAGAAAACCTTCACAGACCCCGACAGGTACTTTGAAGACAGATCAGTGACTGCACAAGTAACGCGTCCAGTTCTACAACAGGTACTGCAAAGATGCTAAGTACCTTGCTCTTTTGAAGTATAATCTGCAAACTGATGAGCGGATTATATTAAATCAGCACTGCTGGGATTTTGGTTGTTACTCCTCCGTTCTATCTAAACTGCAGTTCAACTCAATTTTATTTGCATTACTCACAGCACATACTGAGATGTTCATGTCTATAGCTATACGTACCTATAATATACAAACTGCTACTACTTTTACAGCTTTTTTTCCCCCTTTTTTTTAAGGAGATGCATATCTATTCTGATACACGCATTTACAGCCGGGGAGCAGCCTTCACGTTGTCCGAAATGGGCTCTCTGCCAATTAGCTGATTTTATTAGCAGCATTATGATGCTGGTCCCTGTTAAAAGCAGGGACAAACTGCACAGAAAAATAAATACAACTTCTACTGGAAAATGAAACAAGACAGAAAATTCCCCAGCAGAACACCTGATTCCATTTTAGACTGCCTAAGAACTCCACCCCTTTTAAAAAATGCATTATAAACTAAGGTAAATTGTTAACTGAGGAAATGAATTTACAGTACACAGTATTAGGAAAACATTTTTTTAAAGTGATTGTGTTTGTTTACTTTAAGACAATAGCACAGCAGAAGTAATCAAACACTTTCCTCCTCCTTGTAGCTCAATGTCTATTTCTATAAGCTCCGCCCTGCTTGAATATGAGAACACAAAAACCAACAAATGAGAGATACTCTAAAACCTTCCAAATTGAATTTCTTATGTTTGTTGCCTCTACTACACATTTTCACATTTTCAGAACATTGTCTCATAGCTTAACAACCAAAATTTGATTCTATTTTTGAACTCTTAGCTAATGTGAAAATGGAAAGAACCATGAAAACTTCAGAAAAACATTAAATGATCAATGTAGAAGTCCCAAGACTAAAAATTAAAATTGCGAAGGGAACAGAAATGAGACACTAGATCATCACACTGACATACTTTCTGATAAACCATTTCTCCCCCAACTAGGCTACTAGGATAGAGAGCGGGATGTTGCAGGAGGCTATAGACTCGAGCGTTCTTTCCAATTAACAAATTTAATCCTAAACAAACAACAACAATTCATACCAGACAGCTCTTGCATGGTATTTGCTCATGGAACAAAACATTAATTATTTGCAACAGCATTAAAAACATTGATTAAGAACAAAATCTGGAAGCACGATGGAAATGGAGTTGTTGCAGATTTTTCTATGGAGTCAGTTTAAGAAAGGTTACAACACTCTGAAACTATTAGCCAAAATAGACGAATATGCAAAGAGTGAGAAGTTAAAAAGACACAACATTATGTTTATCAGCATTTGTAGCGGATGTATTAAAAATACAGTACGTCTTATATTTTGTTATAAGCACGATCCAAAAGCAACTGTAATTCTAACTGCAGAATCTTCATGAAGTCTCTGACCTTTTTTGAAGAAGCTAGCTACGCACTCACTTGGGAGAATAAATGCGTACTGTATTCTAAAAAATAACTGAATTTCACGTATTATACTGAAATTTTAACAAATATGCGCTTCATAAACATACAATGAGATATTGTACATGCTTACCTGTCTTGATCTGGGTCTTCCAGGAGAAAACTTCCGTTTGGTGATGGCTGGTTTCCCCATGCCAATTTTTGGAGTGACTGATATGTAAGTCGTTGGGAGAGCACTTCCAGCAGTGGAAGGCAACGCTGGGGGCTGGCTGTGCTGTACATCCCGTGCAGAATGCAAGTCTAAGGAAACATCCGGTGAGGAAGACACGTTTGTCTTGTTTAGGTTAACTGGTGGGGGAAGTGAGGGGTAAGTCTCAGCTGGTGATTTTATGGGTTTGTCTGCAACTGGAGAACTGTTTGCAACACCTTCATTTGCAGAAGCAGTTTCTACTTCCAGAAGAGCTGGTGTTTCTGACTTTTCAGGGGTTTCTCCTTTTTCTACCTCTTTTTGCACTTTTATTATTTCCAGTTGATGCTCTACATGGATACAAACATCCCCTTTACTTTCGTTCCCTTGTATTTCTGGCGTCACAGTTACGGTCTCAGGTACTGAAGGCAGAGACCGAGAGTCTACTGTGGATACTTCTGATACCTCAACGCTACCTTGAAGTGGCTGTGTCTCTTCCACTTGTTTGTCTAACTCCTGCTGTACTACAGCTTGAACGCTTTCCATCACTTCCATCACTTTCTCGGTCTGACTGTCACCAGTTGCTGGTGTCTTTTTGGGAGACATTTCCATTTCAGCAGAATTAACTTCATCAGAGACTTCTGTTTCCAGTTCTGTGGTCTTTTCTTCTGGCAATATGCCTGTAACTAAGCACGAAGTATTAAAGACTCAGTATGAAAATCAACAACTTACACAAGTGTACTGGTCAACAAGTACACCTGGTACACATTATGTATTTTAGTTAACTGAATTTTATACATACTTTAAAATATACTTTTAAAATATCTTTCCTTGAACCTATGTTTGTAGTAATCTGTATTTTTAGCATATATTCCCACTGTTGAATCCCTTCTTTTCCCACCCCGGAAACAGCAGAATAAATCACAAGTAGGACATGTTCAAGAACAAACTCAAACTTGCCCCTTCACATGTTGTCTACAAAAAAGGTATTCAGGCAAAGTAAGATTTCATTAACGTAATAGGGCAACTTCTCAGCTGGTAACAACATAGAAAAGGTATTTCCAAAGGTAGGTACTAGGCAAAGCTCCCACTGCTCTATTGCTGGAAATCAAGTTCACAAATGAATAAAAACTACAGTGCGCAACACGGAACATTGCTTTAAAATACAAAGAGCATTCACTAGAACCTGGACTGATTTGGGGGGAATCTGAACACACATTTCTGTGTAGGCAGCTAAAAGTAGCGTCTTCTTTTTCATTTCTGCTTATTGAAGATATATGCTAGCATACATTTATCTATTTTTAAGGAACTGTCCCAACACTTCCACGAAACAAAGAGCTAAGAAGAACAGGACATGTATAAATAACAAGCATTTTCCTCCTAGCGCCCTTCCAGACTTCGGGAAGTCACCTGAAATAATAATAGTTGACATGATTTATCAGTTTAGTCACGTCTTAAAAGATTTTGTTCCAAGTATTTGTCTAGCCTTCCCTATAACCTAATCAAGCACCTTTCATTCACAACTTACTTTGTCAAGGAGTTGCAGTCTTACATCTATTCCATGGAAGACCACTTCATTTGCTCTGAATTTGGCTTCGCATATCTTCTTTTGATGGACCTTGATTCTCTTACAGTCCACTTATTTACTATTTCACTTGTACTTCTGAGATTCACACTGCTACACAAACTCCTCAGCCTCTACAGTGCAGAGCCTAGCATTTCGTTGTGTCTTTTCTGATGGTTTTAAATCATGGCCCCTGTACCTACTACAAGATACGTTGACCCCAAACCCATTCTATTTGTATTCTTCTCTTTGGCTAATACTTGATGTGTGCTTTTAAGATGCATTTATTCCCAGAACTTAAAGATCAGCTACTGCAGCACACCCTGTACAGATGAGCTGTAGTATTAAACAAATTCTCTTTTATTTGCAAATGGAAAAAAGAAGAAGTAAAAACCTTATCCAAACATACACTTGCAGCTTACAACTTGCACTTACAACTACAAAACACAAGCTGGAAAGGTCTAAGGTGTGCCCCAAAACACACCACAAGAAATTCACACGTACCATTTACTTGCAGCTAAAAACAAAAGAGACTTGAAGGGAAAGAGTGAGCAACCTTATTTTAACAGCAACAAATACTGGGGTTTTTGATTTTTTTAATGTAATCCTCCAACGTACGAAAGCATCTGTTTTTTCACCTTATACAGAAAGCCATTCCTACCACACAATTGAAATGATTTTCTCTTACACAAATCTTCTGAAGACTATCTTTCCTTTCAATAGAATACTACTTCAACCAAAAAATGAACACTATTTCTTGAGAGTTCAGACAGTGGAACCTAAGCAATTTGTCTCCTACTGCTTTCCAGGCATTTCTTCTCCTAAATTTACAAAGTACCACAAACCTTACTAAATGGAAAAGGGTTCTGAACGCTGTCGTGGTATTTTCTCAGACTGCAAAACTCTTTCTTACCATCTGTGACGCATCCGACAGCTGATTCTTGACTGGAGCCATTACCAGTAACGGGTTGTTCCTGAAATGTCGCAACCTCTCCACCGCTTTCCATTTCCACTTCATTTGTACAAGCTTAAGGAAAGACAAATAAATTGTCAAAATTGACATACCGTTTGTTCTATTACCTTGGCATCAGTAGTTTCTGTCAAGGCTTGACCTTTTGGCTAAACAGAGTGATATTTATCTATATGATGGCAGTTAGGGCACATCAGGTCAACAAGAAAGTTGGGAAGGACGTATATAGTACCCCTTGAAGAAGTCTTTTTCTCATTAACACTGAAGCTGTTTTGTACCTTTCAGATGGTGAAAAAGATCTGTAAAGCAATTATATATATACACCTAATTGTGAAAATATAATTGAGACATAGTCACAGACTCCTTTGCATTACCTCAGCAATATAAAAGGTCTTTTATCAAATTCCACTCTGCTAAATTCAACAGAAATTGTAGCACAAAGGTTTCAATTTTTTAAAATTTATTTAAAAAACAAAAAACAAACAAAAAAAAAACTACAATGATTCATGACACAGATGAGGTTCCAGCTACTATCAGCACCTGGAATACTGATTTTCAACCCATTTGTTGAACTCCAACAACGTAACAGTCCATTTTGCTGCTTTAGTACCAACATTTTTATCTACAAGCTCCCCATACTAAAATATGAAATTGCACGAAAAGGGTGCTACTGAGTACTTCTTCGGTTGACAGTATTGTTATAGAGCACAGAAACAGGAAGTGTGTGTTTTTTTCTCATGTAAAAGATTTTTCAGTTAAGGAAATTCATTAAAACGCACTAGAGCAGGAGCAAGAAAAACAAAGCATGTAAGTAACTGCCAGCTCAAGAGGAACTGATCCTTCAGGGACATCAGCATAAACAAGGTAAACGAATATAGCTTTCTGTTGAGGAAGGCCTCTTTAAAGTTCATAAAGCCAGGAATTATTAGGTGATGCTACTTTTAGCACCTAAAATCTACTTACAGATTCTTGTCAACTTTAAAGCGCTCTGTTAACGTTGAGGAAATGATCATTTAGATTTGTACAGTTAAATTAGATTTGGAGCCAAAGTGCTCTGCTGGGCATAAAACACGGCATGACTATACTCGTGCAATAGCTCCAGATTGCTCCTAGTAGTTGAGATGACAGCCCTATTCTTCCTTGGGGAGAATAGTATGCTCGTCAATGTTACTGTACTAGCCAGAAACTGTAAGAGACGAATTACTTAAAACTTTAGCCTTTCAAAGAAACCTAACTTACTCAAAAGGGTTTCCAGTAGAAGACGGGGAGTTTATATATGACTCAGACTTCTTCCTAAATTACCTAAATACTGAGAGTCTAACAGCCTCTACTAATCTTTCAGAACAAAAGTTATCTTCAAAGTCTGAAGTTGCCACTCTAACTTGGTGCACATGTTCACTGACAGAGCTCTTCCACTCATTTGCCTATTGTCTCTGCCCTTTCTCTGAGGTTATCTTTTTCATCAGTTCCTTACCGCTCATCAAAGGTATACGCTTACATGTACATAAAAGCGAATGTCTTGCTTATGCAAAACTTCAGTCTGAACACATAAAAGCTACAGCTCTTTTGTAGTCCAACACTTTCCAGTCAAAAATCACTGGGCTTTCGAAAACAGAAACTTATGCAACTGAGCTATCTACTTCTTATAACAAAAGATCAAAGCACAGGCATTGCTGTTTAGGCATCAGAAATGCACATGGCGTTGGTAGAGCAGTTAATCTGTTAGATTTTACCTTGCTTCCAAATGAAACGATAATTGCATTTCTCTTAGGAAATTCAGCTTGCATGAGTAGGCACTATCCAACAGAGCACATGGTACAAATACAGAAAGGCTTTCAGTTATTTCATTACCCAGGTCTTGTGGAAGACTCACCAGACTCAGATCAAGAGATCCAAGTTCTCTCTGTATTTCCTTACCATTGCTGAGTACTTAAAAAAAAAAAAAACTTTATATTTTTCTGTATCTTCCCTTTCTGCTTTTTGCTTGACTTGTATATTTAGACAAGAAGCTCTCAGAAAGACGATGACTAATCACAAACTGTTTTGAAAAGAACACCTGATTAAAAGCTGTTCAGTGAAATGCACCTGGCCCTTGAACACAGCCCAGCTCCCACTGCTATGTCCTACCTGGACATAGTGAGGGCAAATGGGTAGCATGAGATGGACAGGTACCAAGAGGGACAGAGGAAAACTAGATGTCTCCAGGAATATCTACCAGAAGCTGGCTTGTGCCTGGTAGACAGGAGTTTCCCAAGAGACTTCTCAAAGGAGTACATTTATGAACTATACTAATTTAAAAACAAACAAATAAAAAAACTAGAGAAGTTTACAGCTACAAGTTGTGAAGACTGAGAGCTACTATAAAGGTGCTTATCTGCCTGTGTTTCTAATACAGGGTCCTGAAGCCAAAGAGACAGCACATTTAGAAGACAGATAATGCACAGATTGCTTGAGAAGCCACTGTTGGTTAAATAAAGGAATGGATGAAGTCTACAGAATAGGAGTGGCTGGTTCACAGAAGCCTTAGTGAGACATCTGCAGATATTTGGATTTGATGTTAGTGTTTTGCAGCTCTAAAGATTACATTTGATTACCTGTTATACTGTCAGGTTCAGGAATGAGTTCGGAAGTATCCATTACATCACATGACTGAGTCTGATCCCCTTCTTGTCTACAGAGAGTGCAGATGTAGTCCTTCAACTGAGACTCCAAATCACTACCTGGAAATCTGTCACATTCTATGTGAATCCACCTGGGGAGATTAATTTAGTGTGAATGTGATTTTAATAATAAAAAATATAAAACATACTACTAAGATCAGTTGAAAAATAGCACAGTTCTCCATTCCTCTGGGGAAATAAAAAAAAAATAATCAACCAATGCTTTACTAGAAGGAATTTTGGAAAAATAAAAATGATATGGATATGTTTGTATGTCAATATCTACATGAAGACCGAAACTGTTGCTAAAGCCAATCAGAAAGCACAACATGTGTAGCAATATGAAGATGTTGCATAGCAAGGTACAAAGCACTGAATATGAAATAGTCAACATTCTTCAAGATGCCCAATAGCTTATTTTTTAAATTATTATTATTATTTTTATTTCTGGCATAGGAAAAAAATATGTAAAATGGAACAGAGAACACATGTAAACAGTCTTACGTAATCAATATACATGTAAAAATTAAAATACCCTGCTTATAAAAATTAGGATGATGACCCTTCTTGTCTGTTTACTCATAAAACAGATGCAATGTAAGAAGCAACAGCAGCACATATTTCTCTTTACACCTCACTAGCAAGAAAGGACAGGTAACTGCCAATTACGAATTATTTACTAAGATTAAAGTAAGGCTACCCAGTACTGTCCGTTGTATTTAGGGCTGGAGTATCAACATGTACAAAAAGATACAACAGCATTGTGCATCATGCAGTTTACACCTTTCACAAAAATGCATGAAATGTCATTCAGCTTTCTTTAAGCTTTAGGCATTTTGGTACCCTTTAATAAAAAATTAGGATTCTTACCTTTTGCACATGTGACAATGCAACATATCTTTCTGGAAGTCTTGGAGGCACAGCTTTTCACAGAAAGGACATGATAAGTTGTCTTGCTGTTGGTAACAACTGTCACACACCAAACAATTATGGTGCCACTGACAGCTGGTTCGTGTGCCACACTCAGCACATACTCTACAGTTCTAGAGATCACAAGAATTTATTTGTTAATTATGATATTTCACAATGCGATAGAACTGCCATTAACTGACATTTTTCTCTTCTGAATTAAACTAAAGGAAAATTCTATCTTTAACAATACTAATAAATTTTCCAGGATTTGATAACAGAACATAGAGACACTGCAACTGCAAGAAGAGTTTCCTCGCACTACCCCCTCACCTGAGAAGAATATTTCTTATCTCTGTCTCCATATGACTACCACAAATCGACTATGAAATCACATACATCTTGTGTATAAGGATTTCCCTTGTTAACTTGAAGCTGTATTTTTTTTTTTATTGATTACTCACAAAGTTTCTGACAATACAAGAAATTCTCCTTGCCCTCCCCAAACCCACAGGAACCCTGAGCTACAGAACTGCTCTTCTGGAAAGCAAGAAGTGGTTGCATATAACGAGCCTTCGAGGATAGATTACATGCAATACACTGCACAGGTTTTAGTTTACATGTGGTTTAGTTCATGAGATCAGCTGTCACTAAGCAGAGGTTATCCACTCCACTTGGATCCTATTCTTCCCTTTTCCCCTGTGGAGCCACATGTCTACGTACAAGCAGGATTTCTTCAGAAATTGCAAGGTATGTTACGTGGTAACACCCATCTGCAATACACCTAGAACAGCATCGTGTGGGTAGCAAAAGTTGGGCCCCTATAATGAAAAGGAATTATTCTTTCAACTTACTTTACATTTCCAACCATTTGTTGGTACAGAGTCCATAACTGGTTGTAGACAGAAAGTATGATAGCCTTTGTCGCATGTATCGCACACCAGCATCTTGTTGTCTTCCCCAGAATGTCTAAGAATAACAAAAAACAATGGTATGAAAAAAATTATTGAAACAAACCATAACAAAAAATCTGTTTAATGAAAAGTCTAACCAGAAATACAGATAGCTGAGCACATGAGAACACATTAAAACCACTTATAAATGGTTCCAAAGATGATACCCTCAAGTTCATATTGAATTCATAATGAATTCAGACGCCATGCTTACTTTGGAAAGTGCTGAGCCTGTGGCAGCCAGACTTCTGGAAATCAGCCCATTTTCACTTACACAAGTGTACGCAGATTTAATGGCATTTCTGTACTGAAATCAGTTCAAAATCAGTTCAAAATCAGTTCAAAGATTTGCTGTCAGCTGTGTGTGATCAGGGAACAAACTTCTTTAAAGTGAGTGGATCTGAATGCTGGCAAATTGTGAGTATTCTTGGAAAACAACACAGCACAGACTGATCAGGTACATGAGGAAGCCGCGAAGTGGCATTTTCCCTTCATGCTGTCCAGCTGATCTGACTAAAGCTGAACAAAATTCTTATCTTTTCTGTTAAGCCCTTGAAGAAAGCAAGCGAGCAAAGAACCTTACACTGCCCATCAGATTGGGTTTTATGAGAACAAGTGCACAAGTGGTCACAGTTTTCTAAGTGGCAACAATCATGCTTTCCTGTCTCAGTACTTGTCTGGCGTAACAATTCAATCATGGTCACTCATATTACTTCTTTCATTTGCTCAACTAAGCTTTAGGATTGTTTTCAGAATGACGCGTTATCTGCCTCTGAAAGGTACCATGGAATAGAAGAGACGGCCTACTGCAGCGGAGCTACCCAGTAATTGGTACATGCACTGCTGAAATGTCAGCTGAACAAGAGCCCAGGTTCCCAGACAGGAAAGATGCTATAATAAACTAATTTATTGATTTGGTACATTTGAGAAAATTCCTCCTGTATAAAAGGATGATGAAATCACAAGCTTTTGCAGCTCTCCAGAATCTGCCAAGTTGAAAATAACCCTGGGGGTACAAAGTGCAGAAAATCCAGCTCAGCTCTTTCACAAGACAGATCCCAACACAAAGATTTGACCAAGTTACTTAAATTAATATAATATCATAACACGTATCAGGCAATGATCTACAACTTTTTGACAGAAGAACTGTTAATAAAACGGATGTTCTGAAATCACAGAACCTCCTCCCCTTGTGTCATGGAAGTCTTACTTACTTGCAGTTCTGGCACACTTTGCAATCAGGACACTGCCAACCTGCTCTTTTTAAAGGTGTAACTTGTATGTCTAGGCACATCCCATGGTAGTGCTGGCCACAGGTAGTACAAAAAAGTTGATCTAAGAGGTCTCCAGGGCTGTCGCACACCGCACAATTTGCTTCTTCCTTTGCTACAAAGAAATCATTTTGCCAATTATTATTTCATTTGAAATGATGAATAATGCAATAAACTCCATGAAGCTAAGAAATTCTTCAGTAGTTTTTATGCACATAAAACTTGATCATTCTTACAAAATTGGAACTTTATTAATATGCTTAATAACCACTCCTTTCGTTTGGTCTGCTGATATACTCAACTATCTTCTCATAACAGAAATACATTCATTTTAAACCTTAATAAAAGTCTCAGCAAAACAAACAGGTTCACAGGTTTAGGTCTAATTCTTCTCTGGAACAAGTACAAATAAAGCTCCTAGCAGAATAAAACTATTATTTATCTGAGGTGTTTGCAATATGGTTGCTCTAACTTGAGCTAAGGCAAGCAAGTCTATCAAACTAAACTCAAAACTGCCAGAAGACAAGCCCTTCCACATTGTCATAAAAATAAAATACATATTTTGCTGTGCACCACTGGCAGTCTTTAAAAAACAGGAGTGTGAGTATACATCTTGCTCGTGCCTGAACACACAAATTCTTGGGTTCACACACTGGAAAAATAGGTCTAAACCAATGTATTCGTTCAGCTGGTCCTACCACACATCAGTTTTTATAAAGCCATGGAATACAGATGTCTGACAACTTTCTCTATGTCAAGAGAAAAAAAAAAATCTTACAGCACTCTAATGCCTCCATGCCTGAATTGAAAATATGACATTACGGAAGACAGAATGCTTTCCATGACTTGTAAGATGTATGCTTTGTCCTTCCTATAAACGTGTGGCCTCTACAAATAAATCCCACTTACCCCTGTTAAATAGCAGTATTGCAGTTCCACTGCTAAACTCTTCTGAGGTTACACTTGCATTAAGCACGCTCATCTTCTCACGGCTGCTAAAACAGAGGTGGTTCACCAGAGCTATCTTGCACAGTGATCAAATGTGCCCTATTCTAACGCTTCAGGGATCCGGTCTTTTCCTGCAGCTGTTTCCCCAAACGACTGGGGTCACGGTGGTTCTGCACTGAGGAGCAGGGAGTCTCCCTCCTGTGCTCCCAATGCTCCCTCTGCTGGCCCCAGTTACAAACCAGAAGGGAAACCTGCACCTGAAGGCAGAGCGTGAGCTACAGGGGAGGAAGAGGTCTGGGTTGAGTCAGAACTGGTCTATGTTCTGCCAGTTTTAAAATTTAGGTATGTTTCACCTTGCGATTTTAATATTAGACTCATCTTCTCTGAGTCCATTCGTATATATGTTTATATACATATATTCAACTGTAGATATATATATATATATAGTGTATAGATAATAAAAACTCGTGAATTAGGTCTTCTTATTGAAGTCATTATGAAGTCAGGTACCTTGAAATTTCTACAATACCAGCTCCTAACATCAATACTTCTTTTTCCATTCATACTTAGTCGAATCAATTTGAGCATTCACTCAGAGTAGAGAAGGGGAAAAAACAGAATTCTGTTTTCCTTCTATATAATACAGCTGGAATAAAAGGTAAATATTCAAAATTTTGATTTACTTTTAATAGTGGTTATTATATTTGCTTCACGAATTACACTAGGAGGCAAAAATGCAGAATCCTACAAGACGTTCAATTAACAGAAAACAACCTAGCCTGACTGGAAGGAAAACATAGACAAGTATGTGCAAAATGTGGTCAGTAAATGTGTTTTGTTCTTTTTATTTCTAACAATCCGTGGTGACCAAGGATGTGCCTCACCTGAACAGATGACACTTACCCTAGTTCGGGATTTTCAGCTCTCTGAGACATGATTAACTGCACGGGAAGGTTTTAGACCTGGGCTACGTTACCTGGCTGTGGGTAGAAGGAGCACTGCCGCGTCCTGCTTAGTGAAGACTCCAGGTGAGGGTGGGCAGGCCAGACTTAAGAATGGGGAAAACTCTAATCCTTTTGCAAATTTCAGCTTGCCAGCTCTAAAGCACTTATGGCTGCAGAGTGCTCTCAGCGCTCGGTGCCAGAGGCGCAAACAGCTCATGAGGCCAGCACAGGAGAGCACGAGAGCTCTCCCACCTACCTACCAGCACCGCAGGGCAAGGGATAGCAAGGGGCACCGAGTCAGCTTGGCTACAGCATGCTCACTCCTTCTCCCTCCTCCTGCAAGCAGCATCTCCTCTGTGTCTTCCCACGCGATGAAGCTCACACTGTTTTGGCTGCCCTCACCTGCTACACACAGCACTGCTCAGCCCACTTTGGATAAGAAGAATTAAAAGAACGGTGGGCAGAACAAATCTGACATGAGGGGATGAAAAACAAAGTGGGACTTCAGAGGACAGAATTAATTACTTCCCAAGATAAAGGAGGATGTGAGCATTTGGAACAGTTGCTAGCATCACAGGAACACTATCTTAAAACACTCTACAAACATCACTTTTAGAGTTAAGGACAATTAACTGGAAGTCTCCCACAAGATGGATGTTAAGACTACAGGGCTCCTGTGCTACGAACTGTTTCCAAACTTGCAAAAATACAGTAAATAAATAAATAAATAAATAAAATTCAAAAACCGCACTGCAGTGAGAATGCCAAGAACACCCCTATGCCAGTGTGTAAAAGACCAGGTGAGAAGTATGGTGTCTGTATTACAGAATCACAGTCTGGTTGAGGTAGGAAGGGACCTCTGGAAGCCATCTGATCCAACTCTCCTGCTCAGGCAGGGCCACCTAGAGCCACTTGCCCAGGCCCACGTCCAGACAGCCTTTGAAAATCTCCAAGGAGAGAGATTCCAAAACCTCTTTGGGCAACCTGTGCTCAGTCACCTTCCTGAGGAGTAAAGGAGTAAAGGAGTGTTTCCTGGTGTTCAGAAAGAACCTCCCGTGTTCCAGTTTGTGCTCATTGCTTCTTGTCCTGGCACTGGGCACCACCGAAAAAAACCTGCCTCCAACCTCCTTGCGCATTACCTTCAGGTATTTCCATACATGGGTAAGATCCCCCCAAGGCTTCTCTTCTCCAGGCAGAACAGTCCAAGCTCTGTCAGCCTTTCCTCCTAACAGCGATGCTCCAGTGCCTTAATCATCTCCACGGCCCTTTACTGGACTCTCTCCAGCAGATCCATGGCCAGGAGCCCAGAAGTGATCACCACACTCCAGGTGTGGCCTTACCAGCGCTGAGCAGAGGGGAAGGATCACCTCCTTCAACCTGCCAGCAATACTTTGCTTAATACAGCCCATGATACCATTAGTCTTCTTTGCGGCCAGGGCACAACTGCTGGCTCTTGTTCAACATGGTGTCCACCAGGACCCCCAGATCCTTTTTCTGCCAAGCTGGGTGGCCCCCGGCACATCCTCGTGCCTGGGGTTGTTCCTCCACAGGTGCAGGACTTCACACTTCTCCTTGCTGAACTTCGTGAGGTTCCTACCAGCACATTTCTTCAGCTTGTCCAGGTCCTGATGCTGACCAGCCAGTAGCTCCCTCAGTCCTTCTGCCTGTCCTTCTTGAAGACAGGTCTGACATTTGCTTTCCTCCAGTTTTCAGGTACTTCTCCCAGTCACCGTGACTGACCAAAGATCAGAGAGGGTAGAGAGTGCCCTCGCAATGGTATCTGCCCCCTTCCTCAGGGCTCAGAGGTGCATCCCATGACAGCCCACGGACCTCGATTTGCTCACGTATTCCTTGACCTGATCCTATTCCATCGAAGGTACATCTCCCGTGGTCCAGCCTTTCCCCTCACCTCTGGGACCTGAGAACCATAACGGCACTCCCATACATCCCCTTCCTCTCCTCTGTAGAAACTACCGTTTGAATAAATAATACTAAATGGAAAAAGAAAACTTCAAAAATATTTGAATGAATATTTCAAAAGTATTTGAATGAATTACATTTCAAAGTTTGAACGTAACAGCGCCAAACGAAGCTTCCCTTAAAAGACGCACAGGCAAGGTAACAAGGCTACGCTGCAATACACCTGTGATCAGCAGTCAAGTACCCTGCCTGCAGTGGAGAATCTTTAATCCTACGAGAATCTGTGAAGTACAGCGTAAGCTGGTTTGCAAACAAGCTTTCAGGATGTACAACAACTGGAATGCAAATATAATTTTTTTTAACATCACCAAGAAACACATCCTATTAGTCTGTTCCAGGAAATATCAAAGTACTCTGAACCTTCACAACTATGCTTCTATTTTTAAGAGACATTCAAATGCATACTTTGAATAAATTTTTGAAATAAAAATTTAATAATGGCTTTTAAAAATAAAATCAACTTCTAGAAATAAAATAGACTTCGTATATATGACATACAGTCTCAATCCTGCATGTAACAAACACTTCAATGAAACCTTTTACTCGTAGACTCCACTGACATTAATCACATGCTGAAATTCAGCTTGCTCAAGCAAATTTAGGCATCTTACAGGATACTCTACTCTTCTGGAGTGGGTTATCAGTTAAGGAAAAACAACCATACCTTAAATACAGAATTACTGTATCTCCAGCTGATACGAATCACATCATTTGAACCAAGTGTACTTACATCTTTCGGGAGCCTGATCAATGTGGTCTGGACAAAGGAGGGACAAGTTACTGAAATCCTGAAACGTGCCTGCTCCAGCAGCACAGGGGTAATGGTACATCTGGGTACATTTCTCTTCACAGCATTTGATAGTGGCTCCAAGGTGCTTACAATATGCACATCGCTGAAAAATAAACGCACAAATCATTCAAAAACTATTTTTTCTGGCATTTTTTCAGCGAGGTCTGTTACCCACCTCCCTGGACACACAGGCACCAAGGCCAATGGAAGGGAGTGAATACTGAGGAAAAGAAAACAAGTGGCTGGGACTGTGTCTTCCAGTGGCCCTCTCAGAACTTTCCAACTTAAAATATTCAGCAAAACCCACCCTCGATACACCCTGATGACCGAGATTCTTCTCGTCACGGAAGAGCACATTTTCTTCTATCTGTTACCTAACTTCAGCTATGTTTTCAGTAGAGAGGCTTGGACGCTTACTCTGAATAACAAAGGCAGACCATACCACGCTGTCAATAGGCTGTAACTAAAAACCACGCAGTTCTGCGTGTTGTAATGTAAAACCGTAGACGCTGTAATCAGAAACGCGACTGGCAGTGAAATATTATGTTCTATTGAGAACCTTAATGACATCATACAACTATTCTCTCTGGGATGATAAGGCATTAAATAATCCAGTACTTTCTTTTCGTCTCCCGTTTCAATGCTACACAAATATCAGTCACATCTGTAAAGAAATAATTTCCCATAAAGAAGTATCCAATAACCCTCCCGTTCGTTAGTCAGGAGGGAACAGAGTCCATCAGCCTGCTTATAAAACATCACCCACACCTTTCTGATTCAGTTAATCAGTTTTTACTTTCTTGGATTTATTACAGTCCCTGAAGCACTGTAACAAGCTTTTGCACTTTTTCACCAAGGCAACACTACTTTTTAAGGATAGAGCACAGCACTGTGAGATTCAGAGCAAATTTAAGAAAAAAAACAGGTCAGTGGCTCACGGGAAGGCATACATAATGTAAAGCACCAGCTGAGCTCAGGGACTCTCATTTTTCTTCATAAAAATATAGACCTTAATACTAACGCTGCCACGTTCGACTACGAGCTCCAGTGTCAAGTAACATCCAGATATGAACACACCAAACCAAGGAGAAGTTACACGCTGCATCTGCTTAAATCTTACAACACAGAAAATATTTATTATCGTAATTCTTCTGTGTTTCAAAGTCTAGCATGAAATTAGGCATGAAATAGTGCTATTACAAGCCCACAGATATCAAACCGACCCACACGAAAGCTCAAATCACAAAGCTGACTGTGTTAACCGCTGAGCTGACATTCCTAAAACCAGGCGAAACTCACATCTTCAGCAAAGCATCTGCCGGTGCTACAAATCACGGACAAGGCAAAGAAAATACAGGTTTATGCTAGAAAAACACAACTGCAGTGTAGAAAGATCAACTGCTTAGAAACTAAAGCAGGTCAGTAAGGGTAACTACTGCCAAGCTTACTGTGCTGCAATGCTTGGTTGACAGTTCTGAGATCTGCACCAGTTCTCACTTCTACTGTCTCGCTAACACCTACTAAAAGTAGGAAGAAGATATATTTTGTTACTTGAGCAGTCAAAATGCACAGGACAAGATAAGCAACCTTTTGCATGGAGTTTCTGAAGCAGGTGAAGAAGCTAACACTGGTAATTAAGTTTAAGGACTGCCAACAAAACCAAAGGAACGCAAGGAACTCATCTTAGGAATCCGTGTATTTGCTGAGCACTCGCTGAAGATGCTGTACAAGGTAAATCATAAAATTCAGCTGTGAGGTCACGAAAATACATCCCAAAGCCTTCAACTTCATGAACTGCAACCGCACGATAAACTACACACAGCCCAAAGCATTATTTTGTCCTTGTGCCTCCTACAGCCTACCGAGATGGCCCACATTAAGCCAAGTCCCAACTCTTACAGGCAGGCCACAAAATCTTCAAAGGTATTACTCAAGAAGAAAACATTAGGAAAAGGAACCTAGGAGGGGCGAATGTCCTAAAAGATGTTCCCCAAGACAACACTCAACAAAGTGTCCATTAGATCCAATTCCTTAAAAATTTATCTAATTGGAGATAAAAATCACGGAAGAATTGCAAGCGCTCAAAGAATCAAACATACTAAAAACTGGAAATAATGAAGATGGATTAAATAGTAATATTAAAAATATTTTTAAATGTCACATCTGTTTTTCAAAACCAACAATCAACAATGGTACATAACAACAAAAACAGAATACTTTTTTCCAAATGCTGTATGACTGACTGATGAAATTATCAGGAAGGAGCAAAATATAGGATTAAAGCAAAGCCTCGAAGAATGTTGATGTTGATTTAAAGAATCATGTAAAGATGCTGGAAGAAAAATGGAAGCCCAAATTACATTTAATTGAACCCTTCAAACCCATCTGCTAAACTGCACTGGCAATGAAAAGCATTTGGCAGCTAAGTGAAACACACACTTTAAAAACAATGTGGTGTATATCATCTGAAGCAAATAAAAAGCACAGAATATCAACATTTGCTGAATTTATAAGACAGATAAAGCAGTCTGAAGAAATAAATGCCCAAAGGGTTTTTTTTTTTGGCAACAGCTGCTGATGAGAAGAGTTACTTTTCCAGCAGAAGCCAACGTTTCTCTGCAAACAGGCCTCCGTGACCCTAGGGGAGCAGCATGCAGCCGGTACGACCGACTGACCGCCCAGATGAAAGTAAGCATGTGAATAGCAGGAGTATATTAATTTAAAAAATATAAAAGCTCTGCTAAACGAAGCTCAGTAACCAATACTACCTTATTACTCTATTGCTAAAATGTGGCATCAGGACAGCCAGAGGTGAAAGATAGGCATAAATCCCACTTTTGATCTTCAGCACCCCACGAGGCCAGTAAGAGAGGACACGCCAGGACGGAGTTTCGTTAGCACGAGCACAAAATACAGTGTTATGTGGAAGGGGTGGAAGCCGAATCCAAGCATTCCAAGGGTAGGTATACAAAAACAGCAAGCTGTCAAAGCAAGACGAACACTGTTTTGTGCACGAACCAAATAATTTTACAGTCCTGTTCCAGAGAAAAAAACTTTACAAGGCATCACGAAGCTAGAGAGACAGTTCATTACTTATTCGGAGTACATTCAATAACATAAATGTCATTAAAGCAGCGTCAACAGAGCATTTTCCTCTTCAAAAAGTCCTTCACTGGTTACCAATTGTTTTCTTCAGCAAGCTTCTAGTGCGTTCAGCCATGGCAAGAAGGCTCTCATCCCACCCATACTTCTGCTGCTTCCTATTTTTGTAATTTCCATCGTTTCGAACTGTCCACACCTTCTACTTGGTCCTTCACACCTTCTTTTATAACATCTGATTTTTCAGATAGACATTAAAGGAGCTCATTTTCTAAAGCAAATGGCTATGTGCTTTTCTAAACTTCATTTTAAAATTCTCTTTACTCACTAATCCAATTGGATAAACAATTTTTCCTGCCTGTGGCTTGGAAACTCAGCTCAACATCCTAAATGCTACTGGCTTTCACGGAAACACGAGGCCAAACTGGAAAATGGGGACAAGAGAAACAGCTCGCTGTTCACTCCTTTCTAACCTTCCTACATTAAAAATGAAATAAAATCAACCAAAGATTTATTCCAAGCTTACATCAACCTTTCAGCTGCTCCACATCTGGAGGCATATTCCAAAACTCCGAGCAGGTTAAAATGAAGAAAAGGCATCTGTGGTTATGATAATTTAAGACTATCCAGATAGTACCATGAACAAATCAGAGGTCGTATTTTATCATGGTTTTATTTGCCCTTAGAATTACTTTATAGTATTATTGCCTCGGCAAATGGACAAGCAACAACACTTGAGAGGCAAACATTAAATAAAGGCTAAAATATGGACTTTGATTACAAACCCAGTTGCGACCTGATTAGTAGAGTTAAATATTAGCATTAGGTATTGCAAGAAATTTTTAAGCAAAATGACAAAACATTTGCATTACAAACTTATTTAGTTTTAAAAAGGTCAGCTGACAGAACCTGTGATAACAATAAGCAATTTTTATTATAATATACAGTGTATCCAAACATGCACCAAGCCATCTGTCCTTAATTAAACAATTTAATGTACTACCAGTAAGAGCAAATTTCAAACTTGGCTCAAAACCTATCATAAAAGCCTATAACTAATGAGAAGAAGTGGACATTAACATCCTGTCATTAATGAGACCTCAACAAAACTTTAATGTAAACAGGGACTAATAAAATAGGTTTTCTGTTAGTTCTGGTAATCTTCACTGATTACCATTATTCTATGATCCAGAAAAAAAATCATATCGCTTAAAGACACTAATAACCATTAGCACCTCCAACGTCAAACCCCACTGTTTTAAGTACCATAAAGCATTTCCAAGTACAATGCAATAAGTGGTACCAGAAACAGGATGAAGAGTTTTCCATTGGACTACTGATTAGAAAAGGTACTAAATCATGCATGTTTCCCGAAGTACCAAATTACCTTCTAATTTCTTTATTTTGTAACTATGTCAAAGATTTGAAAAAGACTGAAATGTGTAACAAGCAACTCCATCAGGAATCAGTTGGTTTTGATCTTCAACATAAACCAACATTGAAGAAATTAAACTTCAGACTTTTCTCCTACAACCATAGCTTAAAATGTTCTTAACACAGCACGTATTAAAACATCAATATGGTGCCCACTTCAAGCACTCTGAAGTTTGACAGAACAAAAATGGTAACTGTACAAATAACCAAGTTTTGCTCTAAAACGTGAAAAACCACGGATAAACAGAAGAGCTGCAACTTGGCCAAGCTCAACACAACTGAAAGACTTCTAATGCAGAATTCTTGACTCAGTGCTTCATCTATAATTAATCTGCTCAGTATCTGTACAGGAATAAGCAACACAAGTGCAAAGATACACATGATGATGTATCTACTCTTACATGTAATCAAAGCAGACAGAAGTCACTTCAAGTGTGGAGATTTCAGGTTGTCTTCACCTGACTGCTTTGTTTCTCCTTCCCCCTAAGTTGATTCCCTTTTTTTTCACCTTTATAGAAAATAACATTACATAAATGGTGTTGATACCAATGCATATGCAAATCAAAACAATATTTATGTTTTGCTCTTCTTTTTTTTTTGGCAATGGTTGTAATAAGTTAACAACTTGTAAAAGGCAAGTTAGTCGAGGAGAGTATTCCTTGCTCGATTACCAAAACTGATGGACAAAGACATGCAAACCTCATGGTATGCGATTCCTTTTTTTATATATTCTGAAATGTTCCCTAACCCTGACTATTCAGAAGGTTTACAGAAGGGTTTGTGTGCTCTGACATTATATTCTCCCCACCAGTTGGTTGATAACTGCATGACATTTCCTCTATGGACTCTGCCTTTGCTGCTTTTTTCACACTTTGGGGAGGAAAAGCAGTTTTTTTATTCACCTCCTTGCTTTCTATAGGATTTAGGATAATGTAAATGTTTTGAGTGAGTCTAAACTTCCTACATCTAATAACCAACTATTCCTTAATTCTCATCTAATACCCACTGTGTGACAGTAGGGCACACGAGCCTGTTGTTTAGTTAGCAAGTCAACAACGAGAAGGACAGTGATGTTTAAGGGAATTTAAATTGTGATTATTAGGCTTCAGCATCCACAACTTCAGGACAAACAAGGCAGGAACAGAAATCATCAGTTTGGGTTTAGGGCTGCTTTTTGGCAGGCTCAGAAAACAGACTATTGTACCGGTTCCATTTGATTCATGCTTGGAAGGTCTTAAGAAGTACACGTAGACATTTCTTTTTGCTGGCAGAGCACAGTCTGAGCCACAAATTGTTGGAGGCTTGAAAAAAACAATAATTGGGGAAAACACTACCACATGCTTGCTGTTTAACAATTGTCTTCTCTATCCAGCTGCTAGTGGTCATTGGCTGCCACAACTATATTTGCAGAGCTATTTAACAGGAACTCGGTGACACGGGGAATTTCCTCCTGATGCAGTTGCATTGCTTTTCCCAGTGCCGTAAGGCTTGAGATGAAGACATCTCAACTTCGGCATCTATTTTTTTGCCTGTACAGGAGCCAAATGCTTGCACTCCCACTACACTTAATAGAGACTTTGTCATTTTATGGAGTTTACTTCACTGCAACTCAGTTGACCCACCAGCGGGTGTCCGTTTTCAGGCTCCGCTGACAATACATGCTGGATCTCCACTGACTGTAACTGGAATTTACACGCTGCTCACAGGCAGACACATCTACGCAGGGGTCTAAATTTAGGTGACAGCCTTGAGCTGAAGCCTGCCTAAAATACGTTGACAAAGCTAGTGGTAAAATAGCAAAATCCACACCAAGGGTTTTGTTGGCATGGCAGTATCACGTCAGGGATGTGAAGGGGTGCTACTTACAAAGCTGTCCACATAAATCCTGTCCTGTTCTTGTAAGTTTTCTGACTGATAAAAAATTGGGCTAAAGCTGCAGATTACACGCATCTGAATTTGCTTCAATACTTTTGGAGCGCTTTGTCGCCACTTCTGAGGACAGAAAAGTCAGTGGGAAAACCATTCTGCTCATCTTACAAACGACTTCACTGACAGACTCTGCAACTTAGTAGGACAGATATTTTAGCACAGGGGATTCAACTTTTGCCCTTACTGCACAGATCCGTCCAGAAGCCTGTCCGTGACGATCGCAGAAGAAGCTGCTCTTGTTGACATTTACTGATCCTCTCAGGTTTCTAGCACCGATCACACCACGTGTACTTTCTGCAAAGACTGCTGCAGCACAGCCGAGATTACAGCAGGGAAGTCTGTAATAAATACTCTAAGCCTTAACACAATAAGCCACTGGAATGGAAAGCAGACATTAAGGATCCTGATACTCCTGTCTCTTAAGCAGTTTGGGGAATGAGAGCATCCAGCACACATGCAGATGGACACATACAGGTCAGCGGGACAAAAGGGCCCAGAAGGAGCCAACGTGTCTGATGAGAGTGGAAGGAGAGAAACCATGGAAGCTGAGGGGGGGCAAGGATGGCACTTCAGGTGTCAATTAACTGAAACCGGGCACTAAAATTGGATAAAGAGCCGACGACACAGAATTGCTATGAAATGGTGGAGAGATCTCAAAGGGAACCGGGGAACAAGGGAGTAGAGACGTTAAGGAGATGGGATGCTGGAGGAACAAAGGGTGGAAGTGACTAGAAAACCAACCTGGATAAAAAGTCAGAAGTGCAAGGCAACTGAAACTGGATGAAGACTGCAAGAAGGAAAAGCGCAGCCCTCCGCCTCCTAGCACTGCATCAGTGTCACGTACTCGACCAGCTCAAATAGCAGAGGTCTGCAACTAACTGTAAAGGTTTTAAACCTGCACTTTGGGAAGGTTATCTTCTTTTCCCTAATGCCAGGAAGCTGTACCGTCAGACAGTTATAAAGAAACACACATGCACAGAGAAGAGGATAAAGGAATAAATGGGTACACACACGCACAACTAAATATGTCCATTAAAACACAAGAAGGACTGCAGATCAAACTGAATGATGACCTGCAGAACAGTTCTATCACCACTTCCTTTGTAGGGCTCCTTTATGACAGCAGGCAAGTAACTAAACCAAGTTTTCCATAAGGGTTTTTAGTCCTTAACCCAACTTTTAAAAGCTTGTATTGTTCCCCCCTAAAAATACAGCCTTGATTTCTACCTAGAGTGTGCGCTCGCAGCTCCAGAGTTCAGCAAGAGCTGCAGCATCAGCGCAGCTTTCTAAGCAAATCTGAGCATTTTCAGAAATCAAGCTCCCAAACGTGCCATCCAAATTAAGTTAAAAGCAAAGCAAAACAACTTCTCTTGAGGAAAATGGAGCGTAAGATGCATAAAAAGGCATAAATCTGCTCTTTTGAAAAATTCTCACATAAGTTCCTCACGTCTTCGTTATAGTACAAGCATCACAAGAAAACTCCCATGGCAATACGTTATTTCAGTAGCATTTAAGTAGTCTACATAGCTACACACCGAACAACGAAAAACGTAATACCGAAGAGGTTTTTTCCTAAGACAGTAATGTCCAGCCTGTGGGCTGAACTAGGCGCTCGCTGTTCTGCATGTGATCATACAATTACAGACTGCGTAATGAGGGGGTTGCACAAAGGATATTAATTGTGTACAGACAACCTGTCTTCTTGCGTGTCCTAACGTTGTGTGTTTGATTTCATAGCCTTAATAATGCAGTCTCTTAACAAAGGTTTTGTAGATGTACTAGCTCAGATTAAAAGAAAGTTACTGTCAGCAAAAGCCACTCTGTATACCCAGTGATCCACCTAATTTACAAGGTAATAGTAGGGATGCAGTGACAAGGAACTCTGGATTATGTACACACACAAAAAATACAAGAATTTCCTGCCTTTAATACCTTCCTCATTAGTGAGCACCTCCTTAGTATTCCTTCCCCACTGACTGCAATCAGTACCTTATTGTTCATAATTCCTATTTCCTTGGCTGTTCCTAAATTGCGCTCTCCAAATGGCACAGAGTCATCGTAAACAAAATCCTACATCTTCAGTTCACTAATTTTTGTAAATTGAGCTCAAATAAAGCAATTAGATGGCATACTTTGAAACTACCAGCTTGAAACATTAATATAATTTCTTTTCTAATAAAAGCTTCACATGTTTCATCTGGCTGTGGCTTTTATTTTTTTTTCAATTTGACTAAATTAGTCGCTTACACATATTTCTCCCATCTTTCCTCCCAAAACATGGTGCTCCCAAACATTACACATCCTTCGTTTTTTAATTCATTAGTTACTGAAAAAAAAACACACACAAATAAGCCGCTTGTCTGTCTTATCATTCGCTCCTACTACATCACTGACGTTGGACAAGCATTATGAAGTGCAAATTTAAAATCCTTAAATCACTGGTCAAACATTTAGCAGGTAATTCAGCTGTTGTGCAGGGGGTCAGGGAAGCGGGGATAAAAAGGGGCTGTTTGTTTCGTTTTGCAGCATGCTGCCTCAGTAGCTTGTGAAGGAAAAGGCTGCCAAATTTTGTAATGAATTCCACAGAACATTAGGTCTGATGCTTAGCAGAAGCCATAACTGTTAAGTAAATGATATCCTTTTGATGAATACCCTTATTTGAAAACAACATCGATTCTTCTAACCCTTTAGCAGTGTCCCAAAACAGATGTGCACAACTGCAAATTCTGTTTGCTTTCAGGTTTACGAAGTGTGATGACATTTTTACAATCATGCATGAGCCCTTTTACCCAGGAGTAAAATAAACCACAATAATTCTTCACCATCTGTTTGTTAATTTTGCATTCATTTAACTTTGCATTTTAAACTAATAATCATTTTCTTATAATATAGTTTGTTCCATTGGTAGAAATTACAGCTGTTCAATTAAAAAAGGAATGGTTTGTAACAGCATACAGTTTTTCTCTAACTGCTTCCATTGCTCTTAATTATAGAGATATTAGTGCCATCGAGTGGAAAAAAACTACCAGGAAATAGTGTTATGTTTTATACGTCACAGATTCCCTTAGTAAATGTACATATTTACTTCTGTTCCAGTACCAATTCCCACCTGGTCTCTTTTTACACTGAAATTCCTTTTCCCACTACAAGACTCTGTGCAGCTTTTGATGTTGCTGTGTATGACAGGCTTCTTACACTCCTGAAGGAGCAAGGCACAAACAATTAGATGATGTCTCCATTTCATTTCTTGCATACAGTCAAACAAAGCACGGTCCAATTTTTCCATAATTCTTTTCCTTCATCTCCAATGACAGGCCAGCGAGTTTTTGATGATTTTATCCTTATCTGGTTTCAGCTAACCTAGGACTAGAATAACACCATTAAAGCGTTTTCTCACATAAAATGGGGAAATCCCACCGCCTTTATCAAAAGTAAAAGCACACTGAAACAATATGAATAATACATAGAACTAGTGAAGGGAAAATAACACCGATCAACAAAAGGCATGGGGTCTGGAGAGAGAGAAGAAGCTGGTCTGAGATCATATTTTTGGATTCTGCCTTTCATGTTGCTCTGCAGAGCCTAGGCTGCAAGTCCACAGCAAAGATACAATTCAGCCCTGAACGCTGAGTATCCACAAAATACCACGGTGGAAATTCTCTTGCCTTGTGGTTTCTAGGCTTAGTAATAATCACCATCTACAAATAAGCTCTTCTAGAGACACAGCCTGCTCGGCTAATTAACGCGAGCGTTCCAGTGACATTAGAGAGGCTGTTCAGATGGTTGAGAGAATACAGATTCAATCACTGTTTTCTAAACCCAATTTTATTTGATGGCACGGAAATCAGCTGATAACCCTAATTCTGTGGTAGAGTGAAGATAACAATGCTGCCACAGTCCTAGGATGAGTATTTCACTAAAAACACCCTTAAGGCAAGAAACAGTTTATCACACCATGGATTTATTTCAATTAAAGAAGTTTGGTGATGGCTGACGAACACCAGACTGGTGCACAGGACTGTACCAGTGCAGTCATGTAAAGAAATGAACTTCCACAAGTACCAAACGTATTAGGCTCACATAAAAGTAAGAGTGGAAGTATGACCATACGTTACTGTGATGCTTGGCTCCTAGTCTTACCGGTGTCTTGAATATTCTGACCTTTTGGTTTCTCAGATGAGTGAGCACTGCTGCCAGGTCCGACCTTTACTGAGGGATTTATCCATCGCAATATTTTAAGTCTGACAGAAAGCAAACATTCTGGAGGTGCCTACGGCACATACTGATGTGATGGATGCACAGCTGTAACAGTCTTCCTAGCAATTCACCCTCTATTTCATGTTACTCACATTAAAAAAAAAAAAAAAAAAAAAAAACAAACCTCACCTAGTATGACATTTGGAAAACCTGAAACTTCTCCATCTTCTCCATTCAATATACCAAATTCATTTACATTTTGGAGAATGAGTATTCTCCTCACAAAACTCAAAGAATGACTATTACAACTTAACTGTCTTGTTTCTGTACAAGTCTCTGTTCACTTTTAAAGGTTTATGATTTGTCAACACACCTCCCTGGAAATACCGTACAGATAACACCTAATATTGCCATAACAACCTGCCGTACTTGAAAGGAAAAAATAAAAATAAAAACACAGCTAGTATGTGCTTGGATATTTGACAGCAGTTTATGTAAATCTAGACTCACTATTTACTCTGCATAATCTGCCACTCTGCCCACTTCTTTGGGAGGCAATTTCATTCAGAAACAGAGTGGAAAAATATTTTTGATCAGAAGAAAATAACATTTTACTAATCAAAAACTGGGAGAAGGCTATTTGTGGAAATACCTGCAGCATTATTAGAAAAATAACTGCCTAGATGGCAGATTGAATACATGTATTCACATTGTATAGGAAGTGAACCCGTGTCACAGCCATCTATTTAGTGTGTATCAAGTTGTTTTTACCAATGTTAGATGCTCTAGGAAATGTTTTTTATTTATTTATTTTGCAATATCAACTTTCCCCCCAACATACTGAAGAGAAACATGACATCTTTAAAGGAACGGAAACTGATGTCATCTACCTGGATTTTCTAAGGCCTTTGACATGGTCCCACACAACACCCTTATCTCTAACTTGAGAGAGATGGATTTGAAGGGCAGACTATTTAGTGGATAATGATGACATCTCTCTCTAGTCCTCCTGAGAGGCCTGCCCCGTCTTCCAAAGGTCATAAGCCCTCTTCTTCCTGAGCTCCAGCCACAGCTCTCTGTTCAGCCAGGCTGGTCTTCTTCCACACAGGCTCATCTTCTGGCATGCGGGGACGGCCTGCTCCTGTGCCTTTCGGATTTCCTTCTTGAAGAGTGTCCAGCCTTCCTGGACGCCTTTGCCCTTCAAGTTGATGTTCCCCACAAGAACAAGGGCTAGCGATTCTGAGACTTCAACCCTGTCACCGCCATCATTAATCTCAAGGGAATCCAAATGCTCCCTAACCTACAGGGCTGCCCCACCGCCTCCCCCTCCCAGCCTACCCCTTCTGAAGAGGTCGTAGGCATCCACTGCAGCGCTCCCGTTAACGCACGTAACGGCTGTACTTATCACCAAGTGTTACGCACTTGCGCACGAAGGGAACATTCCTGAACATCATAATTCACAAGATGTCTCTCACGTGAGACTTCTTCCATGTTATTAAAACAAAACAAACAAGCAAAAAACAACAACAACAACAAAAACGCACTCAAGGACACCTGCATTAATGGGACTACTTCATACTGATGCCTGTAATATTTATGCTCAATCTGCAGCTCTGGGACAGAACTTGTGCTAATGGAAGTCAGTAAGAAAATCTTTAGGGAGTTCAAAACTATTTTTTGCTAATGCTTTGATTTTTGGAAGCTGCTGAGTACACCAATCTCAGTAGCACTTTTTAAGCCATTGCTTAAAAGCAAACCGATGCCAACAGACTAATATGAGTACTCATGAGTTTTAAATTAAAGTGTTTGTGTAATTTTTTTGACAATGGGTGAAAGCCCCAAATGGAAATATGTAATATAGTATAAAGAAACATACAATTAGTAGGAAAAAAAAATTACCAAGACTTGATTGGAATAATCAAAAACACTTTAGAACTCAAATTTCATTAAACTTTACAGTTCTCATTGCAAAAAAAGAAAGTGACCCATGTCCATGAAAATTTCAAAAGATGTCATTAAATAAAACATTATTTAAAAGGGAAACAGCTACAAAACCAGGATTAGAGTCAATTGTCTAGCACTATACAAACAATGCTACACCTTGGCATATGTACCTACAACTTGTCCCTATGGGGGTATTTTCCTTTTCCATACACAGCACATGAATAAAAGGAAGCTTCTGAAGGCAGGGATGATGCCTTATTTCTATAATGCTCAGAGCATAATGAGTACCCATTCTTGTCTAAAACTAACCAACAATAACTACAAAAGATTTATCAGCCTTTTTTTTTTTTGGAAATGTAACCATCACATAAATGCGAAATTAGACCCTTAATTGTGAACATTAAGGAAAAAAAATCAATCCACATTAGCTTTGTAAGATTGAATATAAAACATTTAAATAAGCAGCCACGAGGGAGATGGCAGTAAGGCAGGAAAATGAGGTTTGCATTCAAATATCTACAAAAAGTCAGAGACTGGTGGTACTGCTATACTTCCTCAGCTAAGCTTCTATGGGCATACTTGATAAGAGATGTATGAGGTTTCCTGCTTTATATATATATATACACACACATATATATACATATATACATATATGTATATGTATGTTATTTCCTTGTGTCAGATCTAAAATTTGGGGGCATTACACTGTCATTCTCTTGCTTTTGTAGATCTTGTTACTTCTGCTGAGCATAGAAAGGCAAAAGGGAGAGCAGCAGCATCCATCTCCTCATGTCCTACAGCAAAGCACCACTACAGGTTATTCCCTCCAGCGAAGTGAAGCACTCTCTGAGGGAGAGTACAATCTCAATCAGAGAGGCTGATTTTCCTTTAATGGACTTTCTTTACACTTCAGAGATCAGGTTCTCTCCATTTTTAACACACAAGCTACGTAAGCCCCCAAAATAACTTGGTGTAGATATAAACTCTTGAAATCAAATGCCCAGCAAGAGCGCTGCCTCAACACGAACTGCTATGTCATTGCCTTAATGCTTAGAGTAACATTTAAGAAAGGCCCTGGAATGGGAGGAGGGGAAGACCATGCAGATTTTCTTTGGGCATATTATGGAAAAAGTGTTTTCTACTCAAGTCATGCAAAAAAGGAAGAAAAGGTCTTTGTGAAGTGCACTTCACCAGTTTGGAACACACACTAAACTATTTTACTTTAGAGCTTTCAGTAAATTATTTCAGTGAATGTTAGCGAATAAAGGAAACCTGCACTGGAAATTCCTTCAGGAACATAGGCCCTTTCATGTTTCTCAGCTAGGCTTCTTGGCTTTCATTTCTGTGCCACTGCTGCTTCTCTCTTGGTGCCCCTAGCCCATTTTTCTGCTTCCTACTCTTCACAGACTGCCCCTCGCATCTGCAACACCTATCTTCTATTCAGCATCAAAACCCTCTCAGAAATTTCTGTGGAGCAGTAATCTCTCTCCCCCGATTCTTGTACCCACATATTCAAAATCTAAGGTTCAAGAAAGGTGCCTTTTTCAAAGCATTCATCTTGAAAAACCCACAGAATGAAGACTTTAAGGCTGACTCTGCTTCCCTGCTCCAGTGCCAAGCGAGCACTCCAGGGCAGAGCCTGCCCAGCTCTCCCGGCGCTACAGCACGATCAGCATCAGCAATTCACGGCGTGAAGAAAAGGAATACGTGAGGCTGAAAAATAAAAGACTTTGCTTTAGATGAAGCCATAGGAACTGTCTTAAGAAAAGGAGGTTTGTGCTCACTAAGGAACTCTGGGTTTTTCCCTCCCCACTTGCTCCTATGTTGCAGACGTGCAGTTGTTATGGGAGAGACGGTTTCTGTCGATCCACCTCTCAGAAACGACACTGTGCTTCTATTCCAATCTGCAGAATTGCAGGCAAGGGAGTCACAGAAATTGTATTAATGTACTGGAAAAAACAGTTTACGAAAAGGCCTCTCTTACGCCGCATAAAGTTTATTACATAAACCTAAAATGTATGTATTAGGATACATGAGCTAGTCATTGTCCATTTGCAAGGCTAGCAGGAGTTGAGTGTTAGCACAAGTTTTGTATGCACCCAAGGAACAAGACACCCTTCCACTATAATTGCCGAGTCATAACGTGCTCTGACAATAGTACTTGCCATGCAGATAAATTCACTTCTTTTTTCCCCGTGTATTTGGAAACGAAAAGGTAGGGATAAAAACACAGCTGTTACTTCACAGAAAGCACATGGCAAAGTGAATCAACAGAAAAATCTCAAAAATTTCCCAAAACTCCAGTTTGAAAATGTACATCTTTTCCTCTGCTTCCTCTGAGAAGCCAAACACTGCTCCTCCAAACCTCGGGTTGCAAATTAATGCTTTACTTCTTCTTGTAATTAGAATCAACTCACTGAAATGAAATTAACCATAACTACATTAGTTTCACATTATCATGCGCTCCTTTTTCTAATCAGCAGGTCCAAATTATTATGACAACAGGTTATGAAGCAGGCAACTACTATAAAGACTGAAAAGTCACGTTGAAGTGTTTGTGCTTGTCATGAAGTACTTGCTTGCCCAGCAAGTGCTAAAAGCTCTAAACGTTCGTTAAGGTATGGTGACCGTGTAGTACTTGGATATCGAAGCATTCATGAGGGAGCAACAATTCCATCAGAAACACTAGGAAAATAAATCAGGTTTTCTGCCTCAGTAAATGGAAAATTCGAAACAAAAATCTATTTCAGACCCCTTCTCTCATCAAAGGCTAGACTGCAGATTACCCACACTTCCTCCACATGCTGCTGTCTCCCTGCGCAATCACACTATTTGGACAGACCACGATTTCACAGCAATCCCTTCAAACTTTTATATACATCACTGAGGGTCCACGTTCAAGTGTGAAGTCTAATTACGTCCCAAGGTATCCATACGTTACATGCCAAAATAATGACAAAAATATTTTAGAAGCAGAGAAGCATAAAGGGTTCTTGATTCTTGTTTATTCAGTTTGAACTATTACTGGATGTTCTTAAGCAGTAGCAGTGATATAGAAGAATGTACTTTATTTTGTACCAGAAAACACGGTCTATGAGACAACTGAGGAAATTGAAAACTGCCTTCTGAAACCCGAGTCCTAAACTCTGTAATTTTAAGTGTTGTGTTTTGATAGGGAACCTGTAAGAACTGTAAATTAGTTTTTCCTGTTCCGTGTTTCACTGCAGAAAAAAAAATTGAATGAACAGAACCCCACTGGATAATTTAAAAACAATAATAAAAACTTGGCAGAAGTGACTGTAGGGTCAAAAACAACTACCAAGCAAAAAGCTAGCTTTCTTTTTGCATGAAGTATATTAAATCGTACTTTTTTTGCTTTGGCTCCTCGAGTCAGATTATAAAAGAAAAGAAAAAAAAAGAAACAGGAAGGGTGAATTTTTCAATAATCGTAATGATTTCAAATGTCAACCTTCTGCCTTCTTCCTATATGCTTGTTCTCACTTCTTTCCCATCCTGGTTCCTCTGTCTTGATGTTTGCTTTTCAAAGCAGCTGCTACGGGACAGTGACATCCAATGAACAACAGTCCGTTGTGGTATAGCTTATTTTCATTCCAAGGGAAGATTACTTTAATCATTGTTCATATGACAATATTAATGAGAACTAAGTTGTATATCTTACTGAACAGGAAAACATGTCCTCAACTGCTGGGCCTACAAAAAAACAGAATACGCATACTGGTCTGACAGAAGATCTTAAACCTCAGCAGATTTACCCAAACTGTGTTGGCATCGTTTATGGTATACAGGGGTATTCCTGATGAATTGCACACAGTCAAACAAAAACAGCTATGATAATTTTAAGATGTCATGGCTGCTTTGCAGACTTTGAAAAATTGTTATAGATTAATTGGTGTAGCGTTCCTGATGGCTTTTAACAAGCTGTGAGAACTGCCTGCTTCACATTCTCCGCAACACAAATGACCTGGCTTTAGGTGACCAGAATCCAAACTGTTCTGGAACACGTTAGTTCATGGAAGACAATTTACACTATGTCACTGTGTCTTTCCTTGAAGTATAAGACTTATCATCGGCAGGAAAATGTTGTCAAATCCCTAGATGAATGAGTAAGTACTGAGAGGGAAATTCAGAGAGAACTGAAATACCTCGTAGCCCTCAATGCTAAACTGTCACAGCATTTCTAGGAACATGCTAGGAACTGAGTGAAACTACCGAAGTGACCAGAAGCATATGAAATTGTCCTCTTGAGGAGACGATGACACTACTCCTCAGCCTTTCTCCAGCACTTTCTATGCTAGAGTTCTGTAACAGCAACACGTAAAAAAGTTACGGATGGTATTCTGGAAGAATACTTCTTCCTTCATCAAAACACAAGAGAGGAGCAATTACAGAAAACAGACTTGGCAAGATAAAATCAGAAGCCACTCCAACAGAGCAGCGAGGCAGTCACCCCCAGATTTCGGAGCAGGGAGATGCGGAGAAGCCGTGTGCCTGAGGACTGTACGTAACTCCAGAGTTGGGAGGGGAACTTCTGGCTACCTGAGCTGCTCATATAGTATCACATCACAGAGTGGTTTTTCTTGAAAAAATGGGCAAACACAGAAGACTCTGCTCAGAAGAAGTATGTATTATGATAGATGGTATTCCTTATGCATTTTCCCTTGGCTTTAAGAATTACTAGCTCTTCCAGTAACAAAACAGGAAGAAGGGAACCTTTAAAGCATCAAGGAACTCCAAATCCTCCTTTCTACCTTGATAAAGGAAATCAGTACATGCTCTGTTCAGTTCGGTTGAGATGGATATGAAGTCAAGCAGGGTCCCTACCTCCAGAATTCTGCAATTTAAAGCAATTTTCACACCGTTTTTCTGTAGTAACCAAAAATAAAATTTGCCCAATAACTGCTGTGGTTAAACATCCTCCACAGCCCATGAAGTTCATTTTGTAAGATGTGCACACTTACTTTCACATACAAGGAACAATAAAAGGAAATATCAATTCAGACAAATCAGTTTTCAACTTGTACAAAGAAGCACAAGTAAACATACATGCATGCCATTAAAAACTTAGACAAGACTCAACAAGACAAGGAACTTACTGAGGCTAAGGGGTGAGGATATCTTCCAAATGTGGACAAACACTTAGAAAAAAAAAAATCCTGTACATGTTTTAACTGGTTTTCATCTTTCTCCTCAATTTACTTTTTCCTTACAGTTTAGCTTCATAAACATCACGCTAGAATTCAATCTGGAGCAAAGAACTTAAAAATGTAGATGGAAAGGACTTTAAAGAAAAAAAAAAAAAGAGTGTGAATTTAATACATAAGCCTCGTTACATTGCTCCAACTTGGAAGCATCCACAAACAGCAATCTCATATCTCTGGTGGCACAAATCAAGGGAAAATGCTTTTTTAAAAAAAATTAAAGACAGTGTTACCATGTGAAAAAGGGCTTACCAGGAGCGAAGAGTGTCAAAACAGCAGATCGTTTACAGCTTGGAACAAGGCAAGATGCTATTGATTAGCTTGCCTCTATGCAAAGCAACAACTCCTACAGTTCTCAGCAATGATAACACGCCAAACAGCCTGCAGAAACTCAGCAGGAGCCGAAAACAGCTGCCTTGTACAGAGAGAAGATACTGCCCTGATTAACTAAAAAAAAATGGATGGGTGGGAGAAGACGCCGGCAATTTTTCAGCTATCTGGTTGCAAGAGTCTTGGTCCTTAAAAAACACTTGACTGTTACTGGAAAAATGAAAGCTGTGAAGTAGATAAATATGCAAGGAGCTATAGAGAATCTCGGAGCAAACAGAAATCCACATCTTACAAAATGGAAACAGAATAATACAGTATTTTGGAATGACTGCTTTAGACATTTCATCAGTGTTATGTTTCCCTTATTCAGCCCTTAAGCAGATAGGAACCTTTCTGGTTTCCACCAATACTGTTTTCTTTGACTTGTGTCCTTGATAAATACTCCCAAGACTTGTAAAGTGCTTTCTACACTTTATCGGAAGAGAAAGCTGGCTGGGAAAATTAACATTACATTCCTTTCTTGTGCACAGTGTGTTCAGAAGTGGTTCAAACACATCAGCTACTGAGTCCTTCTTAAATTCACTTCTTTAATTGAGATACTCATATATATATATAAAAATAAAAGCCCACCTTATTGCAATTTGATTTATACAACTTCCTAAACCATTACAACTAATCATCTTTCCCTTTCTAGGCAAACCATGTAACCCTGTACCATGTAACTGCTAACGTCTGTCCAACCCACCAGGGTCCTTTAAAGCACTTTCCTGCAATTTTGATGCACGCTCTTGTAGTTTAGAGTGCAAGATGCTCTAGACGGGAGCTTCTAGAGCTTTCAGCAATTAGAGAACAATGCAGAGATGTGGGTCTCTGCAGCATAAAGAAGAGTTATGGCTAGACAATGTAAGGCAGACGAGTAGCGAACTTTAGTATTTCCTCAACAGACCAGAGAGAAACAGCCACCTACTCGATATATGTAAAATAAACAAGGAGATTATAAAGCAGTATTTAAAAATACCTGAAAATATTTCAAACACCATTCTTGTTAAAAGCTGAGCAGATGCAAGCCCTAAAGGCCTCCATTTTTAACGGTAATGCCAGGAAGGTTCAGACCATATCATTCTTCCAGATATCAAAAACCAGCATAATTAAGAAAACACGGTGCTGAAGCCAGAAACACAACAAAAAGCAGAACTCTCTGCTCATCCACATCCATTATTTTTTTATGCAAAAACTGTGATTTCTGTTCAATCATTTCCCTTTGCTTTGTTTATTTTCCTAAGTCTCCATTTAATACCATCTCTGCATCTTACCACAAAGATTTGCAGAAAGACCTCACCGATTAAAGATTATCTTCATAAAGCTGACAACATGACAACTTCTTTACTATGGTAATTTTTTATGTACTCAGTAGAGCACTTATAAATTATAAGCAATTTAGTTAGGTTTTGGATCAAGCAAATCACTAGAAATTTTCTCTCCTGCTCTCCATATTCTGAAGCCATTTTCTTTCAAAACTTGAAATGAAATGACTCCCGAACCCCAAGAAAGCCTATTAAAACAGTAGGGGAACGAACTGCCACACTGGGGTGTTCAGATTTACATACTGCTAAAGCTCCAGAGCTAAGTTTCCGTATCTTAAGAGTCTTCCTGAATAATGCTCTGACACTATGCTTGCCAACTGGATCGCCGGTTCTTCTTTTGCTCTCTTGAAAACTGGTTCTGAGACTATCAGTGAAGCCTCAGTTGCTCAGATGACCACGGTAAGCAATGAGCTAAAACGAGGCAACCATACCACCCAGAAGGGCTAGAGCACCATCTACTACCAGAAATCTAATGGTACATTCCAGCTTTTATTTGTCACTTAAAAAACACGATGAATAAGAGTTTAAACACCGCACATATATATATACGTATGTATACTCATTAATATTAAACAGAGGCGAAACCAAGACTTTGATAGAAAGTCAAAGAACCCACATACGTCTAGATGCAAATGCACGTAACAAATTGGTCAGATGCCTGAGTAAATAAACTGCCAGGCCTTCAAAATGAGTGAATCAAAAGAAAGAACCGAAGAAAAAAGAAATGCTAAGCAGGCTATCTTGTGAGACGTGCACGCACACCAAAATCTCTGCAGTACTGTACTTTAAACCTTCAGAAAACAAAGCCAAGAAGAAACAAAAATGAATTAACATACATACTTTGGACTAGGTCAATGAAATATGTCCACACAAGCTTTATTAATGCAATCACGAGTTCAGTGAAGCCAAATGGACATCTCAACTTGTAAACAGAGTAATGAGAAACATTGTCATATCCAGTTAGAACAGATTTGCAAACAATAGACATCCTAACTAATGAGAAACATGACTGTAACTTACAAGTTTAAGAGACCCTCAAGGTAAGAAAAGCTCCAAAATGCTCTCCACAACTTAGAAGACCTAAACCAAAGAACTTTACTATCAAGAAAATGGTTGTTGCATGTCAAAAATTCATCTGTATATCAACGTCAAGAAAAGAAAACATACTTTCCCAGCTGAAGAAAGATGCCAATGCTGCAAACCACATCATAAACCCATAGAATGCCAGAGGGACTTCCAAGAAGACACAAAGCCCCAATCAACAACAACAACAACAAAAAACAAAGCAAAATTGGTGGCAAGTAGAGGAACTAGCATACAGCTTGTTCTTATTTAAACCATTTTTCTGTAAGCCCTGAGCACATACTTGCATCTGCATTGCCAACAGTGCTTAGAACATTTAAATAGAAACTTTACTCTTAAAATGCAGTAACATCACACCAGAAAGAAACCCAGAATTTTAGCAAATGCAAAATGCAAGCAGCTGTAAATGCAAAACCATATATTAAGTCGACTGCTATACCTCTCATTCAGAACTTTTTAAAATGTCTCACACAAAAAAAATTTGTTCTCAGAAACTACTTTTTCCACTACTGCAGAATATTACCAGCACTCCTTATACTTTTTTGTGCCTTTTTTAGCTGAGTGACAAGATAAAAGCACTGAGGCCAGTGAAAAATGGTTACCGAGCAGTGTAGCCTGGACACAACAAGCGAACAGGGATTACCTGGGCTCCAAACCAGTTACACACAAATGTAAGCAGCCCCCACGTCACTGCTCCACGGTCAGGAACAGAGAACTACAAAAGAGTTTGCTGCTTATTTCTTGAAAAACCAGAAGCCAAAACTTCCCTGGTGTGACCGTGGGATAAAGATGTCCCATTTGGTCCAGCTACTCCTCCAGAATCAATCGATGTTGAGCTCTTACTGTGCTCTCCCTGAGGATCTCCCAAGAAGGATAAAACAGAATAATCAAAACAACTTCTTTCTTTGTTGGCTGACTGCTGTATTGCAGAGAAGAAAGTTTCTCAACATTTTCAGCAAAGACTGAATAGAAAATATGCAGAACGGCAATCGATGCAAATTTCATCTCTCATCTCTATGCACTGCACTGTGCAATAGATGTGTCCAAAAAATTATTTGCAGAATTTGAGAAGATTAGTAGAGAAATTACACAATGGCCCATGAAAAGACAAGACTGAAATGGAAACTATTTCACCAGAGAAATGAAGAATTCTTAAAAAAAACTTAAATATTTACATTATAAACATTTATTCAAAACTGAAAATGTGCTAATGACAGGAGGTTGAGACACCATCGATACAGGGGAGAAGCAAGGTACCATGGAGAAAGAAATGGAACTGAAATAATCTAAATATGATGAAACTCAATAGAGCAAAAGACAAGCTTGAACACTATCAGAAGGATTCTGTTATAAACCAGCACATTATTAAGAAAATGACTACCGATGGGAATGAGCTGATCACAAAATGGCTACAAACTACCACCATAATCATCCAAAACAGAGGACTAAAACTTTCCAGCACTGAGATTAAAAAAAAAAAAAAAAAAAAAGTCAAATTTTGGATGCTCATTTCATTCTTTTTATGATTTTTTTATTTACACATGCACACACACATATGAATGTTTTAACGTCTTCAAGCTCATTTAGAACTTAATTCTGTCAGGTTCATTCATTCTGAATAGTCTCTTACTTTGAAAGCAGAAGCACAGCAATCAATTAAATTATTCAAAGTAAAGCATTTATTCAATTCAAAGTAAAGCATTTATTCAATATGGGTGTATGTAAAAGCAGATGGCATAAGTAAAGCTGTATTATACAGCTTGTACTGAAAGACTGATTTAAAGCAGCTTTTTACTCCACACAATGGAGAACATTTACTGGCATCTTACACATTGATTTGTTATTTTAATATAATGCATGAAAAACTTTAAGAATCAATTAAAAATACGCCTAAGCATGATCATTGGGAAAAAAGCAAATGATGCAGACTTGATCACAGCACAAATGATTAATAAAGAATTAATTAATAAGAAACTAAAATTATTAAAATAATCTACTAGACATGACTAAGTAAGACCAAAAAGTATACCTACATGTGGTAAAAACAACGTGAAATCTGTCTCATCATCACTCCAACGTGATACCACAACATGACACCAAAAGACTGCCCTTTTCAAAGGTACTTAACTTTTTCAAATACATTACCATTTCAAACTAGAACAGTCAACATTTAAATATGTATTTCTATCAGTATTTATAACAACCTAGGCTTTGTGTTGAACACTAGCTTTCCTACACCCACCTCCTCTTTGCAATTAGTATAAAAGTAATAGTGAATTTTTTTTCCTATATTTGAGTCACACAATTTCAGAATACAAGCTGGCAAACCCAAAACTATTTCCTCTACTGAGGAGGGCATTTGCTAACATGAATTCAACTATTCTTTTGTCTGTATGTCGGTCAGCCATGTACCTTCTATAATCTAGCTATCCCAGAACAGGCCCTGAAGTCAGCCTCTTTGATATATTGCAAGAGTAGATTTTACCATGAATACTTGTCCAAAAAAAACTTATGATGAATGTAAGCTCAGAGATCTGTACGTGGATACTGTTGGTCATACCTTACATTGCATTAGTTTACTGCCTGTTCTTCAATCCCATCTCACCATCTATTTCCCTGCTGGTTCAAACGTTCTAATTTATTTTTTTTACTCACTTCTGTGCTCCCTGAGACAACAGCTTTGTCCACGTTCACCGATAGCTGCTCTTCAGTCTGGCAGACTCCCAATGACCACTCCGCACAGCGGTGATGAGCCCAGCAATGACCTAATGCATTGTGAGGAAAGGAGAGCTTCAGTTTTACAACTCTATCAAGCATTTCCTTTAAATATAGAACTGCGTTCTAGTAGAACACACTTGCCAGAGAAAATGAGCAGTCTTTCTTCCTATTTTTCTTGTTGCAACATTTAATGCCCCTATTATCATACACCAAACACAATGCAGTTACTATCAGATTCCAAATATACTGCATTTCTTTTGATACGTAAAACATCTTCCACTTCATTTCAGCACATTCTGTACATCTGTTTCTAGCTTTCAGATGCCTGATCATAAAATCCTAGTAAGAGGGTATATACACAATGTTTGTGCACAGGACAGACGCGAAGGTCTTGATTTTAACTCCAGACAACATTTGTCTGTATGTACTCTTAACATGTCTGCCAATGACCACGCACAGATTCGTATGTTTATGTAGAACGTGCTCAAATGACGCTTTAGAGTTCTACATAAAATTTTTAAAAGGTAAAAACATAGCATGAACAGAAGAACCACATAAGAAAACTGCATCAATGCAACAGATGCGTAATACAGATTTAAGTACAAACACATTATTGGTAACTGAGTATCTGCTTAAAAACAGAATTTGCAGAAATCAATGGATATATCTTAAAAAGAAGGTTCTAATTCAGCCATGGGAAAAGACAGTGTAAATGATGAATACTTCCAAAGGAATTCTGTGACAGCTTTTTCCTAGATTTGAAACAATGCTGTACATTAGCTGCTGAAATTAGATACTGTAGTTGGCCAACTTAATCATTCAGCCACAAAAAAACTCCCTCAAAAATTCTGCAATAGCCTGGGAAGAGTCCTCTACCAATAATAATGACAAAATAATTTATATGATCACGCCCCCATTCCCACACACTATAGTATAACTATTTAAAACAAAAGTTGTTGTTTTAAATTAGACTTTGAAATCAATTTTCACACTCATGAAAGAATAACATTTATATTACTGCACAGGTTTAAACAGAAATGTATTTCCATTTTTGAGTCAAAATATGTGAGTGGACTACTGGCATCAAAAGAATGTGGACACAGACGCTTTCTGAAAAAGTCATTCATAATTGAATAAAAAGAGAAGCTACGTTAAAACAAAAGCATACCAAAGCATACAAACCAGACAGTTTTCTTACAGAGAAGTGTGCAAGTGTGTTATATCTCTATTGTTTTATCAATACCTGCTCTTTTAAATCTTTCCTTCCATTATTTCAGATAATCCATAAGAGCAGCATGAAGTTAGGTGAGGCTACAAGATTGGGACTTTAAAAATTGTATTAAGCTGTGTCTCATTTCTTTCCTCTTTTTTTCCACAAAATACAATTGTGATACTGAGATGTTACTACCTGAACAACAACAGTTCAGTAGCAGATTACAACTATTTCCTCATATAGTCATAGAATCTTTTAGGTTGGAAACAATCTTCAACATCGTCCACAACCTGCTAAGATTCTGTCCAGTACTGTACAGAAACATCACAAAACATTGGTAAAAGCTAAGAAAGCACAATCAAATACTTTACAAACACCAGAGCACAGAAAATGAACAGCTGAATAACTTCACTCATTGCCACTGCAGCTACTGGTGTATGCGAAACAATGAAGAAGAGCAACATATCTTACCTGTTGGCTCAAATAAGGCTTGAACATCAATGTCATCTGGTAAGCCAACTAAACTGAGTTCATCCCAGAATTTGACAACCTGATCGTCGGAAGCAGTTTGGGTGCTTACACTTGTACATGATGCTATACTCGATCGAGATCTGTATCAGGGAGAAGAAAAAAACAACACATCAGAAGTGACCACATAATTCATTCAATTAGCCAGATACTTGTAAATGATACAAAACTCAGGGAAAACAAACTTTTCCAAACATATTAAAATATAATCAACATGACCAAAAATCTGAGAATTGGAGAATTAAGTAACAGCGAGCAGTCTGTGTTACTCTGGGGAAGACGAGACGTAGAAGGAAGCCAAGAGGGTGCTAAAGGTGGGGAGCATCAACCTCGGTTGCAGCGGATAAGTAAGAAAAAAGGGGAGGGGTAGGGACAGCAGGAAGGAATGCGGGGGGATTCAGAAATCCAGTGATATAAAGGTTACTACCTTGTGCTGACATGGGCGTATCTCATTTCTAACTGTACTAATTTGTTCCCCAAATTCTAATCTTAACAGAAAATAGGTAATAACACTCAGATTAGTCAACTAACAGAAGGAAGTGGTGATTCCTCCTGCTTTATTTCCTGCAGGCAAAAATTTATCTTGGACATCTGAGGATCTGCATTAAGCTTACTTACTCAAGAGATCTGACCTCATTCAATGCTTCACTGGTTAGCAGGAAAGAGGGTGGTGGTGTGTTTTTTTCTATTAACGTTCTTTGAACTTCATTATTCTCCCCCATTAGTAACTCAAAGTTGTACATTTACTGTTTCTTCCGAGTTTGTAGAGTTGAGACAGCATAAAAATACCTTTCTGCTGACTTCTCTCCTTCTGCGCACAACCACTAAAAAAGGACACTAAAAATGACCTGGTGCCAAGAGCTACAGTAAACAACGGACTTGTAACCTGTGATAACACTGCCTTCCTAAATACTACGTGCGCTCTACTCCAAAAACAACATTCAGAAATATACAGGGAAAAATCAATAAAAAACTTGTGGGAAAAAAAAAAGAGAGAGAAACAACCCTCTTGTACTGCCAGAGAGAGCTTAAAAGTTTTTAATTACTAAATGATATTCTAATGACTCATGACAGTTAGCTCCAGCACTATCAGCAGTGCGATGCCCCTTACAGAGCACTGAATTAACCCGCTCTGGTCTACAAAACTCCCTCCTGAACAGCCCCCACGCTCAGCAGAGCCAGTTCCAACATTCAACCACCACTCAAAACACCAAAACTGAAAAAAAAAAATTAAAAAACAATTAAACCCCAACTGACACGGCATTTCTCACAGGATCCAATCCAGTCAGCAAACATCCTCATTTACTCTGCAGTTTTATCCTGAAGTGAAACACACTCCGCCCCAGCCTGTTTTTTTTTTTTTTTTACTTCGTGTTTTTTTAAGGCACTATTTGACGTGCATATCAAACACCGAGGAACCGTGTGAGGGGATGGGGTAGCTCTGTGAGGCTGAAGAGAACCTGTTTTCCCCCGCCAGCACCCTCCAACGCCCACTTTTACAATGTTGACAGAGTCGTACGGCAGCATGCTGTCGGCCTGACCAAGCACAAAACTACCTCCGCCAGCAAGCCGGGCCCAAGTACTGAACCTTAACAAGTCCCGTTGGGCACACCCAGCCGAAAATACGTCACCAAAGTGCTCCTGTCAGATCTGGCACCCCTAGGAGCGAAGCTGGGTGGCAAAGAGCCATGCACCACACAGCCGCAGCTGCCCTGCCAGCGGCTGCAGGACCCCGTTCGTGGCTCCATCTTAAAGCAGGGGGGCCGCTGCTGCTCCCTTCCCTTCCCTTCCTTTCCCTTCTTTTCTTTTCCCTTCCTTCCCTGCACTTCCCTGCGCTTCCCTCAGCCGGGCCTCGGGGCTGGCGGCGGCCCCGCGCCCACAGCCAATCCCCGACATCCAGCGCGGCCCCGCTGGGGGATCAGCCTAACAACCCGCTTGTCTGGTTAGTCACATCCGAAGCGTCGTCGCCGTATCTGTAATAAAACCTATCTGCGGAGTTGTGCTTGTGTTCCTGCCATTTTTCAGAATTAGTGAGTTTGGTAATTCAGGGCGTGGAGCACTTCCCCTCTGAGCTGAGAGCTGGGACTGTTCAGCTGGAGGTGAGGGGGAGATACCAACATCTATAAATACCTGGTGGTATTTCAGTGCTATTCTCAGTGGTGCCCAGTGCCAGGACAGGAGGCACTGGGCCCTGCCTGGAGCCCAGGAGGTTCCCCTGACCCCCAGGCTGCCCAGAGGCTGTGGGGTCTCCTCCTCGGAGAGCTCCAAAAGCCGCCTGGCCATGGGCCTGGGCACCCTGCTCGGGGTGGCCCTGCTGGGGCAGGGGCTGGGCCCCAGGGACCCCGAGGTGCTGCCAGCCTCACCAGGCTGCGATTCTGTGAGACTGAAAGGTGGCACCTACCTGACAGGACACAGGATACCGCTAGTACAGTGACTGACAACACTGTTTTAGGAAAGCTAATGAACACCACTTCCAAAGGGTACTGAACATGCTACGCGTATGTAACTCTCCTGTCACAGTGGCATGAACCAGTTTTGGAGGACATGGGGAAAATGCTTCCAAGAGATGGAGAGAGGCTTCTATTTACTCCATTGTACAAAATAAATGGCACTTCAGAAATCCATTATCTTCTATCCTTTTGCATACTGTCTTCAATTTACTTTCACAGAATCACACCGAATTGTAGGGGTTGGAAGAGATCAGGTCCAACCCCCAACCCCAATACTTTGAATTCACAAGTAGATCTCTGCTTTCACAATAACTTCTAAATAATCTTTTCTATAGTCTTCTAGTCAAGATTCTCACTTAAAAGGAGAAACCAATCTTTAAGAAGTGAAAAAGAGGCAACCATTTCTGTGTGAAATCAGGAGTTCAACTTAGTGATCTTTGTGGGCCCCTTCCAACTTAGGATATTCTACAGTTCCTACAGGATTTCCTATACTGCTTGCATTCTTTCAAAATAAAAAAATAAAAAAAAAAATATAAAAAATAAAAACCAAAACAAGCCTACTTATATTAATGAACCACATTAAATTTTCACAAATGCAACAGTACAAGTACCTCTAAACATACTTTGTGAGCTGCAGAGGAATCAAAACCATAAAACCATAGATCCTGTAAAACTGACTTACTTCTTCTGTCCTCTTTGTTTGCGCGGCACTGAGTTTTGCCTTGGAGTTTTCTCGCAAGCTCCATCGGTGCTGTCGCTGGCTTCGCTCTTGTTTAAAGGCTGGTTTTTCCATGGGATAACATACCCAGGAGTTGGACTGAATTGTTTTAAGTCTCCTTGTCCTAATGAGCTTCGTTCACCACAGTAACAAAAGGCGCAGAGTTGTTCGCTGTGGGAGGGAAGATAATTATTGCTTTTTGGGGAGGGGGGAAACAGCAGAGATATTCCATCCCAGATCAACTTCCACGCCAATTTAACCCTTCACAGAAAAGCAACAACAGCTCACAAGTGCTGTCAGGTATCAGAACCCAACATTCAGGAAGGCAAACTACTTCCAGCCTATTTACACTTATGCTAAAGAACCTTTGAATTTACAGAAGTGCATGATTCATATAAATAAATAAACAGGAAATATCCAAGTGCTTAATAAAAAGATCATCTTTTTGTTCAAAAATTCTTAGCACGTGACAGGTCCACCACTATCTCCAGACACACAGTAGCTAAAAGGCAGAAGAAAACAGTGCAAAAAAGGAAAAGAATAGGAGGAACAACTTGATTAACATCCCGCACCCGCTGTAAGACCTCAGCTCTGCCATCATGGAAAAGGCAAAGCCTTCTGTACACAGTGCGTGTGCTACACATATACTTTCTATAAGCACATTGCTACCATGTGTAACAGCACAGTGCACATATCCTATACACCAAAAGGTTTATTCAGACAGAGAAAAACAGAAATGGGAAAATCACAGCAATGACTGCAGTCCCACACAGCAGAGCATATGATGTACACAGATCCAACTACCCTCTTTCACACTGAAAAACAATACAGTAACTCCAAGTTTGACTAGAGGAAATTTGTATTTACAGAACTGTGACCGTTACGCCATCCCTGTACCATTTGCAATTATGTTTTAGCATGCAGAACATAGCAACAGCACTGAAATGACAGCTCTGACAGCACTCCTTGTGTCACATCATATGGAAGCTACTGAAAAATATTTCTGTAATAAACATATCCACAAACTTAAAATGTGAACTTCTGCAACTAATGCAGTTTGCATTCGTTTAAAGGAAGGCCATTTAACACATTTTTATGCTTAAATGAGCAATTCTGTTTTCTTCATATTCCCGCCCCTAAGACCCCAGAAAGATGCCTGAGGGAAATCAGGCACTTGGCTAGAGGCCTCGTTTTGACTGGATCCCGTTTAAATAGATTTAAGCGCATCTGCAAGGTGGCATGTTTGGGTTTTGGTCTGTGCTGGGTGGGTGGGTGGAGGGAGGTAACGTGGGAAGAAGGGGAAATCTTAAGGCTAAACTCCTGCATACATTTCCCAGTAAATTCTGGAAAGAAAATACGGAGTACCCGTGCTTTTCAGCCAGGTGAGGTCTGAGCAGCGACAGAAGAAGAAAGCAAAAAAAGAGAAGCTCCAGCTTGGAACAGAAGACCCCGAAAACCAGCAAAGCCACCTCAGATTTGATTCAGCACACTCTGTGACAGGTCTTTTGCCTGCACCACAGAGCAACACTAGAGAAAAGAAAGATGAAAGCAATTAAAAGTGAGGTACATAAAATACCTTTGAACTGTGCTGCTATTACAGCGCTGGTAATACCAGATAACGCCTAATGCAGGGAGCAGCATGTCAAGAGTACTCAGCCCGAAAGGAGGCCGCTTCCTTTCACTGACAGGTAGGACTGCACTTTCCCCAGGGGAAAACTCCTTGTCTCATGACACTCCTTGGGGTCATGCAGGTTGGTGGGCAGGTAAAATAGGTGCCGTTCCTGGTACTCAAATTAATACCCTGCCATAGTACCGATAGAAAATGTTCACCTCCGCGTTTCTGGCCTAGGTCCCACGTCCCTCACGGATCCTGCCTGAGCGCATATCCCAGGAACCGATGGTAAATCCCTGCCGCTTTCCAGAAATCTTTAGAAAAAGATACTCGAAGGTAAAGCGATGTGAAGAAAACGAGGATAAACACAGCATGAGACTGAGGAAAAACGCATAGTTACAGCGAAATGGGAGATAGATCTGCCTTACAAGCTAGCTTTCCCTGTGGCCCAGCACCAAATGAATGCTGCTGTCTATGTCAGCGCGTGTAACCCACCAGGCCAGCAGCAAAACCTGATCTGACCTCGCAGGCAGAGTTTGTAAGGCGGGCAAGCAAAGCTATTTAGGCTAGCTGAGACTAGAGAGACTTGTGAGGAGACTTAAGAGATTTAAACAGGCAGCACAATGGCATATAAATTACGCTAGTTACAAACACAAGATTATCCACAGTGGAATAAATAATTATTCACACATCCTGTTAGGACAGACAATTGCTACTCACTAAAAGACTTGAGGATAATTATGAGTAAAGAAACAAAGCTCCTTAAAGTGAAGTCGCAGCAAACGTGCTAACGTTACGATTTATAAAAGGGAAACATGAAACAATAACTGAAATAATAAACCATCTTTTAAAGCAGTAGTAGCTTCAAAAGGCACGCGGGGGTAAAGCAGCTATTTCTGGAGACTGCAGCTCCTGCATCGCGACTTCCAGCAGGAGCTTTCTGCAGGAGGAGGGAAGCGAAACAGCAAGAGCCGGGAGCTTCACAGCTACTCCTCAGAGCGGTGTGGACAGCTGTGATGCTGTCAGGCATCAGATGGTTTGTGCTGCTGCTGCTGCTGCTCCAGCAAAACTGAGGACCACGGGTGAAGCAAGAGCTCGCACACCCAGCAGGGAAGGGGCTGGGGAATCCTTCGCTGAAGGCTCGCAAACAGGCAGACGCAGGAGTCGAGGAGAGGAGAAGCAGAACACTGTCAGACCGCAGCCAAGAGGGGAGGGATTATAAAAGGGGGAAAAAAATGAGTTGTCACACTTTCAAGGGAGGGTGAAGAGAGCACGCAGAGAAGCTGCAAATGCATCTGGCCCCCGAACACCTGGAAACAAGCCGAGCCAGCACCCCGACGCTGGAGAAGCTCAGCAGGAAAGCCGTATTCCTCCGCTTCCCAACACATCACATCGCTGGTTTGTCGCGCGGTACGGAGTGGCCACTTCCACCATGTAAGCCTTTTAGGTTTAAGTGCTCAGTAAATATTTTAAGTTATGTCTGCATGGGCAGAAGGTAAGAGTTTTTTATTCGTATCATCTGAGGATAGCAGAAAGTACTTGCGAATCGACTTTCCATATGTCAATATGCAATTAGAGGAGCTAAATCTGCGGTGCAAGAAGAGCTCTCATGGTGAAGATAATGAAATTGAGATATTGGCAACTCTTAAGATCAAACCCTAGATCTGTTATCATAATTAGCATATTTTCAGAACAGGCTAATTCAAAATGGGATAACAAGCAAGAGATGATGTGTCACATATCTTTTTAGAAGCTAGTAAGGGAAAAAAGAAAGAATAAGCTCACCGCATTCAAGATATACGTATGGTGCTCCAAAAGAAAATTTGAAATCATTAATTTCAACCCAATTCCTAAATTTTCCTAGAACAAATGCTACTTTATGTATATAAAATTTAAAATTCCACAGCTGGTTTGTTGCCAGTAGGTGCTGACAACTCACCTCATCCCAAAGGACTTCATGTATTTGTATGCAACACGTGATGCACAGAAAAAAAAGTTCAGAACAAAACAAGACACGCAACTGGATTTAGGAGATGCAGTAAGAGGCAACGAGGTCAATGTCTGAAGCTAATGTCTGCTCCTACCAAACCTTCACAGGAGGTCCAGATGTTCCCAGAAGGTAACAGAGATGCCCTTTCTAAAAAGAAACGCATCCAACTCAGCAACCTGCTGCAGCCATTATCTTCTACAAGTCTCTTCCACAAGCAGAACTGACTCAACCCTCTGACAAGAATCTAAGATGCTACAATCCACCATGGTCCACATCCCAACAGAAGAAAACAAGATGCCCTGGAGTCATTTAATCCTGCAGGAAGGGAGAAGAACAGTCACTATTTCCTCTACTTAAGCGATGACATATAGTCATTAGGACTCATCCTAAAACACAAACTTTCCTGTTCAAAGCATTTCATTTCAACACATGCAATATTGGGCAACTAGTTGCACAATATTAAATTAGAACCAGAGAAGGAGAAACATCTTCTGGCTTGCTTGCAAATATTCAGTGAGGGAATTAAGGTAAAATTGAGTCTCAATAACTTCGTTAACAGAATGAAAGCTGACCACCAGGCTTACCACTGCTTGAAGAGCACCAAGAGCCGCTACAGTTATACTCCCAAGAGAAAGCAGAAGCCCCTCCTGGATCCTTCTGAGATGGCAAATGGCACTGGGGTCCAGTGTCAGCCAAGGCTCCTTGCCAACAAGCAGATGTGCAGGCTGGCCTAAGTAAACATGCCTTGTTTACACGGTGTCCCCGTCTCACAGATCTACGCTTGTGTCTGCTGTGCTGCTGGCAGGAATGGTTGGTCCCTATGAGCCAGCGTGACCCTCGATGGGATCAGCAGTGACCCTTCACTTTCCTGCCTGTTTTTCATCCCCAAGTGGAACTCAGGACAACGTGCAGTGACGTGTGGCACTGCCACTGATCCGTAACTTGGCTGTGCAAAGCTGGGGGAATACATTTCCCTTCCTCCTTTCCGTAGGAATAACTTCACCAACAATCCTTCCCTACAGCCATACCTCTGTGGTTGTCTTCCAGGATTCCTATCCAGCTCAATGCCAAGGAAGAAAGCAAGTGGCCTGCGTTGATCGCATCTGTCAGTACAATGCTTCAAGGTACACACAACTTCTAGAACTGAATGATGAAGGACGTGGACTAAAGAAAATCCTTCAGCCTCCTGTTCTGCAGAGAGGTGCTAAAGGTCCCCTTTTTGTGGGGAACATGCACAGGGGAACCCAAAAACTCTACAGTGATGAACAGAAATTGTCAACAGCATAAGAAACACAAACTCGTGGATTCAACTCAACAGATGCCCTCCTCTTACCTCTTCTCAAATCCCTCCCAGCCTCCTAGGGAACATCAATTACCAAAGATTTATTGTGCATCCACCTTTCCAAACAGCCTAATTATTAAGAGCAGAGGTCATCATTGCTGTTTAAGCAGGAAAAGGCATTGAATTGTATCTGAGAAAACACAAGGCATGGCAATTCCAGTAAGATCCACTAGCTATAACCATTGCCTTATCACTAAATACTGTGGTACAGGGGAACACTACTGCCATTTCCTACAATAATGACTGAATTACAGTTTTTCATGTAAAAATAAGATGACAACGAACAGGGCATCATTCAATTTTTGCTATGGGTTAGTTTGCTCGTAAAGGAATTATGCAATGATTTTCCTAAGGGTCTACAAATGTCTTCAGGGTGTCTTTTTTTCACACATTTTGGCGTTTTTCAAAGGTGGAACAGAAGCATAAAACCTTGCGTGGTATCGGCAAAGTTGTTACAGAATTTTAAAACTGTTTTATGCAAGTATTATTTGAAATTACAAGTAAGCTCAGCAGAACGAAATGGAATGCTTGGGAGCAAAACACAACTTCAGAGCACTGTTTGTACAGATTATGAAAGCAGACTGATGGGAACTGGCCTTGAGAATGAGTCTCTCAGCTAACCCTGTCGGTTGTTTTCACATATGCTAAAAAGCTAAATTAAACACTACAGGGGATCTACTATTTATTTACCTATGCCAAGTTGCAATAATGCACTAACTTTATCTTTATTTTATGTTGTGTTATTTAAAGAGTGAATTGTTTTTCTCCTTACTGAAGATACACCATTGTATCATTTATGTAAATTCAAATCAAGATCTGCACACTACACTTTAACCAAAAAAAAAGATTTCTGACTTAAAACAATGCCAGTGATCTGCACCAGTGTGAGTTCTAATATGTGAGATACTCACAGAGGTGAAGTTATTAGAAACTTTAGGGACGTATGGAACATCAGCTTTTTATCTTCTAAATATCCTGTCCATATCTGACCTTGGATAATGAAGAAACTTGAAGGAAAACTGCCAAAGCCAACTTCGGAGAAATCTCCTGACAGGGCAGGTAATGGCTTCACATCGATACAGCATGACAAACCCAACAAATCACCCTGCTGAATTAATGAGACTAAGAATAAAGAAGTATGAGAAGTGCAAAATAAAAACATTACAAAGAAAAAGATGCAGAAGTTCTCAGATGCGAGCTGTATTTAAATGTCATACACACGATGCTCTCCTTCCCATAGGAAACTGAATCGCAGGACAACGTGAAATTTTCAAGTGGGCTGACACTCTGCACTACTCCACAGATGTGGTTTTGAAAGCAGCATTTAACTTGCACAGTACAATTTCTTTAAAAAGAAGGGAGGTTGGGGCAAGTTCATATGAACTTCAGAACTTCTGGTGAAGAATCTTCAAGCTCAGTTTGCACAAAGCAATTCAACGACATTAAACAGTAACTGCTCTCCAATTTTTTCACACCAGCACATTCGGAGTTTTGCAGCCGTATAATCTACTTCATGATACTCTTCCGATTAGAAAGAAAACATTACCTCCCAAACACCATCAGCGAAACACCACATTTACCTGATGTTTTAAGATTTAAAAAGTACAAATATGCTTTTATGTATCATCAATGTGCATCAATGTTAGGCTAAACAAATGTTTAAAGCTCATTTAGGACTTCGCAAACCATAAATGCAGGAGGAGCTACGCTATTTTGAGAGGTGATTTAACCTGCGAGTGATAAAACCCAAAGATAAGAAGTAACGTGGTCTGTGTCTTCAGTGTGCCTTAGTGCCCAGTGGTTTTGTCTGGTCAAGACAGATTCCCTCTCCTGGCACGTGAGTATGGACCACGCCAAAAATGCATAGCCTCTGGCACCCTTAGGGGATTTGTTACAGGGTCTCATTGCCTGAAAATCACTGAAATTGAACACCTACCAAGTTGGCTGTTTTTCCAAGAAAGTTCCATCAAAATCGTTCAGTCACATTAGGGAACGGAAAACTATGCTGCTCTGCATAATTCAAATCTCATGTATTTTCTTTGAAAACATGCTTAAAGAAAAGGTGAAGTACACCAGAGAGGGCTCTTTAGTCAAAATTGTGCTGGGTCAGGCTAAAGGTCCAGCCAGCCCAGTATGGTCGGTGTTGGAAATAGGATAAGCACGGGTGGTATTAAAGAACAGGGCAAACATATGATACTTTCCATGCCTCCGAGTATTTTCAAGTCAGAGCCTTCCTGAATCAGGTGCTATTCCAAAATATTCAGTAATTCTCAGATTCTCTTCCATGAACTTGCCCGGTCTGCTCTTGATTTCACGTAATTTTTTTCCCTCACTCCACAACATCCTTTGGCACGGATTTCCATGTCAGTCTAGACAACCGCCTGCCGGGCAAAGAATCACCTCCCTTTATTTTGCATCTAGCCCTCAAAATTTCATTTGACAAACCCTTGTTTCTTGCATTAAAACAAACTGAGCAGCTAATACACAGCCACCCTCCGCAGGGCACCTATGATTTTGTAGGCCTGCTATCCTCCTCCTCCAGCCTCTTTCAGAGTGAAGGGTCCTACCTTACTTAACTGTTCCCCATAGGAAAGCCACTCCGTGTCTGTGACCAACCTTTCTGATGCTCTGTAAATCTTTTCAAGTTTTCTATACCTGCTTTTGAAGTTGCAGTTATGCTTTCTGTAACCCTATCAAAATTAACCCAAACTTGTTTTTCCAAATGTTTCTGACCTCACCAAGTAGACCACGTGTGCTCGAGCTTTGCAGATCAAACCTACAAGAAATTCTGAACGTGAAAATGTGAAACCTGCTCAGAAATTCTCTCAGCACTAAGCAGGCTCCAGTCTCGGTGCCTACGTGAAGGCAGGCTCCAGATGCACCATCCTCTCCCCGTGAACGCTTCCAGCAAAGGTTAGAGACGCTCACACAGGGATCATCTCTGCAGTGACAGCTCACGGCTGCTGTGAATCCAGATTCTGTCATTTAAATTGCGGGTACTTTTGAGTCAGCTGTCTGTCTGCCTCCAGGAAAGCCAACACGGATGTGAAGAGAAGAAACTCTCGGCTGCAACGCAGAGCAGAGGAGGAGGGAACAGGAAACTGCGTTTTGGGACTGAACTGGAAGTGAAGGGAGGCGTGATGAGTGAATGGGCAGAGCGAGACTGAAGGCTTACGGTGCAGGGGAAACAGAAGGTGATGGGGAACAACAGGACAACTGGCTGTAGGGAATAACACAGATCATACAGAAAGCCAAAGGGAGCAGGAAGAGAACACAGCCTCTGTTTACAAGGAGAATGAACAAGAAAATGGAGGAAGAGGTGAGAAGAAATGTCATGTCACAGAGCTGGGGGTAAGGAAAATGCAGATCTGTCAAAGAACCAAGAAAGAAAAAAATACAACTGACCAGCCATAAACTAGGATTAGAAATCTGATGAGCAGGAACTAGGATTAGGAATATAAAGAGAGTGGGAAAACAATGAAGAGTCAACAATATGACTGAAAAATATATGAAAAAAGGCAAGGGACTGACAAAGAAGGCTGGAGGGGAAAAACCATACAAGGTGGTATTTGGAAGAAATAAGAGAAGACGCTGCATTCACCAAACACTGTAACAGAAGTGAAGATGCCCAGCTCCTACCATCATTCCTGACTGAAACACAGTGGTGAAACCCTCTGACAAAGCAGGCGTCCCATCCACTTCTGTGCCTGGGTCTGCGTGAGCTGCTGCCTAACACGTAGTGCTGTCAGAGCTTCAGCGTGGTCTGACAGACTGCCAGCCACGAAACCCAGCTCATGGGATGCTTCTGTCTGGCTGCCATCTCTCAGAGGGAGGAAAATCTGTCCGAGCAGTGAACGGATCTGACCTGCCAGGGCTAGGCTCGCAGCCCGCAAGCAGCAGGACAGGACAGCTGCACATAAGCAACGGGGCAGAACCAGGTGGAGAGAGGCAGACTTGGTAGGATGGCAGGGACAGACAAAGTGCCTCAAAACCTTCATCCGTGACAGGCGGGCAGTGACTGGGAGCAGGACACCATAAACCTGGAGAACAGGCTCACACAAGGCATTTCTAAACAGGGTTTCAGTGGTTGGACCATCTCTACGTAGCAGACTTATCCAAGTAGCAAAGGAATGTGCAACTCAAAGGCATGGCTATGAATGTCGAGTCCCACCAGCAGAAGAAAGCATTAAAAACATTAAGGCCAGAAAGCCAATTCAGAGAACCATAAAGGCTGGAAAAGCCCTCCAAGATCATCTGGTCCAACCATCCCCTTACCACCAGTACCACCCACTAAACCATGCCCGTTAGTACTGGCAGAAGATTTAAGAGCAATTTACATAAACTTCTGACCAGAATGACGGCTGCAGTTACCTGCCTTAGGAAAGGAGCTAGCTAGGGGACTTCCAAAGGCCAGAACTGCTTTAACAACCATCAGTCATAAAATTCATTTCCGCAGTCAATGCACGAGACCGACAGGATGGACAAACAGGAAATACTTCTTAATTTTTCTAATTTTTCAGTCTGCTGTCTTAGCCTACAGCTACCGACAATATTCAAATTGGGCCGTCTTCGTGATTTCACTCTGTGGTTGGCTGGTCATTGATACAACGACAAACTATGATTTTGCTACTATTAAATAACCTATTTTTTTAGGGGGACGATGTAACATGAAAGGATGATGCCTGTACTTTGCAGATGTAAAACTCCATCACTGATTTCAGAGAAACTGTAAATGCTTACATGGATCTAGATCTGAAAGCCTAAAGGTAAAGCCATGCAATGACTTCAGGTGCCCTGTTCCACGCATACGGTCCGCTCTGCACACAGAATTCTTACAGAAAAGCATTTATGTAAAACTACAAACTGTAGTTTCCTGCACACATGTGCAGGAAAGGAAGTGATTAGAGTTTCAAAATTAATCTTAATTCTGGTATCCCCTAAAATACGTGCTTGACTTCACAAATTTAACAATTTTTAAACGTACTTTATATTAAATATTCTACCTATCTCCCTCCTGCCTTAAGATCTAGCTTCTCTTTCCATCACTGCAATGATTCTTCCTAGATTATCTAAACTCTATGCCGCTCCACAATTTCTTTTTCCACTTGAGTGTTGCAAATTTTGTAATGATCTTCCCTTGGAGATTAAAGAAAAAAGGACAGAAAAAGAAAAAGATAAGGAACGAAGATAAATAAGCTCATTACTGTTTTTTTCACCAGATATTTTCTTTGTTCACACAACCAACGGATGTTCACCAACTTCTTTTCAACGGAAGAAAGAACCCCATCCCTCTACCTCCAGACTCCAAATTTGATCTTAAAATCTTCAACAAAATAGGGGGAATAGTGTAATTTGCAGGAATGAAAATGACGTGCTTTGCCCAATTACAAAGTGAAGCAGAAGACCAGGAAGGTGTGTCGCCAGCTTTTGTGTAGTTTTAGTGACAGTCTCACAAGAGAGACTCTCAGCAAAAAAGCTCTGTGAAAATCTCCGTTCCACTTGTTGATTTTTTTAAGGATGATCTGTCTTCGTGATTTCAGCAAAAGGACTGAAAATGCGCAATTAATGCCCTTTACAGTCTCAGAAAGCAGACAGAAAATAAAATGAACCAAAAGGTGTTTTGTTCTCCTAGGAAATTGTGTTCCTAGGCCATTCTTGTTAGCTTTTAATGCTTGAGGCTGGCGATGTGGGAAGCAGAGGAGGAAGGTGGATGTGGGCTCTGCAGCTGGTTCCTGGCCAGGTGCCCATGTCGTGGGCTGCACTGCCCCTGCTCCCTGCCAGCAGCACAAACTCCAGGAGCGGGCTCCTTTCGAAGGGTCTGGATTCCACTCCACCATAAGTCCTGGGCTGACAGAAGCTTCTCACAGGGCTTAGAAAAAGAAAAAAGAAAGGGAACGACCAAAGGAAAAGGCTCCAAACCCCCTGCCACTCCTGATATATAAGCGCTGGCAGCGTTACTTTGACCACTGCCGGGCTCGATAGTTTATCTTTGCTTGACGTTGTTGCCCCTCCCCACGTGTGGTCAATAATTCACTCATTGCTCCGCAGCGCGCACACACACCTCTCATCCCCTTTCAGCCTGCCATACCCCGGTACGGCTGAGGTGATGTTTATTCTAAGGTTTTAGCACGTTGCTTTCAGAGCACTAATCCTCAATCTGTTACTAAATTCCCAGCCTGCGATCCTCTTCGCAGTTAATGGCTCTCTTGGACACCCCGCTCTGTACTACGCACTGCGAGGCTCCAAACCTGGCTACACCTCCATCACCTTTCTCTTGAATGTTCTCAGTTAGTCTCAGGAGAGGTCAGGAGAAAAATACCACGCTCGCCAAGCTTTGGCTCAGTCCCCATCCTAGTGCTGATGCATCCCTACTATGCCAAGATCACTATTTTTCAATAGCAAATCACTTAATTTTTTAAAATTCCTTTTATTCCCCATGTCCTATGCTTCTCTAACTCCTTTCTTTATCTTTACTGCCATAGGTAGAAACCCGGAATTGTCTTATACTCGATTCTATTTACTGAAAAAAGTGATGCAAAAGTAGCTCTACCTACACCTGCATCTACCGCTGGTAGGGGCTTTGGTTCTCTTCTGTGTTCTGGCCAATTTCTGCACTGTTACAATATACTGCCATACCTCTCGCACACCTAAATTTATTTCTATACAGATATATATTCATTTCTCTTGGATTAAGTTACTTACACTATAAAATGAAACAGAAAAACTTATACAAGAAAAGATGAAGCTGATGAATATGACTAAGCTGGAAGTCAGCTTCAGTGCTGCTTCCCCAAGTTACAGGTCCCAAGCCTTTATGGGGTTTTATTTTGCCCTTAATCTTCATACATTTCCTCCCACCCTTACACAAGAGAACCAGAAGTGGCCATTGTGTGTTATTTGACATGTTGTGCTTTCTCCTAAGCAAACAGAGTCAAGGCACTCGGAATCCAGCCCTTCCACCCCTGCGAGGCACGGTGCCTGTGTCAACACATCACAGACAATGATACCGACGACTGATCAAGACGTCCCAGATCAGAAGAGGCATTCTTCTGTTGCGTTTCAAGACATGGTGCCAATAAAACCTGGCGTTACATTTTTTCCATTATCACGAGGACACAGATGATTTCTGCATCCAAATCTGGAACCAACTGGGATGAGAGAAACCTCCCTCTCCCAATTAACTATTCCACATCTTTTTAATTCATTTCTTTCAAAAACGTTAGAGACAGGGTATGATCGTTGCTATTTTAATTATAAATTAATAGTACTTAGCTTTTCAGTGCTTTGATCAGCCAAAGCAATGGACCCATACTATCCTTTCAGTATTGACTAATCGAACTCAGCACTGCCAGTTGGCAGAACAAACATACTGAGTGCAAATAAGGGCTGGTTTTTGAAAAAAATAAATAAAAATGCAGGTTTTTTTTTTTCTGGCTGACTGTTGTCCAGTTTTAAAGAAAAAGTTTATGGCTAGGGAAAGTGCTGTAATCCACTATCCACAATAAGAGCCAGAAAGTAACCTTGAGAAGAACAGAGAGCGGATGAAACAACGTGAAAAGCAACTTTTGCAAATAATCCAAAACAGGACCAAATAAAGAACCAAAACAACTGCTCAGTAACAGCTGCTCTACATATTTACTGCAGTTTAGTATTAGCTTAGGAAAATTCCATTAAAATCAGATTTTTTGTGTATTTCTTTCAGGTATACACACAAGACCTATTTAACCAGAACTCTCTGTAAGGAGGGAAGTGTCTATTGGAGCTAACAAGTCTGTGAGCAGGTAAAATATGAAAATGATACATGCAGAAAGTAAACGAAGTAAACTTTTGCGCATGGGAAACGTGCTCTGTGTCTGATTAGGAGGACGTAAAATGACTACATTATTCTCTCCACGTCTGTCAAAATTTAATTACACCTGTAAGTGTCTGGTAACTGCTAACAGACTGGTAACAGCAAGCTCTGCAGCCAAAGAGAACTGCTACTGGGTTAAAAGCTGTTAGCAGGGCTTCATCACAGAAGCTCTGCTAGAATTCTGTGATACCGTTTCAACAGCGATCACAGGCAGCGTGTTTTAATTTTCCCCAAATAATGTAATTACACGTAATTAATACTTTCACTGATTTTGAGGCAATTTATACTGAAAACAAGTTGGAAAAAAAACAGTAATGTTATTTTCTTTATTATGAATTCTTAAATAAGGAAAAAACATAGTAGAAATTGCAAGAGATTTTTTTTTTCTTCCTGAAAACATAGGAATACAAACTGAAACTTAAGAAACAATTGTATATGGATTTGCTTATACACCCTTTTCTCTGCAGGAACACTTCAGTAATCACATTTTATCTCCTATCACTTATATCTGTTTTAATTTAAACAGTTAATATGCTGTAATCCGAGGGTTTACAAGTGTAATCTGAGGACAACACTCAAGAAACATGCTTTTCACCTTGATCTCCCTCTACACTCATTAAGCCATCAGTCTCAAACACAAGAGCTGCCAGCACAGGCTGCCGTTACTAATACTTCAAAGCACCAGTAGCGTGTCCTGAGCCTGTGTTCCAAGCACTCTGTGCCCCGTTACTCAACTCCTAGCCCTGCCCCAGCACCCATCTCCTCGCTTACTCACCTGGTTTTCGCTTCGACACCAACAGAGGCGGTGGAGCTTGCAGACTCCTCAGACACTGAGCGCTGAAGGACTGGTGTTAGCTGCTTGGTGCTGTCCACTTCTGCTTGGGCATCTTCTTCTGCAGACTGCTCTTTGACTTCTGTTTAAAAAACAATATGAATAATTATTTAATTTGACTGTTAAAACCAGACCTGTAAGCAGGTGATGCCAACATCTATTTTATTTATAGGTAGATTAACCCACGTAATTGTCATCAGACACGACAAAAGTAAAGTAAGAAAACATTATCTTTCACACCTAAAACATGGAACTGAATGTTTGTGAAGTATTTACATACTGTAGCACACAATCGTGAATTGAAGATGTTCAATAAGCAATGAGGAATGGGATGGGGAGGGTTTTGCTCAAAAACAGCCTTTTCATACAAGGCTGCAGTTTTACATGCATTTCCAGCAAGCATCATGCAGAAGGGCTGCCAAAAGCAGCGCTCTCCTTCTCCCCTCACCTATTCTGCGCCTGCATTTTCATCCCAGACCATGTATCAGGATGACCACACTAACTGGGGTTATAACACACCTTTTTTTCCTCCCAGATTAGCTTTAACTCTGATCAACTCCCTGCTCTAGCTCATTCCTGATTACACTAACTCTTTGCCAGCACAAGGCTGGGGTGGTGAAAGAAGGAAGGAAATGATTTACGCCAGCTTCATGTCCATACTGAACTGTTGGAATATAAGCAGTTCTTGCAGATCCCTTTAATTTAGCTTAGTTGTTAGACAGAAATATATACATCCACAGCTGACAAAGCTTCTGTTTGTCTAGAAAATTTGTTTCTGAGCAGAAACACGAAACAAGTGGTCACTGTGTGTGCAACTTCAATTCTGCTCCCGTTTGGTCCTGTCCTTTGCACCGAGTGAGTCAGGCGTTTGTCAGGAGAGCACTGCAGGGCGTCGCTCTGGGCGTACCGGCACACAGAGGCACCAAGGAGCTGGTCAAGGCTGGAGAGCAATAAAACATGGTATATCTGCACTCCTCTATACCTTCATTTCGAAACCTAAGCAAGAACAATTACAGGTCTCCGACTGATGCTCTTTGGCACATCCAGCTTAAGACACTTTGAAAAACGATTAATATACGTTTCGCAAGGCAAACAAATATTGCAAAAGACAAATGATTCAAGTGGAGAATTGGATGACTAGAAGAATCTGTGACATAGGTGGGCACGCAAAAAAGCTGCTACAAAATATAATCTTACAAGAACAATAAAAGAGGAAAATCCTTAGGACAAAAGACTTCAACTCGAGGACAGCCTTTCTTGGTCTGTAATACTGAAATACACCCACCAGAGCAGATCGAGAAGGGGAAATCTTTCTCGTTTGATACAAAAAGATTTAAATAAAATTATTCTTTAACCTCAAGTGAACTCATTTAGGGAGACACTGTATAATGTTTAAAACCCTTGATGAATGCATCCAAAAATATTTAAGAGAACCACAAAATTGGGAAAAAAGTATAAGAAATTCCTGTTCCTGACTGGGTGTGCCAGGTATTTGAGCTGGTGGAAGCTGGAAATGCTTTACTTATTTCAGTCACGCTACTGAGTACCATACATCTGAAATGGTTTTGGACATCTGAAACATCCAAGAACGACTACCTGTCACAAGGCCAAATGGCTCACTTCAAAATCAGTCCACCAACCTGTCCTTAAAAAAAAGATGCTGGACAAACACTTTATACTAAATAAATGCCCTACCAGGAACACATTCCTTGCAACACTCAACAATATAGATATATCTAGAACAACAACACCTACAGACCAAAGTATCCTTCGTTTTTGGCCCATCTGAACAATCCCTACAGTCATTCCTGGACTAGGAAAAAGGCAATGTCCAACAGAGCCCTTCAGAACAATCTGTAGTTAGTTTCCAAAGCAGGTTGGATCTAAAGAATAATTTTGTGTAAGCAACCCCAAAATTTCTAAGCACAGACTTGATTAAGAGCACAAACTCCTTTTTATTAGGGATCAGAGGAGAGCTGTTGTGTGTCTTGGAGGGTGCGCCACTAGTTGTGTACAACTCATGGACACCTACAGGACAGGAAGATTCTCAATCTCAAAACAAAACCCGTAACACAGCCTGGGACACACAAAGTACTCAAGAAGACCCAACACAGCCTGGGACAGCCACGCATGAAGTGCTCAAGGAAGACCACCAGAAACCGTGGCCTTCCTCTGATTCACCACGTCAACTTTAATTAACCTAGTTAAACTCCAAGAAAGGAACTTTGCTGTGTTTTGTGCCTGCAAAAACTTTTAAGTAAGCAAAAATAATTTATTTCATCTCACTACACGTTAATGGACATCCATTACAGTAGAAGGGCAAAGTCTGTGCCCACCAAGTCACTCTCAAGAGCTCTGGATTGTGCAAGGAGACGCAGCTTGTTCCACTGCATGTGCCAACTACGTGAGCTTACAGCCTCATGGTGCTTACCCCTGCTGCTTGCTTCCCTGGAAAAGAAGGGACCCGAATTACACTAAATGAGATGAACAACATCTCGACTGCTGTCCCCGTAGTAACCAAACTGTGTCTCAATATGCCGTTGGAAGAGTGAAAACGTGGTGCTCACAGAATCACAGAATTGTAGGCATTGGAAGGGACCTCCAGAGGTCATCAGGTCCAACCCCCTGCCAAAGCAGGTTCCCTAGAGCAGGTTGCCCAGGTAGACATCCAGATGGGCCTTGAGTATCTCCAGAGAAGGAGACTCCACAACCTCCCTGGGCAGCCTGTCCCAGGGCTCCGTCACCCTCGCCGTGAAGAAGTTCTTTCGCATGTTGGTGCGGAACTTCCTGTCCTCCATTTTGTGGCCACTGCCCCTTGTCCTGATCCCACAGACCACTGAAAAGAGGTTGGCCAAATCCCTCTGTCTCCCACACTTCAGGTATTTGTAAACATTGATAAGATCCCCCCTCAGTCTTCTTTTCTCAAGGCTGAACAGACCCAGGTCTCTCAGCCCTTCCTCACAGGGGAGCTGCTCCAGGCCCCGTAACGTCTTTGTGACCTGCTGGACTCCTTCCAGGAGATCCCCGTCTTTTTTTGTACCGGGGAGCCCAGAACTGGACTGGATTCCAAGCTTTCTGACAGAAAATTCAGGAAGAACAGAGGTAACAAACTTCCTGAGTCAAGCTCCTAGGATGTGGGAGTCCCCTACCGGCATGGGAAAGGTGCCGGGGATATCCTTATCACCACCTCGGAGACGTTCCTGAAGCACCGGGCCTAATGCCCTAACTGCTTTTCACTGCACTTAATGAACTTCCATCAGACTTGGCTATGGCTTCCTACTTTGAAGTTTCTGGGAATGAAGGAACCATGAATGATTAATAAATGCGAGGCTCATTTGCAGATTCCTGTACAAGGCTTTATTTTGCATCCTCTTTCCATGCCTGCTTCTGTCCCACTTCAGGTCTGGCCCACGTGCAAGGAGGTGGTGGGGGAACCGGGAACTGAAGAACCTAATTGTGCAATTCCCAACTGTAAGTTCTTGATTTGTTGTTTTTGTTTTAACGTCACCATAATTCAACAGGAAACACAGCATTTAAAATGTTTATTGTTTGAAGAGGGTAATTCTTCCCCACCTGACTGGTGAGGACAGGAAGGCCTTCTTTTCTCAGGTACGTTAAGAGAAATCCCCCAAAGTGCAAGGAGGAAAGAACACCTAGGTGCAAGATAACTCAGCACATTGCCCATGAAATGAGGACCGGTAACACATGCACAAGCCCGTGGCATCGCACACAATGCCTCTTCAGAGACATGGTAACAAAAAGCTAGTAGCTACTTGGGGTGACAGATATATAGGAGAGAAGGAGCAGGATTAGGAAAAGTTACAGCACATGTATTAAATTTCTCTTTTAATTAACACTCACAGCATTCGCCTAAAGATGGGGCTTTGGGGTGAAAAGGTAAGTCTTAGGTTTTACATTAAGAAGTCATTCTCAATTTTCATATGAGGAAATAAAATCTCTCCAGAAGTTCTGCATTTTAAGCATTCAAAAATTTATTTCCATAACAGTTATTTTTTATTCCTCTTTCTAGAGCAGAAGACACCAAACACCCAAGGAGAAAAACACTGTACACCACTCTCATGACGACACAGAGTGCCCACTTTCCAAATACTAGCTGCTTTCCTTCCTTACGCTGCCCATAGAGATTTGTATCTGTCAGAACAACTGTGCTGCCACCTTCCTCTTTTCCTGCTCCGTCTTCAGACACGGGCAGAGGGCTCCTGAGGCCAGACGCAGGGGGCACGCAGGTTCACGGGTGGGAGCCCTGCGTTTCTGCGAGCTCATCGGGGGCACCGGGTCCCTTCCAGGCTGTCGCAGGCGTGCTGGGAACGAGGACACGGGGGATGGCTGCAATGGCGTTACGCGATCGCAGTTTTCTTTGGGGACAGGATGAAGCAAGAGTGATGAAGCAACACCGACTAAAGGTCTGAACTGCTCCCTTTTCTGTTTTCTAGAAATCACAAGACGCTATCCTGCAAGCCACCTGGGAAAGTCCACAGCAAGATAAGGCAACATACGTGCGGACTGCTACGGCAACAGGGCAAAGAAAAGACACCAGCAGATCCAAAAGCTGTGTTGTTTGTACTGGAGGGAGGGGTTGGGTGATCTTCATTTGTTTTTCAACATTAGGGACTGTTTTCCAAGTCTAAACCTGAAAATAATTTAAGGAGTTCTGCCACAAAAAAATCTCCTTTAAAATCTTACGAGACTATTCAGTACGTAGTGCTCCTGAGGGGGAAGGGAAGGGGGTATCAAAGCAGCTGTAATAAACATAAAATAAAAACCCTACCGCTGTTTAGGTGCGACGAGGTGGTTGTTTAACCAATTTACTGGTTGCTGTCAGACCTACTTGTAAGTTCGCAGCCAACAACGCACATGCTATGAGCTTGCAAAACCCCCAATAAGAGCAGAAAGCGTTACAGGCTGGAAAACACCAGTACCACCGCGTACAGCCGGGACATTCCAGGGGTCTCAGCTGTTGCTCACTGAGATGCTTTCTGCAGGAGGGAATAAGAAGTTTCTAACTAGCAGACGCAATTGTTATCTTTGCACAAAAAGGGGCACTGCTGCTGCAGATAATGCCTAACGGGACCAAGTGCTTTACACAGCCTTGGAGGGGGCTGCAGAAGTACCAGCAACACCAAAACGCTCCCGTTTTCGGTAGGGTAAACAAAGAAAGAAAACAGGTCAGTGCAGCAACAATATGGAAAGAAATCTTAACAAAGGGGATGTAAATTATGAATTTGAAATGCCTGGCTAGTGCCAGACGTTACCAAGTTTCATGGCTTTTCCCTACTCAAGAATAAAACAAGTGTTCACTGGTCAGGACACAGTTTAATAGAAACACTGCCTCACCACCACCTCTCCCAGTGCCTTAGGAACCATCACCCCCAGCAATCATTTAGGTGCGGAAACCAGCAATCATTTAGGTGTGGAAACCTTTCGTGTACTCTAACTTTGTATGTATAGGTTCTAACAGCCAGAAACAGGGGAAGAGGTTGATACGCTGAGGTTAACCAGTCCTGTGCAGGGCACCAGCAAGCACTCAGGACCCCAGAGCCAAGCCAAAGACAAAGACACACGGAGATGGCTGCCAGTAGCTCCTGCCCTTATGCTGCCTTCGTTGAGTTTGTGGCCATATATTCTTCTGCTAAAACATAACTGGGGAGTAAAGGGACAAAAGCAGACTGAAGTTTGAATGTGACAGTAATGGCCAAATGCACGAACCATTTCTCTATAGACAGAGGGAAACGTTCTTCATCTCAAGTCACCATTGCCAAATTCAATCCACAATAACAATATGTACAACCACCAAAAGTATTTTTTTCCCCCAAGTGATGCACCTACTGCATTTAAAGACCTCTACATAACCTTTATTCCCCGCTATCTGAAAGACACCACAATGCTTTACCTACTATGACAGCCATTACACATGGAGATAAGAAGAAAGCCCACATTTATTTTTTCGTCCATTTCAGTGTGTATGTTAATCAATTCAAATAGATGCATTTCACAGAGAAAATACCTTTGTGCAAATTTTATACCTGTTACAAAATGAAAACAAGGCTTTCGGTGTACGACCATCTAAACTAATAGATGTCATTACACACGACATATATTCTGGTTAACCAGCTACCAGTGATCTGGACTGAAGCAAGCAAGAAGTGAAATTCAACAGAACTCATCTGATTATTTTTCCGTGATTTTTTTTCAGGTCTTTTTGAAACCCACTGAAATTTTCCATGCCTGCTGCATCCAGTAGCAATGAATTTGATAATTTAAAGACATGCTGAGTGCAAGCGCACCTACCTTTATGCTCTGACCATGACCTGATGTCCCTTAAGTTTTGAGTTACCAAACAAAATGAATCATCATTCCCTGTTCATCTTCTCTCTATCAGTCATCATTTTGCAGGACCCTCTTAAATTCTTCCTCAATCACACAATTTCAGGCTGAAGTCTTTCAACCTTAACTGCTCCCCGCACGGAAGCTATTATTTACTTCTTATCATACTTAATGGCCTTCCCTGGACTTTCCCAACTACCGTTCATCCCTACTGGAGAAGGGGATGCACAACTGCATATAGCATCAATACGCAGTCGTGTCACAGATTTATAAAGCAACCGTTAAAAAAACAAAAACAAAAAACAACGCAACTGATGGTTCTTTCCCCTTATTCCTTTGCACCAGTGATTCTTACTATTTGATTTGTTTCTCCAGCGTACAAAAGCTACTTCCAATACTCAGCAGAACACCAGTACTACTTTGCTACTGCACAGCTACTCAGGTAGTAACGGATATTTGAGAGCCAATTTTTGTTTATACAAAATAAGGGTGGTTATTTTCCCCTCTGTGTTACTTTATATATATTACTTGTGAATTTTGATTTAGATTAGGTATTTGGAAGAAATCCTTCACTCAGAGGGCGGTGAGGCCTGTCCCAGGCTGCCCAGAGGAGCTGTGGCTGCCCCATCCCTGGCAGTGCCCAAGGCCAGGCTGGATGGGGCTGGGGGCAGCCTGGGCTGCTGGGAGGGGTCCCTGCCCATGGCAGGGGGTGGCACTGGGTGAGCTTTGAGGTCCCTGCCAACCCAAACCATTCTGTGATTCTGTGAATTTAAGATTCATTCCATTTTCAGTGGTCCTTCTTCAGTGCTCTGCAGGTGGGTATTTCTTTTATTACCCTGAATAAATTTTTATCACCAGCTAATTTTTTCTCTTTTTGTACCTGATCTGGAAAAGGGCTACCAGGGCAGATCCTTCCAGGGCTCCAGAGTCAATACGGAGATTTCAATTAGGACTGAGACCTAAATTTCTCTAGCATCTCTTCCACCAAACAAACTGAAGAGTCAGCCTCGACACAGCTTTCCAAAAAAAATGACACAGATCTACACCAAACAGCCCCATTTCCAGTGATTCTGTGTAAGGAGTGTATGACACACAAGATACACGCTACTATTGCAGAATACTGACTGGGAACGTCAACACAAATTCCCCTATTATGTTACTAATGAGCCAGCAGCAGCAGTGCTAAGAAAGGGAAGGCCGAATATGCTGGGTCCCTGAAAACTCCTTCAAAAATAATTTATTTTTTTTTTATGCTTAAAAAAGCATAGTTTGATACATAAAGTGGAAAAGCACTACCGAAGAAAATAAATAAATAAATAAATACAGGGTTGCATTTCAGAAATAGCCTCCACACTGAAAAACTGAGTGAGATGAGAATTTCTTTTGAAAAAACAGACTCCGCCTACTGCAAAATAGAGACACGAACACCTGAGGTATCAGTCAGATGGAAAAAAGAAATCAGATTTTTCTAAATGGCCCATTTTAAGTGTGTATGACAATGTTATTATCAACTAAGACAGTAATAATTTAAAGGAAAACATAAAAACTTCCTGTTGCATCTGGTTTCCTTATTCCATCCAAATTGCCAAAATAAGAAGAAAAATAAGAAGATGTTTAGAGTAACAAGATCCTTCTGTTCTGCCAGTTCTTCCAGTGCATGGACAGGTAGGAGACAACTGCACAAAGAGGGAATTACTCATTTTTTAATGAGTACACATAATATTAATTGCCTACAAACATACTTAAGTGTGTTTTTAAGCACATACTTGTCTCAGATATTTATGGATCTATTTAATCTATAGGTAATATCCTCAGTAGTGTCAATTCTTCCTTTCATCAGGTTTAGAAGTGAAAGACAGTACAGTGATGAAGCCTAAGCAGCTGCCTGAAAAGCACAAGGTGGATTTCAAAATCTTTGCTAACAGGTTGATGAGAGCTTTTCCCATCGATTTACTCAAACCAGGCCTTCCTCAGACGTATTTTACTTTTTCCTAGTGCGAGGCTCTGCTCAGTATGGTTCATACTGCTACAAAAGATGGTGGGTAAGATACTGCAAGAAGAAGTGCCTTTCAGGCTGCTTCAGAGTTCGAGAGACTCTGAATTTATCCAAAACTCTCTGGCAGCCTCTACAAGGATAACTTCCCTTCACTGAGAAACGTCTGGTTCTGGTACTTCTGTCCTTTGTCCAGGGACAAAAGACAAAGAAGATTTACCTTCAGGAAGATTTACCTTCAGGAAGTTCACACGAAGCCCAACAAGAAAGCAACCGGGCAGGCAACGTCCCTGGCTCTGATGATGAGGTTACTGAGGATGATGATACAGGCATTGATAAAATAACCTGGATTGCTTTATGCATTATCACTTCTGAAGTCTCCAAATAGCAATGGGAAGTAAGGGTTTGTTATGAAGGGTAATTTATTCTAAGGATTGCTTGATGTGGTACAGATAGTAAACAGAATACCCAACGGATTTACTATGAGTTTCCCAAGAGACTCAGAAGTTAAAATAAACTTACTTCATTGCACTTCTCCCAGATCAGAGTCTGAATCCCAGCATTTTTATGTGACACAAAGGCAGGAAGAATTACAGACTCTACGAGGAGTTGGATATTTTACAAGTGTTCTCAAAAAGGAGAGGGAATAATAAAAGAATTCAGTTTCAGTGAATTTAAATGCAGAACCAAGAAACCGCCAAGCACAGAAATTTGCTGAAACTAATAGAAGATGGCAAAAAAACTGAACCAAGTGTTCATTAGTACCAAAGGGCCTCCAAAACTACAGAAAACTTCCCAGGACATACTCGTTATTTCTTTCTGTAGATCAGCAGTTTTATATCTGTATATATGTATGTGCACAGACAGGCACAATGCTTTCCAATGCTTCTATTTTTGGGGGGCATTACGGAGGTTCAGTCATCAGGAGTAAACTGCTTAGGCCAAGAGGAGCAGAACAAGAGGACACACAGTAAAACACCATATTCCACAATGAAGGGTGTTTTACTGAGAGCTAGGAAGGTGGAAGGTGCTGATGGGTCGAAGGTGTTGACAGAAGAGGCAACTGGCACAAAACCACAGAAGAATGTATATATATATATATATATATATATATATATTTTTTTTTTTTCTTCTTCTTCTTCTTCACAGTGTAGGTGGCCGAGCCCTGGCCCAGGCTGCCCAGAGGCTGTGGGGTCTCCTCCTTGGAGAGCTCCAAAAGCCGCCTGGCCATGGGCCTGGGCACCCTGCTCGGGGTGGCCCTGCTGGGGCAGGGGCTGGGCCCCAGGGACCCCGAGGTGCTGCCAGCCTCACCAGGCTGCGATTCTGTGGGTGCTAAGAGGGATGGGTAAGCTCAGGATCGGCTGGATAGTGAAATACCAGTGGAAAGTCACTGGTGGGAACCATGGTGAAGAAAAATGGGAGTAAGGAACAGACAACAGATTTGAAACAGCTGGAAAGGGTCGTGCAGTCACGAAATAAAATAGTCAGAAAAGGAGGAAGACAAGAAATCAGCAAGAGAAACAGGGCTAGCAGGTAAAGGGAAGAAGTCTATGCTGAAGCTGACAAGAACCTGAAAGTCTATTGATTCAGTACAAGCAGTTTTTGTCTTGTCTTGTTCGCTTCTTTGTTGTCTTTTTTGTTTGTTTAAGGAAAAGGTACAGTTAAGTTCCAAGTAGCTCTTTTTCCAAACTTCCCTCCTCCTTCCATCCTCAGGAATTCCATGCTCATTTCCAACGAAGCGAACATGGCAGAAACATTTGGCAGAAAATGGGCAAGGCTCAGAAGTCACTTGGTTGGCTGGGCTAACAAACCATACTGAAACGATCAGGGAACACGCCTTCCCCTGCCTCGGTTCTAATTCTGCCTCTTTTTACACACAACACCGAATTTTGTTCAGGGCAGCAACTTTTTTCCTCTGCTGCAACTGAAGTCCCTGCACCCTACCATTATTTTAAGAGTCGCTTCAGGAAGGATTTTAGCCAGAAAACACCTCTTTAGTCCAGGTGGGAATCATTTTAATATTTTATTAAAATAGCGCTTCAAAAAAGGGAACCAGTAATACTAGACTCCATAAATAATTAAAAACAAACAAACACGCACACAAAAAATCCTGACTATTCTCCGCACACAAAACAAACAATGGGAAAGCAGCTAGAAACGCAGAGACGAAATATGTCAGAAGTTGCACATCAAGAGGATTTGAAGTTCAAGTGATCTCATTCCGAGCTTTAAGATATTACTATATTATGTTTTGGTTGCCAACGACTACACCAAATTGCTGGCAAGCCCACCGTTCACACAAAAACAAAACAAAAGACCTTTTTAGTCAGAGTAGAAATTCCCAAACTGGACCACAAATGCACTTCAGTTTGAGTAACACAAACTGGGATTTCTCCTTCTCCCACCCTTGACTGTTGACACAGCTAAACTTAGAAAAGTTTCAGAGGCAGCAACCTTTCCAATTAATACAATTAAAACTCTATCAAGTCACAAACTGTTCAACTTTTAATTGTGATTGTGTCTCTGCCACGCTGAGCAGTTTGATAATGGGATTTTCACAACTATGTATTTCTGTATGTAAAATGTGCACAGATCTCTGTTGAGAATCTTTGTTAATAATGAAATGTAAAGCCAAAAATATATAGCTATCACCAAAATCCTGGAACAGTGGTGTATCGTCAGTTGTTTAGCTGGAATTACTTGTGGGTGGTTTTATTTTGTTGTTTTAGTTTTCTTGCTTGCTTGTTGGGAGGCGATGTTTAAATATATTTAAGATTTACAGAACTTACCACATACAACCACTTTCTGTCCCCTTCTCTAATTTCCATGAAGCTGTTTCCTACCATAGGAAGAGTAATGAATGGAACAGAGGACACATTTAGAAGTAGTCTTCCTTTACCCTGCTCTGTTTTTCTACAGGCAAAAACCTGCTACCACTTATTTAATTTCAACTTTAATAACTGGTAATTACCTACTTGTAGAAGCTGGAAAAGACCATCCGGGTTCACTACCACCAGTAGCTTATTACCAGGAGCAGAAAAACAACTGACAGAAGAAAACGATGAAACGCTCTTGTGTTCAGCTTTCATCTAGACTCTCTCCACAAACCATTAACAACACTTAAATTCAACAGAAGTTGTGACTAAACACTCGTGACGCTCCCAAAAGCGTAGAGTCTTGGGTAAAAAGCCTTCTCAAACCTGTTCACGGCATCTACCAAGTCAGAAGCCAGAGACCAGCATGGACAGCCAAAGCTCATCCTCCATCCACTTGAAGATTTCAGCCTCCTCTCAGAGCTTTAACCACTCCAACCCTATTCCTATATGGCATACACAAAACCTGGCTGCAAAAATGGCTCTTCTGAGGTCCTCTACTTGTTCTCCCTATAAATCCACACTAAGCGCAGACTTTCAACTTCACATTTGAAGACTTCACAACTCTGTCTGCTTTACTTACCAGCGATAATTGACAACTCCTGTAACTCAGCTGGCATTTCCACGCAACTGCCTCCCTGACCGCCAGCTTCTGCTGTTAGCGTGTCTGTGCTTTCTTCTCCACTTTGCTCATTACACATATAGGGCTACCTAATTAAATTTATAATCCCTTATGTCTCGGTGAATTTTTAAGCTTTATTTCTGTCAAAATCTACGAACTTCCGCCAATTGGCCGTGGCTTCATCCTTCCTGGCAGGTTTCATCCTGCTACATATATTCAGTCCCCGGTTAAAAGCAGGCAAATGGCTACAGACGTGTGCCTGGCAAAGACATGACAGTTCTTCACCACGGCCTTTATCTTGCGAGTTAGCTCATCTGCTCGTCTCTTTAGACTCTTAACCTGCCAGCACAGACTTCACAAACCGTTACAGCAGTGCTCGATCCAGTGCAATCCGAGCTCTCTGGTAACTGAAGCATTTGAGCACCATCAGAACAAATATTTACGAAAGCAGGAACCGATTCTTATCTCGTTTCCTCAGCAGCAGTAGGAAGCATTAACGTTAGGTTATCCCAGTTATCCTCTGGTATATAATCTGAATTAGTTAGCTGAGTTAGCTCAGAATTATTTAGCTGATTACAAGTCTGTTAGTAATACTGTATTTTGGCAGGTATTCTAAAAATAACAGCATCAGAGGTTTTATTTCTGCTAGATACAAACTTAAAAAAACAGAACAAGAGCAAACAAACAACAACAAACAGAAAGAGTCACTACATAACTACAATATGGAAAGCATCCCCATTACACTACTTAAAAGCACTAAGTTCAAAAAGCCTTAATTAACATAGGTTTAAATAATACAGCTTTTTTAGTATCTGCCCAAATGCATGTCTCATACTTCAAAATTAAATAAACGCTTCTTGCCTACCAAAGGCCCGCTTAATTAAATGAATTTCCGAGAGAGAAGCAGTAACCGGAGAGCACCAATGCCGTATTCTCATTACCTGTTTCCACAGTGTTTTCTGTTTCTGCTGCCTCCAAACCATCCATACTGTCTTCATCCTCCACTGCAGTTTTTCCTCTACTCCGAGGCCTGCAAACACAAGAAAGGAAAACTGTTTTTAAGCTGATAGGACTTTTTATTTTTAAATTTACCCAGGGTCTAAATAATTGCATTTTGGAGGGATAATCATCAGCACCAAACTGTAGAGCATTTAAGCCAACCAGTGATTTCAGTCTTGTACAGATTGAGTTTCCTCCCCTTTCTTCCTGTTTTAGGGAACGATCTCAAACAATGCTCACTTCGCTCAGCAGCTGGCCCCTTAAAGTTTCCTGATTATTATTACAAGAGAAGTTCTATCATAAACTTCTGATCAAAAAAAAAAATACATTCAATATTATCATTTTATGATGAGTGTCCTGCTTGCTCCACATTTGTTCATTACATAGGAGATACCTGCAGAGATAACAGAGAACACGACCCAAATCTGGCCAGTAGTTACACGTGCAATAAAATAGACACTAATTCATTCAGAGCATCCTTAGGGGGAAAAAAAAAAAAAAACTATAGAATAATAACAAGGCTAAAGCAACTAAATTGAAACATGTATTATTTTCAGTGAAATAAATATTTTGACACCGAAAATCAAATGTTATGAGAGATGGCTGGATGTTACCACAGTAAAGAAGTCATAACGTGAGGACAGCACGTCGAAACTAAAATACCTGGCAGATCCGTTTCCATTTCAATCAAGGTCTGACAGAAAGCAGACAGGTTTGCATCCCGGATTTCAGCCTTTTTTCCTCTGCCTGCCTCTCCAGCAAGAAACGCGGTGGGCTGTCGCGAAGCCCGAGCATCCAGATTCCCAGCTGTTCGGCAGCCCATTTGAAAGGGAGCCAGGAGCTTGGCACCTCGCCTCCCAAATTTTCAGGCTACTTGGCAAGCTGCCTGGCACGCCGACAGAAAGCCTGGGAGACCCTGGGAGCTTCTGAGTCCAAGTACACAAATTCGGAGCGCTCTGGGGCAGCTCCGTGCTTCCAAAGCCCCCGAGCTCCAAGGCAACCGGTCAGCAGCCAGCCTGCCCTGAATCAGGGTGTCCCCCCCCCGGGGGAAGCGTCCCCCGGCACCAAAACCCCTTTGCTTCCTCTTTCAGGGATTCTGAGAAGTTTGCTTTAAGTTCTGCATTGGGAGATTTTTTCTTTTGAAGCGATTCAATCATTCCAAAAACTGCGTTTCCTTTTTTTTTTTGTACAGCCTGTTAAAACACTGTGACCTAGCAGAAGTATTAGCTCACAACTAGATCTGCTAAACCGGCTACAAAATACACTCCGTGGTGCAATGCCTTTGGATCTCCGGGATCAGAGACAATCGCGTGCACAGAGCTGGGGCTGACGATCATCTTCTGGGCCTACACTTGGTTTTCTCCTGCTAAGCAAGGGGCCCTGCCTGGTACTACCGAACGAGAAATCCTTTTAAACTGCGATGGGAGCCCTTTTGCCTCTGCAAAGGACGAAAAGAATGAAAGTGCAGCTAAAAGCAGAGCCTGAAACAAGCCACGCCTCTGCAAAGGAGCGAGGGGAAAGAGGAAAGTGAGAAGAGACTAAGGACGGGACTTGTATCTTCTTGGCACTGGGAGATTTGATCCAGCAAAGCCGAAAAATGTGTGAGCAAGGTTACCCCTCGGGACACACGGTTACCCTTCTCCTTGCTGCGTTACCCACAGGCAGTGACAGCCCCCCAGAATAAACATTTAGGCTGTATTTCTTGTTTTTCTCTACAACAGCCCAACGCGTCAGCCAGCCCCGTGGGGAGGCAGGAGAGCGCAGGTAGGCCGAGGCCGCTCGCTCAACGCAGGGACGCTGCGAGGCTTTGCCAAACGCACCCAGCTGAGGACGGGGATTATTTCTAAATCCCATCCCCATTATTCCTGCACCAAGCAGCCCTCCGCAACGCGAAGGTACGAGTTTGGACTACGACGGGATTACTTGTAAACCGTCACAAACCTAAATGATAATTCTGCTTTCTTCCCAAGTACCCACTTTGAGTGATCTCCGATATCTCTTTCGGTAAAGGCCCCCAAATAGTGGAAGACGACTGTTTACATTTCTTTAATAATTCACATCTGGGTTTAGACTTGCTATTACAACCGCATTTAACGTACGAAATGCTGAAGTGCCTCACAAAGCTCTTTTGAACGCTTTGTTTAAACAAGAGCAGCGTTCGCTCCCCAAAGTCCCCACCGTATTTTAACAACCTATTTAACACTGAGGAGAAGCAGAGGTTTCAATTAATTAAACATAATTGCTTCTTCTCGGCACAAGATAGAGCCACGTCTGGTCTTTTCCTGCCATTCCCTCCTCTCCCCACCAGTGTTTTACTAAAAGCCCTCATAGCGTCAGGCAAGTCTGAAACAGAGAACTGGAAGAAATGCTGGATTATATCATCAGCTCGTTTTTTGTCAGCTGCGTTCATTTCACAATTACATGAGATTTTACAGCCTAAAAATTCAAGTTTGGTTTAGAGAAAAAAAATTCACGTCCCAAAGCTGGGAAACGCACGCTGTACTGGCAACTCTAGTTTAACGTTTCCACGGAAAACGCGATTTGAAGAGGCTGTATCGTGTGCCTTATTGCTACAATCAACATCTGCAGTAAGAATGGGTTGTTTCATGTCATTTTTATTAATTCTAGAGATTTTAGTAAAGGCTGCGACTGCTTTGCGTAACACTAGATTTTCCTCTGACAGTCCCAGCGAGTTTTTTATTTATTTATTTACTTATTCCACTCTTCTTTAAATCAAGCGGAAAAAGCAAACGGCTGGGACATTCTGCTCTCGGGACTTGACTCTGTAAGTTACCAACAGGACTAAGACCTAAGCCTGTTCTCACTGGAAAGTCTTCTAGAAAGCTTCACCTTTTGGACTGCAAATTAGCCCAAACCTGGTTAGTTAATGAGGATGCAGAGGAGTAACGCGTCCATCACCGTGCATCCTCCGCCAAACCCAGCACCCCTAATGCTGGTCCAGTTCCCAAGCAAAGGCTCATCCCAAACGCCACAGTAAGAGAAACAGAGACAGAACAAATTTGGGCAGCTTTGGGGTTTTCTAGCATATATTCCTCAGTCCCAAACTTCCTTACTAGCAGGGCACAGCACGCCACACCTCTACCCATCACCGCAGGATCCAGAGCTCCCGGGCAGCGGCCGGGCGAGGGCCGAAGCACGGATGAGCCACATCCCACCCCGTTACGGACCGGGAACAAAATGTACAGGCAGAGCCTGACCGATACAGGCGAGGAGCACACAACAATAAATATCAGGCAGTACAATAGGCAGTGGGCTTGGCACACAGGCTGAGCCGCTGCCAAGTTGTCTGCGATTGGCCTTCTCACTTGCCTTTTCCTACAACAGAGTGCAATTTAGAAGGAAAAAACAAAACCACGTCTATTTATGTTTAAATGAACGGATCCACTGTGAGCAATGCAACTTCTTAAAGCGCAGTCAGTGTTTCACGAAACAAAGTCAACAAAAGAAAAAAAATTACTTTTTTTTTTAATGTATATAGGACTCCAGTTGAATTTAATTACTGTCTACAATAATTTTATTCGTATTTATAGAACATTGAGTCATTTATCAAAACCCTCTGTGACCTACTCCAAAATTTGTTATCAATTAGCTTTCTTGGCTAATGCCTTTCATTAATCTCTATCTTTAAATACATCATAGTAAATACAATTCTTGCGAGCAACTAATCACATTTAGCCCACAGGAAAAAAAAGCCCCAGCAAAAAACAAAAAAAAAACCAGCAAAACCTGCTGCAGGGCTCAGCAGATCATTAGCTAGTCCGTTTGCAGCGGGCAGAAACCTCAGTGAGGTTGCTTCCAAGCTTTGTCTTTTCACTTTTCACTTTAACATCTCCAAGCATCGAAGGGGCTTCTGCTGAATTGCACGGAGAGTCATGGATGCACGATGCTAGGATAAAATAGAAAAGTGTATTTTTGTGTTTTTTTGTTTTTTTTTTGTAGTTGATGGTTGTTTTTTGTTTGTTTTTAAAAGCATGACATTTTTTGTAGTATACTTCCCCCCTTCTCCCATGGTGACAGCAGTAACTCTGTAGGCTTACAAGCACAATACAGGTCAAAAGGACACCGTGGCTCTTACTCATTCTTTCCTTACAGTCATCAGTAACAAGGCCGTGGGCCAGCATCTCCTGGAACCACGTGAAATAACCGAAGAAGAGACTCTGCTTAGGTTCTTGTCGCTGCCAGGCTGCCAGTTTCTGACAGCCCAGAAGTTACCGCCAGAAAAAGTTTCTGCAGGTTCTCCCTAAATTGCTACCAACAAAATCAGATGACGACTTGTTCAGAGCATGCCTTGAAACTACCTTACTCCTCCAGTGGATTTTATCTCAGCTTACCAGAAGGTGTTCATACGAACCGTTCCAGAGCTTCGCCCTCTTTCTCGAATGCCCTAAGTTGCTTGGGGAGGAATTAGCTCCCTTCCTACGCTTCGCAAAGCGCTGAGCGCAACGGTGGGGCTGCATACAGAAAACAGGACCAATAACCTTAAAAAGCGGTGTAACATCTGGGATACAGTAACATCCTAAACCAGCACAGATGTCTTGTTAAAGGAACATCTGTCCGCAGCCTTACCCTGGAAGGCGGTAGAGGAACGCTGCATAAAAAGGCTCCACCAGTGATCCAGCCAGCAGGGCTGGCAACAAGCCGGTGTCCACACGACATTTCCTCGCCTGAAAGCTGTCCCCATCCTCTCAAGAATCTTTTCCACCGGTGTGCAGAAGCGCGTGCTCCTGGTATTCCTGAGCAGTAAGTCATCGGCACAGCTGCAGAAGTTCAGCACTGGAGCAGCTCATTTCAGCTACCAGCCCCATGTGAAGGGAATCACAGCAAGCAAGAATCAACTCATGGGAATACCTAAGGAAACTTCTTCCCCTCTCTGAATGCAACTCATCACTGCAGTCTGTACAAAAAGGTGAGAAAACTCAGCATCTCACCCTGTACAAAACGAACAATATGGCTCTGGAAGCAAGGCACTGCCAGCTAGCTCGAATTCATTTCAATAGCTCCAAACGCCAACAGGATCCCTGCCATTACACCGCCTTGGTCTTCAGACTGATCCCAATTCAGAAGCTTCTTAAGAGGATTTTTTCAACTGAGCAATCAGTAACAGGTGAAAATGTTTTCTGCGTTTTCCCTCTGCAACATTTTATTTTGCATATTATAAAAAAAAGAGCTTGGTGTTTGCCTTCTTCCTATTTACTTCTTACATTAGTGGTGTGTATACGAACAGCAAAAAGGCCCTGATGGATGGAAAAGAGGAGCAACAGAAACCTCCTAACTGATGCAAGGCGATAAAGCTGACCTTTCAGAAATAGGAGTGAGAGACTAGAAACAGTTTTTGTTTAACATCTGTGGAAACAGAGTTATTACAATCTCATTACAGAACCTGCTCAACCTTCAACTTAATTATTAAGAGATCTCAAAAATATACTTTATTTCCTGTTAGCCTCCTGGTACAATCAAAGACAAGTATATATCTTAACACTTCTGATTTATATAGCGTAATCATCTTTTCAAAAACTCTCCATCAAAGAAAGGTTGCATTTCAAACCAAAACATTGCAACTTCCCATCTTGCAGCTCCCCTAATCAGTAACGACGGCGCAGCCATCACTCACTCACTGCGCATTACTCATTCACCCGGGCTGCAACGTGCTCAGAGCTGGAACTTTCTTCCCATCTGTATTTTATACAGTTAGCACTAAACACCTGAAATAAAAATAAAGTATTTTAAAAGATATACAGCCTTTGAGATCACAGATGTCTGAGAAAAAGCATAAAAAGAACCTGGACTCCAGTCCGCGAGTGCTGATTCTTATCTGCACTTTTCTAGTACTCTCCTGCGAAAGAGTCACCAAAGATTTCCTACGCTGCTCAGAAATGCAAATAAGAGTTTTTCAAAGATTACTTGTAGTGAATGTTGTAGTTGCATCTTTGCTTTTATTCTAGAGTACGGTCACAGTTTACAGAAGTAAGCTAACACCAGGAAAAGTGACTGATGAATGCAGAGCTCAAAGAAAAAAGATGTCCTGAGACAGGTCTGGAGTAAAATATTACACGTGTAAGAACTTGCATCGAGCAGTTCTAATGTAAAGGCCAGATGAATCAGCACTTTTATCTACAGGTAAGTTTGGTTTCTCTCTGTTTTCAGCTTCAACTGCTCTTGCAGTTAGTTACCTTTGCTACGTGAGCCCCCAGCCCTGCCTTTGAAAGGCTGCTGCGCGACGGCGCCGCTCTGGCCACAGCCACGTCTTCAGCGCCTTCGCTGCTCCTCCCTGCGGGTACAGCTGCTCAGTTTGAGACCGGAACTGTTCTAGCAGATGAAGACCAACCTACCCTAGCTGAAACAGACCCTTATACCGACCAGACCATGACATCTTCTTCCCAACTTGTCACCCCATTTGGGAGCATCTTCAGGGGGCAGGGAGAGAGGCGCAGCTGGGAACGGCTGAACCAGGAAGATTCCTTACCGACAGAAGCTGCAGGCAAATAAAATAATGATCTTTTCACACCAGCCCATAAAGTATTTGTGGAGTCACAGCTCTGCTACAGCCAGTGACAGAAATATTGAAATACTGAGGCTGAGGCTACTACACCGCACTTGTGCTTCTGTGCACCTCTGTGGTATCGGTACGTGAGAATCCCGAGTCTGGTGTCCAAAGCACCAAGGCAGGTTGCCTGACCCGTGGCTTTGGGCTCTTCAGACTTGGAGACATTTGGAATAAACGAGTGAGAAACCACCTGAGAGGCTTTCAGGTCTAATTTTCAAATTGACTGTTCAGACATCTATAAGGTCCGTAAGCTGGAATTACTGTTAGTCGAGTACCTGTCCTAGTATCACAGCAATACACAGCACCACGAACTGCTGCAGACTGATTGTCCAAAACCTACATTCGCGTTGATAGACGCTCTCCCTGGCTGCCTTGCAGTTTTATAGTGTTAGTTCTATGCCATAAAACGCATTATATCCAGAGCCATAATACCCATTATGCCCAGTTCGGGAATAATTATAATGCAAAGAGAACCTGATGCAATTATGACCTTCCGATCCATTATAGATTTGCATTTTTGCACAAAGAGCATCCTTTACAAATCTGTTATCAATGCACTCGGCCATATTCGCTATCAAAATGATTCAAAACAATGTACCACAGTTTCACCATTTGCACTCTATGTTTTAAAACCTTTTCTGGCACCAAATCTGATGAACATTCAGGAGCACCAGCAGCTACAGGCAGAGCTGTGAGAGTCTTTTCTGCCTCTGTGTCCCCACCCGCCTCCAGCCATGGTGATGGCTGCTGGCTGGAGGAACCCTAAGAACACAGTGGGAGGCTCTGCCATGAGCTTCATCGTGACCACTGAATGTTTTCACATGAGTTTGGTGTTGTTTGGAGGGGTTTGTTTGTTTTAGTTTTACTGGCAGAGAAGGAAACGGCAACCATAACAGCTGAGAGACGACTGGCACCGTCAAACCCAGAAATCTTCTAACCTCTGCAGGAGTTTGCTGGTGCCCCATCAGGAGCACTGTGCTTGTCCACACTTCTTCCTTTGTCTAAAGTCAACAAAACTGCATCAAAATATGCTACCGCTTCAAACACTGTCTTTTCTTGACTGGTAGCATAAGTGTAGCACTTGCAGCAGAATACAAGATGTATTTCTCCATGACGACGGCTACGGGAAGTTTTAACTTCGCCAATCTTGTGACAGACACGATGCCAAAAATTCTTACCCGCAGCAGGGCCAAGCTCTTGTCTTTGCTGCGAATGCAGAACCCTCCAGCTACTCCCCGCTACCACTTGCCTGCTGCTCTGTCCTCAGCAGAGGTGCCAACGCAACGCTAAGGACAGCAATCCTCATCGCCGGGGATTTCAGCATCTCGTACGTGAAATTCAACAGCTCTGAGTCATCGTGCAGGAGAAGCAGCTGCCAAGTATCTGGAACTTTGTGCAAGTTCTGGTCTCCTCGAACAGCTTTGTGTAGTTTTAGCAGCATTAATTACGAGTCGTTCTCAAAGATTTCCTTCTGACACTGCCCTAGTCTCACTACAGGAACACCGTGCAGGTACTTTTACGACGCACTTGGCTGCTTACCTTACACCTCCTCACTGCACACGCAGGAAGGGCAGGTGCAGACCGTGCTGGGATACTCAGGAAAACGGATGCAAATACTGACCTCTTACCTATGATTTCCAACTCTGTAGGACAAACTAAACGCCATTCACACAGCACCGTCCTGAGAGATTTCCAGATCCTAATGAAATTGCACCAGTCAACTTCGAACACCCCATGCTTTCCCCTCAAATGAAGTTCAGCATCTTTTGTCTCAAATCGATTTTACTAATGGTTCTTAAACTAAGAGCAAGCACAGGTCTTTCTGCCTGTAGGTTACAACAGGCAACACCATCGGAGCATCGCCCTACTGCTTCGCCCACCGAAGCTTCAGCTGGCGGGATCGCGAGAGGGCTGGCAGTACCCAAAGGGCCCATATCCTGCTCCTACACAAGATGCTGACTTAAAACACGTTACGTAGAGTTTTGCTAATACTAGCCAAATTAATTGATAGCATAAAATATTGTCATTTCCAATCTGAAATGGATTTAGACAAAAAAAATGAAATGAATGTCATAAAACCACAGACTTCATTCATCTGTTAGCCTTACCCTTACCCTTCGTGCTCCCTAAAAAAAATGCACTTTTATTTGAGATAATGTCAACAAGTTATGAAATATTTCTCTTTCGGTAAGACTGTTAAACCTAGGAAAGCCGAAAGGGAAAAAAAACCACCATCACCACCAGCAAAGCCCACAAGATCTGCTCACTAATTAAAAATCCATTAAACCTTATTCAGACGGCTTGGAAAACCTTAGAACATCAAAAATAAACCTAAAAAGAAGATGGGTAATGTAATCAGATGGGTGTCAGGGTAAATTTATAATTCACATGAAATGTTGTAACAAAACTGTTTTCAAACTAGAAGTAAATCCTAAAAGCCAGATCACGGAAGCTATTTTTATCGCAGAGTAAATAAAACTCCAAAAATACTATTGTGAAATATGAACAACAATGCAAGCAGCATAATAAGCATGCTCCAAAGCACTGTCACAACTAATAAAAGTCTTTAAAAAGGTTTAAAAGCTTCTGTATAAACAGACGTATCAGTCTCTAGGGGCACGGATAAGGCAGAAACGCTGCAATCTGCTAACAAAACTGCCTATCGCGTTTTTCAATAAAAATCCCTGAAGAAGATTCATCTGACCTGGAAACACGAATTTGCCTTCTGATCATTACAGACAACAGACTAAGCCCAAATAATTGTAACAGAGAGCTTCTAATCTTCCGTTCAAGGGTCTGTTAAATCATCACCTTATCTGGGGCAGTATTTCGCTGCGCACCGATGTTCTCAGAATTTCACCCCTATATCTGAGACCACTACGAGCCATGTTGAGCTTTCTCTAAAAAAATTAAAAAAAAAAATTCACAATATTCAAAAATAAAATTAAACACCAAAAAGGTTGCTCCCTAAATTTCTTAATGAACAATAAGGGGAAAAAAAGGTAATAAATGGCCGTGTTTTCCAGCACTTGCTGCTGGGTCTACTACCTGATCTTCTCCGCGCTGCCCGGTGTCAGGTGAGACCGGGCTGTGCCACAAGTGCTCGCGGCAGAACGATCCTCGGCTCGCCCTACGCCACCCGATACAGGCCAGAGCTACAAACAAAACTGTATCCGCGTCACAGGATAGGGGCAAGCAACCAGCGAACATTGTTACAGCCACTACTACAATGGAAGTCATCCAAGAGGCCCAACTGATAGCTGCAGGTCAAGTTCCTTTGAGGCCACCAGCCAAGGACACCCAAGTGGGAGGCTTACTCCATTTACTGCGTTACACGCCGCAAGTCCTCAAGCGCTGCCGCTTATCTCCAGTTTTGCAGTTATCCTCAGTTTAAACAGGCAAGGAAACCTGTTTTTATGGTAATACAGTTTCCAAAATTTCGGCTCAGTATGGAGAAAATGCAAAAATGCTCAAGATTCAGAGATGCTGACCTGAAGACAGGGGTAATTTTGAAAGTTTAAGAATTAACACAGATCGAACAGGTAGCCGGCAGGACAAAGCCCGTTTTTTATCAGGATCATTCAACAGGTGTTGAGGATGCAGCAGCAGTGACAGGAGTAGCCAGCAAAGGACGAGAAGGAATCCAGCAGCAACGGCATCTTTGGGCAGCAGGGCAAGCTGTGCTCTTCTAAAATCTTCCGAATTTACAACCTGACTCTCTTGCTTCCTAACTTTTTTCCAGAGCCACCAGAAAAACGGTAACGAAGGTAATCAAAAACGACACTGAAGTTGGTTTATCAGAGGCTTGTTTGTGTATTTAATTTTTTTTCTGAGGATAGGCCTTCTGGAATGACAGCTTCTTAGATATTTATACTTTTATTTCAACTGCCGTTTTACACATATAGCCATATGCTTCTAATTAACATTTACAGCATGAAAACTCGATTCTACCCAATAGACCACACAGCCTCAAAAATTACCATGAACCCTCCAGAAGCATTTCGGGTACCAAAAGCTGGCACAGGGACAGACGAACACCTGCAGCCAGCCGGGGAGGTGACCCCGCCGAGGGAAGCACACTGGGCTCGGGTTCTCTTACAGCACCCCACAGCCGCTCACATTTACCAAAGCACCGCCGTGGCATCCTCGCAGAACAGGGGCTGGATCACAGTGTGGCCAATGCGTGAATTTCAGAAGTAAAACTGTTCTTTTTTGGTACAGTATTACTACTGCATAATCGTGTTTTTTTTTTTTTTTGCACACTGAAATTTTCCTTAAAGTACCTGAAAGCCTACACGATGAGAGAAGAATTGCACTCGCGGTGCTCCGATCCTCACAAGCTTAGAAACCACTCAAATTTTGCAATCAAGTTATTAAAGGCTACATTTTAGAAGCATCTTCAACAATATTTCATAAAGCACCCATGAAAAAGCTGCTAAAGGGCACTATGAGAACAGAAGGCCGATTGCTCAGACCTGCTGAACATGATGCCAGAACCACTGCCCATGTAAGCCTGCTACCTGTAAATCCCGCTCCATGACCACAATTGCTCGAAGTCTGTCTTGCAGAAAGGCACCCACTTTGCCAGACCCTTTGCGGTTTGTTTCCCTGTTAAGGATCCATGCTTATTTCCTATGTGAATTTCTCCCGTTTCAGATTCCAAACAGTGGCTCTTGTCGTACTTTTTGCTGTCGCATCGGGGAACCCTCAAGTATTTGGTATTTTTTCCACTGGAGATACTGCCCAATGTCATCAAGCCAGTTCTTAGCTTTAGGGCTTGGACTCCCCGCCGTCCCATAAACAGACCGAGCACCTTCAACTTTCTCACCACAAGCAATCCTCTCCATGCTTCCCACAGTCTTTGGTCCGTCTCACGGATTTTAACACGTCCACCTTTTCATCACGGCTAGCAGAGGCCCATTAAACACAGCAGCAGCCAACCTCACCTACGCTACCAGCAGAGCTCCGGCACAGAGCTGCCAACACGCCACACGCGGTTCCTTCTCCGAAACGCCCCTTTCCTGGCCATAGCCCCTCCAGGCGCTTCCACCTGCTGACAGCACTTTGGTGGTTTGAAGTACGTTTTGTTTAATTGCAATTAGTCAACCCAAATCGCACTGCTGCTTCTTCCTCTCGCTCACCCGCATCATCCCGTGCACAGCATTCACCAGCAGGAATTAGCGTTTCCAGACCACAGTTCAAACTACTCAAAATACCAGGTCGCGTTGCCAGAGCACCAACCAAAAAACCCAAAGCCGTGACAGAAGAGTTCCCAAGACAGGAGACCATCCTGTCACTTAACTCAGCTACTGTATGCTTTATTCCACTGACTAATTCAACTAAATATTTTAAATCAGAACATAAAAGCTAGGCTCAACACCTTCTACAAAAAATCCACATACATTCTGCTTTTATAGAAAACTGTGTAAAGGATCAGAAAACTCAGTATGTACACCAAAGGGAGCTTCTTAAACTCACAAAGCAGGTAAAAGGATGAAAAAGAAGGTAAGGAATTTAAAAAAAAAATACAAAAAAAACCACCACCTAAGAGTTCATGACTCTGAAGACTGTACTGAATGTATTTTCCAACATAAAGATACAAAGTTAGAAGCCATAAATTCTGCACGATTCTTCATTTTCCATACTTCACCACCAAGGCATAAGCGGTGCCCATCACAGCACCACTAGACTTGCTCAGGCAGAAGCTGAGCCTTTGGATCGCACCGATTTCAGTGGGACCCGCCGGATCTCACCATCGCACAGGAGTGAGCAGCATGTACTTCAATGCACCTTGTAGCAGAATTAAATACTCTACTGAAATGATGAGATCAAAAAAAAACAACAACGAATTTACGAATTTATTGCTTCTTACAACTTTTTCCCTGTAAAATTCAACTCCAAGGTAGTAATTGGCAGGGACAAAATTATGTAGCAATTAGGGCATGACAGCAAAAGCAAACAAGAACTGAAAATGGGCTCGACACTTCTAGTAACAAGCAGGTAATTATCACAGCAGCTTGAAAGGGGCATAATCAACCAAACTGACATCATCCCTCCCACATAATAAAATGTGAAATCCCTTTACGTGCAGCGCAGCTCTTACACGCAGCTGGTAAACGCTGCTAGTCGGGTCCCTGCGCCTGCGGAGCAGCTGGGGTTACAGTTGGGACAGTTCAGCAGTGGGCAGCATCCATTTCTTTATTTAGAATGATGACAACCCATCATGTTTTGATCCACTCTGGAACACCGAGACTATCAGCAGAAAATAGTATTGCATACAAATGTCTTTGCTTCTTCCAGGAACTTTGGAAACAAAAGTCAGAGCGTACCACCGAATTCTGTGCCTTAAGGGGAAAGTTACTGGTACACCACTGCCTGCAAGATAAAATAGGTTTAATGGTTTTAATTTACGAAAGAAAGTGATGAGTTTTAAGTATGTTTGAGTTTTACCTACTAGATTTCCCCACAACTCGCTTTATTTAAGTGTAACTTTAACTCGTCTCAGTTTTATTACCCCAGGGACATTTCCTCTGTCCGCATCAACACCACATCCAGCCCCATCACAAACAGTCACGGTTCACCACAACGCATCTGAGGCAATTAAAAACCAAGCTGTAACGAAATAAATAAATAAATTCATTTGTCTGCTGTCCACTTTTAGCACAGCTTCATCGCCAGATTCCCACCCTCGCCGGCGAAGTGTTTTGCAAACCTGTCAGTCCCGAGCCAGCAGCGGCTGCGCTAGAGGCGGGCACAGCCGCCTCCCTCTCTCCTTTTGCTGTATTTTATGTATTCCCGAGCTATGTTCCTTTCCGCGTGCTGTCTCCGTGTGTTGACAAATGCATTTACCTCGGTGCTGTCTGTCAATATCATTAGCTTGCTGTTTCCGCCTCCTTCCAGCTCATTAGCAGAATCCCGCACTAATCCTGCAGGCTGCCGTTAACTATTTCTGCCCGGCGCCCAGCTCGCAGCCACGCTTCCCTCCTGGTTTCTTGGATACAAGCGATTCCAAACACACCGCAGCAGCGGCTCGATTTGCATTGATTTCTTCAAGTGAGATTTCCACAAAACGTTTGCAGAGCACCCGTACGTATCAGTTTGTAAACCGCGCCGCACGTACCCCGGGTAAAACACACACATTATTAGCATTTGTTCCCTTGGCTTTAGAGGCTAAACAGATGATGTGCAGCACTAACACAACAGAAATTCTTTAGACACCTGTTACCTCGGGCAATCTTGTAGGGGTTTTGTTTGTTTGCTTGTTGGGTTTTGTTTGTTTTTACCGATTAGGCAGAGAATTCTCAAAAAACACCAAAAACTGAGCTCCCAGATCTCAACTTTTTAAAGTTTCTGGCATATTTGTAAGTACTATTGTTCATCTCAAAATGCAAATATGGTGAGTCTGTAGCCTTGCCGTGTGGAAGGTTTGGGTTACTGGGCAGTAAAGCAGCTGTAGGGCTAGGAGAAGCCACGCGACTGCTGACTGCGTGCTGCTGACAGGATGACGTTAATGCTATTCCAAACTTGCCTTTTTTCGTCACATCTGAATCACTTTGCACCTGACAGTACTTATAAAGGTTAAAAGTCTATCAAGAATCCTATTAACTAGGAGAATATGAAAAAAGCGCAAGTTTACTGATTTAAAGCTATACCATGCAAAGGAAGAGGAAACGTTCACTTCTAAGCTGGAAAAAAAAAAAGTCTAAAAAAAAAAAAGACATAGGGAAAAAGAATCCAAACCCCTTTATCATTAAACCAACTGTCACTGAGGAAACCTCTTCTTAGAAGCTTTGCTTCTGTGAACACAATGATTTCACTACAAGGACCTACAAGCACAAGAAACAGCTTTGTACGTAACTCTCCAAAAAGCCAGGACTGGCCCCAAGCAAACCAACACGGGGCTCGGACTTAGGGAACGGCCAAACCTTCACCTGAAGAACCAGCTGAATTGCACATCCCCTTTCCTAAGCGAGGTTATAGCGTCAGAAAGGAGCTCCCAGCCCCACAGGCGTGCTAAGAGTTGGGCTGGCAGAGAACAGATCCGAGCAGCTGCAACAGAAGGTGACTGCCCAAGCGGTGCCGCCAGCACAACACGGCTCTCGAGCCGTGCCCTCAGGTGCCCCCGCACGTACCAAGCTCACCAGAACATTTCCATTCCTAACACCACACGGGTAAGTGAAGTACCAGGGAGCAGGTCGGTGGATGTTATAACTGGAAGAGACGAGGTGGGAAGCCCCCAGTAATGCACACGGTTTTTCTTCTACGCGTGCGGATCCTAGAATAAAGGTAACGTGCTTGGTTGCATGCCCCTGAGGGAAACTTTCTTCATCTGAGCGGCTGGGAACGGTGCCTCGGTGAAGGAAGCGGGGCATTTTGAAGTAGGGCTCCTCCCTGCAAGAGCCTTGAGAGGGTGCAAGGCAAACATACCTTTTTTTGGTGTTGCTATTAACTTCTCTAAACACAGACACACCCCAGGACCTTATTTTTTTTTTTTTTTATACCCAATCCTGTGGCCTCGTTTGCAGACAGGCTGAGAATTTGCCTCCTCCAAAAGCGAAATCAGAAGCTGAAGTTTAGCTTACCTTGGAAAATAAGCACAAACCAGGGCTTCAGTCACTAGACACACCCCGTAGCAGCATGCTCCAGCATTTAATTGCAGAATACCACTAGGCTGGTAACTCACACAGCAGAAGAACTACAGCTTAAAATAACACTGCTAATAAAAAATAATAGGTAAAAGTGTGCTACCGTTAAAAGAAGTCATTGCTCAGCAATGCCACTGGACTAATTCTAAGCTTAAATAAGATCTATCACCAAATGTCAACTTTATTACCTGTTCTGCCATTTCACTTCCAAATCAAAGAACTGTTTATATGCTTAGCCTTGGACGCACACAAAAATGAACACACCAACGAAAGTAAGGCTGAGAGTTTGCCTCAAAGCTACACTTGCAGGTGCAGTGCTGAGTAATTACCCTGTGCTTTTTCGAGGACCACCTGAAAGCCCCTCTGTCATTTATGCTTTCTGTTACCAGCATTAGTCTGAGAATTGAGATGAAAATTGTATAAAATTTTAAATGATTATGAGAGCTTTTTTTCTGGATCAAAACCTACAAATTCTTAACACTTCTTCATGAGCTCTTCTGAAGAATTCTTCTTTTTTTTTTTTCATGTTTCGTTGGCCATAAACTTACTAATCAGGTTCACTCAAGAGAAATCACAAAACTTAAAAATGTTACATTTAATATATCATCACTACCGTACGGTATAGAAGAATTGCAATCAATAGCTTTGATTTCTGAAATTACAGCATGCATTACAAAATGCCCTGCTGGAGAACGAATCGAGGGTGGGGAGGACTGAAAAATTTCATATACTCCCAGAAATCTCAGACAGAAGTAAGTGTACTGTCCTATTTCACCAGCTCCAAAATTCAATCTCTTTGTGTAATTTTAGAGTTACACGAACAAGACTTCAGATCATTAGGAAAAATCATGGGCAAAACACAACGGTGAACCTACGAACATCTTAAACACGAAGAAAGGTTTCTGCTTCTTTTTATCAAGCAGCTGCTCTCAGGGAGGATAGCAACTACGAATTCTCCTAACACAACAAATGAAGAGGTTTTTCTTCTGTGCAAGATACTCATTTCTTAGGAGACACAACAGAAAGCACCAAGGCCAACCAGTTCCTCTAGATGACAACTGTATCAAAAGAAAACGTACTTAAAATAAGCACTCCTCTGATGAGCAGCTACTAGAGGTTTCAAACAGTGATCTGGGTTCACTAAAGCTAAATGAGTTTTGGTGTTCTCCTACCACCAGATTTTTAATACTTGCACCGAAGCAAAGGCGTCGTTTCTGCAGATCTAGGAAAACAGTCAAACTCTTATTACACAATTTTAAAACCAAATTTATAAACATATATAAAAGAAGTACGTCTGAAGTCACAAGTATAATCTTAAGGAACAAATAGCCAAAAAGCTACTTAGAAACTGGCATCCTGTTACTTAGGAAGATCTGAGAATACCAAAATATTTTTAATATGATCATATAAAATCAAGAATCAAGCTACATTAGTAAACTTTCCCCTAAATCCTAGTTAGTCCAATACTTTTTAAAGCACACTTTCATGGCAAAAATGCTTTTTTGTGTAGCAGAGACATACAAAAGGGTTCTTAGGGATGCCAACCACTTTCAGAACTCTCCATTGATGACTCATCCTGTTATGTACACAAAGCTTTCATTAAAAAAAAAAATAGTTGGCATCGTTACAGATCCTCAGTTAGCAATCTTCGACTTACTGTTATTTCTTGTACAAAGTCTTCCAAACACACCGCAACCAAGTATTCTGGTATGCTAATTTTGGGGAGGAAAACATGCAAATTCACTCGAGCGGCCTTTCTTACACAAAGAGTTTCTACTCTACTTCGCAAAGTGCTCCAAGATGGAGATGGCCTCTAATAAAATTTCCAGCTGAACAGAAATCCTTTGTTGCTCCATGTCGGTCCCTTGCCAGTTGCGCTGATCAACTAGTTTGTCAAAACGAGAAAAATAAGTCCTTCAGAATGAGTCTTGACGAGTGCAACAAAAAGAATCACATCTTAAAAACCAAAGAAATACAATAAACAAACAAAAAAAGCCCTACCACCCCTAACCCAGCCCCTAAAAAATATCCTTAAAAACTTTTTCTGGCCATCTCCTTAGAAACACTGATGTTTCGCAGTAAGCTAAAAACCACCACATAGGTGCAAATAATTGTAATGAACTGCGTTACCATACTAACTAGCATTTGCCAATGAGAAAGCTATTTTTTTCTTTTAATATAGCTTCTTTGAAATGGGTTGATTTTTTTTAACTGCCTATAGTTTGCTGTAATTATACACGTGAAGGTTTGCAAGATGTACCAGAAAACAGAAGCTTCCCAGTACTGTATGCAGTACAAGTCTCGTGCACTTTGCTCCAGACAGAGTTGGCTCTGGTCATTCCAGACCAGATTTCCAAGCTGAGTTGCCATCCATGCTTGTTCACCATTTATTTATTTACAGGTGGTCCTTTGGGGACCCAGGAGTTGGACTCGATGACCCCTGTGGGTCCCTTCCAACCCGGATAGTCTACGAGCATCTATCTGTAGGCAGAAGCTAGCCATACGCAGACCCAGGTCACGCCAACCGTGGAGCCTTCAGGTTAAAATAACATTCACCTTTTGAAATCCATCTCAAGATTTGCTTCACACAGGCAGCTCGTCTGGAGATAGCAACCCTCCCACACTACTGTCTTGCCAAACTGAAAGCAACAAGCAAGGTAAGAATGATTCCCTTTATTTCCAACTGCTTTAGCCACTCACTTCCCTAGTAACTGAGCTCCTGGTGTTGATCCTTTCCTGAACACGGCCATACGTACATAAGAAGCTAGTCTCAGTGCCAGCTACGCAGTTTCTCTTTCCCACTGGGGACACTTTCCAGCATCTCAGATGTTTTCAGAACAGACGTCTCCCCCACCGCTGCCACACAGACATTTTATTTTTCTAGAAACGCCTCTTATCCACAGTAGTTACAAGAGCCAAATCATCGGATTCCAAAGTGCCAAGAGAAAAGCCAGAGCTAAGAACTTTTATAGCATCTTCCATCCCTTCTTCTACAACGTACTGATTTGGAAATAGTCCTCTTCATTTACCCAAATTCCAACAACACAAGGACTCAACTGTCCCTCTTGCTGATCCTATGCTGAACCAACCTGTGCTTCACTAAGTTTAAGCTTTCCATAGTTACTGTCAAAGCCACAAATTAAACTTCTGGATTTGAGCTATGAAACTGAGCTTGAAGCATACCCATCTCTACTTTTTACAAAAAATAAGCCTAAAGAACCACCCATTTTTTCTCCTTCCAGGCGAGATGACAAGGCTTGTCTTAGAAAGCATAACTAAACCCTTTTGATTTTGTTAATTTAGTTGTAGGTTTTTGTTATTCTCTTGTTATTTACATAGTACCACAGGTGGTCATGGCAAATTACCAACGTAATTTAGGCTGGCTCTCTTCTGCAAGATCAGCTTATTAATTAAACGGAACAAAAAAAGACAACGGTCTTTGGTAGTTAAAAAAAGCAGAGGTAGAGGAAAACAGGAGACACCCGCTGTCAACACCGGTGTTTCATATTTGTCCTTAGACGACTACGTTTCAAATGAAAGCAGAATCCACTCACATTTAATCAGCAGTCAATGGAAGAGAAGAGATGAATAATGGACGCGTGCTGAACGACGAGCATCTCCAGCACAGGCTGGAACAAGGCTGCGGTTTGGGTGGCGAACAATCAGGCTCAGAAACCAGACAGGCATTTCACAACACACAGCGCGAAGGGAACGGGTGGTCCATCACAGAACGCGGGCTGGGCCCCACTTAGTGAACAAAAGGGGATACTTTAATCGTGTTTTAATGAGCATTTGCGTGTGCCCTGGTCCGTTAGAGCCAGCTGATGTAGCCACCAGAGCCACGTCGGTCTGACCAGTGCCGTACTCTGATCTGTCACCATACCGAGGCTTTTTAGAGATCTGCAAATCCAGAGACATCAGCAGGATCAGGCATGAAACCTGAACTCACTGAAAACCAGATCTATCAGGAAACGTAATAAGGAGAATAATTAAAGCCCACTTATGCCATCTACGACTGGTTCATCATCCAGATACAAACACTACAAAACTAAAAGAATGAAGCAAAACCTAAGCTACGTAATATGGACGTCTAACATCAGAAAACAAGATCCCACGATTCCCTTAGGCTGCAAGAAGTGAAAAAACTCACTGCCTGAAGGACCACAACAGAACTTGCTAACAGTCCAAACACCCAAATACTTTTCGAGCCCGTAACGCCTTCAAAAAGCAGCCCCGTTCACCACACACACCATTTGTCCTCTCAACTTTCCACCATGATTTTTTTCAGTTTAAAACTTCACTGATCTGACCTAGAGCTCTCTTGGCAGCTCTTAAGATTACATGGTCTGCTTTTCCCGCATGAGCATCCTCATGCACCTCGGTAATTAAAATCACAGATCACACTGAAAAGGTGAACAAAGAATCTGTGCCAGAAAGGCAAACACTGTCTCTTCTAACACATTAAATGGTATTGGTGCACATACATAGAAGCTTCAAGAAAATCCCTAGTAAAAGGCGGTGGTTCTTCACACAACATGCAGTTATACTGTGGTATTCCATGCTCAGTGTTGGTGAAAGCCTGCGTGGTCAAGGAGAGGCTGGATACATCGAGGTGCGATCCTTAATGCTCAACAGATTTAGCACAGAGATGCTTCCCTTGACTCCAGATCCCACAATTCTTTCTCAGCTTTCGGCGGTTCAGGGAAGTGCCATTACAGGATTTCCTCATTTTCCTTCCTAGGCACCTGCTCTGCGCCGCTGCAGGAAACATGACGATGGGACATTTAGATCCCTGATCTGGCCCAGCACACAGATCTGGCCACCGTGACACAGATGATTTCTGCAGATTATTTTACAGACTCTGAACCAAGAGCTGGCAAGGCAAAGGTCATCTTGTTGCCCAAATTACTTTGGCACCTGAAGACTGATCAACAACACTAACCTTCATTTACAGCCTTCAGTAGTTTATAAACGTTTCGTTTCTTTAAAAGGCTTGTTCATTATTTCCATCATCTGCAGACTCTGAATTCAGTCTTAGAAAATCAGTTCTGCCTTGGAGGTGGCAAGGGGGAAAAAGAGTAAAGAAAACGTCTGGGCATCCCTTACACCTTCACAGTCAGTAGATGGCTTCTTAGAATCTTTGTCCGTATCATACCAAAAAGATAATGCCATTTACACCCTTCGTCAGACGGTCACCACCACTACCACACAACTCAAAACCAGCAAGCTTCAGGTCACAGTCATGCTTCTCTACAAGATGCTTTCATAGTCAAAAAACCCTACTTTGCTTCTACTTAAGCAACACCAAGCTCTTCTTGCAGCTGAGGGGCTTCTCCCAAGACACAACTCTTTGCAGAGCCTCAGAAATAACCTAAACGTCATGTGTCAGGTCACTGAAGAAAGTCAGGTGGCACTTTGCTGCAATCTTCGGATTTGAAATAATATCCAGTTCTAGCACACCAGCACTCTAACCTTACTCTTTGTAGAGAGTTCATTTTTTGCTACCCGTAGTCAGTTAAAAGACAACAGTAAGGTATTTGTGGGAGTTTATTTTGCTCTCCCCAACCTCAATCGAGTGAAATCATTAAGTAACAAACAAGCTACTGGACACCAAAGCTCTTACTTGAATACTATGCAGATACCACAATCTTCAGCGTTAACGCTGCAAACACATCTAGAAGACAGGTAAACAGTACTTGTAAAGAGGACTGAGGGAAAGCTCCTAAGATGGTTGCCTCCTGGGGAAAAGACTGAGAGGCAATTTATTACCTGTGGAGGACAAAGGGCTGAGTTTTAGGGCAGGGGCGCAGAAAAAATATTAGGAATATCATGCTGTTTTGTCATCAGTCTCTTTTAGGCTTGTGACTGGTTAAAGTCATGAATCTCATGTCCCAAGCTCATCTCTTTGATGAAATCTGTCACACACATTTGATTGCCAGAACCAAAGAGTTACGGATGGAGTTTTATGAGAAACAGCTACGTGTTCACTGACTGCATGCGAGTTCATCCTTATACATAAGAGTTGCTTAATCTCATCCACCTACTTTCCACGAGGACATATGGTGAATGTCCATGAGGAAGTCTGGGAAAGGACAACGTGTGTATTGTATCACAGAATCCTATGATCTTGGTGATTCTGTCTCACAATGCATTACCAGGGTAGCCGTGAAGCTCTGCTGGCAAATTCTGCTGCTCGGGAACGATTTGGTATAGGGTGGTCTGCAGTGAGCTTACTTCTGGTGAGTTTAGCAGGCTTAAGAAGCTGTTGGAAGGACCGGAGAGGAGATTCCAGGAGAGACTATTTCAAGATATGTCTTCTGCCAGTATCGGCTGCAGCCACTTAAAGATTTTGTAAATCGGTTAGGGACTGCAGAGACAGAAGATGCTTTCTGTGACATTACGTGATTCTGGAGCAGTCAGACACTTCGTGAAAAAAGCAGTACATATTTCCTTCCACGTGCCCAAAAGCTCAACCATTTTACTAGGTTACAACAGTTTTACGTAAGCTGCAATCACTCCCCATGATCCTCGCTTCTCTTCTAGCCTTAACAGACGTAACAACACTACCACTGCTTTTTTGCCCATAACTTTACCGCTACAACACATCCTTCAAATTCCTTGTAAATAAATTTCAAGCTCTCTCTGTTCATGCCATGGAACAGTCAAAATGACTACCCTTCCGAGTTGCTGAGGAGATCATAACCATCACACGGTTTCTACTACAAAAGAGATCTTCAGAACAGTCTTCCTCAGAAAAGGTCTCCTACTCTTCACATGAGTCTATGTAACTTATGAGGAAAGCTAACCAACAGCTCTTCTTTCTCTATTTTCTGGCCTGAAACGAAACTTATGGCACAGAACACTGAGAAAAGCTCAAGGGTAGTATGTGGAGTCCTACATGCAAAACCATTCATCCCTACATTGCTCTAATAAATTTTAAACACATAATATCAGTACTTATGATACTGCTGTGAGTTAGATGAAGCTGTATAAACTGCAGGCCAGGTCTCAGAGGCCTGAGATATGTTCCTAGCTCAGAAAAACACAACCCAACAGGCCCAGGTCTCGCTGAGCAACCCAGACATGCCCTTCATTTTTTTTCTCTACACACAACGGGCTTGTGATTCTTGTCAGGATTTATGTTGACAAAAACTAGCCTCATGTTTGCTTGAAATGTGAAGGATGAAAAACTATTCTGCTATATCTGGTTTATTTTTTCTAAAGTATCCTGTTCTCTACACTATTTTGTCACATGCAGTAGCAATCGGTTGGCATTATTCAAAATAATACATACCAAAGGGACTAGACTGTAAGATTCCTACTCATACTGCTGAGCATTTGCTCTCACGATTATTTTATTTCCATAGAAAAAATTCTATTGACTTCAGTTGTCTTTGAAAGAGACTTCTGCACCTTACAGAATACCCTATCACCCTGTTTAATAATGAAATGAATCCATACCATACATATTCACTGCCAGTTCTTTATTCATAGGTCCAGTGGCATCACTACTGAGGACTCCCGTGGTACTGGTGAAGTTGTCAACAGCAGAGGTTGAAGATTAGGCAGCCAAAAGAAAATAATCAAACATACAGGCCTGGTTCCATACAAACTATCCATAATCAGTGATCAGAAGAGCTACCTTCCCCTAAAGGTCCTTTCTCCCGGGTATCACCACAGGAAACAGCAGCAAACAATCCTCATCAGCACTGGCGATGGCAGCAGATGTCACAGCTGGAAATAGCAACTCCTGGCTATGCAGCACACGTCACAAACTCTGACTTTCCGGTAACGTAGTAAACAGGAGTCAACCGATTGCAAAATACTCCCCAGAGAGGCAAGAGAAATGCCCAAAATAGTGGTTATTCACCAATTCGGCACTAGGATTCCAAAACTTTCTATGGAAAAGTGACGTAACCATCTCATGTAAGTAACCAACTGCCACCAGGGTAATTTAATACCTGTGTGCATCTCTGGAAAATGGAAGATGATTTACAAACTTTTGATAGCTGAACATTCTACATCATTCTAGGTGGCTCTTACTACCTAAAAACAAATAGACCGATAAAAACATTTTACATTTTGTTGACTAATATGTAAGCTAAACAAATACATGGTAAACAAATATACTCCCCTCCCCAGACCAGTTTTAAGAACTTGCTTATACAAGACTGTACCCTTGGTCTGCATGAACCACTTCAGAAGTTTTCCAGGCTTCCTCAACATCATGCTCTTCTTCTAAAAACTTGTCTTCAAATTATAACAGTTGCTACTCGTGGAGCTGCATAACACTGCCTTTACATTGTTCTCAAAACCGGTTCCTTTAAATAAAAATCTTTGCTTCGTTTAACCAGGAAAAAAACAGAACTGACAAGGGAGGAACAGAAGGGAAAAACTGGTTAAATGCTCTTGAAAAGAAAGACTACTCACAGACGAGGAACTGCATCAAGATGGATTAAGGTGAAAGAAAAAGACTGAAGACTATGCTCCTCATCCTCAAACCCCCATCTGTCCAAAAGATTACGTGCCTGTAACTCTGGATCCCCCTTTTCTGACTGCTGCAAACCCAGGATTCTTCCAAAAGCGCTCTACCCTGCTTCAGTATCCATTCCTCTGTACATTCAGCCTTCCAGGAAAATACTGAAAGGCCCAAACAAACCTCTTCAAATGAGAATAATCAGTTTAAAAAAGTGTACTCGCTGTTCAATCCAGACCTCCATTTTATGACAGTTCTCACCATACACTGACTGACAGCTTCTGCCATGACTGTGACCCACCCTTTCGGGCACAGCACAGTGACAACACCTAGCACACCTTCTACTTCCTGGCCCACATCAGATAACCTTTGAAATGATAACTAAATATTCTAGACACATCACCCTCCTTGACCACTGTATCTTCTTGCTTGTTCAACTCGTTCTTGCTCATTATCTTCATTCTCAGTGGTGCTCCAGAACTGTACTGCCAAAATCCCGACCCACGAAGCACAAGGTGACCAAAGCACAGCTCCAACCTTTAGCCCTTCTCCCAGCTCCAGATACAAAGTCCTCGTATAGGTCCATCCAACTCATCCCTTCCTTTCCATGCTCTCTGTGCTGCTGACTGCATCATACCCCCAGGCTTGGAAAAAGCCTTCAAAGTCTGTCAAATTTGAGATCCTTACAAGACAGTAGATTTCTGCAGATCTAGGAGCGTAAATAAGAACTCCACTTGAGGTTCTCTGAATTTTGGAAAAAAACTTAGCTCCCGTTCCGGCTGGCACGATCCCATCTCCAACAGATCCCTTACAGAATGATTATTCCACAACTGATTATTCCACTTCAGAGTTTGTCACATTTTTCTCTGTGCCATCTGATGTTAAACACTACCGGGGGCAACGGGATGAGTGAGATCCTCTAAGCTGTTAGGAGCAGAAGGCTAACTAGGAACATGCCATCATAACCTGCTCGCACATGCGCTGCTCGCTGAACAAACGCCTTCCATGTTATCTGCATTTTGGGCACGAAAATTAACAATAATGACAATAAAGATGAAAAGAAAGAAGAAAAAAAAAGGGAAAGAGAGCTCTGGAGTTACAACAACATGGAAGTGCTTTTAGGCTGATCGCATTCAGTTCCATCTAAAAGAAACCAGCGCTCGAGCAGAATTACACCCAAGGACTGCAAGTCCTGACCAAAATAAACAAACACACACACAAGCACGCTCTTCTTCCAAGGCCTCACCTTCTCCCAGCACCTAATTAAATAATATTGCTTAAGTATTTACCTTTCAACACTTGGTAACGTGGATGAAGACACGGCTCCAAGTATCCAGCACGAAATATTTTATTTTCTGGATTACAAAAGCACCCCCAGCACCAACTACATTTACCGCGTAACATTTCCGCAGCGATTTCAGTCACCAGTGAGCCTTCACCAGAGAGACAGACAGAATGATAATGTACTATGACTAACTTTTAACAGATCTTATGGAGGAGTCAAATATCCTCCATATGTGCAATATCATCTACACTTATGCCTGGCATTGCACCTCAGCTCTGAGATGAAAATAAATCCTAGCAAGGCAATATATAATTACAATCTGTTTTTAAAAAATCCAAGCTATTTTCAAAGGAAAAAACTCTAACCGTGACGTTTTACCACCCATTTTGATAAGCATTCGTCATCTAGGATGTTAAATGTTTGGGGAAAAAAAAGTAAAGATCCCTCAAGTTAAAGACGTTTGTTTGCTGAATACATTCCACATCCGGATACAAAGATTTGAACACCCCTGAAAAGCATTCCTCTACCTTCAATAGGACACTACTGTTTCTCTTATACCACTTTACCAAATTTCTGTGACGTTTCCTGGTTCACCTAAGCTATCCCCGTGACACAGCAAATGCCAGGAATTACACGAAGACACCCGATACCTGCGATACGACATCCCGGGATACTGCCAGTAAAGCAGAAGATGCCAAAAGGATTTCAGAGAGGAAAGGCAGAATTATAGAAGCCTAGCTAAAGGCCTACTGTCAACTCGTTTTTAAAGCTCTTGCTGAAAACACATTACACTCTAAAGTTTCCAGAAGCCTCAGTAATTACTAAAATTGGAACAGTCCAAATAAAGTGAAAAGTATTTATCTTTCAGCTTTTAGAGTGTTTAGAGCGTGCTTTTGATGGCACTCCACAGTCAGCTTCCCTTCATTTTTGAAGGCTGAATATTTTATACTGAAATTGTATATAAAGAACGCACTACTCTATACTGAGTGTTTTCTACCAACACACAAAGAACAGGAAAGCAGAGTTGCAGAGCCATAAGAACTGAGAGCAGTGATGGTAAAAAAGAATACTTCTAACATTTTTAAAGAGCTGACTAAATTTCAGGCTGGAAATACAGATGCTGAGTGGCCCTTTTAGCCTGAAAAAAAAATCAGAAATCAATATATGGCTTCTTTTCATTTCAGCTCAGCCATTTACCTTTAAGAGATCGTCGTCTGCAGGCAAGTCCAATGAACAATCGCATTAAGAAAGCCTGCATGATGCAACCAATTTTTACTGGCAAGATATGTCAGTGACAATAATGCCACCCCCTGCCTTCCCCCCGAAAAACTCTCAGGGAACATTTCTGCCAAAACTGTGAGGGTGTTTCTGCTTGGGAAAGAATAGTACAGGGAAAAGGATGTAAGTCAACCAAGTACGCAGCCTGACAAAATAACGATACCAAATTTCAGCAAGAATTCATAAAAAAAGAAAAAAAAGTTTGGGCCCTAGGACTCTTTGATGTGATGTAAACAGAATATTACTTATTACTTTGCATCAAACTGATAAATGTCTCTGTAAAACAGCTTACAAAGACAACTTGCAAGTGAGGAAAGCAATGAGAAACTACAGATACTGAAGCACCGAGCATATTATCGAAAGTAAGGGTATTTACAAGTAAGTAGTAGTGGAAGCATACACCAAATACTTTAAAATAAAACGCATAGTAGTCATTAGCTAGATTAATGAATGGTTCCCATAGATGCAGCTAATCACATTAGCACTAATAAAAGCGTATCTTGTTTGTCCTCTCCGTTTGTCTTACAAGTAGCTGGTTAAAATATTTGCACTTCGCAGTCTGGAAGCTGCAGCCTTCTCCGTAGCAAGCGCACTTTATTGTGCAGGGACATCAACCCAACATCCTAACATCGTCACAATGTGCAGAAAGTACAGAAACCCTACATGTAAGCTACAGCTCAGTAACGCTGCTTAGTTCAATACACGGTATTTCATATAATCACTGGGAATCTTTAAATGTCTGCCTAGTTGTTTCAGTTTTGCAAGAGGAGTATTAACCCACTGCTGCTTTTCTTCTTCAGATGCAAAAAGAAATATTCATACTTATCTTCAGTTCTTTCAAGAACTGTAACTATGCCAAATTATTGTTTAGCTTTACTGTTTTCTAGAAGGATATAAGACTATACTAACTCATGAACAATTTTCAATTATGTAATTAATCTGGCTACAGTATTAACTAGCGATTCACTAGTGAACAGCTCATGTTTAGTATCCGGAGCAGACACACCACTGAAATAGTTTTTTGGGAAAATATAAAACACCATGCAAATTAACTGGCTCATAGTTTGAAAGTATAAGCTTGGATTTTTATTTTTTATTTTTAACGAGCATGCTACAAAGTAATTTCATTAAGAAAGGGACGGCTAGGCTGTCATTGCATCCATATCCAAAAAAAAAAAAAAAAGAATACTTTTTCCTTTAGTTTGTATCAAGTTTGCTAAAGCCAGCCAGTTACATAACACTTACTTTGACTTATGACCTATTTGCTCGCTGCTCATACAAAAATCATCACAATATGATGGTCTGCACATCCATTACGTGCCAGGAACATATTTTAAGAAGTGGTTTTTATTGTGTTTTTTTTTTTTTTTTCAGTTTAGATCTACCGATAAAGGCAGCCGGGAAAATCATCTAGCATTACCATCGGCCAGCTATGCCTTGAAATCACGCAAAATTAAAATGGCAATCTTTTCAAAAGCACCATGCACACCGAAATATTTAAGAAAATTTCATCTTATCACATTTTCCATCGCTCCAAGAATTCACACCAGGAAATGAAAGTAGTCAAAAAAAAAAAAAAAAAGGTAAAAAAAAAAAAAAAGAGTTGTGCTATAGGTAACCATATAAAGTCATAAATTTAAAGGACTGTTCGTGGGTGCCCACGTCCGAGCCGGGGGGTGCCGGGTTCACCCCAAGCACCATACGGCCCTACGGAATACCCAGCCGGCCTTTTTTGTTTGTTGTCCTCCCCCTCCCCCTGCTTTTAATGGTCGAGGATTATCTAGTGACCGTGTAACTTGAACCTACATGTACAGATCTCCAGTCGGGAGGGGGCCGGGGGTGGGTTTGTGGGGTTTTTTTTTCCCCCCCCGGTTTTTACCCACCGAGCGTCGGAGGCAGGCGGTGGAGGAGGGGGGGGGGGGGCCTCGGGCCAAGTTCGCAGCCGGGCTCTGCGGGTCCCCCCCCGCCCCAAAACGCCGTCTCCCGGCGGCATTACAGCACCGGGTGCCGTGCAGCCAAGCCCCGTGCCTGCCCGTCCCCTTCTCCCCTTTAACACAAAGAAGTTGCCGGCGCCGAGCCCTACTCACCCCGGGCGAATCGCGCACCATAACCCGGCCCTCGGCAAGCGCCTCACGGAGCCCCTCAGGCAAACGGAGGGGTTGGCATGGGTGCCCAAGGGGCTGCTCCGGGGGGAGAAGTTCTCGTCAGGCCGGGTGCCAGAGGGGGTTCAGCACCGAGGGGGCTCAGCACCAGGGCGCTCAGCACCGAGGGGCCCCGGCCATGCTCCCCTTGCCGCTGCCCCGGGCGGGGGAGGGGGGGGGGGGGGCCGGGCGGCGCCGCGGGGAGCGCCTCACAACTTGGCCTCCTCCGGGAGCCTCCCCGAGGAGGAGGGCGAAGAGGAGGAGGAGGGGAAGGAGGGGGAAGGGAGGGGAGGGAAAATAAAAAAAAAAAACTAGAGAAAGTAGATCCGACGCAGCCGGGCGCCGCCAATGTGCGGAGCGGAGCGGCGGAGAGGAGCCGGGGCCGGCTGCGCCACAGCCCGAGCAGCGCCCCCGGCGGAGGCTCCCGGAGCTGGGGCCCCTCGGCAGGCTCCCCCCCGGGGCTGGAGCCGAAAGGGGAGGCCCCCCCCGGGTGCCACCAGCCCCCCCCGGGTGCCACCAGCCCCCCCCGGGTGCCACCAGCCCCCCCCGGTGCCCGCCTGCCTGCTGAGGAGTCGCACAAGACGCCCCCCGGCCCCGCTGTGCTGGGGGATCCGCTCGAAACGCCGGGCTGCGAGCACAGGGAGCGGCTTTTTTCCCCTTCTTCTTCCTCTTTTAACGCTGTTCAGGCTTTTAAATGTTTCTCCTGACAGGTTTGAAGCGGACTGGCTAAGAAAGTAAAGCTTGATGAATGTCCATCTAAACACGGCTCTTTCCTAACCCCCCCCAAATGGCCCCTGCCGTTTTTTTTTTCCCTTCTACAGACCTCGGAGAGCAAAACAAACCCAGAAATCATTATGCAACTCTCGTTTCGCTCCCACTGATGGACACTCGCAAACCCATCGCCTTGCCAATCGCACTCGTACCTTTGTTCAACTCCCCTCCGCACCGGACTCGGAGCAGCTGCTGCGCGCTGCTTTGGGTCTGTCAGTCTTAGACAAGTTTGCTTCAAATTTGTTTAAAGCTCAGACATCTGCAGGACAGCGACACGACAGCACTACCCTGACTTATCTGAACAACAAAAATAGCGCTAGAATTACGCCTTTTTTCTTGCTCATCTGACTTCAGTTGTTTTTTTTTGGAGTTACACTGAGCTGCAACATCCGCAGGCAGGGGCAGCCTTCCTCTGTGGGCACCAAAGGCGTCCCGTCCTGTCTTCCCTTATTAGTCCTGTCAAGAGGAATTCTCACTAAACGCACTTAGGAAGAAAAAAAAGATCGTTTCAGCTCTGCAACTGAACAAAATGAACCCCAAAGCCTGCACCCACCCAACGAGACCTGCCCTGGCACTGCCTATCACTCCATTTCCAACGAAACGCTCTGCAGGTGCCTGGCCTACAGGAAAGTTTTTATCAAACCAATTCTCCAGAGATTAAGATAAAATTTTAAAAGGAAAGTACTCACATTTAAAAAAAGAAGAAAAAAACCTCCCTGTGTTTACAACAAGTCTATTGTACAAGAGCCCTCGTGCCGTGCCCTCTTTGTACAGGTACGGACAGAGCCATCAAGCCACCACTGGCAGCACATCTCCAGAAACCAGGCGTGTCAGCGCTCTCTGCTGCAACGAGAAGGTTAAACGTGTTAGTCTGAGCCCTAGCCACGATGGTAAATGTCCTTATTTTATTTTGCTGTAAGGGTCAGGTATTTTGGTTCAACCAACAAGTGGTGAGTGGCGAAGCCACTCCCACTCCTCCGCGAGCCCTGCTCCCTGTAGCACTCAGAGTCCTCTAGGTTTAAGCAGGACGAGCCCCTGTCGGACACAGATCTCTGTAAGTTCAAGCACTTCTCTATCCAGTCACGTTGAGATTAACAAAAATAAACTACCCTGAAACCTCGTCACTCCCAACAATGGACAGAAGCTGTGCATTTCCCAAATCATATTAAATAAAACGAGTCACCATGTCCACACGGAACAGTCAAGCGAGGTTAGAGCACCAACGCCAGCCATCCCCTAATAATTTATATGAACTTCCCCTAGGACACAGGTGCAGTACCTCACTTCCAAGATGACACCACCTGCATCTTGACATGCCCTAAGTTCACATTCAAACTGTTTGTGCTGCTGTAGCTTAAGTTTATCAACGTTTTCAAACACGTTAGCCTGTAAAAAAGCGCATGTTTTAACATTTACCTGATAGGAACGTTAGCACAAACAAGACAAGTTGCAATTTAATAACAGCTGGTTAAAGTAATAACAACAAATTACTCCCAGTACTTTTCCCTACCGTTCCTGCAGCCCAAGCTAACAGGTACGAAGTTGTATTAGCTGGCCTTGTTCTTCCTGCGAGCTTCAAACGCCAAACTGCATTTAATCTCGCATTGAAGACGTGAGATTTAGGTCTTTTACTGTAAAAGCACACATTAATTGCCAGAAAAATCTTTGAAAGGTCAAAACCATAATTTTTGGTACAACAGAATTAGACGCGATCCAACGCCAGCCGTGCTGACTCATCACTACCTTGCCATACAAACCGCCCCTGCGTTGCCTTCCACAGGATCATACAGAGAGCTAAAGGAACAGCTCGGGGTAGGGTTTCGCATTTGGCAGCGCTTCTAATCGAAGCTGATCCCACCCCGTGGCCGTTTATCCCAGCCTCTAAACCGTGGCGGCTCGGCTGCAGGTTGGTCAGCCTGCGAACCAGACGACAGGGCTGACCTGGCCACAGGGGAACCCAGCAAGAAGGGATGGGGCAGGACACCGGAAAAAAAAAAGGCAAAGCGACTCCGCCTGCTTCAGCTCCCTGCCCCGATTCACAAGTCTCCCCAAACGCGTGTCACCACCGTGGCAAGGCACAAACTGCTTAAGCCAAGACTTCTGCCAAGAAAATGTACATGGAGAAGTGGGATCAGTCAGCTCTCCAGAGACAGACTTTTTTTTAAGCAACAGAAGCTATGGATTTAATGATTAAGATAAAAACTTATGTCTATGCATATGTTGGACTGTTTTCTTCCAAGCTCAAACTGATTAACTCAAGGATTCAACTCTCTTGAGTTAATCACGACATATTTAGCAGAGCATGCCTTATCTGTTTATTATTTACAATTCCTAACTTTTGGAGAATGATTTTCACAGCAACCATGAGAAATTCACACACAGATATGGCACCACGTCCAATATATTCCAATCCAAATTTCAAATGCAGTATAAGTAAGAGAGGTGGGCCTCATGACAGTTCTTTGGTTGGTTACAATAACTACTAGGTCACTAATTTGATTCGGTTCTTCTTTAATTTTAAGACACAAAGATGAAAATATAAGAAGCACAAAATAGTGTTTGTCATTTTTATATGTTTGGTTTTTCTTAACTTCTGTGGACCTGCTCTTTCTAGATCTTTTACTTCACTGGGTTTCTAGTAGCAATACAATAAAATCACAACAACGACTTGAGATTAAGCCAGAAGGATCTAACTACAAAAAGACAACAAGCAGAAAAGGCAACTCGAATATTTTCCTTAGCCAGGCAATCCTTCTCAAATGTAAAGGCAATTTACCTTCCAGCACTCTTTTACGCTTTCATGCTACAAATCGGCTTGAACCAGCCTCCTTCCGCGAATACAGTTTCTCTGTTACTTCTACTTTTCATGCCAAAGCACAGATTAGACAAGTGTAGTTTAACTTCTTTTTTTTTATTGCATTTGAAGGGTTTTGGAAGCTCTCAGTTTCTAATCTGTACTATGACAGACTCTGGAGATAGACTCCATTTCTAAAAGGAAAAAAAGAAAAAAAAGAAAAAAAGAGGTGCCAAACTGTATTCTTTCCTCTTCCCTGCTCCACCTTCCTATGGGCATGAAACCAGACTGTATCTGGACCTAAGACAGGTTAACAGCATGTTGTATGGTCAAGAAATGTATTTCATGTGTTAACTACATACAATGTTAAATAAATCTGATTTAAAGCCAGTACATCCAGGATGTCCTATCTAGCAAGCCTGCTATTCGTAAATAAAATTGGAACTGTAACGTAAGTTAGGCAATTGAAATTTCCCAATAGAAGGCATCAAATTCGGTCTGTCCTTGGGGCTTTGACAGACAAGTTTTGACAAATACTGCTGAAAAGGCTTCAGGTATCTTTCTCTTGTTGTCTTTCCATTCTTTGGCCTAAGGTTATCATCCTTGCAACTAAGGTGGCAGAGCACCACACAGAACCAGCACACTTAATTCAGTGACGAACGTGAAATTGAAGTATGAACACCAACCAACAAGCCGAAGAGCACCCTTTCACCTCTGTGTGGCTGCTATCTTCTGAAAGAGCATCGGCACAGCCAGCTCAGCGTAGCCTGAGCTCACCAAGCCTCACCAGCTCTTGTCCACTAGCAAACGTAAACAGAGATATCAATGGAGAAGGATACACCCTATCAGATTAAAAAACGTTTCTGAGAAGCTGTTTTTGAAATGAGAAATACAGGCCTTCAAATTTTCGACAGATCTCAAATGTCCTTACTCGCTCCTTCAGTTTCCCAGCAGAACTATGCTACCTGCTGTTGAAGGAGCACGGCATGTGGTGCTTCTGGGCAGAAACACTGCAGAAGGGACAGGAGCGCCGTGATCTGTGTCACTTAACACTGCTACCAAGTGCTGCTATGGTTCAAGCCTGCTGCGTAACCGAAATGATAATGTAGTCTGCTTACCAGAAACGGAAATAAAGGCAAGAGCAAATGAATTCAGAAAGAACTGAAAACCAATGTAGACGAGCAGACCACAAGCTGAAAAGAAGACAGTAAGAGGTAGAAAAAAGGCAATACCTAAACTATTAGAAAATGACTCATCGCTAATAGCGAGTTGTTCACTTCTAGCAGGACAAAACTGGATGTCAGAATAAAAACTCTGACAAAATCTTCAAAGTAACCCAATCTGCCCTACCCTTTTCTACCAGATAATTCTTAAAATGCCCTTTAAAAAAAAAATAATGCTGGCAAGCAATCACTGATTTAGTGTATGTGGAATCAGACAGATTAATAGATAAAGCAACTACCAGGTGACAGGGAATAAGGAATGCAGAAAATGAAACAAAGAGATATGGTGAACTGCTTTCTTTCAAGAAATCAGACAGGAAAACACCTTCTACAAAATTAAGGTTATTATACTTTACTGTGTAAAAGCAATGGATATGACAAGCAATGGGCAGGACCATTAAAAGGGACGGCCACAGAATCAGATCATAGGGTATCTCAGGTTGGAAGAGACCTCAGACAGTCATCTAGCCCATCCTCCTGCTCAAAGCAGCTCAGAGTCAGTTCCCAAAATGGTTTGCAAATATTTTTCACCTTCAATTAGTTGTTTGCATAGCTCTGTAATTACACCCAGTGCTAAAATGTGATGGTGGGACCCCATCTGAAATTAACTTATGCCCCAAACCAAGCACAGACAACAGCCATCGGGGCATTAGGGTGATAGTCAGATGGCCCAAATCACAGCTAAATCTCTTTGTCTAGGGGTTTCCTATGCGGAGGCTCTAACAAACCGCCTGCTCAGACCTTACTGAGTCCTTCTGCATTGCATTTCAGAGGTGCCCAGTTCTCTCTTCTGACTAAGCACGGAGACTTCAACAGAATTCAAGCTATTTAAGTACACTTCCTACTATTCATTAGCAAGCTCCTTTAGAGCAGTAAAATAAATATCGTTATTCTTTTCAAGTTTCAAAAGAAAAATATCCAGCTAGAAACTAGACCATCACAAAACTGCCGAAAAAGAAACCGAGGTGACATGACTATGGGACTAGAGCTCAGTCTCTGCCCTGTCCCCGAGGCCCATTACTAATAGCTGGGGTGGAAAATACTGCCGCACCGCGCGGTAGGGTCACATCCACGCAGCTGTGTATTCCCCAAGTTCAGTTAAGGCTACACCCTAAGAAAAAAAAAAAGAAAAGAAAAAAAAAAAAGGAAAGCAAACAACAACAACAAAACTTCACAGACTTTAGATAAAAACCAGCTAACAAAAATCTATCACGGTTTTTTTCCAAATTCTAGTCAAACCTGGAAAACTGCACCTTAGGAGATGGGGGATAGCTGAGAGCCCGAGCTTCACCCCAACAAGTTCATACATGTCCACGACAATTATGATTTGACTTTTTGTTTTTTTTTTTTTTTTTTTAAAGCGTGGGCATGTTAACTAAGTATAGACAAGAAACTGTCGCATATCACATGAATCCTTGGTCTAAAAAATCCTTGAGAACAGCATGGTCAAGCTGACAATTTAAAACCCAGATTCCTTCCACCTATCAAGACCAAGTCTAGTGCAAATAAAGTAAAAAAGACACAATAATTGACAAAAGAAGTATCCTGAAAGTATCCTTAAGACAACATATATTTATGTTACCGGTAATTTAACCCCAATAATGATGTCTGGTTAATGAGCCTGGAGATCGAGGTTCCCGGCTTGTCCATAAGGCAGAAACACGACCAGCTGCACTGCACCTCCCCTGCTCTGTTCCACCACCGTGCCCTTATCTGAGAAGGCCACGTGCAGAGTACACAAAATATTTGCGTCAGTTTACCAAGTTTTTGTATTTATTCTTTACCAACAGACACCTTTGAAACAGAAAGGATGTTACCTCCAAGCTGTGCGCCCCACACGACAGGACAAAGAATGCTCTCCCATCCCACTACAAAAAGAGGCGACAGAACAGCCAGCCGTGAGGCAACCCTCGCTGCTGCTGCTGGATGGAAGACCTTAGGGAAATAATTTCTTGAAATAATCTTGCTTACAGGTCACTCATTTCCTGAGCCATGTCCCGCCCCCCCCACCTCTCCCGCCTCGTTTCTGGGCCCAGTTCTCTTCTAAAGGGTTTCTGGAAGACACGGGCAGGAAAATAAACTGGAATTCCCGCTGAATCTGTTTTGCACTTGCCTTTGTATAAATCTCCATCAGGATGCCTGACGCAAGGTTAATTATGCAAAATATGAACCAGGACAAATTGCGTGTCAGGAGCCCAAAGAAGCACCGAAAGCAAGCATTTCTCAGAGCCTTGTGGCTCCTACATCCCATCTCCCCTGCTCCCTCCAGAGCAATTCTGCTGTGAGCTGTTCTCCCTAAACTTACATCCCTACGGGTTAGAGAACATTAACTGTGGCAGCGTATGCCCAGGAGGCTGAAAGTAAAACTGATGAGAATTGTGTCAGTTTCGCTGAATTCCTTCTAGAAAAATACCGGTTATCGTTATTCTAGTAAATTAAGCAGAGCTGGAAGCGTTGGCCTTGAGACCAAGCAGCGCACGACAGCCTACGTCCACGCCATCAAATTGTCAGCCCCCAAAACAAAGCAGCCACCTGTCAGCGGGACTGAAAGCAGGGCATGGCCCGCACGAGCTCCTGGGCCAGCCCGGAGAGCTGTTTGGGAGGTGCTGGCAGGTCCAGGTCAAAACGGAACTAGTGACCACGGCCATAACCTAGCAGCAGAGACGATGGTGCTGCGGTGTCCCAAAGCGTTGCCTCTTTTTGCTTACACGCACAGGCACGGCTGCTGTAAAGATGTGGGGTGCTTCAGGTGTCAGGGCACTGCTCCTAGCTGCAAGCATTGCGCTCACCTACAGAGAGGAAGCATAACTGAGAAGTAGCCAGAAGCATAAGCTGCAAGACTTAAAGACATTTTAACATTTGTCATCTTCTTTTTCAATTTCAAAATTCCCCTTCACTAGCCCTTCTCCACAATGAAAGCATCCCATCCGTTCCTGAGCAAGTCCTACTCTCCTGCACGTCAGTGGGCCGCGGTGAGAAAAAACAAACACACAACACAATCATCCGCTTTTATTACAAAAAGGGAAAAAAAAAAAAAAACAACACAGGAGGAAGAGGAAAAATGTAGGAGCAGAAACAAAACCCTAAGCAACAGAGAATGGGAACTAGGGAATAAGGAACTGAAAAGGCAAGGAGAGAGAAACTGCTCCACTGACCAAACGAGGGGGCGATCGCTTCTTAAGCAACTCGCAGAAGCTTTCAAAGCTTTTCATAACCGGAAGGTAAGAGGAGGCCTAAATCGTCCAAGTGTCTGATGGAAACCAAAATAACCGAGCAAACAGCCCAACAAGTTTGTGAGAAACGTTGAGGACAACTGCTTCACAAAGTCAAGGGCGCCAGAAGAGCAGTTATTTCACACTTCACTCTATTAGGGCGGGCTCCATCTTAAAAAGCTGAACGTGTACAGAGATTTGGCTGGAAGTGGTAACGAGAAGCGCTCGCTGTGCCAAGGAAAGGGGAAAATGAGAGCTGGAGAAAAAGGAGAAGAAATTTTTATCTTCAATTAAATGGAATAAGAAAAGCAAATTTCAACCAACTCTTTGAACTTGTTGCGAGAATCTCACGAGAATGCAATTTAAAGGAGGGCTGGCAGTTATTGTACTGGAATACACACGATAGCAAAGTATTCCAGCTCAGGGGAAAGATAGGAAATGTAGTATGAATATAGGGTGCATCAAAAGCAGCCAGTAATAAGGGTCTGAAACTGAAAAATCATATTAGGAATGGAAACAAGGGCATTTTAATGAGTACAAAGGAACAGCATAAACCGTCAGGGATAAAAATCGGAAGAGATGAAAGCACAGCATGCATTATTACCACTGTGCAATATGAAAGGCAAACAAAGTTTCAAAAACATTTTAGAAGTAAGGATAAAGACAAAAAAAGTCAGTACGTAGAACAAACGGGTAACAAAACAGAAGCAAATGCTGTTCTCTGCATTTCAACCTCCGCAGAACAGATTTACTATACCTAGTACTAGAAATAGATTGTGTTCTTAGGCTCAATAATCAGGGAAATTCCAGGCAGAAGGACTGGAAGAAATTCACACTCCGCTTCTGAAGCGAATAGAAGCCATCTCTAAACCGTCAGTGATTATCTTTGATGATAGAGTCCTGGTGAAAGTGCCCTAAGACAGGTGGACAACAACGAGCTAGAGCATCAAAAGGTATTTATTTGCAAATTATTTTCAATTAAGACTGAAGAAAATTTCAAGGAAGCCGAGAACCTGCATGAAGAAGCAGATTTGGAAGAGGTCCGTATGGTACATGGCTGAGGCAGGGGTTATGAACATTTGAGAGGACAAGATCTTACAAAGAGTCATTCTGATAAATGGAAAAAACGGGTCATTTCAGCCAACTGAAACTTCATAAAGATGAGCAAATTTTGGAAGGATATATCATGCAAGTCAGCATTATGGTGCTGCGATCAGTGAAGGCAAATCTTATCCTAAAATATATTGGGAAGTTTAGCTTGTTCAGTGCCAAACAAAGGAGACAACCTCCCAGTAAATAAAAGTTTATTATAAAATTGTTCTCCACATCAACTGTGGGAAGTCATGACTGTGACCAGTACAAGACAAAACCGGCTTCCCAAACAGTAAAGAATATTTATTTTATATTTTGGAAAATGAGTTACTGAAACTAATTGCCTAGGGATGCATTGGAATTGCATCCAACAAATGCTTCAAAACCAAGAGGGAGGGAGCATCATTTGTCAGAAGTGGTACCAACACACCACACAGAAGCATGAGCAAGATCCGCCTGAAGTCTTTTTTGGCCATAATTTCATTTGGCTGTGGCAATATAGCAAAACTAAATATTCATTTTTAAAGATTTCATTGTGCTTCTCAACTCCACACTTCAGAAAAAAAAATCTGAAGCACTGATGGAATCACTTACTACTGAGATCTCCCAGACTTTAATACAACGTAGTTCCCACCTTTCTTGAGACGCGCTATGGAGCCAGCCTATCATGTTTTTAAGAGAAAGCTTTGATTTTGAGCACCGCCCGCAGTCACGGTTGTCAGACAGAGGCAGGAGGGTAGGCGTCGTCACCTGAACAGCCCAAGTCCCACGAACCTTGGGCTGCTCCAGCAGTCACTTGGGGTTAGCTGGGACTTCCAGATGGTACTCTGAAACAGTCCCGTAAGACGCCCTAAGTGTTTAGCAGCAGAGACTGCACATTTGGAGCACACCTTCACTACCAACCTCCCTTCTTACCGTGCCATCTTGTCTTACTGCACTTCCTTCAGCTGCGCATGCTCTGAGGACAAAGGCAAAAATTGGTAAATTTTCCTGAAGCCGATTTTTTTTCCGATAACCTACTTACAACTATTTCTGGCAAGAATTTATTGTCAGCAGTGACGTAGCAGAAGAGAAAAAAAGCCTTCAGTTTAAGGGAGAATATCCTGGTTTGACAGGATTTCTAGCAGTTTCTTCAAGAGCAACAATTAAAATGCTGATAAATATAGCGCTGCAAATTAGTAATTATATATTTATACTGGAATGGCTGGCAATAGGGTTTGCTACACACGTGATTTAATAAAAATAAGTCCAAAAAGATGAAAGGGAAGAATATTCTGGAAGGAGCTGTATCTAGTGTTATTTTGTTATAATGCCCATCTATTGAAATATTTTAGGAAGGAGCTTCCAGAATGCCAGAAATTACTTAATAACCTAAAACGTTTTACTTATACTATTATTTTTGGCATATTTATACTATTATTTTAGGAAATTTTTAGGAACTTAAGAATAATTCAGAGGATCAAAGCGAGAAACAAAGTTCCTTATCTAATCAATGCCGACAGATAGGCTTGTTTGGGGCCAGAGCGAGTTAGATCAGCACAACTCACCTGTCTAAATGCTCTGAAGAACCCTCTCAACAGCGCTTTTTTAAACAACTCACCGGCATGCATAACATGACTACAGGCTGTAAAAACCTCTCCCAATCTCCTCCAGGATCTCCTGCATTGAACAATTCACCAGAGCCAGCCAAAAGAAAACCACCCAAGCCCTCACGTCTCAGAGGACCGAGGCTCCGGCTTCGCAGCCACGTGAAGCTGGCAGCGCTACCGAGGGACGTCAGCTCTGCCTCTCCGCACCCTGGCTGCTTGCTCTGGCCTCCTCCCTTCGGCTATCGCAAACACGTTTCTCTGCCAGGTTAGTTTTAACCCGGATCAATTTCCCAATGCAGTTCACCACATGGCTACACAAATGCCTGGGTCAGCACAAGGGAGAGAACAAACAGCTGGTAGCAGAGGGAGGGCAGGAGAGCTGCTTCTTTTCGCTGCCAGAACCAGCTCAAGATTTATGGTGCTTGGGGAAAATAACCACCTGATGCACTCCACGCGCTCCCTGCCTCTGTTTCTCCAAGTAATGGATATTCTAGATTTTAAGGTTTTTATTCCTACTTTACCTGACTTGAAAGAATGAAAGCACTAATGCTACTAGGAGAAATTACTGAACGTAGCTCTTGAAGCAAGTGCCCAAACTTGTTTTGAATACCCCATCTGAGGAACCGAGGGATGGCATGAGTGGGAATATTTAGGGCCAGCCTTCCAGCACAGAACAGTAAAAAAAATAAAAATGAAAATGAATTCAAGTTGTTTCACTAGCAAGCAGGATTTGCTACAATAACATCTTGCACATCTGTAGTTATCCAAGCTATATGAATCATGCAAACCGTATGAATTGGTAATCAAACATATTAAGCACAGAAAGGAGAAAAGCTTTCAATATTTTTGGAATTACTAGTAGCTTAACTGGTTAGCATTTCACAACATTTTAGCGTACCCAGGACAACACTTCTTAAAAAGGTAAAGCCACAGCACTGGTGTACACCAACACAGGGGTGTGACCCGTTGTGGTAGATAAGGAACTTGTATTTTCCCTCATCATACACAGCCTTGCTACCCCTCCAACACTGTCGTGGGACAACCGAGCCTACGAGTGAAAAAGCAGCTCCAGCTACTCTGGGCAAGCCAACTGCCTTGGAAAACCACCCCTCAGCTCAAATGGCAGCAAAGAACAGAAACGTCCATTTCAATTACTTGAGAAAGAACAATGGCATGAAGTTAGCAGGAGTTGAACACGCTAATAATAAGAAAAAAAAATAGCATCCACAAGCAAAGCCCCCCTCCAAATGATTTGTTTTTGAAGCTAGCACTCGCTGAATATAGGATAAAGTGCTGTGGGTAGATGGACCAGAGTTTGGGAACCGAGAGATTGGGTTCTTATTCCTACCTCTGCAAAGGCAGCACTTACAGCCAATATACATAATACCCTGCGATTTCACAGTGTCATGATACTTGAGCTGTCGTAATCCTGTCTGATAGCTCTTGGAGGTCCTTTCTTGAAAAGTGCCACCCAAGTTCAGTGGGTTATCAAACACAAACATTAACAACCTAACCGCTGGAATTGAAAATTACAAAGTCAAAAAAAAATCTTCAAAGCAACCTGCATTTGCAAGCGTGGTCTGTATCAAACTGTGAAACCTACGGGCTGAGGTTATAGAAAACGATCCATTTCCAACATTAAGCCTAAACTCACCCTTTAGAAACATCTGAAGACACCAGTTCACTAAAATCAACATTTTAACAACGTCTCAAAGCAATTCTGTAAAACGCAGCGTGTCCAACAACTCCCACTGCCACCCCTCACTGAAGTCCCCCCGGGAACTGCACACCAGAAGATCCGTACCAACATCACCTACCAGAAGCTCCCAAGGAAAACGGACTTAAGAGCTGTTTAAGCCAGGCTCCTGTGCAAGAGCAACACCTGACAGTAAGGGCTCTGCTTGGCAGCGGGAATTCCTCGGCCGATGGAAGCACAGGGGGGGCTGCGGTAGAAAACAGCCCTGCGCTCCCATGGGACCCTGCTGAGTGTCGCCAGTCCCCTTCCACGCCGGCCTAGAGGTGCCTTCCAGCAGCCAGTGTCACATCCTGATAGTGGAGCTTGTCCCAGCGCCCCAGCTCTTCCCAGCGTGTGAACACGCACACACACGCACACCCCTTCTGGCTTCTGGCCCAAGCGTTTTGATAGGTGGCTTGTACAGGCAGAAGCAGAGGCCAACGTTTGCTGTAACACCTTAACCCTCGCCCAAACAACAGGACGCAGCCCAGCCACTGAAAGGCTTCAGTCTTTCCATGGTGGGCAGTAACTACTTGCCCTAACCGTGCATACTTATTTAGAAACATGTTAATTGTACAGGACAATATATATTTCGCATTTAGAAACATTAAATTTTGAAATGAGAACAAGGCAGGACAGTAAAGCTACAAATAAGCATCACAGGGAAGGTGTGCGATGAACACAGCTGAGCTATAGAGAGAAGACATCCGACACGTCAAGGTTCTTCTCAAATGAGCGTAGATATCTTTAAATATTGGCCTACCCTAATACAAATCCAGCGAAAGTAACGATAAAAAATCTTAAATAATCATTTCCTGGCAAAAACACCACGCTTACGTTTCCTCAAAACTATCTGTGTGTGTGAAATCCATGGCCTTTGAAAACCTACTGCAGCATACGCCGGCCAAAGTAAGTAATGAATAACTACAATGAAAATTAAGTCATAGATGCTTAAAAATAAACGCACAAAGTTTTCAGTAGACAAGTTTCAAGCTTTTTGAAATCCTTATCCTATGCTGGTGTAAACAACACACATTTGCAAAATTTTTAACATGGATCGGAAGCCTGACGGATGCTGAAAATACTACTTAAAATGAACACAGGTACTGACTTGAAAGGTAACTTATCGTGATCAGAGTCAGTGAGACTTCTGCTACTAAATTCTTGTTAAGACAAATGTTTGTGCTGCTTATGACCTGTATGGATTAACAAAGCTCTAGTAGTGAAAATCGATTACAAAGATGTTTACTGCACCTGCACAATGCTATTCTGATACACTGTCATGAATAACCAACTATTCTCACAATGACAACAGTCAAAACTGATCCAATTCTCTTCCCCTGCAACTTCTTTTTGAGCATATTTCTACCACTCATGTCCACAGCCTGGAAGCTGAGGAATAATCCAAGTACAGGAGTTAAGTTCCCAAGACTTCAGGTCATGAGATAAGATGGTCCCTAACTATTTCTATTTTCTCCTATGCAATACCAGCAACATCCGGATTCCCCTTTCTTTCTCCTACATCATTTTGTATCTTCGGTGATGCAACTTCCTTTTTTTTTTTTTTTTGTCTTTGGTAAATACACTCTTGCCAACCCTTAAATTCATTTGAAAGTTGATATTTCGAAAATATTGTCCTCGTTCATTGCCTTGATTACAGTTCTTTGTGTTCTTCCATCCTCCTTATGAACCGTGTCAAGAACAACCTACTTGCTCCCAATTTCATGGCTCTGCATGCCCTCTTCTAGCTTTATCTCTTAAATTTGTACCTCTGCTCTATACAAATACCCCGTTGTCAAAATGTAAGGAAGAAAATATGAGTGTTTGTCTAGCACTCGAGGCAGGAAACACGTTATCTGTGAAAATCCTCAGGGCGACAAGGCTACCCTCCTTTAAATGTATCCTCCAAGTCTGATGCCTATGAATCATTCACCGATGCTGAGATAGCCAGGGTACTTGAACTTCTGCACGTTCTTTTGCTCGTAGCATTCTCACAGCTCCCATGTGCTTTCCCAATACATTTCTAACATTTACATGTTGTCTTATCTTTACATTTAAATTAAGAAATTGTTTGCGCAGAAGCAAGCTTTGCTTATGCATTTGTACTGTATGTAGTACAATGGTGCCCTGGCCTCTGGGCACAATTACAATATAAATAATAAAAATGAACTGTTCACCCAAGATCAACTCTCCTGACAATGTTATTCATAAAGCTGTATCCTTCAAATGGTGACAAAAAGCCATCCTGGTGCCGTGCTCTACCACCAGGAACTCTCCAGGCACTGACACCACAACAAAACCGACTCCTGGCCCATCATCACCTACAGGAAACCTCAGCTGCTCCCTGTACATCCCTGCGTCCCCAGCACCGCTGGAATTTTTATGGATAACCAAGTAAAATGCACAATGACGAAGACTCACAGAAAACCGTCCCTACTGGAAGAACCCTACGATCTCTTAACGTACGAGCCTAGTTCTGTGAGGAGTTAAGAATCCCTGGTATCTCACAGAAACAGATTCAAGGCAGTTTTCCATCTGTCTACTTAAACTCATCAAATTTGCGTTAAAACATGGCCTTCGAGAAGGAAAAACACCAACCTGCAGCATCCTCAAATATTGTATTGTTCTTTAATGGAGGCTTCCATGAGGAATTATTCTTTTTTTTAGCTATGCTGTCTTAATGCAGGGCTCTTAGTTTTATCATTACTTAGACTCCACTTAGCCTGAACATTCAGTGGAACATTTCCTATAATGGGATAAAGCAGTTGAACAATTTGACTGGCTAATAGTGATTTAGACATGTGATTACAGTACAGAAAATGATCTGACATATGCTCTTTTATCTGGTTTACATGAGGCACGTAAACCCAACTGGAAAACACAGGAGTGAAAAGGAAGACATGCCCAAGCAGTCGTATGAAAATAATAGAAATTATTTGTACTTATTTTATTTCTGCATTTGCTTAGCTAGTTTTAATCAGTATTTTGTAACGAGTAAAACATGATATAAAACCGTTTTTCCTCAGAACTGATGCAATAAGACCCGTATCTACTTTGTGAAAAAGTTGGAAAACTGGTATTTTAATAACAGCCTAGCTTCAAATGCATTTATGACTTATAACACCTTTACCAATATTACAGATTTTCCATAAAGATACAGAAGGACACCGGCCATGCTTAGCACCACACCAGGAAGGAATAATCATAACGTAAAGAAAAAAAACAGTACTGATTAATTTTAACTTTTTGTCTCAGCTAATTTTATTTCTTACACAGATGCTTGTACTCATGTCTGCGGAAGTATATATTTTTACAGGAAAATTTACTTTCCTCCTAAAACCAGTTGACAATATTCCCACGACACCAAAAACCTATCTGAAAAAAGGAATTACCTCTTCAGAGCCCACTTTTCGTCAAGAGCATGCACTCAGCCTCAAGTTGGCACACAAGATATGTCAGTTTTCTCTGATAATGCTATTTTGCCTTTTGGACAGACCGGTCCATTTCCAAGGTAGTTGCATTTTTCTTCCCAGAACAACTTCTAAAATAAAGCACTCAAGGTTTTCTGTGTAAGGCTTGGCTTCAACACGTAGAAATAAAGCGAAAGTATGTAAAACTAAGCATAAAGCTGATGAACCTAATAACTTTACTGCGTATATATGCTTGGCAACTGCTTTCAGCTATGGTTTTAAGAAAATTTGTATCAAACACGGAAGACTCTGAAGAGAAAGCTGCAAGCAACGCACCAATGCCAAAACCAGGGGGTGAACGCTCAAATCTTTCAAGCGCAACTTTCATCGACACGGAAAACGCCAAACAACCCAACCTACGGACGGGTCTGTCCTGGAGTATTTACGCCACACGGAGCTGTAAAAACAAATTATTGCAGAGGAAAATACCGTCTCTGGTGCGTGTTTCCTGCACAGCAGGCTCCCTCCCTAGCGTTTTGGAAATTCGGGGTGAAATTCAGCGAGGGAGGCCTGGGGCGGGCGCTGAGCGCGGGGCGAGGTGCTCACCTGGCTCAACGCACCCGGCCAGAGCGGCCCTTGAACACAAAGGGAAGCCAGCTCTAAATCCCCGAGGCTCCCCCGGACTGTCCCCCACGGACTGACTTTTCTGCGTGGCTCCCAACCCCGTTCCTTGGCCGAACGTCCCCGTCCGGCTTTGTCCTGTTACTGCTGCCCTGGGCTCTGCCGGGGCCAGCTCGGCCGGTCCCCGAGCGGCTCCTCAGGGAGCCTGCCGCCCGGCCTTCCCTCGGCACGTAGCAGCGGCCCAGCACCCTCCCCCGCTTCCCTAAACCCCGCTTCCCCAACCCCCGGCTCCCCAAAACCCCGTCTCCGAGCCCCCCCCAACCCCCCCCAAGTTTGCTCGGAGCCGCCGGGGGCTGAGGGGAGCGGGGGGCCCCCCTGAGGAGCGGAGGCGCTCGGCGGCGGCCGTTGTGGGGCGGCCGCTGCGGGGCTAACGTGCGCCATAGCACCCCGAAAGTCCCCTCGATTAAAGGCAGGCTGTCACAGCAAAGGGGCAGGCAGCCCCCCCTAAAGTCTCGTTGTGCTCCCCCCCGGGTCTGCCCTGCTTCGCCGCTGTCCCCTCTACGCGAGGGCAGCCGCTTGACAGCTCCCCGAGCGGCGCCCTCAGCCTCTGGGCGCCTCAAAGTCCTGCCCCAACTTTGTGTGTGTGTGTGCCGGGGGGGGTCCATCGCCTGCCACTTAGGGCAAGAACCATCTTTTTTTTTTTTTCCTCAAAAAGGGGAAAGAATTGGAAGGCGACGAGGGGCTGCCGTGGAGAGCAGGGGATATTATATCCGATATCCAGGCGACGCTGAAGGAAGGAGAGTCCTGGAGGAGAAGGGAGCCCGAAAAGGAGGAAGGGGGAAGGTGCAAAGGAAGGGGGAAAGGAGGAAGAAGGGGGAAGAGCTGGAAACTCCGAAGAAAGAGGGAAAGAAAATAGGGACGGTAGAAGAAAAGTGAAAAGGGAAAACGGGCGGAGGAAGACAAAGGTGAAAAAGGAGGAGGAGGAGGAGGGGAAAGTGCAAAGGGGAGAGGAGGAGAAGAAAGAAGGGCCCTTCTCAAAATGGCATTGGGCAGGAGGGAGGGGGCGACGAGCAGCGAGTCTCTGCTGACAGCTCTGCCTGCGCCTGGCCGCCTGCCCCCTGCCCCTCTCTGCCTCGCACACACACACACGCTGAACTTACTTCTTTCTGGCTCTCTGGAAAGGGGAAGCGCCATCTTTGCGAGGCCGGCCCCTAGGTCTTTTGTCTGTGGCTGCTGCTGCTGCTGCTGGGGGGGGAGCTCCAGGCTCGGGGGGTTGCTGCTGCTGAGGCGGCTCCACCACCGCCACCACCAGACTCTTGTCCTCCGTTGACATCCTAGTCAGCAGGACGAGAGAGACACATGGATGATGATGATGGGGATGAAGATGAGGATGGTGATGGGGATCCCGATGCTCCTCCTGCTCCCGCGGCTCCTCTCCTCCTCACCTCCGCCTCCTCCACCTCCGCCTCGCATCGCTGGCCTCAGCCGCCGCCGACCAGCACAGGTAGCAGGGGGAGCAGCATGGGGGAGAGCAGCAGCAGCAGCAGCAGGAGGAGGAGGAGGAGGAGGAGGGGAAGGGAGGGCGAGAAGGGAGGGAGGGAGCGGGGAGAGGCGGGCGGGGGGGGGGGGGGGGGTGCGAAGAGAAAGAGCGCGGAGGAAGGAAGGGTCTCGCACACAATAACACCCCCTCCCCGGCTCGGCGGGCTCCGTCGGGGCCCGGAGGGGGGGGGGGGGGGGGGGGGAATAAAAAGGCGGAGAGCGAACGAGAGGCGGTGGCGGCTGATCCCCGCCGCTGGGCTCCCCCCCTCTCAGAGGCCCCGGGAGCTGGCGGCGGCGGCGGCTCCTGCGCTGCCCGGCTGCGGCGGCCGCCGCTTCATTGTGGGGCGGCCCTGCGCCCTCCCCCCGCGCACAGCCCCCGGGGGCGGAGGAGGAGCGGGAGCAGGCGGCGGTGGTGGTGGTGGTGGTGGAAGTTTTGACAGCTCCAGCTGGTGTGTGTGTGTGTGTGTGTGTGTGTGTGCCGAGTCCGGCCGGGCTCCGCGTCCCCTTCCCAGCCGGGCCGGGAGCAGGAAGTTTAACTTTTGGGGGAAAAGAAGGGGAGGAGGAAGGGTGAAAAAGGGGGAGGAGAGCGCTCTCCCCTCCCTCCCTTCCCCGCGGGGAGGAGAAGGGATCCCGGCGCTGCCCCGTCACCCCCCCCCCCCCCCCCCTTCCCCTCCGCCTCCCTTTTCCCTTCCCTTCCCCCCCGACACATCGACGCGGCAGCCGCCCTGCCGCGGCCCCACACTGCGCCTGCCCGGCCCGGCCCGCCCGGCCCCGGGCGCCGCCACCCCGCCGCCGCCGCTGACCTCACGGGCGGGCTGCGGGGAAAGCGCGGAGCGGGCACGGCTCGGGACGGGGGCGCCCCGTCGCCTCCCAGCCCTTGGGGGTTTTTAAGTTATTTTACAACACAGCGCGGCACGCGGTGCCACCACAACCCCCCCCCCGGGGAACCCCACACACGCACAGCCCGGTGGGGAAGGGAAGGGAAGGGAAGGGAAGGGAAGGGAAGGGAAGGGAAGGGAAGGGAAGGGAAGGGAAGGGAAGGGAAGGGAAGGGAAGGGAAGGGAAGGGAAGGGAAGGGGGGGAGCAGAGTTCAGCGCTGCGTGCGGGGGAGACAAAGTCTGCGGAGCGTGGCCGCCTTCCAGCAACTCCTGCTGGAACAGCTGCGGCCGCTCGGGGCCCTCCCCCGGGCAGGGGCCTCGCTGGCTGCCTGCCCGCCCGGCTGCGCCGCGGCGAGGCGAAGGCGGGGTTCGGCCGTCCCTTACGCGGCACTTCACGCGGCCCCGGGGGCCCGGGGGGACTCGCTCCGAGCGGAGACGGGGGCGAGCGGGGCAGCGCCGCGCCCAGGGGCTCGCCGCCCGGGGCCTGGCAGCGCTGCGGGCCCGGCTGAGGGGCGCCGCCCTGAGGGAGCGAGCCCCTGAGGCGGCCCCCGCCGCCCTCCCTCAGCCGGGCAGCGCCGCGGGGCCCCTCAGCCGGGGCCGGCCCCCTTCCCTCCCTCCTTCCCCGCTTCCCTCCCTCCTTCCTTCTCGCCTTCCCTCCCTCAGCCCGGTGCTCCTCCCGGCCAGGAGGTGAGCCCGTGGGGGGCTCCCGCCTCGCCCGAAGGCGTGTTGCACAAGTTCTGCGGGCTCCCACACACGCCGTGGGCAGCGATAGCGGCCAGGCTCGGTGTAAATACAAGAAAAGCTCCGAGAGCCCCACTCGGGACGTTTCGGCCCTTTGTCACGCAGGGGTTTGTGCGCTGCGTGAGGTCCAGGTGGTCAAAAGCTGGCCTGAGGTAGCGCACGGAAGGGCGAGCACAGTTTGGGGACGTAAAAATAAACACAGATCGGTCCGGACCCTAACGCTGTTCCTCCTCACCAAAATTTTCACTTGTCAGCTTCAGAAGTACCAAATTAAAAATGACGTGCTGTGGCAAACGCAGCTTTTGCTGGCCTGTTTTCCTGGGAACTATTTCATAACAAAAAGCCTTCCTTGGTTCATTCCCTAGGTAATTAAATAAGATCTTCGTGATATTTTCTTGTCTATCTGTGGAGATAAAGGTGATACATTTATCTCCATCTCTGTACAAACACACACGTACGTATACATGATTATATAAAGCCACTCAATTTCTCAGCCATGCCAAGACAACCGCTGGATTATTGGCGTGACTTCCTTGGCCCGACTGCTGAAAATGTACCAATTTCTGCCAAATTAAAGAATACATTCTAAGCTAAATGTTTGTATTACAGTGTCCCTACATGACCACAGAGGTGTACTGCTCGTACGACTTCAGATAGCGGAACTTAGATGTTTACACGTTGTCTAATACATCGAATTTTGTTAAATCAGGCAAGCGAACGTAAATTAACTGAAAACATTTCATCCTGCACAGGCCCAGACTTGGGTGGAAGGGAAGGGCAGGGAGAGGGAAGCGAAAGGCCACAGCCTCCACGCAGCCGGATCACCGGCGTGGCATTTGCTGGAGTTGCCAGGTTGCCATCTGGCCTGCTAAAAAAAATGGCCATCTCCTGAAATAATGACTGTGCGAGTGCGGATCCACTGCACATGCGCAACGGCTTGGGTGAGTCTAGGATGTGTCAGAGCTACTATGCATGTGCAAATTGATTTGAGCTCAGACACGTGAGCATGCTGTGGGCTCAGCTCAACTGCTAGGTGTATGAGGAATAACTGTCACAGCCCACGGCAGGGATACGTTCAGTGAAACCAATAGATTCGCTTGTACGTGCATGGTTCATCCAGTCCTGCCATTTAAATATTGTTTAGTTTCTTTAGGCCCGCTGTAAGTAGTTGACGTTTGGGGATTTTTTTCTTATTATTTTTTTCAAAAGCAGATATGTGGTTAGCACTGTTTAACTTTTTTTTTTTCTCCATTGTTTCCTATAATAACTATGTTTATACGTACTTATCACAATACAAAATCCTGGAGCTAGCTTTGGTTTAGCGTGGTCTAGGACAAGAGCGTGTGAAGGGACTTCTGCCCATTAGTCACAGGGACGTGCATTATCTCGTTACATGTCAGAACAAAGCTGGGCAGGTCTGCTCTGTAAACTGCTGCTGCCATTGCTGTGGCAATCAAAGGTGTGAAGGACTGAAAGAGACTTGTGAGCAGGAACCCAAGGCAGAGATGGACTTGCAGGAAAGTGTACATTTGCTAGCATTATTTATATCGCTCAGCGATGGCAGGGGGACAGGCTAGGAGAAGCGGTGTCACCAAATATAAATCCTGTGTAGGAGTGCTTTGTTGATTAAGGACATTTGAACAGCTTTGTCAGGAAAATTTTTAAGTTTATAACTGGCCCGTGCTACCCAGCTATTATAAATTATCTCTGCATGGGAAAAGCACATTTCTACAACAAAGACATAATATTAAATTAACAGGCCCTCTGCTTTACTGAATGTTAAGAGATCTTCCAGTTCAGTGGAAACTAACTCAGGTGAACTAAGACACCTATTTATTTATTTATTTATTTATTTATTATTATTTTTGTTTTCTTTTTTAACTTTCAAGGGCAGGCATCTTTGAAACTTTCAACTAGAATTTTACATTGTCTTCTGTCTTGAAATAAACATTTCTGTGTTCTTGGTATGGTTTCTGAAATATAAGTGACACTCTTGCGGTACTGATTAAAGAACACATGCTTACAGTTTTGACTGCAAAACATCTCGAGTTGTCCCAGTGTGCTTAATGACAAACAGTGATATTTTCATGCAAAACAGTAGAACAAGTTGAAGACAGGACACTGTCTTAAATCAGCTCATTAAGGAGAAGGATCTTGTTACGGAAATCATTAAAGGAAAATGACAACTGGTATGTAAATATACTTGGTATGTAAATACCAATTGTACTATTATACAACTGAAACAGTCTATGTAACAGAAATGATGAGAAATAAGATTATTCCGGAGTCTATCTGGAATGGGATCCAGATACTTTCTCTTTTAAGACATTAGTTCAGAAGTCTCACAGTTTAATGATAGTTTCCTTTATTATTTATCACAAAAAACACAACTTTTTGTTCTGTTTGTGCCTGTGTTTCAGTTGCAGAAAAGATCACCAGCTTATCACAAAGGCTTCACCTAAGATACTTCAGAAACATGCTGACATTTTAAGTGTTTGAAGTATTAAACCACTTTGTCTTTAACCTGTGCTAAACTAACGATTCTACACCGTAGTCTTATTGCTTATTGCTGCTCTGAAAACTGGAGAGAGTCCGTTGCCCATGCATGTCCTTGTGCACGAGTGGCAAACTGCAGGAAAAAGTTGCGGGGGACAGCTGAGGGTAGTGATCGCATCAGCTGCCTGTGACACTTTTCCAGATGTGCATTAGTATTCAACAAAGTAGTTCAGAAATAGCTGGATAACTGTTTTTTTTTTCAGGATTAAAAACAATAATAATAATAAAGACTTATAGACCAGGTCTAAATTGAGTAGCAAAATCAGGATCACATCATACAAATACGTGTCTCCCAGTTTATTTGTACTAAACTTGGCTGGACTAAAAAAAAAAGTTAGCATATGTTAATTGTCGTATGCTAACGAATGCGCTGTAGAAGTCTAGTTTTAAACTCGAAATGTTTGTTTCTCCTTTTCATCAGTTTTGCTTACTTGTCATCTTGTAGATGTCTTACTTTGTCTTACTTTAGGCAACAGCACAGCCTGGATATTAGGTACGACATACCCTTGAGCAGTGGTGACTTTCCCAGCAGTTTGGTGAGACGCTTGCTGCTGCAGATGATGCAGGATAAGCCTTGCTTCTTGTCCTGACCGGTATTCCCAGCCAGCTGAAGAATTTCAGACATCAGGTGCAACAGATAGGTACTGTGGAGGTCCGGTCCCCCTAAAATCAATCTAACTGCTCTTTGCAAGCAGTGTGGTTCACTCTCTGTGAAAAAAAAAATAATAGAATAAAATAAATCATTTTAGTTCTATTTTTTTCTCACCTGCTTCCCACCATGAAACATGATGACTTGGATTCCACAATTCCCTGCACAAACTGATCTAGAGTAAGCGTATGAACATGGGCTAATACGATCGTGTTAAAGTCTAGCCTCCCCATCCCCTGCCTGCTTTAACTTGATCGGTTTAGTATGTGTTAAAGGCAGCCTTGCCTACGCTGTGATATATGTGCTAACATCACACCTTTACACCTTAGTCTCGCCAAAGCCCGAGGCCTTTTCATCATATTAAGCTACTTTGACTGGGCTAATGTGACTGAAAAACACACCTATTTTATCCATTAAGACGGGGCCAAAAATGTTAAATGCTCAAGATGCAAGCCCCCAGGGCTTGTCTATATATCGAGTTATTACACGTGGAGACTTTTATCTTCATAAGAAAATGTTCTTTTTGTGCACGCCAAAGTGTGAGTTTAAAACTAGTGGTTATACTATAACCCTCGTGCAGACTCATTCATTCTGGCATCTTCTGGCTTTTTTTCAGATTAGCTTCTTCCAAGTAATTTAAATTAAATCAAAAAAAGGTACTCAGAGTAACTTTGTCCACACGAGGAATTTACTCTTACTACACTTAGTGGTAGTACTATTAATAAGACCTTCCTACATGGAGAAGTTTTGTCAGGTAGGAATGTTAATTTTGCACGTTTGCAGTTACCATTTGCAGAAATGCTTAAATTCTTCCTAAACTTTCAGTTCCTATAATTTGTTCTTATAAGGAATGATGGACTGTGCTGTGTTACGTTGTATTTTGTTAGCATCTACGTGCAGTTTGTAAACATCCCCAAGTTACTTACAGACATCAGTCTGCTCCCTTTTTTGTTACCTAATTTGTGGCAATCCATTACAACTTTATGAATCTGTAATTTTATAATTGTTAATATTCTGAATTTTAGTGTTGACATATCTGTGGTGGTGGGCAGCCGAGAAATAAAGTTTCATGAAATATTACTAGATGCGTGTGATTACTTTTTTTTTTTTTTTAATCCAGAAAGGTAGAATGCCAATGGCTTGAGTAAAATCTAATTAGTATCTGAAAGCAGGACATCTCTTGGGTTAAACGCTGGCTGTGTTGCAGATAAATGCAAGCCAGGAAAAAAAAAACACAGCCAGTAGCAAGCAAACAGGGCAGTAGCTGGCCACTGTGTGTGCACCTGTGGGAAAAGACTATAGACTGGTTGGTGTGAGGGTAGGACTTTATCATGTAGAAGGTTCAATAAATATCTGAGCAGTGTTTGCTGTTTGCAGGAGTGGTGCTTTACACTCAGATTGCTTAACAGAAATAATGAAAACCTGGCCATGAAACAGGAGGAAGGATTCGTTTCTGTGCATTCAATCAAACGTTTTCGTGACCGGGACTGTTTTTATTCCGTTTCGTACTGTTCCTAGTGCCTGGCAGTCCTGGTTCCCGATACGAGATCTTGGGTGCTACGATAATGGGAATTTAGATGTTATTAGCAGAGATAACCTTGTCACACACTGCTGGTTTTGCCAGGAAATAATCTTTGTCCCAGACCTTTTAAAGGGGCTATAGGGTAAGCGAGACGGGTGCCCAGGGTTGAAGTCAGGTGAACGCTAGGAGCCGAATCCTGTTGGCAGCTGTTTCCTTCAAGAGAGCTACATGGGTGAGTAAGAACAGCAGAATTTGGCCTTTGTATTTTGAAGTTAATTGCAGGCAATTTATGGGGATGTCACCTACATGAGGTCAAGCCAGAATTCAGGCCTTTACTTCCTTAATAACTAATGTCTTAAACCAATTACCTACGTACCCATATGGAAACAATAGCAGAACCTCCACTGTCACGACTACCCTGAGATTCTAAATTATGTATACAATAAAGGCTGTGCATGCATTTTCTGGCTGCAAACAATGTTATATTTCAGCCTCAAGCAGAAATTTTCTCCAAGCCCCTCGACAAAAAAAAACACTTTTTAATGAAAGTCCCGACACCACCTTAATTACAGTGCTGCAACATTACCACCGTAATCCCATTTCCTCCTTAGGCAAGGAGGGCTTCCCTAGGGGCCTGGCTGCCTTTCTTTACTAGTGACCAGTTTGGCAGAAACTGCCTTTTCCCCAGTGTTTTGTTGTTGTTGTTGTTGTTATTTAACCTCTGCTGCACTGCCCTGGGGGAGATGCACGGGGAGGTACCAGTGCTCCTCTCCCCGAGCTCCTTGCAGCCCTCCTGGTGCTCCCTGCAGCTCCGAGCCTACAGGAGCAAGGGGCACCAGGGGAAATCCAGCCTGCAGCCTGGCGCTCAGCATCCCACAGCCCCTCCACCTGTCTCCCACGAAGCCAAAACTTCAGGTTCAGCCCCTTGGTACGACACGGGTTTCACCCTGGCCTTTCCGGCAGTCCCCAAGCTGGCTGCTTTGTGTATGCCAGTGTCCAGAAACAGTCACCTCCTTTTCCTGGCCTGCCACACACCAGAAAAATCATCGCTTTGGGCCCAGCAACGCAGGGGGGAACTCTGCAGTGGCAGTGTTAATCCAAGTGGGTGAGGATAGCTGTTTGAAAAAAAAATAGGCTGTGGGCACCCTGGAGAAGCCTGCAGCGTGCCCAGCAGTAATGCGTTCGCTTAAAGCAGCCTTGCAGTGTCTCCAGGCGTCCACAGCGTTGGAGTGGGTAAGCAAAATGTGATTAGTTTCTCACTAACGTATTGATTCGGTGAGGAGAGTTTGCATGCGGGCTAGGATATCAATAGGACAAATTTACAAGGATGTTTGAAGCTGGGATCTTTTCCTACCAGAAATATGGCGAGATATAAATGTATATATAGAAACACAAGGGGATACTTGTGGCTCTTACTTTTTTTTTAATTCCTGCCTTCTTAAATCAAAGTAATAAATCTGTATGATCAAAAGAGCTAGAATAATCAATCTCTCCTTACATAATTGATCCGAGGCTCCTAATTAAAGCTACAGAGAAAATAAACAAGGTTTCTTGTTCTCTCTGCAACATTGTCAAGTACAATACAGTTTTCTGTTATGGAACTCCTACAATTCTTATGCACAGAGTAAAATCATGAAGCTAAGATACTTTCCCTACAAACACACCAAAGCCCTGTATCTGCTGGGAGGACATTTCTGTTCTTCTGTTCCCTTCTATTTAGGTTCTCATATGGTGTTAATCACCATGGTATCTTACAGCTTTATAAAAATATAGTGCGCCATATGTGATAAATCATTAATATCATTAAGAATGAAGACGCTGGATAAAAATATGCTTCACAAACCTAAAGCAGAAGACGTGCAACAATGGCCATACCCAGACAAGCAGCCTGAGTGAAAGAAGTACATGTATGAATACAAGAGGCGGGGTCAAAATCTTTCCTTAGGTGGTAGTATTGCATCCAGTCATTGTATGTAGGCTTGAATGGCATATTCACTCCTTTCTTCCCTAACCTAATGCTACAATATGCTGAAGCAGAGGGAATGTGCAAGTCCCACCCTATTCCCTGCACTGCATGGCGGAAGAGTGCCTGCTTTGCAGTGCTCAAGGTCATCGGTCAAAAGAAAAGAATTTGCCAATAAATGCAAGGTAAGCATACACATTTATTGCCAAATAAATGCACACACAGTTAAAATCCAAACATAAGGCAAAATCAGGGACTGTACTTCCACTGGAAAGAATGCACGAGAGTGGTCATAAGTTTTTCCCCCGACTGGTAATCTCACTTACATATTTTTGCATGTTTTTCGTTTTCCTCTTAAGTTTCATCCAGATCTGTTTTCTATTTATATTGTAAGTGTCAACACATAAATAATTTTCTCTGTTGTATCCCTCACTACTAAATTCTTTCTCTTGATGGAATAGCAAAAGTAATTATATTTATAAATGGAATGTCTGTTTTGCCTAAGCACCACATATAATTCCCTTCTGTAAAAGGGATTTTTATAATTCCTCCAAAAATGCCTTGGCAAAGAGCAACCCACCAGTTGGTAGCATGGATCCAGCCTTTAGGGACAGACCTCAGGATTCCGATTCCTTTGGCCAACAGGCAGGAGGGCACCATAAAAAAAATGCCCTAGTTTCTTTGAGAGAATGGTGCTGGTGTTGAATATGTGCAGTTATTAAGCACCCTAGAAAAGGAATTCGCTAAGAGTTGCTTGCCACCTGTGGATTTCACTATTCAACACAGGATTATTTTGGCAACTGAAGCATTCTTCATTGTGGATGGCTGTGGGAAGATATTAATCCTGCTCTTCGAGTAAGATACAGTCATTGATCTAATAGATCTGTTCCACTTCTACTGTACGATATTGTGAAGGGAAATCAAACAAGTCCTGAGTGAAAGGATGGGGAATCTCAAGTCCTTATCCCCTTTCCACATTCTTTTTCAGCTCCCTTCCACAGACAAGTTCAGGTGTCCCTGGCTTTACAGGAGTAGGGTGGAGGGAGATCTGTTGTGAGTTAGCCTTGCGTTAATGGAAGCTCAGTTTTTCATCTCCGGGTGCTCCTTGAGAAAACTTGAACCAAAATCATTGTGTGGGGATGGTGGATGCTAGCCACGAACAGTTCACAGCTTGCTCACAGATGAAACAGAGACAGGCCTCCTGGAACTGATCTGCATCACAGGAGGAGAAAAGCATGATTTTCTTATTTGGCTCTCCAAATCTAGTAAATATGCATGTACATTATTTTCCTGACTCTTACCTCAATATATGCTTTCATTAAAGTTTTTTTCCAGGCCATCTACAAAGCACATTCTATTCCTACTGATGTGGCAAACTTGAAGAAGGTTGTACCAGAGCACTGAAAAACCATGGCCCGTGTGGTTCGGGACCTGCAAATGTGGAGGTCCCTGTGGAGAAGACACGTCTGATGTGAGGCAGGAGGTCCTTGGCATGCAGCGTGGTGGAAAGAGTGCCTAACCCTCTGGGGTCTCACGGACCCTGCAACACGGTTAGTATTTCCATGGGTACCAGTTCCCCAGCTGCCAGAGCTTCCAGCCCCCAGCTTTCGCTGAAACTAGAGAAGGATCAGCAGGAGCAAGCACACTCCGCTCCTGAAGCTCAGCAGCTCCAAGTCTTTGTCTTTAATATAAAGCAATTTAAACTCACATGGAAGTTTCACAGCCACGTCAGCGGCTCCGGAGCTGGCACACATTTACTTCTGCCCTCTCTGCTGCAAAGGGGCCCTCCGCCAGGAAGGCAGGGATGCCGCACCTTCAGCCACTGCAACCAGTCCCCAGGGGCGCTGAGCACGAATCCCAGGGGTGTCTGCGCTGCCCTGGCCTAGTTTATGCAGGTGCTTTGAACAAGCTAGCTTGTGTGTCTCTAGCAGCGTCGTTCCAGCAGTGTGAGCTACTCAATCCCTCTAACTGGGAGCGCGCCTGGGTGCTTCCCAGCGCTCCACGGCCCCGTTGCTGTCCACTCAGTGGGTCCGACTTGGCTGCTCTAAAGCCTGATGTGGGCTGCAGAGAAACCCAGGTCCATTTCCCACTTGGTTGTACGTTTAATCAGAGGCCCCTCAGTAGTTTTGTATTTCTGTGTGCGCTCTTGCAAAGCGTTCATGTTTATTTAAGATGCGACTTTATGAGCGGTTTTCCTTTCTCTCAGTAATTCACATACGCGGTACAAATTTGGTCTGTCTCCTCAGCTTTTGCATCCAGTTTGACTGCGCTAGCGTTGCTGATTTACCAGCATAATTCAGCTTGTCTGAAAAGAAGGAAGATTGATGTTGGCTGAAGTAAAATTCTGCGATGCCTATGGAGTTTTCTTGCCCTAGATTTTGGGATTGCTATTTATTTAAAATGTAGGCAGAGCCCTGACTTTAGATTTTCAGGAATGCCTGCATTATGTCAGTGTTGCTAATTCTTTGAGTCAAGTCATTGTGGTTAGCCAATCTTGTTTTCTGTCTCTGTGGTAAGATTTTAAATCCAGAAGGCTAACCTCAATGCTCCCCCAAGAAAGCAGGCAGAGATGACAATGCATTTCCTTCTTTGACCTCTTCCGTAGGGCTGCACGGAAAGATGGAAATCGATCAAGTTAGACTGAACGCCAGGTCACCCGCGTGCGGATGAAAGGGTCAAACCCTGTTCCTGTAGCAATAAACAGAACAAAAATATATTTTAAAAATAATGATTTATCTTTAAAGCTTGGATTTTAGTAAATTTGGACAACGATCTGTGAAATCCCGTCATGCTTGTGAGTGTCACAGGACCATGTGGCACTTCAGAGCAAACTTGAGGCTATCTGGATGTCTAAAAATCTGCATTTCTGTACTGCAAGTCTGTGCATACGTACCGATCTTGAATTTCCTGCCTGTGTAGTGTTTTTTTGGGGGTAATTATAATTAACCTTTGCCTTCCTCTCCCGTCCTAGTGCTGCTAGTAGCTCGGAGTGCGGTTACAGCTTCAGGTGAGCCAGTGATTGTGGCTGAACAGTCGGAGGCAGGGGTGAAAGGTGGGCACAGATGCTCCTCGAGGAGGGCCTGACAGCTGGGGCAGCGCGGGGTGAGCCCGTCCTGCTGCCACGAGGGACATGACGCAGACCCGCAGCACCTCCTGCTCTCCGTACACACATAGGGGTTTTCCTCTCCTTCCAATTAGCAACATAATCAGCCGTGAACGTTAACTAAAGAACCCAGTCCCACCCAGATGGGACTGGAGCCTGTTTAATGAGTGGAAGATACATAATATCAGCATTACATCATTTTAAGACTTTGGCTTGTCACCATGATACTCACTCGTGCTCTGCTGGCCTCGTACCCCCGGAGCTGTGCGAAGCGGCTGAAGCGAACTGGCCATTTGGACCAGGCTGAACTCCGGCTTTAAACCACGGGATTATCATGAAAGAGCAGGAGTATTTATCGTGCTGGAACCACCTCCTGAATGGCTGCTGGGCAGCCCTGGCAATGTTCAGCTCAGGGACAGATCAGGCCGGTGACAGCAAGCGGGTCACCATTGAGAAGCCTGCCCACCTTGCATAGGGCTGGGTGGACTGGTGGGTAGGCAATTCCCTCTAACTGCAGAATTTCAAATTCTCAAAATGAAAATCAAATCAAAATAAAGGCGTGATTTGGAAACTAACTCTAATAGCGAGGGGACAGCCGACTGCTTTGTCACCAATGCCACTTTGGCATTACTGAAGACTGACCTGAATTCTTGATCTGGCCAGTCTGTTGATGTATAATCATAATGATCACAATGATTCTTTAATTACTTGACTTAATAAGAGCTAATTTATTCTAGTGAAAGGTTTACCTATATGTAGATCTTTAAGTTTCCATGTTATTCCTCACTGAGATCATTTTGGGGCACAAAAGATACAGCAAGCAATGCCTTGTAAGCCCCCATTTCACTAAGAATGTTGACCTTTACTGGTAAATTTTCAATAAAATATCCTTCAATCGGGCAGTAAATACTGTAGCCACGAGAAACATCCCATATTCTTCACTCACACAACGGGGGACTGGAATCCCTCTCTGCACCGCTTCAGGCATGCACTTGTGTCCTGTCCTTCCATCAAACCTCTTTGCTGTGAGATTAGCACCAGGTGTACCATCGGTGTACACCCACCTTTTCATGTTATCTCCAATAGAAAGATGCAGTTAGCAAACAGCATCAGGTATTAATGCAGAAGTGCCCTTTTAGCATCACGCACAGGTATATAAAGAAAGAACTGCCACTGCAAACTTCTGATAAAAGATAAAAGTAGGCGGCCTACAAAAACATTAAGATAAAAAGTAAACCCATGTGCCCCAAGTTTCCCCTGCTGTCCCACCTCCTACTCTAAATTGATGTTGTCAGCACTCATGATTTTATCACAAGTCTTGTGACGTTTGATGTTTCACTTGCACTCCAGCTACTGGAGCGGTGTAATGAGGTTAGAAACTCGGCTTTCCTCTTTCTTTAAATTAAAGTCAGTTTCTAGTCCTAATGGTTGGAGTATAAAGCTTGCAAATGTGACCCAGGTGCACCCTAACGGCTCAAAAACCAGAAAGCAAAGTAAAAGATCTCCACATTTATCATTTTACAGACTTACGATTTTGAGGGTCAAGCTGTAGTGTTTGAACATTTGGAGATGGCAATAGAGCTTGAAAAAGAAAAGAGTGTCTGAACAAAGTACCACAATATGTTGCATTTTCCAGGGAAGCATCGTAATCATTATACCAAGAGGGAAAATTCTCTTTTCAGATGTACGTGTTCTTCTATTTAGTTTGGTATGCAGCCCAGACTGACTGGGCTGGAGGGGACTGTACTGATGCATAAGCATGTTGCTTGATATTGGAGGGCTTGCGTCTACCAACACAGAGGAAAAGACTTGCCTCACTCCTTAGACACCTGGCACGCCTGTGCTCAACACCTGCAAAAACAGGAATGTTCTGAGCTCCAGCCTCAGAAGGCGAGCTGCCTTTCCTAAAGGTCCAGCAAGAACGTAGGAACACCCCAGCCCCGCCAATCCAGCAACAAAGGAGCAACCCAGCCATGCAAATGCGAATATGCAAATACAGCAACATCTGAAATGGTTGGGTTGACTTAAGGAGCCCCAAATATACCAAGTAGGGGTTTTGATGCATAGACCAAAAATACTCAGCTGTCAGTTTTTGGAAAACCAAGCTCCCAGCAGCAGCAACCGGATTTGAAGAAGGCACAATATTTAAATGGAAGTCCAAATTATTGAAGGCTTACCAGTGAAAAACGTGAGTTATACCCAGAACTGAAGAGGTATGCAAAGCAGTGAGTGGAGCCTGAGTGTTGTACGGGCACATTGGTGAAAAGTTCTCTGCAGTCCACAGACGGGCGGTCCCAAAGGTCCCTTGCAGCTTGCTCTAAATTGTTGTGTAATTCATTTTGGAAGTGTCAAAACTACAGATAAATTGCAGACTTTGTGGCAAAGCCTAATTGCAAATAAAAATCGAGTTCTCTGAGACCAAACTTCTACATGAATAAAGAGAGTACATGCAGATGTTATGTTTCACCAATACAACCATATATGACAAACCAACATTTAATAATATTTTAAAAGGAGTAGTATATAATACTGAACTAAAGAAGCTCAATTGAACCTGTAGTGACTCTGTTGTTAATTTTGACCTTGAATACAGCAGTACTTTCCATGTTGTAATTTACATGAGACTGCCACATTGCTTCTGAGCTTCTTCCCCCTTGGAAAGCTGAAGAATCCATTATTGAATCTCAATCACTTTGCTGAGCATCTCAAAAAGCACGTATATATTTTTTTCTTTCGTTTTTCATCATGACCCACCTTATTTAAGGCTATGGACTTACAGTTTTTATCTCTACATTAAAGAGCTGTGGAAAACCTGCATCTTGCAAGAGGTATAGACTTTAGCCTCAGGAACTTTTAAATAACTTGGAAAAGTAGATTGAAAATTTATCTCCAGGAAATGCAAACCATTGGAAGGGTCTACATCTTTCTTACGTTAGTTTCTGTGAAGAGGAAACTGAACTTTCTCTTCATGCTCCTTCTCTTTCCTTGTAATCTTTTCCAGGTTCCTTCTAGCTCTATAATCTCTAATTACTTTCAAATATACCCAAATCATCAGCCCTGAATTGAAATGAACTGTCTCTTATTCTCAACCATGCAGGCCTCTGCCCCTGTGATACCAGTCAGATGTATTTCTTAAATCTGAAACGAGTGAGGTTGAAAACGTCTCCCAGCCTGTATTGTTCTTGCTTCCACATCAGTCTATGGCAGGGCTTTTATTGCAGGACAGTTTAATGCTAGTTGTTGTTGCTTTTTAAATAATGGAAAGTATACAGACTCCTTGCAGTACAGCTCTGGGTAGATAAAGCTGCATTCGAGCCATTGATTTGCCTTTGAAACTCTACCACATATGAAATAAAATGCTACAATTGTCATCCCCTGAGTCTGTCTCCTTTTCTGCCTTGCTAAGCACTAATTATTGTGGTCCTGACCCTGTGTTCTGCCCTTTTCTGCTCTGTCCTCCTCCCCACTCCCCACTGTCACTCCCAGTGGCTGGGGAGTCTTCCCAGTACAGCAATCCAGTTCATCTCCCAATAAAGGGCCACCAGCCAACACATTCTGGGCCTAAATTCATCTCATAAATATTGGTACAGGCTTAAACAAATGCAGCCCCTCAGCTAATGTACTAGATTTCAATGGAATTACATGGGGAATTAATTTTCCTCTGTCTGTAGTCTGAAAAACAATAAAATAGGCAAATGCTTAGAATCTATGGCATGGATTTCCAAACTGGTCGAAAGACTGGTTTTCACATGTCACCCGTTAATGCAGGCTGTAGCAAGATGCTCCTGCTGGGCACGTCCTTTCTACACAAACATCTAACCTATTAGGCCTTATTGTTAAGGACGTAAGCACCTCAAGTTGGCAACTCAGTCAAGAGTCAGCCAGCAGAGCCGGACGGTTATTTGGTACATGTAATGGCATCTATTTTAGGCCACGTGTAATTTCTGCTACATGTGATGACACCTATTTTTGTTTGTTTATCTCGTTGGATAATAACAACACCTAGCATTTGTGTAGCACCTTACCAAGAAGGATGCAAACAGCATTTGCAGGAACTAATCTGGCCATGGCCAGCAGGGTATAGACAGTTGGTCTGACGTGCACCGGTGTGTGTAATATTTTGGTAACTCCTGTGTGCCCTGGGACTTGTTCCACTACCTAAATGAAAAGCCAAGTATCAGGATATCCTAGTGGAATCAGATGGAAAGACACAAAAATAAAGAACCCACAATGAATTTTTCAGCTAAAACGTCTTTTTTTTTCTTTTTTTTTCTTTTTTTTCCTTTTTTTTCTTTTTTTTCTTTTTTTTTGATTCCACTCAAACATCTCCCATCCTTTCTGTCCGCATATTATACTGTTCTCTTTTCTTACCACTTTCCCCATTGCCCTGTGCTTCCTTCCCAAATGAAACATTCCTCTTGTTCCCATTCGTTGCCCTCCAAAGGATCCCTCCATATCATTCATAATTTCTCTCCCTCACTCCCTCTACTCATCCTGACATCTTGGGCAGCAGTGATTGAAGCAATGGTATGCTGAAAGAGCAAACCATTCTCTACACAGGATGTAGAGAAACACTACAGATCATTCTTTTACTCTCTATCTTCATGGAGAAACAGAAAATGTGTAGGGTCAGTTGATAACATAGCAAATGTGTAGCTGAAAGTCCTTTTGTTGTGAGAGGTTTCATAAATATAAGGTACCTACAGGTGTTTGATCTGAGCAAAGTCTTTCTTGATTCTTAATATTCTCATTCCATATTCATGTCTAGTTGATGTCTGTAGGAATACACGGACAGTCCAGATCTGTATGAATGGGCTTTTACTGTGGAAGATGCAGATTTTTTTTTTTCTTTTTATCTCTTCCAGAGTGGGCAGCACACAAATTCCAATAATTTGCATGCTGATTGTTATCGTGATACAACTGAATCTGTCCTAGAGCCTTTTGCTGACTGTTCATGGTGAGGTCTGTTGTCACAGTGAAAAGTGCTTGAGCTGAAGCTTTCCAATTTGAAATGATTTTCTAGCTGCTCTCTGAAAATAAGAAAAATAAGAATACAATAGTCAGGACTCCTTATAAAATCTTACTGGAGGAGTCCAAAGATACTCACCATCGGTCTCGGTGGAGCTTTCACACATCCTTGAAAGGAATTCATTAAGCTGGAAAAGCTGGCTAGAAACCAGTCTTCCTATAATGTCTTCCATAATTTGCTTCAAGGGACACATTTATAGTCACTCAGTCTTTTTTATAGATCTTGTGCAAGATGAAGGGCTGGGTCACAATTGCAAGACTTAAATGAATAGATGTTTGTTGCATGCCACAACCCAAACAATTTTTCAAGCATCTCAGTACAGTGCAGTCTTTTCTGCATGGACTTTCCCAAGGATATGCAATGGGATGATAGCTGCAGCCTCCGGATTCACAATGATATCATGACCGTTTTTTTCCAGGTGCTCCTCCTGTGATGATCCATTCAGGTGCAGAAAGAAAACATCCAGCAACTGCAATTTCCACTCCTGATTTTTTTTTTCAAGGACCTGAAAATTTCGTCTGTTTCTTTTTGATCATATTAACGTCTCTACAGATTTGCGTGGAAACAGATTGCAATAGAAAGACTCCTCTGATTAACAAATCTATAAGGTATGGCCAGTTCCCAGGATGACATGGCTTTTCAAAATAGTCCTTCCTTCTTCAGGAAGTCCGTTTAATTTATGAGAATGGTCTCTCATTCCCCTTCCAGCAAATGCTGGTAATGGATGATAACAGTTAGAGACACTGAAAAAAAGAGGGAGATGGTTTTGGGGTTTGAAGCTCACATTTTAAAATAGGGAAGTAGGTTTGGCTGCTGACCTTTGATTACCAAATAAGAATTCAATCAGAAACTTTTAATCTGAAGGTAGCCCAAAATAAGAAGAGCTCCCTTCCTAATTCCCCTTATCTTTCTGTGAAAACTGGGCACATTGGCACTGGGCTTTTTTTTTTTCCTGGACGTTTTCCACCTGGTCACAAACATTGGAAGTTCTGTCTTAGCAGGGTAAGCCAAGTAGCTGTTGCACAAAGAAACACTGAATGCATCTGTGTATTGCAACAGAGACAGCCTTGAATCACCATATTGATATACAAAGGATCAGATAGTAAACTTTTTATTAGCAGCCAGGGATTTCTTTTGAAAATGATTCTTTCTCTTTGACATCCCTACATATGTGCTGAAGGATGCTGGTACAGTTTCTTCCTATCAAGACAGGATATAATGTGTGACTATGTTCTAGAAAAGTGTTACTTTTTTTTACAGATTTATATTTTTTTGATGTCAGACCACCATAAAGCTTTCAAGCAATAGCTGCTGGCCAAAATTACATTAGGAAAGTGCATGTTACGCTCCATTTCCCTCCAGGAAGGGGAGGTAAACACAGACAATCTGGACTGGGAGGGCCAGAACGGAGGTAAGGAGGCGGCCAGCTCCCCAGCGTCTTGGCTTTTACCGTCCTCCACCTAAGGTCTCTGCTGGGCTGATCCATGGCAGTTTCAGAGAAAGATAACAGGGCCTTTCCCCAAACGATCGTCTGATCAGAGGCCTTTGCTTGCAAGCCTGAATTCGTATTTAATAAAAATTTATCTGATGTTATTCAGCAGAGATAGCCGGCCCTCTGCTTTCCAGGACAGGCCTGTTAGGTGCTGTGCAGACAGACACGAGCTTCATCTGCCCATGCCTTCTCGGCAGGCGTATTAGCTTGGGCGCCGAGCCAGGCTAACGCAGCTCTGTGGCTCCTGGGCAGGGGCTGGCACGGGTCCGGCTGGCTTGGAGTCGGCGCAGGGTGAGCTCACATCTGCCTGCACCTGCCTGTGCCGCCGGAGCTGAAAACCAGGGCGGAAAAAGAAAGAGGAGGAAACCTAAACGAGCACCTCCGAGTGCACCTGGCGCTTGGGGTCAGGGGGTGCTGGGGTGCAGCCACAGCACGGCTGGGACCGTGGGGCCAGATCCTGCCCCTATGAGAGATCATAGGGGTCATTCTTACACCTGTATCTTCCCGAAATGGCAATACAAAAGTAGCAATACAAAATAGCAAAGAAAGGATATCCTATTCTGCTGAATACCAGCGGCTCAGGGGACTGGGCAACATGGCATGATCCTGAAGGAGAGATGGAGACAGCATCCACAAAGGGGGAAGCAATATTTATGTTGAATTAACACTGCTGACAGACATACCTGGTATACAGGGCTGGTGGATGCTGTTCCATCAATTTGCAGGGAAAAACGATGCACTGTAAAGCGCTATGGCATTCTGAAATACTTGTAAAAGCTGTGCAGCGCAACCTGGAACTATTATTATCTGGTTAGTCACGGTGCTGCTAATTGCAACAGTCACCTCATACCAGGAAAGTTGGGTTAAGGAACTGAGCTCAGGAAAAAGACCACCTAATTTAGGCCTCCATTAGTCACTGCAACAGCTAAAATTAGGTGACTGACTCCAGCAGGACAAGCCAGGTCACCCAGGTTAGACACTTAGGTAGAGAGTGAGTCAAAAAGCTGTGCTGCTTTCCTTGGTGAGGGAAGGGTTGGTGGGATTTAACCAGTGCTAAATGCCTCCTTTGTGTGCGCTCCCCTCCCTGAAGGTCCAGCCTTTGCCCCAGGGCTGCCTTTCTCTTTGGTGACAAACCAGCTGGGTTCACTCTTTTTTAAGAAATAATCAGTGGCACCAGGCCGAGCAGAGACCATCGGGCACCCTTCCTCTGTCAGCATGTGTCAGGGTCTTCTGAGCCTGTCCCCGCAGTGATCCCTCGAGCGACTTGTAGGCCTTGGCCTAAATCTGGGCTGCCAGAGGACAGGACCTGAAGGCGGGGTGTAACGAGGCCGGAGCCAGGCTCCTTTCAGTGGTGCCCAGTGCCAGGACAGGAGGCAGTGGGCCCAGCCTGGAGCCCAGGAGGTTCCCCTGACCCCCAGGCTGCCCAGAGGCTGTGGGGTCTCCTCCTTGGAGAGCTCCAAAAGCCGCCTGGCCATGGGCCTGGGCACCCTGCTCGGGGTGGCCCTGCTGGGGCAGGGGCTGGGCCCGAGGGACCCTGAGGTGCTTCCAGCCTCACCAGGCTGTGATTTTGTGACCAACCAGGCTTTCAAGCTGACCAGAAGGTCCCTTGGGGTTGGAGGTGCCTGAAAGCTGCCTAAATACCCATGCAGGAGCATGGGTAACACTGACTACCTCCCTAAAACAGCAGGTGGTACATAGATGGCTTCTCCTGCCCACAGCCAGCCCGCATTGTCTGGTTTGGTGGCAGAAGGAAGCAGGGTCAGGGCTTTCTTTTGTGCTCGGTGAAATGATATCTGCTGCCCAAGAAGCTGGCAGGGACACCCGAGGTCACCCAGTTCGGCCCTTGCTGCTGCAGACAAACATGATGTCATTGCTTTCACTGCACGAGCAAACTCCCAGTCTAAAAGTAGTCAGTTTTGCTTGTTTTCCTTTTCCTCTCCACTTATTTTGCTCTCCTGTCCTCCTGCAGTGAAGTTATGCCCAACCTTTCTTTTTATTTTTTTCAACCTGTGTTTATTCCAGGCCAGTTTTGCCTATTATACGCTTATGTCTGGCCTTTGTCTCCACATTTTTTCTGTCTCTGGTGGGTGGAAAAGGAAGATGGAGTCCACAAGAGAAGAGTTCAATATCACTGTATTTGTGCATATGAACTACTCAGCCCCTGGTGCTTGATTAGACAATTTTGAGATGCAGGCAAATGATAATTACGTTGGTCACAATACATTTAGCTGAACGTCTGAAGTAGCCATTAGAAAGAAAACCCTTCTAGAACAAGAAGAACTTTTATTTTATTAAACAATTTATAATTTGGTTGGATGGTGCTCGAAGATACTTACAGCTGAATTATAAAGTGGCTTGTTTCACTTAGTGTCACTTCACATTTTACGGGCTGGAAGATCTGCAAAGGCTTTGGCAAGGCAGAGAGGAGTCCCCAGGACCCTCCCAGCTGCACCGGGGAAGTTTGGGCTCCTTTGCTGGAGCAAAGCGACCAGCAGTGTCCCCGTCAGAGCCCTCACCAGCAACCCGGCATCTTTTTGCTCCTCATCTCTGTCACAGCAGACGTGAGACATGATTTGAAGCCAGTTTTGTAATGGAGGCGGAACAGAACAGCGCAGGCTTGGGAGCGAAATGATGAAGGTAGTTAAAATGTTCACTGTGTGCAGGTGACTGTGGTTAGAAGGAAGTGTGAACATTTGCTGGCTTGCCTAGCACAACAGAGCACTTTGAATGGCCTTCCCTTATGATACATTCAAGGCAATTTTATTTTGAATTTCTGTCCAAGTAAAAATTTAAACTTGTTTTTTTTGATCAGTTTAACACATTGGTCCCTGGGACATTGTGCTCGATGCCTGTAAGAATGCTTCTTCTTCAGTTTCTCCTCAAAACTCGGCTCTCCCTCATCAGCTATACAATATTTAAAAAATGGATAGGCGTAATCAGCATTACATATATCGATTCACGATAATACAAAACCAATTGGAATTTGGATATATGCATAATCAGCATTGCCTGCATTGATTCACAATAGCACAAAACCAATCTGAATTTGTGCATATGCATCATCAGCACTGCACGCATCGATTCACAATAACACAAAACTGCAAATACGCGTGCACTTCTGAACTGTGCATAGCCATCTGGATGTCTCGACTCATGGTTTGCATGCGGCAGCCACCTCCGCAGGCCGATCCTATAAGCAGCTCCATACGTATGGCCACACCGTGGGCGCACCGACAGCCTCTGCAGAGCCTCGTCCCCCTCCTGAGGTTCGGCTGCGGGTGCTGCAGGCTCCCTGCACCCGGGCAGGATGCCCCTGGGGCAGGGGGCACAGGACATGTTCCTCACATCGAGAGTTAGCAGTTCTCAAGCAGGCACCTGAGTGCTGGGGTAATGTATCTTTCTGTAAATTATTACTTCACTTCATCACTTGCAACCTCTTTTCATCACCTCTTTTCCTCCAGACTGATGACTGTTTGGGGTGGAAGGCTTTTTTTCCCCTCTGGCTGCACCAAGGCCATTCAACAGAGTGAGCAGCAGGAGGCTTTGAAAGAGAGATACTGTTAGCACTGTTTCCACATACCCGAAGACTGATCTTTATGCAGCTGAGACTACAAGGGATATCCCTTAAAATAAAGGCCAGCTTATTACCCATCTTCTCCAACTCCCGTGGAACTAAATATCCCGAAGCTGCGAGAAGCTGCTGCACAAAGCTTCTTTATAGCTCTCAGTGTGCCTCCTTTGCTGGCTCCAGCTGCCCCTACGCTCTGTTTTTCCTCAGCCTTCTCTTCAATATTTTTTCCAGTTGACTTAGTTATTACAGTACGCGGAGCGGAGCGAGGAAAATACACCGAAGGTGGGAGCTGGCAGAGCAGGGGAGCGGCGAGGGAAGCGCTTTTGCCATCCCATGACATCACCTGCGCGGCAATTGGTGGCACGGCGGCGGCGGGGAGGCACTGGCCGGCGTCCTCGGGCTCACTTCCGTGACACGGAACAGAGACGGGGCCTGTCTCCTGCCAGCCTCGTTCGCTGCCAGCCTCCTGGCAGAGCTCGGGACATTTATAAAAACAGTACAGTACTTTATTTAGCCTCGAGTGAGAAAAAGTCACTTCACAGCTCCAGTTTAGGCACAAGGCACTAACAAGCAGATTTAAAAAAATAAAAATAAAAAAATCCCTTGCATAAACACAGCTCGAATGAAAATTGATTTGTATTCCAGATGACCCCTCAAATCGGGAGATTGAGCTGTGCCTTTTATCTCCGGAGAAATGGGTTCAGCTCCTGATTAGCCCATAGAGGAAATTCCACTTAATGGTCTAATTCGGGTGGGCTGAAAAGCCGTTCCCTGCCTAGAACCACCATCCATTGTGGTGTGATTGGCACTCAGTGTTCAAGACAGAACAAGAACTTCACCTCGGCTCTACTCCTATGACTTCACCCTGCCATCAGCTCTCAGTACCTCACCCTCCGCTTCCCGAGAGCCTGAGAAAGCCGGCAGGGATTGCAGCACGAGCAGAGTCATGCAGCTGCGCGCGGGCAGCGGGGTGCAGGCAGGCGGCTAATGGGGGCTGTGGAGGTGCCAAGGGGGAGCGGGGAACGGCAGAGGAGGGCCTGAGAAAACAAGCAGCAAGCTGATGGAGGGATGTTTCCATGGAGGGAGAGGGAAAGGGGTGGGGAAAGGGGAAAAATAGGGAATGAGGATGGACGGGGAGAGGATGCGTGGATATGGGAAGGGTGGGATGCAGGTATACGCAGAGCTGAAGGCAATACATCAAAATGAATATAACTCCACCCGAAATGAATACAACTCCACCTAAACTGCAGAAGGAAACGTCAGCTGTAGGAGGGAGTCTGTAAGGGTCAGCTCCCTGAATCCTCTCACTGTGTCTGGAGGCCCTGGGTGGCGCAGAGAGGCCCCGAGTCCCCAGCTCGTGCTAAATGCTTTGTGACTAGAGTATCTCAGCACCGTTGTTTTCCCAAGTCTTCATTCCTCAGAGCATGAAACACTCTGTTCTGCAGGGGAGAGAGGATCTGCAAGACTGATCAGCAGCCAGCTCTCTTCTCCATCGTGCCTTTGCAGGAGCCATAGAGTAAGAAAAGAAATACTCATCTCCAGCCTAATCAGCACAGTACCTCCAAATTGCTGGGTTGTGTTTCTCCTACCAGCATGAGAAGCTTGCGTGGTGTCCTGCAAGGCATTCTCGAGGGACATTAAATGGAGGAAAGTATTAGAAATGTGCACTGTGGCACTAGTAAGCCTCATGACCCAGTTCTGTGCAGCGTTGTGAGAGATACAGAACATTATCACTCTAGGGTGGCTGCAGAAGTGGATGAAAGCCGGCAGGTGATGGGAGTGAAGGTGTTGCTGTCACACTAGGAGGGCATTTCAGCCAGGCTTCGCTGTTGCCTTCAGCACTTTCATACTTACCTCGGGTGTCAAAGCAGTGAATGTGCGTATAAAATATCTCTGTTTGGCTGGTCTTACTTGGGACAATAAAATGTGAATTTCGAATGGCACTGATAATTGGAAAAAAAATCTTATAAAATCAGCGTGATGATGAAGTGCAAACTAGCGCATTTGGGGAGGAGAAATGCCAAAAGGGGACCTCCTGGAAGCTGCCTCCTGGCAGCAGCATAGCGAGGTGGGGCTGGGGCTCCGAGTGGCCTGAAATCTGACTGTGAAGATGACATCGGATGTCCTTTTCTGGCTGCAGCTCCTCCAGCAGCAAAAACCACTGTCCACAGCCCCATTGCTCATCATCTCCTCCCACCTGAGGCTTTGGCTCCTTCATAGCCGCTTATACCTCAACCTTAGCCGGGTCTGGGAAATGGAGGATGAGAAAAGACCTGCTGTTTGGATCACCACCTCTAACCTGGGTCATGCACCCGGATTGTGGCCGGGAGCGGTGAGACGGCAGTAGTGCTGGCTGACCTGAGAAGGGGGGAGCCGGCAGCTGAGGGGTGGTGATAAGCAGCTGGAGTGGGCGAGAAGAAATAAACTTTTCACCCAGCTCAGCTGCAGCCAGAACAGGATGTGTGGCTGCAACCTAAGACATAGGAGATAATTATTCTACTCCACTTGGCACCGGTAAGGCCTCAGCTGGAATACAGTGTCCAGTTCTGGGCACTGCACTGTAAGAAAAATGTAGACAAACTGGAGGGAGTCCAGGAGAGAGACACTGGAAATATCGGCGGCATAGAAAGAACAACCTAGGAGGAAACGTTGAAAGGATTGTTTGTTTAGTCTGGGAACAGCAGAGTCTAAGGAAAAGACATGATAAAAATCTTGCAATATGTTGAAGATTATTGTAAGGAGGATAGTGATAAATCTTTTCCCATGGCCACTGCAGGACAGGGAAAGAAGGAAGCAGTTTCATTTGCAGCTAAGAAAATTTAGAGGATACTTTAGGAAAAACTTTCTGGGTAGCAGGGCAATGAAGTAAAGATAGCTAGGGAAAGCATGGGTCTTGTTAAAATCTTGTTAAAAGTGTGCTTTATTTTAATAACGAACATGAAGAGTAAGGATGTTTCTTGTTTGAATGACTGTTTTGGGCTAAAGCCTGGGACTGAATTTCTACGTGTCCATGGTACAATCATGTGGGTGCACTTGCAAGAAATAGCTCTAGTTTTGCAAGCTTTGGGACAGATACTGTTTTTCATGATCAATGTGTATGAAACACGGCATCTTGTGACTGATCTCTTATTGCAGGATCTCTACATATTGCTGCTGTACAAATAAGTCATCGTGTAAACAAGAATTTGTATAAAAATCTGTAAATACAGGAATAACTGTCTTCTGATTTCTTTTTTTGGCTGCACTGTATTTTTTTCCTTGCAGGTTCGTATCACATATCCTTAATCCTTTCTCCATAGATTTGCTGGATGTGCACAGCTAGAGGTCTATCCACTGATAGCTGTTAATCCTTTGAGTGTTTTTACATTTATGGCATATGTCCAGTGACAGGGCTGCCTTATGGTTTTAAGGATACTCACTGATTCTCCGGCGACACTACTACAAACAGCACATTGCACCATCGTGTTTCAATCCCAGGAAGTTCTCAGGCTGTAACTTGGGTTTTCTTCGACAGCAGAGAACCAGACAACATCGTGATATTTTCAGAAGTTCGGCCTAATGTGCATGCAAACTCAGAAAAGAAATGGAAGGATGATCCAGAAGGCTGGATGTGGAGGTGGGAAGCCAGCAAAGGTCATTTGTCTGTGACCTTGCAGAGATCAAAATCTATAGCTGTAGCTGGTCAAGTGTTTGTCTTGAGACTTAAGACAGAATATGGTTTTCTTTTTTCTCATGAAATAAAATCTACTAGTGAATGTATTTGTTACAGAACGCACTTTCAATTCTTAATCTCTTTGGATTTTTAAATTTAAGTATGATTGTTTTGGATTTTTTTGCTCCTTGATTTTGGTTTAGCTGCAATATATTAGAGATGCTTTACTTTAAATTCCCAGTATATGTACTCAACTTTCATTCCACCTTGAGACAATTTATCTGTAAATGCATACTAACCACGAAACCTGAAGTCATGGCTACTATGGGATATTTCTAATATTTTGAAGATGATTAATATTAAGCCTAAATCACCTTTAAAGAGTATATTCATCGGAGTACTAGAGCAGTACAAATCAGCAGGACAAAACAGCCAGTCAAGCTGAGTTTATAGCTGCTTTGTTTTCCACAAAAGCACAAAGCACCCGCAGGGTATTAATTACCATATTAATTAATATTTTTTTGACAGTTCTTTGCAGGAGATAGGTGTCTACAGCATCTACGTCGAAGAGCCAGGATGTGGTCAGTCTTGTCTATTAAAGTGAGTTGGGAAAGGAAACTGTAGCTTGTAAACCTCCTCTGCGTGTTCGCTTGGTGACAGGAGAACTTCTGGAGATCTTTCGAGCCTGTAGCTCCGTGGGGAGCTTCCAAGCCCCTGGCTCGTGGCTGCTCTGCAGGGGATTAGGGTAACTGCGTGCTCCCAGGCCTTCCCGTCTGAGCTGCGGCATCTTGAAAGGTTTACGGGGACAGAAAGGGAACATGGGAAAGGGGCGGAGGGAGGAGAGGGGGAACTCATCTGCCTTGGTTTAGATATTGAACAGTTGGACTTCAAAGACTGAGTTAGTCACCCCAGGCTCCACGCACAGTCAGTGCAGAGGAAAAGGTACTCCAGGGAGATACTCGTCTCCTTTCAGGACAGGAAATGCCTGTTTCTCTGCTGCCTGTATGAGACATCTAGGTATCTATCTCCTAGATACATGGAGCTGAGATGACCCCGCATGGCCTACTGGCTGTGGCACTTGTCGGAGAGGAGGGAGCCTGAGCTCTGGCCTGTTCTCCAGGGACTGCTGACGGACTTTGTGCAAGCTGCAGGTCCTACAGCCACATTCCTCCACGCGGTAACGAAAGCACAGCCTCCCTCCTTCCTCCTTCCTCCTTCCTCCTTCCTCTTTCCTCCTGCCTGGGACACTGTGTTGTCTTGGCAGGTGAGGCACTGCTGAGGAAAGAGGGAGCTGTGGGTCTGGACACAGCTTCTGTGGGAGAAGGAGCTCAGCCCACACATCGCTTCATGAAGATTGCTCTGAGCATCAGGTGATTGCCTCAAAGTGGGACCTGCTCTCCTACAGACCCTGCTTTGTCTGCAAGGCTCCTTCTGTGAGGAGATAGGCTACCACGGAGCTCTTGCCATCACCCAAAGGCCCTGACAGACCGGTCACTTTAGGGCATTTAGGCTGAAGAGTAATTTCAGAGGCCCAAAGTTGGACTTGGAAGTGAACTCGGTGCAAAACTTTTCAGGCTTGTCAGGCCTGAGGCGCTACCTAGGCAGGAGCATGAGACATCAAAGTTAAAAAGATGCCTTTTCGCTCGTCTACACCTGACATCTAGGCAAAGCAAAGCTGACATCTCTCTCACAAGGGTATCAAACCGAGCTGTTGCTGGCCTTCCTCTGGGTTTTTTGACACCCTCTCGATGAGCTGTGGTGGATCACAGGGATGATGCTCCAGCTGAAGGGCTCGAGGTGATGGCCGCTCCAGGGCACCGCCGTTTATCCAAAGCCTTGCAGCCAGAAGGCAGTGCTGAGGGCTGGAGGGAGGGAAAGCGGGAGAGGGACGTCACCACATGTTATACCCAGAGAAAAGGATTTTGCATCAAGGATTATGCAACTTTTGACATGTCTTATATATCAAGACCCAGCACCCGGGAGCTAGCACCGTGCCGTGCTGTTAGCAGTGCCTCCTTTAGACAGTTATTGCTAAATGACATTACTGTCCTGTCAGAGGTTCTCCAAATTCATGTCTACGCTGTCCTTGTGGGGCAGCTCCTCAGATGACACCTGCTGTGTGGCACCAAGCCAGAGCTGCATGTGCTGGGGCAGGGAAGTCACTCGTGTCTTCTGCTTCAGCCCCCTTGCAGAAGGATGGATGCTCACAAAGAAGCCCTTCACCCTGCCGCAGGCCTGCACACACCAGGCTGCATGAGGACCTGATTTGAGCTTAATTAAACCTAAGGTATTGGAATCCTCACGGTTTGGGAAGCAAAATCCTTTGGCACTGTAACCAGACCAAACGCATCTTTGCTAGCTTTACAGCCCCTGATAGCTTTTCCACATTTCACCTGGGACTGGGCTCTCAAATGCTTTTTACAAACTTGACCAACTCCCTCCAGCGTCTGGCAGGGACCTGACATTTTGCTTATTCCACATGAACTCCTCCACCTTTATTTATTTATATTTATTTATTTTTTTCTCAGCAGGGAAACGGGAAAATGGAAGTGCATCACGTGTAATGTCTGGGAAGAGCACAGAGGCAGCCAGGCGGCCGTTGCAGGGGTTTGGCACCTCGCGCAGGAATGAGCACATGCAGGTAGAATGTTATTTCGCCGCTCCTGCTGAGCACACTGCAGTTAGCTCTCTGCTGAATCCTAAAGTCGAGCAAAAAGCAGCTGGTTAAGGTGGAATCTGAAAATCAGTCATAGGATAAACAGGTTGCAACGTTAAATGCTCTCCAAGGGAAAAGCAGCATGCAGCATATGTTCTTACTTTGGAAGATATTTAAAAAAAAAAAAAAAACTTTAATAGACCCTTTACTAGCTTATGCTAGTGGAGCTGTTAATTAATTAAATAACTGTATGCGAATGGCATCCATTGGGAAAGAGCCTCACAGCTTCCAGATGCCAGTTATTGGCCCCATTACGGGCCTAAAACTATTACAGTAAATCATTACATGCTCCAAGATGAACTGGCACACGATTGCTGGGAGGAAGGATGGAGATATTCTCACTTGTGCCATTTTGTGCCAGTTTTTATCTAGTGAGATTAATCAGTACTTTTAGAAGTGCAAGTCAGAGCTATAAAATATTAAAGGATATTCCATCAATGGAATGGAGACATGCTTAAGCAGGGCTTTTAAAACTTTTGGATGTTGACGGATAGATAGAAGTTGGAAGAGATAATGAGCAACATCTGATTTTAATTTTTATTTTTTTGAAGGTCGGATTCATAGCTAAAAGAGCTGCACTGAGTCTCCTCTGTGTGCAGGGGGAATACTCAGAGGAGGACATTAAAGTTTATCACTGGAGTTCAGGTGCCAGGTAAGCAAACAGTTTCTCAGGCCAAAAGCAATCATTTAAGGCAGTTATTCCAAACACAAAATCAACCAGAAAGTATTAAATAACCTTGTAGCCTGGATCCCCCTCTGGGAGGGGAACACTTCCTGACATTGGATGGCAGCCTAAAATCTATGCTCTGGCCTAGAAGGGGCCTTTTTTGTTTTTCCTTTCTTAATTAATGAGCTATGAATTTTCACCCCAAATGACCACCATGGACCTTGCTGTCCTTTTAGGCTGTGAGGGATAAAACCACAGAGCCACCTACATCACCCGTGGCCCAGACAGACTGCCCTTTGGAAATCTGCTTGCCTGCTTGGTCTGTCTCAAATCCAAAGGCTGAGTGCCGGAGGGACACTCCAGGGGCTGTTTATACCATTTAGCCAATTATTAGACACATTAATTCAGGGGCAGACACTTTCTCCGAGAAATTATTCCACAGCCAAAAGCCCTCCCACGGCTGGATGCGGCAGGCTAAGCACTGGGGCTGGAGATGCCGCAGCGGATCACCAGACCTTCCACCGCTGTCCTCCCACGCTCAGCCCATGCACAAGCTCTCGCCCACGTTCAGAAGTTTCCAACGGGGCCGAGGGGGATATGGGGAGCCTCAGCGGGGCTTTTGCTGATGCCGATCACCAGCGGTCGCCCTCCCACGCAGCCGTGCCGGTGCCGAGCGAGAGGTGCGATCGCTGATAGGCCTCCGCCGCCTACCGCAACAACCTGTTTGCCCAGAAGGACGGACGGATCTCCCACGGCTCGGTGGGAAAGCGTCCCAGGCTGCTCCAGCACCAAAAGCCTCCGCAAACGCCCCCGGGACGTGTATAGGGTGGTGGCGGAGCGGGTGTGAGAGAAACGCGGCTCCGCTGTGTAGGCCACTCACGTCCAGGTGAGGCCCGTTGCTTGGAGGACACCGCTTTGCTGCGCCACGGTGTACAGGACGCAGCGCGGACCGAATGTCCAATAACAGTTCGACACGGGTAGAAAAATCAGGTGTTTATTGGTTGTGTGGGTTTACGAGAGAAATGGTATCTCCGGAAAACCAGCCTCATCTAGCTGCTTCTCCTAAAGCGAAGGTAAGGACACAGAAACCGCGTTCACACAGACGCTACCAGGAAGTGTGACTTACTGTGTGAGAAACGCATGAGTAAGAGTTCGCTGACTAACCCCTACTTAAAGGAAAGGAATTGATTTATTACAAGAGCATGACAAATTGAAGCACCAGTCTTGCAGGTTGGTCCGTGCGAGCAGATCTGTGCACCCACGTGGCTCTGATAGGGCCCAATAGGGCTCGGAACTGGGTGTTGCAGTTGCCCAACCAGCCAAATAGCTGGCTCAATAGCAAAAGGTTGGAACAACGCTGGTTAGACTTTTCCGAACACACCTGACATTTCCGTGGGAGCCAAGGGACCTGACGCACCTAAGCTGAAGCAGAAGGACAGAGAGCTGAAGCACTCCCCAGTGTGTGTGCTGGTAAGAAAACACTTCCTCGTCTGGCCTTAAACGAAAACAAATGGCTTTCAGGACCTCGGAGCTGAAGAGGGGAGTGTCACCATGTGTCCAACAAAAACAAAAAGGCGCTGAGCCAAGAGCAGCCCAGTGCTTGTCTGCCATTCCCTGGCTGTAACCTCAGGAGACTCTTCTTGGCTTGTGCGAGTATGGGAGGGAATGCAATCAGTGAGCAAAAAATGCTGTTTCTACTTGATAGCTTAATATTACGTAGGCAGCAGTTATGCTTTTGTACTGAGCATGCTTTTCTGCTCTATGGAGCCTTAGGCTGGCCCATCCTTTGCGGTAGAGAAAATGAAACCGAGAGGAAAAACACAGCTACTTTTTTTCTGTGATGTAGATTTTAAAAATATATGTATTTTATTTTATTTCATTTTATACCCTAGTTCTCTTCTCTTCTCTTCTCTTCTTCTCTCTCTTCTCTTCTCTTCTCTTCTCTTCTCTTCTCTTCTCTTCTCTTCTCTTCTCTTCTCTTCTCTTCTCTTCTCTTCTCTTCTCTTCTCTTCTCTTCTCTTCTCTTCTCTTCTCTTCTCTTCTCTTCTCTTCTCTTCTCTTCTCTTCTCTTCTCTTCTCTTCTCTTCTCTTCTCTTCTCTTCTCTTCTCTTCCTCTTCTCTTCTCTTCTCTTCTCTTCTCTTCTCTTCTCTTCTCTTCTCTTCTCTTCTCTTCTCTTCTCTTCTCTTCTCTTCTCTTCTCTTCTCTTCTCTTCTCTTCTCTTCTCTTCTCTTCTCTTCTCTTCTCTTCTCTTCTCTTCTCTTCTCTTCTCTTCTCTTCTCTTCTCTTCTCTTCTCTTCTCTTCTCTTCTCTTCTCTTCTCTTCTCTTCCCCTCCCTTCTCTTCTCTGTGGAATATTTATGCAAAACACTAGTGTGATGCTAAACAGTCAACATAATGACTGATGCATTTGAAAGGGCTATGAGCAACCCAGGTATGAATAGTACAGGGGACTTGCAAAAAGTGACAGAGCTCTTCATGTTTAGATCATGGATTTGATCCAGAAGAAGGTGAAAGTGAGTACAAGTCATTACAGTCCGGTACCTGTGAGCTCGTGGGTACCGCTGCAGGCCCTGGATTGCAGTGCAAGACACCAGCGACGGCCAGCGCTGACACTTCTCCAGCCAGCAGCAGCTGGCTCTGTCTGTGTGTGCTCTTTTCCAGCCACCACAGTAATGTTTGCATGCCCCACGTTCTGAGTATTTTGGGACAGAAGCACGAAAAAGGAAGCCAGTCATACACCTTGCTCGCACAGTAAATGGGGGATTTCAGCTTTCCAGTTGGAGGAATAATGGGCTAGTGTTAGAATGCTGGTGCAGTTAGGTGTGTGCATGCAGACACAGCTGGAGAAAAGCTTTGGGCATGGATGCAAAGTCTAGGCCAACTTTGTAAAGATGTACGCACACCCTTAACTTTAAACATATAAATTTTCCCATTGACCTCCCTGGAACTATTCATGCATTAAACATATGCATGAGCCTTTCTAGAAATAGATAATATAAATGAGACTACCAAAATAGTTAACCAGAAATACTTTCTGTACAAGGAAATAGGAAATTTTACAAGGGGTGTCTGAATATGAGCTCCTAGTGATCCCTCTTGACAGAAGGGACTAAATAAAATCTAGGCCAAATTGTTAAAGGACAAGGCATTGTTGCTCATGTATGAGAGGGTGTTTCCAGCTGCCCATCGTGCAGACTGGAGTGTAGTTTGCATTAATTATGTTAATTAAACAATTTGCTGGAATTTAGCATGTGGTGGATTGGCAGGAGGCAACTTTAACTTGGGTTCTGCAGGCTGAGATCCTTTCATTACATGGACGACCCTGAGTCATGCCAATAGAGCAGCACCCGTGGTAATGCGTTGTTGTTGATGGCTTTTGTGTAAACTTTTGTGTAAAGTCAAACTTAAACAATGCAATTATGGCCTCAACAACAACAACAACAACAAAAACAACAACAAAGGTAGAAACAATCAAGATCTACATTATTTAAGCATCCGGTTGTAGGCAAGATATCTAGAGTCTAGTGATCGGTACAGAGTTATCGTGCAAGGGGTACCATTTAGAGGCTGAAGGCCACTTACTTATGCAAAGCTGCACTATACTTTTAGACCTGCATTTGCTAAATCATCTTAAAACGAACCTTTAAGCTTTGCTGTTTCATGGCAGAACTTTCAGCAAGGTGCATTCTCAACTATCTTCTACTTTTGCTTTCATACATTAAAAATGGATACTTGATTTGAACAAGGCCATTATCCATAGGTCTACAAAAAGCCATCTCCTTATTCAGGAGCACTTAAGGCTTTTAGACAATTGCGTGTACTGGGAGGGGAGGGGTTGCTGGTTCCTTATATCAAGACTACATCCCGATCTCTCTCCTTCTGCATTCAAAACCTAATGTTACGCTACACAGGATTATCAGGGTCTTCTTCTGAGCATCAAACCAAGGAACTAGTGAGACTTGTAGGCAGATAAGCCAAGTCTGAAAGGAGGCGAGGCTCCATTCTCCGTGCCAGTCTCTACTTGAATTTATTCTGCTTTACAATGGACCTCTTTTGGCACAGGCAGATTCACTGCGCTGAGCTTTGGCACACTGCTTCAGACATGGAAGAAGTCTGGGATGGGAGACCACAGCGTAAGAATATTTACTTTGCACTCAGTTTTCATTTAACTTGCTGGAGCTAAAGGGTTTCTCCATTCATTCCTTTTGAATGTCCTGTTTTGTGTGATGATGACTTCGTGAGATGAAATATCTTCTGTCCTATGTGTTGCTGTCATTCACACCAAGAATCCTGGAGTCAGGAAAATGTATGTTTAGTCTGGGGATGAATTAACATTTTAGTTTTAGTACATCCTACCCCATAATTATACAGAATGGTTTTTGGAAAGAGAGTCTGAAAATCTACCTAGTTCCCAGGAATAACGATTTTGGCCTCAAATAAATGGCAGGATAACAGTGACGCTGCTATCCTCCAGAGCAGAGATTAGCCAGTCTCCAATTGTAAATATTGGGAATAAAGCACACGTCGAACCTCAGCGCTGCTATTTTGTGATTTCTTATCCCAACAGAGAGGTAACATTTGTGTTACCTTTATTTCCCTAGAAGCTAGACCTTGCTCCTGGAGAAAACAGATTGTAGGATCAAAAGAGATCTACAGAGGCAGCCTTGGTGCTCTGTGTCTGCATGTTTCCATCTGCAGGCTCTAATTCAGCTGTGCTGGGTATGTAAAAGTGCAAATGAGGAATGAATAGTTCAAAGTGTACTCTTGGCTTTCATACGCTGCAGCATTTTGTTCTCGTTATATCCACTGTGTTATTTAAATATCTTTCTATCTACCTGCAGCTCTGCCTGCACCATCTTTTAGTGCTCCCTTCTACTTCTCCCATTGTCCACGGTATCTTTGATCAATCCAGGAGTGGAACAACACCGCTGTGTAACGCTCAGTCCAAGCTGGAGCATGGATTCAGTCCAGGAGATAGGTCCAGAAACTGTGCCCCTTTCTTTCCCCTTGCCTTTCCAGTCCCCTCTGGGTAGGACACCACACAAACTGGGACTTACCAGACAAGGAAGCGTTGGGAAATTTTGTTTCCTGGAAGAGACACTAGTAGCGGCCATAAAACCCTAACAAAGAAGAAAAGAAAAGGCTGTTTTGAAATCTCGACACTCTGTTACGCTGCTCTGGTTTCTTAGCAGTCAGCCCTTTGCTGATAGTGCTAGGGTTGGGTAAAATGGCACCAAGACTGATAGACACGACCTCTTCCCTTCAATCAGAGCAGCAAAACACTCGAGTTTCTTCACAAAACAAACGCGACTCAACGCAAATCCCAAGCAGGTGATTCCCACCAAACCAGAGCCACGTGTAAAGCTAAGCAACTTCAGTAACAGGAGGGAAAGGGTTTGCTTGTGCTTTTTGTGCCGTGGTACTGCCGGGCCTGCTGCACCGCGGGGATGTCCTGGGGGAAGAGGGGACAAGCGATGAGGTTAGGAGGCACCATCACATGTCTGAGTGTGGTCCTCTAGGAGAGGAGAAGAGAGGAGAGGAGACAACAGGAGATGACAAAAAAAGAGAGGAGAGGAAAAGAACCTGCCCTCGCCATGCAGGACCTCCCAGCAGGCGCCTTGGGGTGAAGTGCTCCTTTGGCTCTCATGCTGGTGGTGGGTCACGGGGGTGTTTACTGACATCAGTGTGTGTTGATCTGTAAGCAGCAAAGATCTGAGAAGTGCCAGAAATTCCCGTTTCCACCACCAGGAAGGGCTGATTTGCTATTGTGTTGGGTATAATGAAAACAAGGTGCATTAGGATTTACCTTCTGAGTCTGGGGGTGTCCCGCTTATTCCCCTGCCACTGTGGGAGACAAAACCTTTGCGAGCATTTAGCAATCAGTGGTGCCTTCAGGGGGTCGATGAAGATTAGAATAATCATATTTTGAGTGCTTCCATGGATTTTGAAGACAGTGAGCCCCTTTCTCTAACTGCATGGCCTATTTCAGCACCTGGGTCTACTGGCTTCCGTAGCTTCATTACTGGTACAGTTGGTCTGTATCTTTTGCTTAGGTTATTCACAAATTTTATTAACAACTTGACTTTTTCTGGTGGATGAAAATACAAGTGTATTTGAGTGGCAACCTGCTGTTCCCACCAGGAAAGGCTCGGCAGGGTTCAGAAGAGCAGCTCAGCAGCTCTGGTGGTATGTCCTCTCCTGCCAGGATCTTCCTTCTTTTCATGGTGTCCATTCGCTGCTCCTGCAGCCTCCTGGCCATTTTAGAGTCTGCCGTTCCTAGCAAAGCCATTCCTTGTCCTCGTGGGCATTTCTACAGGCTCCTGAGTGAAACCGAGCCCTTTGCCTGCCAGCTTTTGATAATCACATGGCGTTCCTTTCTCCTAGGCTTTAGGAAGACCTAGAGGAGCTCCCACAACAGCCTCCCTTCTTCCTTGCCCCTTCCCATCCTGCTCCCCTACTTAGCCTGGGCAGTAGTAAACTTCTGGGTGGTGTGGCTGTGTGAGGTGGTAAGCTCGTTGGGTGAGAAAGTAAGAAGCTCTTACTCATTATTCAGCCTTGCAACAGACAATTTTGGTAAAATCCTCTTCACAGTTTTATACCCCAGGGCCTCTTCCCAGCTATCCTTCTGTGTGTCTTGAATGTGGAGGAGAAGAGACCTCCATCAAGTCCGGGTGGCTCAGAGTGACGCTGCCTGGGACAAGCTGGGCCCTTCCTCCCCTGCGTCGCCTTTCACAGCAGCGAGGCAGCGCGTGACCAGCCTTCAGACTAACACGTAGGGACCCTCCCGAGGTCCTGTGTCCTCATACAGGCACTGCTACAGGTAATACATTCCTTGGAGGGCAATATCCTACCTTTGAAACCAAAATAGTAAGGGTATGCTGCTTTTTGAGGAAGGCCAGGGGAGCACAGCAGGCTGCACACTGCTGATATTCACCGTGCTGCGTAGCTGGGCTGGCACGACTGCCCCCATGCAAAGCACTGAGAGGGGTTTCCAGGCCTTACCTTGTTGGGGACATACTGACTTCTGTGCCTAAAAATCCCATCGATATTCCCTGGGAAGATGGTCAATTTTTTGGTGCTGTTAATGCCATTTTCTGCCACATCGTGGGACTGATCTTATTTGTGCCTTGTAATTGTGGCGTGCCACGTGGTGCCTTGTTTACTTACTTCCGTAACACTTTTTAACAGATCTGAAAAGCACTCTGCTGAAATGTTGCAAGTCAAAATCTGCTTCAGAGCCATCAAATCTGCCCGAGATTTTACTGAGCAGAAACCTGCCTTGACGAGATCTCCACCAACATGTTTTCTCAACCCATTCATTGCGTGGTCCAAGTGCAGCACAGCCTTGTAACGTGGGGTGACACTTCAAGTCATGCACTTCTGCGAAAAAGGATTCTTCACTGGATGTGACGCCTGCTCGCCCACCTCCTTTGCAGCACTCCCATTAATATTAGGGAGGAGGACGGTGGGAGTTCACGGAGATGTTGGGCTGGAGACAGCTCTGCAGTGACAGGGTCTAAGCAGAGCTTTGGAGATGCCCTTCAGAGACTGGACTGCCCACTGCAGCACGGCCTGCTCCCTGGCAGTACGCTGAAACGTGAGGACACGCAGATATCCCAAGTCAAAAATCCTATTCACCTCTTCATAATCTGGACAGCTGGTAAGGGCGATGTAGAGTCCATCCCTTGACCTTCACCAAACCACCTCTGAGGCCTTGACGTTTACCTGCCACTGCCAGGAATCCCACAGCATTGCTTGGTCTCTTTTTGTAGCAACAGCCTAAAAATCTTGACTTTCTTATACTCAGGAATCAAGATTTCTTCTCTTTCATCTCTCCCCAGAGGGAGAGGAAGGTCCTTAGCACGGGCCCGGTTAGATGCATGAGAAACAAGCCCGGCAAATGGTTTAAATTATAAAGTCTAGTGGCTGTGCCAAGTCCTGCAGTACAAGAGCGCCAAGATCGGGAACACGGCCGTTCACCAGCATTTGCAAGGCGCTGACATCTCGTCACTGCTCTCCGTGAGCACTGGGGCCCACACGGGGTAACACGGAGCAGTCGGTTGGGGCAGGATGCAAAGCAGGGTGGGAGAGCAGAAGGAGGCCTGCCCGACTTTTCCTAAGGAACGCCACAGCCATGTTTCTTCAAAAGCCTCTACTCTGATGAGAAGTTATTCCCGATCACAAAATGAAAAAAAAAATAAAATAAAAAAAAAAAATCTGTTTTTACATTTAATTCTTTCTGGGTCCAGAGCAGCATTCTTTTTTAAAAAAAAAAAATATTTATTTATTTATTTGTTTTACCTTCATTATAAATAAGCTATGCAGCATCTACATCACCGGTTTCACCTCTTAGTTGGAAGAACCTGCAGGTCAACTCTGGCCAACTTTGTACTTCAGAGCATTACCATGCTAGACGTGTTAGTTAACAGTTTAAGAAATCTTTTTGTCTTACTGCACATTATTCATAGCCCAGTGCTATTCTGTCTTCTTTCAGGCTCAGAGATGGCCAGACTTTTAATTTCAGAGGCTGCTGTAGGGCATCGGGGTTTTCTATCCAGAAGATCATGCAGATGCATTGCACTGATGCTCCCTTCCCAGTCTGAAAGATTTTTCCACTGCCAAAGGCTCCCAAGCTCTTCCAGTGTTTCCCCTCGTTATAAAATCCACAAGCCTTCTGATATTCTGTAGTTGCTGGAAACATTACAACTGTCTGCAGCTCTTACACCGTTGAGTATTTGCTCAGCCTCCTACATAAGCCCAAGCTCGGCGATGTGGCATGGCTTTCCCCGAGGTGGGGACTGAGTTTGGCACAACGGCGTTGCCCGTTGCCCCAGTACGATATTTGTGTAGGAAAATATATTTGAATAAAGAGGGTCAAGAGACTATTATTACAGCAGGCACTGGAAATAACCAAAATGTCACGTTCCTCTCCAGGACGTGGTCCAAGCCTTACGTCCAGCGGCCATCAAAACAGGATTGCTTTCTGCCTTTGTCCATTAGCCTCCAGTAAAAGCACAACTGTGGGCATGTTTCCACACGAGAACCTTTGTCTTGTGCCATTTCCAGACTCTACCAAAAATTAAGTGGCTGGCATCAGTTATGTAAGAAAAAGGAAACTCCAATTTTATGTGCAAGTAGAAACTTAAACCAAGCAAACTGGTATTTGTGTTTTATTTGCTCTATTAAAAAGTCTAGGAATGCAAAACACTTTTTGCTGAATATAGAAATGACATTTTCTTTTCAGGTGTCTGTAAAAACACAGGTTTATCCGAAAAATAAATAGAAAACCTGCAAAATGCCTTGATTTGTTTTTGGTAAAAAGCTCTCTCATTATAAAAGGATGGGGAAAAAAGGGTGAACTAGTTCCTCTTTATTTGAGGCTTGCTGCTTTAATTCAATGTTGCATATGAAGCAACAAACAGGAATTCTAAGGAATGTAAAAAGTTCCTATGCCTACAAAAGCCGTAATAATACAACATTCAGCTGAAGTACAATGACACTGACATGAAAGGATTTCATTTCTAAGAAATACTTGGATAAATTAGAGTTTGGGTACATATGAGTTCTTTTCTCATCTTAACAATGCACGGCGGCACTTATCTTTTGCAGGGCTGCCAGCGACATAGACCTGCTCACCCCAAATGCTCTCCCTCCCTGCAGGGAGACTGAGCTGCGGCAGCACAGGTCACTGCAGGCTCCGCAGGTGGCTGGAGACTGGGTGGGAGCAGGTCCGGGTGAAAAAGCGAGACTTCGGAGGAGAAAGTTCTCCGCTAAAAACACAGTGAAAAAATAAACATTTTTAACACCCACAGTTAATTAAGGTACAAAAATTGCTGCTTCCCAGGTTCTTTATCACTGCATCTGTTTCAGGCTTATATCCTAAAGGTTTGTTTTTCCAAACAGCATAATTCTGGCGGAGCATAAGGTCAGCGTGCTCCCAAATTGCATGCTGCCTATCCCTCCTGCAAGCTTACAGGGATATGCTGATGCTCTGCATCTCTGAAAGCGAGGCTCGCTGTGTACCTAAAGCAAATGTGCAGAGCATGAATATTACAATCAACAGAAAGCTGTAAAATCTGCCTGCATTCAAAGTAAAATAAACTGTGAATTTTCAAAATTTCCTGAGGTAAACTCTTTTTGATCAACTAGAACTTGGCTTCATTTCAGTTTATGCATTTATTTTATATTACAATGCAAAATATGAACTAGATTGTGA